>NC_092046.1:124870399-126130206 GCF_003086295.3 Arachis hypogaea
TACCATAAAATTGGTTTTTACATGTAAAAATATATTTTTACACAAAAATTAATATTTTTACATATAAAACCCAAATTTTTACACAAAAAACCGGTTTTTGGAAAAATTGGTTTTTATACCATAAAATTGGTTTTTACATGTAAAAATAGATTTTTACACAAAAATTAATATTTTTACATACAAAAATCCAAAATTTTAAACCTTTTTTTAATTGAATTTTTTTAATCTAATTTTTTTCTTTCTAAATGATACGAGTAACATTTGTAAATAATGAAGTCCCTTCCATTGCTTTCGTTCCTTTTTCTTTCTTATCTCTTTTCAATATTTTCTATAAATAATTTTTTCTCTTTCTCTCTCTCTCCTCTTCTCTTTCTTTTCTCTCTCTCTCTCTCTCTCTCTCTCTCCCATTTTTCTCTCTCCTCCTCTCTTTCTCTTCTCTCTCCCCCTCCTCTCTATCTCTCTCTCTCCCCTTCCCCTTCCCCTTCCCCCTCTTTCTCCCCCTCCCCTTTCGTTCTCTCTATCCTTCTCTCCCTCTCTCTCCCCATGCTCTCTCTCTCCCCCTCCCTCTTTCTCTCTCCCTTCCTCTCCCTCTCTCCTTCTCTCTCCCCTCTTCTCTTTTCTCTCTATCCTTCTCTTTTTCTGTCTCTCTCTCCTTCTCTCTCCTCATCCTCTCTCTCTCCCCTCTCTTTCTCTCTCTTTGTCCTTTTTCTGTCTCTGCTTCTCTCTCTCTCTTATCCTTCTTCTCTCTTCTTATCTCTCTCCTTTTTTTCTTTCTCCTCCTCTATCTTCGCCTTCTCTCTCTCTTCTCTCTCGCTTTAGAGAGAAGAGGAGAAAAGAGATAGAAGAGGGATATAGATTGAGAGAAGGTTGAGAGAGAAAGAGAAAAGAGAGAGTAAGAAAAGAAAGAGGAGAAGGAGAGAAAATGAAGAGAGGAAGAGGAGGAGAGAGAGAAAGAAGAAAAGGAAAGAGAGATGAGTGAGAGAGAGAAAGAGAGAAAAGAAAAAAGAGAGAGAGAGAAAGAGATGGGAGGTAAAGGAGAGAGAGAGAGGAAGGAGAGGGAAGAGAGAGAGAAAGAGAGAGAGAAAGAGAGAGAGAAGGGAAAAGAGAGGAGAAAGTAGAGAGATATGGGAGAGAGAGAGAGAGAGAAGGAGAGGAGAGGAGAGAGAGAGAGAGGAGGGGAGAGAAAGAAAAAGGGGAGAGATGATTAGAGAGAAAAAGGGGAGGAGAGAGAGGAAGAGAGAGAGAGGAGGGGGAGAAAGAGGGTAAGGAAAGAGAGAGAGAGAGAGAGAGAGAGAGATAGGAAGTGATAGAGCGGAGAGAAGGAGAGAGAGATAGAGAGAGAAGGAGAGAAAGAGAGAGGGAGAGAGAGAAAGATGGAAGGGGAGAGAGAGGGAGAGAAGGATAGAGAGACAAGGGAGAGAGAAAGAAAGACGAGGTGGAGAGAGAGAGAAAGAGAGAGAGAGAGAGAGGGAGGGAGGGGAGAGAGAGAGGAGGAAGAGGGGAGAGAGAGAGAGAGAGAGAGAGAGAAAGAGAGGAAGATAGGGAAAGAGAGAGATAGGGGAGAGAGAGGAGGAGAGAAAGAGGGAGAGAGAGAGAGAGAAGCGGAGAGAGAAGGAAAGAAGAGAGGAGATAAAGAGAAAAATGAGTTAGAGAGAGAAGGGAGAGAGAGGGGGGAAAGAAAGGAGAGAGAGGGAAAAGGGAGAGAAATAGGGGAAAAGAAGAGAGAGAAGGGGATAGAGAATAGAGAGAGAGAGAGAGAGAGAGAGAGAGAGAGAGAGAGAGAGAGAATAGGGAGAGAGAAAAGGAGAGGAGGAGAAAGAGGAAAATGAGAGAGAGAGAGAGAGAGAGAGGAGGGAGAGTAGGGAAAAAGAGAGATAGGAGGAGAGAGAGAAGGGAGAGAAAGAGGAGAGAGGGAGAGAGAGAGAGAAAGAGAGAGAGAGAGAGAGAGAAAGAAGGGAGGGAGAGAGAGAAAGAGAGAGTAAGGGGGAGAGGGAGGGAGAGAGAAAGGGAGAGGAAGGGTGAGAGAGAGAGAGAGAGAGTGAGAGAGAGAGAGAGAAAGAGTATGTAATTTGGTTTTGAAATTAAGTTTTGATTTTAATTTGGTTTTGGTTTTGGTTAACCGGTTAAAAACCGGTTTTTTTTAATTTGGTTTTGGTTAACCAATTCTAAAAAATATGGATATGGTTTTTAAATTGTTCCATTAAACTGGTTAACCAAAATGTGGTTATGATTTTTTAACCGGTTAACCACATTTTGGTTTTTTTATGAACACCCCTACTTACAAATATACATAGATGCGTTTCATTACAAAATAGGTTTCCTATCCCTCTTACAACAACATAATGTTAATGGTGAGGGAAGAATAATATCTAAACTAAAATATCGTATAAGCAGAACACAACAAAAACTCTTAGTAAACTTCTTCCTCCGTTTTCTGAAAAGATAAAGCTGTAGGGGGTGAGAACCTAACCGCACAGTCTCACCACAGAGTTTTTGGAATTGTCATAAGAAGATAGTAAATAAAAAAACTATTTTGCAAACTCAGTGATTATCGTTGTCTTATGAATCTTTTGAAAAAAAACCCAACAACTAGTCATCCAAAAATCCTTTTTGAAAATCAATATTTAAATATCCAGAAATCCAAAACCTTTCTTTTCCTATAAGAAAATCTTAATCAGAAAACAACCACGCAATCAATCAACACAATCATCAATTCAGCACCAAAGCTCATTCTCAAAAGTAGCACACCAGGACAAATACAGGCAAAACAGACAAGAAAAGCACAGGTTCAAGTAGCTGTTATAGCAAATAGTTTAGATAGCAGTTAATAACAGTTTAACAATTAGGCAAATCAAAACAAATTCAAACCCAAGCATAGCATACAAATGCATATGATGCATGCTTGTCCTACGGCCAATGAGCTCATCTGTCGGTAATACTTCCAATTTTATAAAAATTTCGGCAGCATCTCACAGCGGTGGCGCACGACCCAAGAAGGCAGAGGCTTCAACTGTGGTGACGGAGGAATGGCGGCGACAGAGGCAGCTTCTCCCTCTCCTATCCGCGACCAAGCTCGATGACAGAGGAGGCTGGCAGTGACGGCGGCGACGCAGCTTACGGCGATGGCTTTACGACCGCTACTAGCCTTGGCGGCGGTGGGTTCACAGCAGCGACGCGACGTTCCTTGCAAAGCCTTCCTCCCTCGCGCGTCTCTCTTTCTCTCACCTGCGAGCTCAACAGCAGCAGCCATGGAAGCTCTTCAGACAGCGGCGATGAATGAGTAGGGCGCGGCGACTTCCTTCCCCCCTCTTCTCCCTCGTCCTTTGTCTCCCCTTCTAATCTTCGTTTCCCCCTTTTGCTTTTCTTTTTCCTGCAGCCCCTAGCCTCTCTTCCCTTTCTTTTCTTTCTTTCCTTCTTTTCCCTATGTCCATTTGTGTAGTATGTGTGTCTGTGTTGAAGAAAGAAAGAGGGAGTATGGCGGCTGTGTGTTGTGTTAAGTGAGGGGAGTGGCAGTGAGGCGGCGGGGCAAAAGGATTAGGATTAGGATTTTCAATTTGGGAATTAGGGTTTGCTTTTAGAAAAAATGTGAAATTAGGAATTTTTGGATAAATTGAAATTTATTCATTTTAATTTAGGGTATAGAGTATTAATTAAAAATATAATTTAATTTTTTAAAAATTTATTTGAAAATATTATTTAATTAACATTCTGCTAATTAACTTTTGACCGAGTATTTTAAGTTAAAATTCGAGATAATATAATTAATCTGCTTTACTTATAAAAATTAAAGTATTAAATTTTAAAATCTCAATTATTTAAATTAAATCATATAAAATTCTTATTCTTTTACAACTGTTAAATTTTATAATTTAAATATAGAAAATTATTTAATAATAATAAAATTAAGTAAAATTTTTATTTTAATTATCAAAATTTAATTTAATTATTTTCAATGAAATAATTTCTGAAAATAAAATCTCTAGTAAATAAATAAATTAAAATTAACTCATAATAAGATTTGGCAAAAATTCTGGATCTTACAGTAAATACTATAATTTGGTTTAAAATTTAAAATTTTATTTCCCTAATTATGAGATATATAAATTAAAATCAATCAACTAATATAAATATTTGTGTTTAGATTCTTCAAAAACTACATGTTGAACGCCGTTAGCATTACCGTATTTACTCCATTCCTCTAATCAAATGTTTAACTAACTAATGGCACTGAAATACTCTGGTAAGATATTTTGCTAACTTACGTCACCTTTATACCATCATGTACATGTGTCACTTAGATTGTGAATAAAATAGAATCTCTTTAAAATCTATATAAATTTAAATCTGTATCTTATAATTCACGTTTATTAAATGGTCAACACTTTTAAAAATATGAAATTATAACGTCTATGCAAATGCAATGATATCATTCAAATCATTCAAAAAATGCTATTTGTATAACAAAATTAATCACTAAAATCAGTTACTAATGTATTTATATATAAACATATGTGGTTAAATTTACTTTCAATGTATATTTGTATTTCAATAACTATTTTTTAAGAAAAATATTATGTAATCAATTATTACAAAAATTAACATTTAATGATTATTTATGGTGAAATTTGTCAATAATGTTAATATTCTATTTTATATCTTTTTAGTAATTATTATTATTATTTTTTTTTTTATATTTTAGTGAGTTGATAATCAATAATCGGTAATCATCGTTATATTATTTTATAACAGGTAGCATTTTGGCGCCAAAAAATTGATGTGATGCATTCTGGTACCAGTATGCTTGCCTCTCTCTTCTCCACTTATTTAAGGAAAATATTTTCTCTATAATTATATGAAAATAAATTTTTAATGAATAATTATATTAATTGTTGTTCCGATGGTTACCTGAAATGCTGAGTGGGCTTGGATTTGAACATGAGGTTCAAGCTCCTAGTGAGGTGATCCCCGACTTGTCTTGCGTCAAGCAACTACCCTCCGAGTTGTTCGTGAGGAGAAGGGGGTGGTACCTACAAACACTCTGATGCCTAAATTAGCAAGGGTCTTAGCAGGTTTAAGTGTATTGGAACTTAAGTATACCTGAAGAGTATCAGTGTATTTATAGGGGATGAGCCAATAACCACCGTTGGAGTAGTTCTACTTCTGGTGGTGGATAACCGTCCCTTTATCTTAGGGTTGTTGAGATCTCTCTTCTAGAAGTGGGTGAGAGATATTAGGGATTAGTTATAACTCCTTTGGGAGTGAAGGGATTACCATGCAACGCTTCAGTCTGACCTGTGAAGTGGTCGGTTATGGGCAGCTGCGTTTTGGGCTTTCTTTGCTTTTGGGCCTAGCTTATGTTTTGGGCCAGGTATGAACAATGCCCTTACTTGAGTCCGATCTTTTGGTTAAGTCGGATTCAAGTATGTGTGAAATCGGAACCTTTCAGGTCGGTTTCTGCATTCAAATTGGAAAACCGACGTGATTGTGGAATGCCGAGCGTTGCGTCCGTTGGCTTTTCTTCTTTGACACGTGGGCTACGGTTACATTTGTAACCGTGAACGTCTTTAATGAGGGAGATAATTTTACATTTCTACCTCTTGGGTCTTTATAAACACTTTTCTCCCTTTCTCTCTCTTTTTTTCATTTTTCCTTCTGCGAATTAGGTGCACTTTTTCCTTCCTCAAGTTTTTCTTCTCACTCCCATACGTTGAAACCTTCCTCTTCTTCTCTTACGTTCGTCCTTCCATCTTCTGGTATTGGAGCTTCGTTCTTCCTCTGAAGAACTTTGAAGAGTGCGGGACTTGTGTTGAGAGAACTCCTTTGCTGCTCTCATTACGCTGTTATCTTCCTTTTATTTCTTTGAAAAAAGAGGTTAGCTTTCTTTTCTGTTAATGTAGTGTTTCTTGCGTAACATTTCTTTGTTGCTTTGAAGCATCTTTGTTTGAACAGAGTGGATCTCTGTTTGTTGGTAGTTTTGTGGAAGCTATTTTTATCTTCTTTGTTGATTGCTTTATTCTATAATGTTGCCATGGTCTTCTTTGTGTATGAAGATGCTCCTAAATGATATTTGTGGTGACTACTTCTAACACATTATTCATTTTCCAAAAATGCTTCCCCGTGTTTGTCGAATGCTGTAATCTGTGAAAAGGTGTTTCTTTTGTTTACGATTGGTAGTGACACTCTCTTTTTCCATAATGTAGGTATATCTTTTCTAAATGTCTCGCTCAACTGTTTCAAAAATGTCTTTGAGGGTTCCTGAGAATCTGTTGAGATGGGTAGACTCTTCGGTTCTTTGTGCGGTTCCTATCGTATATAGTGTTTTTGTCGATGAGTTTCGCAAATACCATAGGCTTTATAGTTATAAAGATGATGAGGTGACGTATCAGTTAGTTGCCCCTGACCTTAAAAACTGAGTTTGCTTTGGCCGAGTTGCTATTCGGAGTCACATTTTATTTTCATGTACGATTGTCTTTTCACTTGACTTGGGGTGACATTTCCTTTTTCTGATTTTGAAACTGAAGTTTTGTCTTACTGTAAAGTCGCTCCTTTCCAGCTGCACCCGAATTCCTGGGGTTTTATGAAGATCTACCAGCTTGTGAGTCGCGAGCTTGATTTTCCAAATTCTTTAAAGATATTTTCCTTTTTATTTCATCTCACTAAACCCTTCAGCGCTGCTTCGAATAAAAATAAACAGCAATGGGTTTCCTTCTGGGCTATCCAAGGTCAGAAATTTTTTTCCATTTTTGACGAGTTATTTCATGATTTTAAAAATTTCTTTTTTAAATTCCGTGTTGATGAGGGTCACCATCCCTTCTTTCTGAATGAGAGTAATGAGCCCTGTTTTCCACTGTACTAGATAGAGGCAACCCCTGTTGAAAAATATAATTTGATAGACTTGAATGAGGTCGAGGAGGCTGTAGTCGACTTCTTTCGAGAGGCTTGGGGATGGGCTCCGAACCTTGAGACAAAAAAGTTCCTTCTCGGGACTCTGAGTTATGTCCATACCAAACTAGGTAGTTTTTACCACTATTTCATAGACAACTGTTCGTTTTCCGACTTGTTTGTTGACGTCTATTATTCTTTTTTGTAGAAGAAATGAAAAGCGGTTCCAAGGCTTACCAAAAAGTTCAGGAGGCCAAAAGGAACGCCCGAGCCTGAGCTGCTCAGATTTAGGGGAGCAACAAGTCGGATACCTCTTCTCCGACCAAGTCTGACTCGAGTACCTTTTTTCAGAGCAAGCCGGTAAACCCTCTTCTTCCTCCTCCTCCTCCTCCTCCTCCTTCTCTAGTTCTTACTCCTCCAGTTCCTCCCTTCTCGGAACCAAGTTCTAAGAAGAGGAAGACTTCGAAATTTGACACCCTCAATATCAATCCGGGGGGGATCCGAACTACTAGGGTATGCTCTACCTTGCTGAAAGAGTTGGAGATGACTCATCGGAATGCTACTTAGCATTCTTTGGAGGCCCTTCAGGCCGAGGTGACCGCTCTTCGGGAGGTCAATAAAGGGTTGGAGGAGGAAAAGATCAATCTGGAAGCCGAGCTTTTTAAAGCTCATGATCAGGAAAGGCAATATACGGCTTCTTGTGCTTTGGCCGAAGGGTTGCTGAAGAAGGCTGAGGAGAATTATGTCAGAATTTTTGGGGAAAACTTGGAGTTAAAGGAGAAGATGGAGTAACTCAGGGAGGATTATGTTGACTTGGAGGAGTCCGTCACTGTGGGTATTGAAGAAGTGTTAGAAATTTTAAAGAAACAAGTTCAGGCTATTGCTCCCGACTTGGACTTGTCCCTTCTTCATCCCGACAAGATTGTGATCAACGGGAAGATCGTCTCTCTGCTTCATCCTTCTACTGACTCTGAGCTCAGAACTGTTGGACAACACTTGGATGGGTCCCCTCCTCAAGAAGTCGTCGCCCCCGAGGAGAACCTTTCGACCTCTTCCTCTCAGCCAGAGGTCACTCCAATCGAGGAGATCCTCCCGACTTCATCCACTGAACCTGACTCTTCTGCAGCTAAAGACCGAAATCCTCTTATTGGTTCCGTTTGATACTTTGATTAAGGCCCGGCTTGGGGGTCCTTTCATAAACACTTGTTTATGTTTTTTGTAATGTTATATACTTTTGTTGACTCTGGTCCTTTTTGAGGGACCTTAACAATTTTTATCTTTTGCTGTTTGGATATTAGTCCTTTTTTATAGGACTTCAACAACTTTTTCTTTTTCTATAAGTAGTTATAATTGCCTTTGAAAAAGGTTTCTCTATCTGTGAGTTTTTGTTTTAGGCCTTTACCATGCTTGCTTTCATAGTATATGTTTGGACAACTCGTCTGCTACTAAGCTTTTTGTAATTGCCTTTAACAAACTATCCTTTACCTTAGGTTTTTAAAGAAAGGTTTTTGTTTTCCATTACTTTAATGTGAACGACCAATTCATTTTATTATTGAATTGTTTTCGAAACTTAGGTTATTTTTTGCGATGCATTTTATTCTGCTCGGACGCTTTCCGACTTATAAGTCATTTTGTTTCGAGTTTATATGATCATCATTTTTATAACCTCTTTACACTGACTTGTACCTCGTCACTTTATCTTGCCGACGGTATAGGTCGGGCAACAAATTTCCGCGCTTTTTTTAGCTTAAGTCAATGTGTATCGTAGGAAATAGTAATGGAATAAATAGAAAGAGACATTATTATTAATGAAATGAAATTTGCAAAAATGCTTTGCTACCAGGGGATAACTTTGTTGCCCTTAGTCCTAGATTTGATGCCTCGTTAAAACCCCCCTTCAGGAAAACCCTTTTCGGGAAAAAACTATGAAGTTGGAAAAAAGAGTACATCAGGGAGCGAGGTGCGCTACTAGCTATAATATCTCTTCAAGTTACATACGTGCCAAGACCTTGGGAGCTCGGCTCCGTTCAAGCCGGACACTTTGTAATAGCCTTTCCCCAAGACTTTGATTATCATGAAAGGTCCCTTGCAATTTGCAGTAAGCTTCCCTTCGCCCGACTTGTTTACTCCGATGTCATTTCTTATTAGGACCAGGTCGTCTGTGGTGAAGTTTCTTCGTACGACCTTTTTATTGTATCTGGCCGACATCCTTTGCTTCAGCGCTGCTTCTCTTACCTGGGCTTGTTCTCAGACTTCTGGGAGAAGTTCGAGTACTTCTTTTTGGGTTTGAACATTCCCGACTTCATCATAAAATCTTACCCTTGGACTTTGTTCATTGATCTCTACTGGGATCATGGCTTCTATTCCATATGCAAGTCAGAAGGGTGTTTCTCCAGTCGTGGAATGAGGTGTTGTTCGGTAAGCCCATAGTACTTGCGGGAGCTCTTCTGCCCAAACTCCCTTTGCATCCTACAGCCTTTTCTTTAACCCAACTAATATGACTTTTTGGCTGCTTCGGCTTGTGCATTATCCTGGGGATATTCTACCGATGTGAACTGGTGCTTGATCTTCATACTTGCTACTAAATTCCTGAATGTAGAGTAGGTAAACTGTGTACCATTATTTGTGGTAATGGAGTGAGGAACTCCGAACCGAGTAATGATATTCTTGTACGGGAATTTTCAACTTCTTTGAGCTGTGATAGTAGCTAGTGGTTCTGCTTCTATCCACTTATTGAAGTAATCCACTCCCACAATTAGGTACTTAACCTGTCCAGGGACTTGGGGGAAAGGTCCGAGTAGGTCTAACCCCCATTTTACAAAATGCCATAGGGCGGTTACGCTAATGAGCTCCTCGGGGGGAGCGATGTGAAAATTGGCATGCATCTGGCAAGGCGGACACTTCTTGACAAAGTCAGTAGCGTCCTTTTGCAAGGTCGTCCAGAAGAATCCAGCTCAGATCACCTTTCTAGCTAGAGATCGGGCTTCGAGATGGTTTCCATAGATGCCATTATGTACTTCCTCTAAGACTTCTTTAGTTCTACAAGTCGGAACACATTTCAACAAAGGTGTGGATACCACCCTTCTATAAAGGACATTCTGTACCAAAGTGTAGTTTTGTGCTTTTCTCCAAATTCTCTTGGCTTCCTTCTGTTCCTCGAGAAGGATGTCAAATTTTAAAAATATTCGATAAAGAGAGTCATCCATCCGAGGTTTAAACTGAAAATAGGCAGAACATCCAATTTGTTATCTGCCTTGATAACGGAGGGCTTTTTGAGGGTTTCTTGTATCAAACTTCTATTATTTCCCCTAGTTTGGTACTTGCCAATTTAGAAAGAGCATCTGCTCTACTATTAAGCTCCCGAGGTTATGTGTCGAACCTCGGAATCACTGAATTGTTGAAGAAGCTCAAGCGTTTTCTCTAGGTATCTCTTCATATTAGGATCCTTTACTTGGTACTCTCCATTGATTTGTGAGGTTACTACCTGAGAGTCATTGGAGACTATTACTTTAGTTGCCCCAACTTCTTTGGCAAGTTTCAGTCCTGCAATCAGGACTTCGTACTCTGCCTGATTGTTGGAAGCGGAGAACTCAAATTTTAAGGAAACTTTTATTTGAGTTCCTTCTTCATTGACCAGTATTATGCCTGCTCCACTTCCGACCTTATTGGAGGACCCATCTACATAGAGTTCCTAGGTCGTGGAGGTTTCAATCTGATCGCCTGTATACTTTGTGACAAAGTCGATGAGGCATTGAGCTTTGATGGCTATCCAAGTTTCATATCTCAGGTTGAACTCGGATAGTTCTATAGCCCATTTCACCATCCGACCTGCTATGTCTGTCTTCTAGAGTATCTGCTTCATGGGTTGATTTGTCCGGACTCTTATGGTATGTGCCTAGAAGTAAGGTCGAAGTCTCTTAGATGCCACAAATAAGGCGTATGCCAATTTTTCTATTTTTTGATACCTTAACTCTGACCCTTGTAAGACTTTGCTAGTAAAATAAATGGTATGTTGTCCGACCACATCTTCTCGTATCAGTGCTGACGCTACTGCCTTCTCAGTGACAGCTAGGTATAACACCAATTCTTCTCCGCTTCTGGCCAGGTAAGGATGGGTGGTTCACTTAAGAATTTATTGAATTCTTGAAAGGCCTCTTCGCATCAGAGGTCCACTCAAATTGGCATCCTTTTCTAAGTAGTGAAAAATGTGGTAAGGATCTCAAGGCGGATCTTGCCAAAAATCTGGACAAAGCAGCAGGTCGGCCATTCAGCTGTTGGACTTCTTTTAAACAAGTTAGACTCCTCATTTGGATTGCTCTACACTTGTCGGGATTAGCCTTAATCCCTATTTGTATAAGCATAAAACCCAAGAATTTTCCTGCCTCTACTGCAAAGGTGCATTTGGTGGGATTTAGTCTCATCCCATGTCTTCTTATGGTGCCGAAGACTTGTGAGAGGTCGGACAGAAGACTGTCCTCATCTTTGGTTTTTACTAACATGTCTTCCACATATACCTCCATTAAGTTTCTGAGGTGAGGTGCAAACATCTTGTTCATCAGCCTTTGATATGTGACCCCTGCTTTTTTTAATCCAAATAACATGACCACGTAGCAGTAATTCACTCTTGGTGTGATGAACGACGTCTTCTCCTGGTCCGACTTGTACATCGGGATTTGATTGTATCCCGAGTAAGCATCCATAAATGATAGGTACTGGTATCCTGAAGAGGAATCTACCAGAGCATCGATATTGGGCAGGGGATATGGGTCCTTTGGGCAGGCTTTGTTGAGGTCAGTATAATTAACACATATCCTCCATTTTCCATTCTACTTTTTTACTAGTACCACATTTGCTAACCATGTCAGATACTTGACCTCCCTGATGAATTCGGCTTCTAGTAGAGCTTGAACTTGTTCTTCGACCACTTGAGCTCTCTCTAGCCCGAGCTTTCGACGTCTTTGTTGAACAGGTCGGGACCCGGGATAGACTGCCAGCTTGTGCGTCATGAGTTCAGGGTCTATTACGGGCATGTCGGCAGCCTTCAAAGCGAAAAGGTCCGAATTTTCCTGTAGGAGTTTTATAAGTTCTCTCTTCAAGTCTGTTCTTAGGTTAACTCCTTTGTTGGTGATTTTTCTGACTTCTTCCCCGATTTGGACTTCTTTCGTCTTCCCTTTAGGCTGTGGTCATAGCTCTTCTCTTCCTTGGACTCCTCCGAACTCAATGGCATTGACTTCTTTTCCTTTACCTCGTAGATTCAAGATCTCATTGTAACATTTTTTTGCCAGCTTTTGATCTTCCTTGATGGTTGCAATTCCTTCCTGTGTTGGGAATTTCATGCAGAGGTGAGGAGTGGAAACAACAGCGCCCAGCTGATTTAGTGTTGTCTTGCCAATTAGGGCATTGTAGGATGACACTACGTCTACAACAATGTAGTCAATATTTAGGGTTTTTGACACCAGTCCCTTTCCAAAAGTAGTATATAGGGAAATAAACCCTAGTAGCTTAATTGGTGTGTCTCCCAACCCAAAAAGGGTGTTCGGGTAGGATTTTAGTTCCTTTTCTTCCAGCCCTAATTTGTCGAATGCAGGTTTGAACAATATGTTGGCTGAGCTTCCACTAAGGTCCTATGTAGATTTGCGTTAACAAGTATCATGGTGATTACCACGGGATTATCATGCCCAGATGCTATTCCTTGGGCATCCTCCTTTGTAAAAGAGATGGTTGGAAGGCCGGGAGTTTCTTCTGCGACGTAGTAAACCTCCTTCAAGTATCTCTTTCAAGATGATTTGGTCACTCTTCTGCCAGCAAAACCTCATGCTATTATGTGGATATGTTGCTCTGGAGTTTGTGGGGGCTGACCTCTTCAGCCGACTTCTTCGTCATCTCTCTTTCTCTTTCCATGACCATCTGACTTTTCCATGAGCGCAGCAAATTTTGTTTTGGCTCCTCCCCCACTAAAAAGGAGAAATCACTTCATTTGATTTTAGTAGTGAGCCAAGCCCCTTCTCCCCCTTCTCTAAACTCAGAACAAAGGTTTGAGAACCCTAGCCTCTCTTTGTTAGTCCCTCTGTCCGTCAAGCCACTGCCGCCATCCGTCACACGCAGGGGCTTCTCTTCGTCCGTCGAGCCAATGCGCCCCCATCCCCTTCTCCAATCTTCTTTCTTCAGCAGAATTGCATGTAGCCCTAGTCCCTCACTCCACCTCGTAGCTTCTTCGTGGAGGAGCTTGGCGGCCGTCATTTTTATCCTACCTTTTCTCAAGTTCTCCTACCTTCGCTCTGCTTCATGCCTCCGTCTCAACCGTCCAATTGGTCTCTGTTGCTGCTTCCCCCGGGTCATTGGTGGTGCCTCCTTGTTTTCCCTATTGGTTATCGTTGCTAGGTATGTGGTTGTCGATCTCGTTACATCTGCTTCTGCTTCAGACACTCACTAATTAGAGCTTGTGATTGGAGCTCCTAAGTTCTGAGTTATGAAGATCAATATCCCGCTTATTTGAGTTTCTAGCCACTATTTTCCCCTAATTTAACTATATTTCATAGATTTTTCTTAAATTTTATTTCTTTTAGGTTTAGCCTATTGATTTTGGTTGTTTATATTATTGAATTAAACTTGAATGCTTAACTGTGTAGTGTCCCTGATTTGATTATTTTATATTGTTATGGGATAAAAATAAAAATTTTAAAATAGAACAACCAAAAAAGTGATTGACATAAACCAAAATTTTAATATAACAGCACAATGCTATTAATGATGTACATTTGAATTAGTATTGGAAGTTAAACTTGAATGTTTAAGGGTTGATTTGTTGTATTCTTTTATGCTATCTGCTACATTATGCTTAGGAAAAACCTCGATTGCCATTTGTTATGTCTTTTGTTCTGATTTTGGTGTTAATACTCTACTCGTCTTATTTTCTTGTTGCAAGAATGCTTCGCTGGTTTGCACTTGTATGCAGGGGTTCAGGCCTAAGAACCAAGAAGCTTGGAACTTGAGAGATGAGTCTGATGGGTGTGTGAGGAACACAGGTTTGAGTTCGACTAACAAGTTCTTGCATCTTGAGTACATGAAGCTGCAGGAGACAAGCATCGTGTTTATGAATAAGAGTATGACATTTGATGAATGTGGCAGTTTGTGTAAGAGGAATTGTTCATGCACTGCATATGAAAACATTGATATCAGAAATGGAAGAAGTGGCTGTGTTATATGAATTGGTCAACTCTTTGACATGAGTGTCTACCGTACGGATGGCCAAGATCTCTATGTCAGATTGGCTGCAGCTGATATAGGTATCTCTCTATCCATCTATTATCTATCTCCCGATGAGGTGTTATAGTTGTAGCAAAATAATCAAAAGAAAGTGAAACATGATACATTAACTTATGAATGTGTGAGTTCAAGTTTGTTATGTGTTTCATCTTTAATGTGTTGTATTTAATTATAATACATTAGTAAAAAATATTAAAAAGAATCATTTGAATCACATTAGTAATTTTTTGGAGATTAACTTGAAGTATTAAATCTTAAAAAAGGTCAATTTGAACACTAATTCAATATTGAATTTTAATTGGTTTTAATTGACTTTTCAATGAAGGGAGTTTTAAGTTTTTTATCCAATAAATATATTGAAATTATTACTAAGTGCCTAATTAAGTCCTTTGATTTCTGGTGCAGAAAATTAGAACTCGCACAACTTAATTGGCAAGTACACAGGGTCATCCAAGTAATACCTCAGGTGAGTGAGGGTCAATCTCACGAGGATTGTCGGACTGAGCAAGTAATGGTTATCTTGTTGGACTTAATCAGGCAAACAGTAAAAGAGTGTTGTTGTGGCAACACATAAAACAAGATAATAAAGAAAGCAATAAGAATCTGGTGTGAAATTGATATAAGAAAATAGTTAAGGTCTCGGAGATGTTTATCTTTCCGGATTAAAATTTCTTACTAACTATTTTAATAATGAATGATTCATTCTATGGTAAACTGTAAGTAATTAAACCCTAATCCCTTAGTGATTTAATCTCCTTTGATCCTCATCAAACGCCACTCCCGTGGTCATTCAATTCGGATTGGAGGGTGAAGTTTAGAAAACTAGTTTATACCACAAAGGCCCTAATCACTCCAGATCCCGGCTAAATAGATGTTGCTTATCCCCATCAGGTTGTGAATTAGCCGTCTAGGAGACGCATTCTCAAGCTGTAGTTCAAGTGAGATAACTCTCCCGAGAATCACAAGAACTCATGTAGAAAAAGGGTCATACTCTTGTTCCACCCAATTTCATTAGATTAAGAATGAAAACAGACCTTAGAATGGAATCAAACATATATTAAAATAGAAGAATAATAATCTTAATCCATAGAAATAAACAGATCTCCTAACCTTAACCAGGAGGTTTAGTTGCTCATAACATACAAAGAAACAGGGTTCTGAAAAGGTGCGAAAGGAAGAAGATCATAAACCTAAATGATCTTTTCCTTTACATGCTCACCTAATAATAAATGCTAAACCTAAAAAGATATTATTTGTAATTACAAATTACAAAAAGAAAGTAAAATAAAACTAAGAGGTGCTAAATCCACTTGGAGGCCCAATTGAGTGTGATTCGGGTTGCATGCTGGCGTTCAGCGCCAGTTTGGGCGTTGAATGCACAAGGGGGAAAGTTTGCATCCTGGTTTGTGCCCCCTGCTGGCGCCAAATGCCAAGTGGGCGTTCAGCGCCCAGGAAAGGTGCTGCCATCATTTTCCTTTCTTGCTCCAGGCTTCTCCAAATTGCTCTGAATTTTACCTAAAATCACAAAAACACAGGAAAAACTCAAAGTAGCATCCAAAGGTGAATTTTTAACTAAAATCAAGTAAAAGTAAATAAAATCTAACTAAAAATAATATAAAAATGACTAGAAAAAAGGTATAAGATGCTTACGCATCACAACACCAAACTTAAAATGTTGCTTGTCCTCAAGCAACCAAAACAATATAGGACCAAGGAAGAGGAAACATACAAGATTAGAGTTGTCTTTCAAGCTCAGGTCTAGTTATTGAGTGAGGCTAATAATACTATATTGCTGAATAGGTTTGGCATCTCACTATCCTTTAGAGCTCAGAAATATTGGCATCTTTCAGAACTAGAACTAGGATGATATTATAGATTCTCTTCTTTAGGCTCCAATTGATTCTTGAACTCAGCCTTTTCTTTTCTTTTCTTTGGTGCTTTGCACCTTGAGCCTAGTCATGACTCTAAGTGTTTTGACCTCAAGCTTTTTAGGTTCGAATTTCTCTTGTTACTTCTCCCAGACAGTGGTGCTCAGAGCCTTAGGCATACTCTGTAACAGCTATGAGTCATGACTTTAGGTGTTCAGTCTCAAGGGTTACTTGACACTTTCACACCACAAGCATATGGTTAGAGAAAACCACTCTTTTGAGCTCTAGATCACTTTTGACCCTCCTAACCATTGATGCTCAAAGCCATGAACCTTTTTTCTTTTGATTTTTCTTTTTATCTCAATTCTTTTTGCTATTTCTTTTGCTTCAAGAATCAATCTTTCTCTTATTTCAGAGAATCAATAATACTTTTCTAAGTTTCTGTTCTTCAAGAACCAATATACTCAATTCCAATATCAACTATGCACACATAATTCATACATTTAGAAATAGAGATAAGGCCACCACATCAAAGTAATCAGAATAACTCATAATCTAACTCAAGATCTTATGCATCTTACTGCTTCTTTTTCAATAGATTTTTCTTTCTAAGCTTGATGTGTAATACATAAGACATCCAAGAAAAATTTTCAAAAATAAACTACTAAACTAGAAAGCAAAGAAATCATCCTAAGAGTGATCATGTAAAAGATAGAATAGGACAGCAGGAAATAAGCTAAAAAGTACTAGAAAGAAAACAGAGATAAAGTAAGGATAGGGAGAGTGAAACTAGACCACCTCAGTGATGGTGGCTGTTGCTCCCTCCGAAGAGTTTCAGCTCCTCAATGTCACACCCCTGCCTCCTCTGCTCCTCCATCATTGTCCTTTGATCTTCCATAATTTGATGGAAGAGAGCAGACTGGTCCTGATGCTCTAGCCTCAGGTGAACAACTGATGACGTCAGCTCCCCTAAAGTCGTGGTCAACTAATCCCAGTAGTCACAGGGAGGAAAGTACATCCCTTGAGGCATTTCCAAAATGTCCTGTGGAGGTGGTGGAACTGGCTCCTGCTGTAGTCCTTGCACAGGCTCCTTAGCGTGCTCCATACACTTCTTTGTGATCAGCCTCTCCTTGTCGATCAGGGTGTCTTCCTCTATGTGAGCTCCAGCTACTGCACATAAGCGGTGAATGAGATGAGGGAATGCCAGCCTCGCAGAGGTGGAGGGTTTGTCAGCTATTCTGTAAAACTTTGAGGGATCACCTCATGTACCTCCACCTCATTGCCGAGCATAATGCAGTGAATCATTACTGCTCGCTCGACCGTAATCTCAGAGCAGTTACTCGTAGGGATGATAGAACATTGGATGAACTCCAACCATCTTCTAACTACTGGTCTAAGGTCAAGCCTACCTAGTTGTTAAGGCTGGCCTTGAGCATTCCTCCTCCACTGAGCTCCAAGTACGTACATGTCAGCAAGAACTTGATGCAACCTTTGGTCAGTGTCGACCTTGTGAATGTATGAGTGAGGGTCCTCTCGTGGCTCTAGCAACTGTAGCACTACCCTCACACTCTCAGGGCTGAAATCCATGATATGTCCTCTGGCCATGGTGTGCCAATTCTTCAGCTCTGGGTTCATGCCTCTATCATGCTTTTTCGTTAGCCAGGCGTTGGCGTAGAACTCCTGCACCATCAACACTCCAACCTCGATCACGGGGCTGGCCAGAACTTCCCAACCACGTCTCAGAATTTGATATAGGATCTCTGGGTACTCATCATCCTTCAAGCGGAAGGGGACCTTAGAAATCACCTTCTTCTTCCTCACCACATCATAAAAATGGTCTTGATGGGTTTTGGAAAAGAATCTTGTGAAATCCCATGGCTTGGAAGCGGGGGCTTCCTCCTTTCTTTCTCTTAAGGACTCTCTGGTTTTCGGTGCCATGTAGGTAAGAATAAAAAAGCAAAAAGCGGAGTGTCTAACACCAAACTTAAAAGCTTTGCTCGTCCCCGAGCAAATAAAAAAATAAAATAAGTAAAGGAGGAGAAAATAGAAGAAGGGGATAGAGGAGGGTGGGTGTATGCTTTGGCCTTTGGGGTGAACAAAGGGGTAAAATGAAGAAAAGGGAAGTGTATGGCAAAAGTGTATGAAGGGAGGGGTATTTATAGGTGGGGGTGGGATTAGGTTCGGTCATGGTGGGGGAAGGGTGGGAAAAGTTTGAATTTGAATGTTGGTTGTTGGAAAGAGAAGTGGATGGAATTGATGATAGGGGATTGGGTGGAGTGAGAGGTGGGTTGAGGGAATCAAGGGAAGTGATGGGTGATGGAATGGATGAATGTGGATGGAAAAGTGGGTGAAAGAGGAGAGAGAATGGATAAGGGTGAGTAAATGGTAAAGTGGTTGGTGGTTGGTGTTATCCATTGGCCAAAGGGGCTTTAAAATTCCAAACAGCATAATGCGTCCCCCCTGGGCGTTGAACGCCGGGCTAGCGTTGAACGCCACCAGAGGGATATCTCTTCTTTTTTTTTTGTGACGTTTAACGCCAAGAATGGGCGCTAAACGCCCTAGTGGAACCAAAAATTAGCCTTAAAATACTCCCATTTGGACGTTTAACGTCCAAATTTTTACTCCTCCTTAGGCACTGAACGCCAGGCTGGCATTTGGCGCCACCAAGGGTCTCCTCCAAGGTGTGCTATTTTTCCTTCTACGCGTCCCTGTTCCTGTTCTAAGTTTTCTACATGATCACAAACGTCAAAAAAATGAGGAAATCTATGAAAATAAATTAATTTGAAATCTAAACCCAAATAAACTAAGATAGCACAAAAGAAAGTAAAAGTAAACTATAGGATACGTATGGTTGGGTTGCCTCCCAACAAGCACTTCTTTACCATCATTTGCTTGACGGACAGCTCCTTTAAGGAGGTTCATAGGGGATTAGATCTTCACCCCCTCATTGTGAACTTCCTCCCTATGCTCTCATGAATCAACTCAACATGCTCCAGAGATAGGATTCGGTTCACAGTGTGTGGTACGACTGGACCTCTTGTAAAGACTACTCTCATGCCAAGTGAGAAGTCTTCAGTAGGAATCTTCTTGTTTCTCCAGCCTTTAGGTTCTTTCTTCTTGGGGCCTCCTCCTTCAATAGTGGGTAGTGAATGCCCAACACCAAACTTAGGGTTGATATTCGGGGGCTCTGTATGGCTTTCCATTAAATGAGAAGGCTTGAACACTGAGCTCTGTATGCTAGTACCACCTTTGTCTGAGAGAGGTCGAGGCTTAGGAATTTTGAATAGTAAATGGTCCTCATACATCCATAGGACTAGCTCTCGTCTTTCTACATTAATCAAGGCTCTCTCAGTGGTTAGGAATGGCCTTCCTAGGATGATGGAGTCATCATTTTGATGCACATAAACTAGTTATGCTACGATTTAGGAAATTGCACGATCGGCAAAATTCCTTCCGGCAAGTGCACCGGTTATCGTCAAGTAAAAACTCACAATAGAGTGAGGTCGAATCCCACAAGGATTGGTTGAGTGAGCAATTCGGATTAGAAGTGTGTTCTAGTTGAGCGGAATCAAGATTGAGATGAGTATTGCGGAATGTAAAATTGGCGGGAAAAGTAAATGACAAGGAATTGAAATGGCGGAATCTTAAATTGCAATGAATTAAAGAGCAGAAACTAAATTGCTGAAATTAAAAGGGAATGGGGGTGTTGCATGAATTGAGTTGCAGAATGTAAAGAGAAAGTGGAAATCAGAAATGGGGAATTCATTGGGTTTAGGAGATATTGAAATCTCCGAATCAAAACATGTATATCTCTTCCTCAACCAATGCATTCATTGAATTTTGCTTGGCAATCTTATATGATTGGATCCCAATCCCTTGGCTCACCAATTCTCTCTAAAAACAAACAAATTCCCAATCCCTTGGTTTAAATGTTCATAAGAAGAGATGATGCTTGATCACTGATTATACCACACAATTTCATGAACCACAATTTGGTAGGATTACATGTCACAATATCCATCCAAACCCCAATCCAATTCACTGTGAGAAAGCTTCTCTAGCATGAATCCTCCATTCCTTTCCCAAGGCTCCGAAGGATTCCAAGTATGGGTAGTTTCTTTCCCAAGACAACTACTCAATGGAATTAGATCGAGAAGCTTTCTAACAAAATTCAAGAGAAAAGATTGAAGAAGAAGATAAACTATTATTGATTCATTGAATTACAATAGAGCTCCCTAACCCAATGAAAGGGGGTTTAGTGAATCATAGCTCTGAATTCAATTACAAAGAAAAGGGAAACTATCTAAAAGTGAAAGTAAAAGTAGTCCCCATCAGGGGCTGGATTCCCCTTCAATCCCCCCCCCCTTCAAATGCAGAAACTAAGGCCTTTAAATAGGCTCCCTAAATTACAAAATGAAAATGAAATTCAAAGCAAATTACAATCAAATGAAAATAAACTATTCTAGATGATTCTTGTGGCCTTGATTTGGTGTTGTTGATGGGCCTTGCTTGCTTTGAAGGGCTGAGTGACATAATTGATCCAAAAAGGATAATGATCCATTAAACTACACTCAAATGTTGCACCCCCTTTCTTGAGTCGTCACTTTGTTCTCTTGTCAACCTTGCCAATTTGATGCCAAATATAGACTATTATACCTCGTTGGAAAGCTATGGATGTCAGCTTTCTAACGCAACTGGAAGCACCTCAATTGGATCTCTACAACTCGAGTTATACTCCATGGAAGGTGAAGAGGTCAGCTGGCCTGATTGCATGTTGGTACTATGCTCTTCTATGCACATTACGGGGCTGTTTTCTCCCTCAATTTTTAGTATCCACCATTCATGCCATATATGCTTGGAAAGCTCTAGATGTCTTCTTTCCAATGCATTTTGAATCACCTCATTTGGAGTTTTGTAGCTCAAGTTATTTATGTTTGAAGAAGGCATGGTCAAGCTGTTCCATATAACACGTTTAAGCTTCAGTTTAAGGTTAAACTGAAGCTTAAACGTGGAAATGGAAAAGGTAGCCCTGGAGGTCGAACACGTTTAAGCTCCAGTTTGAGGTCAAACTGGAGCTTAAACGTGGAAATGGAGAGAGCAACCCTGGAGGAGAGTTCTTGGTCGAACACGTTTAAGCTCCAGTTTAAGGTCAAACTGGAGCTTAAACGTGGAAATGGCTCCTTGGTGCACTTCCCATTTCTGGCGTTTAACCTCCAGTTTAAGGTTAAACTGGAGGTTAAATGTGGAACTCCTTCCTGAGTGCATTATCATTCTGGCGTTTAACCTCCAGTTTGAGGTCAAACTGGAGGTTAAACGTGGAATGCTTCTTTGGTGAGACTTTTCATTCTAGCGTTTAACCTCCAGTTTGAGGTCAAACTGGAGGTTAAACTTCAATTCCAGCATTTCTTAGCCTTCATGATTCTGGCGTTTAAGCTCCAGTTTAGGCTTAAACTGGAACTTAAACTCCACATGTGATATTCAAGCTTCCTTTATTGATTTTGTTGCTTCCTTGGTTAGCCTCTTCTTCCCTGAAATCATCCAAACAAATGCATCAAAGTCTTGCAAAATTTCATGAGAAATCTTCCATTCATAGCATTCAAGAATATAACTAAAAACTCATGGAATTTGCATCAAAATCTTCATGTTGAATGATTTAAGACAAGCATGACTATTTGGCCCAAAATGATTACTTAAGGCTCAAGAAAATGCATAAAACAACTAAAAATAAAAGAAAAAGGCTAGTGAAACTAGCCTAAGATGCCTTGGCATCACAACACCAAACTTAATCCTTGCTTGTCCCCAAGCAAGTTCTGAATTATTGAGAAGAAAGAATGAAACAGAAAGTAAATTCATTAGCCATATCAGTAAGTAATTGACATTGATTAATGGGGTGTTCATGCAGAAAGTTGTTGCAGCATCACTTTATTGTTTCTTAGGTAAGAATGTCACTTTTTATGTTCCCACTAAAACACTGCTATGGCCTCTTGTTATTCACATATCCTTGGCAAGTTTCTTTTCTTTGTTTTTCTTTTCCTTTGAGCTTATTTGCTCCTTGTTGCTCAGTGTCATGTGTTGCACAAGCCTTTGGCATTTTCTTTTTCTTATCAGTGCACTACACATATCCACTACAGGCATTTTAGTTCACATTTCTTCTTGAGACATTGGTGCCCAGCACCTCTTTGTGTGACTAAATGTTTTGTATTTAGGTTGCTCTTGATAATGGACTTTTGGTTGATAATCCCGGGTTAGTTAACCCAAGTTACCAAGTGTTGAAACACTCCTCAGAACCTATTCATCCAAGCATATCCTTAATACATAAACACCACAGGCATTTGTCTCAGAAGTTCAAACCATTGGTGCCTAGCTTATTTTCTCAATTTTTTTTGCTTTTTGGTTGCCCTTTTTCAGTGGCTTTTTCTTCTTCTTTTTCTTTCTTTTTCATGGCCAAAGACATTTATTCATCAAGATCCATAGACAGCATTCTAATTTCCACTAAAAGTGACAATTCTAACTTTATTTCTTAGTGAGCTGACTATTCAATCAAACATGCATACCACCACTTAATCTTATTTGATTTCTTACCAAATGGAATTGAGTTACTTTTGTTCAAACTTTTATTTTATTTTTGGAAACAGAACAAGCATGGCAAGCATACATTTAAGCAAGTGAAGTTTATCCAGACACTTAGACTATCACTTATTTGGAAATTAAACAAACAGACAAACAAAAACTGCAATGACTCAAACTTAAAGCAGGGGTGCATGCAAACTTCCAATATCAGCAATTCAAAGTACAAGCAATTAAGTGACAATACAACCTTTTAGCATCTTCTTTGTTGTTCATCATCCTTCCTAGCCTTGGTGTTCTCTTTGATGATGATGTATATTCCTTCCATGAGATTGATTGTCTTCCTGCAAAGCTATTAGAAGTTGCTTGTTCCCCAAGCACTTTGAGAATTGGTTAGCATGCATGTATGTTTGTAGGCCTCTGAACTTAGATTGGTGTGTGAACACCAAACTTAGTTCCTTGCCATATGCAGCAATTTGGATCATATGCAGAAAACCTCATGTGCTTTTATTAAGAAAATAACTATGAACTAGAAAAAGAAACTATGAACTAGAAATTAAACTATTGTTTAAGTAGTTTCCCTGATTGGTTGGAGCTAGTGACTAGTCATGCTGAGGTAGAAATGTGCTTTTAATGAAGTTTTTGGTGGAACACCAAACTTAGAATCTCACATTCACCCTTGAATTGTTTTCGTGTGCAACACCAAACTTATCTCCTTGTAATACAGATAAATCTACTTAACTCTTTTATTGAAATAACTAGAAAAGAAAAACTACCTTTGGTTGGGTTGCCTCCCAACAAGCGCTTCTTTAACGTCATTAGCTTGACATGCTGTTCCTGACTTTCTTCCTCTTCTTCCAGTTTGTTAAGAGGAATGACTTCAAGTGGATAAAGGAGCTAGTTAGTGCCCCTTGTTGTGAATGCTTCTTTCCAGCAAGCTTTCCCTTGTGATTGGCTTGAGTGAACTTGCTTGTTGGCTCAGAAGTTGGATTGTTCTTCGACCTTCTCTTCTTCATGGATATGATCCTTTGTTTCTCGGTCACAATCCTCATTTTGGTGCTTGTTTCTACTGCCTTCACATCCTTGATCTCAGAACTTAGTTGTTGTTGGACAGTTGGAGTATCCTGTTCATCAAAAGCTTCCTGAATTTGTGGTTCAATGAACCCTTCCTCTTTGCAACTCTCTGTGTCATTGGAGTGTGATCTCCCTTGATTGACTTTCTCCCTTTCTTGTTCTTCTGATTCCTCCCTTGGGTTTGCCATGGTATCACTAGAAGAATTGTGGGTAGGGATTTGCTTTGATAGATATCCAATTTGTGCTTCTAGCTTTTGAATGGCAGCACCATGATTTTGTAAGTTGGATATCAATTCTTCCTTAAAGCCTTTCAAATCTGCCACATCTCTGCCCATAGTTGCAAGCATTCCTTCTATCCTGTTTAATTGATCTTGAAATTGTTGGTTCGGATTGGGTTGATGAGGTTGATTATCTTGGCTGTGATATGGTGGTTGGGAGTATGTGTTTTGTGTGGTATGATAGAGTCTTTGGTTGGAGTGTTGGTAGTGGTATGACTCTTGTGTGTAGTGGAATGAGTCTTGTGGATAATGAAATGAATTGTATGAATTCGAGAAGGAATTTTGTGCTGAGAAATGCTCAAGTGATGAAGAATTTGGATATGTAAAACTAGGAGGTGAGGTTGGATAATTCAGAGGTGATGGCTCTTGATGAATGGGGTGTGAATAAGTGAAATCTCTTTGGTTTTGATCTTCCCAGCCACAACTTGAGTAGTGATCAAATTCACCAAAACATGGACCATTTTGTGGCTCTGGGAAGTACCCCGTTTCCTGTTCCTGATACTCCCACCCACCATGAGCATAATGACATGAATCATTCTGTGGTGGTGGAGAGTTTCTCATGAATTTTGATTGACCAAAAGATGATGGATACTCCTTTCTTTTTTGCAATGTGCTCAGTCTCAAACAATACTCATCCAAAGATAGTGGAAATCCCATAGTGAGGCAATATCACAAACAGCTAGTGGTTAGTATGCTAACAAGTGAATAAGCAAAGCAAACAAATTAAAATTTGCAGAAATTAGCAGTAATAAACTGAAACAAAAACTATTAACAAAAGAAAAGAAAAATTGCTCAATCTAGTTAACTTCCAATTGAAGAATTGTCAATCGAAAACCAATCCCCGGCAACGGCGCCATAAACTTGATGCACATAAACTAGTTATGCTACGATTTAGGAAATTGCACGATCGGCAAAATTCCTTCTGGCAAGTGCACCGGTTATCGTCAAGTAAAAACTCACAATAGAGTGAGGTCGAATCCCACAAGGATTGGTTGAGTGAGCAATTCGGATTAGAAGTGTGTTCTAGTTGAGCGGAATCAAGATTGAGATGAGTATTGCGGAATGTAAAATTGGCGGGAAAAGTAAATGACAAGGAATTGAAATGGCGGAATCTTAAATTGCAATGAATTAAAGAGCAGAAACTAAATTGCTGAAATTAAAAGGGAATGGGGGTGTTGCATGAATTGAGTTGCAGAATGTAAAGAGAAAGTGGAAATCAGAAATGGGGAATTCATTGGGTTTAGGAGATATTGAAATCTCCGAATCAAAACATGTATATCTCTTCCTCAACCAATGCATTCATTGAATTTTGCTTGGCAATCTTATATGATTGGATCCCAATCCCTTGGCTCACCAATTCTCTCTAAAAACAAACAAATTCCCAATCCCTTGGTTTAAATGTTCATAAGAAGAGATGATGCTTGATCACTGATTATACCACACAATTTCATGAACCACAATTTGGTAGGATTACATGTCACAATATCCATCCAAACCCCAATCCAATTCACTGTGAGAAAGCTTCTCTAGCATGAATCCTCCATTCCTTTCCCAAGGCTCCGAAGGATTCCAAGTATGGGTAGTTTCTTTCCCAAGACAACTACTCAATGGAATTAGATCGAGAAGCTTTCTAACAAAATTCAAGAGAAAAGATTGAAGAAGAAGATAAACTATTATTGATTCATTGAATTACAATAGAGCTCCCTAACCCAATGAAAGGGGGTTTAGTGAATCATAGCTCTGAATTCAATTACAAAGAAAAGGGAAACTAGCTAAAAGTGAAAGTAAAAGTAGTCCCCATCAGGGGCTGGATTCCCCTTCAATCCCCCCCCTTCAAATGCAGAAACTAAGGCCTTTAAATAGGCTCCCTAAATTACAAAATGAAAATGAAATTCAAAGCAAATTACAATCAAATGAAAATAAACTATTCTAGATGATTCTTGTGGCCTTGATTTGGTGTTGTTGATGGGCCTTGCTTGCTTTGAAGGGCTGAGTGACATAATTGATCCAAAAAGGATAATGATCCATTAAACTACACTCAAATGTTGCACCCCCTTTCTTGAGTCGTCACTTTGTTCTCTTGTCAACCTTGCCAATTTGATGCCAAATATAGACTATTATACCTCGTTGGAAAGCTATGGATGTCAGCTTTCTAACGCAACTGGAAGCACCTCAATTGGATCTCTACAACTCGAGTTATACTCCATGGAAGGTGAAGAGGTCAGCTGGCCTGATTGCATGTTGGTACTATGCTCTTCTATGCACATTACGGGGCTGTTTTCTCCCTCAATTTTTAGTATCCACCATGCATGCCATATATGCTTGGAAAGCTCTAGATGTCTTCTTTCCAATGCATTTTGAATCACCTCATTTGGAGTTTTGTAGCTCAAGTTATTTATGTTTGAAGAAGGCATGGTCAAGCTGTTCCATATAACACGTTTAAGCTTCAGTTTAAGGTTAAACTGAAGCTTAAACGTGGAAATGGAAAAGGTAGCCCTGGAGGTCGAACACGTTTAAGCTCCAGTTTGAGGTCAAACTGGAGCTTAAACGTGGAAATGGAGAGAGCAACCCTGCAGGAGAGTTCTTGGTCGAACACGTTTAAGCTCCAGTTTAAGGTCAAACTGGAACTTAAACGTGGAAATGGCTCCTTGGTGCACTTCCCATTTCTGGCGTTTAACCTCCAGTTTAAGGTTAAACTGGAGGTTAAACGTGGAACTCCTTCCTGAGTGCATTATCATTCTGGCGTTTAACCTCCAGTTTGAGGTCAAACTGGAGGTTAAACGTGGAATGCTTCTTTGGTGAGACTTTTCATTCTAGCGTTTAACCTCCAGTTTGAGGTCAAACTGGAGGTTAAACTTCAATTCCAGCATTTCTTAGCCTTCATGATTCTGGCATTTAAGCTCCAGTTTAGGCTTAAACTGGAACTTAAACTCCACATGTGATATTCAAGCTTCCTTTATTGATTTTGTTGCTTCCTTGGTTAGCCTCTTCTTCCCTGAAATCATCCAAACAAATGCATCAAAGTCTTGCAAAATTTCATGAGAAATCTTCCATTCATAGCATTCAAGAATATAACTAAAAACTCATGGAATTTGCATCAAAATCTTCATGTTGAATGATTTAAGACAAGCATGACTATTTGGCCCAAAATGATTACTTAAGGCTCAAGAAAATGCATAAAACAACTAAAAATAAAAGAAAAAGGCTAGTGAAACTAGCCTAAGATGCCTTGGCATCACATTTTCCTCTCCAGTGTCATGTATTACGAAATCCGCAGGTAGGTAAAGGTCTTCAACCTTTACAAGGACATTCTCCACCAATCCATTTGCCCACTTCAGGGACTTGTCTGCCATCTCTAGTGAGATCCTTGTGGGCTGCACTTCTTGGATCCCTAGCTTCTTTATCACAGAGAGAGGCATCGGATTTATGCCAGAACCAAAATCGCATAGTGCCTTCTCAAATGTGATGGTCCCTATAGTACAGGGAATCAGGAAGCTTTCGGGATCTGGCATTTTCTGAGGTAGCCTCTTTTGCACTAAAGTACTGCACTCCTTGGTCATCACCACTGTTTCATCTCCCCTTAGGGCCTTCTTTTCAGAGAATACGTTTTTCAGACAGGCCATATAGGGAGGCTTCTTTACAAAAGTAATATTGATTTGTAACTTCTTGAAGACTGCCAAGAATTGAGCAATTTGCTCATCCTCGGTCTCCTTTTGCACGTTCGGAGAGTGTTGTACTTCTGGCTCCTTTATCATTACTGGGGCATGTACTAGTGCACTCTCAGTCTCCTCTTGAGCCTCTTTCTCCTTTGAATCCTCAGCAACATCCTCTTCTTTAGGCACAGCATCCTCATCCATGATGAGGGATTTGTACTCTTCCCTTGGATTTACCTCTGTGTTGCTTAGAAGAGTGTTGGAAGGTCTCTCAGGTATTCTGCTGGTCAGCTGATCCACTTGTATTTCCAAGTTTCAAATTGAAGATCGAGTCTCTTGCATAAAGCTATGAGTGGTCTTGGAAAGATTAGAGATTATTGTGGCTAAGTCAGAGAGGCTGTGTTTGGATGTCTCCATCTGCTGCTGAGAGGGTTGGAACTGCCTGTTGTTAAACCTATTTTGATTGGTTCCACCCTGGTTATTGTTGAAGCCCTGTTGAGGCCTTTGTAGTTGCTCCTTCCACCCAAAGTTAGGGTGATTCCTCCATCCCTGATTAAAGGTATTTGCATAAGGATCATTATTGGGATTTCTGGAGGAATTTCTTATGTAATTAACTTTCTCCATGGTGGGTTGAGCAACATCACACACGTCCCTTTGAGTGTGGCTCCCAGTCATGCCATAGGATGCATCTTGAGTGCTGACAGCTAAAACTTGCATTCCAGTCAAGTGCTGAGAGATCATGCTTATCTGTTAAGACATGAGCTTATTTTGAGCCAGAATGGCATCCAGTGTGTCCACCTCTATGACTCCTCTCTTTTGAGTAGTCCCAGTGTTCATAGGGTTTCTCTCAGAGGTATACATGTACTGGTTGTTGGCAACCATCTCAATAAGCTTGTTTGCCTCTTCAGGCGTCTTCTTCATGTGTAGTGAACCGCCTGCAGAGTGATCAATGACATCTTGGCCATCTCAGAGAGGCCATCATAAAAGATCTCTAGCCTGGTCCAATCTGAATTCATGTTGGGAGGACATCTCCTGATCAGCTGCTTGTATCTCTCCTAGGCCTCATAGAGGGACTCTCCTTCTTTCTGTCTGAAGGTCTGGACTTCCACTCTAAGCTTACTCAACTTCTGGGGTGAAAAGAACTTGGTCAGAAATCTAGTGACCACCTTGTCCCATGTGTTCAAGCTCTCCTTGGACTGAGAATCCAACCACAGCTTTGCTCTGTCTCTTACAGCAAAAAGGAAGAGCATGAACTTGTAAACCTCATGATTCACTCCATTTGTCTTGACCGTATTACAGATCTGCAGGAAGTCAAATATGAATTTGTTAGGATCCTCCTGTGGGAGTCCATGAAACTGACAGTTCTATTGCACCAGAGTGACCAGTTGAGGCTTAAGCTCAAAATTATTGACACCAATGGCTGGTATAGAGATGCTGCGCCCATAGAAGTCAGATATGGGTGCAGTGTATGAGCCAAGCACCTTCCTTGCTTCCTCTTTAGTGTTTGGATTTCCTCCATTAGCTGCCATAGTGGTCTCTTCAGCTTCCTTCTCAAAAGTTTCCTTGAGATTCTCTACGGCTTTATATGCCTTAGCTTATTGCAAACGCCGCCTCAAGGTTCTTTCAGGTTCAGAATCAAACTCGAGAAGGGATTTTTTATCCCTGTTCTTGCTCATAAATAACAAGAAACAAAGAAAAAGTGGCAGTCTCTATGTTAAAGTATAGAGAACTCCCAGTGAGATATCCTAAAAGAAAGAAATAAAATAAAGTAAGCAATTGACTAAAAAAAAATCGAAAACAAAGATGAATAAACAACCTAAAAAGAAATTTTCGAAAACAAATTAAAATTAAAATTAAAAAATTAAAAAAAATTTGAAAAGAAAAGGTAAAAACCTAAAGGGACACCAAACTTAAAAATTGAAATCAAGGGAAAATAAATAAACGAAACAAACTTCGAAAATAAAAGGAAAGATAATTAAGATAAAAATAAAAAATTTTAGGAAAATAAACAAAATAGAAAAAATTTAAAGAAAAATAAATAAACAAAAACTAACAAAATACCTAATCTAAGCAACAAGACAACCGATAGTTGTCAATCACGAACTATCCCCGGCAACAGCGCCAAAAACATGGTGTGCGAAATTAGAACTCGCACAACTTAACCGGCAAGTGCACCGGGTCATCCAAGTAATACCTCAGGTGAGTGAGGGTCGATCCTAGGAAGATTGTCGAACTGAGCAAGCAATAGTTATCCTGTTGGACTTAGTCAGACAAACAGTAAAAGTGTGTTGTTGTTGTAACGCATAAAATAAGATAATAAAGAAAGTAATAAGAAATTGGTGTGAAATCGATATAAGAAAACAGTTAAGGTCTCAGAGATGTTTACATTTTTGGATTAAAACTTCTTACTAACTATTTTAATAATGAATGATTCATTCTATGGCAAACTATAAGTGATTAAACCCTAATCCCTTAGTGATTTAATCTCCTCCTCATCAAATACCACTCCCGTGGTCATTCAATTCGGATTGGAGGGTGAAGTTCAGAAAACTAGTTTATACCACAAAGGCCCTAATCACCCCAGATCCCAGCTGAATAGATGTTGCTTATCCCCATCAGGTTGTGGATTAACCGTCTAGGAGGCGTGTTCTCAAGCTGTAGTTCAAGCGAGATAACACTCTCGATAATCACAAGAACCCATGTAGAAAAAGGGTCATACTCCCATTCCACCCAATTTCATTAGATTAAGAATGAAAACACACCTTAGAGTTGAATCAAACATATATTAAAATAGAAGAATAATAATCTTAATCCATAAAAATAAACAGAGCTCCTAACCTTAACCAGGAGGTTTAGTTGCTCATAACTTACAAAGAAAATAGGGTTCTAAAAAGGTGCAAAAGGAAGAAGATCCTAAACCTAAATGATCTTTTCCTTTAAGTACTCACCTAATAATAAATACTAAACCTAAAAAGATATTATTTATAATTAAAAATTATAAAAATAAAATAAAATAAAACTAAGAGGTGCTAAATCCACTTAGAGGCTCAATTGAGTACGATTCGGGCTGCATGCTGGCGTTCAACGCCAGTATGGGCGTTGAACACCCAAGGGGGGAAGCTTGCATCCTGGTTTGTGCCCCCCTGTTGACACCAAACGCCAGGTGGGCGTTCAGTGCCCAGGGAGGGTGTTGCCAGCATTTTCCTTTCTTTTGAGCTTTAGATCACTTTTGACCCTCCTAACCATTGATGCTCAAAGCCTTGGACCTTTTTTCTTTTGATTTTTCTTTTTATTTCAATTCTTTTTGTTGTTTCCTTTGCTTCAAGAATCAATCTTTCTCTTATTTCAGGAAATCAATAATACTTCTTTAAGTTCCTATTCTTCAAGAACCAATATAAGGCCACCACATCAAAGTAATCAGAATAACTCATAATCTAACTCAAGATCTTATTCATCTTTCCACTTCTTTTTCAATAGATTTTTTTAAGCTTGATGCGTAATACATAAGACATCCAAGAAAAATTTTCAGAAATAAACTACTAAACTAGAAAGCAAAAAAATCCTAAGAGTGATCATGTAAAAGCTAGAATAAGACAGCTGGAAATAAGCTAAAAAGTACTGAAAAGAAAAAAGAGATAAAGTAAAGATAGGGAGAGTGAAACTAGACCACCTCAGTGATAGCGGCTGCTGCTCCCTCCAGGAAATCCTCCAGAGTGTTTCAGCTCCTCAATGTCACGTCCCTGCCTCCTCTTCTCCTTCATCATTCTCATTTGATCTTCCATCATTTGATGGAGGAGAGCAGATTGGTTCTGATGCTCCATCCTCAGCTGATTAACTGATGAAGTCAGCTTCCCTTAAGATGTGGTCAACTGATCTCAGTAGTCACAGCAAGAAAAGTACATCCCTTGAGACATCTTCGAAATGCCCTATGGAAGCGGTGGAACTGGCTCCTGCAGCGGTCCTTGCGCAAGCTCCCTAGCGTGCTCCATACCCTTCTTAGTGATTGGCCTCTCCTTGTCGATCAGGGTGTCTCCCTCTATGTGATCTCCAGCTGCTGCACATAAGTGGTGAATGAGATGAGGGAATGCCAGCCTCGCAGAGGTGGAGGGTTTGTCAGCTATTCTGTAAAACTCTCGAGGGATCACCTCATGTACCTCCACCTCATTGCCGAGCATAATGAAGTGAATCTTCACTGCTCGCTCGACTGTAACCTCAGAGCGGTTACTCATACGGATTATAGAACATTGGATGAATTCTATCCATCCTCTAGCTACTAGCCTAAGGTCAAGCATACCTAGTTGGTAAGGCCGGCCTTGAGCATCCCTCCTCCACTGAGCTCCAGATACGCAGATGTGAGCAAGAACTTGATCCAACCTTTGGTCAGTGTCGACCCTATGAATGTATGAGTGAGGGTCTTCTCGTGGCTTTGGCAACTATAGCGCCATCCTCACACTCTCACGGCTGAAATCTATGATGTGTCCTCTGACCATGGTGCGCCAATTCTTCGGCTTTGGGTTCACGCCTCTATCATGCTTTTTCGTTACCCGGGTGTTGGCGTGGAACTCCTGCACCATCAACACTCCATCCTCGGTCACGGAGTTGGCCAGAACTTCCCAACCCCGTCTCAGAATCTGATATAGGATCTCCGGGTACTCATCATCCTTCAAGTGAAAGGGGACCTCGGGAATCACCTTCTTCTTCCTCACCACATCATAAAAATGGTCTTGATGGGTTTTGGAAAAGAATCTTGTGAAATCTCATGGCTCGAAAGTGGGGGCTTTCTCCTTTTCTATCCATGAGGACTTTCTGATTTTTGGTGCCATAGAGGTAAGAATAAAGAAGCAAAAAGCGGAGCGCCCAACACCAAATTTAAAAGGCTTGTTCATCCTCGAGCAAATAGAAATATAAAATAAGTAAAGGAAGAGAAAATAGAAGGGGATAGAGGATGGTGGGTGTATGTTTTGGCCTTTGGGGTGATAAAAGGGGTAAAATAAAGAAAAGGGAAGTGTATGGTGAAAGTGGATGAAGAGAGGGTATTTATAGGTGGGGGTGGGATTGGGTTCGGTCATGGTGGGGGAAGGATGGAAAAAATTTGAATTTGAATGTTGGTTGTTGGAAAGAGAAGTGGATGGGATTGATGATAGGGGATTGGGTGAAGTGAGAGGTAGGTTGAGGGAATCAAGGGAAGTGATCGGTGATGGCATAGATGAATGTAGATGAAAAAGTGGGTGAAAGAAGAGAGAGAATGGATAAGAGTAAGTAAATAGTGAAGTGGTTTGTGGTTGGGTGTTATCCATTGTATAGTATGGTATGGTACAATAATCTCTCTCATATGAATGCTTATATATTTATAGTATGGTACTGAATTGTATATAGCCACTTTTTCAGGTTTTGTCTTCAGAAATGATGATTGGTTAATGAATGAGGTGGTGCCTTCTAGAAGATACTTAGGTGATGAAAGGAACATGGATGATCTAGAGTTGTCAATGTTTGATTTTGATACCTTAATGATGGCTACAAACAATTTCTCTCAAGATAATAAATTTGGAGAAGGAGACTTTGGTAGTGTTTATAGGGTAAGCTGTTTTAATACTTTATGCATAACAGCTATCATTCCTAAAGTAAAGTATCAGATTATAACGTAAACACATTTTTATGTGTATACACTAACAAATGATGTCTACGACAATATTCGTGTAGATTGATTGAAGGCCAATAAATTGCTGTGAAAAGATTGTTAGAATACTCTGAACAAGGAGTTGAAGAATTTAAAAATGAAGTGAAATCAATTGTCAAGATACAACACCGAAATCTTATTCGGTTGCTTGATTGCTGCATTAAGAAAAATGAGAAGATGTTGGTGTCTGAATATATGGAAAATAGAGGCCTTGATTCCATTTTATTTAGTAACTTGCATTATTTACTTAGGTTTTTTTATTTTGGCAGTAATTGTAAAATTGGCCTCAGTTCCTAACTTCCTATGCTTTAGATAGATGTCATTCGATTTGTTTTGTGTAGATGATTCAAATCATGTTGATTACCAAAGTAATTTTTTTGGAAGGTTTCATGCTATTAGATTTTGTCTAGTATTTGAACGTGTATCATTATTTAGATGACCAAATGACAAATTCTTCTAATATGATTACGAAATAATTTTTTACTTTAGTTTCATTCTTTGGTTCCCTTGTAGTGATATAATTGAATAGCTTTATGAAGCCAATTTTTTTTAATATAATTGTGAAAATTGTGGGGGTTATAAACCTCCACAATATACATTTTTTTTAAAACTTCTTTAAAAATTGCGGCGATTTACAAATCGCTGCAATTTTTTTAAAAAACCTATTAGCCAAATCGCGGCGGTTCTAAACTGTCGCAAATAATTTAATCCTATTTTGCGGAGGTTGTGGCAGTGGTCTGTAAAAGCCGCCACAAAATCAAATCTCCACCCCCTAACTCGCAATGTTTCTGGACCCGCTGGTGTGTCATTTTGCAGCGGTTAAAAATCGCCGCAAATTCCCAAAAAAATTGCCGCAATTTCCCTTGTGTCTTGTAGTGAAAGTCGGTGGAATGGGACTTTTCTTCTACTTCTGAGTGGCGAACCTCGGAGGAGATCTTTCTATGGTGATGGCCAAACGAGGTGCCTTCGCCGCGCGGTTCCTCTGTTATCGGAGGGGGTACCACGGGAGCTTGGTTGTTGTTGACCGTGTCTTGGTACTCAGGATCTGACTTTGACGCTGTGTGTCCGTCTTCAAAGTGCTCGTCTGCCATGGGGTGTCGATTTCCAAATCCCGGTAACGGCGCCAATGTTCCGAGGGTTACCTGAAATGTGGGTTTTGGGCTTGAACGTGAGGTCCAAGCTCCTAGTTAGGTGATCCCCGACTTGTCCTGCGTCAAGCAACTACCGTCCGAGTTGTTCGTGAGGAGAAGTGGGGTGGTACCTGCAAAACACTCCGATGCCTAAGTTAGCAAGGGTCTTAGTAGGTTTAAGCATATTGGAACTTAAGTATACCTGTAGAGTATTAGTGTATTTATATGGGTTGAGCCAATAACCACCATTGGAGTAGTTCTACTTTTGGTGGTGGATAATCGTCCATATATCTTAGCGTTGTTGAGATCTCTCTTCTAGAAGTAGGTGAGAGATATTAGGTATTAGTTATAACTCCTTTGGGAGTGAAGGAATTACCATGCAACGCTTGAGTCCGACCTGCAAAGAGGTCGGTTATGGATAGCTGCGTTTTGGACTTTCTCTACTTTTGGTCCTGCCTTATGTTTTGGGCCAGGTATGAACAATTGTTAATAATTCTAATTGTCAATGATTTTAATTATACTAATTATCAATCATTCTAATTGTCAATCATTATAATATAATTGTCAATTATACATAATTAATATTTATATGATATTTACATTGGCGCCAAGCATGCTAACATGGCACATTCTGGTGTCAATATCCTTGCCGCTCTCTTTTATTTCTTATTTCTGGAAAGTATCAATTTCAAATAATTATATTTGTTAGCATTTAATAAGTAATTATGATAAGATTTGTCAATAATCATAATATTTTATATCATATTTTTTTAATAATTATAATGATTCTTTCATATATCTTTACAAGTACTATATATAGTGTTTCATTTAATATTCATGAGTGTAAGTTCTAGAGCCAAATTTTTTTATTTTTTTTGAATTTTTTTAACTATTTCATATAATAATAAGGCATTCTTTGTTTTTTTTTTAAAAATCAAAATTGATTAGTTTTTAGGCATAAATTAGAATTTTACTATTCTTTTATAAATACAACTTTACTTTTATTCTTTTAATTATATAATGAGTGTTCTTACTCAATTTGTTTTTTTTTTGTGCTTACAATATAATTATCTTTTACTGCAGTCATTTACAGTGCATTACATCTAGCATATTCCATCTCAAGTTGTTTTATTAATTCGGGTACTAATTATATGGATGTGAGAATTCAGCATAACAAAGATAGTGGACTTTATTTTGATGAAAGATGATTGGGTGTTCTTATATACTATAACCAACCTAATAAAATGTGAGTAAAATTATCTTTCGTAGGAAAACTGAATTTATCATTGAGCTAAACGTGATTATTCTTCTCTTTCTGGATTATATGCACTACTAGAAAACTAGTTATTACAGACGGATATTTCTGACGGATTTTATCCCATGGAAATATAGATGGAATTTGAGAGGAATTTTTTGTCGAAAAACAAAAAAAATAAATTAGCATAAATTACAGACAGAAAAGAGAATCCGTCGATAATTCTGTCGAAAAATTAATTTTTTTCGTGAGAAATGGTTACAGACGAAAAATCTGTCTGTAACAAAATGGACAGAAACGCTGTAATTTATTAAATTATTACAGACAAAAAATCCTTCTATAATTTAAAATTTTCCGTCGGAAAATATTGATGTAAACTTAACTTAACCCTAGTGTCTCGAGCTTCATTCAGACATTCACAATTCACACACGTTCATTCACACTTCACACACGAGCTGCTTCTTCTCTGGTCGCACGAGCATCTTCTGCCGTTGCCGCGGTTTGCATCGCACGATCGCTCTGTCATCCCTTGCGTCGCACGAGCTCATTCCGCCACCGCTCTTGTCGCGTCTGCTCCCTTGGTCGCCATCGTTGCAGAGCTCCCTCCGCCACTCTCGTCGCGTCTGCTCCCTTCATCGTCGTCGTCACAGATCTCTCTCCGCCGCTATAGCCAAAGTAGTTCTGGCTACAGCCATCATCTCTTCCACTGCTCAGCCATCATCTCCTCCAGTCAATGCCGCAGCTACCTTTGCGCAAGCCCTAGCTCCGTGGCGACCAAAATCGGTTCCACCATTAGCCGCGGTTCCACCTCTCTCTTTCCCCCTATTCGAATCGTAGAGACCTGGGCATCCTTCTTTTCCTCTGCCCTGTTTTAATTGTCTCTACTTCTAGGTTTTGGTTTCAAAATTCTTTTAATTTCTGTTGAGTTCAATTATTTTTTTAGTTAGTTTGATTTTAGTAATTATTTTAGTTAGATTTTTTTTCTAATTAGTGGATTTTTTGGTTGTTAAAATAGGATTAGATTAGGTTTTGATTCTGAATAACTGAGAAATGTTTAGATTACTAATCTGGATTGCTGAACATTGTTGAACATTGTTAATATGAGCTTGATGAATGTTGTCTAGAACAGAAATTTAATTCAGCTAATGGCTTCTTCTCTGGTAATGCTTCTTCTCTGTAGTTTTGCATTTGGAGTATTAGCAGAATTGTGTTTCTGCTTATCTATTCAACCTATTTTGTTTAATTTATAGATAGATAGTTATTATGAGTTCTCTGTTGTTCATGAGATATGTTAAATTGAGTAATAAAAAAATAAAATGGAATAATAGGTAAAATTCCTTTGCGTTATGATTTTAGTTTGTAGATTTGTTCCATAATTGATACTTTTACTTGAACAACATTTTGTATTGCAGAAAATTCTCTATTATTCATGCTATTTTTGCATCTGTTATATGTTTTTACCTCCTCATGAGATCAGATATTAAGTTACTCAACTTCGCTTCATCGGATGCAACATTTGGTAAGAACATCTGTATTTTGATCCCGCCTTCATCATCTACTAGTTGGATTGCCAGTGTTGTAAAATCTGGAATTGTGATTGATGATGCTGAGAACTGATGTTGAGGTATTGAAGAAGATCGTTGAATTCTTGAAGTTGTAATTTCTATATTCATATGATGTAATTTTTGTTAATCTGTAATTTCTATTGATCCTCCTTGGTGCTGTGGTGGTTGTGATTGAGATCTGGAATTTGATTCTTCTTCTTCTAATTCTTCTATGCTAAGTTGTTCGATTTCTATTTTGTGCTTAATTTCTTCTTCTTCCTCTTTTTTTTTTCTTGAATTTTATAAAAAGTAGGAGGAGGTGAGCATTTACAAGCTTTGTTGGTTGGTGAAACAGGACCTACAGTTCAAGATCCTTCTTTCATCAAGGTCCCCCACAGTCATTAATTGAAGCTTAAAAATAAGAAGGTAAACAAAAACAACACTCCTGCCCCCAAAACACACACATACACATCATGACTCATGAATATTATTGATCAATTTACTGAAATTATTGTTTTGATAGGACTGAGTTTCAGATAAGTTTGGGAAATTTGGTAAGAGAAAGTTGTTTGACCACCAACAGCCTTGTCTTTGATCATTCTTTTACACTTCTCATTTTTCTTTGCAAGTTGGTGTGAGAAATTGTGATTACACTTTTCACAACTCCGCACAACTAACCAGTAAGTGCACTGGGTCGTCCAAGTAATACCTTACGTGAGTAAGGGTCGATCCCACGGAGATTGTCGGCTTGAAGCAAGCTATGGTTATTTTGTAAATCTTAGTCAGGAGATTAATGATAAGAGTGATTGTATTTATGAAAATAAATAACATGAAATAAATAGTACTTGTGATTCAGTAATGAGAAACAGGCTGAGGTTCCGGAGATGCTCTGTCATCTGAATCTCTGCTTTCCTACTGTCTTCTTCTCTAAACAAGCATGGCTTCCTTCAATGGCAAGGTTTATAATCCTCTCGGATGAAAAATACCATGTACGATCTCTGCACGGCTAATCAACTGTCGGATTTCTTGTCTCGGATGAAAAATACCATGTACAGCTACCTCACGGGTAATCATCTATCGGTTCCCACTAGCGTCGGAATAGGACCCTTGTCCTTTTGCACACTGTCACTGTGCCCAACATTCGCAGGTTTGAAGCCCGTCATAGTCATCCCTTCCCAGATCCTGCTCGGAATACCACAGACAAGGTTTAGACTTTTTGGATCCCAGGAATGCTGCCAATTGGTTCTAGCCTATACCACGAAGGTTCTAACCTCCGGACTCGGTCCGTGGATTAGAAACCCAAGAGATACGCATTCAAGCTGTCGGCCAATGACTACATTGAGCTCAGATAGAACGGGAGTGGTTGTCAGGCACGCGTTCATAGGTTGAGAATAATGATGAGTGTCACGGATCATCATATTCTCTATATTGAAGTACGAGTAAGTATCTTAGAATAGAATCAAGCGTGATTGAATAAAAAACAGTAGTAATTGCATTAATCCATTGAAACACAGCAGAGCTCCTCACCCCCACTATGGGGTTTAGAGACTCATGCCGTAGAAGATACAATATGAAGTGTAAAATGTCATAAGGTGTAAACTGAATCTCTAAAAGTAGTTTTTATACTAAACTAGTAACTTAGGTTTACAGAAAATGAGTAACTAAGTTCAGATAGTGCAGAAATCTACTTCCGGGACACACTTGGTGAGTGTTTGGGCTGAGCTTTCATGATTTCACGTGCATATGCCTCATATTGGAGTTAAAAGCCACCCTGGGTGCCAAAATGGGCGTTTAACGTCAAGAATTATGCCAGTTCTGGCGTTTTACGTCAGAAAGTTTTAGGCTGGCTTTCAACGCCAGTTTGGGCCATCAAATGTCAAGCAAAGTATAGACTATTATATATTGCTGGAAATCCCAAGATGTTTACTTTCCAACGCAACTGAGAGCGCACCAATTGGGCTTCTGTAGCTCCATAAAATCCACTTCAAGTTCAGGAGGGTCAGAATCCAACAGCATCTGCAGTCCTTTTTCAGCCTTTGAATCAGATTTTTGCTCAGGTCCCTCAATTTCAGCCAGAAAATACCTGAAATTACAGAAAAACACACAAACTCATAGTAAAGTCCAGAAATGTGATTTTTGAATAAAAACTAATAAAAATATAATAAAAAGTAAATAAAACATACTAAAACTATGTAAAAACAATGCCAAAAAGTGTATAAATTATCCGCTCATCACAACACCAAACTTAAATTGTTGCTTGTCTCCAAGCAACTAAAAACAAAATAGGATAAAAAGAAGAGAAAGTACAATAAATTTCAAATATCAGTGAAGCTCAGTTCCAATTAGATGAGCGGGACTAGTAGCTTTTTGCTTCTGAACAGTTTTGGCATCTCACTTTATCCTTTGAAGTTCAGAATGATTGGCATCCATAGGAACTTAGAATTCAGATAGTGTTATTGATTATCCTAGTTCAGTATGTTGATTCTTGAACACAGCTACTTTATGAGTCTTGGCCGTGACCCTAAGCAATTTGTTTTCCAGTATTTCTACCGGATACATAAATGCCACAGACACATAACTGGGTGAACCTTTTTAGATTGTGAATCAGCTTTGCTAGAGTCCCCAGTTAGAGGTGCCCAGAGATCTTAAGCACATTCTTTTTGCTTTGGACCACGACTTTAACCGCTCAGTCTCAAGCTTTTCACTTGACACCTTCACGCCACAAGAGGGACAGCTTGGTTTAGCCGCTTAGGCCAGGATTTTATTCCTTTGGACCCTCCTATCCATTAATGCTCAAAGCCTTGGATCTTTTTTTTTTTACCCTTGCCTTTTGGTTTAAAGGGCCATTGGCTTTTTCTGCTTGCTTTTTCTTTTTCTTTCTTTTTCTTTATTTTTTTTTATTTTCACAAGCTTTGTGTTCTTCACTGCTTTTTCTTTCTTCAAGAATCAATTTTATGATTTTTCAGATTATCAATAACATTTCTCCTTTTTCCTTATTCTTTCAAGAGCCAACAATTTTAACATTCATAAACTTCACTATAAAAAATATTCAATGTTCAAGCATTCATTTAGAAAACAAAAAATATTGCCACCACATCAAAATAATTAGATTATTTTCAAAATAGAATTCGAAATTCATGTACTTCTTTTTCTTTTCAGAAAACATTTTTCATTTAAGAAAGGTGAAGGATTCATGGAACATTCATAGCTTTAAGACATAAACACTAGACACTAATGATCATGTAATAAAGACAAAAACATAGACAAAACATGAAGCACAAAAATTAAAAAAACAGAAAAATAAGAACAAGAAAATTAAAGAACGGGTCCACCTTAGTGACGGCGGCTAGTTCTTCCTCTTGAAGATCCTATGGGGTGCTTGAGCTCCTCAATATCTCTTCCTTGCCTTTGTTGCTCTTCCCTCATGGCTCTTGTTGAGGTTCATGAGTGGGCTCTCTTGTTTGCTCCATCCTCTTTCTAGTGATGGGCTTTTGAGATGAATCTCTCCATCTCCCATGACTTGGAGTTGGAAGCAACTGCCTTCCCTTTCCTCTTCCTAGAGGTTTCTCCGGACTTAGGTGCCATTAATGGTTATGGAAAAACAAAAAGCAAAGATTTTTCCACACCAAACTTAGAAGGTTTGCTCGTCCTCGAGCAAAATAAGATAGAAGGGAGTAGAAGAAGAATAACGTAATTAATTTTGAAAACTTATTACTGTATGCAAGAGAAATTAAAAAGAGTTGAAAAGAATTTGAAAAGATATGTAAGTTTTGAAAACGTTTTGGGAAGGAATTGAAAAGAAATAATAAAAAAGAATTAAAAAGAATTGGAAAGAATATTAATTTTTGAAAATAAAAATTGAAAGATGAACGTTTAAAATATGTTTGATGCAAAAAATTATGAATTAAAGCATGAAAAATTGAAAAAAAATTGAATTGGAAACAAAATTACCTCCCTTGTGTCATCCTAGCGTTAAACGCCCAGGATGCTATCTATTCTGGCGTTTAACGCCCACTTGACTGCCTTTTTGGGCGTTTAACGCCCAGCCAGGTACCCTGGCTGGCGTTAAACGCCAGGAATCCTTCTTTACTGGGCGTTTTTCTGAACGCCCAGAATGCTGCCTGCATGGGAGTTAAACGCCCATTCTGCTATCCTTACTGGCGTTTAAATGCCAGTAAGCCTGTCCTCCAGGGTGTGCTATTTTTGATTCCGCTTTAATTCTACAGCTGTTTTTATGACTCCACATGATCATCAACCTAAAGAAAACATAAACTAACAATGGAAAATTGATGAGCGGATAATTTATACGTTTTTTGGCATTGTTTTTACATAGTTTTCAGTATGATTTAGTTAGTTTTTAGTATATTTTTATTAGTTTTTAATTAAAATTCACATTTCTGGACTTTACTATGAGTTTGTATGTTTTTCTGTGATTTCAGGTATTTTCTAGCTGAAATTGAGGGACCTGAGCAAAAATCAGATTCAGAGGTTGAAGAAGGACTGCAGATGCTGTTGGATTCTGACCTCCCTGCACTCAAAGTGGATTTTATGGAGCTACAAAACTTCAAATGGTGCGCTTCAAATTGCATTGGAAAGTAGACATCCAGAGCTTTACAGAAATATATAATAGTCCATACTTTTCCCGAGCTTAGATGACTCAAACTGGCGTTGAACGCCAGTTCCATGTTGCGGTCTGGCGTTCAGCGCCAGAAACAAGTTGCAAAGTGGAGTTCAACGCCAGAAACACGTTACAAACTGGCGTTCAACTCCAAGAATGACCTCTCCATGTGTAAACTTCATGCTCAGCCCAAGCACATACCAAGTGGGCCCCAGAAGTAGATTTCTGCATCATTTACTCATTTCTGTAAACCCTAGTAACTAGTTTAGTATAAATAGAACTTTTAATATTGTATTTACATCTATCTTTAGTTTCATCTTTAGATCACGTTTGGGGGCTGGCCATTCGGCCATGCCTGGACCTTATCACTTATGTATTTTCAACGGTAGAGTTTCTACACACCATAGATTAAGGTGTGGAGCTCTGCTGTTCCTCAAAGATTAATGCAAAGTACTACTATTTTTCTATTCAATTCAACTTATTCCGCTTCTAAGATATTCATTCGCACTTCAATATGATGGATGTGATGATTGTGACAGTCATCATCATTCTCAACTTATGAACGCGTGCCTGACAACCACTTTCGTTCTACCTTAGATTGAATGGGTATCTCTTGGATATCTAATACAGGGGACCGAGTCCGAGTTATTAGTGTCTTCGTGGTATAAGTTAGAACCCATGGATGGCCATTCCTAAGATCCGAAAAGTCTAAACCTTGTCTGTGGTATTCTGAGTAGGATCTGGGAAGTGATGGCTGTGACGAGCTTCAAACTCGCGAGTGCTGGGCGTAGTGACAGATGCAAAAGGATAGTAAATCCTATTCCAGTATGATCGAGAACCGACAGATGATTAGCCATGCAGTGACAGCGCATTGGACCATTTTCACAGGAGGATGGGATGTAGCCATTGACAACGGTGATTCCCTACATAAAGCTTGCCATGGAAAGGAGTAGGATTGATTGGATGAAGACAGCAGGAAAGCAGAGATCAGAGGAACGAAAGCATCTCTATACGCTTATCTGAAATTCTCACCAATGAATTACATAAGTACCACTATCCTATTTTATATTTTATTTATTTTCATCCACTATAATTTCTTAATACAATTTAATCCGCCTGACTGAGATTTACAAGGTGACCATAGCTTGCTTCATGCCGACAATCTCCGTGGGATCGACCCTTACTCACGTAAGGTTTATTACTTGGACGACCCAGTGCACTTGCTGGTTAGTTGTACGAAGTTGTGAAACAGATATAAGATCATGAACGTGTGTATTGAGTTTTTAGCGCCGTTACCAAGGAATAGAATGATCACGATTTCGCACACCAAGTTTTTGGCGCCGTTGCCGGGGATTGTTCGAGTTTGGACAACTGACGGTTCATCTTGTTGCTCAGATTATGTAATTTTATTTTAATTTTAAGTCTTTGTTTTTATTCTTTTTATTTTCGAAAACTTTTGAAAAAAAAATATTTCTTCTTTTTCGTTTTTTCCAAAATAATTTTCGAAAAAAAAAAACCAAAAAAATTTACAAAATCATAAAATCAAAAATATATTTTTTATGTTTCTTGTTTGAGTCTTGAGTCAATTTTTAAGTTTGGTGTCAATTGCATATTTTTATTTTTCTAAAAATTTTTGAAAATTCATGCATTCATAATGTTCTTCATGATCTTCAAGTTGTTCTTGGTAAGTCTTCTTGTTTGATCTTCATATTTTCTTATTTTGTGTCTTTTCTTGTTTTTCATATGCATTCTCAATTTGTTAATGTCTAAAGAATAAAAATTTTTAAGTTTGGTGTCTTGCATGTTTTCTTTTCTTGAAAATTTTTCAAAAATAAGTCTTGATGTTCATCTTGATCTTCAAAGTGTTCTTGGTATTCATCTTGACATTCATAGTGTTCTTGCATGCATCACATGTTTTGATCCAAAATTTTCATGCATTAAGTCTTTTTGATGTTTTTCTTTTTCATCATTAAAAATTCAAAAATCAAAAAAATATCTTCCCCTTTTCACTCATGAAATTTGAAAATTTGAGTTGACTTTTTCAAAAATTTTTAAAATTTAGTTATTTCTTATGAGGCAAATCAAATTTTCAATTTGAAAATCCTATCTTTTTCAAAATCTTTTTCAAAAATAAAATCTTTTTCATTTTTCTTATTTATTTTCGAAAATTATAAAAATATTTTTCAAAAATCTTTTTCTTAATTTTATCTCATAATTTTCGAAAATATTATCAACAATTAATGTTTTGATTCAAAAATTTCAAGTTTGTTACTTGCTTGTTAAGAAAGATTCAAACTTTAAGTTCTAGAATCATATCTTGTGATTACTTGTGAGTCAAGTCATTAATTTTGATTTTAAAATTTCAAATCTTTTTCAAACAAATCTCTTTCAATCATATCTTTTCAAACTTTGATTTCAAAATCTTTTTCTAACTTCTTATCTTTTCAAATTTAATTTTCAAATCTTCTTAATATCTTTTCAATCATATCTTTTCAATCATATCATTTTAATCAATTTTCAAAATAAATTTCTATCATATCTTTTTAAATCTTATCTTTTTCAAAAATTTGATTTTAAAATATCTCTTCTAACTTCTTATCTTCTTATCTTTTCAAAATTGAATTTCAAATCTTTTTCAACTAACTAATTGACTTTTTGTTTGTTTCTTATCTTTTTCAAAACTACCTAACTAAATCTCTCTCTCTAATTTTCGAAAATCCCTTCCCTCTTTTTCAAATTTCCTTTTTAATTAACTAATTGTTTTAATTTTAATTTAATTTAATTTCAAACTTAATTTTCGAAATTTAACTTTCAATTTTATTTTTTATTTTAATTAATTTTCGAAATTCCCTCTCTCTCATCTCCTTCTATTTATTTATTCATCTACTAACACTTCTTTTCATCTCATATCTCTGCTTCTATCCTTACCCTTGTGTTTGGATTATCCATTCTTATTCACTCTTATTCCCTCTCTTCTTCTACTAACAATAAGGAACCTCTTTACTGTAACATAGAGGATTCCTCTTCTTTTCTTGTTCTCTTCTCTTTCATATGAGCAGGAACAAGGAAAAGGGCATTCTTGTTGAAGCTGATCCAGAACCTGAAAGGACTCTAAAGAGAAAACTAAGAGAAGCTAAACAATCCAGAGACAACCTTACTAAAATTTTCGAACAAGAAAAGGAGATGGCAGATGCACCTAACAACAATAATGCAAGGAGGATGCTTGGTGACTTCACTGCACCTAATTCTAATTTACATGGAAGAAGCATCTCAATTCCTGCCATTGGAGCAAACAAATTTGAGCTTAAACCTCAATTAGTTTCTCTGATGCAACAAAACTGCAAGTTTCATGGAATTCCATCTGAAAATCCCTTTCAATTCTTAACTGAATTCTTGCAGATCTGTGATACTGTTAAGACCAAGGGGGTTGATCCCGAGGTCTACAGGCTTATGCTTTTCCCGTTTGTTGTAAGAGACAGAGCTAGAGTGTGGTTGGACTCTCAACCCAAAGATAGCCTGAACTCTTGGGATAAGCTGGTCACGGCTTTCTTAGCCAAGTTCTTTCCTCCTCAAAAGCTTAGCAAGCTTAGAGTGGATGTTCAAACCTTCAGACAGAAAGAAGGAGAATCCCTCTATGAAGCTTGGGAGAGATACAAGGAACTGACCAAAAAATGTCCTTCTGACATGCTTTCATAATGGAGCATCCTGGATATATTCTATGATGGTCTGTCTGAGTTATCAAAGATGTCATTGGACCATTCTGCAGGTGGATCCATCCACCTAAAGAAAATGCCTGCAGAAGCTCAAGAACTCATTGACATGGTTGCAAATAACCAGTTCATGTACACTTCTGAAAGGAATCCTGTGAATAATGGGACACCTATGAGGAAGGGAGTTCTTGAAATTGATACTCCAAATGCCATATTGGCTCAGAATAAAATATTGACTCAGCAAGTCAATATGATTTCTCAGAGTTTGAATGGAATGCAAGCTGCATCCAACAGTACTCAAGAGGCATCTTCTGAAGAAGAAGCTTATGATCCTGAGAACCCTGCAATAGCAGAGGTGAATTACATGGGTGAACCCTATGGAAACACCTATAATCCCTCATGGAGAAATCACCCAAATCTCTCATGGAAGGATCAACAAAAGCCTCAACAAGGCTTTAATAATGGTGAAAGAAATAGGTTTAGCAATAGCAAGCCTTTTCCATTATCCACTCAGCAACAGACAGAGAGTTCTGAGCAGAATCCATCTAACTTGGAAAATATAGTCTCTGATCTATCTAAGGCCACTCTAAGTTTCATGAATGAAACAAGGTCCTCCATTAGAAATTTAGAAGCACAAGTAGCCCAGCTAAGTAAAAGGATAACTGAAATCCCTCCTAGTACTCTCCCAAGCAATACAGAAGAGAATCCAAAAGGAGAGTGCAAGGCTATTGAATTGATTACCATGGCCGAACCTATAAGGGAGGTTGAGGATGTGAATCCCAGTGAGGAAGACCTCCTGGGACATCCAGAGATCAATAAGGAGTTTCCCTTTGAGGAACCAAAGGAATCTGAGGCTCATTTAGAAACCATAGAGATTCCATTGAACCTCCTTATGCCCTTCATGAGCTCTGATGAGTATTCTTCTTCTGAAAAGAATGAGGATGTTACTGAAGAGCAAGTTGCCAAGTACCTTGGTACAATCATGAAGCTGAATGCCAAACTATTTGGTAATGAGACTTGGGAAGATGAACCTCCCTTGCTCATCAATGAACTGAGTGATCTGGATCAACTGACATTGCCTCAGAAGAAACAAGATCCTGGAAAATTCCTAATACCTTGTACCATAAGCACCATGACCTTTGAGAAGGCTCGATGTGACCTTGGGTCAGGAATAAACCTCATGCCACTCTCTATAATGGAGAAACTTGGAATCTTTGAGGTGCAAGCTGCTAGAATCTCATTAGAGATGGCAGACAATTCAAGAAAAGAGGCTTATGGACAAGTAGATGACATGCTAGTAAAGGTTGAAGGCCTTTACATCCCTGCTGATTTCATAATCCTAGACACTGGAAAGGATGAGGATGAATCCATCATCCTTGAAAGACCCTTCCTAGCCACAGCAAGAGCTGTGATTGATGTGGACAGAGGAGAATTGATCATTCAACTAAATGAGGACAACCTTGTGTTTAAAACTCAAGGATCTCTCTCTGTCACCATGGAGAGGAAGCATGAAAAGCTTCTCTCAGTACAGAGTCAACTAAAGCCCCCACAGTCAAACTCTAAGTTTGGTGTTGGGAGGCCTCAGCCAAACTCAAAGTTTGGTGTTGAACTCTCATATCCAAACTCTAAGTTTGGTGTTGGGAGTCTATAAAATTGACCTGATCACCTGTGTGGCTCCATGAGAGCCCACTGTCAAGCTATTGACATTAAAGAAGCGCTTGTTGGGAGGCAACCCAATTTTTATTTATCTAATTTTATTTTCATTCTTATTATTCTTTCATGTTTTATTAGGTTCATGATCATGTGGAGTCACAAAATAAATACAAAAATTAAAAACAGAATCAAAAATAGCAGAAGAAAAATCACACCCTGGAGGAAGGTCTTACTGGTGTTTAAACGCCAGTAAGGAGCATCTGGCTGGCGTTCAACGCCAGAACAGAGCATGGATCTGGCATTGAATGCCAGGAACAAGCAACATCCTGGCGTTCAAACACCAGGAATGCACCCTGAGAAGAGCTGGCGCTGAACGCCAGAAACATGCTGCATATGGGCGTTGAACGCCCAGAACAGGCATCAATTCAGCGTTTAAACGCCAGAATTGCATGCAAAGGCTTTTTACATGCCTAATCGGTGCAGGGATACAAATCCTTGACACCTCAAGATCTGTGGACCCCACAGGATCATCTTAGCATCTGTGTACCCCATAGGATCCCCACCTACCTCCACTCATATTCTTCCCTCTTCTCAACACTCACCATTCCTAATAAACACCCTTCCCCAAAACCCTTCACCAATCACCTCAATCTCTCTTCCCCGTCACCTCTTCACCACTCACATCCATTACTCCCCTAAAGCCATCATACAACCCACCTACACCCACCCACTCAAATTCAAACCATCAACACACATCCATCTCTCCTTCTTCTCATCCTTTCTTTCTTCTTTTGCTCGAGGACGAGCAAACATTTTAAGTTTGGTATGGAAAAAGCATTGCTTTTTTTTTTTCATAACCACTAATGCCTCAAGGGATGCACTTTCCTCCACAGAATTTTTGGGAGCAAATCAACACCTCCCTAGGAGAATTAAGTTCCAACATGGGACAACTAAGGGTGGAACATCAAGGACACTCCATCATCCTTCATAAAATTAGAGAAGATCAAAGAGCAATGAGGGAGGAGCAACAAAGATAAGGAAGAGACATAGAATAGCTCAAGGACATCATTGGTTCCTCAAGAAGGAAACGCCACCATCACTAAGGTGGACTCATTCCTTGTTCTTAAATTTTCTATTTTTCGTTTTCTTATGTTAAATGTTTATCTATGTTTGTGTCTTTATTACATGATTATTAGTGTTTAAGTGACTATGCCTTAAAGTAGTGAATATGAATCCATCACCTCTCTTAAATGAAAAATGTTTTAAAAACAAAAGAACAAGAAGTACATGGTTTTGAATTCATCCTTGAAACTAGTTTAATTATTTTAATGTGGTGACAATACTTTTTGTTTTTTGAATGAATGCTTGAACAGTGCATATGTCTTTTGAAGTTGATGTTTATGAATGTTAAATATGTTGGCTCTTGAAAGAATGATGAAAACGAGACATGTTATTTGATAATCTGAAAAATCATAAAAATAATTCTTGAAGCAAGAAAAAGCAGTGAATACAAAAACTTGCAGAAAAAAAAAGAAAAGAAAAATGGCAAAAAAAAAAGCAAGCAGAAAAAGCCAAAAGCTCTTAAAACAAAAGGCAAGAGCAAAAAGCCAATAGCCCTTAAAACCAAAAGGCAAGGGTAATAAAAAAGGATCCAAGGCTTTGAGCATCAGTGGATAGGAGGGCCTAAAGGACTAAAATCCTGGCCTAAGCGGCTAAACCAAGCTGTCCCTAACCATGTGCTTGTGGCGTGAAGGTGTCAACTGAAAACTTGGGACTGAGCAATTAAAGTCAAAGTCCAAAGCAAAAGAAGAGTGTGCTTAAGAACCCTGGATACCTCTAATTAGGGACTTTAGCAAAGCTGAGTCACAATCTGAAAAGGTTCACTCAGTTATGTGTCTGTGGCATTTATGTATCCAGTGGTAATACTGGAAAACAAAGTGCTTAGGGCCACGGCCAAGACTCATAAAGTAGCTGTGTTCAAGAATCAACATACTGAACTAGGAGAACCAATAACACTATCTGAACTCTGAGTTCCTATAGATGCCAATCATTCTGAACTTCAATGGATAAAGTGAGATGCCAAAACTATTCAAGAGGCAAAAAGCTACAAGTCCCGCTCATCTGATTGGAGCTATGTTTCATTGATATTTTGGAATTTATAGTATATTCTCTTCTTTTTATCCTATTTGATTTTTAGTTGCTTGGGGACAAGCAACAATTTAAGTTTGGTGTTGTGATGAGCGGATAATTTATACGCTTTTTGGCATTGTTTTTACATAGTTTTCAGTATGATTTAGTTAGTTTTTAGTATATTTTTATTAGTTTTTAATTAAAATTCACATTTCTGGACTTTACTATGAGTTTGTGTGTTTTTCTGTGATTTCAGGTATTTTCTGGCTGAAATTGAGGGACCTGAGCAAAAATCAGATTCAGAGGTTGAAGAAGGACTGCAGATGCTGTTGGATTCTGACCTCCCTGCACTCAAAGTAGATTTTCTGGAGCTGCAAAACTCCAAATGGTGCGCTTCTAATTGCGTTGGAAAGTAGACATCCAGAGCTTTCCAGAAATATATAATAGTTTATACTTTGCCTGAGTTTAGATGACTCAAACTGGCGTTGAACGCCAGTTCCATGTTGCAGTCTGGCGTTCAGCGCCAGAAACAAGTTGCAAACTGGAGTTCAACGCCAGAAACACGTTACAAACTGGCGTTCAACTCCAAGAATGACCTCTCCATGTGTAAACTTCATGCTCAGCCCAAGCACACACCAAGTGGGCCCCGGAAGTGGATTTCTGCATCATTTACTCATTTCTGTAAACCCTAGTAACTAGTTTAGTATAAATAGGACTTTTTACTATTGTATTTACATCTATCTTTAGTTTCATCTTTAGATCACGTTTGGGGGCTGGCCATTCGGCCATGCCTGGACCTTATCACTTATGTATTTTCAACGGTAGAGTTTCTACACACCATAGATTAAGGTGTGGAGCTCTGCTGTTCCTCAAAGATTAATGCAAAGTACTACTGTTTTTCTATTCAATTCAACTTATTCCGCTTCTAAGATATTCATTCGCACTTCAATATGATGGATGTGATGATCGTGACAGTCATCATCATTCTCAACTTATGAACGCGTGCCTGATAACCACTTCCGTTCTACCTTAGATTGAATGGGTATCTCTTGGATATCTAATACAGGGGACCAAGTCCGAGTTATTAGTGTCTTCGTGGTATAAGTTAGAACCCATGGATGGCCATTCCTGAGATCCGGAAAGTCTAAACCTTGTCTGTGGTATTCCGAGTAGGATGTAGGAAGGGATGGCTGTGACGAGCTTCAAACTCGCGAGTGCTGGGCGTAATGACAGACGCAAAAGGATAGTAAATCCTATTCCAATATGATCAAGAACCGACAGATGATTAGCCATGCAGTGACAGCGCATTGGACCATTTTCACAGGAGGATGGGATGTAGCCATTGACAACGGTGATGCCCTACATAAAGCTTGCCATGGAAAGGAGTAGGATTGATTGGATGAAGACAGCAGGAAAGCAGAGATCAGAGGAACGAAAGCATCTCTATATGCTTATCTGAAATTCTCACCAATGAATTACATAAGTACCACTATCCTATTTTATATTTTATTTATTTTCATCCACTATAATTTCTTAATACAATTTAATCCGCTTGACTGAGATTTACAGGGTGACCATAGCTTGCTTCAAGCCGACAATCTCCGTGGGATCAACCCTTACTCACATAAGGTTTATTACTTGGACGACCCAGTACACTTGCTGGTTAGTTGTATGAAGTTGTGAAACAGATATAAGATCATGAACGTGCGTATTGATTTTTTAGCGCCGTTACCAAGGAATGGAATGATCACGATTTCTCACACCAAAAATGAAATGAAAAAGTGTTTAACATAGATAAATAACATTGGGTTGCCTCCCAATAAGCGCTTCTTTACTGTCTTTAGCTGAACTTTTACTGAGCTTTTAATTTAGTCTCAGTTTTGAGCACTCTTGCTCAACATTACCTTCAAGATAATGTTTGACTCTCTGTCCATTAACAATGAATTTTTTGTCAGAATCAAAATCTTGAAGCTCTACATAACCATATGGTGACACACTTGTAATCACATATGGTCCCCTCCACCGGGATTTCAATTTCCCAGGGAACAATATGAGCCTAGAGTTAAACAGCAGGATCTTCTGTCCTTTCTCAAAGACTCTAGATGACAGCCTTTTGTCATGCCATCTTTTTGCTTTCTCTTTATAAATTCTAGCATTTTCGAAAGCATTGAGTCTGAACTCTTCCAGCTCATTCAACTGGAGTAATCTTTTTTCTCCAGCTATCTTAGCATCAAGGTTTAGGAACCTGGTTGCTCAGTAGGCCTTGTGTTCCAGTTTCAATGGCAGATGACAGGCTTTTCCATACACAAGCTGGTATGGAGAGGTCCCTATAGGAGTCTTGAATGCTGTTCTGTATGCCCACAGAGCATCATCTAGACTTCTTGCCCAATCCTTTCTACGGGTACTTACAGTCCGTTCCAGGATTCGTTTTAGTTCTCTATTTGAGACTTCAGCCTTCCCATTTGTCTGTGGATGATATGGAGTTGCCACTTTATGGTTAATTTCATATCGGACCAGAGCAGAGTCAAGCTGTTTATTGCAGAAATGAGTGCCTCCATCACTGATCAGTATCCTAGGGACACCGAACCTGCTGAAGATATGCTTCTGGAGGAACTTCATCACTGTCTTAGTATCATTAGTGGGTGTTGCAATTGCCTCTACCCATTTAGATACATAGTCTACTGCCACTAGAATATAAGTGTTTGAGTATGATGGTGGGAAAGGCCCCATGAAGTCAATACCCTATACATTAAACAACTCAATCTCTAGGATCCCTTGCTGAGGCATGGCATAACCGTGAGGCAGATTACTAGCTCTCTGGCAACTATCACAATTACGTACAAACTCTCGGGAGTCTCTATAGAGAGTAGGCCAGTAGAAACCACATTAGAGAACCTTTGTGGCTGTTCGCTCACCTCCAAAGTGTCCTCCATATTGTGATCCATGGCGATGCCGTAGGATCTTCTGTGCCTTTTCTCTAGGCACACATCTGTGGATTACTCCGTCTGCACACCTCTTAAAGATATATGGTTCATCCCACAAGTAGTACTTTGCATCAGAAATCAATTTTTTCATTTGTTGCTTACTGTACTCTTTTGGTATGAATCTCACAGCTTTATAGTTTGTAATGTCTGCAAACCATGGTAATTCCTGAATGGCAAAGAGTTGCTCATCCGGAAAGGTTTCAGAGATCTCAATAGGAGGGAGGGACGCCCCTACTACTGGTTCTATCCGGGATAGGTGATCTGCTACCTGGTTCTCTGTCTATTTTCTGTCTCTTATTTCTATATCAAACTCTTGCAGAAGCAATACCCATCTTATGAGTTTGGGTTTTGAATCCTGCTTTGTAAGGAGATATTTTAGAGCAGCATGGTCAGTGTACACAATCACTTTTGATCCTACTAAATAAGATCTGAACTTGTCAATGACATACACCACTGCAAGCAACTCCTTTTCTGTGGTTGTGTAATACTTCTGTGCGTTATTCAAGACATGGCTAGCATAGTAAATGACGTGCAGAAGCTTGTTATGCCTCTGTCCTAGTACTGCACCAATGGCATGGTCACTGGCATCACACATTAGTTCAATGGTAATGTCCAGTCTGGTGCAGAAATGACTGGTGCTGTGACCAGCTTAGCTTTCAGAGTTTCAAACACCTGCAGACACTTTGTGTCAAATACAAATGGCATGTCAGCAGCTAGCAGATTGCTCAGAGGTTTTGCAATTTTTGAAAAATCCTTTATAAACATCCTATAGAATCCTGCATGCCCCAGAAAGCTTCTGATTGCCTTAACATTGGCAGGTGGTGGTAATTTTTCAATTACCTCTACCTTAGCTTGATCCACCTCTATTCCCTTGTTTAAAATTTTGTGCCCAAGGACAATTCCTTTAGTCACCATAAAGTGACATTTTTCCCAGTTTAAAACCAGGTTAGTCTCTTGGCACCTTTTCAGAACAAGTGTTAGATGGTCAAGACAGGAGCTGAATGAGTCTCCAAATACTGAGAAGTCATCCATGAAGACTTCCAGAAATTTCTCTACCATATCAGAGAAGATAGAGAGCATGCACCTCTGAAATGTTGCAGGTGCATTGCACAGACCAAATGGCATCCTTCTGTAGGCAAATACTCCAGAAGGACATGTGAATGCTGTTTTCTCTTGGTCTTGAGGATCTACTGCAATTTGGTTGTAACCTGAATAGCCATCCAAAAAGTACTAGTATTCATGACCTGCTAGTCTCTCTAGCATCTGGTCTATGAATGGTAAAGGAAAATGATCCTTTCTGGTGGCTGTATTGAGTCTTCTATAGTCAATACACATATGCCACCCTGTAACTGTTCTTGTAGGAACCAGTTCATTTTTTTCATTATGAACCACTGTCATGCCTCCCTTCTTTGGGACAACTTGGACAGGGCTCACCCAGGGGCTATCAGAAATAGGATAAATAATTCCATCCTCTAGTAGCTTAGTGACCTCTTTCTGCACCACCTCCTTCATGGCTGGATTCAACTGCCTCTGTGTTTGAACTACTGGCTTAGCATCATCCTCCAATAGGATCTTATGCATACATCTGGCTGGACTAATGCCCTTAAGATCACTTATGGACCACCCAAGAGCTGTCTTGTGTGTCCTTAGCACCTGAATTAATGCTTTCTCTTCCCGTGGTTCTAAAGTAGAGCTGATGATCACAAGAAAAGTGTCATCTTCTCCCAGAAATACATATTTTAGGGATGGTGGTAGTGGTTTGAGCTCGGGTTTAGGAGGCTTCTCCTCTTCCTGAGGAGTTTTCAAAGGTTCTTCTATTTTCTCTGGTTCCTCCAGATCAGGCTGAACATCTTTAAAAATGTCCTCTAGCTCTGATTCGAGACTCTTAGTCATATTAACCTCTTCCACCAGGGAGTCAATAATATCAGTGCTCATGCAGCCTTTTGATGTGTCTGGATGCTGCATAGCTTTGACAGCATTCAACTTAAACTCATCCTCATTGACTCTCAGGGTTATCTCCCCTTTTTGGACGTCAATGAGGGTTCGTCCAGTTGCTAGGAAAGGTCTTCCTAGAATGAGAGTTGCATTCTTGTGCTCCTTGAAAGAGCAGAGGATTGATGGTTTAGAGGTTATAAAAACTCTCGTTGTGAGTATAGTTACTAAACCAGGCAATCAACCATTCTTACAAACGTGTTGGGTGTCACAAGTAACAAACCCCTTAAAAATTGTTAACCGAGTATTCAAACCTTGGGTCGTCTTCTCAAGGAACTGCGAGGAAGTATGTTCTTATTATTGGCTATAAAGGTTGTAATCGGGGTTTAGAAGGTGAGAAGCAAGTAATTTAAATGACGAGTGAATTAAATGGCAAGTAAAAATAAATAATAACTGTAAAACAACTTTTGGCAAGATAAGGGAAATTAGAAGTCCAACTTAGTTATCCTTCTCAACAATAATGAAAGTTGTATCTTAATTCCACTTGGTCAACCTTTACCAGAGCAAAAGAAAGTTAAGGGACTAATTAAATTGACCTTTGAATCCTAATTATTTCCTAAGAAAAGGTTGGGATTAATTAAGTTCAACTCAATTAGCAAGGTAACGATTATCAATTATGTTGAGTTTAATAACTATTGAGTTACTGAATTCTTACCCAAAACCAAAAGGGGAAAAAGTAAATTGCTGAAATAATAAAAGTGTCCTTAGATGGGAAGCAATGGCAGCTTAAATCAAGAGAACAATCATAAACTGAAAATACCTCAAATTATCATTAATTCAATTAGAAATCTGTAACATGGAATAATTCTTAGATCAATTTATAATAATAATCAATTCAAATGTTGGAATAAATAAATAGAAGTAATACTAAAAGAACATTAAACCTGGATCCAGAGTTACTCCTAAAACAAGAAGAAATCCTAAATCCTAAAAGAGAGAGAGAGAAGATCTCCCTCTCAACTAAATCTAAATCATTGAAAGGTGAAAATATGCGAGCTCTCCTTTGAATGGAAGTATTCCCACACTTTATAACCTCTGGTCTATGCTGTCTGTACTTGGATCTGGGCCAAAAAGGGCTTCAGAATTCGCTGGGGGCGTATTCTGTAATTTCTGGTGCGTGGCCTCTGTCACGCGTCCGCGTGGGTCACGCGGTCGCGTCATTTGGAGCTTTTCCTTGCCACGCGGTCGCGTCAGTCATGTGACCGCGTCATGTGTATTCTGCTTAAGGCGCGCGGTCGCGTCAGTCATGCGGCCGCGTCGCTGCTGATTCGTGCTTGGCACGCGATCGCGTCATCCATGCGATCGCGTGGACACCAGTTTCTTTAAAGCTCCGTTTTGCTTCCTCCTTCCATTCTAGTATGTTTCCTTTTTCATCCTTTAAGTCATTCTGCCTTTAGAAAATCTGAAACTACTCAACACACTAATCACGGCATCGAATGGAAATAAAGGTAATTAGAATAATTAATTTTTAAAGCTTAGAAAACATGTTTTTCATTATATGACATAATAAGGAAGGGAAAGTAAAACTATGCAATTAATGTGAATAAGTAGGTGAAGATTTGAATAAATCACTCTAATTAAGCACAAAAGAACTCATGAAATATGGGTTTATCAACCTCCCCACACTTAAACACTAGCATGTCCTGATGCTAAATCCAAGGTAAATAATTAAGGTTAAAGTGATGGAATGTTATGAAATGCAACCTATGCTAAATGCATCTACCTAATGAGTCATGCAATTCTAATTCATCCACTCATATATAAAGTTTACATGTAGCTAAGTTAATTCACATTCTCAAGGAGTTGTGTGTATATATATATAGCCAACCCTTAAATAATAAAGCACTTTAGCAAATGAGATGGGAAAGAAAATATTGTACAAACTTGCAAAACAATTAGTAAATTTTAAGCACAGATATATGTTGGTGAGTTATTGAACCCTCACTGGATTTTGTGTTTACTCTCTAGTCACTCAGTGTTTATTGGGTTTATTCACTCTATTTTTCTTTTTATTCTTAATTTCTACAGCTTTGTTTTTCATCTAACCAATCAACAATTATAGAATATAGTCATACCAAAAAGTCATGAGGTCTTAATTAAGGTTGTAATGGGGCCAAGGTAAAGGTAAGGATTTATGTATAGGGTTAAGTGAGCTAATAAACGAATCCCTAATTAGACTAAGATCTCACCTAACATACACATCTAGTAAAATAAAATTTCTTTACCTAATTTCCCATAATTTCTCACTTATTGTTACATGCTCATGTTTCACTTTTTATTTTATTTTTTTATTCCATGTGCATTGTTTTCATTGGGGAATTTCCTTTTTGTATTCCCTTTTATTTAGATGCTGAAAAATAACTTTTTTTTTATTGCACATGATGATTAAATCACTTAGATTTTCTCATGAGCATGCTTCCCAAATTTTATTTTATTCCTTTTTACTTTTTTTTTCTACCCTTTTGTTTCTATTACCCATGTTTCCAAAAGGTTTCCCACATTTAACTCTATTTATAATTTTCTATCTTAAGCTAACTAAGGATTCACTTGGGGTTTTCCTTTGTTTTTCTGCTTAAGGCTAGTAATTTGGCTAAATAGAATAAAGAGTTTTTAAAAAGGCTCAAGGGAGTTAACAAGGGTGATGTAAAAGGTAGGCTAATTTGGGGTGAGTGAGCTAAAATCAAACGATGGCCTCAATCATTCTCTTGGTATGTATCTATCCTATATTCTATAATTGGACATATAGATTAAAGCAAAGTAAATAACATCAGAATAAAAAGAAATGTGACACACAGAAATGAAATTATGGTTTGAATGCAACCATACAATTTAAGCTCAAGACTCACAGGCTGTGTGTTCTCTAACTCAAGCATCATATATCATTCATATATTGTATGCAGGTTTAGTTAAAAATTCCCATTATTCTCTTGAAAAAAATTATTTAGGGTAGCTTTTAAAGTTTTAATGTTCCTCCTTGATGAAATGTTGTCAACTAACATGTAATGCTATATATACAAGGTGTGGGTTATTTTGATTCTGTTAAAGTTTCTAGTTTACTTCCTTTTTATATTTTTCTATTTAAACTATACTATCTTATGCTAAAAAGGGTAAACTATACTAATTAATCCACTAATAAATCAGAATTGCAAACTAAACTAAACAACTAAAATAAACTAAATGGCTAAAGTATGAACTAAAGATGCAAAATGCAGAAAATAGAGTAAAATACACAAGTAGCAATGTATAAGTACTCAGAAAATAATAGTAAAAGAAAAAAAGGAAAACACAGAAAAAATATCCAAAATAAAAGAAAAAGTATGTAGTGGTTCACCAAAATAAACGCCAGAGATGGCGACCTCCCCACACTTAAAATGAAGCATCGTCCTCGATGCTCAATCAAGCCTGGTGTGAAGGAGTGTCATCAATGGTAGGGATGGTAGCTAGGTCTCCGTGGCGGTGGTGGGCTGAGGGTCTGGCTGCTGTGGAGGTGGTACGGACTGGAGCGGGATCTCCGAATCTGTAGCCTCTATCTGGGGCATAACCTCCTTATGCGGGGCAGCCTGCTCTGTGGCTGCCTGCTGATGAGTCTCCGCCTGGGAATGAGGCTCCTCCTCGTGCACATCCTCCTCCTCGTGCTCATCCTCTGATGGCTCTGAAGGGGTGTCGGGCTCGGAGGGGATGTCGGCGCCCTGTCTGATCATCAGCTTCAGATGGGAATAGTGTCGCCTGCTGCGGCGCTCTGATCTCTCATACCGGCGCCTGTTACGGCACTCCATCTGATCAAGCTGGCGGAATAGACGATGCACGAGACGATAGACTGGCTCAGAGGCGGGTGGAGGTGCAGTGGTGGTAGCAGGGGCAGCTGGGGCAGCTGTGGATGAAGAGGGTCCAGCAGACGGAGGGGATGTCTCATCAGTAGCAGTGACAGGTGGTGGTCTGTAGCCCAAAGCAAGGAAGTTCCTGCTGTGCAGGATGATCTTCCTGCAGTCCGCTGCTGGGGGTCTCTCATCGGCATCCTCCCAAGGCACATCAGCCTGACGGCCTAGCCGTGTAACCAGGTAAGGAAAGGGGAGGGTGCCTCGTACGTGGGCCCTGGCCATATAATGCCGGATAAAACGAGGTAAGTATATGTCCTTACCCTCCAGCACACACCAAAGGAGGGTGATCATGGTAGCCGGGATCTCCGTCTCGTGAGTACTCGGCATCACAAAATTACTCAAGATCTGATGCCATAGCCGAGCCTCATCGTTCAAGTACACTCTCTTGATCCCTCTAGGCATAGTGGTGTTCTGACCCATCTCCCAAGGAACAGCAGGGTCGAGAGCTATCCGTGCCTTTACGGCATCCCAGTAAAACTGTATCTGGCCCATGTCCTCCTCAGCCTGTGCAAAACCATCTGGCTGATCGGACTTGGCTGGGAGCTGGAGAATGGTCTCTATGGCCTCCTCTGTGACCAGAATTTGCTTTCCCCTCAGGTTCACTGCATCAAGGGTAGTAAGGTAGTAGTTGCAATAGAATTTCCTGACCCAAGATGCATTGACCTCTGTCAGTGGTCTCTCCAGAAAGAACCAGCCCCTTTGCTTGATTTGCTCAGTAGTGTATTGCTGGAGGGCCTCTGGAATCTTCAAGGTACGTTCCAGGTATAGGTTTCTGGAGTTTGCAAAAGCCGGGTACTTCAGCTTACAGTACCGGTTTGCAAATTTTATAGGATCATTTGCAGGAAGCAGCTAGTTAGCTTTCTCCTGCGGTGTGAAGTTCTTCTCCTGCCATGAGGTATCGTGCATTAGAGAAATGATGGACTGGGAGGAATCTCCTCTCTTGCGCTTGCCAGTGGCCTTGCCTTTGCCTTTGCTTTGTGAGGCAGACATCCTGAAAAAACAGAAAATCAGGAATGGATAAAAAAATAGGAAAGCAAATAGGCAATTAAACAAAGGAAACTCAAAGCGGTAAGGGAGAAATAGAATAAGGAAAATGAGTAATTGAAATGTGATTGAATGAATGTTAAATGGAAAGAAAATAAGCAATATGCCATGGTTAGAAAGTTAGAGGAAAGTAAAAATAATCAGAAAAGAGACCAAAAGGGTTAGTATGGTTAGGATTTGAAAAAGAAATTAGTAAATTAAAATCAGTGAGTTAGGAAGGTAAGTGGCATAGAAAAATTCCATATAACAAGGATTCACAGGTAAGAATAGAAGTACTCATAATTGAACAAGCAGTTTATGAACCAGGAAATCAAAAAGGATGAGAAGATCTGCCATAGCATTCATGTAGTGGTTTGGGTAAAGCAGAGTAAAACAAATTTCAGAAATGCCAAACCAAAACATGAATGAAAACAAATTTAAAAAAAAATTGGGCAGCATTCCGGCTAAAATTGGATTGTCCCAGAAAATAAATAGCAATGTAATCAGTTCATATGAATTAAATAAAATCAAGCTGCATGTACATAAATATAAAATAAACGTAAAAACTCAATGTAAACAGCAGCAACATACAAGAAAGCAGCATATGAATCATGATTATAACAGCAACAGATTTGCACATTGGATAACACAGAAGTAAGAACAGTGCAAGTAAACAGACCTAGATCCACTAACCACAGCCTAAGCTACCTAACAACCTAAAAATCCACTACAACATGCAAGTCTAACTATCCTAATTATGAACATAAACGGAATAAAAAATACAGAAAAGTTACGAACTGATAAAAAAAATGGTTGCGTGTTGCGGAACCTGGTAAGCGGAAGGGGTGGAACAGGGAAGAAGGTGGCGGCGGCGGCGTTCGGTGCGGTGGTGGGTTACGGCGTTGCGGTGGCGGCGGAGGGGGTTGGTGGCGGAGAAAGGGTTTAGGTTAAGTGTTGGAGGAAGAGGATAGGGGTGGGAGGTGGGGGTTGGTGTTGCTGGCTGAAGGGGTGGGGCGCGGTGGATGGCCGGCGGTGGTGGGCGTTGGTGGCGGCGAGCAGCGGTGGAAAGGGGATGAGAGAGGAAGAAGGAAGGAGAGAGAAGGGGAGGGGGTTGGTACGGCGGCGGTGGCGGGTCGGTGGTGGCGTCTGGGGATGGTGCGGTGGCGGCTGGAAGGTGGTGGGTGGTGGTTGGGGGGAGAGGAGGCAGAGAAGGGGAAGAGGGTTGGGGGTGAGGGCTGCGCGACTGATAGGATTCGCGGCTGGGGGGGTTATATTTTCGAATCCACGCGGCCGCGTGGTTGGGTTGAGAATGGGAGTGACGCGATCGCGTGGGGTGCGCGATCTCATGAGAGGGGGAAAGAAGGGTGACGCGATCGCATGGGTCGCGCGATCGCGTCGCTGGAAGTCGTGCTAAACGCACGACTCCAGCGCCGTTTTAGCGCAACTCTCTGTCTCCTTTTGGGGCGATGTGCAATCCATGCGATGCGATCGCATCGCTCACGCGGTCGCGTGGGATTGGTATTGGGTAAGTGACGCGATCGCATGGGGCATGCGATCGCGTGGGCCAGTTTGTGCGAAACGTACAAGGGCCGCACGATTCCAGCCCAACTTTCTGTTCGTTGGATCCTTACACCGATATATATATCACGCGGCCGCGTGGGTCACGCGGTCGCATGGGTGGTGTTTTTTGCGATATGACACGATCGCATGGGGCATGCGGTCGCGTCATGCAACCTTTTTTTTTATATGCATGAAAAGTGCAGAATGCAATGACTATCATGGATGCTTATGCATGATTCCAGGTTTAATAAATTAAAATGAAAAAGGAAAAATGAAAGCAATTAACAAGAAATAAATTGAAAAAGAAGCGACCATACCATGGTGGGTTGTCTCCCACCTAGCACTTTTAGTTAAAGTCCTTAAGTTGGACATTGGAAGAGTATCCTGTTATGGTGGCTTGTGTTTAAATTCGTCCAAAAATCTCCATCAGTGCTTGGAATGCCAATAGCCTCCGGGGTCCCAAACTAGGCATGTAAAGCTTCTGCGCAGCTTTAAACAGATATCCAGCCTCCCGGGATGACGAATGTCAGAACATAATCCATGATCCCAAGCTGTGTTTTTAGATCCGCCTTCGTTTTGATTTGTAAGTTTCCATTCGGGCGGGTTAAAGAGTAGAATCTCACCGTGGCGACCAAACGTTCTCCGTGATCCATGCAATTAAGCACGATACCAATCCGTGTACTTCGAGGTGAAGCGTGGAACCTTATTGAACCTGGTGCACCAGCTCTGAGTACGAGCCATTTCCCTCTTACTCTTAAAGCCGCAGAGAGCTCTAAGCTGGCCATCTGTTTCAAGCAAACCATATTCAAGTGAATAAGTAAAATTATAAGTTAAGGATTGTACCCACATGAAGCTTGTATTGGGTGGCAATGGCCTTGGGATAGGTGTTTTTGGTGGTTCTGCAAGTTCCGTTTCCTTGTGTTCTTCTGTGAATTCTTCCACTTCCTTGCAAAGATCTTCGATTGTATCTGTATTCTGGTCAAAGTCTTCTATGTCTTCCTCATCACTTGAGTCATAGATTGGAGGTTGAGAGAAATCTACCTCCGCATCATCTTCATATTCACTTGGAGAAGATTCTTCGATCTCAGAGAATTCACTTGCGAACGCAAGTTCATCACTAGGAGAACTAGACTTGTGACTATCATTATCAAGGGAATTTGCTTCTTGGATTATTCCGTCTGATTCTTCGTAAACGACTTGCCTTGGAGATTGTACGGTATCCTCCTTAGCATCAACTGTAGTGTCTTGGACGGAGTTTTCCTCAATTCTGTATTCCCAAGGAAGTTCAGCATTGCCTAGATCTTCAACTAACTCTTCTTCTTGAACAATGACAACTTCTTCCATTTGTTCTAGTACGAATTCATTCTCTGTCTTGTCCACTAGAGTCTCTAGTATTTCTTTCATGCTATGCTCTTCATTGGGCTGTCCACATGGGGCTGTGGTTGATCCTTGTATATTTGAGCGCCTAGTGGCCCATTGAATTAGTGCTTGCTCCAGTTGTTGAATGGTTGTTTGAAATTTAATCATTGTTTCTTTCAGGCGATCCTTTGCTTCACGGTTTGCCAGACTTGGACATGATACAAAGGAAAGTGGTGATGATTGGGAACGATTGGATTGGTATTGGGGTAAGGAAGGATCATATGATGGCGAATGGTGAAGAGAAGCTTGTGAGTGTGGTGGTTCGAGGTTATGTTGAAAGGATGGTTCACATGCACGGGGTGGGGCTTGTTGGTAGTTACAAGGTTGTCCACCATATCTTACAGCTGGGTATGCACGGTAGAATGGTCTTTGTCCAGGATATCTCGGAGGGTGTTGCTGCCTAAAGGGTTGATTAGATCCTCTTGGTTCCATCCATCCTTGATTGGTCTGACCTTGATGCACATTCCTGCTCTAACTTCTATTTCCTTTAACAATATTAGAACCAAACTCAAAGCGAGAGGGGTGAGAGTTCATAGTAGCAAATAAAGAGAAAAAGGAAAAACAACAATAATTAAACAAGCAAAAGAAAAATATTTACAATAACCAATAATAAGGCATACGTTAGCAGTTCCCCAGCAACGGCGCCATTTTGAAAGAGCAGAGGATTGATGGTTTAGAGGTTATAAAAACTCTCGTTGTGAGTATAGTTACTAAACCAAGCAATCAACCTTTCTTACAAACGTGTTGGGTGTCACAAGTAACAAACCCCTTAAAAATTGTTAACCGAGTATTCAAACCTCGGGTCGTCTTCTCAAGGAACTGCGAGGAAGTATGTTCTTATTATTGGCTATAAAGGTTGTAATCGGGGTTTAGAAGGTGAGAAGCAAGTAATTTAAATGACGAGTGAATTAAATGGCAAGTAAAAATAAATAATAACTGTAAAACAACTTTTGGCGAGATAAGGGAAATTAGAAGTCCAACTTAGTTATCCTTCTCAACAATAATGAAAGTTGTATCTTAATTCCACTTGGTCAACCTTTACCAGAGCAAAGGAAAGTTAAGGGACTAATTAAATTGACCTCTGAATCCTAATTATTTCCTAAGAAAAGGTTGGGATTAATTAAGTTCAACTCAATTAGCAAGGTAACGATTATCAATTATGTTGAGTTTAATAACTGTTGAGTTACTGAATTCTTACCCAAAACCAAAAGGGGAAAAAGTAAATTGCTGAAATAATAAAAGTGTCCTTAGATGGGAAGCAATGGCAGCTTAAATCAAGAGAACAATCATAAACTGAAAATACCTCAAATTATCATTAATTCAATTAGAAATCTGTAACATGGAATAATTCTTAGATCAATTTATAATAATAATCAATTCAAATGTTGGAATAAATAAATAGAAGTAATACTAAAAGAACATTAAACCTGGATCCAGAGTTACTCCTAAAACAAGAAGAAATCCTAAATCCTAAAAGAGAGAGAGAGAAGATCTCCCTCTCAACTAAATCTAAATCATTGAAAGGTGAAAATATGCGAGCTCTCCTTTGAATGGAAGTATTCCCACACTTTATAACCTCTGGTTTATGCTGTCTGTACTTGGATCTGGGCCAAAAAGGGCTTCAGAATTCGCTGGGGGCGTATTCTGTAATTTCTGGTGCGTGGCCTCTGTCACGCGTCCGCGTGGGTCACGCGGTCGCGTCATTTGGAGTTTTTCCTTGCCACGCAGTCGCGTCAGTCATGCGACCGCGTCAGTCATGCGGCCGCGTCGCTGCCGATTCGTGCTTGGCACGCGATCGCGTCATCCATGCGATCGCGTGGACACCAGTTTCTTTAAAGCTCTGTTTTGCTTCCTCCTTCCATTCTAGTATGTTTCCTTTTTCATCCTTTAAGTCATTCTGCCTTTAGAAAATCTGAAACTACTCAACACACTAATCACGGCATCGAATGGAAATAAAGGTAATTAGAATAATTAATTTTTAAAGCTTAGAAAACATGTTTTTCATTATATGACATAATAAGGAAGGGAAAGTAAAACTATGCAATTAATGTGAATAAGTAGGTGAAGAGTTGAATAAATCACTCTAATTAAGCACAAAAGAACTCATGAAATATGGGTTTATCAACCTTCCATTTCCAGCACTACAAAGTCAATGGGAAAGGAAAATGGCCCAACCTTGACAATCATGTCCTCAATTACGCCTGATGGAATCTTAATGGAGCCATCAGCGAGTTGGAGGCATATCTGGGTTGGTTTAACCTCATCAGTCAAACCAAGCTTTTTGATAGTGGATGCAGGTATTAGGTTGATACTTGCCCCAAGATCACATAGAGCTGTCTTGGTACAAGCACCCTTTAATGTGCATGGTATCATAAAGCTTCCGGGATTTTTAAGCTTCTCTGGTAAGCTTTTTAGAATGAATGCACTGCATTCTTCAGTGAGAAAAACTTTTTCATTTTCTCTCCAATCCTTCTTATGATCTAAGATCTCTTTCATGAACTTAGCATAAGAGGGTATTTTCTCAAGTGTCTCTGCAAACGAAATCTTTATTTCAAGAGTCTTGAGATAGTCTGCAAAGCAGGCAAATTGTTTATCATGTTCTGCTTGACAGAGTTTCTGAGGATAAGGCATCTTGGCTTTATATTCTTCAACCTTAGTTGCTGCAGGTTTATTTCCTACAGAAGGGGTTTGAGAAGCTTGCTTAAGGGGGTTGTTATCAGCACTTGCAGGTGTCTGATCCCTTATTAGGATTTGAACGCCAGAATTGGGTGCTGCATGGGCGTTTAACGCCAGATTGCCACCCTTTTCTGGCATTTGGACGCCAGAACTGGCTATCCCTTGGGCGTTTAACGCCACTTTCTTACCCTTTTCTGGCGTTTGAACGCCAGAATCATTCCTCTCTGGGCTCTTACTATCCTCGGAGGGATTTTGGGCAGTGGGTTGTTGGTTATCCTCTGTCAGTTGTTTCTTTCTTAGTTTTCTGCTGCTTTGAGTTGAGACATTCAATGTCTTTCCACTCCTTAATTGAACAGCTTGGCATTCTTCTGTTATCTATTTAGATAGCTGCTGTCTTGTCTGATCCAATTGTGCTTCCATATTCTGGTTAGCATTTTTAGTGTCTTGTAGCATCTCTTTAAATTCTGCTAACTATTTTGTTATAGAAAATAGTTGCTGATTGAGTTCAGTAATTTGTTCTGGAGGACTAAGTTCAGTGGATGCTGCCTCAGCCTCTTCTTTTATGGAGGTCTCACCACTTGAGTACAGGTGCTGATTTTTGGCAACTGTATCAATGAGCTCTTGAGCCTCTTCAATTGTCTTTCTCATATGTATAGATCCACCAGCTGAGTGGTCTAGAGACATCTAGGCCTTTTCTGTAAGCCCATAGTAGAAGATGTCTAACTGCACCCATTCTGAAAACATTTCAGAGGGGCATTTTCTTAGCATCTCTCTGTACCTCTCCCAGGCATTATAAAGAGATTCATTATCCTCTTGTTTAAAGCCTTGGATGTCCAGCCTTAGCTGTGTCATCCTTTTTGGAGGGAAATATTGATTCAGGAATTTGTCTGATAACTGTTTCTATGTTCTTATGCTTGCTGTGGGTTGGTTATTCAACCATCTCTTAGCTTGATCTTTTACAGCAAATGAAAATAGTAACAATCTGTAGACATTCTGATCTACTTCCTTATCATGTACTGTGTCAGCAATTTGTAAGAAATGTGCCAGAAACTCAGTAGGTTCTTCTTGTGGAAGACTGAAATACTGGTAATTTTGCTGCACCATGATAATGAGTTGAGGGTTTAGCTCAAAACTGCTGGCTCTGATGGGGGGTATACACTATACAGATACTACTCCCATATGAGGCAGTAGTGGGGTTAGCATATGACCCCAGAGTCCTTCTGGATTGTTCATTTCCACTTAGGTCCATGATGGAGAAAGGGAGATGATGTGGATTGTGAATAAAAATTTTATTTCCCCCTTTTTTTTAATTTAACCAAATTAAAAATAAAGTAAATAAATAAAATGATGCAAATTTCGAAAATAAATTAAAAAAAGAAAAAGAAATAAACAAAATTAGAAAACAAAATTAATTAATTAATTGAAAAGATTTGAAAATTTTTGGGTGAGGATTTTCGAAAAATGAAGAGAGAGAAAGTGGTTAGGAAGTTTTGAAAAAGATATGTCTTAAAATTAAAGATACTTGTAAGAAAATAAATAAGAGAAAAGATTTGAAAAAGATTTGATTTTAGGATTTGAGATTAGAAAAGATAAGATAAGTTAGGTAAGAGAAGATAGGTTTCTAAATTAAAAAGTTTTGAATTTTAAATTTTGAAATTTGAATTTTAAATTTTGAATTTTGAATTTTGAAAAAGTCAACAATATAAGATAAAGATTTGAAAAAGATTTAAATTTTGAAATTTGAATTTTGAATTTTGGAATTTAATTAAAATTTGAAATTTGAATTTGAAATAAGATAAGATAAGATTTTGAAAAAGATATGATTTTTTGAAAAAGATTTGAATTTTGAAATTTAAAACTAAGATAAGATAAGATAAAAATTTTAAAATAAAAATCTGAATTTTTAAATGTAATTTTCGAAAATTCAATTAAAATTAAGAGAAAAGATATTTTTGAATTTAATGAGGAGAGAGAAAAACAAGTAAAAGACACCAAACTTAAAATTTTTAAAATTAAAACAGAAAGAGAAACAAGAACACTTTGAATGTCAAGATGAACACCAAGAACACTTTGAAGATCAAGATGAACACCAAGAACAAATTTTGAAAATTTTTTTAAGGAAATAAGAACACAAAAAATACCAAACTTAAAATTTTTATACTTTGGACAATAATAATTCGAAAATGTATAAGATAAATAGCAACAAACACCAAACAGGAAAATTTAAAGATCAAATAAGAAAAATAAACAAGAACAACTTGAAGATTAAGAAAGAATAAGGAACATAAAACTCGGAAATATGAAGAATAAAAGGAACATACAATTCGAAAAATCGAAGGAAAATAAAAAACATGGAATTGACACCAAACTTAAAACATGAAACTAAACTCAAACAGAAGACTCAATTATTAGTTTATTGGTTTTTTTTATTAAAAGTTTTCAAAAAAAATCTAGAAAAAGAAAATAAGGATTTTAAAATTTAAAAAAAAAAACAATAATAGAAGACTCAATTTTAGTGACTCTAAACCAAAAAAGATAAATTTTTCCTAATCTAAGCAACAAGATGAACCGTCAGTTGTCCAAACTCGAACAATCCCCGGCAACGGCGCCAAAAACTTGGTGTGGGAAATTGTGATTACACTTTTCACAACTCCGCACAACTAACCAGTAAGTGCAATGGGTCGTCCAAGTAATACCTTACGTGAGTAAGGGTCGATCCCACGGAGATTGTCGGCTTGAAGCAAGCTATGGTTATTTTGTAAATCTTAGTCAGGAGATTAATGATAAGAGTGACTGTATTTATGAAAATAAATAACATGAAATAAATAGTACTTGTGATTCAGTAATGAGAAACAGGCTGAGGTTCCAGAGATGCTCTGTCATCTGAATCTCTGCTTTCCTACTGTCTTCTTCTCCAAACACGCATGGCTTCCTTCAATGGCAAGCTTTATGATCCTCTCGGATGAAAAATACCATGTACGATCTCTGCACGGCTAATCAACTGTCGGATTTCTCGTCTCGGATGAAAAATACCATGTACAGCTACCGCACGGCTAATCATCTGTCGGTTCCCACTAGCGTCGGAATAGGACCCTTGTCCTTTTGTACACTGTCACTGCGCCCAACATTCGCAGGTTTGAAGCTCGTCACAGTCATCCCTTCCCGGATCCTACTCAGAATACCACAGACAAAGTTTAGACTTTCTGGATCCCATGAATGCTTCCAATTGGTTCTAGCCTATACCATGAAGGTTCTAACCTCCGGACTCGGTCCGTGGATTAGAAACCCAAGAGATACGCACTCAAGCTGTCGCCCAATGACTACGTTGAGCTCAGATAGAATGGGAGTGGTTGTCAGGCACGCGTTCATAGGTTGAGGATAATTATGTATGTCACGGATCATCATATTCTCTATATTGAAGTACGAGTGAGTATCTTAGAATAAAATCAAGCGTGATTGAATAAAAAACAGTAGTAATTGCATTAATCCATTGAAACACAGCAGAGCTCCTCACGCCCACCTATGGGGTTTAGAGACTCATGCCATAGAAGATACAATATGAAGTGTAAAATGTCATAAGGTGTAAACTGAATATCTAAAAGTAGTTTTTATACTAAACTAGTAACTTAGGTTTACAGAAAATGAGTAACTAAGTGCAGATAGTGCAAAAATCCACTTCCGGAACCCACTTGGTGAATGTTTGGGCTGAGCTTTCAAGCTTTCACGTGCATATGCCTCATATTGGAGTTAAACGCCACCCTGGGTGCCAAAATGGGCATTTAACGCCAAGAATTATGCCAGTTCTGGCGTTTTACGCCAGAAAGTTTTAGGCTAGCTTTCAACGCCAGTTTGGGCCATCAAATCTCGAGCAAAGTATGAACTATTATATATTTCTGGAAATCCCAAGATGTCTACTTTCCAACGCAACTGAGAGCGCGCTAATTGGGCTTCTGTAGCTCCAGAAAATCCACTTTGAGTGCAGGAGGGTCAGAATCTAACAGCATCTGCAGTTCTTTTTCAGCCTCTGAATAAGATTTTTGCTCAGGTCCCTCAATTTCAGCCAGAAAATACCTGAAATTACAGAAAAATACACAAACTTATAGTAAAGTCCAGAAATGTGATTTTTGAATAAAAACTAATAAAAATATAATAAAAAGTAAATAAAACATACTAAAAACTATGTAAAAACAATGCTAAAAATGGTATAAATTATCCGTTCATCACTAGTTTACCAAAATCATATCATCATCGGAGTCTTGCTCAACAAAATCCTGGACTCCTGGTTCTAGTTAAACACTTTAATAGACTCATCCATGCACACAGTCCAGCAAGATTCTATACATTTTTTTCTTTTATACTAATTTATAAATCCTAATCACTAGTTTAATTTAATTCCATCATTATTGTTGGTCTGTTAATTAAACAATTTGTATATTAATATACATATATGCTATGGCCTATGCAGTGATATATTCAACCTCGTAGGTTGTCTCCTGGAGTCAGCTACGGTATGCTATGCTACCAACCATAATGCTTTAATTTCTTGTGGTTGTGGCTCTAACTTAGCTTGTTTTGGTATTTTGTTGCACTTGCTTCTTGTAATTTGGATGGCTCATGGAAACGAACACAGTTGGCCACACAATAATGCACAGCTCTGGTAATAATTAATAATTAATATGAAAGCATCAATTTTAATTTCCCCTAGTATCCACTGTATTACTAATTTCAATATGTATTATATATATAATCATTGTATATATATATATATATATATATATATATATATATATATATATATATATATATATATATATATAATGAGCACAATGTTCTGGTATATTTCACTCTCAGATTCCATTAAATGCAGCTGGTTTGATTGAGTATAAGTGCCATCCCTATTGGTACCAAAAGTATTGTCCATCACATGAGTATGATAATACAGCTCGCGTTGTAGTTGTGAAAGATTAGAGGTACTCACTTCACTCTTGATTGCAACAACTTTTCCAAATTGTTTCCTTTCTCTGATCCTTTGTTTTCCTTCTCAAAGTCACGCAACGAAAAGTATTATAGACTGGATGATGGACGGATTTTGTGCTTCGAGTGCATGGAATCTGCTATAACGGATACTGGTGAATGCCAGCCTCTATACCATGCCATCAGAGATTATTATGAAGGGATGAACATGAGAATAGATCAGCAAGTTCCTATGCTTCTTGTGGGTAGAGATGCACTTAATGAAGCCATTGTTGGGGAGAAGAATGTAAAATTAACTATCAGAATTCACTCTTTTCTTTTTTTTCTCAATCATAGAATTAATTTAAGTCCTTTTACTCTATTTTCATTTATCTTTTTGCATGGTTTCCATCATTTGCCTGAAACAAGGGGTTTGTGCCTTTCAGAAGAGCAAACTATCACCAGTGTATGATTATTTAGAAACACTTGCTTGTTTATGGTTTTATCTTATTAGAATGTATTTATCAATCTCTACTAATCATGATTTTGTTACTATACTTTTAGGTACATAGATGGCCAAGAATGGGAGGGCATAGATTCATAGGAATGAGAACTCAACATCAAAAGCTGACTAGAAAATGTGAAGTTACAACTATTCTTATTCTTTATGGTCTTCCAAGGTAATTAACAAAATCATACATACACATATTGGACAACCTTGTAATAGTTGTTGACACTATTCACCTGACACAGGTTACTCACAGGTGCTATCCTATCCCATATTTGGGGCATATGGGGATGTCAAAGATGTGACAACTTATCCTTCTTTATCTGTTTACACCCTTGTCATATATCTTTTGAATACCACATTAACGATTTAAAATAACTGCAGATACGAAAAACGTCTCACAAAGGTCATCACATGTTTATTGAATTTTATGATGTGAGGGCTGCAGAAGCAGCACTAAAATCATTAAACATGAGTAAAAGGTGCTTGGCCTTTTTCAACTAGAGATCATGGATGGCCGATATCTGATTGCAAATCTGAAGGACTAAAAGTAATTATTGATTGAAAAAAGTAGAAGAAATTATACTTGTTTAATTTATTCTGCCACATTGCTAAATATGCTACTTTTAGACTGCTCTATTACTTTCCAAAATTTCACCGAAGATTGCTGGTGAGCCAATCGAAGCAGAGAGGCTATATGATGTTGTTAAATTTTGTGCTCTCATTGCAGGTAATAGACTCGTCTTGGCTGAAGCTAGATTATCTGAATAGTTATTGATTAGATACACACTTAGATAAATGCTTTCTCTTGCAGATAATAAATCCAGCGGAAACTTTTGGTGATATAGTTATTGATTATTGGTAAGCTATCAAATGCTTGTTCAGTATAAATTTTTGCATTCCTCTTCCTATCCCTTAACCCATCATTTGAATCTTTTAATATTTCTATTTGCTATATGCTATAGTTATGTGGAATGTACATCAGCCTCTTTGCAAGCTTTGGCATCATTTTGGAAATTATATCCCATGCATCGCCCAGAAGAAATAAGCCACTGTATTAAAAAAGCCACTGCATATATTGAAAGCATTCAAGCTTTGGATGGTTCATGGTTTGCTACTCCCTTTTTGGAAACCACTATTTTCAAGTTTTTTCTATTGATTTGATAGTTGATTTATGCATGTTGTGGTTTTGACATCTTGCTTTAGCATGAATGGAACTGTTAGTTTAGTAGACCTCTACTCAAATCTGCTTAACAGGTATGGTTCATGGGGAGTTTGCTTTACCTATGCCACCTGGTTTGGGATAAATGGGTTGATTGCTGTTGGAAAGAGTTATAGTGATTGCCCAGCCATCTGCAAAGCTTGTGAATTTCTACTGTCTAAGTAGCTTTCAAATGGTGGATGGGGAGAGAGTTATTTGTCTTGTCAAAACAAGGTTAATTTTACTATTTCTAAATGCTAATATCAATAATTTTTCTTCTTAGAATTTAGAAATCCCAAAAACTACGAAGCATTTGCTTGTGGGAGAGTCTTTTTCGAGTAGTGCATGCATAAACATGATAAAGAAGTTGATGAGATTATAACTTTCTAGGAAGTGTGTAGGAAGGAAAGGAAAGAGTATAAGACGATGAATTTTATGAAACTGATACAATTTTCATATAACGTATTGCATTTTGTTTATAAGTAACATTCAGTTAGAATACTTTATTACTTTCAGGAATCTAAAGGCTGAGAGTTATAGTTATTTTTCTCCCAATGTCTATTTTTCAGGTGTATTCAAATCTTAAAAACAATAGGGCTCATCTCGTAAACACATCGTAGGCCTTGCTGGCTCTCATTGCTGCTGGACATGTATATACAGCAAAATATTTGCTACTTTTGTGCTGCTGTCATGGTTTTGAACTGATTAGTTTATTATTGCACCAAATCCGTTTGATGTTAAGTTTAACATACCTGTGGCCAATTCTCCACCTGGTAGGTTTCTAAGCTATTGAATATCCTTCATGATGTTGGTATCTCTAGCTACCACCGCTTTGATTTATACTATTGATTGTTATTATTATTACCTTTATTATTTAAGCTTTTTGTACTTATTATTTTCGACTCCTCTGTCGCTCTGTTTCGGACTCAATCATCACTATCATTGTTGGACAATTTTAGAAAATGAGAAGCAGATCTTTGATGCTATCTTGGAAGGGAAATTAGATCTAGAAAGCGCACCATTGCCTTCTATTTCAGTTGCTGCAAAAGATTTGATCAGGAAAATGTTAGCCTATGAACCTAAGAAACGCATCACAGCTTCTGCTGCCCTTGGTAAATTTCATTCATTTCCAGTATGAAGCTAGCTATGTATCATAATGGTTACTAAGGTTATTCACATTATGAATATGAATCAGAACACCCTTGGATGAAGGAAGGGGGGGAAGCATCTGACAAGCCTATAGACAATGCGATTTTAAGTAGGATGAAACAATTCAGAGCAATGAACAAGATGAAGAAACTTGCTTTAAAGGTGCCTTTACAATTCCATTCTAAATGTGAAAAATCACTTGATTATAGTATATTATTTCTTGTGTGTGATATGACAAATACTTTATCTTTGGACATGGAAGGTGATAGCACAAAATCTTTCAGAGGAAGAAATCAAGGGCCTGAAACAAATGTTCAACAATATGGATACGGATCGCAGCGGCGTAATCACTTTCGAAGAACTGAAATCTGGTTTGTCCCAAATAAGTATGGTTAACTTTTACAAGGATGTTTAGTTATCATTGATGACTTTATTCTTTTTGTTGAACGATCATACTTTGTTGTTGATGACCTGCAGATACACCTCAAAAATGTTATTAGCTGCTATTGATGAAAAGCACAAGGGTACCTATGATTTTTTCTGTCTACCAATTGACTTTAAGGTAGAGAGCGCCTTTCCTATAGTCTCCATTTAAACCAGTGAAGCTTAATTAATCCTTTTCCCCTTTTGATTTCAGAATAAATGCAATGTGGGATACGCATTTATCAACATGCTGTCGGCATCACACATTATTCCATTCTATGAGGTTATTAGTTTTTTGTGCATATTTCTCTTTGTAACTAATGTGTTTGATTATAACTAATGTATTTGATTTTGCAGACATTTAATGGGAAAAAGTGGGAGAAGTTTAATAGTGAAAAAGTTGCTTCCCTGGCATATGCACGAATCCAAGGAAAGGCTGCACTGGTGAACCACTTCCAGAATTCAATTTCTACACGCTGCCAATGAGCTGTGGAACTTTGAAAAACATAATCTTCTTTTGTTTTTGATGTAGTATAGTTGAACAATACAGTGAGTTTATATTTTGAATCATAGTTGATGTATCAATACACTTTGTTGATGTATGGTTGTTACTTATTATTATAGTTGATGTATTAATATACTTTGTTTATGTTTTGAATTATATTGACTTGCTTGTTTATAGTACTTTTCTTTTAATTTGATAATACAATAAACTTGTTTAAATTTATATTTATTTTGTATGAAAACAGGTTTATTTTGCAATAAAAAAATCTAAAAAAAAATTCTATTTTATCCTACTGACGGATTTACAGACAAATTTTCTGTCTGTATTCAGAGTTTAGGATGGTATTCCAAGGCTCAAATTACTGGCAGAAAATCTGTCGGAAATCTATCTCTAATTACTGACAAAAAATTCGTCAGAAAATCTGTCTTTAATTACCGATGAAAAATCCGTCGAAAAGTTCGACGTTTCAGGGAAATGGAGGGGAGAATTTACCGAGGAAAAATCTGTCGGTAACTGGTAAAAATTCGCCAGTAATTTTTCGACAGAAAAATCCGTCAGTAAATAATTTTCGACGAGGTTTTTATAGAGGGACAAAATCCATCGGTAACCAAAAATCTGTCTGTAATATAGACCAAATCTGTCTGTAAATCTGTCTATATTAAGCCATTTTCTAGTTATGATGGATAACAGATGATGGAGCATATTTAACAAAAGGATAGTCTGAATTTGTGTAGATTCTATACATTCAATCTAGTCAAACTATTTTTATTAGTTGTCGTTACGAAAATAATTCTAATATATATACATCTAAGTCTAGAATTGAATACCATAGATATTATTTAAATAACTTAATTTTAATATTAGAATTTAATTATTTAATTTCAAAAGAATTTGAAAGTTACTCTCACTTTATTATTTATGAGTTTATTTTATCAGTAATATATTCAAATAATTTAATAAAAAATGCTGCTAAAATGATAATATGGCACATAATTTTGATATACTTTTAATCTATCAATAATTAAAAATTAAATTATTTAAAATAATAATAGTATTTTTTCTCGATAATGATAAACGTGTATAAGAAAAAAAAACTTTTAAATACGTATTCCACACAATAATTAATGTATATTGATATATTATATAATATTAATAAGCAATATTATTTAATGAGCGTATATATTAATATATTATTATGAGAAAAATAATATTTATATATTATTAAAATTAAAATATATATATTAATATTTTAAATCAATTAGTAGTATGAAGATATATAATTATATTATTAAGAAAAAGATAACATTTTAATTTATCAATAATTATGCTAAACATAAATTATATAAAGAGTAAAGGACAAATAGGTCTTTGACCTTTTTTTCGCAGACATTTTCGTCCTCAACAAAGGGAAAATACATTTAAGTTTCTCACCCCCGAAAAACATGGACATTTCAATCCTTCCATTGAGTTCAGGCATTTGGACTGGACGGAAAAGTCTGACCTGGCAGAGGTGGTGCTGACCTGGCCGTTACGGAGGCCACGTGGCAGGGATTAATTTGAAACAGGACATATAAGTCCCCGCAACGAAAACGACGCCGTTTTGGTAACCTCCCCCAATCTTTCAAATTTCTCTGCCCTTTTCTTCTTCCTTCGTCCTTTTTCCCTTTCATTCTTCTTCCTCGGTCCCTGCCTCCATCACCGCCGCATAGCTGCACCTCCGTCAGCCACCATCAACGCCGGCGACCTCCTCCTTCCTCTCTTTTGAGTAGTTGTTGGACTTGTGAGCGATCCTCAGGAGTATCCATCTCATCCAGCATGTCATCACATCCTCTGTCTTGGGCCTTGATGTTCCTATAACGTCGATCCATACGACGTTCCAACTGGTCTAGTCGGGCCATAAGCTTGAGCCCTAGCTCTTGAGTCATGAGACCCTGAAAACTGGAAGGTGGTGCAGCTGGTAGTGAGGTAGGAGGCTGTGGTGCTGTGGTGGTAGGCTGCCCCTCAGCTGAGGTGCCCTCAAGCTTCCGTTTCTTACCACTCTTCATTTCGTCCTTAAGCCAATTCCCGCAAGGAATCTTCTTTTCCTTACTAGGAATAGGAGGAACACAATCAGCTTCAGCCCATTCAACGTCTTCTTTCCTGGCCATTTCAGCAATCAGATAAGGGAATGCAACCTTCTTCCTCCCCACATAATGCACTTTATACATATGGTCCCGGATGATATGTGGGAGGAAGACCGGCTTACCCTCCAAAACAACTCAAATCAGAATAGCCAAGTCAACTAGAATAGATGTCTCGTGAGAGCTTGGCATGACATAGGTGCCTAAGATCTGTTGCCACATCCGGGCTTCACGGACCAGCTGCTTAACTGGTTTCACCCACAGGTTTGTGATCGGTGCCCCTGTTCCAGGCACTACCTGGAATAGCAAACTTCTTCAAAATTCTGTCCCAATTCAATATACCAGGTAGATTTTTGTCTTCTATTGCATTGGCATAGGCACATTTTCCTTTCAGCTTCTGGGGGATCCGAAGGATCTCAGCAATGGCAGCCTCAGTTACTGGAATCTGCTTGCCTCTCTTTTCAGAGCGGGTGTGTAGAAGTTGGAATAAAACTCTATTGCCCAATCTTGATTGTACTCCTTCAATTCCCATTCAATAAAATGCCATCCCCGACTTTCGATGTTCTCATTGACTATGGTGTGCAAGTTGGAAGGGATTTTATTCCATTTAATGACCCTTTCAAAGTGAAGGCTTTTCTGTTGGAAGAAGGCCACAAATTGCTTCTCATAATATCGATTCGGAAAGTTAGATGTGTCCTCTGCCGGGACTCCCATGTCAGGATCAGAGAAGAGACCAGTGCTCTCTTTAGCTGGTTGTTTTCCTTTCCCAGTTGATTTCTTTCCTTTGGCAGGTTGTTTACCCTTGCCAGTGGTCCTCATCCTGGGAGTAAGGGAGTGAGAAAAGGGAAGAAGACGCGAAAAGAGAGGAAGGAGGAGGTCACCGGCATTGATGGTGGCTGATGGAGGCGCGGCTGTGCGGCGGTGATGGAGGCAGGGGTTGAGGAAGAAGAATGGAAGGGAAAAAGGACGAAAGAAGAAGAAAAGGGCAGAAAAATTTGAAAGATTGGGGGAGGTTACAAAAACGGCGTCGTTTTCGTTGCGGGGACTTATATGTCCTGTTTCGAAATAATCCCTACCACGTGGCCTCTGTAACGGCCAGGTCAGCGCCACCTCTGCCAGGTCAGACTTTTTCGTCCAGTCTAAACGCCTGAACTCAATGGAAGGATTGAAATGTCCACGTTTTTCAGGGGTGAGGGACTTGAATGTATTTTTCATTCGTTGAGGACAAAAATGTCTGCGAAAAAAAAAGGTTAGGAACCTATTTGTCCTTTACTCTTATATAAATTATACTACAATTGTATATAATTATTTGTTGTTAAACTAGAGAATCAAATTAATAATTTATTTTTTTATTTTAAAATTATTATAATTAAATGTATATACTCTAATTAAGAAGTAACTACATTAATCTATTAAACATAATTTTTAAATTGAATTTTTAAAATAAAAGAATATTTTAAAATTTTCATTGTTAGAAATCCCGTGATTATGTTTTTAGGTAGTTATATTGAGATTTTATTTTCTAATATATTAGGTATGCTTTTATTTTGATGCTTTTATTATATCATTAATTAATCATTTTTTTCATAATCTTAAAAGAACTATACTTACAGGAAAAATGTGGATATTAATATATGATTATAAAAAAGATAATATTTATATATTATTAAAGTTAAAATTTTTGTATTATTATTTTAAATCAATTAATGGTAGCAATCTATATTATTATATTATTAGGAAAAAAATAATTTTTTTATTTATTACTAATTATACTTAGTGTAGATTATGCAAATTATACTATAATTATACAAAACTATTTGTTTTTAAATTAGAGAATCAAATTATTATATTATTAATAATTTATTTTCTAATTCTAAAAATATTATAATTAAATACATAGACTCTAATTAAAGGATAAATACATTAGTCTATTAAACATAATATTCAAATTGAATTTTAAGAATAAAATAATATTTAAATTTTTTTATTATTGAAAATTCTGTGATTAGTTTATTTAAGGTAGTTATTTCGAGATTTATTTTTTGATATATTGGGCAAGATTTTGAAAACTGAATCAATCATCGAACCGCATTAGTCACTAGTTTATTAGTTTATTGATCCAACCGATTCAATCGTGGTTCAATCAGAAAAATTATTTTATAATAAAATAATAAATAAATTATAAATAAATACCCTAAAAAAATATAAACATCAAAATATTATTCAAACTTTAATGGCTGAATAAATAGTGTAACATTTGCCAAAACTCAAACAAATAGTAGCATTTGCCAAAACTCAGATAAATAAAGTCTCAAAGTATTAAAAGAAACAACCAAGAAACTGTTGAACTTCTCAGAAAACAAGCAAACATTCATGATGTATATCATTCGATGACTAAGATTAAATTATTATTGCATAATGGCATCATACATTCATACTCATACTTTATATGGAAAAATAAGATAAAAACCAAAGACAAAACTTTTTCATCATATCACCATATTTAAAAACTCATATATCCACCTTAAATTAAGACAAAAAAATTAGAGACAATCAAATAAATTAAAGTTCAATTAATCACTGATGAATGACAATAAAATGAAGTTAGAGGCATAATACCTAATAGAAGAACTGAATGACTTATAATTAAAAAATAAGTAAATATTATTCTTCATATATAAAAACAGCGTCATAGAAAAGTTCATCTAAGTCAAATCCAGAACCAAAAAGAAAGCCTTCAAATAAGGAGATTTTGTACAAGGACAAACACAAGAAAGAGTTAAAACAAGATAACAATCAACACAAGAATAATTAGTAAATTATAAGATCAGCATAATAAAAAAAATTACACCAACACTAAATTAAATCGTAATAACACCAATAGGAATAATTGAAAGTTACATATCTATAACACCAACAATTAAATCACAACACCAACAATTAAATCACAATAACACAATAAAAATTACATAGAAGCAACAAATTTTTCCAAAGATTAAGAAAGATTATCAAAATTTCAGACTTTTAGAAAAACTTCAACACTATTTTTTCGAGCACAACACAAAAAAGAAGTAACAAAACAGAGTACAGCACAGCAGCAATGAGCAGAGCTAATCATTCAAAGCAAGAACACTGAACAATACAAAGAATCAAAACAGAGGACAAACATGAATTAACTAATCAATAATCATTCAATCCAAAATAGAGCTAATCATTCAATTATTTAAATTTCAATGAATAGCACTAGCAGAATTCCCAAAAAGTCAATGTTTTGATTAGAACTAAGAACAGATAACGAAAAATTAAAAATAAAAATGAACCCATTACCTTCATTCTGAGCAATCTCAGCAGATGGACAGAAGAACAATGGATACGGAGATCAGACGATGAGCAGGACGATGGACGACGGAAGAAGCGCGACTGAGCAAACGAAAAGCAAACGGGTTGGACTGTTGGAGACTTCGACGGCGACGACCACTGATGAAGACCACCGACGGCAAGCCCATGGAAGACAAAGACCACTGATGCCGAGCTCGAGGAAGACACAGTGACGCCCTGATTGTTCAATGACGGAGAAGCCAGACGAAGGGACTAGCGCACGATAGTCCCTAAGGTAGCATTTAGTGGAGAGACAGAGACAGAAAGACTGAGACTGAGAGACTGAGACTAAGAGACAGAGATTGAAATAAATCTCAGTATTCTGTTTGGTGCAAAATGGGAGACAAGAATTAAAACAAGAATGAAACTTTAATTTAATTTGCACAAAGGGTAAAATTGGAATTAATTAATTGAAATGAAAGTATTTTAGGTATAACATGTTATTAAAGTTTTAATCTCTATCTCTAAAAATTTCAGTCCCGTGTGTCCCTACTTTTTGGAGGTACTGAAATACTGAAATTTTGGAGACAGAGACAGAAATTTTAGTACCAGTCTCTGAACTAACAAACACAATACTGAGCCTCAGTCTCTCAGTCTCTGTCTCAGTAACTCAAAACAAACGCTACCTAAAGGCCTGAACGCAATGGACGGCGCGGACTCCTTGTGGCTGTGGGGGAGACTGAAACCTAAGGTTGTGTTTTGGGGATGGGGAATGATGACTGAAGTGAAGAGATTAGAAGAACCTGGCTCTCAACGTTCTTTTTCTTAACTTAACATTAAATGACGACATTTTTGTTGAACCGAATGGGTCTTGGTTCGGTCTAACCGGCCAATTCTTGGCTGGTTCAACAGTTTGCAAGCAGTTTTGAAATTTACAGTTTCTAACTCTAAACCGAACCGTAATATTATCCGGTTCATGGTTGAACTGGTCTGACCGGCCAATTTATTTCGGTTTCAAAACCATGGGGTATGATTTTATTTTGATACTTTATTATGTCATTAATTAATAATTTCTTTCCTAATCTTAATTAACATTTTACTTATGGAAGCAACATGTATATTAATATATGACGAGGAAGAAAATATTTATATATATTATTAAAGTTATAATACATGTAATAATGTGTTAAATCAATTAATGGTAAGAATATATTTGATTATATTGTTAGAAAAAATATAATATTTGTAAGACTATAAAAAAAATAAAGAATTAACTAATTAAATAAAAGTAAGCAAAAATGGTTAGAAGATTTAAAATTTATAATTTGGGGATTTATGATGAAAATTTAACTTAGAAAATAAATCTTAGTACGAAAATATAATTAATTGTGAAAAAATGCATACCAGCATTAAAATTAATTGTACCGACTTAAGTTTATTCGGTACTATTTGTAAGAAAACTAAAACCCTAAAAATAATAAGAAAAATATTTAGAATAAAAGCACAAACAGTTATCTTAAAGATTTTAGTCCCCAGGTAGGGCCAATAGGCTAAAAGTTTCATCGGGTCTCATTAAAGTCCAAGCCCATGGCCTAAGTTCGAGTTAAACCCCAAACTAGTCCCTGAGATTCACGAAATGCACCGATTTGGTCCCTGACTTTCTAATTGCACTACTTATATCCTCGAGATTGAAAAAATGCACCAAGTTGGTCCCTTCCCATTTTTTCGTCCAAGTTGCTTCCCGGCGGGAGTAACCTGGCAAATTATTGCCACGCTAGACAATAGGAAACGTCGTCGTATTAGGTTTTGGCACTAAATACATAACAAAATGACGCTATTTCAACTAGGAAGGAGTTACAAAATGTTCAAACCCCCATATTCAAAGAGATCACTTTGTCTTCTTCATCTTCTTCGAAGTGAAAGCTCCATATCCTGGCATTCGCGAGTCCTGGTGAGGGTTTTTGTGGTGAAGCAAATTCGAGTCCGTCAGAACCTAGTCATCGTTGGCTCAAAATCGGCGAAGGAAGGAGCAAAGTTTCCTCGCAAAACCAGGTAGGCATGCAATGAATAAAATATTTTTTATTTGTTTTTTATAGTGTTGAAGTATCCATCGTTGTGGATTTGACTTGGAAATTTCATGTTGGTTGATGAAAAACTATTGAGGCTATATTATTAGCTAGGAGTTTTTGCATTGGGTGGTGTGGGTAGGGTTTTCAGAATGCTCTGTTTTCATACAGGAAATAAGGGTGTTTCTATAATGTCAATGTCAATGAAGTAGATGTTTATAAACGATATTGGATTATGTTCTACTGTGGTTTGCTGATTGTATTATTAATAGCGTACATTAGATAAATTATTATACTTTTTTATTCGGTATAGATGAAAAAATTGCTGGATATCATGTTTCATCATAGTGGAACATTTAAGAAGAATGTTGATAGAATATTGGTTTACTCACCTAACAATAGAAGTTGCTTAGGAGATTTAAATGATGATACACTTGATGTTTTCTTCGCGAGAAACTATTTCAAGGAGCTGCGGTATGACAAGCTAAGGTAGTTGAGTGCTGGTGGCTGGTTCCAGGCAGGAGCTTGGAAGTTGGATTGAGAGTTTTGACAAGTAATGATGAATTAAGGGAGACATCTTTCCATGCACAGAGGAATGATGGAGTAGTTGATGTTTATTTTGAACATGGAGTTTTCACACCTGAACTGTTGGAGGAGAAAGGAGCTATAATGTTACTTGATTATGAAGCACAAGAGATTTCTGATGGTGACTTAAAGACTAACAAGAACACATCTGAGGATACCTCAAATCAAACCCCATATGACAAATTGGTGCACGAAATTACAATCACACTTTTGTAACTCCGCAAAACTAACCAGCAAGTGCACTGGGTCGTCCAGGTAATACCTTACGTGAGTAAGGGTCGATCCCACGGAGATTGTCGGCTTGAAGCAAGCTATGGTTATCTTGTAACTCTTAGTCAGGATATCAATAATTTTCAGATTTAATTGTAAAAAGTAAAAGAACATGAAATAAATACTTGTTATGCAGTAATGGAGAACAGGTTGAGGTTTTGGAGATGCTCTGTCTTCTAAATCTCTGCTTTTCTACTACCTTCTTCTTCACACACGCAAGTCTCCTTCCATGGCAAGCTGTATGTTGGTTGATCACTGTTTTCAATGGCTACTATCCGTTCTCTCAGTGAAAATGATCCAAATGCGCTGTCACCGCACAGCTAATCATCTGTCGGTTCTCACTCATGCTGGAATAGGATCCATTGATCCTTTTGCGTCTGTCACTACGCCCAGCACTCGTGAGTTTGAAGCTCGTCACAGTCATCCCTTCCCAGATCCTACTCGGAATACCACAGATAAGGTTTAGACTTTCCAGATCTCAGGAATGGCCGCCAATTGATTCTAGCTTATACCACGAAGACTCTGATCTGAATCAGGAGGCTAAGAGATAAGCACTCAATCTAAGGTAGAATGGAGGTGGTTGTCAGACACGCGTTCATAGGTTGAGAATGGTGATGAGTGTCACGGATCATCACATTCATCAAGTTGAAGTACGAGTGAATATCTTAGAATAGAAACAAGCGTGATATAATGGAAAACAGTAGTAATTGCATTAATTCATCAAAACACAGCAGAGCTCCTCATCCCCAACCATGGGGTTTAGAGATTCATGCCATAGAAGATACAATATGAAACCTGTAGAGTGTCATGAGGTACAAGATGAATCACTAAAAGTAGTTTTTATAATAAACTAGTGACCTAGGGTTACAAAAATATGAGTAAGCTAGAATAGTTAGTGTAGAAATCCACTTCCGGGGCCCACTTGGTGTGTGCTTGGGCTGAGCATTGAAGCTTTCACGTGTAGAGACCTTTCTTGGAGTTAAACGCCAGCTTTTGTGCCAGTTTGGGCGTTTAACTCCAGCTTTTATGCCAGTTCTGGCGTTTTAACGCTAGAATTTCTATGCTGACTTGAAACGCCGATTTGGGCCATCAAATCTCGAGCAAAGTATGAACTATTATATATTGCTGGAAAGCCCAGGATGTCTACTTTCCAACGCAATTGAGAACGCACCAATTGGGCTTCTGTAGCTCCAGAAAATCTACTTCGAGTGCAAGGAGGTCAGAATCCAACAGCATCTGCAGTCCTTTTTCAGCCTCTGAATCAGATTTTTGCTCAGGTCCCTTAATTTCAGCCAGAAAATATCTGAAATCACAAAAAAACACACAAAATCATAGTAAAGTCCAGAAATATTATTTTTGAATAAAAACTAATAAAAATATAATAAAAACTAAATAAAACATACTAAAAACAATGCAAAAAAGCGTATAAATTATCCGCTCATCACAACACCAAACTTAAATTGTTGCTTGTCCCCAAGCAACTGAAAATCAAATATGATAAAAAGAATAGAATATACAATGAATTCCAAAAACTTCTATGAAGATCAGTCTTAATTAGATGAGCGGGGCTTTTAGCTTTTTGCTTCTGAACAGTTTTGGCATCTCACTTTATCCTCTGAAGTTCAGAATGATTGGCATCTATAGGAACTCAGAATTCAGATGGTGTTATTGATTCTCCTAGTTCAGTATATTGATTCTTGAACACAACTACTTTATGAGTCTTGGTCGTGACCCAAAGCATTTTGTTTTCCAGTATTACCACCGGATACATAAATGCCACAGACACATAACTGGGTGAACCTTTTCAGATTGTGACTCAGCTTTGCTAGAATCTCCAATTAGAGGTGTCCAGAGCTCTTAAGCACACTCTTTTTTGCTTTGGACCACGACTTTAACTGCTCAGTCTCAAGCTCTTCACTTGACACCTTCACGCCACAAGCACATGGTTAGGGATAGCTTGGTTTAGCCGCTTAGGTCAGGATTTTATTCCTGTGGGCCCTCCTATCCACTGATGCTCAAAGCCTTGGATCCTTTTTATTTTACCCTTGCCTTTTGGTTTAAAGGGCTATTGGCTTTTTTTGCTTGCTTTTTCTTTTTCTCTTTTTCTTTCTTTTTTTTCGCATATGTTTTTTTTTTCTGCAAGCTTTTCACTGCTTTTTCTTGCTTCAAGAATCATTTTTATGATTTTTCAGATTATCAAATAACATTTCTCCTTTTCCATCATTCTTTCAAGAGCCAACAATTTTAACATTCATGAACAACAAATTCAAAAATATTTACTGTTGAAGCATTCATTTAGAAAAATAAAAAGTATTGCCACCACATCAAAATAATTAATCTGTTTTAAAATTCGAAATTCATGTACTTTTTCTTTTTGCAATTAAAAACATTTTTCATTTAAGAAAGGTGATGGATTCATAGGACATTCATAACTTTAAGACATAAATTTTAAATTTTATTAATCATGGAATGAAAATAAGACTCAAAAATAAATATAAGAGCAAACCAATAATAATAGAAGACAGAAAATTAAAAACAGAAAAATAAATGACTCTTAAAATAGATTCCTAATAATAAAGGTTATCACAGAGTTAGGACTCAATAACCTTGATTTTGAGCAGTGGATGCTCCTTCAATCTGGGGGGTGCTTGGTCCTTCAAGGGAGAGCTTCTGGCGCTTCAGCTCCTGTAGCTCACGCCCCTGCTTCTCCTGTTCCTTAAGCAACTTGCAGAGCATGCAGTTTTGATTCTGCTGTTCTTCCTTAAGTTAATCCACAGCTTCTTGCAGCTTGGTGACAGATGCTTCTAGGCGGGTCCAGTAGTCAATTTCAGGGATTTCTGGGATGAACTCCTGTGCCCTCCTCTTGATGGAGTTGTCTTGCACTTGTTGTCCTTCCATTGACTTTTTGGTGATTGGATGTTTGATTGGGATGAATTCATCTACTCCCATCCTCACCCCAACATCTTTACATAGCAGAGAAATTAAGCTTGGGTATGCCAATTTGGCTTCAGTGGAGTTCTTGTTTGCAATTGTGTAAATCTCACAAGAAATTAGATGATGAATCTCCACTTCGTTTCCCAGCATAATACAATGAATCATCACCACTCTTTTGACAGTGACCTCAGAGCGGTTGCTAGTGGGCAGTATGGAACGCCCAATGAAGTCCAACCAACCTCTTACGACTGGTTTGAGATCTCCTCTCTTGAGTTGGTTTAGGACACCTTTTGAATTGGTTATCCACTTAGTTCCAGGGAGGCATATGTCCTCTAGAACTTGGTCCAACCCCTTATCTTCTCTCACCATTCTCCTATTAAAGGATTCTGGATCATCTTGTAGTTGAGGCAATTTGAAGACCTCTTTTATTTTGTCCAGATGGAAGTAAATAATCCTTCTTCTGACCATGGTTCGGTAGGTATGAAAGGCAGTTCCAGTTATTCTCTGCTTATCTGTCAGCCACAGATTTGAATAGAATTTCTGAACCATGTTTCTTCCAACCCTTATTTCAGGATTAGCTAGAATTTCCCATCCTCTGTTTCGAATTTGCTCTTAGATCTCCAGATATTCGTCTTCTTTCAGATCGAATTTAACTTCCGGGATCACTAATCTTAGACCCATTATTTTATGGTAATGGTCTGCATGTTCTTTGGTGAAGAACCTCTCTTGATTCCAAAGACTCTTTGGAGTATTCTCTTTCTTGCCTCTTGAATTGGTTTGTTTTCCCTTAGGAGCCATGATCTTGATGAGTCTTAGCTCAGTGATCACGGAAAAACACACCAAGCTTAGAGGGTTGCTTGCCCTCAAGCAAAAGAAAGGAAAGAGGAGAGAAAGGAGGAGAGGCAAATTTGAATGGTGGAGAGGAGGGGATGGCCGAATGTGTATTTATAAGTGGAGGGAAGGGATTTCGAAAATTTTGAAAAAGATATGACATAAAGATATGATTGGTGGAAGAAAATAGAATCATGATATGAAAAAGATGAGATTTTTAAATGAAAAAGATATAAAGAGGTTAAATCTGAAAATTTGTTTATGCATCTAAGAATTAAGAGATGATATAATGAGTTGGAAAAGATTTAGAAAGAAATTGAAAAGATACTTGAGTTTTTGAAGAAGATATGGGAAGGATTTGAAAGAAATTTGATAAGAGATTTAGAAAATTGTGGAATTTTTGAAAATTAAGGGTGAATGATGAAAGTTTGAAACATGTTCATGCAGAAAATTATGAGTCAAAACATGAAAATTTGAAAAATTTTGAAGTGAAAAACAAAATCCTCTCCCCCTATCTTTCTGGCGTCAAACGCCCAGAATGGTATCCATTCTGGTGTTTAACGCCCATAAGTTAGCCATTGTGGGCGTTTAACGCCCAGCCAGGTACCCTGGCTAGCGTTAAACGCCAGAAATCCTTTGTTACTGGGCGTTTTTCTAAACGCCCAGGATGCTACAATTCTGGCGTTAAACGCCCAGAATGGTACCCATTCTAGCGTTTAACACCCAAAATGGTACCTTTACCATTCTGGGCGTTTAACGCCCAAAATGCTCCTTACTGGCATTTTCTTGCCAGTGAGCTCCTTTTCTCTACTTTTTGCGCTGAATCCTTCTGTAACTCTGTGAATTCCTTCAATTTTGATGATTAATCTTTGAAGAAAATTTATATCAAACTTCTATAAGTATTAATTAAAACAAATAACTTGCTAATGGCTGGGTTGCCTCCCAGCAAGCGCTTCTTTATTGTCTTTAGCTGGACCTTGACTGAGCTTTATTCAAGCCTCAGTTTTGAGCATTTTTGCTCAAAATTGCTTTCAAGATAATGTTTGATTCTCTGTCCATTAACAATGAACTTTTTATCAGAGTGAAAATCCTGAAGCTCAACATATCCATATGGTGACACACTTGTAATCACATATGGTCCCCTCCACCGGGATTTCAATTTCCCGAGGAATAGTCTGAGCCTAGAGTTGAAGAGCAGAACCTTCTGTTCTGGTTCAAAGACTCTAGATGACAGTTTCTTGTCATGCCACTTTTTTGCTTTCTGCTTATAAATTTTAGCATTTTCAAAAGCATTGAGTCTGAATTCCTCTAACTCATTCAGCTGGAGCAATCTTTTCTCTCCAGCTAACTTAGCATCCAGGTTTAGGAATCTGGTTGCCCAGTAGGCCTTATGTTCCAGTTCCACGGGAAAATGACAGGCCTTGCCATACACAAGCTGGTATGGAGAGGTTCCTATAGGAGTCTTGGATGCTGTTCTGTATGCCCACAGAGCATCATCCAAGCTTTTTGCCCAATCCTTTCTACAGGCAATTACAGTCCATTCCAGGATTCTTTTTAGTTCTCTATTAGAGACTTCAGCCTGCCCATTTGTCTGTGGGTGATATGGAGTTGCTATTTTGTGGCTAATTCCATATCGGACCATAGCAGAGTATAGCTGCTTATTGCAGAAATGAGTGCCCCCGTCACTGATTAGTACTCTGGGGACGCCAAATCTGCTGAAGATATGTTTCTGGAGGAACTTCAGCATGGTCTTAGTATCATTAGTGGGTGTGGCAATTGCTTCTGCCCATTTAGATACGTAGTCTACTGCCACCAGAATGTAAGTGTTTGAGTATAATGGTGGGAAAGGACCGATGAAGTCAATACCCCATACATCAAACAACTCAATCTCTAAGATCCCTTGTTGAGGCATGGCATAACCATGAGGCAAGTTGCCAGCTCTTTGGCAACTGTCACAGTTACGCACAAACTCTCGGGCATCTCTATAGAGAGTAGGCCAGTAGAAGCCACATTGGAGGACCTTAGTGGCTGTTCGCTCACCTCCGAAATGTCCTCTATACTGTGATCCATGGCAGTGCCATAGGATCTTCTGTGCCTCTTCTCTGGGTACGCATCTGCGGATCATTCCGTCTGCACATCTCTTAAAGAGATATGGTTCATCCCATAAGTAGTACTTTGCATCTGAAATTAGTTTTTTCGTCTGCACCCTGTTGTACTCTTTGGGTATGAACCTCATAGCTTTATAATTCGCAATGTCTGCAAACCATGGTGCTTCCTGAATGGCGAAAAGTTGCTCATCCGGAAAGGTTTCAGAGATCTCAGTAGGAGGGAGGGACGCCCCTGCTACTGGTTCTATCTGGGACAGGTGATCAGCTACCTGGTTTTCTGTCCCTTTTCTGTCTCTTATTTCTATATCAAACTCTTGCAGAAGCAACACCTATCTTATGAGCCTGGGTTTTGAATCCTACTTTGTGAGTAGGTATTTAAGAGCAGCATGGTCAGTATACACAATCACTTTTGAACCTACTAAATAGGATCTAAACTTGTCAATGGCATAAACCACTACAAGTAACTCTTTTTCTGTAGTTGTGTAATTCTTCTGTGCATCATTTAAAACACGGCTAGCATAGTAAATGACGTGCAGAAGCTTGTTATGCCTCTGTCCCAACACTGCACCAATGGCATGGTCACTGGCATCACACATTAGTTCGAATGGTAATGTCCAGTTTGGTGCAGAGATGACTGGTGCTATGACCAGCTTAGCTTTCAGGGTCTCAAACGCCTGCAGACACTCTGTGTCAAACACAAATGGCGTGTCAACAGCTAGCAGATTGCTCAGAGGTTTTGCTATTTTCGAAAAATCCTTTATAAACCTCTTATAGAATCCTGCATGCCCTAGAAAGCTTCTGATTGCCTTAACATTGGCAGGTGGTGGTAATTTTTCAATTACCTCCACTTTAGCTTGATCCACCTCTATTCCCTTATTTAAAATTTTATGCCCAAGGACAATTCCTTCAGTCACCATAAAGTGACATTTTTCCCAGTTTAAAACTAGGTTGGTCTCTTGGCATCTTTTCAGAACAAGTGCTAAATGGTCAAGACAGGAGCTGAATGAGTCTCCAAATACTGAAAAGTCATCCATGAAGACTTCCAGAAATTTCTCTACCATATCAGAGAAGATAGAGAGCATGCACCTTTGAAAGGCTGCAGGTGCATTGCATAGACCAAAGGGCATCCTTCTGTAGGCAAATACTCCAGAAGGACATGTGAATGCTGTTTTCTCTTGGTCCTGAGGATCTACTGCAATTTGGTTGTAACCTGAATAGCCATCCAAAAAGCAGTAATAATCATGACCTGCTAGTCTCTCTAGCATCTGGTCTATGAATGGTAAAGGAAAATGATCCTTTCTGGTGGCTGTATTGAGCCTTCTGTAGTCAATACACATACGCCACCCTGTAACTGTTCTTGTGGGAACCAGTTCATTCTTTTCATTGTGAACCACTATCATGCCTCTCTTTTTGGGTACAACTTGGATAGGACTTACCCAGGGGCTATCAGAAATAGGATAAATAATCCTAGCCTCTAGTAACTTAGTGACTTCTTTTTGCACCACCTCCTTCATGGCTGGATTTAGCCGCCTTTGTGGTTGAACCATTGGCTTAGCATCATCCTCCAATAGGATCTTGTGCATGCATCTTGCTGGGCTAATGCCTTTAAGATCACTTATGGACCACCCAAGAGCTATCTTATGTGTCCTTAACACTTGAATTAGTGCTTTCTCTTCCTGTGGATTTAAAGCAGAGCTTATGGTCACTGGAAAAGTGTCACCTTCTCCCAGAAATGCATATTTCAGGGATGGTGGTAGTGGTTTGAGCTCGGGTTTAGGAGGCTTATCCTCTTCCTGAGAAATTTTCAGAGGTTCTTTTATTTCCTCTGATTCCTCCAGATCAGGCTGAACATCTTTAAAGATGTCCTCTAGCTTTGATTCGAGACTTTCAGTCATATTGATCTCTTCCACCAAAGAGTCAATAATATCAGTGCTCATGCAGTCATTTGATGTGTCTGGATGCTGCATAGCTTTGACAGCATTTAACTTGAACTCATCCTCATTGACTCTCAGGGCACTTCCCCTTTTTGTACATCAATAAGAGTTCGTCCAGTTGCTAGGAAAGGTCTTCCTAGAATGAGAGTTGCACTTTTGTGCTCCTCCATTTCCAGCACTACAAAGTTAGTGAGAAAAGCAAATGGCCCAACCTTGACAATCATGTCCTCAATTATGCCTAATGGATATTTAATGGAGCCATAAGCAAGTTGAAGACATATCCGGGTTGCTTTGACTTCTTCAGTCAAGCCAAGTTTTCTAATAGTGGATACAGGTATTAGGTTGATACTTGCTCCAAGGTCACATAGAGCTGTCTTGGAACAAGCACCCTCTAATGTGCATGGTATCATAAAGCTTCCTGGATCTTGAAGCTTCTCTGGTAAGCTTTTCAGAATGATTGCACTGCATTCTTCAGTGAGAAACACCTTTTCAGTTTCTCTCCAATCCTTCTTATGACTTAAGATCTCTTTCATGAACTTAGCATAAGAGGGTATTTGCTCAAGTGCCTCTGCAAATGGGATCTTTATCTCAAGAGTCCTGAGATAGTCTGCAAAGTGGGCAAATTGTTTATCCTGCTCCACTTGGCAGAGTTTCTAAGGGTAAGGCATCTTGGCTTTATATTCTTCAACCTTAGTTGTTGCAGGTTTATTCCCTACAGAGGTGGTTGGGGAAGCTGAAGAACTGAAGATTGATGGTTTAGAAGTTATAGTAAACTCTCGTTGCAAGTATAGTTACTAAACCAAGCAATCAACCTTTCTTACAAACATTTTGGTTGTCACAAGTAACAAACCCCTTTAAAATTGATAACCGAGTATTTAAACCTCGGGTCGTCTTCTCAAGGAATTGCAGGGAGGTATGTTCTTATTATTGGTTATGAGTTTTGTAAATTGGGGGTTTTGAGAGTAAGGAATAAGTAATTTAAATGACAAGTAAAATAAATTAACAATAATAAAATCTCTTGGCAAGGTATAAGAACTGGAAGTCCTATCCTAGTTATCCTTATCAATTGTGATGAGAATTGGATTTTTCTCCTACTTTGTTAACCTCTAACTATGAAGGTAAGTTAAGTGGATGAATTAATTTTGATTCCTCAGGTCCTAGTCTTTCCTTGGGAAAGGCTAGAGTTAGTGGAAGTCGAATTAATTCTTGAAGAATTCCAATTTTCAATCAACAATGAGTTTGATAACTCAAGTGTCTCCAATGACTCAACCAAAACCAAAAAGGGAAAAATCTAAATAGGAATCATAAACTGAAATACCTCAAATTATTAATTAAGAAAATCCTAACATGAAGGGTTCATAAGCCAGTTGGGCAACATAAGTCGAATATAAATAAAAAGCATTAGAGTATATAAAAGTAAAAGAGAAACATAAATTAAAGGAACATTGAACCTGTGATGAAGAAGAAATAATCCTAAATCCTAAAACTAAATCCTAAGAGAGAGGAGAGAGCCTCTCTCTCTCTCTAAAAACTACATCTAAAACTAAAATTATGAATTATGAGCTTTTTCTTATGAATGAATAGATTCCCCACTTTATAGCCTCTAATCTGTGTTTTCTGGGCCGAAAACTGGGTCGAAAACAGCCCAGAAATCGCTGGAGAAGAAAACTGCCATGCTAATTTTCGGAACTGCGAGCGTCTGCGTGGAGCGCGCATTCGCATCGCTTAGAGTCAGGGAAACTATGGCTTATTATATATTAAATCAAAGCCCCGGATGTTAGCTTTCCAATGCAACTGGAACCGCATCGTTTGGATCTCTGTAGCTAAAGTTATAGCCGTTTGAGTGCGAAGAGGTCAGGCTGGACAGCTTAGCAATTTCTCCAACTTCTTGTATTCCTTCCACTTTTGCATGCTTCCTTTCCATCCTCTGAGCCATTCCTGTCCTGTAATCTCTGAAATCATTTAACACACATATCAATGCATCTAATGGTAATAAGAGAGGATTTAAACATAGGGAACTTAAGGCCAAAGAAGCATGTTTTCAATCAAAGCACATAATTAGGAAGGCAAATGTAAAACCATGCAAATAGTATGAATAAGTGGGTAAAGAGTTGATAAAAACCACTCAATTGAGCACAAGATAAACCATAAAATAGTGGTTTATCAACCTTCCCACACTTAAACATTATCATGTCCTCATGCTAAGCTCAAGAGAAGCTATAAATGAGTGAAGAGGAATGATAGAATGTATGAAATGCAACCTATCTGTATGAATGCAACTACATGCAAAATGTTTCTACCTACTTGGTTAAAAGTAAATAAGCTCTTCAAGACAAACATAAATCAGATTTCACTAACTCAAATCATACAATAAAAAGCAAGTAAACTTGTAAGAAGATAGCTCATGAAAGCAGGGAACATAGAATAAAGCACTGAACCCTTACTGGTAGTGTATATCACTCTAACTCTCAAGTGTATAGGGTAATTCACTCTATTCTCCTCTAATTATGCTTTCTAAACTTTGTTCTTCATCTAACCAATCAACAAAAAATTAGTATATTAATGCAAACATCATGAGGTCTTTTCAGGGTTGTAATGGGGCTGAGATAAAGGTAAGGGTACATGTATGGCCAAGTGAGCTATAATATGAATCTTTGACTAACCTAAGCTCTCACCTAATATACATATACTCTATATACTGTTAAATTCATGCCTAGCTACCCATAATTCCCACTTTTGTATTATTCCCATACTCATGTACCATATTTCTTTAAATTATCACATGTGCATTGATCTTTTTATTAACTTAGCATTGGGGTAATTTTGTCCCCTTATTTATTTACTTATTTATTGAATATTTTTGGTTTTTTCTCTCTTTTTTTTGTAGAGAAATAAACATAACTTATCAATGCACATGAATTTTTCCATTATTTTTCTATTTTGGTTTTTTCATGAGTCGGTTCCCAAATTCCCAATATTAAAACATGATACATTCCCTTATCAACCCATGTTCCCACAATTTCCCCACACTTAGTTGATGCACAATCTCTATCTTAAGCTAACCAAAGATTCAATTGGGGTATTTAATTTGTTTTTCTGCTTAAGGCTAGTGATGTGGTAAAATATAGAATAAATGGGATTAAAAAGGCTCAAGGTGGCAAACAAAGGTGATTGAAAGGGTAGGCTTATTTGGGATAAGTGTAAAAATTCAAATAATGGCCTCAATCATATGCAAGCATGTAAATACACTAAATAATGGACATACAGACTGGAACAAAATATAGATTACAATCATAGAGAAGAAAACACACAAGAATAAAATTTATGGTTAAATAATGTAACCATATAAATAAGCTCAAAGTCTCACAGGTTGTGTGTTCTTAGCTTTTTAAACTATGTTCCAAATACAACTTCAAACAAGTTTTAATAGAAAAGTTTTTAATTTAAATTAGTGAAATATTATAAAAATTTCTTGAAAAAGAAAATACTACTTTAACCAAGCAGTGGTAAAATATGCACAAAATCAAGAGAATATGCAATCAAACATGCAAATGCAATAATGAACAAACAAAGAAAATAGAGTATTGGTGTTGAAAAGAAGGTAACTAACCCCTGGAAGTCGGTGATAAACCCATATTTTATGATATATTTTGTGCCAAATTTAAGTGATTTATTTAATCCTTCACTCACTTATTCATGTTAATTGCATGGTTTTACTTTCCCTTCCTTATTATGTGATGTATGTGAAAAACATGTTTCCTATGCTTTAAAAGTAATTATTTTAATTACCCTTTACTTCCATTCGATGCCGTGATTCGTGTGTTGAGTAGTTTCAGATCTTCTAAGGCAGGAATGACTTAAAGGATGGAAAGGAAACATACAAAATTAGAAGGAAAGCATAAAATGGAGTTTTTGAAAAAACTGGCAGTGACGCGATCGCATAGACGACACGGCCGCATGCCAGCACAAAATGGTAGTGATGCGACCGCGTGATTGACGCGATTGCGCGCCTTAAGCGAAATGCATATGACACGGACGCCTGACTGAAGCGATCGCGTGACAAGGAAAACTCCAATTGACGCGACCGTGTGACCCACGCGGACACGTGACAGAGGCCACGCACCAGAAATTACAGAAAATACTCCCAGCAATTTCTGAAGCCCTTTTTGGCCCAAATCCAAGTCCAGAAGGCACAGATCAGAGATTATGAAGTGGAGGAATGCATCCATTCAGAGGAGAGTCTCCAATTTAGTTAGTATTCATGAATTAGATGTAGTTTTAAGGGAGAGGTTCTCTCCTCTCTCTTTTAGGATTTAGAATTAGGATTTCTTTTGCTTTCAGGATTATCTCTTTTCATCAGGTTCAATATTCCTTTTATTTAGCTTCTCAATTTAATTTATGAATCCTTCTATGTTACAGATTATTCTTTGAATTAATGTTATTTGAGGTATTTCAGTTTATTATTGCTTTCTTTTATTTATGTTACTGTTGCTTCCAATCTGAAGACATTTTTATTCCGGTAGATTTACTTTTTCCCTTTTTGGTCTTGGTTAAGAAACCAGTAACTCAGGAGTTATCAAACTCAAACATGATTGATAATTGTTATCTTTGCTAATTGAACTGAACTTCAATAATCCCAATCTTTCCTTAGGGATTAACTAGGATTTGAAGATCAAACTAATTAGTCACTTGACCTTTCTTTACTTTAAGTAAAGATTAACTGAGTGGAATTAAGATTCAATCTTCATCATCATTGATAAGGATAACTAGGACAGGACTTCTAAATTCTCATACATTACCAAAAGTTTATTTTACAGTTATTTATTTACTTTACAGTCTTTTACTTATTTCAATTACAATTTAAATTACTTGTTCCTCATCTTAAAAACCCCAATTTACAATCTTCATAACCAATAATAAGAACATACTTCCCTGCAGTTCCTTGAGAAGACGACCCGAGGTTTAAATACTTCGGTTATCAATTTTTAAGGGGTTTGTTACTTGTGACAACCAAAACGTTTGTACCAAGGGATTTCTATTGGTTTAGAAACTATATCTACAACGCGACTATTTTTACAAAATTCTTTACTAGCAAAAATCCTAACGTCAGTCGGTATCGACCTCCCCACACTTAAAGATTGCACCGTCCTCGGTGCATGCTAAGATATACAAGTGGATGGGGGTTGTGGTTCCTTAGATGGGGCTCTTTTTGTTCCTTTCCTTACCGGTGGTTTGGGAGTAGGTTTCTCTTTACCCTTCTTGGTGGCCATCCTGAAAAGGGAAAAAGAAAGTAACTTTTTTAAAGCTAAGGGTTAGAGCAAGAAAGAGAGCGGGAAAGGTGGTAATCAATGCACAATAAAGAAGAATGATGTTAACACATGGTCATGACATGTGAAAAGTTCATCAATGGAAATATAGCAAGTTCATGTAATGACAATTAAATGCAAGATATTTATTGGCATGCTGGAAAAGGCATGAGTAGCATAGATTAAGCATTCAATGTCCAAGTGAGATTACCAAGTCTTTCAAACTAACAACATGTTTGTAATGACAATTATATTGAATGAAATTGATATGAAAAAGGGTTTTGTAAAAAGCAAGCATTCAGAGTAGTAGGAGAAAAGATATTGAAAAACAGTGCATAATGCCATACGGGCGTTTTCACAAACACATAGCATACATGGTAAATAATCTAAGGAAAATAATAAATTGAACATGCAAGCAACCCTTTAAATTAATATATAATTGCCAAAAAATTTTGCAACAATCCACAATGACCCAAATAAATTTCCAACACCAATTAAAAGAAAAAGAAAGAAAAAAGAAAACATGTACAATGAAAGTAAAAGGAAAGAGAAAGGAAGAAGAAAACATAAAATAAAGAAGAAAAATAGAAAAGTAAGGAGGGAAGAAGAAAAGAAAAACCTTGATAATGGTGGTGACAGAGAGAGAAAGTAGAAAGTGAGAAGGAGGGAAGAAGGAAGAAAGGGGAAGAAAGAAAGAAGAAGGGAAAAGAAAAAGTAGGATTTGGGGAAGAGAAAGATAAGATATTGACGTTACGATTTTTGCCAGTAAAGAATTTTATAAAAACAGTCGCGTTGTAGGTATAGTTTCTAAACCAACAGAAATCCCTTCGTACAAATGTTTTGGTTGTCACAAGTAACAAACCCCTAAATAAATTGATAACCGAAGTATTTAAACCTCAGTTCGTCTTCTCAAGGAACTGCAGGGAAGTATGTTCTTATTATCGGTTATGGAGATTGTAAATTGGGGTTTTGAAGATGAGGAGCAAGTAATTTAAATTGCAATTGAAATAAGTAAAAGACTGTAAAGTAAATAAATAACTATAGAATAAACTTTTGGCAAGGTATGAGAAATTAGAAGTCCTATCCTAGTTATCCTTATCAATGATGATGAAGATTGAATCTTAATTCCACTCAGTTAGTCTTTACTTAAAGTAAAGAAAAGTCAAGTGACTAATTAGTTAGATCCTCAAATCCTAGTTAATCCCTAAGGAAAGATTGGGATTATTGAAGTTCAATTCAATTAGCAAAGATAACAATTATCAATCATGTTTGAGTTTGATAACTCCTGAATTACTGATTTCTTAACTAAGACCAAAAAGGGAAAAAGTAAATCTACCGGAATAAAAATGTCTTCAGATTGGAAGCAACAGTAATATAAATAAAGGAGAGCAATAATAAACTGAAATACCTCAATTAACATTAATTCAAAAGAGTAATCTGTAACATAGAAGAATTCATAAATTAAATTGAAAAGATAAATAAAAAGGAATGTTGAACCTGATAAAAAGATAATCCTGAAAGCGAATAAAATCCTAAATCTAAATCCTAATCCTAAAGAGAGAGGAGAGAACCTCCCTCAAAACTAAATCTAAATCATGAAAAGTAACTAATTGGAGACTCCCTCTGAATGGATGCATTCCCCCACTTCATAACCTCTGATCTGTGCCTTCTGGACTTGAAATTGGGCCAAAAAGGGCTTCAGAAATTGCTGGGAGCATTTTCTGTAATTTCTGGTGCGTGGCCTTTGTCACGCGGCCACGTGGGTCACGCAGTTGCGTCAATTGGAGTTTTCCTTGTCGCGCGGTCGCGTTAGTCATGCGTCCGCGTCATATGCGTTTCGCTTAAGGCGCGCGATCACGTCAATCACGCGGTCGCGTCGTTGTTAATTCGCACTGGCATGCAGCCGCGTCGTCCATGCGATTGCGTCGTTGCCAGTTTCTTTAAAAACTCTATTTTGTGCTTTCCTTCCAATTTTGTATGTTTCCTTTCCATCCTTTAAGTCATTCCTGCCTTAGAAGATCTGAAATTACTCAACATACGAATCACGGCATCGAATGGTAATAAAGGGAAATTAAAATAATTACTTTTAAAACATAGGAAACATGTTTTTCACATACATCACATAATAAGGAAGGGAAAGTAAAACCATGCAATTAATATGAATAAGTGGGTGAAGGATTGAATAAATCACTCAATTTTAGCACATAATATATCTTAAAATATGGGTTTATCAACCTCTCCACACTTAAACAATAGCATGTCCTCATGCTAAATCAAAGATAAAGAGTAAGGTAAGGTTGAAGTGGTGGAATCTCATGCAATGCAATCTATTCTAAATGCAACTACCTAAATGCATCATGCAATTCTAATTATTTTTATTCACTTGTATATAAAGCTCACATGTAGTTGAATTAATTCACATTTCTCAAGGAATCATATATATAGCCAGACCTCAGATAATGATAAAGCACTTTTACAATTGAGATGGAAAAATATTTTATAAACTTGCAAGACGATTAATAATTCAAGCAGAGATATATGTTAATGAGCTATTGAACTCTCACTGGATTTTGTGTTTTCTCTCTGGTCACTCAGTGTTTATTGGGTTAATCACTCTATTCTTCTTTTTATCCTTACTTTCTATAACTTTGTTCTTCATCTAACTAATCAACAATTATAGAATATATGCATACAAAAGTCATGAGGTCTTTAATTAAGGTTGTAATGGGGCCAAGGTAAAGGTAAGGGTATATGTATAAGGCTAAGTGAGCTAATTGAGCGAATCCTTGATTAGTCTAAGATCTCACCTAACATACATAACTTGTAAAGCAAAGCTTCTTTACATATTTTTCCATATTTTTCCCACTTTTGATGTTACATGCTCATGCATTAGTTTTAATTTTGTCCCATGTGCATTGCTTTATTTTGCATTTGGAAAATTCTTTTGTATCCCCTTTATTCAAATACTGAATATATATATATATATATATATATATATATATATATATATATATATATATATATATATTTTAATGCACATGGTAATTCAATTATTTTGATTTCACATGAGCATGCTTCCCAAAAAATATTTTTATTTTGAATTATTTTATTCTTTTCAACTTTCTACCCTTTGTTTTTATCATACATGTTTCCAATAGGTTTCCCACACTTAAACAATTACACAATTTCTATCTTAAGCTAACCAAGGATTCAACTTGGGATTTTTTATTTTGTTTTTCTGCTTAAGGCTAGTAATGTGGTTTGTAGAATAAGAGGGGATTTAAAGGCTCAAGGGGGCTAACAAGGGTGATGTAAAAGGTAGGCTAATTTGGGATAAGTGAGCTAAAATTAACAATGGCCTCAATCACTCTTTTGGTATGTATTTCTATTCTATAATCGGACATATAGATTAAAACAAAGTAAATAACACCAGAATAAATAAGAATGGTGGAACACACAGGAATAAAAATTATGGTTTGAATGTAACCATACAATTAAGCTCAAAACTTACAGGCTGTATGTTCTCTAACTCAGAAATCATATATCAGTTATATATGTCATGCAAGTAAAAATCAAGAGTTTCCATTATTCTCAATGTAAAATTTATTTTGAGTAACTTTAAAGTTTGTGTTTCTCCTTGATGAAATGTTGTTAACTAACTAACATGGAATGCTATATATACAAGGTGTGGGTTGTTTCTATTATGTTCAAGTCTCTAGTTTACTTCCTTTTTATATTTTTAAATTAAACTAAGTTATCTTATGCTAAAAAAAGGGTAAACTATACTAATCAATCCACAATTTCTATAACTAATAAGTTAGAATTGCAACTAAACTAAATAGCTAAAATATGAACTAAGGTGCAACATGCAGAAATAGAGTAAAAATACATGAAAATAACAATGTATAAGTGCTGAAAAAATAAAAACAAAAATAAAAGAGAAAAATACAGAAAAATAGCAAAATAAAATGAAAGAGTCTGTAGTGGTTCACCAAAAAAAACGCCAGAGATGGCGACCTCCCCACACTTAAAATGAAGCATCGTCCCTGATGCTCAATCAAGCAGGGTGTGAAGGGGTGTCATCACTGGAAGGGTGGGTAGCTGGAGTCTCTGTAGTGGTGGTCTGAGGGCCTACCTGTTGCAGAGGAGGTGTGATGAGCGGATAATTTATACGCTTTTTGGCATTGTTTTTAGTATGTTTTTAGTAGAATCTAGTTACTTTTAGGGATGTTTTCATTAGTTTTTATGTTAAATTCACATTTCTGGACTTTACTATGAGTTCGTGTGCTTTTCTGTGATTTCAGGTATTTTCTGGCTGAAATTGAGGGACTTGAGCAGAAATCAGATTCAGAGGTTGAAAAAGGACTGCTGATGCTGTTGGATTCTGACCTCCCTGCACTCAAAGTGGATTTTCTGGAGCTACAGAACTCGAAATGGCGCGCTTCCAATTGCGTTGGAAAGTAGACATCCAGGGCTTTCCAGAAATATATAATAGTCCATACTTTGGCCAAGAATAGATGACGTAAACTGGCGTTCAACGCCAGCCTTCTGCCCAAATCTGGCGTCCAGCGCCAGAAAAGGATCCAAAACCAGAGTTGAACGCCCAAACTGGCACAGAAACTGGAGTTCAACTCCACAAATGGCCTCTGCACGTGCAACACTCAGGCTCAGCCCAAACACACACCAAGTGGGCCCAGAAAGTGGATTTATGCATCAATTACTTACTCATGTAAACCCTAGTAGCTAGTTTATTATAAATAGGACCTCTTACTATTGTATTAGGTATCTTTGGTCTCAGTTTTAATCCATTGTTCATCTTAGGAGACTATTGATCACGTTGAGGGGGCTGGCCATCTCGGCCATGCCTGGACCTTTCACTTATGTATTTTCAACGGTAGAGTTTCTACACTCCATAGATTAAGGTGTGGAGCTCTGCTGTTCCTCAAAGATTAATGCAAAGTACTACTGTTTTCTATTCAATTCTTCTTATTTCGCTTCTAAGATATCTATTCGCACCCAAGAACGTGATGAAGGTGATGATTATGTGTGACGCTCATCATCCTTCTCCCTTATGAACGCGTGCCTGACAAACACTTCTGTTCTACATGAATTAAGCTAGAATGAGTATCTCTTAGATCTCCTAACCAGAATCTTCGTGGCATAAGCTAGAATGATGGCGGCATTCAAGAGAATCCGGAAAGTCTAAACCTTGTCTGTGGTATTCCGAGTAGGATTCAATGATTGAATGACTGTGACGAGCTCCTAACTCGCGATTGCAGGGCGTTAGTGACAGACGCAAAAGGATAGTAAATCCTATTCCGGCATGATCGAGAACCGACAGATGAATAGCCGTGCCGTGACAGGGTGCGTGAGCATATTATTCACTGAGAGGATAAGATGAAGCCATTGACAAGGGTGATGCCTCCAGACGATTAGCCGTGCCGTGACAGGGCATTGGATCATTTTCCCGTGAGATGACCGAAAGTAGCCATTGACAGTGGTGATGTATCACATAAAGCCAGCCATGAAAAGGAGTAAGACTGATTGGATGAAGATAGCAGGAAAGCAGAGGTTCAGAGGAACGAAAAGCATCTCCATTCGCTTATCTGAAATTCCCACCAATGATTTACATAAGTACCTCTATCCCTATTCTATTATTTATTATTCGAAAACACCATTATCACTTTATATCTGCCTGACTGAGATTTACAAGGTGACCATAGCTTGCTTCATACCAACAATCTCCGTGGGATTCGACCCTTACTCACGTAAGGTATTACTTGGACGACCCAGTGCACTTGCTGGTTAGTTGTATCGAAGTTGTGACAAATTATGAATGTGTAATCACGATTACGCGTACCAAGTTGCTCACGTGCCAGGAATAGTTTGAGCCTGGACATCACAATTTCGTGCACCAAGTTTTTGGCGCCGTTGCCGGGGATTGTTTGAGTTTTCGGCAAGCTTTTGGTCCGGTAACATCAGTGCCAAGTTTGGATCCGGCAACAGCACCAAGTTTTTGGCGCCGTTGCCGGGGATTGTTCGAGTTTGGACAACTGACGGTTCATCTTGTTGCTCAGATTAGGTAATTTTCTTTTTGTCTTGTTTTCAAAAAAAATTTTCAAAAATCTTTCAAAAATTCTTCCTTTGGTTTCGAAAAAAAAAATTTTTAAAATAAAAATGTTTTCAAAAATATATTTTCCTTTCAGAATTTTTAAGAATGAATTCTAGTGTTTCATGGAGCATGTTGAAGCCTGGCTGGCTGTAAAGCCATGTCTCAATTCTTATACTCAAGAGAAGAGCTTCTTTATCTTTCTTAGCCAATTGGCTGTTGAATGTAAGGAATGTCAGGCGTGTCATGTCTGAGTTACATACTAAAGCTTGGCTGGCTATTAAGCCATGCCTGACTCTTTGATTGGAGCTTTAGAGCATAAGATTCCTGGAATTCATATTAAAAATTTTGGAATCCTTATTTTCTTTTTCAAAATAATTTTTCGAAAAATATAAAATAAAAATCCAAAAAAATTAGAAAATCATAAAAATCAAAAATATTTTTCTGTTTCTTGTTTGAGTCTTGAGTCATATCATAAGTTTGGTGTCACTTGCATATGCATCTTGCATTTTTTCGAAAATATCATGCATTCATAGTGTTCTTCATGATCTTCAAGTTGTTCTTGGTAAGTCTTCTTGTTTGATCTTGATGATTTTTTGTTTTGTGTCTTTTCATGTTTATCATATGCATTCTTGAATTCTTAGTGCGTAAGCATTAAAGAATTCTAAGTTTGGTGTCTTGCATGTTTTCTTTGCATTAAAAATTTTTCAAAAATATGTTCTTGATGTTCATCATGATCTTCATAGTGTTCTTGGTGTTCATCTTGACATTCATAGCATTCTTGCATGCATTCATTGTTTTGATCTAAAAATTTCATGCATTGCATAATTTTCATGTTTTCATAAAAATTCAAAAAATCAAAAAAATATCTTTCCCTTTTTCTCTCATTAAATTCGAAAATTTGAGTTGACTTTTTCAAAAAATTTTAAAATCAAGTTGTTTCTCATGAGTCAAATCAAATTTTCAATTTGAAAATCTTATCTTTTTCAAAATCTTTTTCAAAAATCAAATCTTTTTCAAAATTCTTAGTTATTTTCGAAAATTTTTCAAAAATCTTTTTCAAAAATCTTTTTCTTATTTTTATATCAAATTTTCGAAAATAACATAAACAATTAATGTTTTGATTCAAAAATTTCAAGTTTGTTACTTGCTTGTTAAGAAAGATTCAAACTTTAAGTTCTAGAATCATATCTTGTGATTTCTTGTGAATCAAGTCATTAATTGAGAATTTAAAAATCAAATCTTTTTCAAAACTAATTTCTATCATATCTTTTCAAAAATATCTTCTCATCTTATCTTTTTCAAAAATTTGATTTTCAAAATATCTTTTCTAACTTCCTAACTTCTTATCTTTTCAAAATTTGTTTCAACTAACTAACTAACTTTTTGTTTGTTTCTTAACTTTTTCAAAACTACCTAACTAACTCTCTCTAATTTTCGAAAATATCTTCCCCTTTTTCAAAAATTTCTTTTTAATTAACTAATTATTTTTATTTTTATTTTTGATTTCAAAAATTCTCGAAAAAAAATACTAAACATTTCTCAAAAACTATTTTCAAAAATCACTAACTCTTTTTCAAAATAATTTTCAAAAATTTTCCCTCCCCCATCTTATTCTATTTATTTATTCATCTACTAACATCTCTTCCTCACATCATCACCAAATTCAAACCCCCTCCTCTATCTGTGTTCGAATTTCTTCTTCTTTTCTTCTACTAACAATAAGGAACCTCTTTACTGTGACATAGAGGATTCCTCTTCTTTTCTTGTTCTCTTCTCTTTCTTATGAGCAGGGACAGAGAAAAAGGCATTCTTGTTGAAGCTGATCCAGAACCTGAAAGGACTCTGAAAAGGAAACTAAGAGAAGCTAAATTACAACAATCCAGAGACAACTTGATTGAAAATTTCGAACAAGTAAAGGAAATGGCAGCCGAACCCAACAACAATGCAAGGAGAATGCTTGGTGACTTTACTGCACCTAATTCCAATTTACATGGAAGAAGCATCTCCATTCCTGCCATTGGAGCAAACAACTTTGAGCTGAAACCTCAGTTAGTTTCTCTGATGCAGCAGAACTGCAAGTTTCATGGACTTCCATCTGAAGATCCTTTTCAGTTCTTAACTGAATTCTTGCAGATATGTGATACTGTTAAGACTAATGGAGTAGATCCTGAAGTCTACAGGCTCATGCTTTTCCCTTTTGCTGTAAGAGGCAGAGCTAGATTATGGTTGGATTCTCAACCCAAAGATAGCCTGAACTCTTGGGATAAGCTGGTCACGGCTTTCTTAGCCAAGTACTTTCTTCCTCAAAAGCTGAGCAAGCTTAGAGCTGATGTTCAAATCTTCAGACAGAAAGAAGGTGAATCTCTCTATGAAGCTTGGGAAAGATACAAACAGTTGACCAAAAAGTGTCCTTCTGACATGCTTTCAGAATGGACCATCCTGGATATATTCTATGATGGTTTATCTGAGCTATCAAAGATGTCATTGGACACTTCTGCAGGTGGATCCATTCACCTAAAGAAAATGCCTGCAGAAGCTCAAGAACTCATTGACATGGTTGCTAATAACCAGTTCATGTACACTTCTGAAAGGAATCTTGTGAATAATGGGACGCCTATGAAGAAGGGAGTTCTTGAAGTTGATACTCTGAATGCCATATTGGCTCAGAATAAAATATTGACTCAGCAAGTCAATATGATCTCTCAGAGTCTGCATGGAATGCAAGCTGCATCCAACAGTACTCAAGAGGCATCTTCTGAAGAAGAAGCTTATGATCCTGAGAACCCTGCAATAGCAGAGGTAAATTACTTAGGTGAACCTTATGGAAACACCTATAACTCAACATGGAGAAATCATCCAAATTTCTCATGGAAGGATCAAAAGCCCCAACAAGGCTTTAATAATGGTGGAAGAAACAGGTTTAACAATAATAAACCTTTTCCATCATCAACTCAGCAACAGACAGAGAACTCTGAACAAAATGCTTCTAATTTAGCAAATCTAGTCTCTGATCTATCTAAAGCCACTGTAAGTTTCATGAATGAAACAAGGTCTCCCATTAGAAATCTGGAAGCACAAGTGGGCCAGCTGAGTAAAAGGATCACTGAAATCCCTCCTAGTACTCTCCCAAGCAATACAGAAGAGAATCCAAAAGGAGAGTGCAAGGCCATTGACATAAGCGCCATGGCCGAACCTGTGAGGAGAGGAGAGGACGTGAATCCCAAGGAGGAAGACCTCCTGGGACGTCCAGTGGTCAATAAGGAGCTTCCCTCTGAGGAACCAAAGGATTCTGGGGCCCATCTAGAGACCATAGAGATCCCATTGAACCTCCTTATGCCCTTCATGAGCTCTGATGAGTATTCCTCTTCTGAAGAGAATAAGGATGTTACTGAAGAACAAACTGCCAAGTTTCTTGGTGCAATCATGAAGCTGAATGCCAAACTATTTGGCATTGATACTTGGGAAGTTGAACCTCCCTTGTTCATCAATGAACTAAGTGATCTGGATCAACTGACATTGCCTCAGAAGAGACAGGATCCTGGAAAGTTCATAATACCCTGCACCATAGGCACCATGGTCTTTAAGGCTCTGTGTGACCTTGGTTCAGGAATAAACCTCATGCCCCTCTCTGTAATAGAGAAACTGGGAATCTATGGGGTGCAAGCTGCTAAAATCTCATTAGAGATGGCAGACAGCTCTAGAAAACAGGCTTATGGACAAGTAGAGGACGTGTTAGTAAAGGTTGAAGGCCTTTACATCCCTGCTGATTTCATAGTCCTGGATACGGGAAAGGAAGAGGATGAATCCATCATCCTAGGAAGACCTTTCCTGGCCACAGCAAGAGCTGTGATTGATGTTGACAGAGGTGAAATATTCCTTCAATGGAATGAGAACTCCCTTGTGTTTAAAACTCAAGGATTCCCCTCTGCAACCATGGAGAGGAAGCAGAAAAAGCTTCTCTCCAAGCAGAGTCAACCAGAGCCCCCACAGTCAAACTCTAAGTTTGGTGTTGGGAGGCCACAACCAAACTCTAAGTTTGGTGTTGAACTCCCATATCCAAACTCTAAGTTTGGTGTTGGAGAGTCTCAACAAAGCTCTGCACATCTGTGAGGCTCCATGAGAGCCCACTGTCAAGCTATTGACATTAAAGAAGCGCTTGTTGGGAGGCAACCCAATGTTTATCTAATTCTTATTTTTATTGTTTTTCATGTTTTCTTAGGTTCATGATCATGTAGAGTCACAAAATAAATATAAAAATTGAAAACGGAATCAAAAACAGCAGAAGAAAAATCACACCCTGGAGGAGCATCTGCCTGGCGTTCAAACGCCAGAACAGAGCATGGTTCTGGCGCTGAACGCCCAGAATGGGCAGCATCCTGGCGCTGAACGCCCAGAACAAGCATGGTTCTGGCGTTCAACGCCAGAAATGGCAGCAAAGGGGCGTTGAACGCCCAAAATGGGCACCAACCTGGCGCTGAACGCCCAGAGTTGTGTGCAAGGGCATTTTGCATGCCTAAATTGGTGCAGGGATGTAAATGCCTTAACACCTCAAGATTTGTGGACCTCACAGGATCACCTCAGGATCTGTGGACCCCACAGGATCCCCACCCACCTCCACTCACTCTCTTCTCTCTTCTCAATCATCCTCTATTCCCAATAAACACTCTTCCCTAATTAACCCTTTACCACTCACATCCAAACACCCACTTTCCTTCAAAATTCAACATCTCTTTCCCACCCAATCCCACCCATATGGCCGAATACACATCTCCCTCCATCTCCTCCATATCTTCTTCTTATTCTTCTATTCTTTCTTCTTTTGCTCGAGGGCGAGCAACATTCTAAGTTTGGTGTGGTAAAAGGTAAAAGCATAGCTTTTTTGTTTTTTTTTTCATAACCATTGATGGCACCTAAGGCCAGAGAAACCTCTAGAAAGAGGAAAGGGAAGACAAAAGCTTCCATCAAGGGTCTATAGCTCAGTGGTAGAACATTTGACTGCAAATCAAGAGATCCCTGAGATACCTCAAGGGATACATTTTCTTCCACACAATTATTGGAAGCAACTAAGGGTGGAACATCAAGAGCACTCCATCATGCTTCATAAAATAAGAGAAGATCAAAAAGCAATGAGGGAGGAGCAACAAAGACAAGGAAGAGACATAGAAGAGCTCAAGGACATCATTGGTTCCTCAAGAAGAAAATGCCACCATCACTAAGGTGGATTCATTCCTTGTTCTTCTTTCTTCTGTTTTTCGTTTTATATGTTATGTGCTTATCTATGTTTGTGTCTTCATTACATGATCATTAGTAGTTAGTAACTTTGTCTTAAAGTTATGAATGTCCTATGAATCCATCACCTCTCTTAAATGAAAAATGTTTTAATTCAAAAGAACAAGAAGTACATGAGTTTCGAATTTATCCTTGAACTTAGTTTAATTATATTGATGTGGTGACAATGCTTCTTGTTTTCTGAATGTATGCTTGAACAGTGCATATGTCTTTTGAAGTTGTTGTTTAAGAATGTTAAATATGTTGGCTCTTGAAAGAATGATGACTAGGAGACATGTTATTTGATAATCTGAAAAACCATAAAAATGATTCTTGAAGCAAGAAAAAGCAGCAAAGAACAAAGCTTGCAGAAAAAAAAATAGGCGAAAAAAAAAAGTATAGAAAGAAAAAGCAAGCAGAAAAAGCCAAAGCTCTTAAAACCAAGAGGCAAGAGCAAAAAGCCAATAACCCTTAAAACCAAAAGGCAAGGGAAATAAAAAGGATCCCAAGGCTTTGAGCATCAGTGGATAGGAGGGTCTACAGGAATAAAATCCTGGCCTAAACGGCTAAACCAAGCTGTCCCTAACCATGTGCTTGTGGCGTGTAGGTGTCAAGTGAAAACTTGAGACTGAGCGGTTAAAGTCAAGGTCCATTGGGGACTTTAGCAAAGCTGAGTCACAATCTGAAAAGGTTCACCCAACTATGTGTCTGTGGCATTTATGTATCCGGTGGTAATACTGGAAAACAAAGTGCTTAGGGCCACGGCCAAGACTCATAAAAAAGCTGTGTTCAAGAATCATCATACTGAACTAGGAGAGTCAATAACACTATTCGAAATCTGAAGTTCCTATAGATGCCAATCATTCTAAACTTCAATGGATAAAGTGAGATGCCAAAACTATTCAAGAGGCAAAAAGCTATAAGTCCCGCTCATATGATTGAAGCTCTGTTTCATTGATAGTTTGGAATTTATAGTATATTCTCTTCTTTTTATCCTATTTGATTTTCAGTTGCTTGGGGACAAGCAACAATTTAAGTTTGGTGTTGTGATGAGCGGATAATTTATACGCTTTTTGGCATTGTTTTTAGTATGTTTTTAGTAGAATCTAGTTACTTTTAGGGATGTTTTCATTAGTTTTTATGTTAAATTCACATTTCTGGACTTTACTATGAGTTCGTGTGCTTTTCTGTGATTTCAGGTATTTTCTGGCTGAAATTGAGGGACTTGAGCAGAAATCAGATTCAGAGGTTGAAAAAGGACTGCTAATGCTGTTGGATTCTGACTTCCCTGCACTCAAAGTGGATTTTATGGAGCTACAGAACTCGAAATGGCGCGCTTCCAATTGCGTTGGAAAGTAGACATCCAGGGCTTTCCAGCAATTTATAATAGTTTATACTTTGGCCAAGAATAGATGACGTAAACTGGCATTCAACGCCAGCCTTCTGCCCAAATCTGGCGTCCAGCGCCAGAAAAGGATCCAAAACCAGAGTTGAACGCCCAAACTGGCACAGAAACTGGCGTTCAACTCCACAAATGGCCTCTGCACGTGCAACACTCAGGCTCAGCCCAAACACACACCAAGTGGGCCCAGAAAGTGGATTTATGCATCAATTACTTACTCATGTAAACCCTAGTAGCTAGTTTATTATAAATAGGACCTCTTACTATTGTATTAGGTATCTTTGGTCTCAGTTTTAATCCATTGTTCATCTTAGGAGACTATTGATCATGTTGAGGGGGCTGGCCATCTCGGCCATGCCTGGACCTTTCACTTATGTATTTTCAACGGTAGAGTTTCTACACTCCATAGATTAAGGTGTGGAGCTCTGCTGTTCCTCAAAGATTAATGCAAAGTACTACTATTTTCTATTCAATTCTTCTTATTTCACTTCTAAGATATCTATTCGCACCCAAGAACGTGATGAAGGTGATGATTATGTGTGACGCTCATCATCCTTCTCCCTTATGAACGCGTGCCTGACAAACACTTCTGTTCTACATGAATTAAGCTAGAATGAGTATCTCTTAGATCTCCTAACCAGAATCTTCGTGGCGTAAGCTAGAATGATGGCGGCATTCAAGAGAATCCGGAAAGTCTAAACCTTGTCTGTGGTATTCCGAGTAGGATTCAATGATTGAATGACTGTGACGAGCTCCTAACTCGCGATTGCAGGGCGTTAGTGACAGACGCAAAAGGATAGTAAATCCTATTCCGGCATGATCGAGAACTGACAGATGAATAGCCGTGCCGTGACAGGGTGCGTGAGCATATTATTCACTGAGAGGATAAGATGAAGCCATTGACAAGGGTGATGCCTCCAGACGATTAGCCGTGCCGTGACAGGGCATTGGATCATTTTCCCGTGAGATGACTGAAAGTAGCCATTGACAGTGGTGATGTATCACATAAAGCCAGCCATGGAAAGGAGTAAGACTGATTGGATGAAGATAGCAGGAAAGCAGAGGTTCAGAGGAACGAAAAGCATCTCCATTCGCTTATCTGAAATTCCCACCAATGATTTACATAAGTACCTCTATCCCTATTCTATTATTTATTATTCGAAAACACCATTATCACTTTATATCTGCCTGACTGAGATTTACAAGGTGACCATAGCTTGCTTCATACCAACAATCTCCGTGGGATTCGACCCTTACTCACGTAAGGTATTACTTAGACGACCCAGTGCACTTGCTGGTTAGTTGTATCGAAGTTGTGACAAATTATGAATGTGTAATCACGATTACGCGTACCAAGTTGCTCACGTGCCAGGAATAGTTTGAGCCTGGACATCACAATTTCGTGCACCAAGGTGCTAACTGAATAGGGATCTCAGGGTCGGAAACCTGAATCTGATGCGGGGCCTCCTGCTGTGATGCAGCCTACTCTGTGCCTGCCTACTCAGCCGCTCTCTGGGGGTGGGTATCTACCTCGTGAGCATCCGCCTCCTCCTCAGATGGCTCTGATGGTGTGTCAGGCTCGGAGGGGATATCGCCAGATCGTATCATCAGCTTCAGGTGCTCATAGCGTCGCATATCAGCGCCGGTTGCGGCACTCCATCTGGTCTAGCTGTCGAAACAGGCGGTGCACTAGATGATAGACGGGCTCTGAGGCAGGTGGAGGTGCAGTGATGGTAGCAGGGGTAGCTGGGGTAGAAGAGGGGCTGGTAGATGGTGTGGCTGTCTCATCAGTAGGAGTGAGGAATGGAGGTCTGTAGCCCAAAGCCAGAAAGTTCCTACTGTGAGGGATAATTTTCTTGCATTCTGCAGCAGGTAGCTTCTCATCAGCATCCTCCCAGGGCACGTCAGCTCGACGGCCAAGCTGTGTAATCAGATATGGGAAGGGGAGAGTGCCTCGGACGTGGACCCTGGCCATGTAGTACCGAATGAAGCGTGGCAGGTACAGGTCCTTACCCTCCATCACACACCATAGGAGGGTGATCATAGCGGCAGGTAGCTCCGTCTCGTGAGTACTCGGCATAATAAAGTTGCTTAGGATCTGATGCCATAGCCGAGCCTCATCGTTCAAGTATGCCCGCTTGATTCCCTTAGGCATGGTGGTGTTCTGACCCATGACCCATGGGACAGTCGGGTCAAGGGCTATCCTGGCCTTGACTGCATCCCAGTCAAATTTCATGAAGCGCATGTCCTCCTCAGCCTTTTGATATCCATCTGGCTGATCGAATTTAGGCAGAAGCTTCAGAACATCCTCTATAGTCTCTTCAGTAACCAGAATATGCTTCCCTCTTAGGTTCACTGCATCTAAGGAAGTTTTGAAGTAATTGCAGTAGAATTCCCTTACCCAAGATGTATTAACCTTAGTCAGGTTTCTCTCCAGAAAGAACCAGCCTCTTTGTTTGATCTGATCAGAGGTGTATTGCTGGAGTTCTTCTGGGATCTTCAGAGTCCTTTCCAGGTACAGGTTCCTGGAGTTTGTAAACACCGGATACTTCAGCTCGCAGTATCGGTTTACAAATTTAATGGGATCAGTAGCAGGGAGTAGTTGGTCAGCCTTCTCCTGTGGGGTAAAGTGTTTCTCCCGCCAGAAGTCATCATGCATGAGGTCCAGTATGGACATGGAGGCTTCTCCTCTTTTTCGTTTGCCAGTTGTTGCCTTTCCTTTTCCTTTTCTCTGGGTGTCTGACATCCTGAAAAATAGAAAACCAGGATATAAAAAAATAGAAAAACAAATAGGCAAATAATCAAAAGAAACACAAAGTGGCAAAGGATCAATAGAAGAGGAAATTGAGTTAAGTAAATTTGCATTAAGGAATGTATAAGAGTTAGAATACTGAGAAGAAAAATGTCACAGTCCAAAATGTACTTCCATTCAAGTTAATTAGAAAAAGTATCATCATGCCTTGGTTAGAATGTTAAAAGAAAGTGAAAAACCAGAAGAGATGTTTTGAAAGGTTAGGTTTGGTTAGAATTGAAAAAGAGTTTAGGAAGTTAAAATTAGTGAGTTAGTAAAAAGTGGGTTAAAGTAAGTGGCATAATGATCATAATCCAAGTAACAAGCATTCACAATTAGAAGCTATAGGTAACTCATATCCAAACAAGGGAATTAGATTGATGATGATTCAGATAGATATAGAAATAGCAAGAATTGGAATCTAAACATAAAAAATGCAGATTAAAAACTAGGAAATCAAAAAGAATAAGAAAGCTTGCCCTGGCATTCATGAATTGGTTTGGTAAAAGCAGAGGAAAGCAGAGTTCAAAATGCCAAAACCAAAACATGAATGAAAATTAAAACAGTTTACAGAAATTTGGGTAGCATTCTGGCTAAAATTGGATTGTCCCGGAAAATAAACAGCAGTCATAAGAGTTCATATGAGTTAAAAATATAGCTGCCATTACATATAAGGAATATGAACATGGAAAAGCAGTGTAACGAGCAGCATGAAACAAGAAATTACAGCATATGAACAATAACAACATCACAGCAGCAGCAGAATTACAAATTGAATAAAACAGGTAGCAAGAACAGCATAATTAATCAGGCCTAAATCCACTAACCACATCCTAGGCTACCTAACAACCTAGAATCCACTACAACATGCATATCTAACTAGCCTAATGATGAACATAAACAGAAAAATAGGAAATTAACAATAAAAGGAAAGAAGGGTGGCGTTCAGCGGAACCTGGAAGGCGAAGGAAAGAAAGTGGGGCAGAGAGGTGGCTGGGGATGGTGGCAGACGCAGCGGTTGAGGGTAGCACAGCGGCGGTGGCGACTGTTCGGAGGTAGGGTTTTGGGTAGGGAATGGGGGGAAAGGGGAAGGAAGGGAAGGGGGCGTGGGTGGCGCGGTTGGGACGGAGCGGCGGCGGCGGATGGTGATCGCGGAGGGGGACAGTGGCGGTGGAGGGAGGAAGAGGAAGAAAAAAGAAGAAAGAGGGGGAGAATGGGGGAGGGGGTGGTGGTACGGTGAGGTCTGGGGGGTGGTTGGCAGTGCGGCGGCGGCGTAGGGTGGCTGGGTGGTGGTTGGAAGTTGTGGGTGGTGGTTGTGGAGAGAAGAGAGGAAGGAGAGGGGGCTGGGGGGCGCAAATGGGTAGGTTTTGCGTGGTTGGGGGTTATTAAATTTGAATCCACACGATCGTGTGGGGCACGCGGTCGCGTGGCCGGGGTGAAATGGGGGACGATGCGATCGCGTGAGTGATGCGATCGCATGGAATGAGTAAATTATGAATGACGCGGTCGTGTGAGGCATGCGACCGCGTCGATAGAAATTGTGCTAAACGCACAATTCCAGCATCGTTTCAGCGCAACTCTCTGTCTCCTTTTGGGGTGTTGTGCAATCCATGCGACACGATCGCGTCGCTCACGCTGTCACGTGGGCTTGATGTTGTGTAAGTGACGCGATCGCGTCAGGGACGCGATCGCGTGGGCGTTTTGTGCAAAACGCACAATAGCTACACGATTCCAGCCTAACTTTCTGGACGTTGGATGTTTACGCCGATCTCCAGATCACGCAGCCGCGTGAATGACGCGGACGCGTGGGGAGTATTTTCGCAACTTGACGCGATCGCATGAATGATGCGGTCGCGTCGCGCACCCTCTTTTTTTTTTGCAGGTATGCAAGTATGCAGTATGCAATGCGAATGAATAATATTCAAGTTCAATTGAAAAAGGAAATAAAAATAAAAATAAATAACACGAAATAAAACTGAAAAAGAAACGACCATACCATGGTGGGTTGTCTCCAACCTAGCACTTTTAGTTAAAGTCCTTAAGTTGGACATTGGATGAGCTTCCTGTTATGGCGGCTTACGCTTAAATTCGTCCAGAAATCTCCACCAATGCTTGGAATGCCAAACTAGGCATGTGAAGCTTCTGAGCAGCTTCAAACATATTCTCAGGCTCCCGGGGTGACGAATGTCAGAATAGTTTCCAGGATCCCAAACCTTGCTTTTAAATCCGCCTTCGTCTTGATCTATATTTTTCCATCCGGGCGGTTTAGAAAGTAGATTTTCACCAAGGTGACCAAACGTTTTCCGAGATCCATTCGATAGATCATGATGCCAATCCGCACACTTCAAGTTGAAGCGTGGAACCTTATTGAACCTTGTGCACCAGCTCTGAGTACGAGCCATTTCCCTCTTACTCTTAAAGCCGCAGAGAGCTCTAAGCTGGCCATCTGTTTCAAGCAAACCATATTCAAGCGGAAAATTAAAGATAAAGGTTAAGGATTGTACCCACTTGAAGCTTGTATTAGGTGGTAATGGCTTTGGGATAGGTGTTTCCAGTGGTTCTGTGAGTTCTACTCCCTTGTGCTCTTCTGTGAATTTCTTCACTTCCTTGCAGACTTTTTCAATTGCATCCATGTCCTGATCAAAGCCTTCTATGTCTTCCTCGTCACTTAAGTCATAAACGGGAGGTTGAGAGAAATCTACCTCCGCATCGTCTTCGTATTCACTTGGGGAAGATTCTTCGATCTCAGAGAATTCACTTGCTGGTGCAAGTTCACTACTGGGAGAACTTGACTTGAGATCATCATCATCAAGGAAACTTGTTTCTTGGATTATTCCGTCCAGTTCTTCATAAAAGACTTGCCTTGGGGACTGTGTATTATCTTCCTTAGCATTAATTGTAACGTCCTTGACAGAATTCTCCACAACTCTGGATTCCCATGGAGGCTCAGCGTCTCCTAGGTCTTCAACCAACTCTTCTTCTTATGTAATGACAGCTTCCTCTACTTGTTCTAGTACGAAGTCATGCTCTGTTCTGCCCACTGGAGTTTCTAGTATCTCCTTCATGCTATGCTCATCATTAGATTGTCCACACGGAGTTGTGGGAGGTCCTTGAATGTTCGAACGTCTAGAAGATAATTGACTTATTGCTTGCTCCAGTTGATAAAAGGTTGTTTGAAGTTGATCTACTGCTTCCTTGAGGCGAACCTCTGATTCTCGGGGTGCTGGATTTGGACGTGGTACAATGGAAAGTGGTGGTGTTTGGGAGTAATTGGATTGGAATCGGGGTAAATGAGGATCGTATGTTGGCGAATGGTGAAAAGAAGCTTGTGAGTGTGGTGGATTGAAGTTATGTTGAGAGGATGGCCTATAAGCACAGGGTGGGACTTGATGGTAACTACAAGGTTGTCCACCATGTCTATTTGCTTGGTATGCATTGTAGAATGGTCTTTGTCCATGATATCTTGGAGGGTGTTGTTGCCTAAAGGGTTGATCAGATCCTCTTGGCTCCATCCATCTTTGATTGCTCTGACCTTGATGCATGTTCCTGTTATAACTTTCACTCCTTTCAACAATATTAGAACCAAATTCGAAGCGAGAGGGGTGAGAATTCATAGTAGCTAATGGAAATAAAAAAGGAAAATAAAGACAAATAAACAAGTAAAAGAAAAATATTTACAATAACCAATAATAAGGCACACAATTGCAGTTCCCCGGCAACGGCGCCATTTTGACGTTACGATTTTTGCCAGTAAAGAATTTTATAAAAACAGTCGCGTTGTAGGTATAGTTTCTAAACCAACAGAAATCCCTTCATACAAACGTTTTGGTTGTCACAAGTAACAAAACCCTAAATAAATTGATAACCGAAGTATTTAAACCTCGGGTCGTCTTCTCAAGGAACTGCAGGGAAATATGTTCTTATTATCGGTTATGGAGATCGCAAATCGGGGTTTTGAAGATGAGGAGCAAGTAATTTAAATTGCAATTGAAATAAGTAAAAGACTGTAAAGTAAATAAATAACTATAGAATAAACTTTTGGCAAGGTATGAGAAATTAGAAGTCCTATCCTAGTTATTCTTATCAATGATGATGAAGATTGAATCTTAATTCCACTCAGTTAGTCTTTACTTAAAGTAAAGAAAAGTCAAGTGACTAATTAGTTAGATCCTCAAATCCTAGTTAATCCCTAAGGAAAGATTGGGATTATTGAAGTTCAATTCAATTAGCAAAGATAACAATTATCAATCATGTTTGAGTTTGATAACTCCTGAGTTACTAATTTCTTAACCAAGACCAAAAAGGGAAAAAGTAAATCTACCGGAATAAAAATGTCTTCAGATTGGAAGCAACAGTAATATAAATAAAGGAGAGCAATAATAAACTGAAATACCTCAATTAACATTAATTCAAAAGAGTAATCTGTAACATAGAAGAATTCATAAATTAAATTGAAAAGATAAATAAAAAGGAATGTTGAACCTGATAAAAAGATAATCCTGAAAGCGAATAAAATCCTAAATCTAAATCCTAATCCTAAAGAGAGAGGAGAGAACCTCCCCCAAAACTAAATCTAAATCATGAAAAGTAACTAATTGGAGACTCCCTTTGAATGGATGCATTCCCTCACTTCATAACCTCTGATCTGTGCCTTCTGGACTTGAAATTGGGCCAAAAAGGGCTTCAGAAATTGCTGGGAGCGTTTTCTGTAATTTCTGGTGCGTGGCCTCTGTCACGCGGCCGTGTGGGTCACGCGATCGTGTCAATTGGAGTTTTCCTTGTCACGCGGTCACGTCAGTCATGCGTCCGCGTCATATGCGTTTCGCTTAAGGCACGCGATCGCGTCAATCACGCGGTCGCGTCGCTGTTAATTCGCGCTGGCATGCGGCTGCGTCGTCCATGCGATCGCGTCGTTGCCAGTTTCTTCAAAAACTCCGTTTTTTGCTTTCCTTCCAATTTTGCATGTTTCCTTTCCATCCTTTAAGCCATTCCTGCCTTAGAAGATCTGAAATTACTCAACACACGAATCACGGCATCGAATGGTAATAAAGGGAAATTAAAATAATTACTTTTAAAACATAGGAAACATGTTTTTCACATACATCACATAATAAGGAAGGGAAAGTAAAACCATGCAATTAATATGAATAAGTGGGTGAAGGATTGAATAAATCACTCAATTTGAGCACAAAAATATATCATAAAATTTGAGTTTATCAGATATTTTGGCAGATTAGGGTAAGCTGTGCGACGCAAGCGACGCGGATGCGTGAGTGACGCGTTCGCGCGGATAGCACTTCGATGAAGTGACGCGAATGCGTGGGTCACGCGTTCGCGTGAAGTGATTCGTGTCTTCAGCACGAGTGCAGCCTCGCGGCCGCGCAACTCTCTGGTGAAAAGCTCATTTTGCCAAAAATTTGGGTCACGCAATTGCGTGGTGGACGCGATCGCGTGAATGGCATTGTTTAAAGAACGATGCGGACACGTAGGGCATGCGTTCGCGTGGTAAGGCTTGTGCTGCTAGCACGAGTCCAGCCCAATTCCAGCTCAACTTTCGGCCATACACCCTTTTTACGTCGATTTACAGGGCCACGCGGTCGCGTGGGTGACGCGGATGCGTGGATTAGTTTGTGCCAAAGGCACACCTCCAGCCACACTTTCGCGTGACTCTTTATTGAATTTCTTTTCCTCCTAATGCACTTGTGACGCGGACGCGTCAGCGATGCTGCCGCGTCGCGTGCGTTTTTTTTTTAAATAATGCAGTATGCGGAATGCAATGCTAATATGAATGTTATGCAAAACTCCAGGTTCAATACAATAAAATAAAATAAAACTCGAAAACAAATAAAACTAAATAAAAATGAAAAAGGAACGATCATACCATGGTGGGTTGTCTCCCACCTAGCACTTTTAGTTAAAGTCCTTAAGTTGGACATTTGATGAGCTTCCTGTTATGGTGGCTTGTGCTTGAATTCATCCAGGAATCTCCACCAATGTTTGTGATTCCAATGGCCTCCGGGGTCCTAAACTAGGCGCAGAAAGCCTTCAAGTAAGTTAAAGCAAGTGACAAGGCCCCAAGAGTGTTGATTTCTAGACTGAATTCCGGGGTCCCACACCTTGCCTTTGCACCCGTCTTCTTGTTGATCATCATGATTCCATCCGGGTGGCAAGCAATCTGAATTCTCACTAAAGCAGCCAACCAACTTCCTAGACCCATTCAGTTGAGCTTTACACCAATCCTTGCATTTAAACTTTGAGCACACAACCATGTTGAACCTTGCATGACAACTCCAACTACTAACCATCTTCCTTTTACGCTTAATGCCACAAAGAGCTCTAAGCTGACCATCTGTTTCAAGTAAAGCATATTCAAGTGAGCTAATTAAGCTTAGAGATGAAAGATTTACCCACTTGAATGAAGGAATGGATGGTGATGGCTTTGGGGGATAGGTCTCCAGCAACATTGGCAAGGTGATTTCCAGATCCAGTCCCTTGAGTTCTTCCTTGTCAACTTCCACCTCCTTGTAAGTTTCTCCAATATCAACCTCTTCCTCTTGGTAGCTTTCTTCCAATTCAATCTCTTCTGTAATCTCCATCTCTTGACCAACCTCTTCCAAGTCTTCAATTATGATATGCCTTGGAGGTTGTACACCCTCCTCAACATCAAATGCAACTGTCTTGGAAGGAGGTTCTATGTCTTGACTTTCCCATGGAGGTTCAGCATCTCTTAAGTCTGCAACCACTTCTTCCTTTTTAATAATTGCTGCTTTATCCAGTTGTTTAAGTATAAAATCGTACTCATCCTCGATGATTTTCTTTCCATGACAACTCCTTTCAACTACTCTTTCATCTTCAAGGGTCTCTCCTACCTTTACCCGTAGGGCCTCCTCTAGCTCTTTATGAAGTATGGATTCGCGAAGATGATTCCTTCTTTCTTGTTCCATATCAATAGCATAATTGGGATCATCTTGCTCTTGGATTGATGGATGTGGGTGCTCTTCCATGGAGGGTGATAATGGGATGAAAAGATCATTATGTGGTTGAAAAGAAAGTGCACTAGAGCTTGAGGGTTGAATTTTGGAGGTAGAGGGTTGGTTTATACGGGATAAAAGATTTTGGAGTGTAGAGGTGAGACCAATGATGTTAGAGATGGGTGTATTGTTATCCAATGGAGGTTGGGGTGGATCTATGTATGGCTTATTCGGTTCATAGGGTGGTTGGTATGGTGGATGTGGGTTAGGGTCATATGGAGGTAAATGGTGTAAAGGGGCTTGTGAGTTTGGTGGTTTAAAGGTATGTTGGGGAGGTGGTTCATAAGCATATGATGGGGGTCCATCATATCTATCATCTTGGTATGCTCCCTGGAATGGCTCTTGACCATAGTAGTTTGGTGGTTGTTGGTTGTCACGGAAGGGTCCACCATAACTGTTGTCTTGGCATGCATTGTAGGATGGTCGTTGTCCATGGTATCTTGGAAGGTGATGTTGCCTAAAGGATTGATCAGATCCTCGTGGCTCCTTCCATCTCTGATTGTTTTGACCTTGATGCATGTTCCTGTTATAATTTCCATTCCTTGCAACAGCATTGGAACCAAACTCAAAGCGAGAGGGGTGAGAACTCATAATAGTAAATAAAAATTAAAAACGAGAATAAAAACAAATTTTAAATTAAAAGGTTATTTAAATTTTGAATTTAAAAATTAAATTTTAAAATTTAAAATTTGAAATTTTGAAATAAGATAAGATAAGATAAAAAATTTTAAAATAAAAATCTGAATTGTTTTTTATGCAAATTTTGAAAATTCAATTAAAAATAAAGAGAAAAGATATTTTTGAATTAAATGAGGAAAGAGAAAAATAATAAAATGATACCAAACTTAAAATTTTTATATCAAAACGAAGAAAACAACTAAGAACAACTTGAAGGTCAAGATGAACACGAAGAACAAATTTTTGAAAAAAAAATTTAATAACTAAATAAAAAAACCAATAACCTCTTAATTTATGAAAAATCAAAAATAAAAACAAAAATAAAAACAAATAAACAAGCAAAAAGCAAATATTTACAATAACCAATAATAAGGCACACGCTTGCAATTCCCCGGCAACGGCGCCATTTTGAAGAACTGAAGATTGATGGTTTAGAAGTTATAGTAAATCTCGTTGCAAGTATAGTTACTAAACCAAGCAATCAACCTTTCTTAAAAATGTTTTGGTTGTCACAAGTAACAAACCCCTTTAAAATTGATAACCGAGTATTTAAACATCGGGTCGTCTTCTCAAGGAATTGCAGGGAGGTATGTTCTTATTATTGGTTATGAGTTTTGTAAATTGGGGGTTTTGAGAGTAAAGAACAAGTAATTTAAATGACAAGTAAAATAAATTAACAATAATAAAATCTCTTGGCAAGGTATAAGAACTGGAAGTCCTATCCTAGTTATCCTTATCAATTGTGATGAGAATTGGATTTTTCTCCTACTTTGTTAACCTCTAACTATGAAGGTAAGTTAAGTGGATGAATTAATTTTGATTCCTCAGGTCCTAGTCTTTCCTTGGGAAAGGCTAGAGTTAGTGGAACTCGAATTAATTCTTGAAGAATTCCAATTTTCAATCAACAATGAGTTTGATAACTCAAGTGTCTCCAATGACTCAACCAAAGCCAAAAGGGAAAAATCTAAATAGGAATCATAAACTGAAATACCTCAAATTATTAATTAAGATAATCCTAACATGAAGGGTTCATAAGCCAGTTGGGCAACATAAGTCGAATACAAATAAAAAGCATTAGAGTATATAAAAGTAAAAGAGAAACATACATTAAAGGAACATTGAACCCGTGATGAAGAAGAAATAATCCTAAATCCTAAAACTAAATCCTAAGAGAGAGGAGAGAGCCTCTCTCTCTAAAAACTACATCTAAAACTAAAATTATGAATTATGAGATTTTTCTTATAAATGAATGGATTCTCTCACTTTATAGCCTCTAATCTGTGTTTTCTGGGCCGAAAACTGGGTCGAAAACAGCCCAGAAATTGCTGGAGAAGAAAACTGCCACGCTGATTTTCGGAACTGCGACGCGTCCGCGTGGAGCGCGTTCGCGTCGCCTAGCGTCAGAGCAACTATGGCATATTATATATCAAATCGAAGCCCCAGACGTTAGCTTTCCAACTCAACTAGAACCGCATCGTTTGGACCTCTGTAGCTAAAGTTATAGCCGTTTGAGTGCGAAGAGGTCAGGCTGGACAGCTTAGCAATTTCTCCAACTTCTTGTATTCCTTCCACTTTTGCATGCTTCCTTTCCATCCTCTGAGCCATTCCTACCCTGTAATCTCTGAAATCACTTAACACACATATCAATGCATCTAATGGTAATAAGAGAGGATTTAAACATAGGAAACTTAAGGCCAAAGAAGCATGTTTTCAATCAAAGCACATAATTAGGAAGGCAAATGTAAAACCATGCAAATAGTATGAATAAGTGGGTAAAGAGTTGATAAAAACCACTCAATTGAGTACAAGATAAACTATAAAATAGTAGTCTATCAGAAGCCTTCTTAGAGGGGTTACTATCAGCACTTGCAGGTGTCTGATCCCTCATTGGCGTTTGAACGCTAGGATTGGGTGCTGGATGGGCGTTTAACGTCAGCTTCCCACCCTTTTCTGGCGTTTGAACGCCAGAACTGGGCAAGGAATGGGCGTTCAATGCCAACTTTTCTCCCTTTTCTGGCGTTTGAACACCAGAAGTGGGCATCCACTGGGCGTTTGACGCCAATCTTTCACCCTTTTCTGGCGTTTGAACGCCAGAATTATTCCTCTCTGGGCTCTTGCTGTCCTCAGAGGGATTTTAGACAGTTGTTTGGTCATCCTCTGTCAGTTGTTCCTTTCTTGGCTTTTTGCTACTTTGAGCTGAATTATTCAATGTCTTCCCGCTCCTTAGTTGGACAGCTTGGCATTCTTCTGTTATCTGTTTAGATAGCTGCTGTCTTGTCTGATTCAATTGTGCTTCCATATTCTTGTTAGCGTTTTTAGTGTCTTGGAGCATCTCTTTAAATTCTGCTAATTATTTTGTTATAAGGAGTAATTGCTGATTAAGTTCAACAATCTGTTCTTGAGGATTAGGATCAGTAGTTACTGTCCTAGCCTCTTCTTTTATAAAGAACTCACTGCTTGAGTACAGATGTTGATTTCTAGCAACCGTGTCAATGAGTTCTTGAGCTTCTTCAATCGTCTTTCTCATGTGTATGGATCCACCAGCTGAGTAGTCTAGAGACATTTGAGCTCTTTCTGTAAGCCCATAGTAGAAGATGTCTAACTGTACCCACTCTGAAAACATTTCAGAGGGGCATTTCCTTAGCATCCCTCTATACCTCTCCCAGGCATTATAAAGGGATTCATGATCCTCTTGTTTAAAGCCTTGGATGTCCAGCCTCAGTTGTGTCATCATTTTTGGAGGGTAAAATTGATTCAGGAATTTGTCTGATAGCTGTCTCCATGTTTTTATGCTTGCTGTGGGTTGGTTATTTAACCACCTTTTAGCTTGATCTTTTACAGCAAATGGAAACAGTAATAATCTGTAGACACCCTGATCCACTTCTTTATCACGTACTGTGTCAGCAATTTGTAGGAATTGTGCCAGAAACTCAGTAGGTTCTTCCTGTGGAAGACCGGAATACTGGTAATTTTGCTGCACCATGATAATGAGCTGAGGATTTAGCTCAAAACTGCTTGCTTTGATGGGAGGTATACAGATGTTACTCCCATATGCAGCTGTAATGGGGTTAGCATATGATCCCAGAGTCCTTCTGGACTGTTCATTTCCACTTATGTCCATGATGGAGAAAAGAGAATTGCTATGAATTGCAATTAAATTATATTTTTAAATTTTATTTTATTTTATTTTATTTTATTTTTTAATTAAAAGTAACCGAAAAAATTAAAACAAAATAAATGGAAGATAAAATAAAACTTTCGAAAATTAGAAGAAAATAAAAGCAAATTGAAAACTAAATTAATTAATTGATTAAGAAGATTTTGGAAATTAGCAATCAAAAAGATATGATTGAAAATTATTTTAAAAAGATATGATTGCAATTTATTAGAAAAAAAAGATATGATTGAAAAGATATGATTGAAGAAATTAAAAATATTTGATTTTTGAAAAAGATTTGGAAAGATCAATTTTTGAAATTAGAATTTTGACTTGACTAAAAAAATAATATGATTTTGAAAATCTTTGACTAATTTAATGCAAAATATCGAAATTTATGAGTAAAATAAGGAAAAGATATATTTTTTTATTTTTTGAATTTTAATGAGGAAAGAGAAAAACAACAAACTGATACTAAACTTAGAAATTTTAGATCAAAACAAAGAGAACAAACAAGAAAACTTTGAATGTCAAGATGAACACCAAGAATATTTTGAAGATCAAGATGAACACCAAGAACAAATTTTTAAAAAATTTTTAAGTAAATAAAAGCACAAGGCACACCAAACTTAAAATTTTTAGAAAATCAAACACAAATTTTCAAAAATTTAAAGGAAAACACAAAGAAGACACCAAACTTAGAATTTTTAAAGATAAAGAAAGAATTAAGAACGTGCAAATTCGAAAAGTTAAAAGAAAATAAAAGCATGCAATTGACACCAAACTTAAAATATGAAACTAACTCAAATAAAAGACTCAAATTTAGTGACTCTAAACCAACAAAAATAAATTATTCCTAATCTAAGCAACAAGATAAACCGTTAGTTGTCCAAACTCGAAAAATCCCCGGCAACGGCGCCAAAAACTTGGTGCACGAAATTACAATCACACTTTTGTAACTCCGCACAACTAACCAGCAAGTGCACTGGGTCGTCCAAGTAATACCTTACGTGAGTAAGGGTCGATCCCACGGAGATTGTCGGCTTGAAGCAAGCTATGGTTATCTTGTAACTCTTAGTCAGGATATCAATAATTCTCAGATTTAATTGTAAAAAGTGAAAGAACATGAAATAAATACTTGTTATGCAGTAATGGAGAACAGGTTGAGGTTTTGGAGATGCTCTATCATCTGAATCTCTGCTTTCCTACTGCCTTCTTCTTCACACATGCAAGGCTCCTTCCATGGCAAGCTGTATGTTGGTGGATCACCGTTGTCAATGGCTACCATCCGTCCTCTCAGTGAAAATGGTCCAAATGCGCTGTCACCGCACGGCTAATCATCTGTCGGTTCTCACTCATGCTGGAATAGGATCCATTGATCCTTTTGCGTCTGTCACTACGTCCAGCACTCGTGAGTTTGAAGCTTGTCACAGTCATCCCTTCCCAGATCCTACTCGGAATACCACAGACAAGGTTTAGACTTTCCGGATCTCAGGAATGGTCGCCAATTGATTCTAGCTTATACCATGAAGACTCTGATATGAATCAGGAGGCTAAGAGATAAGCACTCAATCTAAGGTAGAACGGAGGTGGTTGTCAGGCACGCGTTCATAGGCTGAGAATGGTGATGAGTGTCACGGATCATCACATTCATCAAGTTGAAGTACGAGTGAATATCTTAGAATAGAAACAAGCGTGATAGAATGAAAAACAGTAGTAATTGCATTAATTCATCAAAACACAGCAGATCTCCTCACCCCCAACCATGGGGTTTAGAGACTCATGCCATAGAAGATATAATATGAAACATGTAGAGTGTCATGAGGTACAAGATGAATCACTAAAAGTAGTTTTTATAATAAACTAGTGACCTAGGGTTACAGAAATATGAGTAAGCTAGAATAGTTAGTGTAGAAATCCACTTCCAGGGCCCACTTGGTGTGTGCTTGGGCTGAGCATTGAAGCTTTCACATGTAGAGACTTTTCTTGGAGTTAAACGCCAGCTTTTGTGCCAGTTTGGGCGTTTAACTCCAGCTTTTATGGCAGTTCTGGCGTTTTAACGCTAGAATTTCTATGCTGACTTGGAACGCCGGTTTGGGCCATTAAATCTCAGGCAAAGTATGGACTATTATATATTTCTGGAAAGCCTAGGATGTCTACTTTCCAATGCAATTGAGAACGCGCCAATTGGGCTTCTGTAGCTCCAGAAAATCCACTTCGAGTGCAGGAAGGTCAGAATCCAACAGCATCTGCAGTCCTTTTTCAGCCTCTGAATCAGATTTTTGCTCATGTCCCTTAATTTCAGCCAGAAAATGCCTGAAATCACAAAAAAAATACACAAACTCATAGTAAAGTCCAGAAATGTGATTTTTGAATAAAAACTAATAAAAATATAATAAAAACTAAATAAAACATACTAAAAACATACTAAAAATAATGCCAAAAAGCATATAAATTATCCGCTCATCACAAATCAACTACAAAACTAATTCTAAACAAATCAACTGCAAACCCAATTCCTGCTATTCCAAACATGATCCCAAACAAATTTACTGCTGACCCCCACCACAAATCCTACCAATGATGACCCTAACTCTATAGGTGGTCCTGAGAACCCCAAACCCAATCATAAACCCAACATGAAATCCAGTAGGAAGCCCAACCCAACTCCCATTGTCAAGCATAATCAGGAGCCAACTCCAAAGCCTAACCAAAATCTGAAGCCCAATAAAATTCAACCAAAGCCCAAACCCAAGTTCACTTCCAAACCCAAACCCAAATTTAACCCACCTAAAAGAATTACAAGATCTCAGGCAAAGGGATGTTGGAGTGCTAACAAAGACAAGCAACATCTTCATGTGAATTTAACTACAAATGAATTAACAAGTGATGATGGAAGTTTAGAGGATATATCTTACGTCCTAGTGCAGGAGGCCAGCTCTAGCAATGATGATGAATTGGTTGCAAGAAAATCGAAACCAATTAGGAAAGAGGTCAAGAAGGTTCAAAAGACATCAGAAATGGCTAAAAGGAAGGAGAAGATAAGAAAAGATACTATTATGCAAGATGATGATGCAATTATTGAGGATTTATCAGATGTAGAGGTGGACCTAGATTTTCTAGGAACTCCAGGGGAAGGAATTTTGTATAAAGCTCTCGATCCAGGTGTAGAATCTGATGGAGCCAACTCATGGCACTCGGAGGAGATGAAGACTCCTCCTAATTCTGAGGATGAATTGGAATCTGATGGGGATTCAAATGAATTTTCCATCTTCTAAGAGGGCCAGAGATTTGGTGGGCTAAAATTTCAAGTGGGCATGAAGTTCAATACCAAACAAGAGTTCAGGGATCTTGTGCGAGAGTTTAGCATACAAGAGGGTAGGGGGATTAAGTTCGTAAAGAATGATAATATCAAGTGTAGGACAGTGTGCCAAGTGGAATAGTACTCATGGGTTGTGTATGCATCAAGGGATCATGAGGACTGTTGCTGGCAAATTAAGACATTTTATGATGATCATACATGTCCAAGAGAAAATTCTAACAGGGCTGTAAACAGAGCATATCTGGCTGGTAAGTTGGTTAAAAAGGTTAGAAAGTACCCTAATTTCAAGCAATGTGAGGCTACAGTGTACTTTAGGTCAAAGTGTTATCTGATTCTGCATAGAAATTCAATTGCTTGAGCCTTGGCCAATGCAAGGAATGTTGTTTATGGGGATGAGAAGGCACAGTATGCCTTGTTAACGGATTATGCTGAAACGCTTCTGAAAACCAATCCCGGATCCACTGTAAATATTGGGGTGACTCCACTGCTTGATGGACAAGTAATGCTTGAGAAGATGTATGTTTGCTTGAGTGGTTGCAAGAACGGATTCAAAGCAGGGTGCCGACCATTAATTGGACTCAATGGTGCATTTCTGAAGACACATATTGGAGGCCAGATATTATCAGCGGTGGCCCAAGATGCAAATCATCACATATATGTGATTGCTTGGGCTATAGTTAACATTGAAAACAAGGAGAACTTGAAGTGGTTTTTTGAGCTACTCCATGATGATTTAGGAGAGTATAAGGCTAACGGGTGATATTTCATTTTTGATATGCAGAAAGTAACTAGTTGTATACTATAACTTGTTGTGCTATTCAAGTAGTTAGCTATGTATTAAAGATGTTATGTTTGTTGTTAGAATCAAGGGAATCTGGATTATATGCAGGCACCTTTTATGAATTATATGCTTCTCTGTGTAACATAGATAGTATGAATTTGGCATGAATATTTCAAACTGGTTGATCCTATTTTTAATTTATAAACTATATATTCCTCTGTCTAATATAGATGGCCTAAAATTTGCATGAATATTTCAAACTGGTTGATCCTATTTAAGTAATTCAGTTTCTGCTACATGTGTTTGTCATATGCAGGGCTTGATTTTCACTGTGGAAGAGGTCATGCCACAGGTATCATCGTTTCTATGTATGGCATCTATGGCAAAATTTCAACAAACAGTGAAAGGATCTTGAGCTGAGGAGACTCTTTTGAGATGCTGCTAGGTCAACCACATTCTAAGACTTTATGGATAACATGGACAAGATAAAGAAGGTGAGTGAAGAAGTATGGACATACCTTAACAAGTGGCCGAGTCATTCATGGACAAAGTCTTAATTTAGCCACAGGCCAAAGCTAGATAATATTTGCAACAATGCATGTGAGATTTTCAATCCACGGATCAAGGAGGCTAGGAGCAAGCCAATCATCACATTTTTTGAAGAGGTAAGGATGTTTGTTATGAGATCGTTTGCAAAGAATAAGGTAAAGTTGAACAACCATGTCGGGAGACTTCCTCCTGTTATTCAGAGCTGGTTAGAAAAGGTTAGGAAAGAATCAAAGAATTGGGTCCCTATATGGACTGGGGATGAAGACTATGAAAATTTTGAGGTCCATGGACACCCAACAAACATGGTTGTTGATCTAGACAAAAGACTTTACACCTGCTAGTTCTGGATATTAACATGTGATATTATTAACTTTTACACCAACTTTATTTTTATTTTCATTATAATTGGCTTTATTTCAATTATTATGTGAGTTGGTGTCGACTTGAACTGGAGTTGATTAATTTACTATAGGCATTCTCTGTGTTCATGCCTGTGCTACTCTTGCACGGGTGAACAAGAGACCTGAGAATTTTTGTCACTCCTTGATCACAATGGAGTCATACAAGAAGGCCTATGAACATCACATCAATCTTCTCCCAGGCCAATCTTTGTGGGAAAAATCAGTCTACAATCAGCCATAAGCTCGTAACATTAAACGAAAACCTGAAAAACTGACAACCAAAAGAAAAAAGGATGCTAATGAGGGTACTCATGGAAACAAGAAAGCTAAGCCAATTGTTAGTCTAAAGAGACAGCTGAAGCCATTCACATGCACATATTGTGGAGTAAAGGGCCACACCAAGAGGGAATGTAAAAAGAAGAGAGCTGATGAGGTTGCTGCTGTGCTTGCAGCTGCAACAGCTGTTGTGGCGGCTGTCAAGTCCAAAGCTACTCCTACTGGGAGTACACCTGCAACTGAAGCAAGCAACACAGCCAATAAAGCACAAGTAGTTGAAGCTCCTCTTGGTGCAGGTATCCAAAATCCTCCTCATGTGGCTATTACAAACAACCTTCCACCACCAATGGCTACACCCCAAGCTGCCGAGATTGACTTATCCCAACCAAACTATGGTGGAACATAAGATGAGGTAAAAATTTCCCCTAACATTTGTTTTTTAATTTTTTGTCATTGCTCCTTATTCACACTAATTCAAACTAGTTTCCTAACTTTACTCAGGCACCACCACCGCCAACAACAAAAAGGCCACATAAATTACCAACCAAAAGGAGGAATTCACCACCACCAGTAACTGTTTCTATTGATCCCATGTAAGGAGCAATTGCAGCAACATCTTTTAGGTTGGCAAATTTCTGAAGTTTGTTCCAACTCCAGGGTTCAAAGCAGCAAGGAAGAAAAACACTAAATAATTATATGTACTAGCTGCTAATACTTGATTACATATGGAATTTGGGCATTAGTTTTTTTTTTATTTCCATTCAAGAATAGCACATAACCAAACTGTATGGTTTATTTTTACTTTTGGTAGTAAATACTTTAGATTCCTTTAAACTTGGAGATCTTGTGTTTTTTCTGGTAGCTGTATTATGGTATTTATCATTATGTGGTCTATTGACAGTGTATTACATTAATAATGTGCTAATTATAATCAAAATCTGCTATTATCATTTTACTTGTTCTATTCATTCAGTTTGATTATTATTTTTGTAATCTATCTACACAGACCACACCAATAATCCAAGGAGTTCCCATACATTCATAAACATATACTTTTAAATACAATTGTTATATTTTTACTATCACAACTAAAACAACAACAAACAAGAAAAAACCAACAATCCTTACTTTTGTATTATATATTTCTGGGTCCTTAATTCAGCCTCCAAATTTCCAATCCTCAAAGAAAAACTCATGCTCACTTCTTCATTGTTATATGCTGCAGCGTCTTCCAAATTTCCATTATCATCTTCTACAACGTCTGTCCATCGAAAAAATTCACACCATCTTTTTCCACTATTCTGTGAGAAGCAAATTTAAGAGTTAGCATAAAAAAACTCAACAACAATTCTTAAAGAAACACTCACATTGTAATTCGGGAATCTGAAGAAGGGCTTATTTGGGTGGGTATCCATTCCAGACTATCGGAGCACAGGGCGTTTTCCACACCCACACCGCTCTGGCACTCGTGAGGCTCTGCTCCGACTTGGTGTCCTTGTCGTTGATCGAATAGAACTCCCCTCTCCTTCATTTGCACGTCCAACCATCGTTCCAACCAGCACAGCAATGACAAAGAAAATGAACAGGGAGAAGGATGAGGAAGAAGAAGAAGAGGAAGAAGAAGAAGAAGTGGTGCACTACTTCTGCAGTTAAGGTTAAAAAGGGATCAGAGACCACATTGGGTTAAACACTTTCAGTTGCCACATCATGTAACCGTTAGACACTCCAGTGTGGCAATCATTTGTCAGGTCACTCCCGCCGGGAAGTAACTTGGACGGAAAAATGGGAAGGGACCAACTTGGTGCATTTTTTTTTAATCTCGAGGACATAAGTAGTGTAATTGGAAAATCAGGGACCAAATAAGTGCATTTCATGAATCTCAGGGACTACTTTGGGGTTTAACTCGCCTAAGTTCATACACTTAAACCCCCATTCACCTAAAACACAACTCATCTGGCCATTTGAGAGAGTGTGTCACGACCTTGAGAATGAGCAAAAGAAAGAAACCCTAGTTACTATTCATTCACCACTTCAAATTCACATATCTCACAAATCAGAGCTCCGACCAACAACTTGTCTATTAGGGGTGTTCAAAACCGATCCGGACCGAACTAAACTGACCAACTGAACCAAAAAAACCAAAAATCGAACAAACTGAAAACCAAAAAAACTGAAAAAAATATATTTTGCTTTTTTTATTGCGATTCAGTTCGGTTTTCAGTTCTGACAATAAAAAATGAACCGAACCGATATTATACAAAACCCTAAAAACCAAACCCCCAACCCCCAATTAACGTGACCTAGCCTAACCCCCCCACCCCCAAACGTAAACCTAGCCGCTCTCTACTCTCACTCTCTCAATTTCACTCTCTGCACTCACTCTCAGTCTCACTCGAAGAAACCCAAGGCCGGCGGCTAACCCATCTTCTTGCAGCACCTCCCCAGCCGGTGAACCCCTTCCTCCCACCACCTCGTAGCGCCGTCAAAGCCTTTCTCCCAGTGCCAGCGCCACCGGACCTTTCTTCCCAGCCCCTCCTTGCAGACAGCACCACCCAGCCCCAGCCAGCACCACCCTCGCGGTTGTAGACACTACACCACCCAGCAGTCCAGCACCATCCAGCGGCACCCCAACGCCACCAACAGGACCGATCTGGCCACCCGCAGCACTGTTTGTGGCCACCCATAGCAGTACTGCTGCGTTTCTGGCATGGCCACCCACAACACAGCAGCCACCGGTTGGCCTTCTTCTAGTGCTCTTCCTCCTTCCCATCCACTTGACTTCAGGTTTGATTTTCTCTCCTTCTATATATCTGAAGCAATTAGACATATTGGGTTTATAATTATGAAATAGTTAGGGTTTGATTTTGTTAATTATAATTTCTATGATTCTGAGTTGCTGGATTTGTTTAGGGTTTTGTTAATTTCTTGTTAATAACTCTGATTCTGTGCTTCTGAGTTGCTGGGTTCAAATTTGCTTGTTTTGCTTAGTTCAAGTTTTGTGATTCTCTGATTCTGTGATTCTGATTCTGTGATTATGTGATTCTGAATTGATTTTTGGGTTCCTGTACTTATTTTGCTTGTTTTGAAATTTTGTTAATAATACTAATGATTACTGTGCTTGTTTAATGATTTTGTTAATTTGAGTTGTTTGTTTTGAGTTGATTTTGTGATTTAATTTATTAATAATTCTGATTCTGTGATTCTGAACTGCTGGGTATAATTTATTTTTGCTTATTTTGAGTTGATTTTGTGATTTATTTGTATTCAATTTCTGTTCAATCTATTTGTTCATTGTTGCTGATTGTTGTTCATTGTTGTTCATTATTTGTTCATTGCTGCTGATTGTTGTTCATTGTTCATTGTTGCTGAATGCTAGTAATTTTTTATTTTGTTGTGTTTCTACTTCTATTTTTTTAATTATTTGTTCATTGTTGTTCATTATTCATTGTTGTTGATTCCTAGTATTTGTTGTTCATTATCTGGTATTGGTCTTTGGCAGGATATAAGAAGAGAACTTGGAATCAATATTGATGAACAGAAGGTGCAATTGTCTAAGGTAATTGGTCTTTCTACACATGTCTGATTGCGGCTTTTAGTTTCGAGAGAACTAGGTGGGCACAATGTATTTATGTATTGCCTGCATTTTTTGTGAGAAAGTGCATTTCAATTGCAAGTTATGAAGTTCTTTGTACTATGAAAGATGTCTTCAATATTCTAAATATATTGATATAATGGTATTAAAAATAGAAAGGACAAATTTTATTGTTTGTAATATACCTTTAGATGTGTTATTTTCTTGCATAATGCAATGATACTTCTGTTAGTCTTGTGTTATTTTGTGTCATTTAATAGAGTTAGTTCATTTGTTTTACTCATTTAGGAATTCCTTGACATGTTTGTGAAATTGTAATTTTGAGTTTCATTTATTTTAATTTCTTTTGTCGTTGAATTTCATTGAATCAAGACTTTTGTTAGTTATTGCATATTTGTGTTAGATGATTTTAATGTTATAATTTTGTGAAATAGTATGGCAGGCTTTTCTTTGAGTTGATTGAAAAATCGAACAAACCGAACCAAACCAAACCGATTTTAATTAGTTTGGTTTGGTTCGTATGGTCTTGAGAAAAAAATCGAACCAAATCAAACCGCAGTTTAATTAAACTATTGGATCGAATGACTTTTCTCTAAAAAATCGAACCAAACCACACCGCGAACACCCCTAGTCAGGGCTACGCATTTGTCTCAACTTCCTTTTTGTTTCTATCTAACTATTGTGGTAAGAAATTTCGAAATCCTTGCCCCATTTTTGTTTCGCCTCTGAATTCGTATTTTGGTAGTTGTAGTGTTGAAGAATTGTGATTTTGATATTTAGGGGAAGCTTATCCCCCAATTCTAACGGGGTTTTGACCCAATATTATGTGGTATAAGGTAAGATAACTATTTTTCTTTGATTTTCTCTAATTATGGATGAAACCCTAGTTTGAGAATGTGCAAAATTGTGTAACTAGATTAAACAAAGAATGATGGCTTGCTTGGGTTGAGTTTGTGTTGTGGTTTTGGGGATTGGCTTGATTGCGGAGCACTTGGTGGAGGCTTGGTGTCATTGATCGAAGTTTGGATTGATTGGAGAAGAAAATCAAAGAGTTGGGAAATCGCCATCAACAAGGTACGTGTTTTGGTTTCGGGTAGACACTATGTAAGGTTATGTGAAAACCTAGATTAAATGTGCCTAGGATAGTGTTGAATTGAATAATTGGTGTTGTGGATGAAAATTGTTTAGTGTGAATGCTTATGTTGAATGATTATTGATTGAGTGAATTTGTAGTTGTTTGATTATGGATAATTGAGTGTGATTGCACGGTTAATTGACCGTTGATGGTTGATATGATAATTTGGGGCGGAGGCCATAAAAAGGGGTAAGTCATGGTAAGTTGATAGCATTGCCATGTTGTGATGTATTGTGTGTGATTGAAATTGATGGATGTTGTGTTTGATTTCCTATGAATAGCTATGGAACGAGAATTAGGCCGGAGGCCGTGACTGGGTGAGTGTACCCTTGGTGGTAAGTGTGGCGAGATTGAGTAAGCCATGTGAATTGCTATATAAATTTGTATGTTTGAATGATTGAGTGATGTATGTGAATTGTTGGTTAATGCTAATAGTGAGGAATGAAATTGTCATTGAGTTGGATTTGGTTGATTGGGTTTTGAATGGCTAAGACATGATTGGGGGTTGATAATTGAGTAAAAATGGGGAATGGATCCTCTCAATTATTAAAAAAATGAGAAAGTAAAGTGTGATCTCTGATCCTTTATTGTTCTCTCTTTTATGTTTTTTCTTGGTTCTACTTATAAAATTAATCGTGAGAGATCACACTTTACTCTCTTAATTGTTTAAAAAAATTGAGAGGATCCATTCCCAAAATAAGAGTGTCTAGGATTGGTTTAGGTTATTTTGTAAAGATGCAAATTGAGAATTTGTAAAAATGAACATTTTGTAAAATTTAGTAAAAACCAATCTTTGACCAATTTCGACGAATTATAATTTGGCGCTTGAAACTTAAAATTAGATGATTTTTATCTAGAATTAAAATTGAGGATGTTACAAATATGATTGGTGGTAGAGGGACAAAAAAGAGATCAAGAGGATCAAAGAAAAAACTATTAAGGAGAACCATGAAATTATCGAAATTGTATAAATACACTAATTTAATTTTGATCAAAATAAAACACATTCTTATATAGGTGAAAAATTAATCCCTCAAGATTTTATGAAAGAAAAAAAATCTAACAATTATTGCTTTAATTGATTAGTATTCTATTTTCGATATTATTTTGAATAGGTTAATAAATAAATAACTTAATTGAACAACATAATTACGTTACAAATCATTGTTTTAATACCAAAAAAAATTAATTTAAATAGTTTGATATTTCTTCTAATCAAATGTAACTGATATATTAGACAAATTACTATAATTAATTTAGTTTAAAAAAATTATCTGTATGTACTTGCATACTTTTAAAAGTTAGGATAATTTTTAAAGTTGATTTATATTTATTAAAATTAAAAATTCTAACATAATCTCATATATTGATAAAATTTAAATATATTCTTATATTTATGTCTATGATTTTTTTATTTTAAAAATTCTTTTGCAAAACAAAATTTTTATTTCTTGTGCTTATTAAAAATAATTTAATTTTAGTTTAATTTATCAAATATAGGTATTACAACTTTTAGAAATATAATTTTTAAAAATCAAATTTAATAAATTATTTTTAATAATTAAAATTTTTATAAATTGCTAATTAAAAATTTTAATAATATTTGACTGGAATTCTTATACTGATATGAGAATAATTATTGAATTTAAAAAAAAAACATAATTATTAAATTATGTATTTTATGTCTGAACATTTTAATATAAAAAAATAGTAAAAATTTACCAAAATTGGAGTCATTATTAGGTATTCTGAGAGTAAAATAAAATAATCTACTTTCTCCAATTAATTTATGCCATATATACTAAAATAACTTTGTTATAGACACTCATTAATAACTTGTTATTTAATTATATTATTATAAGAGTTATAATTCGCACTAATAATCCCTAACAATTTTTTTAATACTATATTACAATATTTTATATGAGTTCAACAACAATGATGTTTTATCACTCGAATAAAAAGTAAAAATATTACATAGTTAAAATATTATATACCCAATTCATCGCTATCCTTTTTAAATAATTAATTAAAAAAAGTTTTAATTTTTTGTACAAAAAGTAGAATAACATAAAATACATGAATCAAATAATAGGGATAAATATTGAGATTATAAAATTTTATTAACAATATTTTTGTACAAAATTATCGTTTATAAGACTATATTAATAATTCAAATAAACTTATTACCATAAAACTTAGTTTAATACCTATTTTAATATAATTACTGGCCTTCTATTCTTATAATTATTAATAATTTAAATAAAATAATATCCTAGAACTTACTTTATTATCTATTTTAAAATAATTTTGAACATTATATTTTTTTGATTATTTTTTAATTTTATTTATTATTTATTTTCAATCAATTATATTAATGTATAAATAAATTAAATTAAATATAGTAGTACTTGTACTAATCAACATAATTTTTTAATTTGTATTAATTTATGTTTAATTTAGTATCCTTTTCTGTAGAAAATGAGAAAATGATTATTAGACCAAAAAATAAATATATTAGACCAAATATTTATTTTAAAATACTAAAATACAAAGGAACAATATTGAAAATCTCAAACAAAAAATAATAAAAACAAACACAATAAAAATTTATTCCAATATTCAAATGTATTATTTTTAAACTCTTTTAAAATGTTAATTTTTTTTTACGTAATTCATCAATTCATTTTTTTTTATCTTAGTTCAGGACATTTACTATTATAATAAGTATATAAATTTATAGAAAATTTATTTTAAATAATCATCAGAAAAATTTAATTATTAAAAAAGATCTTTAATATTAAGATTGTTAAGAATAATTAATATTTATAATATTTAAGAATGACCAAATTTTTTTATAAAAAAATAAATATATCCTTAATTATTTTTTCATTTATTTTTCATAATCTTTATAACAATGACTTCCATTCCTTCTAAAATTTTAGTCATCTTCATAATCATTTATTTTTTTATTTTTGCGGTCTTTTATCATTTCTTTCTCTCATAGGATACAACAACAGAAATCCAATCTTATTACTACTATATAAGCAATATGTTTGAGAATAATTATCCTAGAAAACATACTTATGAAAATAATTTATGTGCTTTTAGAATTTGCAGAAAGATGCATGATAATGCATTTTCTCATTTTTCATTCTTAAAAAAAAAGCAATAGAAAAGTTATAATTTATGACGTGCTTTTGGAATTTGCAGAAAGATGCATGATAATGCATTTTCTCATTTTTCATTCTTAAAACAAAGCAATAGAAAAGTTCAAAGAGATTAACAATTTAACTCTTTCTATGTTTTTTCGTATGTAGATCTGGACTAACACCATTTGATTGAGTTTAATGTTGTTGTACCCTATGAGAGGAAGGATAGAAGTCCACATAAATGAGAAAATAAATAAAAATAAATAAATAATTATAAAGATAATCAAGATTTTAAGAAAAATTGAAGTCATTGCTATAAAGATTATAAAAAATAAATGAAAAAAATTAAGGATATATTTGTCTCTTTATAAAAAAGTTTAATTTTTTTTCTTAAATATTATAAACATTTATTAATTTTCTTAATAATTTTGGTATTAAAAGTTCTTTTTAATAATTAAATTTCATAATGGTCCTTTAGAGTACTTTTTCTTAAATTTATTAATTCTTTAATTAAATAGGTTTGCATCCTTTTAAATGTCTTTTGTTTAAATGTTGAAGTCTAACACAAATTCAAGATAATATTCTACTAAAAAAAACTAATATATTAGACTAAATAAAGTAACCATCAAACAATTATAATTTTTTCTTAAAATTCTACAGTTGCACACAACAATGATAGATTTATTGATTCAAAGTAATTTACAATATTTTTTCTATTTCATAATAGATAATAAAAATTTTACTAAGAGAAGATAAGATACAATTTATACTTATCCTTTATGTATAAGTACCATTCTATCACTACAACAATTCTGGCAAATAGCGGCGGCAGTTTTGTGGTGGTTGTAGAAATCCGTCGCTGAATGAAGAATAGCGGCGGTTAGGGTCAACCGCTGCTAATTGTAACAAAATTGTAGGACATAATTAATGAACCAATATTTACTTTTTGCGACGGTTTTATTCCAACCGCCGCCAAATTTGCTTAGTTCTTCACTCTCATATTTGGATGTAGTCTCGTTTCTAAAACCAACAGAATATAAATTACTTCAGTTCTCACTAGTTTCATCAATGTTGTTACAAAAAAATATTTTCTTTCGCAAATATAGAAATTTTTTATTGGTAAATAAATTGAGTTTGTCCGTATTTTAATTTTTGATATAGTCTAATTAGTTAATTTTGAGCAATATGTGTGAGTCACTATTACCTAAACCGTAACACCATTTTTTGGATTTGTTTCATGTACAAAAGATTAATCACTTTATAAATAGATTTTTTTCACTCATGTGAACAAATTTATAAATTAGATTTTCTCATTTACTATAAGATCTTATAAGTTTGCATTCAAGCATAAATGTAAAAGAAATATATTAGAAATGTATCAGTTAATGCTAGCTTTAATCGAGCATAAATTAAACTAAGGCTTCTTCGAAAATATTCCTTATTCAACATGAATCTTGAAATTCAAAAAGTAGTCACATATGTAATACTGCAACCAAAACCATTAAACTAAGGGGAATCGACCTAAGTCTTAAAATACAAGGTCAAAATTTCTCTTCAACATCGTATTGACATGGGTAAAAATACTTTGTCAAGAATCTATGACTTTCACATGTTACAGGATCTGATATTTTATCTCCAAACCATGGCTTTTTGTTCAAATCGAAGTCCCTATTTGCAACATATACATGATCTTGTATTTGCTGGTTATCCAAAGTTTCTTTGTCTTCTTCCGAGACCTTTTTGAGATCAGACTGCATGGAGATGTTAATTCCAACAGAGAAAATTTTATCTAAATTTTCTTTTGAATCAGTCTCTATCCCATCTAGACTGTCATTAACTACTTCGCCTGAATATTCAGGTAACTCTAAAAATATCAACATCATACAACAAGAAGGTCACTCAAAAGAAACTGTGAACTCCTAATTCGTCAGATATTAATTTAGTAAAAACATGGTATGTTAATATCATTAGAAACTTTTAGAACAAAACAAAAATAAACAACAGTTACCATCTCCCTTATTAGTACTTTGGGCATATATCTTAGAATGAATATCTGTAATGTGCAATTCTATATACTTCATTTTCTCTTGTGATGCAATATCTAACTCAACAACATGGTTGTTTCTGAAGCGCGTCTACATAATAGCAGATATAGTTTATGGTATTTTTCTGTAAAATACACTTTTTATTTACAATGACATTTTTGTATTAGGATTCTATTCTTTTACCTTCAATTCAGCAAGTATTTCTTCAGAGCTCTTTCCAGATGCACATGTCACAAAAATATACCCAAATCTCTTTTCGTACATTGATCCCCATTTATGAAGTTCCTACACATTTGAATGTTAACATAACAAATATTATTCCAATAAATTTGGTTCTCGTATATAAACTTAACATATACATTATTCAATTAATCAATAAGTGTATGCCTAAGGAACGAACCTGCATGGTATAATTGTTTGCCGTTTTTAAGTATTCCTTAAAACAAGAACGTCCTGATATAGCCTCCAACCAACACCTAACATTTACTTTACGAAACCATATGTCTCTAGCAACAATAATTGCATGTTCCAACGAAAAGAATGGAGAGGCTACAACCATTTCTGTAGTGAATGTTGTAACACCCTAACTACCAAAGCTCACGCTTCCGGCTGCGCAACTCTGATAGCTCGGATATTACGACGACACTTATACTATTTAATACTAAAATATGAGCCTGTTTGAAACTTTAAACCGCAACACCGCTCCCAAAAATACTCTCGTTCGATAACATACTTCCATAAATACCATAAAACTTACAACAACTCATAAAGAGTACATCCATATATATATACAAATATATATATATATATATATATAAATAATATTACAAACATAATCCAATACAATCCCTATCCCTCTTACAGATTATATCAAGATAAAGGCGAGGGTACAAGAATAATAATCTAAAGCAATACAGAGCATCTCAACAACAACTAGATAAACTCTTCGTAACTTCTGCGTCCATATCCTGAAAGGGGAAAAATGTAGGGGGGGTGAGAACATCATCCTCGAAAGGGTTCTCAGTAGAGGGTTTTTTGGGAATTACTGTAATAGGATACGTGAAGATAATCGCACCAGTGATTAATAACCGTCTTATGCCTCTTTTCAAAAACAACGATTTACAGTAAAAGTAAAGTCGGAAAATCTTTTCTGAAAGAGGAACCATTCAATTCTCAAAAACTCAAAAGCCTTTCAAAAAGGTTTATCTATGCTGAACCAAAATAGACTTTCATATCTTTCCAAACAGAAACACCAAACCGAAACCAACCATCGGTCCATCTCAATTCAACCACGGCCCTAGGCCCAAACAATCCAACCACGGCCCTAGGCCCAAACAATCCAACCATCAACCAAATCACCACAATCCAACAGAGTCCCAGATGCAAACACAAATAGAAGGATGCAGGCACAAACAAACAGTTATTGCAAGTAGAACAATTAGCAATTAGTCACATAGGCAAACCAAGTATAATATGCACACCCAAACAATGTCACATAAATGCATATGATGCATGCCTGTCCTTAATGGCTGATGATATCATCTGTCGGTTATATAGCCAACCCGACACGTCCTGGTAGCTAACCATGGACAGAAACACCCCTCGCGGAGCAAGTAGGTTTGAGCTACAACCCCATTGCTACTACCCGCTCAACCCAGAGCTAGTGGAACAACCACTACTGCGGCTACTACCCAGGCGGGTGTTTAAAAGCTCAACCTGGAGCGAGTGGAATCACCACTACTACCGCTACTACCCAGGCGCCATAATCTCTGACCTGGAGCAAGTGGGACGAACCACAACCCTTGCTGCTACCCAGGTATCTCAAGCATATATTCATTCAGTCCCAACCATGGATCAACATCCATCTTAGCCATCCGGCTTAAATTCATAATTCATAGTTAGCCATACGGCCCATAGCTCATTCGGCAATCAGCCATAAATCAATATTATACACAGCCATTCCGGCTCACGGTTCAATCCAGAACCAGCCAATATTCATAATCATACACAGCCATTCCGGCCCATAACAAAACAGCACTTCCTCCATCCAACATCATCAAATTCATAAAACCGGCATTTAAGCCATAAATCACTTTTTCTCAAATCGCTTCACTTTGAAATCAAGTTTCAACTCTTTTCAGCCTTGGCTTTAGAAATCTCGTTTCTCAAATCATCTCAGGCTCATAAGCCAAATTTACTCAAAGTGAGTTCCCTTTTTAAAACAAAGCCACTCTCGGCATTCTCTTTCCAAAACTTCCAAAACCATGGCAAGTTAAGGATTTATTTCAAAGTATTCAAAATCACCCATACAACAATGGGATTTCATAACAAAAGTTTCTCGGCAGAGTTCCAAGTCTTTAGGGGAGAATAACATAACTCATTTCGCCAAATTCATTTAAAATCATTAAAACATTGGCTTTCTGATTTGAGTAAGCAAATAGGATCTAAGCCAAACCGAGTCATGTAATCATTTACTTCTTTCAAAGCCGTTTCCTTTACTTAGGCAAAACCAACTTCAACCTCCATGATAAATTCTAGAACGTTTCAACTGTTCAAAATTGTTTTAGTCTTGCAAGAATTCAGAATTCAAAGAGTACTTAAAACCTTTCTCAAAACATTTCAAAATGAAACTTGTCAATAGACATTCAGGTTCTTTCAAAGTCATTGAAACTTCTTTAATTGAAACCCCCAAGTCAAATTCAAAGGCATAAACCCTTTTCACATCCAAACAGCTTTAAAACACAAGTTTCATCTAAATAACCTTCTCCTGAAAGAGATACAATGCCTTTCTTAAGAAGCAAGACTAAATCACAATTTCCTCTTTATTAATTCATTTTAAAAGCATGCATCATCCTTTTCTCGATAATTCAAATAAAATAGTAGAAGTCTTTAACTCATCATTTTCCAGACAACATTTCAATAAAGACTCGGATTTTATAGAAATTTCGGCAGCACCTCCCCTAAAACTTGGACTTTTGCCACCCGGTTCGAGTCCCAACTAAACCGTTTCTCATTCCTTTTCAACAGCTCAAAACCAGAAATCAATTCAAAAGCAAGCTAAATCCAACAGTCGCCTCAATGGCATACCTCAAGGAAACCATTTCAAAAATCAACTCAATATCAACCGATTTAACTCATTTATAAAGCTTTAAAGAATCGGTTCAGCAATAAATCATTTATCAAAACCAGAGCAATTAAAGCAACCCAGGCTGAATTTCAAGAGCATTCTATCTTTCACATCATCAAAATAATTGACTCAATTCAAACCAATCCTCAACGGATTAAACTCATTTCAAATATTTAAAGAGTCAACTTCAAACATTACATTTCACAAGCCACACAACAATTCAGCCAAGCCAACATCCATAATCATTCGAGTCAATCAAATAATACATAAGGCAGATACAATCACTAATTACACCATATCTCACATCAGTATCCATATGTAATAATTCCAATAATAAACTGTAGTTTTCGGAAAGCGCCCCTACCTCGAAACGCAAAACCATAGCCCAAACGCGTCACAGAATCCTTTCCGCCTTGACCCGAGATCAACAATCAAAATCCCGTCAGCCAAAACCTCAGTTCCATGCCACTTTCGCAACAGTCTCAACAACTCTAATCGCAACATATAACAACCGAAACTCAATCGTATAGCAATTAACGCCACAAACCTCAGCGTAAGATAACAGAACAGTAACAAAAGGGCTTTCAAATCGAAACGCTTACCGAACCGAAGAAGAAACGGCGACGGTCTGCGAACCGGTTCAGCGGCAGCCCAGCAGCCACCTTGAGCGACAGCGACGACAATTTTCGATTGCGCCAACTGAAACCAACACGCAGTGACTACGGTATTCTCGGAATTCAAAAAGGACAAGAACCTCAAATAAAACCCTTACCGGCAAAGCGTTCTCCGGCGGCAGAAAGGTTTTCCAGCGACCATACACAGCAGACCCCCAACCACAGCAGTAGCGGTGCAGCCGCTCACAGCGCAAGCAGCAGCGGCGGCCCAGAGCAACAGAAGCGTTATGGAGCACTGGGGGTTTTCGGCAAGCAGCGAAGGCCAACATCAGCGGCGGTGAAAGGTAGTGGAGACAGTACGGATCTGAGGCGTTCCCAGTGGTGGAGCAGGCAGCGGCAGCTGGGAGCGGCGGTGGTGGCCGCTTCTGACAACGACAGGAGCTCCAGCGGCGTCGCGGTGGCTTATCCCCTTCCTCCCGTCGCATCATCTCTCTGTCTCCTCGGGCTCCTCCGACGACGGCGGTCAAGGTTCAACGTCGACGGCAGAACGGTAGGGACGAGCTCCTCTAGCTCGCACATGGTAGCTGCCCCCTCGAACCCCCCTTCTCGGCGCTGCTGTCTCTCTCTCTTCGCGATTGGCAGTGGCGAATGACGAGCTTCGACGGCGAGGCGTGGCACGGTGGCGGCAGCGCCGTGGCATCGACAGGGCACGGCAAACTGGGGAGCGAACAGCGGCGGCTCTGCACAGCGCGGCGGCAGCGAGCTCTCTCTCTCTCTCTCCCCCTGGCCGGCGCACTCTCCCTTCTCTGCATTTTTGCTTCTGTTTCTGTAAGACCCGGTTAATTAACGGCTAATTAACCCATATATGAGAATTTATTCTAGAAAGCCAAAAATGATATTTTTATGGCTTAATATGATAGAGGAAATTGAGACGAGAATTTTGGTACCAATTTTATGGAAATCGGACCAAGATTGGACCGAACGGGCCAAACCGGTCCAACCGGACCCAAAGTGGGCCCTTGGCCCAACATAACTAAACCAAAACCCTAGTTTTCAGCACTCTCTCTCCTCACACAACACTAATACACGCTGAAAAAGAGAGGCCATGGAGGGAAGAACACTCTCTCAAGTTCTATCTCTCACTTGATCTTCAAACCACCATAACTTTTGATCTAGAGCTCCGATTGCCGCTCCGTTTGCGGCCACGCATTCACCGCGGAGAGCTCTACAAAACCCATACAATTAATCTTGAGGTAAGCTACATTTTACTGTTCGAAATTCCAGCCCTTGATTTCGAGTTTCATGAGTAAAAATGTTGAGATTTTGGGTTCTTTGATGTTATAGGACCCAACTCTCTTGAAGGAGAAGGTTAATCTTGTCTCCTTGGACCTTGGGTGTGGTAAGATTCTCAACCCTAGTGTAATTTGTTGTTCTATGAGGTTTGGGCATTGAGATGTTGTGTATGGGTATGATGATTGTGGCTTAGGTTGTGTATATGTGAATATTGGAGCTTGATTGGTGATTTTGGAAAGCTTGGAAGAGGGTTTTGTGTGATAAAATCTGTTCTTGGAGGTGTTGATACCTTGAGAGCTTGTGGACAAGTGGTTTGGAAGTGCTCCGGTTGAGCTTGGGAAATTGGCTAAGGTATGGTTTCGGTTTCCCATATCTAATATGTAATGTGGTAGGAAATACTTAGGCTAGAGGCCCTAAGATAGGCATTGAATTGATGATGTTGTGGAATGGTTGAGATATATGATGTGATCATATGTGTGATTATGAATATTGATGCCTTGATTGTGTGATATGTGAGAAAATGCATGTTGTGATATATGCTTGATGAATGATTGAGGTTGAATTGATGGGTGGTGCCATATTGTTGGTGAGTATGATGATTATGTATAATGATGGTTGATTGGAAATTGATATTGTTAGAAATTGGGATGAGAAGGATGTATGACATAATATTGTGTTTATCCTTTGGCCTTTTGATTGAGAAGTGTTAAAATGGTTGGAGGTAGTTTTGAGAATTTTGGTAAAATATCAATGCGTGAGTTGAGGATGGCTTGTTGTTGAATTCGGTACACTTTGATTGATTTCAAAGAAAAGGGATGAAATTGGCATGTTTTAATTGATTTTGAAAAGAGTTGAAAGTGGCTTGTTTTGAAAATGGCACTTTGTGGTTTTGAATGAAAATATGGTTTTTGGGCATACTTTGACGGGACATAACTTGGACTACGGATCTTTGATTTGTGCCAAATCTGTTTAGAAATGAAATTGGATCCGGGATGTCCATGCCGTTCGAAGAACGGGTGAAAAATGATTTAAAATGAGAGAGTTATGACCGTCGGAAGATTGGGGGTTGAATCTGTGAATTCTGCAGCTTTTAACTTAGAAAATTTTTAGCAGAATGACCCCTCGCGCGTAGGCGCACTTGGCGCGTATGCGCCGTTCTTCGAGAAAGCATCATCCACGCGTGCGCGTGGAGTGCGCGTACGCGTGGCCCTGTTTTCATCCCAAAGTTGATTTTTGAGTTTTAAAAGCCAAACTTCATACTTCTAAGCCTCCGATCTCACCACTTATGTCTTAAATCATTATGATATGCCTAGCATGAGGAAAAGGGCTAGTGAATGTGGTAACTTGCGAGTGAAGCAAGGGAAAAATGAATGATCCATGAGGATCAAAGATGATTATGTGAGATGTGGAGGATGGCGGTGGAAGTGCTTGTTATGCCATGGGCCGAATGGCCGTAATTGTTAATGAATTGGCTGGTTATGGATTTAACCGTGAGCCGGATGGCTGGATTATGCCGTGTGGCGACGGAGCCATGTTTATGGCTAAGTATAAATACATATATGCTGTTGAATGAATTGTGAATGCTTGCACTTCCACCATTGGAGATGAGGGTTTCCCTGGGTAGTAGCAGTGGCTAGCCACCACATGCTCCAGGTTGAGACTCGAAGCTCTTTTGACCCTATGTCGTAAGTGTGGCCGGGCACTGTGAAAGGCCCAGATGAGCTCGCCCCCGTAAATATTCACCAGTGAGGGTGATGGATATGGATCATGTTTATGATCAAGTTTATGATGAGTATAACTCGAGTTGGGGATGCACGACAGAGGGACAGTCCAATGATTAGCTACCAGGACTTGTCGGGTTGGCTCTATAACCGACAGATGATATCATCAGCCACTAGGGACAGGCATGCATCATAAGCATACTACATGAATTGTTTGAGATTGCCTATTTGACTGCATATTACTTGCTAATTGTCTAAATGCCTTATCTGTTCCTATTTGTAAATCTCTTGTCTGATATAACTGTGTTTGCTATATTATACTCCTGTTGGTGGTTGGGAGGTCTGAAGGAATTGGAAAGGAAAGTATTAGTTAGACTGAAGAATCTTTAGTCAGTTGCCACTTACGGTTTAGCTTGTTTATAAGCTTTGATATTATCTGGAGGAAGCTCTAGGATTGCCTTCGGCTATCCTCTATTATTATGTATTATATATGTGGAAGCTGTTACCGTGCTGGGGACCTCTGGTTCTCACCCATGCGGATTTTGTGGTTTTCAGATGCAGGACGCGAGACTTCTCGTTGAGGCATGCTGGAGACTTCTGGATTAGCGAAGATCCTTTGTTCTCGGGACTCTGTTTTGGGTTATATATCTTGTTTAGATACTTTTATCTCCATTAAATAATACAAACTGTGATGACTCCTTCTAGAGGGGATTTTTGGAGAATAGGTTTTCTGTATTTGTGTCCCTTTGGGTTTCCTTTGGGGTTTCCTTATTTTATCATATGTATATATTGCTATGCTCGGACCGGTTCTCTTCGCAGCCAGATTTTGAGTCTTGATATTCTTGTTTTTGACACTCTTTATATATATGATCTCGCGTTAGCTTATCCCAGTTCGTTACGTTATTGATCGGAGTGTTGCGCGTTCGAGTTACGGTTTTTGTTTACCCCCTTTTTCTACAAAGGCTCCTAGTTATAATCAATTATTCATACTACTATACGTACTAAATTTTTGTTTTAGAGGTCGTAATACCTTGCCATCTCTGAATTATGACTTAAGCATAAGATTTTGTATGATAGGGTGTTACATTATGGTATCAGAGCAGTTCGTTCCTGTAGAGCCTGAGGAATGGACTGACTATGCTTATGTGCATTCTCTGTGTGTGTGTGTGTTATGTGCTGCTAGTATATCTGCTTGATATAACTGGCATAAACGTTCATGAGCATGCATTTGGGACTTTGAAGCACTAGACTTTCAATATTGAGACTGATCAACTTAATATTGATTGTTTGGTGTGTATAGGAACCAGATGGCGCCTCGTGGACGCGGTAGAGGCTGTGGGAGAGAACATACGAATGCTCGTGCGCCGGAGACTAATCCTAATGACCTGGTGAACTTTATGACTGCGTTGGAGAACATGGCTGCTGCTATGCAAGCCACTGCTGAGGCTCTTGGTCAACAGATGAACAACCATGGTAATGACGGAAGTGGAGTTCAGGGTCCAATGACACTGGCAAACTTTTTGAAGGTTAATCCACCGAAGTTCAAGGGAACTACTAGCCCAACTGAAGCCGATACGTGGTTTCAAGCCATGGAACGAGCACTGCAAGCGCAGGTGGTACCTGAAGGGCAGCGTGTAGAGTTCGCTACCTATTTGCTCACTGGGGAAGCATCGCATTGGTGGCAAGGAATCCGACGCCTCCTGCAGCAGGGTGATGATTATATCACCTGGAATGTCTTCCAAGAGGAGTTCTATAAGAAGTACTTTCCGACTTCTGCTAGGACGGCCAAGGAGCTTGAATTGTTGCAGCTGAAGCAGGGTACTATGTCCGTATCTGAGTATACTGGCAAGTTTGAGGAGCTGTTCAGATTCTCTCGTATGTGTCAAGGGACTCCGGTGGAATATGAGGAATGGAAGTGTGTTAAGTACGAAGGAGGACTCCGGAGCGATATTTTCAGTTCAGTGGGACCAATGGAGATTAGGACTTTCTCCGAGTTGGTGAACAAGTGTAGGGTTACTGAAGAGTGTGTGAAGAGGGTAACCGCTGAGAAAGGAAGTCACAAAGGATCATTTTTACAGAACCGAGGGAAGAGCTTTGCACCTAGAGGTCCACCTTTCAAGAGGGGAGGTTCTTTTAGGAGGCCCAACAACAACTACTCCCAAGGGAAAAGGTTTGGGAAGCAGCCTCAGAATGATCAAGCTTGTACTAGGTGTGGGAGTCACCATCCGGGAGTACCATGCAAGGCCGGATGGGGTTTGTGCTACAATTGTGGAAAGGCGGGGCATAAAGCCGCAAGTTGTCCAGAGAAGCAAAAGCAAGGTGCTGGGAAAGCACAACAGACTGGTCGGGTGTTCACCACCTCAGCTGTGGGTGCAGAGGGATCCGAGACACTCATTCGAGGTAACTGTGAAATGGCTGGTCAAACTTTAAATGCTTTATTTGATTCGGGAGCATCGCATTCATTCATTGCATTTGAGAAAGCCCATGAGTTAGGGTTGAAGATCGTAACCTTAGGTTATGACTTAAAAGTGTATAATGCTACCCATGAAGCCATGGTAACTAGACTAGGATGCCCGAAAGTTTCGTTTAGGTTCAAGCAGCGTGATTTTGTCCATAATCTAATCTGCTTACCGATGATCGGTCTTGATCTTATCTTGGGATTGGACTGGTTATCCGAAAACCATGTCCTGCTTGATTGTTCTACCAAGTCGGTGTACTTTATGCCAGAGGATACAGAAGGGCCGGTTGTGGTGAATAATTATTACTTGAATTCAATGATGGTGAACTGTTCTGGAACCGAATGTCAGGGTATCCTGTTGTTAACCGCGGGTGTTTTGAGTGATGATCAAAGGTTGGATCAGATTCCGGTAGTGTGTGAGTTTCCGGAAGTGTTTCCCGATGATATTGAGGAATTTCCACCTAACCGAGAGGTCGAGTTTGCTATTGAATTGGTGCCTGGGGCGGGACCAATCTCAAGTGCTCCTTATAGGATGTCACCGTTAGAGATGGCCGAGCTAAAGTCTCAGTTAGAGGAATTGTTGGGTAAGAACTTTATCCGACCAAGTGTTTCCCCGTGGGGTGCTCCAGTGTTGCTGGTAAAGAAGAAAGATGGAAGTATGCGACTCTGTGTGGATTACAGGTAGCTGAACAAGGTCACCATAAAGAATAAGTACCCATTGCCGAGGATTGATGATCTCATGGATCAGTTACAAGGAGCTGGGGTTTTCTCTAAGATCGATTTGCGATCCGGTTATCACCAGATAAGGGTGAGGGGTGAGGATATCCCTAAGACCGCTTTCAGGACTCGTTATGGTCATTACGAGTACATTGTAATGTCCTTTGGGTTGACGAACGCTTCTGCAGTATTCATGGATTACATGAATAGAGTGTTCCGTCCGTTTCTGGATAAATTCGTGGTTGTCTTCATTGACGATATACTAATTTACTCCAAGACTGAAGAAGAGCATGCGGAACACTTGTGGACCGTGTTGCAGATTTTAAAGGAGAAGAAACTCTATGCGAAACTGTCTAAGTGTGAGTTCTGGAAGAGTGAGGTGAAGTTTTTGGGTCACGTGGTGAGTAAGAAGGGAATAGCCGTAGATCCAACCAAGGTAGAAGCTGTGATGGATTGGAAGCAACCAACCACAGTAACTGAGATAAGGAGTTTTCTGGGTTTAGCTGGCTATTACCGAAGGTTCATCAAAGGCTTTTCGCAATTAGCTTTGCCGTTGACAAAGTTAACTAGCAAAGACACTCCGTTTGTTTGGACTCCTGAGTGCGAGGAGAGCTTTCAGATATTGAAGAAAAAGTTGACCACTGCACCTGTGTTAGTGTTACCTGAGCCGAACGAGCCTTTTGAGGTGTACTGTGATGCATCGTTAAAGGGCCTAGGGTGCGTGCTGATGCAGCATCATAATGTGGTGGCGTATGCCTCACGACAGTTGAGACCTCACGAAGTTAGTTATCCTACGCACGATTTGGAACTCGCTGCGGTTGTGTTTGCCTTGAAGGTGTGGAGGCATTATCTCTATGGGGTTAAGTTCCAAGTCTTCTCCGATCACAAGAGCTTGAAATACCTCTTTGATCAGAAAGAGCTTAATATGAGGCAAAGGAGGTGGATGGAATTGTTGAAAGACTATGACTTTGAGTTAAATTACCATCCTGGAAAGGCGAATATAGTGGCGGATGCGTTAAGTCGGAAGTCGTTATATGCGTCTTGGATGATGCTTCAAGAGGAGAAGTTGCTCAAGGGATTCGAGAGTCTAAAAATTGGTGCTCGAGAAGTATCTGGAACCTTGTGTTTGAGCCGATTAGAAATCTCGAGTGACTTTAAGTCCGAACTCCTAAAGGCTCATGAAAATGATGAAGCGTTATGGAAGGTGTTACCGGCTATCGAGCAAGGAAAACAGTGGAGAGTGTCGGAAGAAAAAGATGGGTTATGGAGATTCAAGGGTAGGATCATTGTGCCAGATGTTGGCACTTTGAGGCAAGATATCTTAAAGGAGGCACACAAAAGCGGATTCTCCATTCACCCGGGGAGTACTAAGATGTACCATGATTTAAAGGCGATGTTTTGGTGGCCGGGTATGAAGAATGATGTGGCGGAATATGTTTCAAAGTGCTTAACTTGTCAAAAGGTAAAGATTGAACATCAAAGACCTTCCGGGATGTTGCAACCCTTAGAGGTTCCGCAATGGAAGTGGGAAAGTATTGTAATGGACTTTGTGTCGGGATTGCCAAGGACTAGGACTGGTTTTGATGCTATCTGGGTGATCGTGGACCGACTGACGAAGTCAGCTCACTTTTTACCCGTTCGGATGACTTACACCCTTGAGGAGCTAGCTCGGTTATACATAAAGGAGATTGTGAGACTCCATGGTGTACCTGCTACTATAATCTCTGATAGAGATCCTCGTTTCACTTCGAGGTTTTGGGGTGCATTTCAGAAAGCTTTTGGAACTCGATTAAGCTTGAGTACAGCGTACCATCCTCAAACAGATGGTCAATCCGAGAGGACGATCCAAACACTAGAGGATATGTTGAGAGCTTGTGTTTTGGACCAACCGGCGAGTTGGGATCGGTATATGCCGTTAGTAGAGTTTTCATACAATAATAGTTACCATGCGAGCATCGGAATGGCTCCGTATGAGGCTTTGTATGGGAGAAAATGTCAATCTCCACTATGTTGGTATGAAGCTGGAGAGAAAGGCTTGTTGGGGCCGGAAATGATAGCTGAGACCACTGAACAAGTCAAGAAAATCCGAGATAGGATGCTTACGGCGCAGAGTCGTCAAAAGAGTTACGCCGATCAAAGGCGGAAGCCCTTAGAATTTGAGGCAGGAGATCATGTTTTCCTGAAAGTTACTCCGACCACAGGAGTAGGTAGAGCGATTAAAGCAAAGAAGTTGAATCCTCGATACATTGGTCCATTTCAGATCCTGGAGAGGATTGGGCCGGTAGCGTATCGGGTGGCTCTACCACCCCATCTTTCAAACCTGCACGACGTATTTCATGTGTCGCAGCTTCGAAAGTATACTCCTGATGCTAGCCATGTGTTAGAACCCGAATCGGTTCAGTTAAGAGAAGATTTGACGCTTCCAGTGGCTCCAGTCAGAATTGATGATACTAGTATCAAACGGTTGCGTGGAAAAGAGGTTTCATTAGTCAAAGTGGCTTGGAGTTGAGGCGGTGTTGAGGAACACACTTGGGAACTTGAGTCGGAGATGCGAACAGATTATCCGCACTTATTCTCAGGTAATTGAATTTGAATTTGAATTTTGTGGGCAAAATTCCCAATTAGGTGGGTAGAATGTAAGACCCGGTTAATTAACGGCTAATTAACCCATATATGAGAATTTATTCTAGAAAGCCAAAAATGATATTTTTATGGCTTAATATGATAGAGGAAATTGAGACGAGAATTTCGGTACCAATTTTATGGAAATCGGACCAACATTGGACCGAACGGGCCAAACCGGTCCTACCGGACCCAAAGTGGGCCCTTGGCCCAACATAACTAAACCAAAACCCTAGTTTTCAGCACTCTCTCTCCTCACACAACACTAATACACGCTGAAAAAGAGAGGCCATGGAGGGAAGAACACTCTCTCAAGTTCTATCTCTCACTTGATCTTCAAACCACCATAACTTTTGATCTAGAGCTCCGATTGCCGCTCCGTTTACGGCCACGCATTCACCGCGGAGAGCTCTACAAAACCCATACAATTAATCTTGAGGTAAGCCACATTTTACTGTTCGAAATTCCAGCCCTTGATTTCGAGTTTCATGAGTAAAAATGTTGAGATTTTGGGTTCTTTGATGTTATAGGACCCAACTCTCTTGAAGGAGAAGGTTAATCTTGTCTCCTTGGACCTTGGGTGTGGTAAGATTCTCAAGCCTAGTGTAATTTATTGTTCTATGAGGTTTGGGCATTGAGATGTTGTGTATGGGTATGATGATTGTGGCTTAGGTTGTGTATATGTGAATATTGGAGCTTGATTGGTGATTTTGGAAAGCTTGGAAGAGGGTTTTGTGTGATAAAATCTGTTCTTGGAGGTGTTGATACCTTGAGAGCTTGTGGACAAGTGGTTTGGAAGTGCTCCGGTTGAGCTTGGGAAATTGGCTAAGGTATGGTTTCGGTTTCCCGTATCTAATATGTAATGTGGTAGGAAATACTTAGGCTAGAGGCCCTAAGATAGGCATTGAATTGATGATGTTGTGGAATGGTTGAGATATATGATGTGATCATATGTGTGATTATGAATATTGATGCCTTGATTGTGTGATATGTGAGAAAATGCATGTTGTGATATATGCTTGATGAATGATTGAGGTTGAATTGATGGGTGGTGCCATATTGTTGGTGAGTATGATGATTATGTATAATGATGGTTGATTGGAAATTGATATTGTTAGAAATTGGGATGAGAAGGATGTATGACATAATATTGTGTTTATCCTTTGGCCTTTTGATTGAGAAGTGTTAAAATGGTTGGAGGTAGTTTTGAGAATTTTGGTAAAATATCAATGCGTGAGTTGAGGATGGCTTGTTGTTGAATTCGGTACACTTTGATTGATTTCAAAGAAAAGGGATGAAATTGGCATGTTTTAATTGATTTTGAAAAGAGTTGAAAGTGGCTTGTTTTGAAAATGGCACTTTGTGGTTTTGAATGAAAATATGGTTTTTGGGCATACTTTGACGGGACATAACTTGGACTACGGATCTTTGATTTGTGCCAAATCTGTTTAGAAATGAAATTGGATCCGGGATGTCCATGCCGTTCGAAGAACGGGTGAAAAATGATTTAAAATGAGAGAGTTATGACCGTCGGAAGATTGGGGGTTGAATCTGTGAATTCTGCAGCTTTTAACTTAGAAAATTTTTAGCAGAATGACCCCTCGCGCGTAGGCGCACTTGGCGCGTATGCGCCGTTCTTCGAGAAAGCATCATCCACGCGTGCGCGTGGAGTGCGCGTACGCGTGGCCCTGTTTTCATCCCAAAGTTGATTTTTGAGTTTTAAAAGCCAAACTTCATACTTCTAAGCCTCCGATCTCACCACTTATGTCTTAAATCATTATGATATGCCTAGCATGAGGAAAAGGGCTAGTGAATGTGGTAACTTGCGAGTGAAGCAAGGGAAAAATGAATGATCCATGAGGATCAAAGATGATCATGTGAGATGTGGAGGATGGCGGTGGAAGTGCTTGTTATGCCATGGGCCGAATGGCCGTAATTGTTAATGAATTGGCTGGTTATGGATTTAACCGTGAGCCGGATGGCTGGATTATGCCGTGTGGCGACGGAGCCATGTTTATGGCTAAGTATAAATGCATATATGCTGTTGAATGAATTGTGAATGCTTGCATTTCCACCATTAGAGATGAGGGTTTCCCTGGGTAGTAGCAGTGGCTAGCCACCACGTGCTCTAGGTTGAGACTCGAAGCTCTTTTGACCCTTTGTCGTAAGTGTGGCCGGGCACTGTGAAAGGCCCGGATGAGCTCGCCCCCGTAAATATTTACCAGTGAGGGTGATGGATATGGATCATGTTTATGATCAAGTTTATGATGAGTATAACTCAAGTTGGGGATGCACGACAGAGGGACAGTCCAATGATTAGCTACCAGGACTTGTCGGGTTGGCTCTATAACCGACAGATGATATCATCAGCCACTAGGGACAGGCATGCATCATAAGCATACTACATGAATTGTTTGAGATTGCCTATTTGACTGCATATTACTTGCTAATTGTCTAAATGCCTTATCTGTTCCTATTTGTAAATCTCTTGTCTGATATAACTATGTTTGCTATATTATACTCTTGCTGGTGGTTGGGAGGTCTGAAGGAATTGGAAAGGGAAGTATTAGTTAGACTGAAGAATCTTTAGTCAGTTGCCACTTACGGTTTAGCTTGTTTATAAGCTTTGATATTATTTGGAGGAAGCTCTAGGATTGCCTTCGGCTTTCCTCTATTATTATGTATTATATATGTGGAAGCTGTTACCGTGCTGGGGACCTCTGGTTCTCACCCATGCGGATTTTGTGGTTTTCAGATGCAGGACGCGAGGCTTCTCATTGAGGCATGCTGGAGACTTCTGGATTAGCGAAGATCCTTTGTTCTCGGGACTCTGTTTTGGGTTATATATCTTGTTTAGATACTTTTATCTCCATTAAATAATACAAACTGTGATGACTCCTTCTAGAGGGGATTTTTGGAGAATAGGTTTTCTGTATTTGTGTCCCTTTGGGTTTCCTTTGGGGTTTCCTTATTTTATCATATGTATATATTGCTATGCTCGGACCGGTTCTCTTCGCAGCCGGATTTTGAGTCTTGATATTCTTGTTTTTGACACTCTTTATATATATGATCTCGCGTTAGCTTATCCCGGTTCGTTACGTTATCGATCGGAGTGTTGCGCGTTCGAGTTACGGTTTTTGTTTACCCCCTTTTTCTACAAAGGCTCCTAGTTATAATCAATTATTCATACTACTATACGTACTAAATTTTTGTTTTAGAGGTCGTAATACCTTGCCATCTCTGAATTATGACTTAAGCATAAGACTTTGTATGATAGGGTGTTACAGTTTCCTTTTCTCTTAGGAAATTGTTGGGTTGCAGGTTTGCTGAAGGGAAGAAGAAAAGGGGTGGCGGCTGCTATGCTTAGGAATTAGGGTTTTATTTTCAAAAGCTAGAGTTAGGGGTATTTTGGTAATTTCAAATAAAGTTGAGAATAATATGGTAATTGAAATCCAAATTAAATCCAACACTAGAGGTATATAGAAAATACTACTTGCTCATCAATTTCACAAATTATTTTCAATAAAATGTCCAAATCTAAAAATTAGAAATAATATACTTAATTTCTTCATTTTCCAAAATAGCAGTAATAATATTTAAAATATTACTTATCTAATCCAAATCATATAAAATCCTTATTATTTCATAACTATCAACCTTATACTTTAAATATAGAAAATAATCCAATAATTATAAAATTGGATAATAATCATAGCTTATCTCAAATCCAATAAATCAAAGCTTGCCTTAATTATCTTTAATAAAATAATCTCTGAAATTAAGGCTATAAATAACTGTAGGATTTGAGACTTGATCATAATAAGACTTTTCAAAAGTTCTGGGTCTTACAAATGTCATGCTTGCACAGCATGATGGAAACTCATCCATTTCCATTTGCCTTGTTACTCTATTATTTTAAAATAACTAATATTTATTAGTCATAACAATATTAAAATTGTTAATGATTATTAGATATGTTATCTTTTAATAAAAATGACATTAAGAACAACAGCAATAACGATACAGATACTTCATTCTGAACTAACTTTATATAAACAAAAAATTGGAAGAAATGGGAAAAAGCTTTAATTCATTATAGTTGTTAATCTAGTAAAGACTTCATTGAAATATGAAAATACAGATAGGATTAAAATTTACCAGAGAAGAAGTCCTATGGGATTTGAGGTACTAAGTAGAGATATAGATTATTGGTTGCATACACAATTTTTTTCCTACATTAATTAAGAGGTATATTTAGGATACAATTGGTCGCTAATTTTTGTTCTTATTTTTCAAAGGGTTGCTTTGGTTTTATTTGTTCTTCAAGTTGTTGCAAAATTGCTAATTTGGTTTTAAATTGTTGAATTATCTGAATTGGTAAAGGGATGGTTTTGAAATCAATTCTGAAGTGGTTTGTTAATTTTTAAATTAACTTTTAACTGAATTGTTGAATGATGCCTTAGATGTATATAACTCAATTATAGCTCATCTGTGTTGAGTTATTACTATTCTATTATAGTGCAAACAAATTAAAACTTGATTATTGTTAACTTAAGATACCATATCTAACTAATTAAAATTTTGACCTTTGTACTTTTAACTGTTTTATATTTATTTTACTCTTTTTTTTCTTTTTTTTTGTTATTATTGTCCATCAAGTTACATAAAAAAATGTCTTCATTTTAATCAATAGGCATATACACTACTTACAACCTTCAGCTTCTTATAATCAGCGTATATACAAGTACATAATAATTTATCCTTTTTTCGTTTTAGAATCATGGACTAACCACCATGTCAATGATAAATCAAAAGGTTAAGTAAATACTATGTGTAATTTTTTGAGGGTGATGACTTACCGTGTTCGAAAAAAATAGATGAGCAGAGGCTATAGATTGATCGAGCTCTTTATATTGTATACCCAACTAAGTGTACTTTCAATCCTTCAAAAAATAGAATGTAGAGTCATGCTACCATTCAAATGGGGGAACAATTCAACTAATTTTGATTCATACACGAATTAAAGTTTTTGGCTTAGCCAGAGTAATAATCACCCATCCCAGAGAACTAACATATTGAAATTTAAAATTTACCTTAAGCCCAAAATGCGTATGAAGTCAATTTCAGTGCTATTGATTAGTTAATTCCAACTCTCTTACTTATGTCTTTTATATTTTTGTGTCAAATTCACTTGGGTGTATTTAATTCTTAATTAACCAGAAAACAAACGTCACTGGAATAATTTATGTATATAATAAAATTAAATAAATCCTCCTGCCAACATGTAATTGTTATACGATTAAAATAGGTAAAATACAAACTAGATTTATAAGCTTTTGTATTTATAAATTCGAAAATTAAAAGAATTCTTGTGCACATTAATCATTTAAATACCATAGTTGGATGCACATAAAGCTTTTACATAGAGCACCGGCATAACAGAAAGAGATGGATAGGGGAGAGCATAAATATTCAATACATTAATTCTTGAGTTATTAGTGATAGGTATGGTGAAAAACTAACATGACACCTTTCACGTTGCAAGTTGAGAATTTTGATAGTTGGCAGCATACAAATCTTTATATAGGCTTAAGAAATCCAAATTTTTATAACCGCTTAGATTTGGTTGACATGCAAATTTAAAAAAAAAAGATAGATGATATTTTAACCACATGTTAATATCATGATTAAAGAATATAAGAAAATCAGTTTGTGCACAGCTAAAAAGAATGGTTCGGTAGCAATAGTGACTATGTACCTTTTAAATAGATTTCATCAGTTATGGATTGTTAGGAAAAATAACAATGTTATCATTTACCAAACTTTATTTAAAATTTAAAATTTAAAACCAAATTATTAGATATGGTTTGTTATGAATTTTTCAAAATATGAAACTTATTTTTTTTTAAAATTGAAATTGACAAGATTTGGTTAAATATTAAATACAATTAAACTGACTTCTAAGCTAAATCGAGCTAATCACAATACTAGTAAGTATTTTGTGTATAATCATTATGTTGACCATAACAAATTTAGACTACCAATGTTCAATATTAATCCTCAACAAGGACCAATGAGAACATCATGACTCAACCACGCATTGCATCGTTTCACAAGGACTTAACATAATTAAATGGAAGAAAAGATATAAAATTCTCCTAAGTTATGGTTTCTAATTATTTTCTCTTTTCTTAAATAAGTTAACTGTTACATGTGCATTCGATTAGTTTTAGGTATAATCAAATTATTATAATTAGATAACCTCGTGTACTATAAGATCTTGTATATTTGCAGTCAATCATAAATATATAGGAAAAGATAATGATATATCTGCATTCGGAAAATTACAAATAAATTCAATCTAAAAGTCTTTGTCTTCTTCTGGAACTTTATTGAGATCAGAATGCATGGCAAAATTAATTCTTTGGTTGGTGAACTCAACTAAGTCGGATTCTGGGTTCAACAGTTTTTCTTCTAATCCTCTTCGTCGTCGTTCTTCCCTTCTCAAGATTCTTTCGAATCATAGTTGTTGTTTTAGAACCTGTTCCACTTGTTCCAACCGGCCTTGATGTCTGTGGGATTTCTTAGCCCCGATGCTTCAGGTCGGAGCACTTGTGAGATTATTCTGCGTCTTTCCGGATTCGAAGGATGCTCATCTCTGGTCACACATTTTTCCCTATCAGTTCGGGGACGTATGACTGCTGCACACTCATTGATATGTCGCTCATCTTCTAGGGCTTCAGAGTAAAAAAATATGTACAAATCTTTAGGGATATCGTCCGCCATGGTACGATGTTGACTTCTAGGGCTCCGGCAAAGGTGTCCGTGTTTATTTTAAATGTAGTGTGCAGGTCTGAGAAATTCAGTTACACAAATATTAATCTATTAAGGATGAAAATCATTATTAAAGTACTAATTGTAAGTACATATAAAAATTTATAAATTTCTTGATAGAGAAATTTTTAACTTATAAAAATTAATGTATGAGGTAAAAATTACAGTTAAAAACATTTACTTATATACTAAATAAAATTAAAATAACTTATAAAAATAATAAGCATAAACGTAATCATCGCACGTATTTTGTTTCTAATAATTAGTTAGAATACAAAAAATTTGTAAATCCAATGTTTCGAGAAATCCTGAACAAGATATGCAAAGCAATTTCAAATGGGTCATGAAAACAAAAAACATAAATGACAAAAAATGATTTTTTTTTTTAATATAAAGATATTTTGCATAAAGTTAGAGTGAAGATCAATGGGTGCACATGAAGGAATGAATAGAGTTGAGTACTAAAACAGAGACCTGGGTGAATGTGACAATAAATTAAAAAATAAATAAATGAAAAAGAGTAGATAATGATTCTAGACAATGATATTCAAGAAGAAGATTTCATAATAAGATATCGTCTGTGTTCGGAGAGAGAATAGAAATATTTATATTACCTTTGATCAATAAAAAAATTATAACTGGTCAAATTTAATTTGAAATTCAAGTGAAATAAAATATCTATTTCAATCGAATTATAATATCCTAATGCCGTTTAAAAAGTAGTTTTAAATTTATTTGTTAAGTAGAAAAAAATTTTACATTTTAAATTAATTTACTCAGAAGATAAAAAAATTTAAATTATAAACATAACAAAATTACAACTCAATTCCTATTAATAGATTTTTAACATTATTTGCAAAATAGTTCACTATTTAAAATGCATTAATATGGTGATGCTTACGGATCAATTTAAATTTTAAACTAATATAATGGTCCAAATTTTGACCTATTTTACCAGTACAAATCAGGTCCAAAACTACGGTGTGATTTTGAAATAATCCCAAATTTTTTTCTTTTAGTTTCACCCACATAAATTACTCGTAGCTACTGGTAGCACAAAATTGTTACTTGGTGCACAAAATTGTTACTCTCTTACAATTTCGCACACATTACTCTCTTACAATTTCGCACACATGACCAGCAAGTGCACTGGGTCGTCCAAGTAATACCTTACGTGAGTAAGGGTCGAATCCCACGGAGATTGTTGGTTTGAAGCAATCTATGGTTATCTTGTAAATCTTAGTCAGGAAGTCAATTATGTTTATCAATTGAATTGTGAGTAACCAGTAGAGCATAAATTAAAAGTTACTTGTTGTGCAGTAATGGAGAATGTGTTGGAGTTTTGGAGATGCTTTGTCTTCTGAATCTCTGCTTTCCTCTGTTTTCTTGTTCACGCACGCACGTCCTCCTATGGCAAGCTGTGTGTTGGTGGATCACCGTTGTCAATGGCTACCTTCCATCCTTCCAGTGAAAACTACGCTCACGCGCTCTGTCACAGCACGGCTAATCACCGGTTGGTTCTCGATCCGGTTGGAATAGGATTTACTATCCTTTTGCATCTGTCACTAACGCCCAGCCTTCAGGAGTTTGAAACTCGTCACAGTCATTCAATCCTTGAATCCTACTCGGAATACCACAGACAAGGTTTAGACTTTCCGGATTCTCATGAATGCCGCCATCAGTTCTAGCTTATACCACGGAGATTCTGATTAAGGAATCTAAGAGATACTCATTCAATCGGATATAGAATGGAGGTGGTTGTCAGGCACATGTTCGTGGGCTGAGGAAGGTGATGAATGTCACAGATCATCACCTTCATCACAGTTAAGCGCGAATGAACATCTTAGATAGGAACAAGCGTGTTTGAATGGAAAACAGAAATACTTGCATTAATTCATCGAGACACAGCAGAGCTCCTCACCCCCAACAATGGGGTTTAGAGACTCATGCCGTCAGAGAATACAAAGTTTAGATCTGAAAATGTCATGAGATACAAAATAAGTCTCTAAAAGTTGTTTAAATACTAAACTAGTAGCCTAGGGTTACAAAATATGAGTGGACTATGATGGATGATGCAGATATCCACTTCTGGGGCCCACTTGGTGTGTGCTGGGGCTGAGATTTCGTGCAGAGGCCATTTGTGGAGTTGAACGCCAGTTTTTAGGCCAGTTTGGGCGTTCAACTCCAGTTTTTGATCCTTTTCTGGCGCTGGACGCCAGAATTGGGCAGAGAACTGGAGTTGAACGCCAGTTTACGTCGTCTATCCTTGTGAAAAGTATGGACTATTATATATTGCTGGAAAGCCCTGGATGTCTAATTTCCAACGCAATTGGAAGCATGCCATTTCGAGTTCTGTAGCTCCAGAAAATCTACTTTGAGTGCAGGGAGGTCAGAATCCAACAGCATCAGCAGTCCTTTTTCAGCCTGAATCAGATTTTTGCTCAGCTCCTTCAATTTCAGCCAGAAAAATACCTGAAATTACAGAAAAACACACAACTCATAGTAAAGTCCAGAAATATGAATTTTTCCTAAAAACTACTAGAAATAGACTAAAACCTAACTAAAACATACTCTAAACTATATGAAATTATCCCCAAAAAGCGTATAAAATATCCGCTCATCACAACACCAAACTTAAACTGTTGCTTGTCCTCAAGCAACTAGACAAATAAAATAGAAGACTAATAGGTTGAGAAGCAATAATATTTCAGAGTTTTTGAATGAAGCTCAGATTCTAATTAGATGAGCGGGGCTAGTAGCTTTTTGCTTCTGAACAGTTTTGGCATCTCACTTTATCCATTGAAGCTCAGAGTGATTGGCATCTATAGGAACTCAGAATTCAGATAGTGTTATTGATTTTCTTAGTTCAGTGTGATGATTCTTGAACACAGCTTCTTTATGAGTCTTGGCCGTGGCCCTAAGCACTTTGTTTTCCAGTATTACTACAGGATACATAAATGCCACAGACACATAACTGGGTGAACCTTTTCAGATTGTGACTCAGCTTTGCTAAAGTCCCCAATTAGAGGTGTCCAGAGTTCTTAAGCACACTCTTCTTTTTGCTTTGGACCTTGACTTTAACCGCTCAGTCTCAAGTTTTCACTTGACACCTGCACGCCACAAGCACATGGTTAGGGACAGCTTGGTTTAGCCGCTTAGACCAGGATTTTATTCCTTTTTGGCCCTCCTATCCACTGATGCTCAAAGCCTTGGGATCCTTTTTATTACCCTTGCCTTTTGGTTTTAAGGGCTTTGGCTTTTTCTGCTTGCTTTCTCTTTTTTTCTCTTTTTTTTTTTTTTTTTTTTTTTTGCAAGCTTTGTTCTTTGCTGCTTTTTCTTGCTTCAAGAATCATTTTTATGATTTTTCAGATTCTCAATAACATGTCTCATGTTCATCATTCTTTCAAGAGCCAACATATTTAACAGTCTTAAACAACAAATTCAAAAGATATATGCAATGTTCAAGCATTCATTCAGAAGACAGAAAGCATTGCCACCACATTTAACTAATTAGAATTTCTCTTATTAAAACTCGAAATTTTATTGCTTCTTATTCAAAAGATCTACTACTTTATTCATGTTTGCTGATGATGAGAAAAATAAACTATAGCTTAATTGGAGATAAAATCAAAATAGATACTAATTACTACTATATGACTCCTAAGGTAAAACTAAAATAAGAACAATTATCACAGAGTTAAGGCTAAGATTAGAACTCAACAACCTTGAGGTTTGGAAGTGGATGTTCCTCTAGTCTGTGAGGTGCTTGGTCCTTGCTTCTTGGAGTGGGTTGTTTTCCTTTAGGGGCTATGATCTTAGTGATCACGGATAAGCACACCAAACTTAGAGCTTTGCTTGTCCTCAAGCAAAAGAAAAGAAAGGAGATGGGTAGAAGGAGAGCTCCTCCTCATCATCCTGGCGTTTGAACGCCCAAACACTGTCTGTTTTGGGCGTTCAACGCCCAAATGCTGATCTCCTGGGCGTTCAGCGCCCATTTGCTGCCATTCCTGGTGTTCAACGCCCAGTGGGTGGCCATTTCTGGCGTTGAACGCCCAATTGCTGCCATTACTGGCGTTTTCTTGCCATTGAGTTCCCTATCTCTGTTTTGTGTGCAAATTCCTTCTGTAACCCTGTAAACTTATACAAATGATTCTGTACCTTAGTGTCAGTGAACTTTATATAAACAAATAAAAATAAAAATAGGGCAAAAATGCTTAGAGGTTTGATGCCCCATGGCTGGGTTGCCTCCCAGAAAGCGCTTCTTTATTGTCTTTAGCTGGACCTTGCTGAGCTTTTAATCTAGCTTCAGCCTTGAGCATTCTTGCTCAGTGTTGCCTTCAAGATAATGCTTGATTCTCTGTCCATTGACAATGAACTTCTTATCAGAATCAATATCTTGAAGCTCCACATAACCATATGGTGACACACTTGTAATCACGTATGGTCCCCTCCACCGGGATTTCAGTTTCCCGGGGAATAGCCTGAGTCTAGAGTTAAATAACAGGACCTTCTGTCCTGGTTCAAAGATTCTAGATGACAGCTTTCTGTCATGCCATTTTTTTTATTTTTCTTTATAAAGCTTGGCATTTTCGAAAGCTGTGAATCTGAATTCCTCTAGCTCATTTAGCTGGAGCAATCGTTTTTCTCCTGCTAATTTGGCATCTAAGTTTAGGAATATGGTTGCCCAGTAGGCCTTATGTTCCAGTTCCACGGGCAAGTGGCATGCCTTACCATACACGAGTTGGTATGGAGAGGTCCCTATAGGGGTCTTGAATGCTGTTCTGTAAGCCCACAGAGCATCATCCAAGCTCCTTGCCCAATCCTTTCTACGGGTATTTACTGTCCGTTCCAGGATTCTCTTTAATTCTCTGTTAGAGACTTCAGCTTGCCCGTTGGTTTGTGGATGATATGGAGTGGCCACTTTGTGGCAAATTCCATACCGAACCATGGCAGAGTAAAGCTGTTTATTGCAGAAGTGAGTGCCTCCATCACTGATTAACACTCTAGGGACACCAAACCTGCTAAAGATATGTTTCTAGAGGAACTTCAGCACTGTTTTAGTATCATTGGTAGGTGTGGCAATAGCCTCAACCCATTTTGATACATAGTCAACTGCCACCAGAATATAAGTGTTTGAGTATGATGGTGGGAAAGGTCCCATGAAGTCAATTCCCCATACATCAAACAACTCTATTTCCAAGATTCCTTGTTGAGGCATGGCGTAACCATGAGGCAGATTACCAGCTCTTTGGCAACTGTCACAATTACATACAAACTCTCGGGAATCTTTATAGAGTGTGGGCCAATAGAAGCCACATTGGAGAACCTTGGTGGCTGTTCGCTCACCTCCGAAATGGCCTCCATATTGAGATCCATGGCAATGCCATACGGATAATTCCGTCTGCACATCTCTTAAAGAGATAGGGCTCATCCCACAAGTAGTACTTTGCATCAGTAATTAGTTTCTTTTTTTGTATTCTATTGTACTCCTTGGGTATGAACCTTGCAGCTTTATAGTTTACAATATCGGCAAACCATGGTGCTTCCTGAATGGCAAATAGATGCTCATCAGGGAACGTCTCAGAGATCTCAAGAAAGGGAAGGGACGTCCCTTCCACTGGCTCTATCCGGGACAGATGATCAGCCACTTGGTTCTCTGTCCCTTTTCTGTCTCTTATTTCTATATCAAACTCTTGCAGAAGCAATACCCATCTGATGAGCCTGGGTTTTGAATCCTGCTTTGTGAGTAGATATTTAAGAGCAGCATGGTCAGTATACACAATCACTTTTGATCCTACTAAGTATGATCTGAACTTGTCAATGGCGTAAACCACTGCAAGTAGTTCTTTTTCTGTGGTTGTGTAATTTTTCTAGGCATCATTTAGAACGCGACTGGCATAATAAATGACATGCAGAAGCTTGTCATGCCTCTGTCCCAATACTGCACCAATGGCATGATCACTGGCATCACACATTAACTCAAATGGCAATGTCCAGTCTGGTGCAGAAATGACTGGTGCTGTGACCAGCTTAGCTTTCAGCGTTTCAAACGCCTGCAGGCATGCTGTGTCAAACACAAATGGTGTGTCAGCAGCTAACAGATTGCTTAGAGGTTTTGCGATTTTTGAAAAATCCTTTATAAACCTCCTATAGAATCCTGCATGCCCCAGAAAGCTTCTGATTGCCTTGACATTGGCAGGTGGTGGTAATTTTTCAATTACCTCTATTTTTGCTTGATCCACCTCTATTCCCTTGTTTGAGATTTTATGCCCAAGAACAATTCCTTCAGTCACCATGAAGTGACACTTTTCCCAGTTTAAAACTAGGTTGGTTTCTTGGCATCTTTTCAGAACAAGTTTCAGGTGATCAAGACAGGAGCTGAATGAGTCTCCATATACTGAGAAGTCATCCATGAAGACTTCCAGAAATTTTTCCACCATATCAGAGAAAATAGAGAGCATGCATCTCTGGAAGGTTGCAGGTGCATTGCATAGCCCAAAGGGCATCCTTCTATAAGCAAACACTCCGGATGGACATGTGAATGCTGTTTTCTCTTGATCCTGGGGATCTACTGCAATCTGGTTATAGCCTGAGTAGCCATCCAAAAAGCAGTAATAATCATGACCTGCTAGTCTCTCTAGCATCTGGTCTATGAATGGTAAAGGAAAATGATCCTTTCTGGTGGCTGTATTGAGCCTTCTGTAGTCAATACACATGCGCCACCCTGTAACTGTTCTTGTAGGAACCAGTTCATTTTTTTCATTATGAATCACTGTCATGCCTCCCTTTTTTGGGACGACTTGAACAGGGCTCACCCAGGGGCTGTCAGAAATGGGATAAATAATCCCAGCCTCTAGTAATTTGGTGACCTCTTTCTGCACCACTTCCTTCATGGTTAGATTTAGCCGCCTCTGTGGTTGAACCACTGGTTTGGCATTATCCTCCAATAGGATTTTGTGCATGCATCTAGCTGGGCTTATGCCCTTAAGGTCACCTATGGACCACCCAAGAGCTGTCTTGTGTGTCCTTAGCACTTGAATAAGTGCTTCCTCTTCCTGTGAATTTAAAGCAGAGCTTATGATCACTGGAAAGGTGTCACCTTCTCCTAGAAATGCATATTTCAAGGATGGTGGCAGTGGCTTGAGCTCTGGTTTAGGAGGTTTTTCCTCTTTCAGAAGAAAGTTCAGAGGCTCTTTCATGTCCCCTGAATCCTCCAAATCAGGCTGAACATCTTTAAAGATGTCTTCCAACTCTGATTCGAGACTCTCAGCCATGTTGATCTCTTCTACCAAAGAGTCAATAAGGTCAACTTTCATGCAGTCTGTTGATGTGTCTGCATGCTGCATGGCTTTGACAGCGTTCAACTTGAACTCGTCATCGTTGACTCTCAGGGTTATTTTCCCCTGTTGGACGTCAATGAGGGATCGTCCAGTTGCTAGGAAGGGTCTTCCTAGAATGAGAGTGGCACTCTTGTGCTCCTCCATTTCCAGTACAACAAAGTCAGTGGGAAAGGCGAATGGCCCAACTCTGACAATCATGTCCTCAATCACGCCTGATGGGTATTTAGTGGAACCATCAGCAAGTTGGAGACATATCCGGGTTGGTTTAACTTCATCAGTTAAGCCAAGCTTTCTGATAGTGGATGCAGGTATCAGGTTGATGCTTGCCCCAAGATCGCATAAAGCTGTCTTGGTGCAATCACCTTCTAATATGCATGGTATCAGAAAACTCCCAGGGTCTTTAAGCTTTTCAGGAAAGCTTTTCAGAATGACTGCACTGCATTCTTCAGTGAGGAGAACTCTTTTTGTTTCTCTCCACTCCTTTTTATCACTCAAGATCTCTTTCATGAACTTGGCATAAGAAGGTATTTGCTCAAGTGCCTCTGCAAATGGAATCTTTATTTCAAGAGTCCTTAGATAATCTGCAAAGCGAGCAAATTGCTTATCCTGCTCCTCTTTCCGGAGTTTTTGAGGATAAGGTATCTTGGCTTTATAATCCTCAACCTTAGTGGTTAGAGGAGCCTTTTTAGAGGGGTTGTTATCAGCACTTGTGTGTGTCTGATCCCTCACTGGCAATTGCGTACCAGAGTCAGAAGCTGGAGTGACGTTAGACGCCAACTCACTGTCTGTTCCTGGCGCCTGAACGCCAGAAATCTGCCCCTGTTGGTCGTTCAACGCCAGATTCTTGCCCATTTCTAGCGTTGAACGCCAATCCTGCCTTGTTTCTGGCGCTGAACGCCAGTTTTAGGCATGGTCTGGGCGTTCAGCGCCAGCCTTTCACCCGTTTTCTGGTGTTTTAGTGCCAGAATTATTTTTCCCTGGGCTCTTACTGTCCTCAGGGGAATCTTTGGTGGGTTGCTCGTTTCTTGAATTTTTGATGCCTTGAGGTGGGGTATTTAATGTTTTCCCACTTCTTAATTGCACTGCTTGGCATTCTTCTGCTATTTGCTTTGATAGCTGCTGCTTTGTTTGCTTAAACTGTTCTTCCATATGTATATTAGCTATCCTTATCTCCTGTAACCTGTCTTTGAATTCAGCTAGCTGCTTTGTTAGAAAATCTAATTGCTGGTTGAATTCAGCAGCTTGTTTTACAGTACTGAATTCAGCAGTTACTGTTTTAACCTCTTCATTCATGGAAGGGTTGCTGCTTAGATACAGATGCTGATTCTTGGCAACTGTATCAATGAGCTCTTGAGCTTCTTCAATTGTCTTTCTCATATGGATAGATCCACCAGCTGAGTAATCTAAAGACATCTGAGCTCCTTCTGCAAGCCCATAGTAGAAGATGTCTAACTGAACCCACTCTGAAAACATTTCAGAGGGGCATTTTCGTAGCATCTCTCTGTATCTCTCCCAGGCATCATAAAGAGATTCATTATCTCCTTGTTTAAAGCCTTGGATGTCCAGCCTCAGCTGTGTCATCCTTTTGGAGGGAAATATTGATTCAGGAATTTTTCTGTCAGCTGTTTCCATGTCCTTATGCTGGCCTTAGGTTGGTTATTTAACCACCTCTTAGCTTGATCTTTTACAGCAAATGGAAACAGTAATAGTCTGTAGACATCCTGATCTATTTCCTTATCATGTACTGTGTCAGCAATTTGTAAAAATTGTGCCAGAAACTCTGTAGGTTCTTCCTGTGGAAGACCGGAATACTGGCAACTTTGCTGCACCATGATAATGAGCTGAGGATTCAACTCAAAGCTACTAACTCCAATGGAGGGTATGCAGATGCTACTCCCATATGAAGCAGTAGAGGGGTTAGAATATGACCCCAAAGTCCTCCTGGACTGTCCATCTCCACTTATGTCCATGATGGATATATGGATATAACTTGGACTGATTTATCTTTTTATTTATTTTATTTTATAAGAAGTAAATACTAAAATAAAATAAAATAACTAAAAAGAATTTGAATTTTGAAATTTTTTTTTATTTATTTTTTTTTTTTCGTAAAAAAAATTAAAAATAATTAGTTAAAAAGAAAACGAAATTTTTTGAAAAAGAGGGAAGATATTTTCGAAAATTAGAGAGAGAGAGTTAGTTAGGTAGTTTTGAAAAAGTTAAGAAACAAACAAAAAGTTAGTTAGTTAGTTGAAACAAATTTTTGAAAAGATAAGAAGTTAGGAGAGATATTTTGAAAAGATATTTTTTTTTTTTGAATTTAGTGAGGAGAGAGAAAAACAATAAGATAGTACAAGATTTAGAATTTTTAGATCTAATGCTCCTTGTTTTCGAAAAATTTGGAGGGAAAACACCAAGGAACACCAAACTTAAAAATTTTAAGATCAAGACACAAGGAAAACTCAAGAACACTTTGAAGACTCACAAGAACACAAGAACATGAAGGAAGAACACCAAACTTAAAATTTTTAGAAAACTAAACCAAAATTTTCGAAAATCAAAGGGGGATTAACAGGAAAACACCAAACTTAAAGTTTGGCACAAGATTTAATAGAAAAAATATTTTTGAAAAAGAAGGTTTTGAAAAGAGTAATAAAGATTCTAACCCAATCAAATTAATGTTCTAGCCAAATGAGTTATGAGACCTTCAGAAAAAAAAATTTTAAGAAAGATTATTTTTGAAAACACCAAACTTAAAGTTTGGCACGGGATTTAATAGAAAAATTATTTTTTGAAAAAGAAGGTTTTGAAAAGAGTAATAAAGATTCTAACCCAATCAAATTAATGTTCTAGCCAAATGAGTTATGGGACCTTCAAAAACCAAAATTTTTAAGAAAGATTATTTTTGAAAAAGGTTTTTAAAAATATGATAGCCAATTATCATGAACATAAACACCACGTTCTAAATAACTGAGCTATAAATTTAAAGTATTTTAACAAGGGGTAAATAATAAAAGACTCTAAACCAAAAAAAAAAAAAAGATTTTTCCTAATCTAAGCAACAAAATAATCCGTCAGTTGTTCAAACACGAACAATCCCCGGCAACGGCGCCAAAAACTTGGTAGCACAAAATTGTTTCTTGGTGCACAAAATTGTTACTCTCTTACAATTTCGCACACATTACTCTCTTACAATTTCGCACACATGACCAGCAAGTGCACTGGGTCGTCCAAGTAATACCTTACGTGAGTAAGGGTCGAATCCCACAGAGATTGTTGGTTTGAAGCAATCTATGGTTATCTTGTAAATCTTAGTCAGGAAGTCAATTATGTTTATCAATTGAATTGTGAATAACCAGTAGAGCATAGATTAAAAGTTACTTGTTGTGCAGTAATGGAGAATATGTTGGAGTTTTGGAGATGCTTTGTCCTCTGAATCTCTGCTTTCCTCTGTCTTCTGATTTACGCACGCACGTCCTCCTATGGCAAGCTGTGTGTTGGTGGATCACCGTTGTCAATGGCTACCTTCCATCCTTCCAGTGAAAACTACGCTCACGCGCTCTGTCACAGCACGGCTAATCACCGGTTGGTTCTCGATCCGGTTGGAATAGGATTTACTATCCTTTTGCGTCTGTCACTAACGCCCAGCCTTCAGGAGTTTAAAGCTCGTCACAGTCATTCAATCCTTGAATCCTACTCGGAATGCCACAGACAAGGCTTAGACTTTCCGGATTCTCATGAATGCCGCCATCAGTTCTAGCTTATACCACGGAGATTCTGATTAAAGAATCTAAGAGACACTCATTCAATCGGATATAGAACGGAGGTGGTTGTCAGGCACACGTTCATGGGTTGAGGAAGGTGATGTCACAGCTCATCACCATCATCACAGTTAAGCGCGAATGAACATCTTAGATAGGAACAAGCGTGTTTGAATGAAAACAGAAATACTTGCATTAATTCATTGAGACACAGCAGAGCTCCTCACCCCCAACAATGGGATTTAGAGACTCATGCCATCAGAGAATACAAAGTTTAGATCTGAAATGTCATGAGGTACAAAATAAGTCTCTAAAAGTTGTTTAAATACTAAACTAGTAGCCTAGGGTTACAAAATATGAGTGGACTATGATGGATGATGCAGATATCCACTTCTGGGGCCCACTTGGTGTGTGCTGGGGCTGAGATTTCGTGCAGAGGCCATTTGTGGAGTTGAACGCCAGTTTTTATGCCAGTTTGGGCGTTCAACTCCAGTTTTTGATCCTTTTCTGGCGCTGGACGCCAGAATTGGGCAGAGAACTGGCGTTGAACGCCAGTTTACGTCGTCTATCCTTGTGCAAAGTATGGACTATTATATATTGCTGGAAAGCCCTGGATGTCTACTTTCCAACGCAATTGGAAGCATACCATTTCGAGTTCTGTAGCTCCAGAAAATCTACTTTGAGTGTAGGGAGGTCAGAATCCAACAGCATCAGCAGTCCTTTTTCAGCCTGAATCAGATTTTTGCTCAGCTCCTTCAATTTCAGCCAGAAAAATACCTGAAATTACAGAAAAACACACAACTCATAGTAAAGTCCAGAAATATGAATTTTTCCTAAAAACTACTAGAAATAGACTAAAAACTAACTAAAACATACTCTAAACTATATGAAATTATCCCCAAAAAGCGTATAAACTAACACTGCATTTTTGAAGTTGTTGTTCAAAAATCGTAAAACCTCTAAGCAATCTGTTAGCTGCTGACACGCCATTTGTGTTTGACACAGCATGCCTGCAGGCGTTTGAAACGCTGAAAGCTAAGCTGGTCACAGCACCAGTCATTTCTGCACCAGACTGGACATTGCCATTTGAGTTAATGTGTGATGCCAGTAATCATGCCATTGGTGCAGTATTGGGACAGAGGCATGACAAGCTTCTGCATGTCATTTATTATGCCAGTCGCGTTCTAAATGATGCCCAGAAAAATTACACAACCACAGAAAAAGAACTACTTGCAGTGGTTTACGCCATTGACAAGTTCAGATCATACTTAGTAGGATCAAAAGTGATTGTGTATACTGACCATGCTGCTCTTAAATATCTACTCACAAAGCAGGATTCAAAACCCAGGCTCATCAGATGGGTATTGCTTCTGCAAGAGTTTGATATAGAAATAAGAGACAGAAAAGGGACAGAGAACCAAGTGGCTGATCATCTGTCCCGGATAGAGCCAGTGGAAGGGACGTCCCTTCCCTTTCTTGAGATCTCTGAGACGTTCCCTGATGAGCATCTATTTGCCATTCAGGAAGCACCATGGTTTGCCGATATTGCAAACTATAAAGCTGCAAGGTTCATACCCAAGGAGTACAATAGAATACAAAAAAAGAAACTAATTACTGATGCAAAGTACTACTTGTGGGATGAGCCCTATCTCTTTAAGAGATGTGCAGACGGAATTATCCGTAGGTGTGTCCCCAGAGAGGAAGCACAGAGAATCCTATGGCATTGCCATGGATCTCAATATGGAGGCCATTTCGGAGGTGAGCGAACAGCCACCAAGGTTCTCCAATGTGGCTTCTATTGGCCCACACTCTATAAAGATTCCCGAGAGTTTGTACGTAATTGTGACAGTTGCCAAAGAGCTGGTAATCTGCCTCATGGTTACGCCATGCCTCAACAAGGAATCTTGGAAATAGAGTTGTTTGATGTATGGGGAATTGACTTCATGGGACCTTTCCCACCATCATACTCAAACACTTATATTCTGGTGGCAGTTGACTATGTATCAAAATGGGTTGAGGCTATTGCCACACCTATCAATGATACTAAAACAGTGCTGAAGTTCCTCCAGAAACATATCTTTAGCAGGTTTGGTGTCCCTAGAGTGTTAATCAGTGATGGGGGCACTCACTTCTGCAATAAACAGCTTTACTCTGCCATGGTTCGGTATGGAATTTGCCACAAAGTGGCCACTCCATATCATCCACAAACCAACGGGCAAGCTGAAGTCTCTAACAGAGAATTAAAGAGAATCCTGGAACGGACAGTAAATACCCGTAGAAAGGATTGGGCAAGGAGCTTGGATGATGCTCTGTGGGCTTACAGAACAGCATTCAAGACCCCTATAGGGACCTCTCCATACCAACTCGTGTATGGTAAGGCATGCCACTTGCCCGTGGAACTGGAACATAAGGCCTACTGGGCAACCAGATTCCTAAACTTAGATGCCAAATTAGCAGGAGAAAAACGATTGCTCCAGCTAAATGAGCTAGAGGAATTCAGATTCACAGCTTTCGAAAATGCCAAGCTTTATAAAGAAAAATAAAAAAAATGGCATGACAGAAAGCTGTCATCTAGAATCTTTGAACCAGGACAGAAGGTCCTGTTATTTAACTCTAGACTCAGGCTATTCCCCGGGAAACTGAAATCCCGGTGGAGGGGACCATACGTGATTACAAGTGTGTCACCATATGGTTATGTGGAGCTTCAAGATATTGATTCTGATAAGAAGTTCATTGTCAATGGACAGAGAATCAAGCATTATCTTGAAGGCAACACTGAGCAAGAATGCTCAAGGCTGAAGCTAGATTAAAAGCTCAGCAAGGTCCAGCTAAAGACAATAAAGAAGCGCTTTCTGGGAGGCAACCCAGCCATGGGGCATCAAACCTCTAAGCATTTTTGCCCTATTTTTATTTTTATTTGTTTATATAAAGTTCACTGACACTAAGGTACAGAATCATTTGTATAAGTTTACAGGGTTACAGAAGGAATTTGCACACAAAACAGAGATAGGGAACTCAATGGCAAGAAAACGCCAGTAATGGCAGCAATTGGGCGTTCAACGCCAGAAATGGCCACCCACTGGGCGTTGAACACCAGGAATGGCAGCAAATGGGCGCTGAACGCCCAGGAGATCAGCATTTGGGCGTTGAACGCCCAAAACAGACAGTGTTTGGGCGTTCAAACGCCAGGATGATGAGGAGGAGCTCTCCTTCTACCCATCTCCTTTCTTTTCTTTTGCTTGAGGAGAAGCAAAGCTCTAAGTTTGGTGTGCTTATCCGTGATCACTAAGATCATGGCCCCTAAAGGAAAACAACCCACTCCAAGAAGCAAGGACCAAGCACCTCACAGACTAGAGGAACATCCACTTCCAAACCTCAAGGTTGTTGAGTTCTAATCTTAGCCTTAACTCTGTGATAATTGTTCTTATTTTAGTTTTACCTTAGGAGTCATATAGTAGTAATTAGTATCTATTTTGATTTTATCTCCAATTAAGCTATAGTTTATTTTTCTCATCATCAGCAAACATGAATAAAGTAGTAGATCTTTTGAATAAGAAGCAATAAAATTTCGAGTTTTAATAAGAGAAATTCTAATTAGTTAAATGTGGTGGCAATGCTTTCTGTCTTCTGAATGAATGCTTGAACAGTGCATATATCTTTTGAATTTGTTGTTTAAGACTGTTAAATATGTTGGCTCTTGAAAGAATGATGAACATGAGACATGTTATTGAGAATCTGAAAAATCATAAAAATGATTCTTGAAACAAGAAAAAGCAGCAAAGAACAAAGCTTGCAAAAAAAAAAAAAAAAAAAAAGAGAAAGCAAGCAGAAAAAGCCAAAGCCCTTAAAACCAAAAGTCAAGGGTAATAAAAAGGATCCCAAGGCTTTGAGCATCAGTGGATAGGAGGGCCAAAAAGGAATAAAATCCTGGTCTAAGCGGCTAAACCAAGCTGTCCCTAACCATGTGCTTGTGGCGTGCAGGTGTCAAGTGAAAACTTGAGACTGAGCGGTTAAAGTCAAGGTCAAAAGCAAAAAGAAGAGTGTGCTTAAGAACTCTGGACACCTCTAATTGGGGACTTTAGCAAAGCTGAGTCACAATCTGAAAAGGTTCACCCAGTTATGTGTCTGTGGCATTTATGTATCCTGTAGTAATACTGGAAAACAAAGTGCTTAGGGCCACGGCCAAGACTCATAAAGAAGCTGTGTTCAAGAATCATCACACTGAACTAAGAAAATCAATAACACTATCTGAATTCTGAGTTCCTATAGATGCCAATCACTCTGAGCTTCAATGGATAAAGTGAGATGCCAAAACTGTTCAGAAGCAAAAAGCTACTAGCCCCGCTCATCTAATTAGAATCTGAGCTTCATTCAAAAACTCTGAAATATTATTGCTTCTCAACCTATTAGTCTTCTATTTTATTTGTCTAGTTGCTTGAGGACAAGCAACAGTTTAAGTTTGGTGTTGTGATGAGCGGATATTTTATACGCTTTTTGGGGATAATTTCATATAGTTTAGAGTATGTTTTAGTTAGTTTTTAGTCTATTTCTAGTAGTTTTTAGGAAAAATTCATATTTCTGGACTTTACTATGAGTTGTGTGTTTTTCTGTAATTTCAGGTATTTTTCTGGCTGAAATTGAAGGAGCTGAGCAAAAATCTGATTCAGGCTGAAAAAGGACTGCTGATGCTGTTGGATTCTGACCTCCCTGCACTCAAAGTGTATTTTCTGGAGCTACAGAACTCGAAATGGAATGCTTCCAATTGCGTTAGAAAGTAGACATCCAGGGCTTTCCAGCAATATATAATAGTCCATACTTTGCACAAGGATAGACGACGTAAACTGGCGTTCAACGCCAGTTCTCTGCCCAATTCTGGCGTCCAGCGCCAGAAAAGGATCAAAAACTGGAGTTGAACGCCCAAACTGGCATAAAAACTGGCGTTCAACTCCACAAATGGCCTCTGCACGAAATCTCAGCCCCAACACACACCAAGTGGGCCCCGGCACACTAAGTGGGCCCCAGAAGTGGATATCTGCATCATCCATCATAGTCCACTCATATTTTGTAACCCTAGGCTACTAGTTTAGTATTTAAACAACTTTTAGAGACTTATTTTGTATCTCATGACATTTTCAGATCTAAACTTTGTATTCTCTGACGGCATGAGTCTCTAAATCCCATTGTTGGGGGTGAGGAGCTCTGCTGTGTCTCGATGAATTAATGCAAGTATTTCTGTTTTCCATTCAAACACGCTTGTTCCTATCTAAGATGTTCATTCGCGCTTAACTGTGATGAAGGTGATGATCTGTGACATTCATCACCTTCCTCAGCCCACGAACGTGTGCCTGACAACCACCTCCGTTCTATATCCGATTGAATGAGTATCTCTTAGATTCCTTAATCAGAATCTCCGTGGTATAAGCTAGAACTGATGGCGGCATTCATGAGAATCCGGAAAGTCTAAACCTTGTCTGTGGTATTCCGAGTAGGATTCAAGGATTGAATGACTGTGACAAGCTTCAAACTCCTGAAGGCTGGGCGTTAGTGACAGATGCAAAAGGATAGTAAATCCTATTCCAACCGGATCGAGAACCAACCGGTGATTAGCCGTGCTGTGACAGAGCGCGTGAGCGTAGTTTTCACTGGAAGGATGGAAGGTAGCCATTGACAACGGTGATCCACCAACACACAGCTTGCCATAGGAGGACGTGCGTGCGTGAACAAGAAAACAGAGGAAAGCAGAGATTCAGAAGACAAAGCATCTCCAAAACTCCAACACATTCTCCATTACTGCACAACAAGTAACTTTTAATTTATGCTCTACTGGTTACTCACAATTCAATTGATAAACATAATTGACTTCCTGACTAAGATTTACAAGATAACCATAGATTGCTTCAAACCAACAATCTCCGTGGGATTCGACCCTTACTCACGTAAGGTATTACTTGGACGACCCAGTGCACTTGCTGGTCATGTGTGCGAAATTGTAAGAGAGTAACAATTTTGTGCACCAAGTAACAATTTTGTGCTACCAAGTTTTTGAACCACCGGATACATAAATGCCACAGACACATAATTGGGTGAACCTTTTAGATTGTGACTCAGCTTTGCTAAAGTCCCCAATTAGAGGTGTCCAGAGTTCTTAAGCACACTCTTCTTTTTGCTTTGGACCTTGACTTTAACCGCTCAGTCTCAAGTTTTCACTTGACACCTTCACGCCACAAGCACATGGTTAGGGACAGCTTGATTTAGCCGCTTAGGCCAGGATTTTATTCCTTTTTGGCCCTCCTATCCACTGATGCTCAAAGCCTTGGGATCCTTTTTATTACCCTTGCCTTTTGGTTTTAAGAGCTTTGGCTTTTTCTGCTTGCTTTCTCTTTTTTTCTTTCTTTTTTTTTTTCTGCAAGCTTTGTTCTTTGCTGCTTTTTCTTGCTTCAAGAATCATTTTTATGATTTTTCAGATTCTCAATAACATGTCTCATGTTCATCATTCTTTCAAGAGCCAACATATTTAACAGTCTTAAACAACAAATTCAAAAGATATATGCATTGTTCAAGCATTCATTCAGAAGATAGAAAGCATTGCCACCACATTTAACTAATTAGAATTTCTCTTATTAAAACTCGAAATTTTATTGCTTCTTATTCAAAAGATCTACTACTTTATTCATGTTTGCTGATGATGAGAAAAATAAACTATAGCTTAATTGGAGATAAAATCAAAATAGATACTAATTACTCTATATGACTCCTAAGGTAAAATTAAAATAAGAACAGTTATCACAGAGTTAAGGCTAAGATTAGAACTCAACAACCTTGAGGTTTGGGAAGTGGATGTTCCTCTAGTCTGTGAGGTGCTTGGTCCTTCAAGAGAAAATTTATGGCGCTTCAGTTCCTTTAAATCATGCCCTTGCTCCTCTTGGAGTGGGTTGTTTTCCTTTAGGGGCCATGATCTTAGTGATCACGGATAAGCACACCAAACTTAGAGCTTTGCTTGTCCTCAAGCAAAAGAAAAAGAAGGAGATGGGTAGGAGGAGAGCTCCTACCCACCATCCTGGCGTTTGAACGCCCAAACACTGCCTGTTTTGGGCGTTCAACGCCCAAATGCTGCTCTCCTGGGCGTTCAACGTCCAGTTGTTGCCCTTTTCTGGCGTTGAACGCCAGATAGCTATCCTTACTGGCGTTCAGCGCCCACTGGATGCCCATTTTGGGCGCTGAACGCCCAAAATGGCCTTCACTGGTGTTTTCTTGCCAGTAAGCTCCCTATCTCTGTTTTGTGTGTAGATTCCTTCTGTAACCCTGTAAACTTATGCAAATGATTCTTTACCTTAGTGTCAGTGAACTTTATATAAACAAATAAAAATAAAAAAATGAAAGGTCCAGGCATGGCTGAGAGGCCAGCCCCTCTGATCTAAGAACCAGGCGTCCAAAGATGGTCAAAAAGACTAGTAAGAGGTCCTATTTATAATAAACTAGTCACTAGGGTTTACATGAGTAAGTAATTGATGCATAAATCCACTTCCGGGGCCCACTTGGTGTGTGTTTGGGCTGAGCTTAAGTGTAGCACGTGCAGAGGCCATTTGTGGAGTTGAACGCCAGTATTTGTGCCAGTTTGGGCGTTCAACTCTGGTTTTGGATCCTTTTCTGGCGCTGGACGCCAGATTTGGGCAGAAGGCTGACGTTGAACGCCAGTTTACGTCGTCTATTCTTGGCCAAAGTATGGACTATTATATATTGCTGGAAAGCCCTGGATGTCTACTTTCCAACGCAATTGGAAGCGCGCCATTTCGAGTTCTGTAGCTCCAGAAAATCCACTTTGAGTGTAGGGAGGTCAGAATCCAACAGCATCAGCAGTCCTTTTTCAACCTCTGAATCTGATTTCTGCTCAAGTCCCTCAATTTTAGCCAGAAAGTACCTGAAATCACAGAAAAACACACAAACTCATAGTAAAGTCCAGAAATGTGAATTTAACATAAAAACTAATGAAAACATCCCTAAAAGTAACTAGATCCTACTAAAAACATACTAAAAACAATGCCAAAAAGCGTATAAATTATCCGCTCATCACAACACCAAACTTAAATTGTTGCTTGTCCCCAAGCAACTGAAAATCAAATAGGATAAAAAGAAGAGAATATACTATAAATTCCAAACTATCAATGAAACATAGCTTCAATCATATGAGCGGGACTTATAGCTTTTTGCCTCTTGAATAGTTTTGGCATCTCACTTTATCCATTGAGGTTCAGAATGATTGGCATCTATAGGAACTTCAGATTTCGAATAGTGTTATTGACTCTCCTAGTTCAGTATGATGATTCTTGAACACAGCTTCTTTATGAGTCTTGGCCGTGGCCCTAAGCACTTTGTTTTCCAGTATTACCACCGGATACATAAATGCCACAGACATATAATTGGGTGAACCTTTTCAGATTGTGACTCAGCTTTGCTAGAGTCCCCAATTAGAGGTGTCCAGGGTTCTTAAGCACACTCTTTGTTTTTTTGCTTTGGACCTTGACTTTAACCGCTCAGTCTCAAGTTTTCACTTGACACCTACACGCCACAAGCACATGGTTAGGGACAGCTTGGTTTAGCCGCTTAGACCAGGATTTTATTCCTTTAGGCCCTCCTATCCACTGATGCTCAAAGCCTTGGGATCCTTTTTATTTCCCTTGCCTTTTGGTTTTAAGGGTTATTGGCTTTTTCTGCTTGCTTTTTCTTTTTCTTTCTTTTTTTTTTCGCCTATTTTTTTCTGCAAGCTTTGTTCTTTGCTGCTTTTTCTTGCTTCAAGAATCATTTTTATGATTTTTCAGATTATCAAATAACATGTCTCCTAGTCATCATTCTTTCAAGAGCCAACATATTTAACATTCTTAAACAACAACTTCAAAAGACATATGCACTGTTCAAGCATTCATTCAGAAAACAAGAAGCATTGTCACCACATCAATATAATTAGGCTAAGTTCAAGGATAAATTCGAAACTCATGTACTTCTTGTTCTTTTGAATTAAAACATTTTTCATTTAAGAGAGGTGATGGATTCATAGGACATTTATAACTTTAAGACAAAGTTACTACTACTAATGATCATGTAATTAAGACACAAACACAGATAAGCACATAACATAGAAAACGAAAAACAGAAGAAATAAGAACAAGGAATGAATCCACCTTAGTGATGGTGGCGTTTCCTTCTTGAGGAACCAATGATGTCCTTGAGCTCTTCTATGTCTCTTCCTTGTCTTTGTTGCTCCTCCCTCATTGCTTTTTGATCTTCTCTTATTTCATGGAGCATGATGGAGTGCTCTTGATGTTCCACCCTTAATTGTCCCATATTGGAACTCAATTCTCCTAGGGAGGTGTTGATTTGCTCCCAATAGTTATGTGGAGGAAAGTGCATTTGAGGCATCTCAGGGATCTCATGGAAGTGAGCTTCTTGCGCCTCTTGAGCTCCATGACTGGGCTCTCTTGCTTGCTCCATCTTTTTCTTAGTGATGGGCTTGTCCTCTTTGATGAGGATATCTCCCTCTATGTCAATCCCAGCTGAATTGCATAGGTGGCAAATGAGGTGAGGAAAGGCTAACCTTGCCATAGTGGAGGACTTGTCAGCCACCTTGTAGAGTTCTTGAGGTATAATCTCATGAACTTCCACCTCTTCTCCAATCATGATGCTATGGATCATGATGGCCCGGTCTATAGTAACTTCAGACCGGTTGCTAGTGGGCATGATTGAGCATTGAATGAACTCCAACCATCCTCTAGCTATAGGCTTGAGGTCCAATCTTCTTAGTTGAACCGGCTTGCCTTTGGAGTCAATCTTCCATTGAGCTCCTTCTACACATATGTCCATAAGGACTTGGTCCAACCTTTGATCAAAGTTGACTCTCCTTGTGTAGGGGCGTGCGTTCTCTTCCATGTATGGCAAGTTGAACGCCAACCTCACATTTTCCGGACTAAAATCTAAGTATTTCCCCCGAACCATTGTAACATAGTTCTTTGGATCCGGGTTCTTACTTTGATCATGGTTCTTGGTGATCCATGCATTGGCATAGAACTCTTGAACCATTAGGATGCCGACTTGTTGGATGGGGTTTGTTAGAACTTCTCAACCTCTTCTTTGAATTTCATGTCGGATCTCCGGATACTCATTTCTTTTGAGTTTAAAAGGGACCTCAGGGATCACCTTCTTCTTGGCCACAACATCATAGAAGTGGTGTTGATGGGCTTTGGAGATGAATCTTTCCATCTCCCATGACTCGGATGTGAAAGCTTTTGTCTTCCCTTTCCCTCTTCTAGAGGATTCTCCGGTCTTAGGTGCCATCAATGGTAATGGAAAAACAAAAAAAGCTATGCTTTTACCACACCAAACTTAGAATATTGCTCGCCCTCGAGCAATAAACAAAAGAATAGTAGAAGAAGAAGAAGAAATATGGAGAGGGAGAGGGAGATGTGGTTTCGGCCAAGAGGAGTGTAGAGGGGTGTGTGGTGTGAATTTGATGAAGAATGGAGGTCTTTATATAGAGAAGGGAGGGGGGTATTGGTTCGGCCATATGGGTGGGTTTGGGTGGGAAATTGGTTTTGAATTTTGAAGGTAGGTGGAGTTTATGAGTGGTGAAGGGTTTTTGGGGAAGAGTGTTTATGGGGTTATGTGAAAGAGAGTGGTGAGAAGAAGTGAGTGGAGGTAGGTGGGGATCCTGTGGGGTCCACAGATCCTGAGTGGATCCTGTGGGGTCCACAGATCCTGAGGTTTTCAAGGATTTACATCCCTGCACCCCTTAGGCATGTAAAAATGCCTTTGTATCCAACTCTGGGCGTTCAGCGCCAGGTTGGTGGCCATTTTGGGCGTTCAACGCCCATTTGTGTGCCATTTCTGGCGTTGAACGCCAGAACCATGCCTGTTCTGGCGTTCAGCGCCCAGAAGCTGCCCATTTTGGGCGTTCAGCGCCAGAACCATGCTCTGTTCTGGCGCTGAACGCCAGACAGATGCTCCTCCAGGGTGTGATTTTTCTTCTGCTGTTTTTGATTCCGTTTTCAATTTTTATATTTATTTTGTGACTCCACATGATCATGAACATAAGATATTTATCCTGGATCGTATTTTGGATCCTGTGATCTCGTTTAGAGGGCTGGCCATCTCGGCCATGCCTGGACCTTCACTTATGTATTTTCATACGGTAGAGTTTCTACACTCCATAGATTAAGGTGTGGAGCTCTGCTGTTCCTCAAAGATTAATGCAAAGTACTACTGTTTTCTATTCAATCCTTCTTATTTCTCTTCTAAGATGTTCATTCGCGCTTAACTGTGATGAAGGTGATGATCTGTGACATTCATCACCTTCCTCAACCCACGAACGTGTGCCTGACAACCACCTCCGTTCTATATCCGATTGAATGAGTGTCTCTTAGATTCTTTAATCAGAATCTCCGTGGCGTAAGCTAGAATGATGGCGGCATTCAAGAGAATCCGGAAGGTCTAAACCTTGTCTGTGGTATTCCGAGTAGGATTCAATGATTGAATGACTGTGACGAGCTCCTAACTCGCGATTGCAAGGCGTTAGTGACAAACGCAAAAGGATAGTAAATCCTATTCCAGCATGATCAAGAACCGACAGATGAATAGCCGTGCCGTGACAGGGTGCGTGAGCATATTATTCACTGAGAGGATAAGATGAAGCCATTGACAAGGGTGATGCCTCCAGACGATTAGCCGTGCCGTGACAGGGCATTGGATCATTTTCCCGAGAGATGACCGAAAGTAGCCATTGACAGTGGTGATGTATCACATAAAGCCAGCCATGGAAAGGAGTGAGACTGATTGGATGAAGATAGCAGGAAAGCAGAAGTTCAGAGGAACGAAAAGCATCTCCATTCTCTTATCTGAAATTCCTACCAATGATTTACATAAGTGCCTCTATCCCTATTTTATTATTCATTATTCGAAAACCATATCACTGTTTTATATCTGCCTGACTGAGATTTACAAGGTGACCATAGCTTGCTTCATACCAACAATCTCCGTGGGATTCGACCCTTACTCACGTAAGGTATTACTTGGACGACCCAGTGCACTTGCTGGTTAGTTGTACGGAGTTGTGTCCACACATAGTTGTACGAATTAGGATCAAAGCACCAAGCTTTGGAGCCATTACCAGGGATTGTTCGAGCCTGGACAACACAATTTCGTGCACCAAGTTTTTGGCGCTGTTGCCGGGGAGTCACAAAAATCGTTACTTGGTGCACAAAATTGTTACTCTCTTACAATTTCGCACACATTACTCTCTTACAATTTCGCACACATGACCAGCAAGTGCACTGGGTCGTCCAAGTAATACCTTACGTGAGTAAGGGTCGAATCCCACGGAGATTGTTGGTTTGAAGCAATCTATGGTTATCTTGTAAATCTTAGTCAGGAAGTCAATTATGTTTATCAATTGAATTGTGAGTAACCAGTAGAGCATAAATTAAAAGTTACTTGTTGTGCAGTAATGGAGAATGTGTTGGAGTTTTGGAGATGCTTTGTCTTCTGAATCTCTGCTTTCCTCTGTTTTCTTGTTCACGCACGCACGTCCTCCTATGGCAAGCTATGTGTTGGTGGATCACCGTTGTCAATGGCTACCTTCCATCCTTCCAGTGAAAACTACGCTCACGCGCTCTGTCACAGCACGGCTAATCACCGATTGGTTCTCGATCCGGTTGGAATAGGATTTACTATCCTTTTTGCATCTGTCACTAACGCCCAGCCTTCAGGAGTTTGAAGCTCGTCACAGTCATTCAATCCTTGAATCCTACTCGGAATACCACAGACAAGGTTTAGACTTTCCGGATTCTCATGAATGCCGCCATCAGTTCTAGCTTATACCACGGAGATTCTGATTAAGGAATCTAAGAGATACTCATTCAATCGGATATAGAACGGAGGTGGTTGTCAGGCACACGTTCGTGGGCTGAGGAAGGTGATGAATGTCACAGATCATCACCTTCATCACAGTTAAGCGCGAATGAACATCTTAGATAGGAACAAGCGTGTTTGAATGGAAAACAGAAATACTTGCATTAATTCATCGAGACACAGCAGAGCTCCTCACCCCCAACAATGGGGTTTAGAGACTCATGCCGTCAGAGAATACAAAGTTTAGATCTGAAAATGTCATGAGATACAAAATAAGTCTCTAAAAGTTGTTTAAATACTAAACTAGTAGTCTAGGGTTACAAAATATGAGTGGACTATGATGGATGATGCAGATATCCACTTCTGGGGCCCACTTGGTGTGTCGGGGCCCACTTGGTGTGTGCTGGGGCTGAGATTTCGTGCAGAGGCCATTTGTGGAGTTGAACGCCAGTTTTTATGCCAGTTTGGGCGTTCAACTCCAGTTTTTGATCCTTTTCTGGCGCTGGACGCCAGAATTGGGCAGAGAACCGGCGTTGAACGCCAGTTTACGTCGTCTATCCTTGTGCAAAGTATGGACTATTATATATTGCTGGAAAGCCCTGGATGTCTACTTTCCAACGCAATTGGAAGCATGCCATTTCGAGTTCTGTAGCTCCAGAAAATCCACTTTGAGTGCAGGGAGGTCAGAATCCAACAGCATCAGCAGTCCTTTTTCAGCCTGAATCAGATTTTTGCTCAGCTCCTTCAATTTCAGCCAGAAAAATACCTGAAATTACAGAAAAACACACAACTCATAGTAAAGTCCAGAAATATGAATTTTTCCTAAAAACTACTAGAAATAGACTAAAAACTAACTAAAACATACTCTAAACTATATGAAATTATCCCCAAAAAGCGTATAAAATATCCGCTCATCACAACACCAAACTTAAACTGTTGCTTGTCCTCAAGCAACTAGACAAATAAAATAGAAGACTAATAGGTTGAGAAGCAATAATATTTCAGAGTTTTTGAATGAAGCTCAGATTCTAATTAGATGAGCGGGGCTAGTAGCTTTTTGCTTCTGAACAGTTTTGGCATCTCACTTTATCCATTGAAGCTCAGAATGATTGGCATCTATAGGAACTCAGAATTCAGATAGTGTTATTGATTTTCTTAGTTCAGTGTGATGATTCTTGAACACAGCTTCTTTATGAGTCTTGGCCGTGGCCCTAAGCACTTTGTTTTCCAGTATTACTACCGGATACATAAATGCCACAGACACATAACTGGGTGAACCTTTTCAGATTGTGACTCAGCTTTGCTAAAGTCCCCAATTAGAGGTGTCCAGAGTTCTTAAGCACACTCTTCTTTTTGCTTTGGACCTTGACTTTAACCGCTCAGTCTCAAGTTTTCACTTGACACCTGCACGCCACAAGCACATGGTTAGGGACAGCTTGGTTTAGCCGCTTAGACCAGGATTTTATTCCTTTTTGGCCCTCCTATCCACTGATGCTCAAAGCCTTGGGATCCTTTTTATTACCCTTGCCTTTTGGTTTTAAGGGCTTTGGCTTTTTCTGCTTGCTTTCTCTTTTTTTCTCTTTTTTTTTTTTTTTTTTGTTTTTTTGCAAGCTTTGTTCTTTGCTGCTTTTTCTTGCTTCAAGAATCATTTTTATGATTTTTCAGATTCTCAATAACATGTCTCATGTTCATCATTCTTTCAAGAGCCAACATATTTAACAGTCTTAAACAACAAATTCAAAAGATATATGCACTGTTCAAGCATTCATTCAGAAGACAGAAAGCATTGCTACCACATTTAACTAATTAGAATTTCTCTTATTAAAACTCGAAATTTTATTGCTTCTTATTCAAAAGATCTACTACTTTATTCATGTTTGCTGATGATGAGAAAAATAAACTATAGCTTAATTGGAGATAAAATCAAAATAGATACTAATTACTACTATATGACTCCTAAGGTAAAACTAAAATAAGAACAATTATCACAGAGTTAAGGCTAAGATTAGAACTCAACAACCTTAAGGTTTGGAAGTGGATGTTCCTCTAGTCTGTGAGGTGCTTGGTCCTTGCTTCTTGGAGTGGGTTGTTTTCCTTTAGGGGCCATGATCTTAGTGATCACGGATAAGCACACCAAACTTAGAGCTTTGCTTGTCCTCAAGCAAAAGAAAAGAAAGGAGATGGGTAGAAGGAGAGCTCCTCCTCATCATCCTGGCGTTTGAACGCCCAAACACTGTCTGTTTTGGGCGTTCAACGCCCAAATGCTGATCTCCTGGGCGTTCAGCGCCCATTTGCTGCCATTCCTGGCATTCAACGCCCAGTGGGTGGCCATTTCTGGCGTTGAACGCCCAATTGCTGCCATTACTGGCGTTTTCTTGCCATTGAGTTCCCTATCTCTGTTTTGTGTGCAAATTCCTTCTATAACCCTGTAAACTTATACAAATGATTCTGTACCTTAGTGTCAGTGAACTTTATATAAACAAATAAAAATAAAAATAGGGCAAAAATGCTTAGAGGTTTGATGCCCCATGGCTGGGTTGCCTCCCAGAAAGCGCTTCTTTATTGTCTTTAGCTGGAACTTGCTGAGCTTTTAATCTAGCTTCAGCCTTGAGCATTCTTGCTCAGTGTTGCCTTCAAGATAATGCTTGATTCTCTGTCCATTGACAATGAACTTCTTATCAGAATCAATATCTTGAAGCTCCACATAACCATATGGTGACACACTTGTAATCACGTATGGTCCCCTCCACCGGGATTTCAGTTTCCCGGGGAATAGCCTGAGTCTAGAGTTAAATAACAGGACCTTCTGTCCTGGTTCAAAGATTCTAGATGACAGCTTTCTGTCATGCCATTTTTTTTATTTTTCTTTATAAAGCTTCGCATTTTCGAAAGCTATGAATCTGAATTCCCCTAGCTCATTTAGCTGGAGCAATCATTTTTCTCCTGCTAATTTGGCATCTAAGTTTAGGAATCTGGTTGCCCAGTAGGCCTTATGTTCCAGTTCCACGGGCAAGTGGCATGCCTTACCATACACGAGTTGGTGTGGAGAGGTCCCTATAGGGGTCTTGAATGCTGTTCTGTAAGCCCACAGAGCATCATCCAAGCTCCTTGCCCAATCCTTTCTACGGGTATTTACTGTCCGTTCCAGGATTCTCTTTAATTCTCTGTTAGAGACTTCAGCTTGCCCGTTGGTTTGTGGATGATATGGAGTGGCCACTTTGTGGCGAATTCCATACCGAACCATGGCAGAGTAAAGCTGTTTATTGCAGAAGTGAGTGCCCCCATCACTGATTAACACTCTAGGGACACCAAACCTGCTAAAGATATGTTTCTGGAGGAACTTCAGCACTGTTTTAGTATCATTGGTAGGTGTGGCAATAGCCTCAACCCATTTTGATACATAGTCAACTGCCACCAGAATATAAGTGTTTGAGTATGATGGTGGGAAAGGTCCCATGAAGTCAATTCCCCATACATCAAACAACTCTATTTCCAAGATTCCTTGTTGAGGCATGGCGTAACCATGAGGCAGATTACCAGCTCTTTGGCAACTGTCACAATTACGTACAAACTCTCGGGAATCTTTATAGAGTGTGGGCCAATAGAAGCCACATTGGAGAACCTTGGTGGCTGTTCGCTCACCTCCGAAATGGCCTCCATATTGAGATCCATGGCAATGCCATAGGATTCTCTGTGCTTCCTCTCTGGGGACACACCTACGGATAATTCCGTCTGCACATCTCTTAAAGAGATATGGCTCATCCCACAAGTAGTACTTTGCATCAGTAATTAGTTTCTTTTTTTGTATTCTATTGTACTCCTTGGGTATGAACCTTGCAGCTTTATAGTTTGCAATATCGGCAAACCATGGTGCTTCCTGAATGGCAAATAGATGCTCATCAGGGAACGTCTCACAGATCTCAAGAAAGGGAAGGGACGTCCCTTCCACTGGCTCTATCCGGGACAGATGATCAGCCACTTGGTTCTCTGTCCCTTTTCTGTCTCTTATTTCTATATCAAACTCTTGCAGAAGCAATACCCATCTGATGAGCCTGGGTTTTGAATCCTGCTTTGTGAGTAGATATTTAAGAGCAGCATGGTCAGTATACACAATCACTTTTGATCCTACTAAGTATGATCTGAACTTGTCAATGGCGTAAACCACTGCAAGTAGTTCTTTTTCTGTGGTTGTGTAATTTTTCTGGGCATCATTTAGAACGCGACTGGCATAATAAATGACATGCAGAAGCTTGTCATGCCTCTGTCCCAATACTGCACCAATGGCATGATCACTGGCATCACACATTAACTCAAATGGCAATGTCCAGTCTGGTGCAGAAATGACTGGTGCTGTGACCAGCTTAGCTTTCAGCGTTTCAAACGCCTGTAGGCATGCTGTGTCAAACACAAATGGCGTGTCAGCAGCTAACAGATTGCTTAGAGGTTTTGCGATTTTTGAAAAATCCTTTATAAACCTCCTATAGAATCCTGCATGCCCCAGAAAGCTTCTGATTGCCTTGACATTGGCAGGTGGTGGTAATTTTTCAATTACCTCTATTTTTGCTTGATCCACCTCTATTCCCTTGTTTGAGATTTTATGCCCAAGAACAATTCCTTCAGTCACCATGAAGTGACACTTTTCCCAGTTTAAAACTAGGTTGGTTTCTTGGCATCTTTTCAGAACAAGTTTCAGGTGATCAAGACAGGAGCTGAATGAGTCTCCATATACTGAGAAGTCATCCATGAAGACTTCCAGAAATTTTTCCACCATATCAGAGAAAATAGAGAGCATGCATCTCTGGAAGGTTGCAGGTGCATTGCATAGCCCAAAGGGCATCCTTCTATAAGCAAACACTCCGGATGGACATGTGAATGCTGTTTTCTCTTGATCCTGGGGATCTACTGCAATCTGGTTATAGCCTGAGTAGCCATCCAAAAAGCAGTAATAATCATGACCTGCTAGTCTCTCTAGCATCTGGTCTATGAATGGTAAAGGAAAATGATCCTTTCTGGTGGCTGTATTGAGCCTTCTGTAGTCAATACACATGCGCCACCCTGTAACTGTTCTTGTAGGAACCAGTTCATTTTTTTCATTATGAATCACTGTCATGCCTCCCTTTTTTGGGATGACTTGAACAGGGCTCACCCAGGGGCTGTCAGAAATGGGATAAATAATCCCAGCCTCTAGTAATTTGGTGACCTCTTTCTGCACCACTTCCTTCATGGTTGGATTTAGCCGCCTCTGTGGTTGAACCACTGGTTTGGCATTATCCTCCAATAGGATTTTGTGCATGCATCTAGCTGGGCTTATGCCCTTAAGGTCACCTATGGACCACCCAAGAGCTGTCTTGTGTGTCCTTAGCACTTGAATAAGTGCTTCCTCTTCCTGTGAATTTAAAGCAGAGCTTATGATCACTGGAAAGGTGTCACCTTCTCCTAGAAATGCATATTTCAAGGATGGTGGCAGTGGCTTGAGCTCTGGTTTAGGAGGTTTTTCCTCTTTCAGAAGAAAGTTCAGAGGCTCTTTCATGTCCCCTGAATCCTCCAAATCAGGCTGAACATCTTTAAAGATGTCTTCCAACTCTGATTCGAGACTCTCAGCCATGTTGATCTCTTCTACCAAAGAGTCAATAAGGTCAACTTTCATGCAGTCTGTTGATGTGTCTGGATGCTGCATGGCTTTGACAGCGTTCAACTTGAACTCGTCATCGTTGACTCTCAGGGTTATTTCCCCCTGTTGGACGTCAATGAAGGATCGTCCAGTTGCTAGGAAGGGTCTTCCTAGAATGAGAGTGGTACTCTTGTGCTCCTCCATTTCCAGTACAACAAAGTCAGTGGGAAAGGCGAATGGCCCAACTCTGACAATCATGTCCTCAATCACGCCTGATGGGTATTTAGTGGAACCATCAGCAAGTTGGAGACATATCCGGGTTGGTTTAACTTCATCAGTTAAGCCAAGCTTTCTGATAGTGGATGCAGGTATCAGGTTGATGCTTGCCCCAAGATCGCATAAAGCTGTCTTGGTGCAATCACCTTCTAATATGCATGGTATCAGAAAACTCCCAAGGTCTTTAAGCTTTTCAGGAAAGCTTTTCAGAATGACTGCACTGCATTCTTCAGTGAGGAGAACTCTTTCTGTTTCTCTCCACTCCTTTTTATGACTCAAGATCTCTTTCATGAACTTGGCATAAGAAGGTATTTGCTCAAGTGCCTCTGCAAATGGAATCTTTATTTCAAGAGTCCTTAGATAATCTGCAAAGCGAGCAAATTGCTTATCCTGCTCCTCTTTCCGGAGTTTTTGAGGATAAGGTATCTTGGCTTTATAATCCTCAACCTTAGTGGTTAGAGGAGCCTTTTTAGAGGGGTTGTTATCAGCACTTGTGTGTGTCTGATCCCTCACTGGCAATTGCGTACCAGAGTCAGAAGCTGGAGTGACGTTAGACGCCAACTCACTGTCTGTTCCTGGCGCCTGAACGCCAGAAATCTGCCCCTGTTGGGCATTCAACGCCAGATTCTTGCCCATTTCTGGCATTGAACGCCAATCCTGCCTTGTTTTTGGCGCTGAACGCCAGTTTTGGGCATGGTGTGGGCGTTCAGCGCCAGCCTTCCACCCGTTTTCTGGTGTTTTAGTGCCAGAATTATTTTTCCCTGGGCTCTTACTGTCCTTAGGGGAATCTTTGGTGGGTTGCTCGTTTCTTGAATTTTTTATGCCTTGAGGTGGGGTATTTAATGTTTTCCCACTTCTTAATTGCACTGCTTGGCATTCTTCTGCTATTTGCTTTGATAGCTGCTGCTTTGTTTGCTTAAACTGTTCTTCCATATGTATATTAGCTATCCTTGTCTCCTGTAACCTGTCTTTGAATTCAGCTAGCTGCTTTGTTAGAAAATCTAATTGCTGGTTGAATTCAGCAGCTTGTTTTACAGTACTGAATTCAGCAGTTACTGTTTTAACCTCTTCATTCATGGAAGGGTTGCTGCTTAGATACAGATGCTGATTCCTGGCAACTGTATCAATGAGCTCTTGAGCTTCTTCAATTGTCTTTCTCATATGGATAGATCCACCAGCTGAGTAATCTAAAGACATCTGAGCTCCTTCTGCAAGCCCATAGTAGAAGATGTCTAACTGAACCCACTCTGAAAACATTTCAGAGGGGCATTTTCGTAGCATCTCTCTGTATCTCTCCCAGGCATCATAAAGAGATTCATTATCTCCTTGTTTAAAGCCTTGGATGTCCAGCCTCAGCTGTGTCATCCATTTTGGAGGGAAATATTGATTCAGGAATTTTTCTGTCAGCTGTTTCCATGTCCTTATGCTGGCCTTAGGTTGGTTATTTAACCACCTCTTAGCTTGATCTTTTACAGCAAATGGAAACAGTAATAGTCTGTAGACATCCTGATCTATTTCCTTATCATGTACTGTGTCAGCAATTTGTAAAAATTGTGCCAGAAACTCTGTAGGTTCTTCCTGTGGAAGACCGGAATACTGGCAACTTTGCTGCACCATGATAATGAGCTGAGGATTCAACTCAAAGCTACTAACTCCAATGGAGGGTATGCAGATGCTACTCCCATATGAAGCAGTAGAGGGGTTAGAATATGACCCCAAAGTCCTCCTGGACTGTCCATCTCCACTTATGTCCATGATGGATATATGGATATAACTTGGACTGATTTATCTTTTTATTTATTTTATTTTATAAGAAGTAAATACTAAAATAAAATAAAATAACTAAAAAGAATTTGAATTTTGAAAATTTTTTTTTTATTTATTTTTTTTTTCGTAAAAAAAAAATTAAAAATAATTAGTTAAAAAAAAACGAAATTTTTTGAAAAAGAGGGAAGATATTTTCGAAAATTAGAGAGAGAGAGTTAGTTAGGTAGTTTTGAAAAAGTTAAGAAACAAACAAAAAGTTAGTTAGTTAGTTGAAACAAATTTTTGAAAAGATAAGAAGTTAGGAGAGATATTTTGAAAAGATTTTTTTTTTTTGAATTTAGTGAGGAGAGAGAAAAACAATAAGATAGTACAAGATTTAGAATTTTTAGATCTAATGCTCCTTGTTTTCGAAAAATTTGGAGGGAAAACACCAAGGAACACCAAACTTAAAAATTTTAAGATCAAGACACAAGGAAAACTCAAGAACACTTTGAAGACTCACAAGAACACAAGAACATGAAGGAAGAACACCAAACTTAAAATTTTTAGAAAACCAAACCAAAATTTTCGAAAATCAAAGGGGGATTAACAAGAAAACACCAAACTTAAAGTTTGGCACAAGATTTAATAGAAAAAATATTTTTGAAAAAGAAGGTTTTGAAAAGAGTAATAAAGATTCTAACCCAATCAAATTAATGTTCTAGCCAAATGAGTTATGGGACCTTCAGAAAAAAAAAATTTTAAGAAAGATTATTTTTGAAAACACCAAACTTAAAGTTTGGCACAGGATTTAATAGAAAAATTATTTTTTGAAAAAGAAGGTTTTGAAAAGAGTAATAAAGATTCTAACCCAATCAAATTAATGTTCTAGCCAAATAAGTTATGGGACCTTCAAAAACCAAAATTTTTAAGAAAGATTATTTTTGAAAAAGGTTTTTAAAAATATGATAGCCAATTATCATGAACATAAACACCACGTTCTAAATAACTGAGCTATAAATTTAAAGTATTTTAACAAGGGGTAAATAATAAAAGACTCTAAACCAAAAAAAAAAAAAAGATTTTTCCTAATCTAAGCAACAAAATAATCCGTCAGTTGTTCAAACACGAACAATCCCCGGCAACGGCGCCAAAAATTGGAGGGTATGCAGATGCTACTCCCATATGAAGCAGTAGAGGGGTTAGAATATGACCCCAAAGTCCTCCTGGACTGTCCATCTCCACTTATGTCCATGATGGATCTATGGATATAACTTGGACTGATTTATCTTTTTATTTATTTTATTTTATAAGAAGTAAATACTTAAATAAAATAAAATAACTAAAAAGAATTTGAAAAATTTTTTTTTCTTTTTTTTTTTCGTAAAAAAAATTAAAAATAATTAGTAAAAAAAAACGAAATTTTTGAAAAAGAGGGAGGATGTTTTCGAAAATTAGAGAGAGAGAGTTAGTTAGGTAGTTTTGAAAAAGTTAAGAAACAAACAAAAAGTTAGTTAGTTAGTTGAAACAAATTTTGAAAAGATAAGAAGTTAGGAAGTTAGAAGAGATATTTTGAAAAGATATTTTTTTTTTTTTTGAATTTAGTGAGGAGAGAGAAAAACAATAAGATAGTACAAGATTTAAAATTTTTAGATCTAATGCTCCTTGTTTTCGAAAAATTTGGAGGGAAAACACCAAGGAACACCAAACTTAAAAATTTTAAGATCAAGACACAAGGAAACTCAAGAACACTTTGAAGACTCACAAGAACACAAGAACATGAAGGAAGAACACCAAACTTAAAATTTTTTTGAAAACCAAACAAAATTTTCGAAAATCAAAGGGAAATCAACAAGAAAACACCAAACTTAAAGTTTGGCACAAGATTTAATAGAAAAAAATATTTTTGAAAAAGAATGTTTTGAAAAGAGTATAAAAGATTCTAACCCAATCAAATTAATGTTCTAGCCAAATGAGTTATGGGACCTTATTTTAAGAAAGATTATTTTTGAAAACACCAAACTTAAAGTTTGGCACAGGATTTAATAGAAAAATTATTTTTGAAAAAGGTTTTTTAAAAAATATGATAGCCAATTATCATGAACATAAACACCACGTTCTAAATAACTGAGCTATAAATTTAAAGTATTTTAACAAGGGGTAATTAATAAAAGACTCTAAACCAAAAAAAGGAAAGTTTTTATATCCACTCATATCATCACCTTCATCACGTTCTTGGGTGCGAATGGATATCTTAGAAGCGAAATAAGAAGAATTGAATAGAAAACAGTAGTACTTTGCATTAATCTTTGAGGAACAGCAGAGCTCCACACCTTAATCTATGGAGTGTAGAAACTCTACCGTTGAAAATACATAAGTGAAAGGTCCAGGCATGGCCGAGATGGCCAGCCCCCTAAACAAGATCACAGGATCCAAAATACGATCCAGGATGCCTAATACAATAGTAAGAGGTCCTATTTATAATAAACTAGTCACTAGGGTTTACATGAGTAAGTAATTGATGCATAAATCCACTTCCGGGGCCCACTTGGTGTGTGTTTGGGCTGAGCTTAAGTGTAGCACGTGCAGAGGCCATTTGTGGAGTTGAACGCCAGTTTCTGTGCCAGTTTGGGCGTTCAACTCTGGTTCTGGATCCTTTTCTGGCGCTGGACTCCAGATTTGGGCAGAAGGCTGGCGTTGAACGCCAGTTTACGTCATCAATTCTTGGCCAAAGTATGGACTATTATATATTTATGGAAAGCCCTGGATGTCTACTTTCCAACGCAATTAAAAACGCGCCATTTCGAGTTCTGTAGCTCCAGAAAATCCACTTTGAGTGCAGGGAGGTCAGAATCCAACAGCATCAGCAGTCCTTTTTCAACCTCTGAATCTGATTTCTGCTCAAGTCCCTCAATTTCAGCCAGAAAATACCTGAAATCATAGAAAAACACACAAACTCATAGTAAAGTCCAGAAATGTGAATTTAACACAAAATCTATTAAAAACATCCCTAAAAGTAACTAGATCCTACTAAAAACATACTAAAAACAATGTCAAAAAGCGTATAAATTATCCGCTCATCACAACAAAAACTTGGTGCACGAAATTGTGATCTCTGGTAATGGCTTTTTAGGCCAGATACTCTAATCTAGTTTTACAGTCTGTCACAACTTCGATACAACTAACCAGCAAGAGCACTGGGTCGTCCAAGTAATACCTTACGTGAGTAAGGGTCGAATCCCACGGAGATTGTTGGTATGAAGCAAGCTATGGTCACCTTGTAAATCTCAGTTAGGCGGATATAAAATAGTTATGTGGTTTTCGAATAATAAATACTAGAAAGGGATAGAGATACTTATGTAGATCATTGGTAGGAATTTCAGATAAGCGAATGGAGGTGCTTTTCGTTCCTCTGAACCTCTGCCTTCCTGCTATCTTCATCCAATCAGTCTTACTCCTTTCCATGGCTGGCTTTATGCAAGGGCATTACCGTTGTCAGTGGCTACATCCCCTCCTCTCAGTGAATAATATGCTCACGCACCCTGTCACGGCACGGCTATTCATCTGTCGGTTCCCGATCATGCTGGAATAGGATTCACCCTCCTTTTGCGTCTGTCACTAACGCCCAGCACTCGCGAGTTTGAAGCTCGTCACAGTCATTCAATCATTGAATCCTACTCGGAATACCACAGACAAGGTTTAGACTTTCCGGATTCTCTTGAATGCCGCCATCATTCTAGCGTACGCCACGAAGATTCTGGTTAGGAGATCTAAGAGATACTCATTCAGTCGAAGGTAGAACGGAAGTGGTTGTCAGGAACGCGTTCATAAGGAATGATGATGATTGTCACGTTCATCACATTCAGGTTGAAGTGCGAATGAATATCTTAGAAGCGAAATAAGATGAATTGAATAGAAAACAGTAGTACTTTGCATTAATCTTTGAGGAACAGCAGAGCTCCACACCTTAATCTATGGAGTGTAGAAACTCTACCGTATGAAAATACATAAGTGAATAGAGGGTAAGCATGGCCGAATGGCCAGCCTCCCATGGAGGTCTAGAGATATAAAATTGATCAAAAGATACTAATACAATAGTAAAAGGTCCTATTTATAATAAACTAGTCACTAGGGTTTACATGAGTAAGTAATTGATGCATAAATCCACTTCCGGGGCCCACTTGGTGTGTGTTTGGGCTGAGCTTAAGTGTAGCACGTGCAGAGGCCATTTGTGGAGTTGAACGCCAGTTTCTGTGCCAGCTTGGGCGTTCAACTCTGGTTTTGGATCCTTTTCTGGCGCTGGACGCCAGATTTGGGCAGAAGTCTGGCGTTGAACGCCAGTTTACGTCGTCAATTTTTTGTCCAAGTATGGACTATTATATATTGCTGGAAAGCCCTGGATGTCTACTTTCCAACGCAATTGGAAGCGCGCCATTTCGAGTTCTGTAGCTCCAGAAAATCCACTTTGAGTGCAGGGAGGTCAGAATCCAACAGCATCAGCAGTCCTTTTTCAACCTCTGAATCTGATTTTTGCTCAAGTCCCTCAATTTCAGCCAGAAAATACCTGAAATCACAGAAAAACACACAAACTCATAGTAAAGTTCAGAAATGTAAATTTAACATAAAAACTAATGAAAACATCCCTAAAAGTAACTAGATCCTACTAAAAACATACTAAAAACAATGCCAAAAAGCGTATAAATTATCCGCTCATCACAACACCAAACTTAAATTGTTGCTTGTCCCCAAGCAACTGAAAATCAAATAGGATAAAAAGAAGAGAATATACTATAAATTCCAAACTATCAATGAAACATAGTTTCAATCATATGAGCGGGACTTATAGCTTTTTGCCTCTTGAATAGTTTTGGCATCTCACTTTATCCATTGAGGTTCAGAATGATTGGCATCTATAGGAACTCAGAGTTCAGATAGTGTTATTGATTCTCCTAGTTCAGTATGATGATTCTTGAACACAGCTATTTTATGAGTCTTGGCCGTGGCCCTAAGCACTTTGTTTTCCAGTATTACCACCGGATACATAAATGCCACAGACACATAATTGGGTGAACCTTTTCAGATTGTGACTCAGCTTTGCTAAAGTCCCCAATTAGAGGTGTCCAGGGTTCTTAAGCACACTCTTCTTTTGCTTTGGACCTTGACTTTAACCGCTCAGTCTCAAGTTTTCACTTGACACCTACATGCCACAAGCACATGGTTAGGGACAGCTTGGTTTAGCCGCTTAGACCAGGATTTTATTCCTTTAGGCCCTCCTATCCACTAATGCTCAAAGCCTTGGGATCCTTTTTATTTGCCCTTGCCTTTTGGTTTTAAGGGTTATTGGCTTTTTCTGCTTGCTTTTTCTTTTTCTTTCTATTTTTTTTTTGCCTATTTTTTTCTTCTTTTTTTTTTTCTGCAAGCTTTGTTCTTTGCTGCTTTTTCTTGCTTCAAGAATCATTTTATGATTTTTCAGATTATCAAATAACATGTCTCCTAGTCATCATTCTTTCAAGAGCCAACATATTTAACATTCTTAAACAACAACTTCAAAAGACATATGCACTGTTCAAGCATTCATTCAGAAAACAAGAAGCATTGTCACCACATCAATATAATTAAGCTAAGTTCAAGGATAAATTCGAAACTCATGTACTTCTTGTTCTTTTGAATTAAAACATTTTTCATTTAAGAGAGGTGATGGATTCATAGGACATTCATAACTTTAAGACAAAGTTACTAACTACTAATGATCATGTAATGAAGACACAAACACAGATAAGCACATATAGAAAACGAAAAATAGAGAAAGTAGGAACAAGGAATGAGTCCACCTTAGTGATGTCCTTGAGCTCTTCTATGTCTCTTCCTTGTCTTTGCTGCTCCTCCTTCATTGCTTTTAGATCTTCTCTGATTTCATGAAGGATGCTGGAGTGCTCTTGATGTTCCACCCTTAGTTGCTTCCAATAATTGTGTGGAAGAAAATGTATCCCCTGAGGTGTCTCAGGGATCTCTTGATTTGCAGTCAAATGTTCTACCACTGAGCTATAGACCCTTGATGGAAGCTTTTGTCTTCCCTTTCCTCTTTCTAGAGGCCTCTCTGGCCTTAGGTGCCATCAATGGTTATGGAGAAAAACAAAAAAGCTATGCTTTTTACCACACCAAACTTAGAATGTTGCTCGCCCTCGAGCAAAAGAAGAAAGAATAGAAGAAGAAGAAGAAGAAGATATGGAGGAGATGGATGGATGTGTGTATTCGGCCATATGGGTGGGATTGGGTGGGAGAGAGATGTTGAATTTTGAAGGTAGTGGTTGTATGGATGTGAGTGGTAAATGGAAAACAGAAGGGATGATCATGAATGGGAAGAGAGATGATGAGGTAGGTGGGGATCCTGTGGGGTCCACAGATCCTGAGGTGATCCTGTGAGGTCCACAGATCTTGAGGTGTCAAGGCATTTACATCCCTGCACCAATTTAGGCATGCAAAATGCCCTTGCACACAACTCTGGGCGTTCAGCGCCAGGTTGGTGCCCATTTTGGGCATTCAACGCCCATTTGCTGCCATTTCTGGCGTTGAACGCCAGAACCATGCTTGTTCTGGCCGTTCAGCGCCAGGATGCTCCCATTCTGGGCGTTCAGCGCCAGAACTATGCTCTGTTCTGGCGTTTGAACGCCAGGCAGATGCTCCTCCAGGGTGTGATTTTTCTTCTGCTGTTTTTGATTCCGTTTTCAATTTTTATATTTATTTTGTGACTCCACATGATCATGAACCTAAGAAAACATGAAAAACAATAAAAATAAGAATTAGATAAACATTGGGTTGCCTCCCAACAAGCGCTTCTTTAATTTCAATAGCTTGACAGTGGGCTCTCATGGAGCCTCACAGATGTGCAGAGCTTTGTTGAGACTCTCCAACACCAAACTTAGAGTTTGGATATGGGAGTTCAACACCAAACTTAGAGTTTGGTTGTGGCCTCCCAACATCAAACTTAGAGTTTGACTGTGGGGGCTCTGGTTGACTCTGCTTGGAGAGAAGCTTTTTCTGCTTCCTCTCCATGGTTGCAGAGGGAGATCCTTGAGTTTTGAATACAAGGGAGTTCTCATTCCATTGAAGGACTATTTCACCTCTGTCAACATCAATCACAGCTCTTGCTGTGGCCAGGAAAGGTCTTCCTAGGATGATGGATTCATCCTCTTCCTTTCCAGTATCCAGGACTATGAAATCAGTAGGTATGTAAAGGCCTTCGACCTTTACTAATACATCTTCTACTTGTCCATAAGCCTGTCTTCTTGAGCTGTCTGCCATCTCTAGTGAGATTTTAGCAGCTTGCACCCCATAGATTCCCAGTTTCTCTATTACAGAGAGGGGCATGAGGTTTATACCTGAACCAAGGTCACACAGAGCTTTAAAGATCAAGGTGCCTATGGTACAAGATAATATGAACTTTCCAGGATCCTGTCTCTTCTGTGGCAATGTCAGTTGATCCAGATCACTTAGTTCATTGATGAACAAGGGAGGTTCAACTTCCCAAGCATCAATGCCAAACAATTTGGCATTCAGCTTCATGATTGCACCAAGAAACTTGGCAGTTTGCTCTTCAGTAACATCCTCATTCTCTTCAGAAGAGGAATATTCATCAGAGCTCATGAAGGGCATAAGGAGGTTCAATGGAAGCTCTATGGTCTCTAGATGAGCCTCAGAGTCCTTTGGTTCCCCAGAGGGAAGCTCCTTATTGATCACTGGACGTCCCAGGAGGTCTTCCTCCTTGGGATTCGCGTCCTCTCCTCTCCTCACAGGTTCGGCCATGGCGCTTATGTCAATGGCCTTGCACTCTCCTTTTGGATTCTCTTCTGTATTGCTTGGGAGAGTACTGGGAGGGATTTCAGTGATCCTTTTACTCAGCTGGCCCACTTGTGCTTCCAGATTTCTAATGGAAGACCTTGTTTCATTCATGAAACTTACAGTGGCCTTAGATAGATCAGAGACTAGATTTGCTAAATTAGAAGCATTTTGTTCAGAGTTCTCTGTCTGTTGCTGAGTTGATGATGGAAAAGGTTTGCTATTGCTAAACCTGTTTCTTCCACCATTATTAAAGCCTTGTTGGGGCTTTTGATCCTTCCATGAGAAATTTGGATGATTTCTCCATGTTGAGTTATAGGTGTTTCCATAAGGTTCACCTAAGTAATTTACCTCTGCTATTGCAGGGTTCTCAGGATCATAAGCTTCTTCTTCAAGATGCCTCTTGAGTACTATTGGATGCAGCTTGCATTCCATGCAGACTCTGAAAAATCATATTGACTTGCTGAGTCAATATTTTGTTCTGAGCCAATATGGCATTCAGAGTATCAACCTCAAGAACTCCCTTCTTCATAGGCGTCCCATTGCTTACAGGATTCCTTTCAGAAGTGTACATGAACTGGTTATTAGCAACCATGTCAATGAGTTCTTGAGCTTCTGCAGGCGTTTTCTTTAGGTGAATGGATCCACCTGCAGAGGTATCCAATGACATCTTAGATAACTCAGACAGACCATCATAGAATATATCCAGGATGGTCCATTCTGAAAGCATGTCAGAAGGACACTTTTTGGTCAACTGTTTGTATCTTTCCCAAGCTTCATAGAGAGATTCACCTTCTTTCTGTCTGAAGGTTTGAACATCAGCTCTTAGCTTGCTCAGCTTTTGAGGAGGAAAGTACTTGGCTAAGAAAGCCGTGACCAGCTTATCCCAAGAGTTCAGGCTGTCTTTAGGTTGAGAATCCAACCATAATCTAGCTCTGTCTCTTACAGCAAAAGGGAAAAGCATGAGCCTGTAGACTTCAGGATCTACTCCATTAGTCTTAACAGTATCACATATCTGCAAGAATTCAGTTAAGAACTGAAAAGGATCTTCAGATGGAAGTCCATGAAACTTGCAGTTCTGCTGCATCAGAGAAACTAATTGAGGTTTCAGCTCAAAGTTGTTTGCTCCAATGGCAGGAATGGAGATGCTTCTTCCATGTAAATTGGAATTAGGTGCAGTAAAGTCACCAAGCATCTTCCTTACATTATTATTATTTTCGGCTGCCATCTCTTCTACCTGTTCGAAAATTTCTGAAAGGTTATCTCTGGATTGTTGTATTTTAGCTTTTCTTAATTTTCTCTTCAGAGTCCTTTCAGGTTCTGGATCTGCTTCCACAAGAATGTTCTTATCCTTGCTCCTGCTCATACAAGGAAGAATGGACAGAAAAATAATAATAATAATAGAGATCCTTTATACCACAGTATAGGGATCCCTTTGTGAGTGGAAGAAAAGAGGGGGAGACAAAGAAAGTAATGTAATGGAAGAAACACAACTGTGAGGAGGCTTTGAGATGTGAGATGAGATGTTAGGATATGAATGAATAAATAGAATGAGATGGGAGAGGGAGAATTTTCGAAAATATTTTTGAAAAAGAGTTAGTGATTTTCGAAAATGGTTTTTGAAAAATGTTAGTAATTTTCGAAAATTTTTGAAATCAAAAATAGAAAATAAAAATAATTAGTTAATTAAAAAGAAATTTTTGAAAAAGAGGGAGATATTTTCGAAAATTAGAGAGAGAGAGTTAGTTAGGTAGTTTTGAAAAAATTAAGAAACAAACAAAAAGTTAGTTAGTTAGTTGAAACAAATTTTGAAAAGATAAGAAGTTAGGAAGTTAGAAGAGATATTTTGAAAAGATATTTTTGAAAAAGAGGGAAGATATTTTCGAAAATTAGAGAGAGAGAGTTAGTTAGGTGGTTTTGAAAAAGTTAAGAAGCAAACAAAAAGTTAGTTAGTTGGTTGAAACAAATTTTGAAAACCAATTTTGAAAAGATAAGTAGTTAGGAGGTTAGGAAAGATATTTTGAAGAGATATTTTTTGAAAAAGATAAGATAAGAAGATATTTTTTTGAAAAGATATGATAGAAATTAGTTTTGAAAAAGATTTGATTTTTAAAATCACAATTAATGACTTGATTCATAAGAAATCACAAGATATGATTCTAGAACTTAAAGTTTGAATCTTTCTTAACAAGCAAGTAACAAACTTCAAATTTTTGAATCAAAACATTAATTGTTTATGTTATTTTCGAAGTAAGGAAAGCAGTGCAATTAAGAAGTGGGAAAACATTAAATACCCCACCTCAAGGCATCAAAAATTCAAGAAACGAGCAACCCACCAAAGATTCCCCTGAGGACAGTAAGAGCCCAGGGAAAAATAATTCTGGCACTAAAACACCAGAAAACGGGTGGAAGGCTGGCGCTGAACGCCCAGACCATGCCCAAAACTGGCGTTCAGCGCCAGAAACAAGGCAGGATTGGCGTTCAACGCCAGAAATGGGCAAGAATCTGGCGTTGAACGCCCAACAGGGGCAGATTTCTGGCGTTCAGGCGCCAGGAACAGACAGTGAGTTGGCGTCTAACGTCACTCCAGCTTCTGACTCTGGTACGCAATTGCCAGTGAGGGATCAGACACACACAAGTGCTGATAACAACCCCTCTAAAAAGGCTCCTCTAACCACTAAGGTTGAGGATTATAAAGCCAAGATACATTATCCTCAAAAACTCCGGAAAGAGGAGCAGGATAAGCAATTTGCTCGCTTTGCAGATTATCTAAGGACTCTTGAAATAAAGATTCCATTTGCAGAGGCACTTGAGCAAATACCTTCTTATGCCAAGTTCATGAAAGAGATCTTAGTCATAAAAAGGAGTGGAGAGAAACAGAGAGAGTTCTCCTCACTGAAGAATGCAGTGCAGTCATTCTGAAAAGCTTTCCTGAAAAGCTTAAAGACCCTGGGAGTTTTCTGATACCATGCATATTAGAAGGTGATTGCACCAAGACAGCTTTATGCGATCTTGGGGCAAGCATCAACCTGATACCTGCATCCACTATCAGAAAGCTTGGCTTAACTGATGAAGTTAAACCAACCCGGATATGTCTCCAACTTGCTGATGGTTCCACTAAATACCCATCAGGCGTGATTGAGGACATGATTGTCAGAGTTGGGCCATTCGCCTTTCCCACTGACTTTGTTGTACTGGAAATGGAGGAGCACAAGAGTGCCACTCTCATTCTAGGAAGACCCTTCCTAGCAACTGGACGATCCCTCATTGACGTCCAACAGGGGGAAATAACCCTGAGAGTCAACGATGACGAGTTCAAGTTGAACGCTGTCAAAGCCATGCAGCATCCAGACACATCAACAGACTGCATGAAAGTTGACCTTATTGACTCTTTGATAGAAGAGATCAACATGGCTGAGAGTCTCGAATCAGAGTTGGAAGACATCTTTAAAGATGTTCAGCCTGATTTGGAGGATTCAGGGGACATGAAAGAGCCTCTGAACTTTCTTCTGAAAGAGGAAAAACCTCCTAAACCAGAGCTCAAGCCACTGCCACCATCCTTGAAATATGCATTTCTAGGAGAAGGTGACACCTTTCCAGTGATCATAAGCTCTGCTTTAAATTCACAGGAAGAGGAAGCACTTATTCAAGTGCTAAGGACACACAAGACAGCTCTTGGGTGGTCCATAGGTGACCTTAAGGGCATAAGCCCAGCTAGATGCATGCACAAAATCCTATTGGAGGATAATGCCAAACCAGTGGTTCAACCACAGAGGCGGCTAAATCCAACCATGAAGGAAGTGGTGCAGAAAGAGGTCACCAAATTACTAGAGGCTGGGATTATTTATCCCATTTCTGACAGCCCCTGGGTGAGCCCTGTTCAAGTCGTCCCAAAAAAGGGAGGCATGACAGTGATTCATAATGAAAAAAATGAACTGGTTCCTACAAGAACAGTTACAGGGTGGCGCATGTGTATTGACTACAGAAGGCTCAATACAGCCACCAGAAAGGATCATTTTCCTTTACCATTCATAGACCAGATGCTAGAGAGACTAGCAGGTCATGATTATTACTGCTTTTTGGATGGCTACTCAGGCTATAACCAGATTGCAGTAGATCCCCAGGATCAAGAGAAAACAGCATTCACATGTCCATCCGGAGTGTTTGCTTATAGAAGGATGCCCTTTGGGCTATGCAATGCACCTGCAACCTTCCAGAGATGCATGCTCTCTATTTTCTCTGATATGGTGGAAAAATTTCTGGAAGTCTTCATGGATGACTTCTCAGTATATGGAGACTCATTCAGCTCCTGTCTTGATCACCTGAAACTTGTTCTGAAAAGATGCCAAGAAACCAACCTAGTTTTAAACTGGAAAAGTGTCACTTCATGGTGACTGAAGGAATTGTTCTTGGGCATAAAATCTCAAACAAGGGAATAGAGGTGGATCAAGCAAAAATAGAGGTAATTGAAAAATTACCACCACCTGCCAATGTCAAGGCAATCAGAAGCTTTCTGGGGCATGCAGGATTCTATAGGAGGTTTATAAAGGATTTTTCAAAAATCGCAAAACCTCTAAGCAATCTGTTAGCTGCTGACACGCCATTTGTGTTTGACACAGCATGCCTGTAGGCGTTTGAAACGCTGAAAGCTAAGCTGGTCACAGCACCAGTCATTTCTGCACCAGACTGGGCATTGCCATTTGAGTTAATGTGTGATGCCAGTGATCATGCCATTGGTGCAGTATTGGGACAGAGGCATGACAAGCTTCTGCATGTCATTTATTATGCCAGTCGCGTTCTAAATGATGCCCAGAAAAATTACACAACCACAGAAAAAGAACTACTTGCAGTGGTTTACGCCATTGACAAGTTCAGATCATACTTAGTAGGATCAAAAGTGATTGTGTATACTGACCATGCTGCTCTTAAATATCTACTCACAAAGCAGGATTCAAAACCCAGGCTCATCAGATGGGTATTGCTTCTGCAAGAGTTTGATATAGAAATAAGAGACAGAAAAGGGACAGAGAACCAAGTGGCTGATCATCTGTCCTGGATAGAGCCAGTGGAAGGGACGTCCCTTCCCTTTCTTGAGATCTCTGAGACGTTCCCTGATGAGCATCTATTTGCCATTCAGGAAGCACCATGGTTTGCCGATATTGCAAACTATAAAGCTGCAAGGTTCATACCCAAGGAGTACAATAGAATACAAAAAAAGAAACTAATTACTGATGCAAAGTACTACTTGTGGGATGAGCCCTATCTCTTTAAGAGATGTGCAGACGGAATTATCCGTAGGTGTGTCCCCAGAGAGGAAGCACAGAGAATCCTATGGCATTGCCATGGATCTCAATATGGAGGCCATTTCGGTGGTGAGCAAACAGCCACCAAGGTTCTCCAATGTGGCTTCTATTGGCCCACACTCTATAAAGATTCCCGAGAGTTTGTACGTAATTGTGACAGTTGCCAAAGAGCTGGTAATCTGCCTCATGGTTACACCATGCCTCAACAAGGAATCTTGGAAATAGAGTTGTTTGATGTATGGAGAATTGACTTCATGGGACCTTTCCCACCATCATACTCAAACACTTATATTCTGGTGGCAGTTGACTATGTATCAAAATGGGTTGAGGCTATTGCCACACCTACCAATGATACTAAAACAGTGCTGAAGTTCCTCCAGAAACATATCTTTAGCAGGTTTGGTGTCCCTAGAGTGTTAATCAGTGATGGGGGCACTCACTTCTGCAATAAACAGCTTTACTCTGCCATGGTTCGGTATGGAATTCGCCACAAAGTGGCCACTCCATATCATCCACAAACCAACGGGCAAGCTGAAGTCTCTAACAGAGAATTAAAGAGAATCCTGGAACGGACAGTAAATACCCGTAGAAAGGATTGGGCAAGGAGCTTGGATGATGCTCTGTGGGCTTACAGAACAGCATTCAAGACCCCTATAGGGACCTCTCCATACCAACTCGTGTATGATAAGGCATGCCACTTGCCCGTGGAACTGGAACATAAGGCCTACTGGGCAACCAGATTCCTAAACTTAGATGCCAAATTAGCAGGAGAAAAACGATTGCTCCAGCTAAATGAGCTAGAGGAATTCAGATTCACAGCTTTCGAAAATGCGAAGCTTTATAAAGAAAAATAAAAAAAATGGCATGACAGAAAGCTGTCATCTAGAATCTTTGAACCAGGACAGAAGGTCCTGTTATTTAACTCTAGACTCAGGCTATTCCCCGGGAAACTGAAATCCCGGTGGAGGGGACCATACGTGATTACAAGTGTGTCACCATATGGTTATGTGGAGCTTCAAGATATTGATTCTGATAAGGAGTTCATTGTCAATGGACAGAGAATCAAGCATTATCTTGAAGGCAACACTGAGCAAGAATGCTCAAGGCTGAAGCTAGATTAAAAGCTCAGCAAGGTCCAGCTAAAGATAATAAAGAAGCGCTTTCTGGGAGGCAACCCAGCCATGGGGCATCAAACCTCTAATCATTTTTGCCCTATTTTTATTTTTATTTGTTTATATAAAGTTCACTGACACTAAGGTACAGAATCATTTGTATAAGTTTACAGGGTTACAGAAGGAATTTGCACACAAAACAGAGATAGGGAACTCAATGGCAAGAAAACGCCAGTAATGGCAGCAATTGGGCGTTCAACGCCAGAAATGGCCACCCACTGGGCGTTGAACGCCAGGAATGGCAGCAAATGGGCGCTGAACGCCCAGGAGATCAGCATTTGGGCGTTGAACGCCCAAAACAGAGTGTTTGGGCGTTCAAACGCCAGGATGATGAGGAGGAGCTCTCCTTCTACCCATCTCCTTTCTTTTCTTTTGCTTGAGGACAAGCAAAGCTCTAAGTTTGGTGTGCTTATCCGTGATCACTAAGATCATGGCCCCTAAAGGAAAACAACCCACTCCAAGAAGCAAGGACCAAGCACCTCACAGACTAGAGGAACATCCACTTCCAAACCTCAAGGTTGTTGAGTTCTAATCTTAGCCTTAACTCTGTGATAATTGTTCTTATTTTAGTTTTACCTTAGGAGTCATATAGTAGTAATTAGTATCTATTTTGATTTTATCTCCAATTAAGCTATAGTTTATTTTTCTCATCATCAGCAAACATGAATAAAGTAGTAGATCTTTTGAATAAAAAGCAATAAAATTTCGAGTTTTAATAAGAGAAATTCTAATTAGTTAAATGTGGTGGCAATGCTTTCTGTCTTCTGAATGAATGCTTGAACATTGCATATATCTTTTGAATTTGTTGTTTAAGACTGTTAAATATGTTGGCTCTTGAAAGAATGATGAACATGAGACATGTTATTGAGAATCTGAAAAATCATAAAAATGATTCTTGAAGCAAGAAAAAGCAGCAAAGAACAAAGCTTGCCAAAAAAAAAAAAAAGAGAAAAAAAGAGAAAGCAAGCAGAAAAAGCCAAAGCCCTTAAAACCAAAAGGCAAGGGTAATAAAAAGGATCCCAAGGCTTTGAGCATCAGTGGATAGGAGGGCCAAAAAGGAATAAAATCCTGGTCTAAGCGGCTAAACCAAGCTGTCCCTAACCATGTGCTTGTGGCGTGCAGGTGTCAAGTGAAAACTTGAGACTGAGCGGTTAAAGTCAAGGTCCAAAGAAAAAAGAAGAGTGTGCTTAAGAACTCTGGACACCTCTAATTGGGGACTTTAGCAAAGCTGAGTCACAATCTGAAAAGGTTCACCCAGTTATGTGTCTGTGGCATTTATGTATCCTGTAGTAATACTGGAAAACAAAGTGCTTAGGGCCACGGCCAAGACTCATAAAGAAGCTGTGTTCAAGAATCATCACACTGAACTAAGAAAATCAATAACACTATCTGAATTCTGAGTTCCTATAGATGCCAATCACTCTGAGCTTCAATGGATAAAGTGAGATGCCAAAACTGTTCAGAAGCAAAAAGCTACTAGCCCCGCTCATCTAATTAGAATCTGAGCTTCATTCAAAAACTCTGAAATATTATTGCTTCTCAACCTATTAGTCTTCTATTTTATTTGTCTAGTTGCTTGAGGACAAGCAACAGTTTAAGTTTGGTGTTGTGATGAGCGGATATTTTATACGCTTTTTGGGGATAATTTCATATAGTTTAGAGTATGTTTTAGTTAGTTTTTAGTCTATTTCTAGTAGTTTTTAGGAAAAATTCATATTTCTGGACTTTACTATGAGTTGTGTGTTTTTCTGTAATTTCAGGTATTTTTCTGGCTGAAATTGAAGGAGCTGAGCAAAAATCTGATTCAGGCTGAAAAAGGACTGCTGATGCTGTTGGATTCTGACCTCCCTGCACTCAAAGTGGATTTTCTGGAGCTACAGAACTCGAAATGGCATGCTTTCAATTGCGTTGGAAATTAGACATCCAGGGCTTTCCAGCAATATATAATAGTCCATACTTTGCACAAGGATAGACGACGTAAACTGGCGTTCAACGCCATCTGCCCAATTCTGGCGTCCAGCGCCAGAAAAGGATCAAAAACTGGAGTTGAACGCCCAAACTGGCATAAAAATTGGCGTTCAACTCCACAAATGGCCTCTGCACGAAATCTCAGCCCCAGCACACACCAAGTGGGCCCCGGCACACCAAGTGGCCCCCAGAAGTGGATATCTGCATCATCCATCATAGTCCACTCATATTTTGTAACCCTAGGCTACTAGTTTAGTATTTAAACAACTTTTAGAGACTTATTTTGTATCTCATGACATTTTCAGATCTAAACTTTGTATTCTCTGACGGCATGAGTCTCTAAACCCCATTGTTGGGGGTGAGGAGCTCTGCTGTGTCTCGATGAATTAATGCAAGTATTTCTGTTTTCCATTCAAACACGCTTGTTCCTATCTAAGATGTTCATTCGCGCTTAACTGTGATGAAGGTGATGATCTGTGACATTCATCACCTTCCTCAGCCCACGAACGTGTGCCTGACAACCACCTCCGTTCTATATCCGATTGAATGAGTATGTCTTAGATTCCTTAATCAGAATCTCCGTGGTATAAGCTAGAACTGATGGCGGCATTCATGAGAATCCGGAAAGTCTAAACCTTGTCTGTGGTATTCCGAGTAGGATTCAAGGATTGAATGACTGTGATGAGCTTCAAACTCATGAAGGCTGGACGTTAGTGACAGATGCAAAAGGATAGTAAATCCTATTCCAACCGGTTCGAGAACCAACCGGTGATTAGCCGTGCTGTGACAGAGCGCGTGAGCGTAGTTTTCACTGGAAGGATGGAAGGTAGCCATTGACAACGGTGATCCACCAACACACAGCTTGCCATAGGAGGACATGCGTGCGTGAACAAGAAAACAGAGGAAAGCAGAGATTCAGAAGACAAAGCATCTCCAAAACTCCAACACATTCTCCATTACTGCACAACAAGTAACTTTTAATTTATGCTCTACTGGTTACTCACAATTCAATTGATAAACATAATTGACTTCCTAACTAAGATTTACAGGATAACCATAGATTGCTTCAAACCAACAATCTCCGTGGGATTCGACCCTTACTCAAGAACTCATTGACATGGTTGCTAATAACCAGTTCATGTACACTTCTGAAAGGAATCCTGTGAATAATGGGACGCCTATGAAGAAGGGAGTTCTTGAAGTTGATACTCTGAATGCCATATTCCTTCAATGGAATGAGAACTCCCTTGTATTCAAAACTCAAGGATCCCCCTCTGCAACCATGGAGAGGAAGCAGGAAAAGCTTCTCTCAAAGCAGAGTCAACCAGAGCCCCCACAGTCAAACTCTAAGTTTGGTGTTGGGAGGCCACAACCAAACTCTAAGTTTGGTGTTGAACTCCCATATCCAAACTCTAAGTTTGGTGTTGGAGAGTCCCAACAAAGCTCTGCACATCTGTGAGGCTCCATGAGAGCCCACTGTCAAGCTATTGACATTAAAGAAGCGCTTGTTGGGAGGCAACCCAATGTTTATCTAATTCTTATTTTTATTATTTTCTTAGGTTCATGATCATGTGGAGTCACAAAATAAATATAAAAATTGAAAACGGAATCAAAAACAGCAGAAGAAAAATCACACCCTGGAGGAGCATCTGTCTGGCGTTCAAACGCCAGAACAGAGCATAGTTCTGGCGCTGAACGCCCAGAATGGGAGCATCCTGGCGCTGAACGCCCAGAACAAGCATGGTTCTGGCGTTCAACGCTAGAAATGGCAGCAAAGGGGCGTTGAACGCCCAAAATGGGCACCAACCTGGCGCTGAACGCCCAGAGTTGTGTGCAAGGGCATTTTGCATGCCTAAATTGGTGCAGGGATGTAAATGCCTTGACACCTCAGGATCTGTGGACACCACAGGATCATCTCAGGATCTGTGGACCCCACAGGATCCCCACCTACCTCATCATCTCTCTTCCCATTCATGATCATCCCTTCTACTTTCCATTTACCACTCACATCCATACACCCACTACCTTCAAAATTCAACATCTCTCTCCCACCCAATCCCACCCATATGGCTGAATACACATCTCCCTCCATCTCCTCCATATCTTGTTCTTATTCTTCTATTCTTTCTTCTTTTGCTCGAGGGCGAGCAACATTCTAAGTTTGGTGTGGTAAAAAGCATAGCTTTTTTGTTTTTTTCCATAACCATTGATGGCACCTAAGGCCAGAGAAGCCTCTAGAAAGAAGAAAAGGGAAGACAAAAGCTTCCATAAAGGGTCTATAGCTCAGTGGTAGAACATTTGACTGCAAATCAAGAGATCCCTGAGATACCTCAGGGGATACATCTTCTTCCACACAATTATTGGAAGCAACTAAGGGTGGAACATCAAGAGCACTCCATCATCCTTCATGAAATCAGAGAAGATCTAAAAGCAATGAAGGAGGAGCAGCAAAGACAAGGAAGAGACATAGAAGAGCTCAAGGACATCACTAAGGTGGATTCATTCCTTGTTCTTATTTCTTCTGTTTTTCGTTTTCTATGTTATGTGCTTATCTATGTTTGTGTCTTCACTACATGATCATTAGTAGTTAGTAACTTTGTCTTAAAGATATGAATGTCCTATGAGTCCATCACCTCTCTTAAATGAAAAATGTTTTAATTCAAAAGAACAAGAAGTACATGAGTTTCGAATTTATCCTTGAACTTAGCTTAATTATATTGATGTGGTGAAAATGCTTCTTGTTTTCTGAATGTATGCTTGAACAGTGCATATGTCTTTTGAAGTTGTTGTTTAAGAATGTTAAATATGTTGGCTCTTGAAAGAATGATGACTAGGAGACATGTTATTTGATAATCTGAAAAATCATAAAAAATGATTCTCGAAGCAAGAAAAAGCAGCAAAAAAAAAAAAACAAAGCTTGCAGAAAAAAAAAATAGGCGAAAAAAAAATAGAAAGAAAAAGAAAAAGCAAGTAGAAAAAGCCAATAACCCTTAAAACCAAAAGGCAAGGGCAAATAAAAAGGATCCCAAGGCTTTGAGCATCAGTGGATAGGAGAGCCTAAAGGAATAAAATCCTGGTCTAAGCGGCTAAACCAAGCTGTCCCTAACCATGTGCTTGTGGCGTGTAGGTGTCAAGTGAAAACTTGAGACTGAGCGGTTAAAGTCAAGGTCCAAAGCAAAAGAAGAGTGTGCTTAAGAACCCTGGACACCTCTAATTGGGGACTTTAGCAAAGCTGAGTCACAATCTGAAAAGGTTCACCCAATTATGTGTCTGTGGCATTTATGTATCCGGTGGTAATACTGGAAAACAAAGTGCTTAGGGCCACGGCCAAGACTCATAAAGAAGCTGTGTTCAAGAATCATCATACTGAACTAGGAGAGTCAATAACACTATTCGAAATCTGAAGTTCCTATAGATGCCAATCATTCTAAACTTCAATGGATAAAGTGAGATGCCAAAACTATTCAAGAGGCAAAAAGCTATAAGTCCCGCTCATATGATTGAAACTATGTTTCATTGATAGTTTGGAATTTATAGTATATTCTCTTCTTTTTATCCTATTTGATTTTCAGTTGCTTGGGGACAAGCAACAATTTAAGTTTGGTGTTGTGATGAGCGGATAATTTATACGCTTTTTGACATTGTTTTTAGTATGTTTTTAGTAGGATCTAGTTACTTTTAGGGATGTTTTCATTAGTTTTTATGTTAAATTCACATTTCTGGACTTTACTATAAGTTTGTGTGTTTTTCTGTGATTTCAGGTATTTTCTGGCTGAAATTGAGGGACTTGAGCAGAAATCAGATTCAGAGGTTGAAAAAGGACTGCTGATGCTGTTGGATTCTGACCTCCCTGCACTCAAAGTGGATTTTCTGGACCTACAAAACTCGAAATGGCGCGCTTCCAATTGCGTTGGAAAGTAGACATCCAGGGCTTTCCAGAAATATATAATAGTCCATACTTTAGCCAAGAATTGACGACGTAAACTGGCGTTCAACGCCAGCCTTCTGCCCAAATCTGGCGTCCAGCGCCAGAAAAGGATCCAAAACCAGAGTTGAACGCCCAAACTGGCACAGAACTTGGCGTTCAACTCCACAAATGGCCTCTGCACGTGTAACACTCAAGCCCAAGCCCAAGCACACACCAAGTGGGCCCCAGAAGTGGATTTATGCATCAATTACTTACTCATGTAAACCCTAGTGACTAGTTTATTATAAATAGGACCTCTTACTATTGTATTAGGCATCTTGGATTGTATTTTGATCCTGTGATCTCGTTTAGGGGGCTGGCCATCTCGGCCATGCCTGGACCTTCACTTATGTATTTTCAACGGTAGAGTTTCTACACTCCATAGATTAAGGTGTGGAGCTCTGCTGTTCCTCAAAGATTTATGCAAGTACTACTGTTTTCTATTCAATTCTTCTTATTTCGCTTCTAAGATATCCATTCGAACCCAAGAACGTGATGAAGGTGATGATTATGTGTGACGCTCATCATTCTTCTCCCTTATGAACGCGTGCCTGACAAACACTTCCGTTCTACATGAATTAAGCTAGAATGAGTATCTCTTAGATCTCCTAACCAGAATCTTCGTGGCGTAAGCTAGAATGATGGCGGCATTCAAGAGAATCCGGAAGGTCTAAACCTTGTCTGTGGTATTCTGAGTAGGATTCAATGATTGAATGACTGTGACGAGCTTCAAACTCGCGAGTGCTGGGCGTTAGTGACAGACGCAAAAGGAAGGTGAATCCTATTCCAGCATGATCGAGAACCGACAGATGAATAGTCGTGCCGTGACAGGGTGCGTGAGCATATGATTCACTGAGAGGAGGGGTTGTAGCCAATGACAACGGTGATGCCCTTGCATACAGCCAGCCATAGAAAGGAGTAAGACGGATTGAAGGAAGAAGTAGGAAAGTAGAAAAAGAAAGGGCACAGTATCTCCATTCGCTTATCTGAAATTCCTGCCAATGAACCTACATAAGTATCTCTATCCCTTTTATTGTTTATTTTAATCTAATAAAGTATCATGTTTAAATCCGCCTGACTGAGATTTGCAAGGTGACCATAGCTTGCTTCATACCAACAATCTCCGTGGGATTCGACCCTTACTCACGTAAGGTATTACTTGGACGACCCAGTGCACTTGCTGGTTAGTTGTATCGAAGTTGTGACAATTATGAATTAAGATCAGAGCACCAAGCTCTGGAGCCATTACCAGGATTTGTTCGAGCCTGGAGATCACAATTTCGTGCACCAAGTTTTTGGCGCCAAGTTTTTTGCAAGCTTTGTTCTTTGCTGCTTTTTCTTGCTTCAAGAATCATTTTTATGATTTTTCAGATTCTCAATAACATGTCTCATGTTCATCATTCTTTCAAGAGCCAACATATTTAACAGTCTTAAACAACAAATTCAAAAGATATATGCACTGTTCAAGCATTCATTCAGAAGACAGAAAGCATTGCCACCACATTTAACTAATTAGAATTTCTCTTATTAAAACTCGAAATTTTATTGCTTCTTATTCAAAAGATCTACCACTTTATTCATGTTTGCTGATGATGAGAAAAATAAACTATAGCTTAATTGGAGATAAAATCAAAATAGATACTAATTACTACTATATGACTCCTAAGGTAAAACTAAAATAAGAACAATTATCACAGAGTTAAGGCTAAGATTAGAACTCAACAACCTTGAGGTTTGGAAGTGGATGTTCCTCTAGTCTGTGAGGTGCTTGGTCCTTGCTTCTTGGAGTGGGTTGTTTTCCTTTAGGGGCCATGATCTTAGTGATCACGGATAAGCACACCAAACTTAGAGCTTTGCTTGTCCTCAAGCAAAAGAAAAGAAAGGAGATGGGTAGAAGGAGAGCTCCTCCTCATCATCCTGGCGTTTGAACGCCCAAACACTGTCTGTTTTGGGCGTTCAACGCCCAAATGCTGATCTCCTGGGCGTTCAACGCCCAAATGCTGATCTCCTGGGCGTTCAGCGCCCATTTGCTGCCATTCCTGGCGTTCAACGCCCAGTGGGTGGCCATTTCTGGCGTTGAACGCCCAATTGCTGCCATTACTGGCGTTTTCTTGCCATTGAGTTCCCTATCTCTGTTTTGTGTGCAAATTCCTTCTGTAACCCTGTAAACTTATACAAATGATTCTGTACCTTAGTGTCAGTGAACTTTATATAAACAAATAAAAATAAAAATAGGGCAAAAATGCTTAGAGGTTTGATGCCCCATGGCTGGGTTGCCTCCCAGAAAGCGCTTCTTTATTGTCTTTAGCTGGACCTTGCTGAGCTTTTAATCTAGCTTCAGCCTTGAGCATTCTTGCTCAGTGTTGCCTTCAAGATAATGCTTGATTCTCTGTCCATTGACAATGAACTTCTTATCAGAATCAATATCTTGAAGCTCCACATAACCATATGGTGACACACTTGTAATCACGTATGGTCCCCTCCACCGGGATTTCAGTTTCCCGGGGAATAGCCTGAGTCTAGAGTTAAATAACAGGACCTTCTGTCCTGGTTCAAAGATTCTAGATGACAGCTTTCTGTCATGCCATTTTTTTTATTTTTCTTTATAAAGCTTGGCATTTTCGAAAGCTGTGAATCTGAATTCCTCTAGCTCATTTAGCTGGAGCAATCGTTTTTCTCCTGCTAATTTGACATCTAAGTTTAGGAATCTGGTTGCCCAGTAGGCCTTATGTTCCAGTTCCACGGGCAAGTGGCATGCCTTACCATACACGAGTTGGTATGGAGAGGTCCCTATAGGGGTCTTGAATGCTGTTCTGTAAGCCCACAGAGCATCATCCAAGCTCCTTGCCCAATCCTTTCTACGGGTATTTACTGTCCGTTCCAGGATTCTCTTTAATTCTCTGTTAGAGACTTCAGCTTGCCCGTTGGTTTGTGGATGATATGGAGTGGCCACTTTGTGGCGAATTCCATACCGAACCATGGCAGAGTAAAGCTGTTTATTGCAGAAGTGAGTGCCCCCATCACTGATTAACACTCTAGGGACACCAAACCTGCTAAAGATATGTTTCTGGAGGAACTTCAGCACTGTTTTAGTATCATTGGTAGGTGTGGCAATAGCCTCAACCCATTTTGATACATAGTCAACTGCCACCAGAATATAAGTGTTTGAGTATGATGGTGGGAAAGGTCCCATGAAGTCAATTCCCCATACATCAAACAACTCTATTTCCAAGATTCCTTGTTGAGGCATGGCGTAACCATGAGGCAGATTACCAGCTCTTTGGCAACTGTCACAATTACGTACAAACTCTCGGGAATCTTTATAGAGTGTGGGCCAATAGAAGCCACATTGGAGAACCTTGGTGGCTGTTCGCTCACCTCCGAAATGGCCTCCATATTGAGATCCATGGCAATGCCATAGGATTCTCTGTGCTTCCTCTCTGGGGACACACCTACGGATAATTCCGTCTGCACATCTCTTAAAGAGATAGGGCTCATCCCACAAGTAGTACTTTGCATCAGTAATTAGTTTCTTTTTTTTGTATTCTATTGTACTCCTTGGGTATGAACCTTGCAGCTTTATAGTTTGCAATATCGGCAAACCATGGTGCTTCCTGAATGGCAAATAGATGCTCATCAGGGAACGTCTCAGAGATCTCAAGAAAGGGAAGGGACGTCCCTTCCACTGGCTCTATCCGGGACAGATGATCAGCCACTTGGTTCTCTGTCCCTTTTCTGTCTCTTATTTCTATATCAAACTCTTGCAGAAGCAATACCCATCTGATGAGCCTGGGTTTTGAATCCTGCTTTGTGAGTAGATATTTAAGAGCAGCATGGTCAGTATACACAATCACTTTTGATCCTACTAAGTATGATCTGAACTTGTCAATGGCGTAAACCACTGCAAGTAGTTCTTTTTCTGTGGTTGTGTAATTTTTCTGGGCATCATTTAGAATGCGACTGGCATAATAAATGACATGCAGAAGCTTGTCATGCCTCTGTCCCAATACTGCACCAATGGCATGATCACTGGCATCACACATTAACTCAAATGGCAATGTCCAGTCTGGTGCAGAAATGACTGGTGCTGTGACCAGCTTAGCTTTCAGCGTTTCAAACGCCTGCAGGCATGCTGTGTCAAACACAAATGGCGTGTCAGCAGCTAACAGATTGCTTAGAGGTTTTGCGATTTTTGAAAAATCCTTTATAAACCTCCTATAGAATCCTGCATGCCCCAGAAAGCTTCTGATTGCCTTGACATTGGCAGGTGGTGGTAATTTTTCAATTACCTCTATTTTTGCTTGATCCACCTCTATTCCCTTGTTTGAGATTTTATGCCCAAGAACAATTCCTTCAGTCACCATGAAGTGACACTTTTCCAGTTTAAAACTAGGTTGGTTTCTTGGCATCTTTTCAGAACAAGTTTCAGGTGATCAAGACAGGAGCTGAATGAGTCTCCATATACTGAGAAGTCATCCATGAAGACTTCCAGAAATTTTTCCACCATATCAGAGAAAATAGAGAGCATGCATCTCTGGAAGGTTGCAGGTGCATTGCATAGCCCAAAGGGCATCCTTCTATAAGCAAACACTCCGGATGGACATGTGAATGCTGTTTTCTCTTGATCCTGGGGATCTACTGCAATCTGGTTATAGCCTGAGTAGCCATCCAAAAAGCAGTAATAATCATGACCTGCTAGTCTCTCTAGCATCTGGTCTATGAATGGTAAAGGAAAATGATCCTTTCTGGTGGCTGTATTGAGCCTTCTGTAGTCAATACACATGCGCCACCCTGTAACTGTTCTTGTAGGAACCAGTTCATTTTTTTCATTATGAATCACTGTCATGCCTCCCTTTTTTGGGACGACTTGAACAGGGCTCACCCAGGGGCTGTCAGAAATGGGATAAATAATCCCAGCCTCTAGTAATTTGGTGACCTCTTTCTGCACCACTTCCTTCATGGTTGGATTTAGCCGCCTCTGTGGTTGAACCACTGGTTTGGCATTATCCTCCAATAGGATTTTGTGCATGCATCTAGCTGGGCTTATGCCCTTAAGGTCACCTATGGACCACCCAAGAGCTGTCTTGTGTGTCCTTAGCACTTGAATAAGTGCTTCCTCTTCCTGTGAATTTAAAGCAGAGCTTATGATCACTGGAAAGGTGTCACCTTCTCCTAGAAATGCATATTTCAAGGATGGTGGCAGTGGCTTGAGCTCTGGTTTAGGAGGTTTTTCCTCTTTCAGAAGAAAGTTCAGAGGCTCTTTCATGTCCCCTGAATCCTCCAAATCAGGCTGAACATCTTTAAAGATGTCTTCCAACTCTGATTCGAGACTCTCAGCCATGTTGATCTCTTCTACCAAAGAGTCAATAAGGTCAACTTTCATGCAGTCTGTTGATGTGTCTGGATGCTGCATGGCTTTGACAGTGTTCAACTTGAACTCGTCATCGTTGACTCTCAGGGTTATTTCCCCCTGTTGGACGTCAATGAGGGATCGTCCAGTTGCTAGGAAGGGTCTTCCTAGAATGAGAGTGGCACTCTTGTGCTCCTCCATTTCCAGTACAACAAAGTCAGTGGGAAAGGCGAATGGCCCAACTCTGACAATCATGTCCTCAATCACGCCTGATGGGTATTTAGTGGAACCATCAGCAAGTTGGAGACATATCCGGGTTGGTTTAACTTCATCAGTTAAGCCAAGCTTTCTGATAGTGGATGCAGGTATCAGGTTGATGCTTGCCCCAAGATCGCATAAAGCTGTTTTGGTGCAATCACCTTCTAATATGCATGGTATCAGAAAACTCCCAGGGTCTTTAAGCTTTTCAGGAAAGCTTTTCAGAATGACTGCACTGCATTCTTCAGTGAGGAGAACTCTTTCTGTTTCTCTCCACTCCTTTTTATGACTCAAGATCTCTTTCATGAACTTGGCATAAGAAGGTATTTGCTCAAGTGCCTCTGCAAATGGAATCTTTATTTCAAGAGTCCTTAGATAATCTGCAAAGCGAGCAAATTGCTTATCCTGCTCCTCTTTCCGGAGTTTTTGAGGATAAGGTATCTTGGCTTTATAATCCTCAACCTTAGTGGTTAGAGGAGCCTTTTTAGAGGGGTTGTTATCAACACTTGTGTGTGTCTGATCCCTCACTGGCAATTGCGTACCAGAGTCAGAAGCTGGAGTGACGTTAGACGCCAACTCACTGTCTGTTCCTGGCGCCTGAACGCCAGAAATCTGCCCCTGTTGGGCGTTCAACGCCAGATTCTTGCCCATTTCTGGCGTTGAACGCCAATCCTGCCTTGTTTCTGGCGCTGAACGCCAGTTTTGGGCATGGTCTGGGTGTTCAGCGCCAGCCTTCCACCCGTTTTCTGGTGTTTTAGTGCCAGAATTATTTTTCCCTGGGCTCTTACTGTCCTCAGGGGAATCTTTGGTGGGTTGCTCGTTTCTTGAATTTTTGATGCCTTGAGGTGGGGTATTTAATGTTTTTCCACTTCTTAATTGCACTGCTTGGCATTCTTCTGCTATTTGCTTTGATAGCTGCTGCTTTGTTTGCTTAAACTGTTCTTCCATATGTATATTAGCTATCCTTGTCTCCTGTAACCTGTCTTTGAATTCAGCTAGCTGCTTTGTTAGAAAATCTAATTGCTGGTTGAATTCAGCAGCTTGTTTTACAGTACTGAATTCAGCAGTTACTGTTTTAACCTCTTCATTCATGGAAGGGTTGCTGCTTAGATACAGATGCTGATTCCTGGCAACTGTATCAATGAGCTCTTGAGCTTCTTCAATTGTCTTTCTCATATGGATAGATCCACCAGCTGAGTAATCTAAAGACATCTGAGCTCCTTTTGCAAGCCCATAGTAGAAGATGTCTAACTGAACCCACTCTGAAAATATTTCAGAGGGGCATTTTCGTAGCATCTCTCTGTATCTCTCCCAGGCATCATAAAGAGATTCATTATCTCCTTGTTTAAAGCCTTGGATGTCCAGCCTCAGCTGTGTCATCCTTTTTGGAGGGAAATATTGATTCAGGAATTTTTCTGTCAGCTGTTTCCATGTCCTTATGCTGGCCTTAGGTTGGTTATTTAACCACCTCTTAGCTTGATCTTTTACAGCAAATGGAAACAGTAATAGTCTGTAGACATCCTGATCTATTTCCTTATCATGTACTGTGTCAGCAATTTGTAAAAATTGTGCCAGAAACTCTGTAGGTTCTTCCTGTGGAAGACCGGAATACTGGCAACTTTGCTGCACCATGATAATGAGCTGAGGATTCAACTCAAAGCTACTAACTCCAATGGAGGGTATGCAGATGCTACTCCCATATGAAGCAGTAGAGGGGTTAGAATATGACCCCAAAGTCCTCCTGGACTGTCCATCTCCACTTATGTCCATGATGGATATATGGATATAACTTGGACTGATTTATCTTTTTATTTATTTTATTTTATAAGAAGTAAATACTAAAATAAAATAAAATAACTAAAAAGAATTTGAATTTTGAAATTTTTTTTTTTTATTTATTTTTTTTTCGTAAAAAAAAATTAAAAATAATTAGTTAAAAAAAACGAAATTTTTTGAAAAAGAGGGAAGATATTTTCGAAAATTAGAGAGAGAGAGTTAGTTAGGTAGTTTTGAAAAAGTTAAGAAACAAACAAAAAGTTAGTTAGTTAGTTGAAACAAATTTTTAAAAAGATAAGAAGTTAGGAGAGATATTTTGAAAAGATATTTTTTTTTTTTTGAATTTAGTGAGGAGAGAGAAAAACAATAAGATAGTACAAGATTTAGAATTTTTAGATCTAATGCTCCTTGTTTTCGAAAAATTTGGAGGGAAAACACCAAGGAACACCAAACTTAAAAATTTTAAGATCAAGACACAAGGAAAACTCAAGAACACTTTGAAGACTCACAAGAACACAAGAACATGAAGGAAGAACACCAAACTTAAAATTTTTAGAAAACCAAACCAAAATTTTCGAAAATCAAAGGGGGATTAACAAGAAAACACCAAACTTAAAGTTTGGCACAAGATTTAATAGAAAAAATATTTTTGAAAAAGAAGGTTTTGAAAAGAGTAATAAAGATTCTAACCCAATTAAATTAATGTTCTAGCCAAATGAGTTATGGGACCTTCAAAAACCAAAATTTTTAAGAAAGATTATTTTTGAAAAAGGTTTTTAAAAATATGATAGCCAATTATCATGAACATAAACACCACGTTCTAAATAACTGAGCTATAAATTTAAAGTATTTTAACAAGGGGTAAATAATAAAAGACTCTAAACCAAAAAAAAAAAAGATTTTTCCTAATCTAAGCAACAAAATAATCCGTCAGTTGTTCAAACACGAACAATCCCCGGCAACGGCGCCAAAAACTTGGTAGCACAAAATTGTTACTTGGTGCACAAAATTGTTACTCTCTTACAATTTCGCACACATTACTCTCTTACAATTTCGCACACATGACCAGCAAGTGCACTGGGTCGTCCAAGTAATACCTTACGTGAGTAAGGGTCGAATCCCACGGAGATTGTTGGTTTGAAGCAATCTATGGTTATCTTGTAAATCTTAGTCAGGAAGTCAATTATGTTTATCAATTGAATTGTGAGTAACCAGTAGAGCATAAATTAAAAGTTACTTGTTGTGCAGTAATGGAGAATGTGTTGGAGTTTTGGAGATGCTTTGTCTTCTGAATCTCTGCTTTCCTCTGTTTTCTTGTTCACGCACGCACGTCCTCCTATGGCAAGCTGTGTGTTGGTGGATCACCGTTGTCAATGGCTACCTTCCATCCTTCCAGTGAAAACTACGCTCACGCGCTCTGTCACAGCACGGCTAATCACCGGTTGGTTCTCGATCCGGTTGGAATAGGATTTACTATCCTTTTGCATCTGTCACTAACGCCCAGCCTTCAGGAGTTTGAAGCTCGTCACAGTCATTCAATTCTTGAATCCTACTCGGAATACCACAGACAAGGTTTAGACTTTCCGGATTCTCATGAATGCCGCCATCAGTTCTAGCTTATACCACGGAGATTCTGATTAAGGAATCTAAGAGATACTCATTCAATCGGATATAGAACGGAGGTGGTTGTCAGGCACACGTTCGTGGGCTGAGGAAGGTGATGAATGTCACAGATCATCACCTTCATCACAGTTAAGCGCGAATGAACATCTTAGATAGGAACAAGCGTGTTTGAATGGAAAACAGAAATACTTGCATTAATTCATCGAGACACAGCAGAGCTCCTCACCCCCAACAATGGGGTTTAGAGACTCATGCCGTCAGAGAATACAAAGTTTAGATCTGAAAATGTCATGAGATACAAAATAAGTCTCTAAAAGTTGTTTAAATACTAAACTAGTAGCCTAGGGTTACAAAATATGAGTGGACTATGATGGATGATGCAGATATCCACTTCTGGGGCCCACTTGGTGTGCCGGGGCCCACTTGGTGTGTGCTGGGGCTGAGATTTCGTGCAGAGGCCATTTGTGGAGTTGAACGCCAGTTTTTATGCCAGTTTGGGCGTTCAACTCCAGTTTTTTATCCTTTTCTGGCGCTGGACGCCAGAATTGGACAGAGAACTGGCGTTGAACGCCAGTTTACGTCATCTATCCTTGTGCAAAGTATGGACTATTATATATTGATGGAAAGCCCTGGATGTCTACTTTCCAACGCAATTGGAAGCATGCCATTTCGAGTTCTGTAGCTCCAGAAAATCCACTTTGAGTGCAGGGAGGTCAGAATCCAACAGCATCAGCAGTCCTTTTTCAGCCTGAATCAGATTTTTGCTCAGCTCCTTCAATTTCAGCCAGAAAAATACCTGAAATTACAGAAAAACACACAACTCATAGTAAAGTCCAGAAATATGAATTTTTCCTAAAAACTACTAGAAATAGACTAAAAACTAACTAAAACATACTCTAAACTATATGAAATTATCCCCAAAAAGCGTATAAAATATCCGCTCATCAGCTACCATTAGTTTACCTAAAACCCTAACCTAAGTCAAACCTCATTCACTGCACATTCACACGCTGTCTGTTGGGGCCGCAGCCCTACCACTCTCGGCGTACCCTTCCGCCATAATCCCCGCTATCTGCTTCACTGCACCCTTTTGATGTTTGTTCCTCCTCGGCTTCAAGTTGGTTTTGCGTTTTGTTGTGAGTTTTTAGGTATTTTTAATTGAATTTTAATTGTGGTTTTGATCCCTGTATATGTATCTGATTACTTTACCTTTGATTTTGAACTTTTCCTCTGCTCCGTAAATATAAAATTGGAGTTGGGGTGCATTGGTACACAGTTGCTGCTGCTCTATTGTGGCGCTGTTCTTTCGGAGGGTGTGACCGTGCTTCCCTTTCAGTGATTTCGGGCAGCTCTGTTCCTTCTTTACATCATTGTTCCGCTGCATTTGTGGTGAGAATTTCTGCTCTATTTTCTTTCGATTTTGTTTCTCCTTACACTCTCTCTTAATGTATTTCTGACCGTGCATATGCTATTGACATCTTCATCTGCTCTGCTACTTGGATACTATATTGGAGTCTTGGTGCATTGGTGACAAGTGAGGCTGATCTGGGTGTGGGTGCAAGTTGTTGTAGGAAAAGCTGGTGGTAGATTGTGGATAGCTAGTAAGCAAGTTTAACTCTTTGTCTCAGCTATACATTTTTTCCTTTGTTATCTACTATGTTTTTGTACTTGTTGAAGTATGTTGCATTGAAGAACACAGAAATAAAAAAATACAACAGTAGAAAATAAATAAATATGTTGAATAAGAGAATATATTATTTTTTTAGTTAAGGATCTCACTCTACAAGATAAAGTAAATGTTTTTTCCTTTAGATCAATAATTGAAAATAAATGCACTGTTGATTTTATTGATTTAATGGTAAAACTCACTTATTTTTTATCTTTTAAAGAAGAATTCTTTCTTTGAACTAAAAAAACTCATTTAAAATTCTATGTAACATGATCGAGAAAACTCATTTAAAAAAACTCATTTAAAAACTCATTCTTGTTAAGTTCTTACTGATTATGGTCTGTGTTACCAAGTTTTGAGAAGTGGATATGAGCCAATTTTGGTAAACATTTTGATTAGCAAGCCAATTTTAAGGTAACATATTAAAATAATGCAAGTCAATAACATGAGTGGAGTTCAAAAGATAATTAAAAAAAACGTCTTTTTTGTATAATTTTTTTTTAACAAATTGATTAATTCTCTTATTCAAAAAATATTGGACCCTATGAAATTATCTAATTTGGAATTTCTATAATTTATTGTAAAACTCATGTAAATTTATATTTAATTTATTTAATTTACAACTTATTTACGAATAATAAAGAACTAGAATAGAAGCTTTTTCAACAAGTTCAGCGAGAACCTTAGTTAATTTTCTCAAAATCCGATCAAGAAAATTGTGCTTTGGGAACATCAGCATCCCTTGCTTTGAGAAAACGTACTTATGTTTCTCTTGGATAACCCTGGTGCATATTCTGCATTATAAACAAGCTTTCAGAGCTTAAGTACAAACCTTTTTCATATTTAATGAACCACAAAACTATATTCACTTGTTTATGATGGTTCTCACTTCTAACATACCTAAAACAAGGTGAACAAAAGCTTCTTACCCAAGTAAAATTTTTTGCTAAAGGAACAAACTTTTCGGTAAAAATATATCATTTATAATAATTTATTTTATTAGGACTAAAGTAACGAAAAAAAAACAATATATAAACTTGTTATCTAAACATATCTATGATCATCATAGATTTAGCTTGTACAGATTTCTCTGTTCCATTGCCATTCTCATTCTCATTTCTCAACACATTAGAATATTATATCAACTAAAACCAACTAAACTAAGAGACTAAAGAACAAAACCTGGAATGTGTTCTTGTGTTGTTCATCCACTGCAACAAGAAGGTATTGTATGTATTGTGTCAGTAACATTTAAACAAATCAGTAGTAAGATCATAGAACATGAAACAGAACAATATTATGCAAGCAAAGTTTGGAACTGAATATGCATATAGGTTTCCAGAAGGGACTGAAACTTCTTCATAGCTTCATCATTACATGCATCCATGTCTTATGACAAAGATTAAAATAGTACCCCGGGTTAACAAGTTGCTGAAAATTTCTCAGGGAAAAATCTGCAACTAAGAATTTGTAGCTTCTAATGTTTATATCAAGAAGCTACTGTGTCCACATAATTAAACCTTAAACTAATTAACCTATTGGGGTGTCCCTAGTTAAAAAAATGTTGATGCTTTGTTTGTTGTGTCCAAAACACCTCCTATGACAATAAAATATCCAATTATCGTGGACTTTTGTTACAACTTCCTTTTTCAAGTATGAACTCAATTCAGTGGGCATCACTACAAAGAAATAATATAAACACAAAAACTAAATCGTTCATGGAACTGATAAAATAGATTTAATTTTAGAGGTCTAATCGGTATTTAATTATGGTCAAAATCGATTTAATAAAATAATATATGAATTCGATTTTGATATATGACTATGTAAAATAATATATATTTGTATATAATCTGTTCAAGAAACTATGATACGTTAATATCCTTAGTGTTTAACTAAAACTTTAATAAAACCTTAATCAAGTTTGTTAGACTTTAATTATGTTTTACTGAGTGAGTAGTAAACTTGTTAAAAGTATTAATTGGGAGTAAGATTCAGAAATTTTGTTTTTAATAGCATATTTTTGTGTTTTGTTCTGAATTATTTTTATCTCTTGTGTCTGTTGCAAATGTTAGTCATAACCCAGTTTAGAAGATATTGTTTACTCTTTTCTGAAAGGCCGCATTGAAATTTGAATTGGTGATGTGTATGTCTTTCAGGTATCCAGTGTATTTTGCCATGTAAGCTTAATCAATTGATTGCAAATTTTTCATGATACATGTGATTTTTAGTTTAGGCATGTAAATTATTTAGTTATATTGAAATTTTGAAATTATTCCCATTTTATTATTGGATTTTTTTGTAGATTCTACTCTCTAATATGTGTTAGTAGTTTGTGTGAAGGTTTGAAAATAAGTCTAGAAAACTACGGTATAGCTGTATCCCCAATGCCGGCACTACTGACAAACTCAGAATATCGATGCTCAGATGTCCCGAAAAAAATACTTCATTTCGTCCACCGCATATTGAAACACGGCTTGCTCCATCAACTTAAAAAGATGCCGGTGAAGCTTCTGCACGATTCACAGAGACTGAAAATGTTGCTGAGCCTGCCCAAATATCTTCGGAGGATGAAGATTATGATCCCGAGGCTGATGAGGTTGAGTCATGGGATGATCACGTTGATAACTTATATGCCGAAGAAGAAGCTGTACGCCATAACAAGCCCAATAAAAGCAAGGATACGGATTATTGGAGTGTTGCAGTAAGCGGTAAAATTTTTTCCTGTAGTCTAGATTATTTAATTATAATTGGACGACTTTGGTTTTCTATATAATTTTTAAGCAACGACCATGCAACTAAACCTTGTAATTTGTTTCTTAGACGGTGGCATTACAAGAACCATAAATTTGAGCATCAAGGATGCTATAGTACTTCCTCCTGGTAGACAAATCATTATGGAGTTTAATACAGATGCAAGCGATCGGTCAGGAAGCAGGATTATTAAATGGGTTTCTAGGGAGTGTGGGTGCTGGCTTTCAACATTTTCCCATTAATGAAGAGAGTTAGAAGACAATGGACAATGCTCTGAAGAAACATGCATACGACACAATTAAGGTATAATATTAAATTTCGTAGCTTATTATGTTATGTAAAATTAGATCAAATTCCTTATTTTTTCCTTTGTTGACATGCATCGCATTATTTCTCAAATTTTTAGTGGACCTTTCTGTATGAGGAGGATGACCACGGAAAAAAAAGCGAATGATTCAAAGGCTAGGAAAAATCTGGAAGGAAGCAAGAAACAACTTATATGACAAGTGTTATGACGAGAAAAAGAGTTTAGAAGAAAATGCTAAGCGGAAACCATCAGGAATAAATACACAGCAGTGAAAATGGTTCCTTAATTATCGTTTGAAGGAATATACGAAGGTAATTAACATTGAATTCATACTCCATTTAGTGTTGCAATTTTAAACATTTTGAATAATTGAATAAAACGATTGATTGAAAGTGATAGAATTAAAAGGCCAAAAAACCAGTCAAATAAGTTTCTAATCCTAAAAAAAACTGGGGCACTCTTAAGGGGTCGTTACTTTCTAAAATTCATTGCATGATCAACTGTATTGTGTCTTTATTTATAGAAAAAGTGTAGACAAAATGCTCTAAAGTGTAGACACATACTGGGGCTCTAAGAGAACAGCGAGGCTAAGGGATGAAGAGGTAATTATGTGTGTATTATCTTTTATACATTGTTTTATGGTTTGTGATATTCTTTTGTAACATGTATGATTCTGTAAATATTTAATGTGGTTATAGGAGAAAAAACAGCAAAGGCGCATTGGTAGAGAAGAGATGTTTATTATGACTCATAAAAAAAGGGATGACTCGTACATGAATGATGATGTGCGTGTTGTTGGAGTAAGTATTGGCTAAGAATGATTTACATCTATTGCTCTATTCATGTTGCTAACTTCAAAATCACAATAACCAAACTCTGGTATATCTGTAGAAAGCGATTGCGAATATCGAGAGCCAAGATGGTTCCTCGAAGGAGATTTCACTTACTGATTGGCTTGTGCAAGTCCTTGTAAAGGAGCATTCAGGACGAGTTTAGGGGTTAGGTTTTGGACCATGTTCAACCGAAATTATTCGTAACACTACACAACAATTGAACTCTGGAGTGCAAATTGAGGAATATCAAAGTGAGATTACAGAATTGAAGGTAGCACAGCAGAAGAAAAGGCAAGGAGACAAACCATGAAAATCTGGTAAAATACATAATCCAACAGCAAGGAGACACTTTGCCACCTGAAATTGATGCACAGCTGAAGTCTTTGGGGAGTGGAGCACAATAGAGATATTTTAACAATTTAATTTTTTTTGTTTCCTTTATGAACAGTGCACATTGAGAACAAATTGTTATTAACTATTTTATTTTGTCATCTATATATATGGATCATCTGGAATATCTTAGCATTGTGTTTTACGTCAAATATGTTTTTTTTTAACTATAATGCAAACATAATCAGTTAAATTAATATGCAACATTTTTAAATTAAAAGATTTCATAAATGTTGATTGTCATTTGAACCCAAAATTCAAATAAAGTATTTAAATGAAAAAAATTACCTTTAGCGGCGGTTATTGTTGAATGCTGCAAAATCCAACTATTTAAAATAAATTAAATAGCGGTGGTTAACTAACCGCCGGGAAAGGTTTCCCAAATCAGCCCTGGAAAGCAGCAGCGGTTCGCAACCATCAAAATGTTTTCGCCGCTAAAACCATGTTTGGCAGCGGTTATTCCGGCGATAAAAAAACCGCCGCTAAAGGTTTGCCGGCGCCTTTAGTTTCAGTGGTCACTCAACCGTTGCTGTATGTTTAGTGGCGGTCAAAAAACTGCCGCAATCCGAACTTTTAACTGCCGCTATCTGCTGCTCCTGTTGTAATGATTCTTATAAAAAGAGAGGTAAGTCAAGAAAAAAATGAAAAAGAAGATGCACAACTGTCTTCATCAATGTTATTTCATCACACAATTTCTCAAAGTATAAATAAAATTAAGCACATAAGAAATATAATTTAAACATTATGAAGACTCAACATGTAAAGAGTTGTGATAAATTAACTTGTATGGAATAAAAATGACATAAAACTTAAATAAATAGGAATAAAATAAAAGAAATAGAAGAGAAAGAGGAGAATAACGAATAGTAATGTTTTATAGTTTATAAACAAAACCAAAGAGTAGAAATAATGTATCCTAAGAGGAAAAAAATATCACCGAATAAAAAATCAATTGGTAAAAAAATAAAATTTTTTTCTAGCATATATGGCTTTTTTATCATGAATAACTTATAAAATATAAAAATAAGTAAAATAAAAAGAAAAGGATAAAATTGTAATTTTTTTAATATATTGAAAAATTTATTCACGACTATATAATTGATGATGGACATATAATTATTAGACAATATATTACAAGAAAATATTAATAGAAATATTAGATTTGATATTAAAATAAAAAAAATATAAATAATAAATACAAATCGAAAATTTAAAATTAAAATATTTAAGATCAAGAAAAAAAAATAAAAAAATTGGTATAAACAATGACTCAAATATTAATGTGACAATAAATTAAATCAAATAACATATATTTAAATTAATTAAATTAAATTGTTGATATAATAAATTAATTATAATTATTTGGTTCAATAAAGTAAATTAAATAAATAAATAATATCTTATAAATATCTTATGTAAAAATTATAACATTTTTAAAAACTATTAATAAAAATACATAAGACAAAAAATTAATACAAATTAAAAATTAAAATAAAATTAATTCATTTATTAATTAATATAATTGATTAGTTATAGTTAATGTGATAAAAAAATATTAAATAATTTAATATTTATCTTAATTAAATTAAATAATTAATTAATTAATTAACATATTTAAATGAATCAAATAAAAAAAATCGAAAACACTTTCAAATATAAATCAGTTATGTTATTAATTGAAAAAATTCAATTTTTAAAATATATAATCGATTATGTAATCAATCATATACAAATTAAAATTTAATTATTATTTATGTTGAAATTTATCAATAATTTTAATATTATATTTCATAACTTTTTAGTAATTATTGTTTTGATTCTTTCTTATGTTTTAGTGAGTCAATCCTCAATAATCAGTAATTCTAATTCGATAATAGATTACATTCTGACACCAAACATACTAATGTGTGGCACATTCTAATACCAATTGGATTCCTCTCTTTTCTCATCTATTTTTTTGAAAAATATTATATAATCAATCATACACAAATTAATATTTAATTATTATTTATGTTGAAATTTGTTAATAATTTTAATATTATATTTCATAACATTTTAGTAATTATTATTTTGATTCTTTCTTATGTTTTAGTGAATCAATCCTCAATAATAAGTAATTCTAATTCGACAATAGATTACATTCTGATACCAAACATACTGATGTGTGGCACATTCTAATATCAGTTTGGATTCTTCTTTTTTCTCATCTATTTTCTTAAAAAATATTATGTAATCAATCATACACAAATTAACATTTAATGATTAATTATATTGAGATTTGTTAATAATTCTAATATTTATATCATATCTCTTTAGTAATTATCATTATTCATTCTTATATTTCTGTGGATCAATAATTCTAATATTTTATTTTGTATCTTTTTAAAAATGATCACAATTCTTTCTTATATTTCTATGAATGTTATATATAGTATTTCATTTTATTATTCATGAGCTTAAATTTTAGAGTCAAGTATGCTAACGTGATATGTTTTAAAGTCGGTCTACATGTTGATACTATTTTTGAAAAGTATTATGTATTAAACAATTAGATTTATTAATATTTAATAATTAATTATGTGAGATTTATCAATAATTATAATATTTTATATCATATCTTTTTAATACTTATGCTCATTCTTTTTTATATCTTTATGAATATTATATATCTGATAGCAATTGCAAGCTATAAAGGATTCTGATGAAAAATTGAAAGTGGTACAAGTGTAGTATAACAGCACAAGTATAGTATAGCAGTATTAGGGATGAGTCCAAGTAATCAGAGTATGAGGGAATTAGATGCAAGGGGGATCTGAATTAAAATGTGAAGTTTTTAGGGAGAGAGAGTATAGAGAGAGTACAGAGAAAAGTTATCAAGTCAGAAGAGAAGACTCACATTACACACATGCCCCATCAGGGTCTTTTCTCCCTTCTTATTTACCCCTTTCTTTCCTCTTTGTATCAACACCGCCGCCCCGGAGATTGACCTTATCCTTAAGGTTGAAGAAGGGGTGAAGCCGTTGCATGTCCGCATACCCTTCCCATGTCGCTTCCTCCGGCGATAGATGCTGCCATTGAATTAACACCTGGCCCTGCCAAGTATCGTTCACTTTGATCATACGATGGCCTAGCACCCGGAGGGGCAGCAATTTGCAACCGTTCTCATCCACGGTTAGAGGTTCCGGTAGTGTAACTGAAGGTGGGCTGCCCACACACTTCTTAAGGAGAGAAATATGGAAAACAGGGTGTATTTTGGCAGTGGAAGGAAGCTCCAGCTTGTATGCGACTTTACCCACACGCTGCACCACGGAAAAAGGTCCGAAGTAGCGCATAGATAGCTTTTGGGTCTTTCGAAAGGCCACAGAACGTTGACGATATGGTTGGAGCTTGACATAAACAAGGTCGCCAATCTGAAATTCCAGGTCACGGCGCTTGCCATCAGCCGTGGCCTTCATCCGGGCCTGAGCTCTCCCCAAGTGGAATTTCAAGGCTGTTATCAGGGAGTCTTGCTGTTGCAATTGTTCCTGGACAGCTGGAGCGTCTGTAGAGGTGGCGACATATCGGAGTAGAGGCAGAGAATCCCGCCCAAACAAGGCCTTAAAGGGAGACATGCCGATTGCCAAATGAAAGGAAGTATTATAACTAAACTGCGCCCATGGAAGCATCTTACACCAAGTCCTGGGGTTGTCTTGAGTATAACAACGAAGGTACATCTCTAGACACCTATTAAGCACCTCGGTCTGGCCATCGGACTGAGGGTGGTAAGCCGAGCTCCACGCTAGGGTGATACCTTGGCGCATACAACATTGCTCCCAAAACTTGCTTGTGAATACCTTATCGCGATCAGACACAATAGACTGTGGCATGCCATGAATACTCACTACATGTTTGATAAATGTTTCAGCAACTTGGGGGGCTGTAAAAGTAGCTGCTAGTGGTAGGAAATGGGCAAACTTTGATAGTCGGTCCACTACCACGAAGATGACCGAATACCCTTGTGTCAGCGATAACCCCGTCACAAAATCCATAGCAATATCCTGCCAAACATCGGTAGGGATCGGAAGAGGTTGGAGGAGACCGGCGGGTGGTAGTGTGGAGTACTTCGCCTGTTGGCAAATAGAGCACTGGCGCACATAATCCTTGACCATACGAGCCATATCCTTCCAGAAAAATTGGGGAGTCAATCGGCACAATGTCTTTTGATAACCACCATGTCTACCAATGGTTGAGTCATGGCACTCATAAAGAAGCTTCGGGATGAGGGACGAAGTAGAAGGGATTATCAGTCGGTCCTTCCAAAACCAAAGACCCTGCCAGTGCTACAAATTGCCAGACCGAAGATCCACCTCAGAAAATAAATCCGAGGGGTTGAAGTGCTGAAGATCTGACCGTAGCTGCGTGAGAATGTCGCAAGTGAGCGAGGTGGCAGGAAAAATTGGCGAGACAGCCCATCGGCACCTTGATTATCCGAACCCTTTTTATATTCTATCTCAAAGTCATAACCCAAGAGTTTGGCCAACCAAGTCTGCTGTTCTGGCGTTTGAATGGTCTGAGCTTGGAGTTCCTTGAGGCTCTTGTGATCCGTTCGTATCACGAACCTGTGACCCAGCAAGTAGTGGCGGAACTTAGCCACCGCTACTAAGATTGCTTGCATTTCCCGGGCATAGACGGATTGCTTCTGAGCCGTGCAGGAAAGTTTCTTCAAAAAATAAGCGATGGGATGTCCAGCTTGGCTGAGAATCCCCCCAATACCGGTACCCGAAGCATCTGTCTCAAGCACAAAAGGTTTGGAGAAGTCGGGAAGTGCCAAGACTGGTGCATGAGTTAGAGCCTCCTTCAATGTCACAAAAGCATCCGAGGCTGAAGGCGACCACACAAACCCCTCTTTGCGCAACAAGTCAGTGAGTGGTGCTGCCAGAGTGGCAAAATTGCATATGAACTTTCGATAGTAGCTTGCTAGTCCCAAAATGCCCGGAGTTGCTTTACTGAGGTTGGAGTCGGCCAACAACGAATTGCTTCAATTTTTGAGTCATCCACTCTCACCCCCTCAAGTGAAACCACATGGCCCAGATACTCAACTTGTGTTTTTCCGAAAGAGTATTTAGAGAGTTTGGCAAATAGGGAATGGTGCTTAAGCACGCGTAAGACATATACCAGATGATGTAGATGAGACTGCCAATCAGCACTATAAACCAGGATATCATCAAAGAAGACGAGGACAAATTTTCGTAATACCTCAGAAAAGATAGAATTCATCAAACACTGGAAGGTAGCAGGGACATTAGTCAGACCAAATGGCATAACGAGCCATTCGTATAAGCCCTGGTGTGTCCTGAAAGCCATCTTAAAACAATCCCCTGGTCTGACACGAATCTGATGGTACCCCGAGCGGAGGTCGAGTTTAGAGAAGAACCGAGCACCAAACAATTCATCGAGTAATTCGTCCACCGTCGGCATAGGAAAGGAATCCTTGATGGTGGCATGATTGAGGGCCCGATAATCAGTGCAAAACCGCCATGAACCGCCTTTCTTTTTCACCAACAGCACGGGCGAAGAGAAGGGGCTAGTGCTTGGCTGTATGATGCCCTCGGCTAGCATCTCAGCGACGATTTGCTCAATCTCAGCCTTTTGGCTATGAGGATATCGATAAGGGCGGACCTTAATAGGCAACGTTCCGGGCAACAAGGGAATGGTGTGATCATGTACTCTCGGCGGGGGCAAGCCTTTTGGAACCTGAAAAACAACTGAGTAATCCCGCAATATAGTAGCCAAGTCGGGCGCCAAATCAGAAGGTAATTCCAAAAGAGGAGGGGTGTCTGTAACCGGTTATTGGAGCTGGAGTGTATACATTTCCATAATCTCATCTGTTATGTGCAAACGCCGCAACTGATGAAATTGTGCCGGGGCTAGGTTGGCATCTTTTTCACCCTGCAAAGTAACCATTTCAGCCCCAACCATGAAGGTAATGAATTTTTTCCTGTAATTTACCAAATGGGTGTCCAGTGTCTCAAGCCAAATATCCCCTAAAACCAGCTCCTCACTAGCAATGGGAAGTACGAAAGCCGATATAAGGAGCAAATGATCCTGAATGGAAACAGGTAAATCACGAACCTCACCCTCGCATTGGAGCAAAGCACCATTACCCATCTCAACCTTGAATATTGGGGAATGATGAACGGGCACTGCCAGGCGTCGAACCAAAGCCGGGTGGATGAAGTTATCTGAGTTGCCGCCATCCATGAGTACGCGGATGTCTCTGCCATGCACCAGACCTCGAAACCTAATCGACCGTCGGGCAGGGATGCCGGCCATGGCATTGTACGAAAGGTGGAAGGGCTCGACCCTATCCTCAGCTAGTACCGGCGAGATTTGGTCCACTTCAGGAATCTCAATTGCAGAGTCCTGGTCAGTAGGGACTTCCTCTACAGTTTGGATCAGAAAACAGTGCTTGGAAGCACATTTGTGGGAAGGGGAATAGCGCTCGTCACAGGTAAAACAGATGCCCTTTTCTCGCCGAAACTGTATCTCCATTGGGGTTAATTTGCGCATTGTGTTAGGCTTTGGAGGGGTGGGGAGCAGTGGAGGGTTTTGAGGCGGCGGTTGTGCAGGGGAAACGGTAGTGAGTGGTTTTGGGGCTAGGGCGGTGGTAGGTCGAGCCGGCGGTTGCTGTGTCTGAGCAACGGCAGAATGCCAGCGTTGGGTGTGGGGCAGAAACTTTTTCTCGAACAATTTGGCAAGAGAAACTGCTTGCAACAAAGAGATCGGTGAACGGGCTTTCACCTCCCGTTTCAGTTCCGGATGAAGACCACCCACAAAGCAATCCACAAGCAAAGCATCATATAAGCCATATGCACGGGCGGCTAGGTCGTTAAAGGATTCAAAGTAAGCATTCACCGTTGTGGATTGTTTCAATTTCAGTAGCTCTTCTCGGGAGTTTTCAAAATGGGACGGCCCGAATTGCATTTGCAAGGCAGTGGAGATGGCAAGCCAATCAGCCATAGGTTTGAGTCTCTCCCACATCTGAAACCAAGCAAGGGCCCGGCCCTCCAAATTGACGGCCACCAGATCCAATCGTTGGTCCTTCGGGATATCATAGATCCGGAAGAAGCGTTCCACGCGATAGATCCATTGGGAGACATCCTCCGCGCCAGAGAAATGAGGGAAGTCCACTTTCATCTGCCGAGGGTGGCCAAAGACAGGGGAGGATAGTCCGCGTCTCGGGGATTCTGCCAAGTGCTGGGTGAACTGCTCCTGTAACGAACCAATTCTTTGTGTGAGAGCGGCGAATTGCTCGATGTAGCCATCCGATTGCTCGGTTAAACGAGAAATTGCAGCTTGCAATGTCTGGAGACGCGTATTCTCTGTCATTGAAACTCAATGGAAGCACCAAATGATAGCAATTGCAAGCTATAAAGGATTCTGATGAAAAATTGAAAGTGGTACAAGTGTAGTATAACAGCACAAGTATAGTATAGCAGTATTAGGGATGAGTCCAAGTAATCAGAGTATGAGGGAATTAGATGGAAGGAATGAAGGAATCAATGAATGTAGTCCAAGTTCACCTGCAAGGGGGATCTGAATTAGAATGTGAAGTTTTTAGGGAGAGAGAGTACAGAGAAAAGTTATCAAGTCAGAAGAGAAGACTCACATTACACACATGCCCCATCAAGGCCTTTTCTCCCTTCTTATTTACCCCCTTTCTTTCCTCTTTGTATCAACATCTTTTAAATAATTCTTATTTTTTTATATAATATTTTGATTGTAATATATTTTTATTTTTGTCTATTAAATTTATCTAAACAATTAAAGAACTATTAGTTAATATTTTTAATAATAAATTATTTTTTTTACTACTCAAATCATCATCATCATCATTATTATTATGATAACATTTAGTAAATACATTTAAAATATGTTTTAAAATATTTTTGTTCATTTTTTCTTATAAGTGTTGAAACTTGAAAGGTTCCTATCCAAAAAGATTAACCTCGCCACCAGTATATACTATATACACGTAAAAGATACCTTAAAAGAACAACAATGTATATCCTAATCCCAAACTATAAACCATCAACTATTTAAACACATTGGAAACCCACACGGCTTAAAGTTACTTATTGGAAGCAATCAAAATTCCAAGGTTACGACTTACATGAAGCATATTCCAAACTCAGTAATCTCCATCAAGTTTTCCAGTTCATTCATTTCTTTTCATTCAGGTTAGCTAGCTAACTAGGCATTAGAGGCAAGATAAGAGAGTAAGAGACATTAAGCATATTCCAACATTGCACCCAGTCATTCAGTTTATACCCTCACGTGTGGGTTTCTACTTTCTCAATTACTTGCATGGGCCTCCAACTTTTTTCAAAAAAAGCCCACTAAAGGAAACCTAACTCATGAAGCAATCTCAAAAAAATATAAATAAATACCACAAGACAAAACGGCAACACCCTCGTCGTTGGTTCACTATATAAACAATCACAATTGGCGCGTTTTGAATGTTCAAGTTTACATCAATCAACTCAATTAAAAATCCATTCTGTTCTTCTCAATTGGATACAGTGATTATCGTTTTCTGTTGAAATGGGTCCGAACGAAGACCGATCCGAAATAGTGTTCTTCGACGTCGAAACAACCGTTCCAACCCGACCCGGTCAGGGTTTTGCGATTCTTGAGTTCGGAGCCATTCTTGTGTGCCCGAGAACGTTGACGGAGCTCCGAAACTACTCCACACTGGTTCGACCCGCCGACCTCTCACTCATTTCGCCCTTGTCGGAGCGCTGCAACGGTATCACCGCTGACGCCGTCGCCGCCGCACCTACCTTCGCTGACATCGCCGACGCGGTTTACGACCTCCTCCATGGTTGGTTTCCTCTGACTCTTTTGCTCCGCTGTCACGAAAGCTCTGCTGCTGCGTTTTCGTTTTCAAATTCAATTTGAATTTTCCAGAAATGGTTTCTTTTTTGAAATTGAGCACCTTCGGTGACAACTCTTGTAGGTTTGAAGTTTTGAGTTATGGCACAGTAATTATCTGAAGCCATTTCGTGCCCTTTTTGCATGCTATTAGCTCATTGAGCTTGAATTCTGAATAATGCATAGTTCTACTGGTGAATTTGTTATAGATATTCTCATGCTTGCATGCTATTAGCTAATTCAGCTTGAATTCTGAATAATGCATAATTTTACTGGTGAATTGGTTATAGATACTCTTATGATATAGCTTGAACCATCTCTTTTGAGAGCTTATGTAGTTAGGTGGAAGTGAATTCATGATTTAACCTAAATTCTGGTTTTGAATGATGGTTATGTATGTGTCGCTTGTGCTGAGTTGTGTGTAGGCCGGATTTGGGCGGGTCACAATATCTTAAGATTCGACTGTGCTCGGATCAGAGAGGCATTTGCTGCTATCAATCAGCAAGCACCAGAGCCAAAGGGTGCTATTGACTCTCTGGTTGTGTTAACACAAAAATTTGGAAGAAGAGCTGGTAATATGAAGGTATGATTTCATTAATTTGACATGTGTGGCTCTTTTTCAGTTTCACAATTTCATGTTTGGCCATCAGCTTATAAAAATTCGTTTATTTGCTGCAGATGGCTTCTCTTGCTACATATTTCGGGCTTGGACAGCAAACACATAGGTAGCTAATGAATGTACCTAATGCAAAGAGTTATTTGTCATTCATTCTCTATAGCATCATATAGACAGTTTCTTTTTGCTAATATTTTCTGCAACATATTACCAGGAGCTTAGATGATGTTCGAATGAATCTTGAAGTACTTAAATACTGCTCAACAGTTCTATTCTTGGTAAGTTTCTTAATTTTAAAGCTTTTGTTATGATTTATTGCTGGAATTGGAACAACTCTGCAATTGATGTATTGCCTATTGTTATTATTGTTGTCGTTGTTATTTTTTTTTTTTTTTAACTAAAACAGAAACCAAAATTCACGAGTTTGTGACATCAACAAAATATATGGTTACTCAGGTTTAATTATACATGACAAACCTTAACACTTGGGCTTCCTTTTAAATAATTAAACTGCAGTTTGTGGGAAGAATAATCCAACATTTCTTGGTGTTTCAACTCTATAGTTACATGCATGATTTCTGAACTTTCTCCCTTATTTTACAAATTAACTGAGAAATTTATCATAGAGATAACGATAATCTCTTTGTCTACACAGGAGTCTAGTCTCCCAGATATATTGACTGCAAACAGTTGGATTTCACCCAATGCTATTACCAGAAGTCGTAGTAACGGGAAATCTCCCATAGATGGAGGCTCATCAAATATGAACAAGGATTTTGTAATGTCATCATCTGCCACTGCAACCAAGGAAGAAAATCATCCAATACTTTCTCTTACAAGGGGCAATGCAAATGGAGCTGTCGTAGATACTGCACAGTCCAATATAGATAAACAAGACTCTTTCGATCTACGTACTCTTGGTGATGAAATACAAAAGTCCATTCAGTCTGATGTTGCCATGGATGAAAAACCCACACAAGAGTCAACTGAGATGTCTTCCTCATCTTTTGTGTCTCCAGCATGCAGCAGCTACGTTGTTCTAGAACCGGATGAAATATGTATTCCTTCTATTGATGCATCTCTTGTTCCATCTCTCTTTGGCAGTCGGAATATAGAATTACAGCACAGTGGTTTCCCCTTTCAGCTTCATTGCACTAGTCTGAAAGTTCGGTTTGGAATAAGCACAAAGTTTTACGATAATGCTGGTCGGCCGCGGTTAAATTTTGTAGTTGACGCATCACCGAGTTTATGTAAGGTTCTTGATGCATGTGACAGTGTTGTACAAAAGTTATCCGTGGATTCTGGAAGCAGCTCTGATTGGAGGCCAGTTGTTATTAGAAAAGAAGGCTTCTTCAACTATCCGACTGCCAGATTGCAGTAAGTTCTTGGCCTATATACATAAGCATGGATATTCTTTTTTCTTTTTCTTTCTTTTTTAAGAAAAAGTTTGAACCCCCAGTATTTTAGCTTACCAAAGCCAAATCTGATTTGAGCTGAATTAGCAATGAAAATGATAGCCTCATTTCAGCACGCAAAGTTTTTCCGGAAACCGGCAATTAAATTTTACATGACCACCAAATATTTTGGGGTTTGAAGCAACTCAAGAAGATTTTCCATTATTCTGAACTTGTTTCTAGTTATATTTAAATCATAAGAAATTACAGTATATCAATGTGCGCTTTCTATTGTTTGTGAGCTTAACATCATGAAGGTAGGGATGACTTCAAGAATATCATTAACTGAATTGGTGAAGTGAATTCAAATTTTTCTGCTATTGTGATCCTATTGAGAATTTCACTGATTTTTGCAACACTTACATTGCAGTATACCTACAGCAGTATGTGGAGACGTTGCCTTCTATGCCACTGAGATATATCAGAGAGAATCATCTGGCACTGTGCAAAGACTCCTCTTCAGCAAGTTTGATGCCGAAGAACTGGGTTCGTTGTTCACGCCTGGGACATTTGTGGACGCATTCTTCTCCCTAGATCCATATGACTATCAGCAGAATGCAGGGATCAAACTAGTTGCCAAAAAGTTGATTATCGATTGCAAGTAAAAGGAATATCCGAAGATGGGATTTTACATTTAATTTTAGGTTAGGTGCTACATTATGGCACTGATTAAAATTTGTTATCAACAGAATTTGCTACAATCAGATTTGTTTATTAAGTATAGAGTACTGATGTTAATTAGTTCAATTTCATGATTCATAGTTCAACTAATGTTCATACCTTTCAAAATTCTTCTGTTTACTCATGGTCATGGGTTCGTCCTCAACTAGTCAACTCAACTCCATCTTCACCTTCTACAATAAACTTGTGGCAAAAAAATGTAGACGAGAGATGAAAGTAGCATTATTAATTTCAAGGACCAATAAGAGTCAATATTAAAAGTGAAAAATCAACACTCACTCTTGCGACAGTAATGAAGTAAGTAACAATTGAGAAAGAACCGTGTTCTTTTAAAAAAGGTTAAATATATTTTTTCTCTATAAAATTTTTTAAAAACTTTTTAAAATAACTCAACATCTAATTTATTTTAATTTTGTCTTTAGTATTTTAAATATGTTTTAATTATATTCTTGAGGGATAACACTATTATCGGAGATATTAATATAGTAATTGTATACTAATGTGTCATTGACCGTTTAACATGTAGGATTGTAGTATAATTAAAACATCATGATAAAATTGAAACTATACGTTAAAGATAAAATTAAAATAAAGTATGAATGTTAAGGATAAAAATAGTATTTACTATTTTTGTAATTTTTTTCTAAATAAAAATCATATCAATAACTCCCTTAAACATATCACTTTTATTAAGACTCAGTTTAATATCATAATATTTTTTATTTAGAAATAAAAATTATGGTAAATGTGACACATACTTTTTAAAAAATTATATAAAAGTATTGTTTAGTTGCTCGGGTTCTGGAGGGGTTGGAGAGGTGCTCCAGGTGAGGAGGTGGGAACTGGCCTGGATCTGAGCCTGTGTGCGAGCCGCGTGGCAGACGATCTCCTGAGCTCTTTGTGAAGTATGGGAGGAGCCACCTGCAATGACACTCTGATGCACAAATCAGAAAGTATGCAGGCAGTTATGAGAGTAAGGGTGGTAGTGACGTACCTTGGGGGAGGGGTAGGGCCCTCCCCATATATACCCTGTCAGTGGGGTGGGTCCCACGAGGACAAACCCACCTTCCTGGAACTTTTCTTCCTCCAGCTGTCGGGTAGCTGGCTTCTTGGAAGAGAGGTGTCCGGGTCAGGGTCTGGACGTGCGACGCCCCACCGACCGACCGCTCGGGTCGGGTAGGACTGTACGCCGGGTCGGACTAGGCGGAGTGCCAGCTGAGCTGGGCCGCAACAGTGCCCCCAACGCGCCAACTATGACTGTGAGCACCGTGGTTGGCGCGTTCAGTTCCTCTTCGCGTGTGTTGTCGTTTTGTCGGTCACGCGTGATTGGGGCGTACCTTGTTTGCACGTGTGAACCTCCTCGCTGTAGGGGAGCGCCGTTTCTCGCCTCGTTATTCGTGTCTAGCATTTAATGCTCTTAATGAGTGATTTAAAACTTTGCGTGAAATGACCGCTGTACCCCTGTCTTTCGCGCTTCTTGGAGTTAGTTTTCCTTTCAGTTTCTCTTTCAGTTTTCACCATGGTTTTGAAAACCGAACCGGACCGACCGGTTCAATCCGGTTAACCGGGAACCGTCACCAAGCCGGTCCGGGTGAGTTTAGAATAACCGGTTGAACCGGTGAACCGGTAGAACCGTCTGGTTTTTTGGAGGGTTTCCGGTTCGAAAATAAACCCTCCAAACAACGCCGTTTTATCCTTTAGAAAAAAAAAAGTCAAAACTGAAGTGAACCCTAAAGACCTAAAATATATCCCTGTAAGGCCGTAACCCATCTTCTTCACAAACTCATCTCTCCTCTCTTCTCTCTTCTCTGAGAATCGCGCCGCCACTGCAGCCCGTCGCCACCGCATCCCGCAGCCACCATAGCGACGGGTTTGACCACTGCAACCCCACCGCGTCATTGTCATCGTGGAGCTCGCCTCTCTTCTCTCTTCTCTGAGAATCGCGCAGCCACCAATCGTTGTCATCTCTCCTCTCTTCTCTCTTCTCTGAGAATCGCGCCGCCACTGCAGCCCGCCGCCACCGCATCCCGCAGCCACCATAGCGACGGGTTTGACCACCGCAGCCCCACCGCGTCGTTGTCATCGCGGAGCTCGCCTTCTCTGTATTCGCCGGTGTCGCATCCTCTGTTGTCGCCGTTGCTCACCGCCGGTAAGTAATACTGTGTTCCATGTTTCACACTTCGCAGCCATCTCCTCGGCATCTGCTTCCTACTCTGTTCCATGTTTTTTATTTTCTGTTCTGATTTTCTGTTCAAGTGTTCATGATATTTTTGGCTGAGGTTATTAATTTATTTTTTGCTGAGGTTATTGTTTGCTGAGGTTATTTTTTTCTGTTCTGATTTTCTGTTCAAGTGTTCATGATTTTTTTTGCTGGGTTAGGACTTGTTTGCTGGGGTTATTAATTTATTTGTTATTCTATTCATGATTTTGTTGCTGAGGTTATTGTTTGCTGGTTTAGTAAGTGTTTGCTGAGGTTATTAATTTATTTGTTATTCTATTCATGATTTGGTTGCTGAAGTTATTGTTTGCTGGTTTAGTAATTGTTTGCTGAGGTTATTGATTGCTGGTTTAGTTTTATTGTGGGGTTGGCTGAGTTAATTTTGTTCATAATTTTCTGTGGGGTTTGCTGATTTTACTAGGGAGTTTGCTGATTTAAGTTTTACTGTGGAGTTTGTGGAGTTTGCTGAGTTTTACTAGTGTAGACGAAGTTTCTATCAACTTTGAGAGGAACAAGAGCAGGGTATTGATCAGAGTTTAGGCTTCTGAGTTTCTTGTTGAGATTTTGTGCAAAAGCTGAGTCATTTCTAGCAGGAAGTTGAAGTTGAGGAAGAGAAGGGATCAGTGTTTGAGATGCCTTTGTATTGGAATATAGCTGTGGTGGTTTTGTTGTTAACTGAGATTGGAGCATTCATAAAGACCCTTTGCAGCCATGAAGTACCTGCTTGGAACAATGTTGGCATGGACTAAAACATGTGGTTTGCCCTAGTCCAATTAGTATAGAACTTGTGGTAAATGGTTTTGTTAAATTTTGATGGATGATAGTTGATGGTGTTTCATTAAATTTTCTGTTTGATAGTTGATGGATGATAGTCCAATTATGTTTTTTTTAATATTTAAAATTATATATTTAATTTTAATAATTTTATTTAATATTTAATTAAATCGGTTGAACCCCGGGTCCCCGGTCGAACCACTAAACCAGTGAACCAGTCACTCTACTGGTTCATTGACCGGTTCGGTTCTCGCAACCTTGGTTTTCACTTCCTTACTGCCATCACACTCTTTTCACTTCCTCCCATCTTTTTCCAAATTCCCTGCTGCAACTTTCTACTCTGCTCAAGTCTCCTCCAGCTTTCCACCCTCCTTCGATCATTACGATTGTCTTGGTAAGTTCCATCTTTCATCCCTCAGTCTGGATAACTTTATTTTGCTATTTATGCCGCTTGCTTTCCTGTTTCGCTTCTGTATGCGTGTTGTTCATTTGATTGAATTGCATGTTAAATGACGTTAGCGTTAGGTAGATGCGTTAGGGGGGTTACCATTCCAGAATGTTGGTTTTTTAGGCTTTATTTTGGCTATAGATTTATCCCTTGTTTGACTGTAGCTATCGAATAGACAAACTGTAGTTTCTGGGCCAGTCCCGATCTCCCGATCTCTTAGACTAACTGTGAGTGGTGCCTCCACTGTAGGTATGGCCCAACGTCCTGTTGCACGGGCTCCCATTGCGAGAGCACCTTATGATCGGTACGCCTGGGTAACCTCGGACCTGAAGGATACCCCTAACCAGATGGACTTAGAGGAGCTTAGCAAGTTCTGACAAGCCGAGTACCTGTGTGGTGGGAGTGGAGGAAGCCAATTACGAGGTTTTTGTCCCTGCCGTTCACAAGCGGATATACCAACTAAACCTACACTCTCCTCGGGTCCCCGATTGGATCTAGATGTACAAAGTGATGTTCACCCAGCTGGGAGTTTGCATCCCCTTCTCCCCCTTTCGAGATGGTTTGTGAGTACTTAGAACTGCCGGCCTCTGTCGAGGTATTTTTATTTCTTTTTACCTTGACGAACCCTTCTAAGGAGGGGAAGGAAAAAAAGGGTTTCATGTCTTTCCGGTCAGCCCAAGGCCGGAGGATCTTTAGTCTGTTTGAGGATTCATACCATGGGTTCAAGGATAAATACTTCAAGGTTCGCCCGGCCGAAGGGCGGCACCCCTTTTGGTTGACGTTGGAGGGGGAACGTCGCATCCCGACCTACTGGAGTTTCGGGACGGGGGCTAACACCTTTACTAAGGTGACGTACAAAGGGCTGTCTTCCGAGAACAAGAGGGTTGCCGGCGTGTTGTTGGCTATCTTTGAGAAGAATCATGTTAATCCCCATCTCCTTATGGGTGATCGGGATATGGCTAGGAATTATATATGTGAGTAGTTGTTTAGTGGTGCACCCGCATTTGCTATTACCCTTGCTTATTCACCCGACTTAACGACTAACTAGCTTCCGTGTTTTGTTTCAGTATCAATGGCTGGCGAGCAAGTTGGGCTTGATGCCTTGTTCAATACATTTCTCGCTGGTGATAGCGATGACGACTTTGCTACCCAGAACCAGGAGGTGCCTCCCAACAATGCCGTCGAGGCCGAAGCTCAATCCCAACCTACCCAGGGTGAGGTGATCAGGACTAGTGGTGGTCCGGGTCCCCAACCAGAGGTCGAGGCGGAGGACGAAGAGGTGATTGTCGTTAACAACCCAAGGAAGAGGAAACCGTCTTCTAGCCCCGAGGGAGTTCTTATGGTGATGGAGAAGAACTTCAATGCCGGGAACTTTATTGATTCCCAACTACTCCCCGGCACGGAGGACTTCTTCCATGGTGGGAATCTCTCTTCGCAGGCCAGGTGGATGTACCGTACCCTGTTCCGGGGAGCCGCCATAGCAAGGAAAGCGGAATCTGCCCTGGCAGGGGCGCGGTCGTTGGAGAACAGGCTCGAGTCCTCTGTCCAAGCTAATAATAAATACAAGGTTGAAGTCCAGTTGCTTCGGGAGCAGCTAGCTGATGTAGAGGAGAAGGTCAAGACCTTCGATGCTGCCGTGGCGCGGCTTACCGAGCGGGAGCTCACTTTGGAGGGTCAGCTCAACGCTGCTCAAGACCGGGTGAAGGAGCTCGAGAAAGAACGTGACGAGTCTCTCTCGTCGGTAGCCGCGGCCAAGAACGAAGCAGCTGATTTAAAAAAGAAGTATAAAGAGACCGTGAGGCAAAGTAAGAATGCCATTTTGATGACTGAGGAGGCCCTCAAAGCTCAAGTGAAGTTGCTGGCTCCCGACTTTGACACCTCCGCAGTTAGTGTTTTCAAGACCATTAAGGATGGCAAAATTGTTGATATGCCGAAGAAGTGATGCGGTCTTACTTTTGTATTTTGGTTTCTTATAATATGTAGATCTTTGAATGCTTTGTTGTAGTAAACTTGATTGCCATTTTTCCGGTATAAAACGAGATGCTTGTTTCCCGCTTTGTCGGTAATCAATTTGCTTGCTATTTTCTTGCCGATTTGTTGGTAATTAGCTATTCGCTTGTACTTGTTTACCGCTTCGTTGGTGACTAGCTAAGCTAGGCCTTGGCTCTTATCGTTTCAGTAGCCGTTTATTACGGTGTTCATTGCTTAGTGGTTCCTGGGGTGATCAATCCCGGGATACCGTGTCGTTCTGGTGCTAATTACTTGGCAAGGTAATTTGATTACTTTAGATATTGGATATGAAACCAAGAGATGATAAATTATCGACGAACAGCTAATTGAAAACAACTAACCACAAATAATATGATCATGAAGTAATGACAAACAAAGGGCAAATATTCCAACATAAAGCAATACGGGTCTTACTAAACCGGTTGAACCGGTAGAACGCTTGCTCACCTAGTGTGCCTCGGCTGCTAGGGATAGAATCTCCTTAGGTTACTCGCGTTCCAAGTTCTTGGGACTTTCCTGCCATCCAGCTGTTCCAGTTTGTAGGCACTGTTGCCGAGCACCTCCTTCACCCTGTACGGGCCCTCCCAATTTGCCGCCAGCTTTCCTTTCCCAGGTGTCGGGGGTCCAATATCGTTACGTCGTAGAACCAGGTCATTCTGTTCAAACTCTCTCTTGAGTACTTTGGCGTTGTAACGCAGGGCCATTCTTTGTTTCAACGCTGTCTCCGATAAGTGGGTCATCTCCCTAGCTTCATCCACCAAGTCCTTTTCTACGGCCTCTTTAACTCCTCCTAAAAGTAGTCGTGAGCTCAGTTCACCGATCTCTACGGGTATTATTGCATTTACCCCATAGATGAGCTGGAAGGGGGTCTCCCCGGTAGACGACTGCTAAGTTGTGCGATAGGACCAGAGTACCGAAGCTAACTCGTCTGCCCATGCTCCCTTCTTTTTGTCAAGTCACTTTTTGAGGCCTTGTAAGATGACCATATTCGCAGCCTCGCCTTGGCCGTTAGTTTGGGGGTGTTCAACGGATGAGAATTTCTGCCTTATGCCCAAGCCGGCGAGAAACTCTCCGAATTTCTTATCGGCAAATTGTGTCCCGTTATCCAAGATGACGACCTCTGGGACTCCAAACCTGGTTGTTACTTGCCTCCACATAAACTTTCGACAATTAGCCGAGGATTTGCTGTCCAATGGCTCAGCCTCTATCCATTTGGTATAATAGTCGATGGCGACTATTAGGTACTTGACTTGCCCTGGTCCGACCGAGAAAGGTCCTAACAGATCGATTCCCCATTGTGAGAATGGTCGGGAGGCCATTAGTAGGCTTAGTTCGGCCGTTGGCGCTTTGTGGAAGTTGGCATTCTCCTGGCATCTTCTACACCTTTTCACGAATTCCTTGGAATCCGCCATCATTGAGGGCCAGTAATAACCGGCCCTGATGAGCTTTCAGGCTAAGGCCTTCCCCCTGATGTGGTGGCCGCAACATTCCTCGTGGACTTCTCTAAGCACATAGTCCGTTTGGTTGGGACGCAGGCACTTCAATAGGGGTTGGCTAAGCCCTTTCTTAAACAACTGGCCTTGTATTATTGTATACTTGGCTGCTTCTCTTCTTAGTGCCTTTGTCATTTTGTCGTCATCGAGGAGTTTACCTTTTTCCAAGAAATCCATGATTGGGTTCACCCAAGAGGGGGATTCGGTTGCCCATGTTATGTGCAGAGTCACGGTTAGTTCTTTCAGTAAACCTTGAATAAGAGGTCGGTTCCCTGTTCTTGGCTTCGTGCTTGCCAGCTTTGATAAGAGGTCAGCCCGGGTGTTCCTCTCTCTCGGAACATGTTGCATCGTGATCTCGTCAAACTCCTCGCTCAGCTTTTTGACCCTATCCAAATATTTTTGCAATAGTGAGTCTCTAGCTTGGTACGTTCCATTAATCTGTGATGTGACGACCTGAGAGTTGCTACATACCTCTACTCTGGTGGCTCCGACCTCCCTTGCCAAAACCAGGCCGCCCAGAAGGGCCTCGTATTTCGCTTGGTTGTTGGACACTGGGAATTCAAACTTCACTGATTGCTCATATACAACTCCGGTTGGACTTTCCAGGATGATCCCTGCTCCCCCGAATGTTTAGTTGGAGGCTCCGTCCACATGGAGTTTCCACCGTGTGGTCGGTGTTTCAGAAGGGCTTCCTGTTACTTTGACTAGGAAGTCCGCCATGGCTTGGGCCTTGATCGCATGCCTGGGTTTGTATTGCAAGTCATACTGGGATAGTTTGATTGCCCAGGCCATCATCCTGCCCGCCAGGTCGGATTTCTGGAGTACTTGGCGGATTGCTTGGTCCGTCCTGACGATTATCTGGTGTCTTTGGAAGTATTGTCGCAGTCTGCAGAAGGAGGCCAGGAGTGCGTATGCTAGCTTCTCCAGCTTTCTGTACCTTAGTTCCGCCCCTTGTAACACCTTACTTACAAAGTAGATTGGTTGCTAGATCTTTCCCTCTTCTCGCACCAGGACTGTCGCCACAGCCTCGTCAGTTATTGCTAAGTACAGGTAAAGTGCCTCTCCACTCTTGGGTTTCCCGAGGACAGGTGATGCCGAGATTATCTCCTTGAAGTGCTTGACGGCCTCTTCACATGCCGGGGTCCATTCGAACACTATCCCCTTTTTCATTAAGTTGAAGAATGGCAGGGCCTTGGCAGCCAAGGCCCCGAGAAAACAGGATAGTGCGGTGAGCCTTCCCGCCAATCTCTGGATGTCTTTTATGCATCCCGAGCTCTTCATTTGTAAGATTGCTTCAGATTTCTCCGGGTTGGCCTCCACCCCTCTTTGGGTTATCATGAAGCCTAAGAACTTCCCGGCTTCTACAGCAAAGGCGCACTTGAGCGGGTCAAGCCTCATGCCGTGCTGCCAAAGAGATGCAAACACAGTCTCCAGGTCGCTAATGAGGTCTTCAGCCTTGGTGGTCTTTACCAGAATGTCGTCTACGTACACTTCCACCGTCTTACCGATAAGATCCTTAAATATCTTATTCATTAGCCTTTGGTATGTAGTGACCGCGTTCTTCGATCCAAACGGCATCACCTTGTAGCAGTACATTCCCCCTGGTGTTATGAACGTCGTCGTCTCTTCGTCTGGCTGGTGCATCGGTATCTGGTTGTAGCCAGAGTATGCGTCCATAAAACACAGATATCTGGTTGGGGCACGCTTTGTTGAGGTCGGAATAGTCCACGCACATTCTCCATTTCCCATTAGGCTTCCTAACTAGGACCACGCTCAACAACCAAGTCGAATAGTCCAGTTCCTGGATGAAACCTACTTCTAGCAGGCTAGCCGTTTGTCTGGCCACCTCTTCGGCCCTCTCTTTGGACATTTTCCTCCTGCTTTGTGCCACTGGCTTAGCTTCCGTCTTTACAGCTAGGTGGTGTGACATGGTCTGGGGGTCAATCCCCGACATGTCGGCTGGTGTCCAGGCAAACAAGTCGGCGTTTGCTCGGATCATCTCCACCAACAGTCCTTTCAAGTCGTGAGGGAGGTTTTTGTTCACGAAAGTAAACTTTCCTTCCGAGTCACCGACCCTGAACTTTTGAGGTCTCCCTCAGGTTCTGGCCTTGGTTTGTCATCGACTCGCGCGTCTAGGTCAGGTAGGAAGACCCCGGATGCTTCTTTGAACTTCTTCCTTAGGGAAAGACTGGCGTTGTCGCAAGTGACCGCCGTTTCTAAATCTCCCTTGATGGATCCCACCGACCCAGCATCAGCGACAAACTTCATCATTAGTAGCTTTGTAGAAATCACTGCTCTAAATTCATTGATAGTTTTTCTTCCCAAGATGAGGTTATAGGCCGTGGAGTCTCTTAAGACCACGAACTCCGCCATTACCGACCTCTTCCCTCGACCCCTCCTATGGATACTGGCAAGGAGACTATCCCATCAGGTTTGATGAAGTTGTCCCCTAAGCCAACCATGTCGTGCTGGTGGGTCTTTAGATTGGTGTCCCGGAGGCCCAAAGCATCAAACATATTGCGGAACATGATGTTCGAGTCTGCTCCAGTATCTACTAGGATTCGCTTTACTAAGCCGGTTCCGACTCTAGCTGTGATCACCATGGGAGGGTTCTCCGAAAAATCATGAAACCATTGGTCCTCGGGGCCGAATGATATTGACGGTATCCTCCTGGAGGGAGGCGTGGAACTGGATGATGACACGGCTAAAACTTTAGCTTGCCCTCCCGGATCGCCTACTCTAGAACATCTTTCAGGACAAAAAAATCTTGGGTCTTGTAGCCGTACCCCTTATGCTAGTCACAATAGAGGTTTTTGTTCCCTCCTGTTCTGTCCTTCAATTGTGGGGGCTTCGACAAGATGCCTTTTTGTAGCCGTACCCCTTATGCTAGTCACAATAGAGGTTTTTGTTCCCTCCTGTTCTGTCCTTCAATTGTTGGGGCTTTGACAAGATGCCTTGTCGGCAATCTGCTGATAGACTTCAACAATTGGGGCTGTCAGGGGGTGTAATTGGTAAACTTCCCTACCCGGGGGAACGACTTGAAGGTTTTAGCTGGAGGTCCGTCCTTGGAGTGCTCCTTTGACCTTTTTCCGCTACCGGGCTAACGAGCATGGGTGTAGGCGGGCTGCCGCTTGTTGGCTGCCACGACTTGGCTAACTTCTTTGTCATTGATATACTCCCTAGCCACATTTTGAATTTCCTGTATTGTCCACACGGGCTTGTGGTAAGGTGTTTCCTGAAATCCTCGTTCAGCAATCCGTTTGTCAAGCACAAGCTGGCCACCGAATCGGTTAGGCCGTCAATCTCTAAGCACTCGTCATTGAACCTATCCAGGTACTTCCTGGTCGGTTTGCCAGTCCTTTGTATTACCCCAAGCAAGTTAATCGGGTTCTTCACTTTAGCGATACATGTGGTGAACTGAGCCAGGAAGGCGCGACTGATGTCGGCAAAGGTGGTTACAGATCCCTGGGAGAGAGCATTGAACCAGTGAATTGCCGGTCCCGCTAAGGTCACAGGGAAGGCGCGATACCTTACTTCATCACCCACCCCTTCCAGGTTCATCCTGGCCTCGAAGGCCGTTAGATGTTCTTGGGGGGTCTTAGGTCCCATCGTACCTCATCTTTGTTGGCTTATCAAAGTGCTTCGGAAGTCGGACCTCGAGGATCGAATGGTGGAAAGGGGTTGCCCCCATGATTACAGGTGGTCGCCTTCTCCTTAATCTTTCTCTGCTGTCTTCTCGGTTTTCCTCCACGGTGTTTCTTGTCGGAGGTCGGGTGTAAATTACAGGATCTTGCCGTCTTCTTGGCACCTCCCTGCTTTCGCCTTGGCTTTTTAACTCCGATCGGGGACTCGGGGTGCGTCTAGAGCGGCTCCTTTGGGGGCTTCTCACACTCCTTTGGAGAGATCGGGAACGCTCTTGCCTCGGAGTTGGTTGATGGTGCTCTCTGCCAGCTACCTCCCACTCCAGGTTTTGTACCCTGTGGCGCAGCTCCTGTATTATTTTGGCGCTGTCGCTACCCGTTCCTCCAAAGGGACGCCTCTCATGGGAGCATGAAGGGAGCTCGGGTCGCCGCGGAGGGGATCTTGTGCGTTCGCGAGAGGAAGCCACGGAGGCTACCCTGCCGGTTCGGGGAACCCTTTCCTCCCCGCGTGGTTCGCCTCCGTCGTCTGCCTCCACAAGACCCAACAAAAAGTCCATTTCTACCAGTCTCCACAGATAGCGCCAATGTTCGGTTGCTCGGGTTCCAGACGGGTTGGAGAGGTGCTCCAGGTGAGGAGGTGGGAACCAGCCTGGATCTGAGCCTGTGTGTGAGCCGCGTTGCAGATGATCTCCCGAGCTCTTTGTGAAGTATGGGGGGAGCCACCTGCAATGACACTCCGACGCCCAAGTCAGAAAGTATACAAGCAATTATGAGAGTAAGGGTGGTAGTGACGTAACTTGGGGGAGGGGTAGGGCCCTCCCCATATATACCCAGTCAGTGGGGTAGGTCCCACGAGGACAGACCCACCTTCCTGGAACTTTCCTTCCTCCAGCTGTCAGGTAGCTGGCTTCTTGGAGGAGAGGTGTCCGGGTCAGGGTCCGGACATGCGACGCCCCGCAGACCGGCCGCTCGGGTCGGGTAGGACCGTACGCCGGGTCGGACTAGGCGGAGTGCCAGCTGGGCTGGACCGCAACAAATATTTTTTGAAATGTATCATTTTTATTATATAAAAATAATTTAGATACTTTTGAAAATATTTTTACCATAATTTGTTAAGTAGGAGAAGAGAATATAATGTATTGATTAGTTGTGATGGTATATGGTGAATGAAATATTGAAATTGCTTATATAAAAGAAATTTTTTTAGAGAGCTATCCCCATCCCCATTTATCCGTGTTAAATGTTTTCATATCTTGACTACTATTCTTTTGAGATAATTGTATCGTGTACATTGAGCAGTCGTGATACATATTTTTTGTGAGTATTTCACATTCTCATTGTAATCGATCAGACCAAAATTTTTTCTTACACATCACGGACCTAAGTAACCGACATGTGTGTATATTTTAATTACATGCATAATAATCAATATGTGATTCACTATTTAAATACGTAAATTGTTTTAGAATTACTCCATTTTTATAATATTTTATGAGATTCATGCAAATTATCTAAAATAGTCATCAGATTCAAATTTTTTTATAATAGTCTCTCAGATAGAACTTCGAGTACTATAATAATTTTTGTGTCATTTCAGGTGCTAAGTCAGCTGTCGAAGTGCTGATGTGACCACCTTTCGTTGGGGCCCATTCGCCTGGAAACTTCAGCCAGCTGTCCAGGTCTTTCCCATGAGGTGGTGTGATGCATGGGTCACTTTGGCTCATATGGGTCGAGGACCCGTCGGGTTTGTAGTCCGTCGAATGGACTTTCGGTCCTTATTGGGCTGGGCTAGAACAGTGCCCCAATGTGGCAAGCTGTGAGGATCGCGATTAGTGCATTCATCTTACTCGTATCTCCTCATGCAGCTATCTTTCCCTACTCGTGACTCTATTTACAGGATTCATGCCTCTAGTGCGCGTGAGCTGCCCCCAATGCGTTACTTGGGGGTGTCATTTTGGTTTTCGTGTCTAGAGCATTTAATGCCTTTAATGAGTGATTTGAAAGCAAGCAGAAAGGTCCATTTTACCCCTGGCCTTTCGCACTTCTTCCTCAACGGTTACCATCCCATCACTCATATCTCCCTTTCACTTTTCACTCCCTTTTTTCACTCTCTTCCACAACTGCTACCCCTCGTTCGCCATTTCTTCTTCCTCATGCACTATAATTTGCTGCGTTCGTCTCTATGCCATTCGGAATCTTGTGCTACTGCAATTTTCTATTTTAACCTCTTTTACCTCAGATATTGGTAAGTGAGCATTCTTTTATGTTTATTTTTCCACTTTGATGCTTCTTTTTGCCATTTTTGCTGTATCTTGCCATTGTTGCTACATTTTACTACTGCTTTTCCCTACATGAAACTAGTGCCTGTTATATAGCCCTTAGGGGTGTGTCGTAGATGTCTCTTTTTGGATTTAGGCCGGGAAATAGTGCAGTATAGGATAGTGATGAGGTAAGAGAACTTAGTTTTAGTTTTGGCTTAACTCGAGCTTCTGACTTTCTGATATTTTAACATAAGTAATGCCCCCACTGTAGGTATGGCGCAGCAACCTCCTGTGAATCGTTACGTCTAGTGTACCATCGACGTCACGAGCACATTCCCCAGGGTGACTGTGGATGATTTACAAGAGCTTCGCAACTCGGGAGCGTTATGTGGGGGTGGTCCCGAGGAAGCCAACTATAATGTTTTAGTGCCGGGTGCCCAAAAACATGTTTGTCAACTCAACCCCGAGGCTCCCCGGGTTCCCAACTGGATGTGGGTGTACAAGCCCATGTTCACAGTTCTGAGAGTTCGTCTTCCTTATTTCCGTTTGTCATGGGCCTCTTAAACCAGTGTGACATTGCTCCCTCGCAACTTCATCCGAACAGCTGGGTAGCCACCCAGTACTTCGAGATGGTTTACGAGTGCCTGGAGCTCCTGGCCTCCGTCAAAGTTTTCCTCTTCTTTTTCTTACTTACAAATCCCTCCCGAAAGGGTAAGCATAAAAAGGGGTACCTTTCCTTTCAATCTGTGCAAAATCGTCAAATCTTCGGTTTCTTCGAGAATTCATTCCATGGTTTTAAAGAAACTTTCTTCAAAGTAAGGCTAGCTTGAAGTCGTCACACTTTTTGGCTTACCCTTGAGGGAGAAAGGTGCATACCGACCTACTGGAGCTTCTGCGCCGGCTTCAATTACTTAACAAAAGTGATCTATGATTGATTAGGTCAGCAAAACCAACAAATCACCGATGTCTTGTTGACGATTTTTGGTTCTAACAACTTCAACCCCCATCTCTTAATGGGTGGCTGGGAGGTTGGTTGCGATTGTGTTGATAATATCCTATCCTTTTTTTTGTTCTTCCGTTTTTCCGTCTTGTGCATTGCTGTTTTTCTTCCGATTTCATAACTTTGCTTTTTCGCTTATTTTACAGTTGGGATGGTAGCCAGGAATACTTCTTTGAGCTGTCTGATGACTCATCTTTTTCCTGGAGATGATAAGGATAGCTCAGACACCCTTACCCCGAACTCGAGGCTCCCACGACCGGCAAGGGTGAAGCTCAATCGCGGCCTCCGACTGAGACACCTCCTAAGAACATTGCCACCGATGAGGCTGATCGGAGTAAAGGGGTTGTGATTGAGCCAGAGGCAAAAGTGATCGTCATTCCCAATCCCAAGAAGAGAAAAATTGACTCCATCTTAGGGCAAGTTCTCACTGTGATGGAAAAAAATTTTAATGCGGGGTTCTTTATTAACTCCCAGCTCTTGCTGGACACTGAAGATTTCTTCTGGGATGAGGATCTGGCTGCTCAGACAAGGTGGATGTACCAGAGCCTTCTCTGGGTTCCCACCATTGCCAGAAAGTTTTTGGAACCAGTCTTGGCTCAGTGCCATGTTCTGAAGGGAAAACATAGAGCTGCCTAGAGAGATATCCAACTTGAAAGCTAAAGGGGAGGCCGTGAGGACCCAACATGCCGAGGGGGAGAAGAAGGTGAAGGAGGTAAGTGAAGAGATAAATTGCCTCGTTGATTGAGACCTCTCCCTCTCCAAGAAACTTAATGATGCACAAGGTCGGGCCACCGTGGCGGAAAACAAAGTGAAGGAGTTAGAAAAGAAGCTAGCAGAGGCCGTGAAGTCGGTGGATTCCGCTCGCTAGAAGACCGCGAATGTGAAGAAGAAAATTAAGGAGATCTTCAAGGACGTCCGGGACGCCATAGTTGCTACCGAAGAGGCAATCAAGGCCCATGTTTCTTTGCTTGCTCCCGACTTCAACACTTCCACTATTGGTGCCTTTAAAATAATTCAAGATGGCAGGATCTTTGATATGCCGAGGAAATGACATGCTTTAGAACTTGTAATATTTCTATGAACTATTTTTGTTATCGGGCTAATGTGATGCCCCTTGTATTTGTAATTCTGAACTTGTCATTTTGTTGGGTCGATGTGAGTCCCTTTTGGACTGCCGTTTTAATGGATTCGATACTTATGATTAGAATCTTGCATGTTTTATTGGTCGCTTTACCATCATATCGTTTCTTTATTTGACCGTTCGACCGTAATTTGATGGATATTCGTATATCTTTGCACAGAGGTTCCCGGAGTGATTAGTTTCGAGAAGCCGATTTTATAATTGTAGCAATTATACTGAATAAATATCCACACAATGCATAAATGTTTTTTTAACAATGGGCCTCGTTAAAACCCCTCAAGGGGAAAGAGTAACCCCTTAATAATTCATGACAGTACAGGTAAATTTGCGAAAGTAAAACAAAGTAAATGAAAGAAGAAACATTAAACAAGCTTGAGAGAAAGAAAAGATAACCGGTTGAACGGGAGATCGTCAAGTCCTTAGGAGTAAAATTTTCTAAGGTTCGTTGCATTCCAAGTCCTCGGAATCTCCTTCCCGTCTAACCGCTCTAACTTGTAGGTGCCCTTTCCATGCACTTCTTTTATCCTGTAGTATCCTTCCCAATTGGGAGAGAGCTTTGCTTCTCCCGGGATCGGCGAGCCAATATAATTGCTGTAGCACCAAGTTTTCCTCTTCAAACCTCTTATTTAGAATTTTTTGGTTGCACCTCAATGTTAGTATTTGCTTTAACGTTGTCTCTGACAAGTGGGTTATCGCCTTGGTTTCATCTACTAAGTCTTTCTCGGATGCCTGGTCACCTCCTCCCAACAGCAGTCTTGGGCTTGGTTCCCCTATCTCAACAGGAATCACAGCATCCACCACGTAGGTAAGCCGGAAGGGCGTCTCCCCAGTTGAGGATTGCAGTGTCATTCTATAAAACCATAAGACTGAGGCTAACTCATCAGCCCAGGAGCCCTTCCTTTGATCCAAGCGTTTCTTCAGCCCATTCAGAATAACCTTGTTTGTTGCCTCGGCCTACCCGTTGCTTTGAGGGTGCTCAATAGATGAGAGCTTTTGTTTTATGTCAAGGCCTGACGAGAACTTCACAAACCTTTTGTCAGAGAATTGTGTTCTATTATCCGACACCACGACCTCAGGAATCCCAAATCTCGCGATCACTTGCCTCCATAGGAATTTTTGACAGTTCGTAGATGATATGCTTGCCAAGGGCTCGGCCTCCACCCACTTGTTATAATAGTCAATGGCCACAACTAAATACTTGACTTGTCCTAGGGCCGTCGAGAAGGAGCCCAGCAGGTCGACTCCCTACTGGAAAAAAGGCCGCGAGGCCAGGATGGAGCTTAGTTCTTCCACCAACGCCTTGTGAAAACTTGCATTTTCATGGCACTTACGACACTTTTTAACGAACTCACTGGCATGCATCATCATGGAGTGCTAATAATAACCAGCTCTGACAAGCTTACGGAACAAGGATTTTCCTCCTATGTGGTGCCCACAACATCGCTCATGTACCTCCTTTAATACATATTCTGTTTGTTCGGGCCGCAGACACTTCAACAAGGGCTGTTGAATCTTCTTCTATATAACTGACCCTGTACCACCGTGTATTTGGCGGCCTCCTTCCTTATGACCCTAGCTTCTTTCTCATTTTCCAGCAGCTTCCCTTCCTCGAGAAACCGTTGGATTGAGTTAATCCATGAAGGAGTTTCCTTTTGACTTTGAGTCAAGCATAAGGTCACTGACGGCTCCTTTACCAAGCCTTGGATGAGAGATCAATTTTTTATTATAGGCTTGGTGCTCACCAATTTCGACAAAAGGTATGCTCTAGCATTTCTCTCTTTGGGTACATGTTGGACCACTACCTCTTCAAAATATTTGCACAACTGTTTGGTTCTTTATAGATATTTTTGCAATAACGAGTCTTGAGCTTGGTATGTCCCATTCACTTGGGCTGTCACGACCTGTGAGTCGCTGTTAACTTCAAACTTTGCCACCCTGACCTCCTTGGCTAGTATCAAGTCATCGATCAAATATTCGTATTCTGCTTGGTTATTAGAGACCGAGAACTCAAATTTAATGGAGTGCTCGTAAGTTATTCTTTTTGAGCTTTCTAAAATGATCCCAACTCCTCCAAATGCTTGGTTGGAAGCTCTGTCCACATGGAGCTGCCACCGTGTGCTCGGGGCCTCGGGAGCATCGCCAATCACTTCAACCAAGAAATCAACCATTGCTTGCGCTTTGATTGCGTGATGGGGTTCATATTGGATATCATATGAGACAACTCTATTGCCCAAGTCATCATCTGTCCCACTAGGTCAAGCTTCTGTAGGATTTGTTGGATCTCTTGGTTGGTTCACAGAGTGATTCGGTGCCCTTCAAAATATTACCTCAACTCTGAGAGGCGATCAATAGGGCAAAAGGTAATTTTTCCAGCCTTGTATCTCCGCTCCCTGGAGAACCTTACTTATGAAATACAGGTTGTTGTTGTTTGCCCTCTTCTCGAAGCAAGACGACTGCCAAGGCCTCCTCCGTGACCACCAGGTACAGGTACAAGGTCTCCTCTCCTTTTGGCTTCCCGAGGATTGGGGGTTTCGACAAAATATTCCTGAAATGGTTGAAAGCTTCTTCACAAGATGGGGTCCATTCGAAAGCCATCCCCTTTTTAATCATGTTAAAGAAAGGCAGCGCTTTGGCTACCGAGGCGCCGGGAAAATGAGATAAGGCTGTCAATCTCCCTGCTAATCTTTGTACGACCTTTACACATCCAACGCTTGCCATGCAAAGAACAACTTCACACTTGTCCGAGTTAGCTTCTACTCCTCTTTGTGTGATCATGAATCCAAGAAATTTCCCTACTTCCATGGCAAACGCGCACTTCAGGGGGTTCAGCCTCATGTTATGCTTCCGGAGTGAGTCAAAAATGACCTTTAAGTTGGTTACCAGGTTGCCCAGTTCGATCGTCTTTACCAGCATGTAATCTACTAGACCTCTACCGACTTGCCGATATGATCCCTGAAGACCTTGTTCATCAGTCCTTGGTACGTCGCTCCCACGTTCTTCAGCCCGAACATCATGACCTTATAACAATAAGTCCCCCTGGTATCATAAACGCCGTCTTGTCTTTGTCAGGTCGGTGCATTGGGATCTGGTTGTATCCCGAATACGCATCCATAAAGCTTAAAAATCTATACCCTATCGCAACATTCACCAAGGCATCAATGTTGGGAAAGGAAAACAAGTCCTTTGGGCATGACTTGTTGAGATCTGAGTAGTCAACACACATCCTCCACTTTCCGTTTGCTTTTTTCACAAGCACTACATTTGATAGCCCTGTGGAGTAGTCAAGTTCTATAATGTAGCCGGCCTCCAACAAGCTGTCTGGCTACCTTGTCTACTCTCTCCAATGACATCTTTCTTCTTCACTGTGCAATCGGCTGTGCCTCTGGCTTCACAGCCATCTGATGTGACATGAAGCCAAGGTTTATCCCTGGCATGTCAGCTGGAGTCCAGGCGAAGAGATCTCCATTAGCTCTAATGACATCAATCAAAGGTTTTTTTAACTCATAGGGGAGGTTACGGTTCATGAACATGAACTTATCCTCCGTATTCCCTACCCAGAATTTCTCCAAGTCACCTTGTGGTTCAGGCCTTGGGTACTCGTAAACCCTGGCGTCAAGATCTGCCAAGAACACCCCGTTTGCCTCCTTTGGCTTCTTCCGCAATGTTAAGTTGGCTATCATAAGCAACTACCATTTCCAAGTCTCCCCGGATCAATTCCACCGATCCGTCGTCCGCCACGAACTTCATTGTCAGGAGCTTTGTGCAAATAAAAGCCGACAGTTCATTTATGGTCCTCCTTCCAAGGATGACATTATACACCGTAGAGTCCCTCATGACCACGGACTCAGCCATTGTGGACTTCCTTCTCACCCCGGAACCTACGCAGATCGGTAGGATGACAGAGCCATCGGGCTTGATGTAGTTGTCACTCAACCCCACAACCCCAAGACAGAGGTCCTTAAGGATGCTCTTTTTGAGCCCTAGGGCATCGAACAGGTTTGGAACATGATGTTCGAATCCACCCTTATATCCACCAAGATTCATTTGACCAGACTAGACCCGATCCTCGCTGTGATCACCATTGACGGCTCTTCCGGGAGGTCGTTACACCAGCGGTCCCCAAGGCCAAATGATATCTCAAGAAGATCTCTGGGAGATCTTGTGGTTTCCCGAAGACACAGTCAGCACCTTGGCATCTTTCTTTGATGCAGATCTTGACTTGGGTAGGGCGTTTCTCCCGACCACTATATTTACTACCACTGTTGGGGTTGTGTCCGGGTTCTCAGGGGGATCTTGCCTTGGCTTCACAGTTCAACTTCGGTCTTCCTCGGAATGGTCTCTCTCCCTCCTCCTTGGTTCTCGAAAGAATCGTGAGAACTCGCTTAGCTTTCCTTCTTGGATAGCCTGCTCCAGCGCATCTTTCAAGTCAAAACAATCATGTGTCTTGTGCTTAAAACTTTTGTGATAATCAAAGTAAAGGTTCTTGTTCCCCCGATCCTATCTTTCAACTACTTTGGTTTGGCTAGGATTCCCTTGTTCGTAATCTGCTGGTAGACTTCTACTATGGGAGCAGTCAATGGAGTGTAGTTTGTGAACTTGTCTACCCGAGAAAACGGGTTAAATGGTCTCCTGGATGTCCTTTCTCTCGACATTTTTCTTGGCTTCGCGGTATTGCCTGCCTGGCGAGTTGACGGGTTGGCTAGCTTCCATTTGTTGAAGGCTACCACTTGGCTGACCTCTTCGTCGTTGATGTACTCCTTTTCGACGTTTTTGATCTCCTGCATCATCCAGATTGGCCTAGTGGTCAGATGCTTTCTGAACTCATCGTTCACTAGATTGTTAGTGAGGCACAGACTGACCACTGAGTCCATGAGACCGTCGATTTCCAGACATTCGTCATTAAATCGGTCAAGGTATTTCCTCATTGGCTCACCGACCTGTTGGGTCACTCCTAGTAGGTTAATCAGGTGTTTTGTTTTAGCAATTTGGGTTGTGAACTGTGCTAGAAACTTTTGCGAGATGTCCGCAAAGGCCGTGATGGACCCTTACGGAAGAGAATTGAACCAACGGATCGCCTATCCTGTCAGGGTCACGGGGAACGCACGACATCTAATGGCGTCACCCACCCCTTCCAAGTTCATTCTAGCCTCAAAATCCGTCAAGTGTTCTTTTGGATCCTTGGTTCCGTCATACCTCATGTCCGTTGGCTTGTCGAAATTCTTCTGCAGCTGGACCTTAAGGATGGATGGATGGAAAGGAGTGACTCCAATTATGATGGGATCTCAGCATCTCTTCTTTCGATCTCCCTTTCGATCGCCATAGGCTCCTGATATGCCATGGGTGTAGGTGAGGGAGTGAGCGTCAGTTCGATCGCACCCGTCGTCCCTCTTGTCGTTCTTCTGATCTCCTTGACGGGGACTGGGTGCATGAATGGCTTGAATGAGCCTCTGAACGTGAGCGAGAGTCTCGACTGTGCTCGGTATGGTAGCGATCTCTTGTCGCCAGTTCCCTCTCCAAGTTCTGGACCCTGTGCCTGAGCTCCTGCATTATTTGAGAGCTATCGCCGCCGGTACCACCAAACGGGCACTTTTCTGGAGATCGGGCATGGGATTCGCCTTGGCGAGAGGGGGTTTCTCAACATTCCCGAGATGTTCCTGAGCTCACTCTGCTCCTAAGGCGGCCCCCTGGGCATCCGACAGCATCTCCCTCTGTTCGTACCTCCTCGGAACGAGGGATAAGCTCTATGCTCTGCTCACGTCAAATTCCCACACACTACGCCAATGTTCGGTTGCTCGTCATGATGTATGGTCGATTGCACAGCTGGGTGTGAGCAATGGTTGGGTGTTGAGAATCTGGACCTGAGTGCGACCCTGGCAAGGGGGAGAGAAGCCACAATCGTCGATAAGTCAGCAGGTGGGGCCACCTGCACCAAGAGTTAGCTAATTAGGGTGAAAAGATGACGTACCGTGAGGGAGGGGTAGGTCCCACTCCTTTTATACCTATTAGTTGGGTGGGCCCTTTTGCTGGAGCACATTCGCCTAGAAGCTTCCGCCAACTGTTTAGGTCTTTTTCAAGAGGTGGTGTGACGCATGGGTTATTTTGATTCGTACGGTTCAGAAACCTGTAGAGTCGGTAGTTTGCCGAATGAACCTCCAACTCTTATTAAATTGGGGCAGAACAATGTGATATAATTATTAAATTGTCAATACGTTTAATTAAATGTAGAGAGTATAAAATTTAATGATTTTAGAAAGAGGACAAATTGTCAAAATGATCTTATTTTAAAAAGGTTTTATACATTATTTATTTCTCAATTAAAAGCAAGGATATTTTTCCAAAATTAATGACGTGGTTATTAAAATATGTATACATTTATTATCATAATCAATGAGCGAAAATTAGAGAATATTTAGAAAAGGATATTTTGGTAAGATAATATTAATGATATATTATTAGTAATTAAAATGTGTGTAATTAGTGGCTCAAAAATTTGGTTATGGGGTTTAGGGTGGTGTATTGGTTGGGAATAGGTGAACCTAGTGTATTTACGTATGGATGGAGGTGTCAGGTAGAAGGGTAACATGCGGGGGCGTATTGCACCACGTGGGGGGCGTGTTGGACACGTGACAGCATCCTGGCCAACACGTGGTGGGCGTGTTGGACACGTGGCAATATATTAGCCAACACGTGGGGGGCGTGTTGAATAATTTCCACAATACTGTAATACACTTCCAATATCAATATTCAACCAAAATACATTCTCTATTTTCATATTAAAAATAATTTCTGGTAATTAGTTTCATCTTTACACATATTAGTAAATAAAATATTTATTTTATTTATATATAAAAAAATTTTACAAAATAAAAAATTTATTTGTCTAAAAAATAAAAATAACAATTTAGACATAATTTTCACTTTTTTTTAAAACATCTTTCTATGCACAGTAAATAAATAAATAATTTATTAATTAAATATTTTTTCTACGGAACATCAAATATTTCAAATTGCAAATGGAATATTATAAATGCGTCCGAACCACATACTTTAATTTAGAGGGAGACATTTTTAGAAGCACATGTTTCTTATTCTTCCTGATTTTGCTGATTCAAGAAACAAGTTAATGTCCTTATTGTTGCTCACAAATTGCTGCTAAGCGGAAAAAGGGAAACGGTAAAAGAAATAGTTTATACTTTGAAGTTTGTATCCCCGTTTTCCTACTAATGCTGGGTAAAGGACAAATATAATGGAAATTCGACACACATTCTTGTTTTGTTTCGCTCTTTTTTCAGTTAAAAAATACCACCTCATGATAGATTGTGTTTTTTTTCTTTTTTTTTGGGGGGGACAGAAAAGTAGTTTGATTTCATTGATTGAGGCAAAATATCTAGCCGTGCAAGATTCATTATATGTATACTTGTGAGAATTAAATCGATAATTAAACTGATCAAACAATTAATTTATTAGTTTATTAATTTAATTCGTAAATTATAGATTGAATCGATAAAATTGATTTTATGTAAATAAAAAATATAAAATAATTTAAAATATATATTCACTAACATTTAAATATGTAAATATTTAAAATATTTAATATTTATTTTAATAATTATATAAATTTTAATAAAATAAATATATAAAATTATAATAAAATAAAAATATTGATAAAAATAAAAACACATATTATTATTGAAAGATAAAAATGATATTTCATATAACTTAAATTTAACTTAATTAAATTATATATAAATTATAATATATATGAGTTGTTATCTAATATATATAATATTTACAAATATATATAACAAAAAAATCTTTCAACTTGCACCAGTTTTCAATATATAATATTATAAATATATTATATACTATAAGGACAGGGACGGACATACGGTTAGGGGTGGCAGTGGGGCGGGTAGGGGCGGGTTTTTGTCCTACCCGACCCCGCCCCGCCTTCCTTGCACTCCAATACTATCCGCCCCACCCCTATCCGCGGGTAGTAGCCTGCCCTACCCTAACCCGTCCCGCCCCTATAAAAATTAAATAACATTTTAATTTTTACACATTTATATATAAATTAAGATACAAACAGAAGCAACAGTGTCAAATAACTTGAAATTAAAAAAAAAATTAATGTTTCATCACTACAAATTTAATAGTATAATAAAGAAATTGCATTAAAAGAGTCTTCAATTATTATTCTTGATCACTTTTCATATCTTCATCATCATTAAAGGATTGAAGGTCAAGATTCAAACCTAAAAATCAAAAGAGGTAGAAATTAATAAATTAATTAGTATTATGTAAAAAATTAACATAAATAAATATTAAGTAATAAAGGAAACAGAAACAAACATTAAAACAGAAAAAAAGAAAAATATATTAAGGTGAAATGCAACCTGCTCCTGGTATTCCTTTGCATATTGCTTTGCCCTGCTGTAAATGAGCTTGCGGCTCTCAACAATTAAAACATCAACAACACAAAATCAAAATTCAAAGCATCAACAATTAACATCACAAAATCAACCATCAACACCACAAAATCAGATTATCAACTATCAACAACAATCATAAATAATATTATGAGTCTAGTTTAACTATTTTAACATAAAAAATAAATCATAAAAATTAACTTAAGAAAAACACTGAAGAAGAGAGTCGGAGAGGAGTGCTTACCAGTTAGCAGAAAGACGATGAGGGAGAGGCGAGTAGAGACCAGAGATCGCAGACTAGAGAGGCGAGCCGGCGAAGACAGTGACGGTGAGAACAGTGACGCTGAAGAGAAAAGTGGGAGCGACGCCGATGAGGGACAGCGACAAGGTGACCGACGGTGGCTGTGACGACGCCGGCCGGCTGTAGTGACAGACGAGCTTTGACGACGACTGACTGGTGGTCTGGTTCAGCTGAGCAGAGGCGGTCGGCCTTGGAGAAGAGCTGAAGAGGGCGGCGTCCTTGGAGAAGAGATGAAGTCTGCAGAGGTGTGAGTTGAGGGTTGGATTTGGGAACTAAAGGTAAGTGGCGGTGGGTGAGATATAAAGACTGAACCCTAATCCCAAAAATTATGTATTTATATATGTGCACTCTGGGGCGGGTAGGGGCGGGTTTATCCTGAACCCGACCCCACCCCGCCCCGTTCAACTACCCGCCCCGATATGAATCCGCCCCGCTTCGGGTTGGGTTTAAACCCGCGCCGATCGGGTAGGGGCGGGTCGGGTACCCGCGGGTTCGGGTTTTACTGCCACCCTTATATACGGTCGGTCCCTAACTTTTTTTTAAAAAAGATTAATAGTAATAAGTTATTAAGTATGATTTATTTATTTTTAATTTATTTATTATTTAGTCTAATATAAATAAAAGTCCAGCCTAACCTAAATATTAATGATTTCTAATATCTAAAAAAATAAGTAACAATATTAAAAAAATCTGAAAAGATATTATTACTAATATTTTTTAATTAAATAAAATTTTTTAAATCCCATAAAGTGGATTTTTTTTCTTCTTGTGAGTGTCCTTCTTGATTCATTTGGTATTATTCTCTCTGTTTCAACTATTACAACTAAAAGATCTTTTTCAGCGATGAATATTGTGAAAAATAACTCATAAACAAAATGAAAGGTTAATTTCTTGCTAATTGTCTTTTAATTATATTGAAAAGAAAATTGCTGAAAATTTTGACACAAATTCTATTATCGATAAATTTTATGATACAAAGAATCGACCACTTCATTAATAAAAAGTACATACATATTTTTTGTACTTTAAAATATATTCTCTATCGATATATTTTTGTAATACATTTTACATTATATAATTTTTTGTATAATTTTTAATATTATATATGTTATTGGTCCCTCCAAAATAATATTTCTAGATCCGTCCTAATAAGGAGAATTGACTCAATGGTATAGAGAGGCATGCCAAGGCTTCCCATGTGTAAGGTGCTAAGTTTGAATCCTTGCTCTCAGCATTTTTGAGAAATAGATGCTCATGTCATGGTGACATTACTGGCAGATAGTTAACCGATCTGGTTTAATTATGGTTCAAATGAATTTGACTAATTTTTTATTTTAAACAATCAGAATATTAAATTGAACCGAATAAAGATATGATTTGTTAGGTTTTTTTTATCAAATTGGACGGTTCGGTTCGATTTTTATAACTATGATTACATAGCTAGGTGCCTCTTCTATCCACATGGATTCTATATTAGTAAGAATTATGTGTGCTAACGCATAAGCTATTTTGTTTCTTTCTTTCTTAATAGGACTGAACTGAACAATTCTAAAATTTTCTATTACAGAGAGAGTATCAGTAATGAATAAACTAAAACAACTCATTAGTTGTACCCTGTTTGAAAGTTTGTACCACTTCAATATTGTCACTCTCTAAAATAACGGATGTAAAATACCATTCTTTTGCAAAATTTAGGCTTGGTTTGATAAAGTTTTTATTTTTTAAAAGTTGTAGCATCTATATTTGATAAATTAAATTAAAAATAGATTTTAATAAGCACAAGTAACAATAAATGTGTTTAGTAAAATAGCTTTTAAAATTTAAAAATACTATACTAGATATTAATGTAAGAATTAAATTTGATTATTAATTAAAATGTACGAGGTTATATTATACTTTTTAATTTTGATAAGCACAAGCCAACTTTGAAAAACTTCTCCTTAGGTGCTTTCAAAAGCACCCTAGCTTTTAAAAGTTGCGAGCATAAGCTCATGAACTTTTTAATTTATCAAACACAAAATGTGGTGCTTAAGCACAAGCACCTCTTCAAAAATCTTTACCAAACTAAGTCTTAGTCACATGTAAGTTGCCAACGTTTTGCTTCATGGGCTTGGACAAAAAATTCAATGGGCCAACTTTTGTTGCCAGAACAGAGCCCACTTCGTCTTTCACCACTATTCCAACGCCTCCATGATTGTCATTTGAAACTATAGCATCAACATTAATTTTGAGGAGATTGGTTGGTGGAGATTCTCACTTCTCTTTAATTGTTCTACATGTATGATAAGTGGATATTTTATACGCTTTTTCATTGCATTTTCTTAGCATTTTAATTATATTTTAGTTATATTTTATAGGTTTTAGTATGTTTTATTGCAAAAATTCATATTTGGATGCTACTTTGAGTTTTTGTATTTTTCCTATGATTTTATGGGATTTTTAGGCAAAATTGGCGAATTTGGCAAAGTCTGGTTCAGAGATGAAAAAAGCATAGCAGATGCTGTTAAATCCTGACTCCGTGCATTCCAACAAGCATATCTTGAGCTACAGAGGTCCAATTGATGCGTTCTCCACGATGTTGGAAAGCTAACTTCTAGAGCTTTCCAGTAATATATAATAGTTTATACTTCTCATCTAGAATCATGCCCTAAAAGTGGCGTTGAACGTCCACATCTGGAGTTCAATGCCTAAGAAGGACTAAGCCCAGCGTTGAATGCTCAGGACTGGCGTTCAATGCCCATTCTCCAAGTTGAATGCCAGGCTTGGACGAAGCACTCAACTAAAGCTAGCCCAAAGTGGATTTTAGCACTCCTTAGCTTAGTTTTGTTTATCCTTGTACTTTTTAATTTTAAATTAATATCTTTTAGGGTTAGCATCTCCTATTTAAAGAGGAGATCACTTAGGATTAAAGAGACTTTTATCAGACATCTAAGTTTTTTCTGTAAATTATGAGCAACTAAACCTTCTAGGTTAAGGTTAGGAGCTCTGCTTGTCCTATGGATTAATATTGTTGCTTTTCTCCTTTAATATATGTTTGATTCCATTCTATGATGTATTGTCGTTCTTCATCTTAATGAATCTGGGGTGGAACGAGAGTATGACCCCTTATTCTACATGAGTTCTTGCGAGTCCTGACCTGGATAGTATTGAGCTATAGCTTGAGAATACATCACATGAACCAATAACTTATCTAGGCTAGTTAGGAAATGTGACATAAAATCTCGTTAGTTATGGGTAATAAGGTTCCTGTGGCGCTAAAGCTAGAATATTGAGCTTCATTCTCCGATCCGAAAGATCTGACCTTGTCTGTGGTACTTTAAGTAGGATCAAGTGAGAGTGAATTGTGTGAGCTTCATCCTCGTTCATATTAAAACACCATTGACAACGGCGTTTGATATGGATTAGGGGAGATTAATTGACCACGACCAATGGCTTTAATCACTTACAGCTTTGCCATAGAATAAATCATTCATTGTTAAAGTGGTTGGTAAGAAGTATTAATCTGGAAGGATAAAGCATCTCCAAAGCCTTAACTGATTTCTCATTATTGTTTCTACGTGAATTATTTACTGTTGTCTTTACTATTTTGTTTTATGTGCCTACAACAACAATCACTATCTTTCTATTTGCTTGACTAAGATCTGCAAGATAATCACTGCTTGCTCAATCTAACAATTCTCGTGGGATTGACCCTCACTCACTTGAGGTATTACTTGGACGACCCGGTGCACTTGCCGGTGAAGTTGTGCTAGTTCAATTTCGCGAACCAAGTTTTTGGCACCTTTGTCGGGAATTGTTCGTGATTGACAAACTACCGGTTGTCTTGCTGCTTAGATCAGGTAATTTTACTAGTTTTTCTTTTAATTGTGTTTCTTATTTTCTTTCTCAAAAATTTCATCTTTAGTCATCTTTTCTTTTTGTTTGAGTCTTTTGTCAAATCTTAAGTTTAGTGTTCTTTTGGTTTTTGTGATTTTTCCTTTCTTGAATTTTTCGAAAATTGTTCTTGGTTTCTTTCCTTTTTGTTCGAAATTTTTGTGTTATTTTCTTTTATTTGATTTCAAAATTTTTAAGTTTGGTGTCTTTGAGTGTTTTTTCTTTTCTATTTTTTTTGAAATTAATATCTTTGATTTCAAAATCTTTAAGTTTGGTGTCCTTCTAGTGTTTGTCTTTTCTTTTTAATTTTTTTTGAAAAAAAATATTTATTTTAAAAAATCTTTGAGTCTTTTTCTTTTTTGATTTAAAAATTTCAAGTTTTGTGTCCCATTAGTAATCTTTTCATTTAATTTTCTTGTTTATCTTCTTTATCTTTAAAATCTTTATCTTATCTTTTTCTTTGATTTTCAAAATTTTTGTTATCTTATCTTCATTTTAAAATTCAAATTTTAAAAGTCTAGCAGTTTGTTAGTCTTTCTTTCTTTCAAATTTGAATTTCAAAACCTTTAAATTTTCAATTCTTATCTTATCTTATTTATCTCTTTTGACCTTATCTTTTTAATTTTTAAATTTCAAAATTTCCTTTTGACTTCTCCTTTTTAAGTTTCAAAAATTTTCAAAATCAAATATTCTATCTTATTTTCCAATCTTGTTAGTTAATTGTTTGTTTTAGATTCTTTTAATTTTAAAAGTTTGGTGTTTCTTTAATTTTTATCTCTTCTTTTTTTTAAACTTTTAACTTCTTTCTCTCTGATCTTTTTCAAAAATTTTCAAACCATTTCCCCCTCTTTATTTTCGAAAACTCCTTTTTAAATAAAAGACACATTTATTTTCTTTTCTCTTTATTTGAGTTTCTCACAAGGAGCTTTCTATACTCTGACATAAAGACTTCTTTCTTTTATTCTTCTTGGTTTCTTTCTTTTTGTTTATGACCAGGAATAGGGATAGAAAAGCTCTTCTTGATCTTGATCCTGAACCTGAGAGATTCTTAAGGAGGCGTCTGCAACAAGCTCAGGCCAGCAGAACCAGAGGGAATCTCGCAGAAGCTCTTGAACAAGAACCTGAAGATACAACTATGACAGCCACTGGAGGAGACGCAAGAATGGTCATTGGATCTTATACTGCACCCACATCTAATTTCTATGAGCGCAGCATCCCCATACCTGCCATAGGTACAAACAACTTTGAGCTTAAGCCTCAACTAGTCACTCTAGTATAATAGAATTGCCAGTTTCATGGACTCCTGCAGGAGGACCCAACCAATTCATCTCTGATTTCCTGCAGATCTGTGATACTGTCAAGACTAATGGAGTAAATCTAGAAGTTTACAAGCTCATACTCTTTCCCTTTGCTGTAAGGGACAGAGCAAGGCTATGGCTGGATTTTCAGCTTAAGAAGAGCCTGGACACTTGGGAGAAGGTGGTCAATGGATTTTTGACCAAGTTCTTTTCACCTCAGAAGCTGAGTAAGCTTAGAGTGGAATTCTAGACTTTCAAACAAAAAGAGGGAGAGTCTCTCTATGAAGCTTGGGAAAGGTACAAGCAGCTGATCAGAAGATGCCCTCCTGACATGATCTCAGAGTGGACCATGTTAGAGATCTTCTATGATGGCCTATCTGAGATGTCTAAGATGTCACTGGACCACTCTGCGGGTGGCTCACTCCACATGAAGAAGACGCCTGAGGAGGCACAGGAGCTCATTGATATGATTGCCAACAACCAATACATGTACACTTCTGAGAGGAACCCTGTGAACAATGGGGTAGCTCAGAAGAGAGGAGTCATAGAAGTGGACACTCTGGATGCTATTTTGGCTCAGAACAAGCTCATGTCCCAGCAGATCAATATGATCTCTCAGCACTTGAGTGGGACATAAAGCTCAGCTGCTTATTCCTTAGAAGCAGCGTATGAGCTGGACGCTGGTGACACTGCATGGACCACCATGGAGGAGGTGAACTACATAAGAAACGCTTCCAAAAACTCTAATAACAATCCTTATTCGAATACTTTCAATCAGGAATGGAGAAAGCACCCTAACTTTGGGTGGAGAGACCAACAGAGGCCTCAACAAGGCTTCAATAGCAATCAGGGTGGAACGAACCAGAACCGGTTCAACAACAGACCGTTCCAACCCTCTCAGTAGTAGATGGAGACTCCTGCACAGAGCCTCTCTGACCTGGCTACTATAGTCTCTAACCTCTCCCAGATCACTCAGTTTCATGGCAGAAACTAGGTCTTCCATTCAAGGGTAGGTCAGCTGAGCAAGAGGATACCCAAGACTCCCTCCAACACTCTTCCTAGCAACACTGAAGTAAACCCAAAGGAAGAGTGCAAGGCCCTCACCATGAAAGCTAAGGCTGAACCCAAGGAGGAGCAACTTGCTCGATTCTTGGCAATCCTCAGGAAGCTACAATTCAATATCTCTTTTGCAGAAGTATTGGAGAAGAAACTCCTTTATATGGCCTGTCTAGATAATGCTACCTCTGAGAAGACGACCCTGAAGGGAGATGAGCTGGTGGTGCTAACCAAGGAATACAGTGCCTTGGTCCAAAAGAAGCTGCCTCTGAAGATGCTAGACCCCGGAAGCTTCCTTACTCCCTGCACTAAAGGGACCATCACCTTTGAGAGGGCATTGTGCGACCTTGGCTCTAGCATTAACCTTATGCCTCTCTCTGTGATGAGGAAGCTGAGAATTCAAGAGGTGCAGCACACCAGGATCTCACTGGAGATGGCAGATAGGTCCCTGAAACGGGCATATCGTATGATGGAAAACGTCCTTGTAAAGGTTGAAGACCTTTACCTCCCTACGGACTTCGTGATATTAGACACTGGGGAGGACAAAGACAACTCCATCATCCTTGGAAGGCCTTTCCTAGCTACTGCAAGGGCCTTAATTGATGTGGAAAAAGGAGAGCGGATTCTGAGACTATGGGAGGATCATATCCTATTCAAGATCCCCAACCCTCAGTCTCTCCCTAATAAAGGAGGTACTACTATGAAACACTTAGTGTTTCAACCTTCTCTCTCAGTACAGAGCCTTACAGAGCCCTCAGACATCAAACCTATGTTTGGTGTTGGGCATCCACCATCAGATACTGAGGAAGGAGGTACTAAAAAGAAAGTACCCAAGGACTGGAGGAACAAGAAGATCACAACTGAAGACTTTTCACCTGGGATTAGAGTTGTCTTCACCCTGTTATTCCACATACTGTGAACCGGATCCTGTCTCTAGAGCATGTTGAGCTAATCCATGAGAGCACATGAAGAAAGTTCACCATAAGGGGCTATCAACCTCCATAAAGGAGCTACCCGTCAAGCTAATAACGGTAAAGAAGCGCTTATTGGGAGGCAACCCAACCATCTGTATAGTATTTCTATTTTCCTTCTTTTCGTTCATTTCAGTTTTCTTTCATATTATTTTATTTTCTATATTTTTCCTTGCTTTTTAATGTTTATGATCATGTGTAGCACCTAGAACAAGAACAAACACGCATAGGAGTAAGAACAGAACACCCTAGAGAGAGTCCCTTACTGGCGTTGAATGCCAGAACTGGCACCCAACGCCAGAAGAGAAGGAAGTTGGGCATTCAATGCCCATGTAGGAGTATTCACTGGCGTTCAACGCCAGTAATGGAAGGAAGCTAGGAGTTCAACACCCCTACAGCGGCAGCTCTAGACCATTTTCTTGGTCCCCTTTGGGCGTTCAACGTCCATTCTTGGCGTTGAACGCCCCACCAATAAAAAAAATTTGATCCACTCCTGGCGTTCAATGCCCAAACCTAGCGTTGAACGCCCCGGAGGGGGCAGAGGCACTCGAAGTTTGAAGCATCCTAAGCTTGTGGGTCCCACAGAATCTCTACCTACCCCACCTTTCATTCACTCCATCCCTTCTCTCTCTTACTTTTTCACCCTTGATTCCTACACCCTACTTTCCCTCTTACCAATACACACTCATCAATACCCATTCATAAATCTCATCTATTCCTTTTCCCACCAACCCCACCCACTTCAAATTCAAACTTTGCCCCCCATTCTTCCCTCCCATATGACCGAACCTACCCCCCTCCCCACCCTATAAATACCCTCTCATTCATACTCATACCTTCACACTACTCTTCCCTTCTTCTATATCACCCTTCACACACTTTCCTTCTTCCTTTCTTATACCCCCACTTGGCCGAACCCTCTTTCCCTCTCCCGCCTATCTTTTCTTTCCTCTTCCTCTACTATTTTTCTTTTCTTTTGTTACTATTTGCTCGAGAATGAGCAAAGTCCTTAAGTTTGATGTTGAAAAAGCTCCACTTTTTGCTTTCTATTCCTATTCTCTATGGCACCAAAAATGGGAGAATCCTCAATGAAGAGAAAAGAATAAGCCCCTGCTTCCACCTTCGAACCTTGGAAAACGTAGAGATTCCTCACCAAGGCTAATCAATACCACTTTTATGGAGTGGTGAGGCATAAAAAGGTGATTCCCGAGGTCATTTTCAGGCTCAAAGAAGATGAGTATCCAGAAATCCAACAAGAAATCTAGAGAAGAGATTGGAAAATTCTGGCCAATCTAATTTCAGCAGTTGGAAAAGCATGACACTAGTGTGAATCCAGTGTCTAAAAACTGGCGCACCATGGTCAGAGAGCAAGTACTGGATTTTAGCTCGAAAAGTGTGAGATTGGCACTACAATTGCCTAGGATGCAAGATGACCCACACTCTTACACACGAAGGGTCAACTCTGACCAAAGGCTGGAGCAAGTGCTTGCGAATATCTGTGTGAAAGGAGCTTAACGGAGGAGGGATGCACAAGGCAAGCCCTACCAACTGGGTAGGCTTGACCTCAAGCCCGTGGCTAGAGGATGGTTGGAGCTTATCCAACGCTCCATTATCCCTATAAGTAACCAATTTGAGGTTATTATTGACCGAGCAATAATGATTCATTGCATCATGCTCGGAAATGAGGTGGAGGTACACAAGGTAATTCCTCAAGAGATCTACAAGGTAGCTGAGAAGGCCTCCACCCAAGCAAGGCTAGCGTTCCCTCACCTCATCTATCGTCTTTGTAATTCAGCTGGAGTTTGCATAGGAGGAGACACCCTCATTGAGATGGACAAACCCATCACAAAAAGGAGGATGGAGCATGTCAGAGAGCCTGCACACGAACCACAGCACGAGCCTATTCAGCCGCCTCCACCTGAGATTCCGGAGATGCCTCAGGGAACATACTTCCCTCCCCGAGACTATTGGGATCAACTGAACACATCTCTAAGGGAGCTAACTTCATCGGTGGATCAACTGAGGATAGAGCATCAAGATCACTTTGTCATCCTCCATCAGATAAGGGAGGATCAGAGAATCATGAGGGAGGAGCAGTTGAGATAGGGGCGTAATATTGAGGAGGTCAAATACTCCAGAGGATTCACCGGAGGGAGCAGTAGCCGCCATCACTGAGATGGTCATGTTTCATATTCCCTTTTTGCTTATCTTATCTGTTTTTCTTGTACTTTATTTTTATCTGTTTTCTATTCTAGTGCATAATCACATTTAGTATTTTGTCCCTTTTTAGTATTTTTTTTTCTTTATTTTTTTTATAAGATATCTTATGTATCTCTTATGAAGCTTAAAAGAAAAATTTATTGAAAAAGAAGCCGTAAAGGTACATAAGATTTCGAGTTATACCATGAGTTATTCCAATTACTTAAGATGTGGTGGCCCTATCTTTACTTTCTGAATGTATGAATTAACTGTGCATATTTGATATTGAGGTTGAGTATATTGGCTCTTGATGAACAGTGAATTTAGAGAAGTATTATTGATTCTCTGAAAAATAAAAAAGATTGATTCTTGAAGCAAAAGGAAAAGCAAAAAAGAAAAGAAAAAAAAAAGAAAAAGACAAGAGCAAGGACTCAAGGCTTTGAGCATCAATGGTTAGGAAGGTCAAAATTGGCCTAAAAAAGCTCAAATGAGTTCCTATCCCTAACTATATTCTTGTGGTGTGAAGGTGTCAAGTAAAAAGCTTGAGACCGAGCAGTTAAAGTCGTGATCCAAAGCTAAAGAGTACACTTAAGAACTCTGAGCACCACTATCTGGGAATGTCAGCAAAGCTAAATTCGAATCCAAAGGGTTCCCCCAGTTAAGTGCTTGTGGCGTTTATGTATTCGGTGGTAATACTTGAAAACAAAATGCTTAGAGTCACGGCTAGGCTCAAAGGTGCAAAGCACCAAAAAGAAGCTGGGTTCAAGAATCAAGAAAAACTAAAAGAGGAGAATCAATAATATCATCTGGATTCTGGTTCCAAAGGATGCCAATGTTCTGAGCTTCAAAGAAAAGTGAGATGCCAAAGCTATTCAAAAGTAAGGAGCTAATAGCCCCATTCAGTAATTGGAACTGAACTTCATTGACAGCTATAAGAGCTTATGCATTTTTCTCTTCCATTTAGTCCTATCTTGTTTTTGGTTACTTGAGTACAAGCAACAGTTTAAGTTTGGTGTTATGATAAGTGGATATTTTATACGCTTTTTCGTTGCATTTTCTTAGCATTTTAATTATATTTTATAGGTTTTAGTATGTTTTAGTGCGAAAGTTCATATTTGGATGCTACTTTGAGTTTTTGTATTTTTCCTATGATTTTAGGAGATTTTTAGGCAAAATTGGCAAATTTGGCAAAGTTTGGTTCAGAGACGAAGAAAGCATAGCAGATGTTGTCAAATCCTGACCTCCATGCATTCCAACAAGCATATCTTGAGCTATAGAGGTTCAATTGACACGTTGTCAACGGTGTTGAAAAGCTAACTTTCAAAACTTTCTAGAAATATATAATAGTCTATACTTCTTTTCTAGAATCATGCCCTAAAAATGGCATTGAACGTCCACATCTGGAGTTTAATGCCCAAGAAGGACTAAGCCCAATGTTGAACGCCCAAGACTGCCGTTCAACGCCAACCAGGGACCAGAAGACAGCACGCTCACCCCCTAATTGGCGTTCAACGCCCATTCTCCAAGTTAAACGCCAGGCTTGGACGAAGCACTCAACTAAAGTGGGCCCAAAGTAGATTTTAGCATTCCTTAGCATAGTTTTGTTTATCCTTGTACTTTTTAATTTAAAATTAACATCTTTTAGGATTAGCATCTCCTATTTAAAGAGGAGATCACTTAGGATTAAAGAGACTTTTATCAGATATTTAAATTTTCTCTGTAAATTATGAGCAACTAAACCTCCTAGGTTAAGGTTAGGAGCTCTGCTTGTCCTATGGATTAATATTGTTACTTTTCTCCTTTAATATATGTTTGATTCCTTGGGATATGTGACATAAAATCTCGTTAGTTATGGATAATGAGGTTCCTATGGCGCTAAGCTAGAATATTGAGCTTCATTCTCTGATCCAAAAGATCTAACCTTGTCTGTGGCACTTTAAGCAGGATCAAGTAAGAGTGAATTGCGTGAGCTTCATCCTCGTTCAAACACCATTGACAATGGCGTTTGATATGGATTAGGAGAGATTAATTGACCATGACCAATGGTGTTAATCACTTACAGCTTTGTCATAGAACAAATCATTTATTGTTAAAGTAGTTAGTAAGAAGTATTAATATGGAAAGATAAAGCATCTCCAAAGTCTTAACTGATTTCTCATTATTATTTCTACGTGAATTATTTACTGTTGTCTTTACTATTTTGTTTTATGCGCCTACAACAACAACCACTATCTTTCTATTCGCATGACTAAGATCTGCAGCATAACCACTGCTTGCTCAATCCAACAATCCTCGTGGGGTGGATCCTCACTCACCTGAGGTATTACTTGGACGACCCGGTGCACTTGCCGGTGAAGTTATGTGAGCTCAATTTTGCGTACCACTGTATCGGTGTCCCTTTTATCCCTTCTCTCTTCAGTTGTGCTTCCCAGAACTCTTCCCAGCTTCGTGTTGATTTCCTTTAAGAAATCTGCAAGTTCTTTTCTCTCAATAATTGACTCAACATAAAACAAAACAACGATCTCTCCTTCTCATATGTATTTTCCAATAATTCGATGATCCACACCTTCAATTCTTCATACGTGGTTGATTCAGTCCTTTAAAAGTGTTGGCATACCATTAGAGTCAACTGCTTTAGTTAGGTGCATTTGATATAGTGCTTGGTACACTTCTTTAGTGAAATCAACATTAAGAATATCAAATTTTCCTTCATCAATTCGACCCTTTGCTACTTTCACTACCTCTTTAATCTATATTATTCCTTCAGTTGTGAACAATATTTTAAAAAAAATCTCATCATATTTCTATTTGTTCCTCCTTAACAAATTTGTTCCCTGTAATCATAGATGGTGTCAACTTTGTTCTTGCTCCTCCTTTGAGATGAAAAAATTTTGTATTCTTATCTCCATGTTACAACTAAATAACTAATTAGCTCTAAATCTTTGGCCCCACCAAGTCTCTTCCATTTTCAATAGTACGTCCAGTTTTGTTTCTACTCGTTTTATGCTTACCAAAATTTCTTTGGTTTATGATAAAAGCAACTTCCTTACCCTTTTTTGAATATTGCCAAAAATTTTCTCCCCCATTTATTTAGCTTTTCTCCACCTCCTTTTAGCTTTTCATGTATGCAGCCCCTACTAGACCTCCAAGCTTCGTTTACAACTATATTGTAATCTTTATGTGTTGTCCATATTTTCTCAAATATGTATATGTGTTCTCTCTTTCTTCTCGTTCTTGTTTTTCTATCTAAATCAAGTAAAATTAAGGAATGATCCAATTCGTATCTATTTAGATGGTGAACAATTATTTTTGGGAATGAACCTTTCCACTCCATAGTTGTTAGTGCTCCATCCAATTTCTTTTTTATACTATTTTCTCTGACTCATCCATTCGACAAGGTAAATGAGTGGTCAATGAAACCCAAATCTAGCAACTCACATGTTTGCACTACCTCTTGGAAGCCCTTCACTTGAGTGTAAGAAATGGAATTTTTGCCTTTTTTATCTTGTTGATTTAGGACTTAATTAAAATCACCAAAGACTATCCACGGCAAATTAGTAACATGACTTAAATTATTTAGCAAATGTCAACTTACTTTTTTATTGTGGTTTTCGGACAGTCATAGAATCCAGTGGCTTTCCACTTCCAATCACTTCCTTTGATTTTCACATCAATGTCAATGAGGTTACTGGACATTGAGATTATACCCACATCTATCTTGTTGTCCTATAACTAAGCTAAACCACCCCTTTTGCCTCCTTTATCCATTACAATCCACTCTAACAATATTTTGTAGCTCTCCTTTATATCCTATCTCATTATTTCATTTGCTTTATTTCTTGTTTCCATGAGAAAAACAACATTGGAAACTTTTATTTTAGGAGGTTGTTTAGAGCTCTCATTCTCCATGCATTCTCAAACCTACGATTCTTCCAACTTAATATTTTCATGGTGCTTGGCAAGGCTACCCAGCAGCCTCTGCATTTATGATATCTTCCATTGTGGCCTGTTTCTTTGCTTGTGATTCCACCCATTCTCTTATTTTTTTTCATGGTCTGAATTGCTCTTCCTCTTTATATTATTTGCCACTATTTTAATTGAGTTCAGTTTGGGACGTATTGACTCTCTAGGTTGTCTCTTCCATTTCTTTTCGGTTGCTTTATTGGGACATATCTCCAAATTTGTTAAACCCTGAGGGTTGGTTCTCTTCTCTGTTTTTTGGTAGCTTCCTTGTATCTGTATTATTTATATTTTGCCATCTTTTTGAGTGGCTCCTTCCCCCATTTACAGCTCCTTTCCTTTTGGATCTTTCTATTTGCAGACCTCGGGTTCTTATGATTCAAGCTCCACCGATTTTTCTATAGTATCTATCTCCTTTTTGTCAACTATCCTTAGGTCTCTTTTTCATTTTTGGATTCCTTTAGGTGTTGTCACAAGTGGTTGGCTTGAGCCTTTTTCAGCATCAGACATAATGTTGTTTGACATTGATAGGTTCGCCAACTTGTCTATCACCTTCTCGGTTAGCATTTCTTTGTGCCTTCTCCCATGTTCTTTGTCCCTCATCGCCTTCGAACTCCTCGGATTCGGCTGCCCCTACTCCATTTTCTTTCCCATTTGATCCGTTTTAAGCCATGGTCCTAGCTCCTTTCTCATGACCCATTTTTTTCACAGCAATAGAAGCATGTTGGTAGGTTCTCATACTTAAAATCTACCTATGAGAGGTCATCCTCCTTACTTTGTAGATTAATCCATTTTCTAAACGGGATATCAATTTTCATATTCATAGTAACTTTAATAAATATATCTTGTTTCTTACCCTTTCAAAGATGGCACAGTCTCCCACCTCTTCCATGAAACTATTTTCCATCCCAGGTTTGTTGTTTTGTAATGCTCCAGGAGACTCCAAATCTATATCTTGATTTCTCCATTTTTTAGTCCTTCTTCCAATTTATCCTCGTTCTGCTCCCATCTTTTCACGGTCATCCACACATTTTTAAAGATCCATGGGGAACCTCTTAGGGCTCTGTCAAGATTTTTCTCATATTAAAAAAAAAATTGGTAGGTTTTAGGCTTCACTTTTGTTCTGAATCCTTCTGGGTTTCTCCAGATGTTTGTCAAAGTAGTTTTGATCCAAGATAGATTAATGTGTTTGTTCGTGATGAGTTTTTTCACTAAGCTGGTTTTGTAGTTTTCTAACCCTTTTAAGATATCTTCTTCGTTGTGTAAGAATTGGAATTAAATTAACCGTTTAGATAAAAAAAATAATAATTTAATTACCCAAAATAGGTTCAAAAATTTATAAATAATAATTAAAAAATTTAAAGGTGAGATTTGGATTCAGTAAATTTTTTCGAGTAGCAAAATGTAATTTTCTGTGAAAAATTGCGTAAAAATGCGTACTGGTAAAATAGCCAGCAATATCGGCTTAAGTCTGTCCGGTACTGCACGAGGGAAAATAAAACTGTAAAAAATAATTAGAAAATATTTAAAATTGAAAATTGAACGTAATCTTAAAGGTTTTGGCCCAAAGTTGGGCCAAACGAACCAAAAATGCTAAGTGGTTGGATTGGGCCCAAGTTGGACCCAAGTCCAACATATAAATACACATTAAGTGAGTCATTTCAGCTCATTTTAGCACATATTGAGAGAGAGGGGAGCTGAAGTGAAGAGAGAAAGAAGGGGTAAGGGTTACTATTCATCCCCTCCTTCATTTGAACAAATCTTGAGATACGGAGCTCCAATTTGCGTGCCGTTTGCCACCACGCGAAGCTTCGCCGAGCCCGTCATTTCTAGCTAAACAAAGTTGGTAAGAACTCGAAATCCATGCTCCAATTTTCTGCGCTAATAATTTCATAATTTTAGGTATTATTTTTTAGTAGATTTTGTGATTTTGGTTGTTTAGGGGTGATCTAGCATTGGATTATTATTGAATTTTGCCCTAATACTATTGGATAAGGTAAGTCTCTTTAAAAACCTTTGTGGTTTGATATTTTGGTAAGCCCTAGTGTTAATTTGGTGTGTTGTATGATATTAGAGTAATTACATGTTGATTTGGAGCTTTTGGATTGAGTTTGGTGGCTTTGTTTTGGTGTTTTGAAGTTTTGCAAGAATTGATCAAGGTATAATTTCGGTTTCTTTTAGTTAATATGTAATGTTTCATGAAACTTAGGCTAGTGGACCATAGGATATGATGGAATTGATGATGCTTGTTCATGCTTATTTATGTTGGTAATGGTTGTTGATGAATATTGAGGATAATGATGAATATTAATGATAATGATGGGTCTTGAGTATTTATTATTGATGTTGATGATAATTGGTGATTTTGTGAGTTTTATGAGGTTGAATTGAGGAATAATGGTTATAATGGTTTTGGTTAATATTTGATAGTGTTTTGTGATGATATTGTTGATAATGGAGTTGATGAGGATCTAAGGAAGTCATTCGAAATGGAATGGTCTAGGTAGTAGAATGATTGAGGAATAGTTGAGAAATATTTGATATGAGTCTTTGGGTTATTTTGGGTATGGTTGATTAGGTTTGGTTTTGAGTTTTGGAAAACTAAAGGACTTGGAACATTTTCGTAAAAATCTTATTTTTGATAAATTTTGACGAGACATAACTTGGCCTCTGGATCCTTGTTTTTTATGAAACTTAATTTAAATGAGAGTTTGATCCAAGAAGTTTAAGATGTTCAAAGATGGGATAAAAAATATTTTAAAACAAGAAAGTTATGCGTGCTTGAAGTTCGGTATAAAAATCTGAATTCTGCAGCTTTTAAATTCTACAAATGTTTTCAAGGCATGCATACGTAGACAGTACACGCGATGCAAGGATTGGCTGCTGCCAAGCACTCTCGTGTACGCGAGAATGTCATTTTTATAGACATGTGTACGCGACTTGTAACACGCGACGCAACCTCCATTTCCTGTTTCAAGTGTCCACATACGTGGACGTAGCTCGCGTATGCGAGACCTTTGCTTTGCTGAAAACTAGTTTTTTTTTTTTTTTACATCTTAATGGTTCCTTTAGCTTTCTAAACTTCTTTAATGTCTATTTAGGACTCTTAGTTCATAATTGGGAATTTGAGACTAGTGGGGACGGGTTAGGTGGCTTAGAGTTAGTTATTTTGCTATTATAAGTTTAAAACACAGTGACTTAGGCTTGGGATGTACTGTGGAGGGATTAGTTATGTGAATTGATGGAACAATAGATTGATGGTGAATTTGAGAAATGGAGAACTAATGATGGCTATGATGAGTTTGGAACCTGGAAAGGAATGGTGGAATTGTTGGATATTAAAATTGGTCTCTAAATGATAAATTATGATGATATTGCTTTGGTAAGTCGCTATGCGCCTCGGGCAAGGACGGTGGTGAATCCCACTTGTCGAGGTTGCGGCACCGGTGTAAGAACGGTGGATAATCCTGTTTATGTTCAGATATGAGGGTTGAGGTAGTATCCCGCTCGCATAACCTTCTCTGCCCCAAGAGTGTGCAGGGCACTATATCCCTGTGACGTGCATGATAGTGTGTAGGGCACTAAATCCCTGGAATGATAGTGTGTAGGGTACTATATCCTTGGGTGCACGATAGTATGCAGGGTACTATATTCCTGACGTGGCCGAAAGGCTACATTCAAAAGGATGTGATGGGTTGGCAACTTTGAACCGACAATGTGATATCACAACCAATAGGACAAGCAGTCATTATATGCATCTTCTATGTGCTTGTTTGCTTTGCTTAACTTCATTATGCCTAAATGAATCACATGCCTACTTGCTATTTGTTTTACTTGCTGTATATGTATATTACTTGTGATGTACTTATTTGCTTTAATTGTGCTTTCTGCTGAGATTGAGGAGGCTCGGTTGGCGGTGGGGATGGAATCGCATGGAGGATAGGTTAGTGAAGGCTGTGGGGCAGCGGTGACTAGTATTAGTTAGAAATTTCTTAAGTTAGATTACCCTGTTTATGGTTTAATTTATATATTTCAGTAAGCTTGAATATATTGTATTGATGTGAAGTTCTAAGATTGCCTTTGGCTTTTCAGAACCTTATATCTTATCTATTGGACACTATTACCATACTGAGAACCTCCGGTTCTCATACCATATGTTGTTATTTTTCAGATGCAGGTCGCAACATCCCTCGGTGAGTTTGCGGGATGGTGACAGAGCAGAGGATCGCTTTATCTTTTGTATTTTGTTTATTTTGATGTAGTATTCTCTCACTTTTGGATTATCATATTTTGTTGTCTTAGAGGCTTTACTTCTAAAAATCTTGGGAGATAGGATGTTGCTGTTTTAAACTTCAAAACTCTGTTGTATTTCAGTTTGAGCTGACCGGCCTAAACTCCGCAGGCTGTGACTAGTTCTCTTTTGTATATCATACATACATACATACATACATGCATACATACATACATACATACATACATACATACATACATACATACATACATACATACATACATACATACATATATATATTATTTACTTTAACTATTACCTTGTCTACCCTGGAGCTATCTACAAGGTTTTATATATTATGTTTTGTACCTTTTGTGTCAACGCAGTTTAGTTATCATGTATGAATGCTTCGCGCTTTGTATCTCTATTCCATGTGTCTTTGATCCCTTATTCTTTTCATCAGGCTTCTAGTTATACTATTTCTTGACTATATACTATTATATGGAGTTTTAGAACTGTCGTGATGCTTTATCGCCTTTGTTTCATGGCTATAGGGTGAAGCTTAGTGTGATAGGGTGTTACACTTAGTGGTATCAGAGCAGTCCGTCTTCGTGAGCCTGAGGGATGGACCGATTATGCTTTGTTGCATACTTTGGGTCGTTTTTCTTTCGTGCTATTTAGGATATCTATTTGATATGCATAGCATGCTTGTTTGTGAGTACTTTTGGGATAATTGAAGCATTGAGCTTGAGATATTAGGACTAATCACCTTAATATCGATTGTTTGGTATGGATAGAAAACCCAAAAGGCACCTCACAGGCAAGGTCGATCATGTACACGAGGAGGGAGTGAGGATAATACGTCAGCTGACAACCAGGCCAAGTTTATGGCAGCAATGACTAACCTAGCCAATGTGATGCAAGCGAACGCTGCTACAACTACTCATGCCATGGAGAGAATGGGGCAAGGAAATGGGAATGGAACTGGAGAAGGAACTGGGAACAACTTAGGGGATCGACCAATGACTCTAGCTACTTTTCTAAAGGTTAACTTACCAACTTTGAAGGGATCAAAAAATCCTACCGAAGCTGATAACTGATTTAAAGCCATAGAGCGTGCGTTACAAGCTCAACATGTTTCGGAAATCAGTTTGTGGGGTTTGCGGCATATCAGTTGTTGGGTGAGGCTCAGCACTGGTGGCAGGGAGAGTGTCGGCTGATGCAGCTACAGAACGAGGATATCCCATGGAAATTATTTCAGACTGTTTTCTACAAGAAGTACTTTTCGGAGTCAATGAGGAGGCAAGGGAGTTGGAGCTCATGCAGCTGAAGCAAGGGTTTATCATTGTAGTAGCGTACACCAGCAAGTTCGAGGAACTTTGCAGGTTTTCAAGAATTTGTCAGGGTGCTCCCGAATCTTATGAAGGTTAGAAATGCATCAAATACCAAGGAGTGCTCAAGGATGACATTATGAGTGCGGTGGCTCCGTTGGAGATTAAGAAATTCTCCGAGTTGGTGAACAAGGCTCAGGTTGTAAAGGACTGTGCCAAGGAGGTAGCTGTGGCGAGAGAAAACTGTGGTGATACCAACAATCGAATTCGGAGAAAGTATCTTCCACCAAGGGGATAGAGCTTCAAGAGGGATGGACATACCCCTCAGCATCTTCAAAGTCTAGGAAACTTCGGGAGGAACACAAATGCCCAGTTTCACCAGGCGAGGGAAAGTGGTCTATGTTGTACTTGTGGATTGCCTAGACATATATCCAAGCACTGCCGTCGTGGGAGAAACTAAAATGCGGGTCAGAATCAGCAACCAAGCCGTGTGTTCGCTTTAGAGGTAATAAGAATGAAGGTCAATTCGGCTAAGGAGAGTTTTAGAGGTAATATGATCTTTTTGAAAATGTTTTGAAGTCAATTATGTAAAATGGAGTAATAAAGAATAATATAATCTTTTTAAAATGATTTAAGGTTAAATATGTAAAATAGAGTCATAAGGGGTATTATGGTCTTTTTGAAAATATTTTAAGGTTAAATTTATAAAGTGGAGTCATAAGGGGTAATATGATCTTTCTAAAAAATATTTGAGGTTAAATATGTAAAGTGGAGTTATAAGGGACAGAACGATCTTTTAATAAAATATTAAGAGTAAAATAGTCTGTTGGCTCCTAAGGGATAAAATAATAATTTTAAAAATATCTAGGAAAAAAATGGTCATTTTAAAAATGTTCAAAGACAAAATGATAATTTTAAAATATTTAGAGACAAAATGATAATTTTGAAAATGTTTAGGGATGAAAAGATAAATTATGAAAGATTGTAGGGATAAAATAGTAATTATATAAAATCTTGAGGACATAAAATTTATTTTATAAAAGTTGAGGAACATAATAGTAATTTTGATAAAAATTAGAGACATAATGGTAATATTGAGAAAAACTAAGGACATAACGATAATTTAAGTAAAAAGGGGTAGAAATATAATTTAAAGTAAAGATTAATCTAGAGCCTTTATACATAACAGATTTAAGGTAGAGGTGAGAAACTGAGGAAAGAATAATTGATGATTAAAAGAAAAGAGAAAAAATAATGGAGAAAGAAAAATCTAAGAATCGATAATTGAGAACTAATGATTGAGAAATAAGGAATGAGAATTGATAAAGAATAAATATGAACTGAAAACGGATTAGTTGATGAATGAAAAAGGAAAAGTTAATAGAGAAAAGAGAATTGAGAATTGATAAGTGAGAAATGAGAATTGAAAGCGAAAAATGGTTAGATTGATAATTGAAAATTGAAAGTCAATTGAATGGCTTTGGCCATAAGGCTTAAGCAAGGAAAAATTGAAAATTAATTGAATGACACTGGCCATAAGACTTAAACAACTAAAAATTGAGAATTGAGAATTGAGAACTAAATGTTGTTAGACCTGGCTACTTGGAAATTCTTATTCTGCTTGTCCAGTGCCAAATGTATATGGAGATGCCCATAATTACACTGTTTTCCAGATGAAGGCATACTAGTACAAATTAAAGTCAACTGAATGGCCATGCCATATGGCTTATTGCAATTCTAAAAGTCAACTGATTTGGTTTCGACCATAAGGGCTTATGCAACTGAACATTTGGAAAGCTTCATCTGGGATTAGTTTTTAGATAATGTCGGGTTGTAGGACATAAACCGACACATGAGCTCATGACCTGCATATGACAGACATGAATCATGATTTTTTGCAACATATTTTCTATGATTTTGTATTGTGCTTGATTCTATGGCCTTGGTTCTATAATTTGTCTGTATTAGTGTTTGTAATTTGTCTGTAATTTTTTGCTGTTAGTGATTGATTGAGATAAGATTGATACTAATACAAAACGAGAATAAGAGACTATAAAGAAATATAAGAGGATATAAGGAATGATATAAGAGAAGATTAAGATTGTTTTATATCGAAAAGGAGACTAAAACGATTACGAGACGAAAGAAGAACAAAAGCGAATAACCTAGGGTCGAGATTGATTATGCATACGATCGTCCCTACGCTAGAGCCTTGCTCTAGGACTGATGATCGAAACATTTTCCTTCGTTAGTACCTTGCTGAGAACCGTAAGTTTTTCACCCCCTCTCTTTCATTGTTCCTACAAGCGGAACCAATAGCAACACTCTCTGAGAAGATGGTTCTGTCTCTTTTTGTTACATCCCAGACTTAAAGTGTGTGTATGCTTTAAAGATGCTCGATGCTATGTAAAGTTATGGAGCTTAGAGTGTTTTTCTCCTTCTTGGTTAGTATTTTCTTGAGGGGTAGGACTACTTTTTTAGCTTGGGTTCCAGATTAGGGACCTTTTGGATGGGCTAGGACTCAAGGTGTCGCATAAGTCTGGGTTAACATGCACTATGCTTGCATGTCCGATGCTAATTTTAATCTTTCAATGTATCTATGCAATTCGCGTGACTGCCTTGTGTATTTTGATTATTTATCTATCTTTCGTTCTACCTTATAATTCATTCTATATGATCATTATTCCTGGTAATACGTTTTTAAAAAAAAAATTATCCCGAAAATGCATTCACGTTTCTAACGGCAAATCGAGCTCATATATTGTAATAATAAGAAATTAGAGTTTATAGAAAAAATAGATTAATAATGCCTTACTTTTAGTACGATCATGATATGATAGGAGTTAGGTCGTTACAAACTTAGTTACACTAGTTCGTAAAATTTTGCACATTCAGATGTTATCCCATCATATTAAGACACATTAGACCCTAAGACTATACATTACACTACATGTGCATGAAAATTTTTTTCATTCTTTAATTAAAAAAAAATAATTTTTTTGTTGTTCATGGTATTCTCTATTCCAGTAAACCAAGGATTAATCCGTCGGAATCTGAGCTTCATATAAGAGTCTGTCGCTGACCAATGAGTTGCTGCATAATGCATATACAAGGCGGAATCGAAACCCCCAATATTTGCTTAAGTGAACGAGTGAGCTGACCACTCGACTAACTCAAGTTGGTGAAAATAACCCAATATAATTCTTCAAATTTCAGACATGATTCAATTCAATCTTTTCCATTAAAATTGATTGAAAGTAATTTTTAATTTAGTTTCTCAAATTTCAATTGATCTAATCTCGTTTTCTAAACTTAATAGTGTAGTTTAAATAATTTTTCAATTGATATTTTGTTAATGCTATTTAATGACCTAATTAAATTTCAAAATTAAAGCTAAAAATCATTTTGAGTCAATTGGAATTTAAGAGAGAAAATTGAATCACATATAAAATCTAAAGGATTAAATTAAACAAAAATACTAAACAACCAATTTTTTTTAACCAAGTCCAACTAAGTTAAATGTATATACGCACGTCTATATTCTCGATTTCGTTTTTGTTATTCTTCTTCCTCCTCTTCCTTCATCTTCATTATCATCATCATTGTCGCCATCTCCTCCTCTTCCCCTTCTTTCTCTTTCTTCTTTTTCATCATCTTCTTCTTTTTTCGTTTGATTTCTTCTCTTCCTTCGTTTTTCTCCTCTTCCTCCTCCCTCATTATTATCATAATCACCATCATCATCGTCATTATTTTCTTTTTCTTAGTTCAATATCACACAACTAATTTAAAGATAGCAAAATAATACATGAACTTTTAGTTAATGACACAAGAAATCTATTGAAAATGACACCAAAATTTTTGATAAATTATAAAAAAAAATTTTAAAGAACTACATATCTAAAATTTTAACTCACTGAACCAATAAAATATATTCAAATATATTTTGAAACAAAAAAATAACAATTTATTACAAATGACATAGAAATGGCTAGACCTCTTATATATGATAAAAAAATTGGTTAAAAAATTTTTTGTATTATAATTAAAAAATTTTGGTGTCAAAATTGAGAACTTCTAGTATCACATTTAAAAAATTTAGTATTATTTTTTTAATAAATTATACATAATTCAAATATCTCATTCCTCTTCCTCTTCTTCATCATCATCATCTTTTTCATTTTCTTCTTGTTTCACATTCTCGTGATTCTTCTTATTTCACTCTCTTAGCAAAAACTTCTATCACGATTGAAAAATTTCGGTAACCAAATTAAGAAACTTTCTGTGTTACGGTAAAAAAATTTTGGTGTTATTTCTAATAAATTCTACACAATTTAAAATTATCCTCCTCCTCCTCCTCATCATCATCATCATCATCATCATCATCATCATCATCATCATCATCATCATCATCATCATCATCATCATCATCATCATCATCATCATCATCTTGTTTCACATTCTCATAATTTTTCTCATGTATCATAGTTAAAAAATTTAGGTACTACTTTTTTGGATAAATTTTGTACAATTTAAAATTCTAGATCCTCTTTTTTTCATCATCATCATCTCCTTTTTTTTTCTTCATCTTCTTCTTATTTTAACTAAAAATTTTTCTTGTTTTACCCTCTTAATAAATATAAAAGAAAACAAAAATCAAATAAAAGAAATAAAAAACAAAAAGAGGAGGATGAGGAGAAGAAAAAAATCACAGTAATAGTAATAAAAGAACAACAATAAAAAAAAATGTACGAAGAAGAAGTGTGTAGTTTACGCACAAGTTATATGAATAATTTTTGTTAGATTTAAGTCAATTTAATTAAACTTAATTGACAAAAATACTTGAATAAATAGCAAAACCGTAAATTAAATCTTTTACTCTTTACCCATTTTTCCATTTTTATCCAAACTAAAACACATGTTTCATAAATCAAGACAACCTTTGCCTACTTACGTGATAACTTGTCGTGGCTGAATAGGGCCTGGTTTAATATTCTTCTGCCAAACATACAGAAGAGTGGAGCAGTTATTATTCCTAATTAGAGCAAAAATTCTAATTCACTTCCATCATTCCACTGTCTTAGGATTAGGAATTTGAAAAATTTCTTCAGGGTTTCTTCTTTCATGAAAATATTAGTATGAAAGAATATATATATATATATATATATATATGTATATATATATATATATGATTTTAATTTTAACTATATTATTTTAATATTGTCAAAATTTTATAATTACTATAATCATCATAACTATAAAAAAACATTTATATAAAACAAACTCATTTAAGATAAATAATAATATTATTTTTATTTATTTTAGTAAATATTATTTGTCTTTAAAAAAAACATTTATATAAAACAAACTCGTTTAAGATAAATAAATAATATTATTTTTATTTATTTTAGTAAATATTATTTATCTTTTAAAAAATAACTTTTTAAAACTTGTAATTTGTTGGTTTGGTATGCTATAAAAACTATAACTTTATTTGTTTCAAATTTTTAATATCATTGTTCATTTCGGATTTATATAATCCACAAGTTTAATGACCAAGGTCATGATATCATCATTATCAATGATTATAGCCCATCAATCTGCTAACTATATAAGTTATCTTCTCTCTCTCATCAAACGAATTCGGGTTAAATCAATTTCTAAGAAGAATAACTAATTTTTATATTCTATATAACTCATATACACAATTACACATACACATATATCATATATCATATATCTGTCATTTATATTATAAATTAGTGTCTGTATCCGTACGATGCATAAAAAAAAATTGTAACTAAAAAAATATTTTTCAATATATTAAATTTTAAATCAAACTCAATTTATATCTTTTTATTCATGTGAATAATAAATAATAATACATAACAAAAAAATTCACAAAATAATTAGATTAATTAAAAAAAAAGTCATAATATCCAATAAATCAATAATGTCTTAATTATGTCTTTATATATATTTTAATTGTAGCATTTAAATTAAAGTGTTAGATTTTGATTTTAACATTAATTAATTAATAAAATTGACATTGAAAATTTTTTATTCAAACTTAATATTTGACGAGAAATTATCATCGACATAATAAGAGAGGTTTGCCTCATACAACACCATGGAGGATAGTTGTATATATACAGCATCACCGGCTATACGCTAATGTTGGAGCATAGAATCCCACATGGATTGAAATCATCGGTTGTCAAAGCAAGTCTTATGTTACGAAGATCTTTAGCAAACTCCGGATATAATAAATCAAACTCCTTCGATGCTTTGCTATCTCTTGGATGCTTTAATTTTTCGACTGAGTTAGGAAATTCTGAATGCCAATGCAATAGTCTTGATGTTTTAGAGGAAATGTATAACCTTCTTAACCTAGGAGTGAGAGGAAAGTATCTCAATACCTTTGCAGGTATTAGCCTATTTATATTTTCACCTGTGACCACAACTCCTGAATTGCTGTTGGTGTTATCCTTTACTTTATATCGAAATGCATTGCAAACTATGCATGCATTTACTCTTTGTCTCATTATCTTTATTCCAAAAGAACATAAAATTATTTGAACATGTATGAATTTTCTCATATCCCAAGCCTAATCGTTTAATCATCTTTTTTGCTTCATAAAATGAAATAGGTAGATTAGCATGAGAAAAAGCTCTTTTGAGAAGGTCAAGTATCATCGAAAATGTCTTGTCAGTCACACCGTATAGCACTTTGATATGATACAACTCAACAATAAATGACAACTTGCTGTATTTCGCACACTCGGGGTATAATCTGTGGTTTTCTTCCTTTAGCAACTCTCTAATTCGTTTAGATTTCTCTTTATTGTCGTCTTCAAGATGACTTAGAAAAGAGTCATTCCTCTCTTCAACAGGCTCATCATCAACCCCGTCAAAGTTGTTGTCAGCTAAACCAAAAATATCAGTCAGCATATTTTGTAGCGAAGCTCTTTCCTCTAGTTCTCTGAATTCATGGCTTGATGATGCTTCTTCAGGTTGGACTACGTTTTCTCCATGCATATACCAAAAAGTGTATTTTTTTGAAAAAATTGTTTAGAGTAAATGTGCTAACACCTCAACTCTAATTCTCATATTCTTAATGCATGGACATATATTTTATTTTTCATAAATTTTTCATTAATGGCAACCCTTTCAAAGGCAAAATCTAAGAAGCTAACAATACCACATTTGTACTCATCTGATGTAATTAATTTATCAATCCAACTCTTGTCAATCTATCATATCTAGACACTCTATTCTGGATGCAAAATATTACATAATGTAAGTACCAGAAAAGCAGAGAAATAATTAACTTTAAAAAAATTTTAACGATGACTAAATTAATAAATACTTTACACCACATATTATGGAATTATAGAACTGTAGTAAGACACAGTGACGGATCCAAAAAATTTTATCAGTGGGACAAAATATATATAATATGATAATAATTTTATAATTATATTATTATTATAAAATATAATTAGTCTTCTAGTTATTTAACTAATAAATTAAAATATTTGTATAGTAATTTGAGAAATAACATATAACTTAGAATTTTATTCTTCTAAGTTTTATATTTTGAAAAGATTGAATAATTCTTTCATTGTCAATACAATTAAATGTCAAATTTTTATTATTTGTCAGTAAATAATCATTTAAAAATTTATCTCTCATAGGATTACAAAATCAACTCTTTATAATATTCATAACTAAAGTTAAAATTTTAGTTATGTCATTATTACCAACAAAACTAGAGGTAACTTAAAAAAAATACCAATAGATATCTGTGTATTTAGATCTTACTTGTCATTTTAACTGTTATTTGTTGCTAGTTAATATTATTATATTTTAAAATTTAAATTACCGATGAATCTTATTATTCAATAACTATTAACCATGTAATAAAAAATATATACAATAACATAACTACAAAAAATGTAGAATAATTGAATGAATTAAAAAATATAAAAACATAAAAGTAAATATTTAACTAAAAAAAGAAATAAAGAATGACGTTAAGCAGCCTTACTAGGAGACAGAGAATTAGAAACGAGCAACAATAGAAGAGAATTAAAAAAATTGAAGTGGGGTCAAATTTATTTATTGAGTGAGGGACTCACGGCAAATAAATTTTTATCCCATATAATATATGTAACTTCACAAAATTTTAATAAGAGCATTTGTCCCCACACTCTCCTATGTAGATTCGTCTCTGGACAGACAAAAAAATAAAAAATGTAGTGATTTAACCAATCTGAATAAAACACTTTGTTCGGACTCCCAAAATGTGATTTGAATGGCTAGTTAAGAAACTATTAATAATTTAGTAGAATTTCGGGTTGAATACCTATCCTTTCTGCGTCATATAAAATAATTATGTTATAATAATTAAATAAACGGCAAAGATAATAAATGTGATTAAGGTATTACTTTGGAAAGAAAGCATAATTTAAAAAATAATTAATTAAACTTTAGAATGCAAATTCATGTAGGATTTGTGTATGTATTCATCAAATAGTTATTAAAATGATTTTATATAAAATTAGATTATGTATCTAACTTATTAACAGTATCAAAAATAAATTGTCTCAAAATAAATAAATATATGTGTGTGTATAAAAATTATGATAAAGGAGTACATATAGTTCACATAAGATTGACGATATATTCTTGTGTTTGATTTTATAGTAACAGGTATTTGTGAATGTAACAGAAATAACTTCTAAATTTATTCATTTTTTAAACATATATGTTAATTATTAAAATTATGACGTAATTGATATACTTTTATAACATAAGAATATGAAATTCAATATTATTCCCTCTATAAAGTTTTTCTATTTTCTTATTTCAGCCTTTTAGCATAGTTTTGTATTTTATTTTAATTTTGTTAGCCTAAAAATTAATCTTATTATTTGACTTTAAAATAATTGTCATGATGAATAAAGAGATGTGATTTTTATGCATTAGACAGTTCATAAAAATACTCATAAGTTAAATTTACTTTGTGTGTACTAAAATAGAAATGCAGGTGATTCACATAAACAATAAAATTCGTGGAAATTTATAACTATTAATTAGTATGTCTTAATGATAACAAAAATTTGTAGACAGAGAGATAAGAATAATGATGTAGTTGTATAATGTGAGATTCATGATTAAATACTTGATGTCTTTTGGTCTCCCTAATCTTTTTTCTCAATTGCAACAAACAAGATGTTAAACCCGTGTGAATCAAATACAAGAAATAGTACTACTGAGGTATGAATGAGAAAACAGTGAAAAAGTAGTGTTTAATAGATTTTTATGAATGAAATAAAATATCAGTCCTTATATAACACTGTAAATTGCACAACTCTAAGAATTAATTACTCAACACTGTTAAATAAATGACCAAATATGTTCATATATCTTATCACTTGGCTGTTCCAATCTTCATCTTTATTTGATATCTATCTTATTAATTATCTAATTTATTTTTCTTTTATCTTATTACTATTTATTTTAGACTTGAATACTTTATCTTTTATAATTGTAAATTTGAAAGAGCTTAAAGCTGACACTCCCAATTGTTTTAGCCTTTTAGGTGTGTAGTTATTTCTCTGTACTCACTTTTTTATTTTTCTTTTCTCTTGTTTCTTCTCAAAACAAGATGCCAAACAAAGGAAGTGAAAAGAGGAAAGCCAACTCACAAGCCATGACCACTGATAAATCTACAGTCGACAACAGTATGCATCTCTATCGTTCTTCTTCAAATTCATCTTCGTCGTAATTTTTTTTTAATTTCAAATTAGAATTTAGGACTGGAATTAAGCAAACAAAGATTACACATGTAGTTGTCCATGCTTCCCTAGTGGCTCCGGTGGTGCCTAATCTGTCTGCCGCTGGATTCATGGCATCTCGGGTGGATGAACTAACTAAGGCCGCTGCACTTGGATGAGGAGCTGCCACCATAGGGTTCAAGCGATTCTTTGCTCTAACTGAAGCCGCCAAAGACAAGAAGGATGGACCTTTTCGAAAGCTTTTTCATCCATAATGAAGAGTGGGATTGAACGAAAGTTTTTGTCAAAAGATTTTGGTTGGTTTTTCGTTGTTCCAGTACTCTCTGCAATCATGGCAGGTGCAATTAAGCTTCACAAGAAGCTAATCAAAAGGTTGGAGACCAATCTGTATATAGTTCAAGTTGTTCTTAATTAACAATGTTGAGCAGCGACAAATCAATGACCCTGCCATGAAGAAGTGGCTCGATGATCTCAAAGATGCTGATGAGTGATGACTTGTTGGATCGTGTTTCAACCGAAGCAGGAACAACTCGAAAAGGAGGTTAGTACCTTGTTCTCTTGCTTTCTAAATTTTTGAGAGTTTGAGGTTGTTACAAACTGGAAGACATAAATGAGAGACTAGAATATGCTGGAAAAAACAAAGACATTATCAGTCTAAAAGAGAATGCTAGGGAGAGCTTGTTGTAGAGAACACCATCAACATCTCTGTTAGAAAGATCCACTATATGTGGTAGAGATCAAGACAAAGAAGCCATAATGGTTATTGGATGATACAACAGATGCTAAAATATCTGTGATTGATGGCATGGGTAGGGGTTGGAAAACCCACTATAGCTGAATTGGTGTATAATGATGAGTCTTTGAAGCAAATATATGATCGTAAGATGTGGATTTATGTTTCTAAAATTTTTCATATTCAGAAGATCACCAAAAATATGATAGAGGTAGTTAATTCAAGTAGATGTAATATCAAGGATTTGGGTTTTCTTCAACTTGACTTGAAGGAAAAGCTGATGGGAAAAAAGTACTTAGTTGTTTTGGACAATGTTTGAACTATGGTGTTTGGAATAATTTTTAGAAGCCTCTTCAACACGGGACCAAGAGAAGTAAATTTCTTGTAACTACTCGTGGCAAGAAAGTTGCTTCCGTTGTCCAAACCATCTTATCATGTAAGCCAATTAGATGATGCAGATTTCTAGCTACTGTTTGCTAACCAGTCATGTCTTCCATTGGAATATTCAAGTAAGAAGAAGATTTGTAGACTATAAATTCTTAATTGTACAATGTGCATATCAAAAATGTCATTTGAAGAAAAAGAGAAAGTATCTTACTGAGGCAAATAGAATTGAAAACCAAACTCAAAGTCTTGATTTGTTGTTCTTGCTGCGACAACTACCAAATAACTGAAAATGAATAGTAGGAACATTAGAATTCTTAATAATAATAAATTAGAATTTGGGATTTTTTGGACTCATGTCTTTCATCCTTGACGAATTTGATATTAGGAATCTAAGCTCACTTAGTTAGCGATGGAAATCGTGTAAATTTTTTGTTTACTTTTGAAGTTCAACATTTCTATTATCAATCTTTGTAACTCATGCCTTTATCTTTTTGCATACAGACTATGGACGCATTGAAGAGTGAAGAGTATTTGCAGCTATTTCGTCTTCCACTAGATGAAGTAAGTGATTTTTAGTATTTTCAAGTTAGCTGTTCTAATTTGTTAGGTTTTCTTTATTGGTATAAAACCCGGTTAATTAATGAGTAATTAACCCACAAATTAAAAATCTATTCTAGAAAATTAGAAAATGAAATTTTATGGTTTAGTATGATAGAGAAAATTAAAATGAGAATTTTGATACTAATTTTAAAGAATTTGACCTAAGATTGGGCCGAACGGGCCAAACCAGGCAAATCAAGCCCGTATTGGACCCAAGGCCCAGCCCACTACACTTAGCTAAATGAGCCACAGCTCATTCTCTCTCCCACCTCATGTAAAACACGCTGCAAGTGTAGCAAAGGGGAGGAACAAATCACAAAATTCACAAACCCTCACTTGTGATTTAAAGTGACATAACTTTTGATTCGGAGCTCTGATTGTTGCACCGTTTACGGTCACGTGACCGTGGCGTTGAGCTCTACAAAGCCCATAAGGTGGTGTAAGAGGTAAGCTACGTTTTCCTTCCAGTTTTCCCAGCCCTTAATTTTGAAATTACTGGTAAAAGTGTTGAGATTTTGAGCTCTTTGATGTTATAGGATCCAACTAGCTTGAGGGGAAGGCTTAATCTCACCCCTTTGATCCTTAAGTATAGTAAGATTCTCAACTCTAAGTGAAATACTTGAATTGTTGTGATTAGTTCTTGAGTTTGTATGTGTGGGTGTATGTTATGTGTATTAGGCAACATATGTATGTAAGTGGATTGAAGCTTGATGGAGATTTCGGGAGCTTGAGGTGGATTGCAAGCTAGAAATCTGTTTTTGGAGGTGTCAGAGCCTTGAAAGTTGAGGGAAAGTGAAATTGGAAGTGTTCCGGATTGAGCGAAAAATCAGCCAATGTATGCTTTCGGTTTTCTGTATCTAAAATATAATGTATTGTGAAAACTTAGGCTAGTGACCCTAGGATAGGATTTGAATCGTTGATGTGGTTGTTGGATGATATGAATCAAGTTTATTATGTGATTAATGGTTGAATGGTTGTGAGTGATGCTAATGGTTGATAAAGCATGTAAAATTGTAAGTGATGTGAATTGGTATGCCTAATTGTTGGAAAGGATGAGGCTCTTATTGATAAGTATGTAATTGTATGTGATATTGATATGTATGTATAGTGGTTGATGAAATTGAGCATTGATTGAAAATTTAGATGTGGAATGTTGATCAAAATCGAATTATTGAATTGAGATTGATGAAAATAGAGAATTGATGTGTTGTAGATTAAATATGGAAGTTGGAATGTGGTTGAGGCTAAATTGGTAAGGTTTTAGTTGAATTTAAGGGATTTAGACAGTGTATGTTTGAAAAATTGAGGCTTGGTTGTTTTTGTGAAAATTGTGATTTTGGTCCAACTTTGGCAGAGCATAACTTGGTCTCTGGACCTCCAATTTATGTCAAACTTATTTAGAAATAAAATTTTATTCGAGATGTTTATGCCATTCAAAGAACGGAGGAAAAATATTTTAAAATGAAGAAGTTATGCTTGATCAAAGTTTGGTGTGCAAATTGAAAAATCTGGACTTAGTAGCTTTTTGGTGCTGCTGCATTGTATGCGTACACATACATTCCTATACGCGGATATGGACTTCTGTTTGGTGCCCCACGCATACGCGTGACCTGGGGTTTTTGCGTACATGAATTCCCTCATATGCGGCCAGTCATTTCTGTTTGGTGCGCATGCATACGCGGAAGGGCAATGCGTACGTGACTTGGTCCAAACGCGTACTCACGCGTACGCGTGACTCATGTGTACGCTAACCCTATTTTCAGCAAATATGAATTTTGTGTTTTTCAAACCAATTTCAAACCTCTAAGTCTCTAATTTTCATCCTTTTAGTCCTAAATATTAATAGTATGCCTAGTAATGAGAAGAAGTTAGGAAATATGGTAAATTGTGGATGAAGTAAAGGGAGAATTAATGATGAACCATGATTAGTGATGATTGTATGAGTTCCTGAGGATGTTGGTATAAGTGCTGTGTATGATATGAGCCGAATGGCTGTATGTGATAATGAATTATGGCTGGTTGTGGATTATGTTACGAGCCGAATGGCTGTATTAATAATGAATTTATGGCTGAGTATGAATGCATATATGCTTGTTGAATGATAATGTGATTGTTGCACTTCCAAACATCTGAGATACGAGTTTCCCTCGGTGAAAGCAGTGACTAGCCACCACGTGATCCAGGTTGAGATTCGATACTCTGCTGACCCTATGTCGTAAGTGTGGTCGGACACTGTGAAAGTTCCGGGTGAGCTCGCCCCCGTGGATAAACACCAGTGTGGGTGTTATATGATTATGATTATGATTGAGTATTACTCAAGTTAGGGATGCACGATAGAGGGACAGTCCAATGGTTAGCTACCAAGACTTGTCGGGTTGGCTTTATAACTGACAGATTAGACTTATCAGCCACTAAGACAGGCATGTATCATATGCATCTATGTGTTTGTTTGGTGTGTTCAATTTGGAATGCCTAGTTGATTGCATAACTACTTGCTACTTGTTTAATTGTTGTATCTGCTTTCTATTTGCAATTTCCTTGCTTGAAATACTTGTGTTTGTAATATCAACTTCCGGTGGTGGTTGGGAGGTTCAGAGGAGTTGGAAAGGAGAGTTTTAGATAGACCGAAGACCCTTAGCTAGTTGCCTCTTACTTTTTCATGGTTTAGTTATGTTTATATGCTTTAATTATCTATTGGAAGTTCTAGGATTGCCTTCGGCTTTTTTAGGACATTATATGTTAAATATGTGGGCACTATTACCATGCTGAGAACCTCTGGTTCTCATCCATGCAGATTTTGTGGTTTTCAGATGTAGGACGTGAGGCTCCTCATTGAGGCATGCTGGAAGCTTCTGATTTAGCGAAGATCCTTATCTTTTGGACTTTATTTTGGTTATATGTATTTACATAGACACTTATTATATCCACTGTTTATATATATACTGTATTACTCCTCTTAGAGGTTATTTTGGAGAAACAGGTTTTGTAATTCATTTTTTTTTTGGGTTCTTATATATGTATGTATGTGTACTTGTATGCTCGGGCCGGTTACATTCGCAAACCGAGTTTTGAGCTTTGTTATCCATGTTAGTTATCTTTTACCTCGCTTTGCTTACATTATCGCATTCAGGAGTGTTGCGTTTTTTCAAATTTAACGCTTTTGCTTTACTCCTTTCTTCAAAGGCTCTTAGTTATAAATACTTTTCACACTACTATATATACTAAATTTTATTTTCAGAGGTCGTAATACCTCACCACCTTTGTCTTATGACTTAAGCATAAGGCTCTGTGTGGTAGGGTGTTACAATTGGTTTACTGATTATTGTTATAGATAATAATTGAATTGAATTGAATAGTATTCTAGTCAAAGTTGCAGTTTTTCGAAACATGTTTGTATATGATAATGTCCTTATGTCACTTTTTTGGCAAAACATTCAATGAAGTCAGGTTGGGAATTCTTATTGATAAGATGCTCAAAAAAATTGCTTATAAGTCCTAGTCAAAAGTCTCTTATTTTGTAAATTGTGGACCTTCTGTTGAGTAATAGGGGATAACATTATTCAAACACCATATTTATTTGCTGGCACTCCTCCATGATGGTTTTTTACTTTAATTGCACATCCTTTGTAACCAAAATAAAAGAGCACATTCTCGTGGATAAATAAGGACTAGGATTCAATTATATACATACGTAGTCTGTCCATTTCTAACATCTAGCTCCGAAGCAAATTGATATTCAAACAAGTTGTTGTTTGAAATGTGCGTCCTACTAGTTTTTTAGACATTCCTTGAGAATATATGACGATCTTGCTCGTTCCTTTGTCACAACTCACATCATTTTTATTCTCTTTTTATTTTAGGTCCTTATTGAAGACAATTACTTGTGCTGTCTAGGTAAATATACTTATTCGGGTAATATTTTTGTTTTCATTAGTTGTTAAATGATATTAATTTTGACTTGAGTAATGCACCTTTTCTTTGAATATTGGAGATTCATTTTGCTAAACCTGTATTGAATGATGATTCTCCAGCTGCGATGCTAGAAAGAGGACGACAATATGACATTGATGCTCCAACAAGTGACTTTGGAACATACCCAACTTACTAGGTTTTATGTTTTTTTTTTCCTTTCACTCTTTCGATATGTATAATTTCCTTTTATTTACATCATAACTGTGATAACATTCACCGGTGGATACTCAAGTTTATGAATTTATTAATGTTATATACGATATGGGTTAATAGAATTAACAACATTAGTATTAATACCAAGTTATAAATAAAAATGCTCACATGAAAAAGAAAATAAAGCAGAAAATAGTATCATCAATTGAATTGAAAATTTCAGTACATCATACAGTGATGGCTATATGGCATGTTCAGTTGAAAACCAAAAGTAACATTAAACGAAAAGAGTAAGCCTAGATAAAACTGGAATAGGAAAATAAAAGAGCTAAGAATAAAGTAGAGTTATGTTCAATGAAACTAAACTAAAAGTACATCAGACATAATATTCTCTTGGATACCAGATTTCACAAAATCATCTAGCTTTCTCACGAGCAATTGGATCCAAAACATCCTTTCAAAATGGCTTCTTGTTGAGATCAAAATTTTTTACCGCAGCTTAAATTTTTGGTGATTCAGTTGTAGAGCGAACATATCCTCTCTTACGGAAAAAATTTGAAATAGGGTCGCTCTATAATGATGAATTATTTTCGATGTGCCCACTCAAATTCACATGTTGGCTTGTTTGTAACACTCGTCTACATAGATAAAAAATGTAACGATTTATATTCAATTTACAGTGTTATAGATAGGTGCTAGCAAATAATTTATTTTTAAAAGTTACCTTCAAATCTATTAATATAACATCGTCATCCCACTCAGAAGAAATAGTACACTATGAAAACCCAACCCTTTGCAGATACTGCACGCTAAGTGCATATATCTCCTACAAATTTTCAACCAAACCAATTAATTATAGATCATTATTAAATGGTAACATGATGTTAAATTCAATAACAAAGCGCAAACAGAATATTGAAGATAGCAAACCTCTATACTAGAATCCATAGCAGAGGATGGGGCATTAGTATAGAATGCATGTGAGAAGGGCGACTTTTCATAGATATTGGTGTGAGCATTGAGTGCTATCAGCCAAGAATAAACATTAATCTTGTTACACAAAACGTCGGAGGCCACATCGAGTGCGTGATGCAACAAGGAGAATGGAGAAGCGAAAACCATCTCCTTAGCAAACTTCATGCTTCCATAGCATTCAAGTAAGTCACGCTCTTCCATAATAATCCAGGTTGAGAAATTTCTGCAAGGTTGTGCGAGTAGTGATAATGATATGTCGTCACCTTGCTCAGATAGGATTTCATTTTGTGTGACCTAAATAGTAAGAAATTCATTATGATTAAAAAACATAATTATTCAATTTTTTATAATTAAGGCAATTAATCAGATTCATATAAATAAATAAAAGATTGAAAAATTACTAGACAGGACTCTTTAGGAGGATATAATTTTGCCTATGAAGTTTTCTAAGTTCTTTGCTAGTTAGTTTAGTTACTAATTACATGATTATATTAATTTGGGAGTTAATTATGTACCCAAGTTATAGATTAACTCCAAGAGTCAACTCACCAAATAACATAGCATCTACTCTAGCATTTAACTATTTGACTCCAAAAACTAACTCACACACACAAAAGTAATATATACACATACACAATTGTAATAGGACCTCTTACTATTGTATTAGGCATCCTGGATTGTATTTTGATCCTGTGATCTCGTTTAGGGGGCTGGCCATCTCGGCCATGCCTGGACCTCTCACTTATGTATTTTCAACGGTAGAGTTTCTACACTCCATAGATTAAGGTGTGGAGCTCTACTGTTCCTCAAAGATTAATGCAAGTACTACTGTTTTCTATTCAATTCTTCTTATTTCGCTTCTAAGATATCCATTCGCACCCAAGAACGTGATGAAGGTGATGATTATGTGTGACGATCATCATCCTTCCCCCTTATGAACGCGTGCCTGACAAACACTTCTGTTCTACATGAATTAAGCTAGAATGAATATCTCTTAGATCTCCTAACCAGAATCTTCGTGGCGTAAGCTAGAATGATGGCGGCATTCAAGAGAATCCGGAAGGTCTAAACCTTGTCTGTGGTATTCCGAGTAGGATTCAATGATTGAATGACTGTGACGAGCTCCTAACTCGCGATTGCAGGGCGTTAGTGACAGACGCAAAAGGATAGTAAATCCTATTCCAGCATGATCGAGAACCGACAGATGAATAGCCGTGCCGTGACAGGGTGCGTGAGCATATTATTCACTGAGAGGATAAGATGAAGCCATTGGCAAGGGTGATGCCTCCAGACGATTAGCCGTGCCGTGACAGGGCATTGGATCATTTTCCCGAGAGATGACCGAAAGTAGCCATTGACAGTGGTGATGTATCACATAAAGCCAGCCATGGAAAGGAGTAAGACTGATTGGATGAAGATAGCAGGAAAGCAGAGGTTCAGAGGAACGAAAAGCATCTCCATTCGCTTATCTGAAATTCCTACCAATGATTTACATAAGTATTTCTATCCCTATCTTATTAATTAATATTCGAAAACACCATTATCACTTTATATCTGCCTGACTGAGATTTGCAAGGTGACCATAGCTTGCTTTATACCAACAATCTCCGTGGGATTCGACCCTTACTCACGTAAGGTATTACTTGGACGACCCAGTGCACTTGCTGGTTAGTTGTATCGAAGTTGTGACAATTATGAATTAAGATCAGAGCACCAGGCCTTTAAAGCCATGGATATGTATCACAATTTCGTGCACCAAGTTTTTGGCGCCGTTGCCGGGGATTGTTTTGAGTTTTCGGCAAGCTTTTGGTCCGGTAACATCAGTGCCAGATTCCCTTTTGATCCGGCAACAGCACCAAATTTTTGGCGCCGTTGCCGGGGATTGTTCGTGTTTGGACAACTGACGGTTCATCTTGTTGCTCAGATTAGGTAATTTTCTTTTTATTTTCTTTTCAAAAAAAAATTTTCAAAAATATTTTCAAAATTTTCTCACCTGTTTTTGAAAAAAAAATGTTTTCAAAAATAAATTATTCTATGACTTCAGAATTTTTAAGAATGAATTCTAGTGTTTCATGAAGCATGTTGAAGCCTGGCTGGCTGTAAGCCATGTCTAACTTTTTGGACTGGGGTTTCAACTTGCCATCACAAATGAAGAGATTCTCACACACTGAGTTGCTCTAAACATGAAAAGTATCCATACCTGCTGAAGCTTGGCTGGCCATTGGCCATGTCTAGTGTTTTGGACTGGAGCTTTCATTGAAAGCTTGGCTGGCTAGTGAGCCATGTCTAATTCCTGGACTGAAGCTTTAGACTAACATGGCAAGATTCCTGGAATTCATATTAAAAATTTTGGAATCCTTATTTTTCTTTTTCAAGACTATTTTCGAAAAATATAAAATAAAAATCCAAAAAAAATTAGAAAATCATAAAAATCAAAAATATTTTGTGTTTCTTGTTTGAGTCTTGAGTCACGTTATAAGTTTGGTGTCAATTGCATATGCATCTTGCATTTTTCGAAAATTTCATGCATTCATAGTGTTCTTCATGATCTTCAAGTTGTTCTTGGTAAGTCTTCTTGTTTGATCTTGATGAATTTTTGTTTTGTGCCTTTTCATGTTTATCATATGCATTCTTGAATTCTTAGTGTCTAAGCATTAAAGAATTCTAAGTTTGGTGTCTTGCATGTTTTCTTTGCATTAAAAATTTTTTAAAATTGTGTCTATGATGTTCATCTTGACATTCATAGTGTTCTTGGTGTTCATCTTGACATTCATAGCATTCTTGCATGCATTCATTGTTTTGATCTAAAAATTTCATGCATTGCATAATTTTCATGTTTTTCATAAAAATTTCAAAAATCAAAAAAAAAATATATCTTTCCCTTTTTCTCTCATCAAATTCGAAAATTTGGATTGACTTTTTCAAAAAAATTTTAAAATCAAATTGTTTCTTATGAGTCAAATCAAATTTTCAATTTGAAAATCTTATCTTTTTCAAAATCTTTTTCAAAAATCAAATCTTTTTCAAATTTCTTAGTTATTTTCGAAAATTCCAAAAATCTTTTTCAAAAATCTTTTTCTTATTTTTATATAAAATTTTCGAAAATAACTAATCAACTAATGTTTTGATTCAAAAATTTGAAGTTTGTTACTTGCTTGTTAAGAAAGATTCAAACTTTAAGTTCTAGAATCATATCTTGTGATTTCTTATGAATCAAGTCATTAATTGTGATTTTAAAAATCAAATCTTTTTCAAAAACTAATTTCTATCATATCTTTTCAAAAATATCTTCTTATCTTATCTTTTTCAAAAATATCTTTTCAAAATATCTTTTCTAACTTCCTAACTTCTTATCTTTTCAAAATTTGTTTCAACTAACTAACTAACTTTTTGTTTGTTTCTTAACTTTTTCAAAACTACCTAACTAACTCTCTCTCTCTAATTTTCGAAAATATCTCTCCTCTTTTTCAAAAATTTCCTTTTAATTAACTAATTATTTTTATTTTTTATTTTTATTTCAAAAAAATTTTCGAAAAATACTAACAAATTTTCAAAAACCAATTTTCAAAAATCGCTAACTCCTTTTCAAAATAATTTTCGAAAATTATACCTCCCCCATCCTATTCTATTTATTCATTCATATCCTAACATCTCATCTCACATCTCTTCCATTCTCACAGTTGTGTTTCTTTCTTTATAATTACATTCTTTGTCTCCCCCTTTTCTTCCACTCACAAAGGGATCCCTATACTGTGGTATAAAGGATCTCTATTATTATTATTATTTTTTTGTGCCTTCTTCTTTGTCATATGAGCAGGAGCAAGGATAAGAACATTCTTGTGGAAGCAGATCCAGAACCTGAAAGGACTCTGAAGAGAAAATTAAGAGAAGCTAAAACACAACAATCCAGAGATAACCTTTCAGAAATTTTCAAACAGGCAGAGGAGATGGCAGCCGAAAATAATGATAATGTAAGGAAGATGCTTGGTGACTTTACTGCACCTAATTCCAATTTACATGGAAGAAGCATCTCCATTCCTGCCATTGGAGCAAACAACTTTGAGCTGAAACCTCAATTAGTTTCTCTGATGCAGCAGAACTGCAAGTTTCATGGACTTCCATCTGAAGATCCTTTTCAGTTCTTAACTGAATTCTTGCAGATATGTGATACTGTTAAGACTAATGGAGTAGATCCTGAAGTCTACAGGCTCATGCTTTTCCCCTTTGCTGTAAGAGACAGAGCTAGATTATGGTTGGATTCTCAACCCAAAGACAGCCTGAACTCTTGGGATAAGCTGGTCACGGCTTTCTTAGCCAAGTACTTTCCTCCTCAAAAGCTGAGCAAGCTTAGAGCTGATGTTCAAACCTTCAGACAGAAAGAAGGTGAATCCCTCTATGAAGCTTGGGAAAGATACAAACAGTTGACCAAAAAGTGTCCTTCTGACATGCTTTCAGAATGGACCATCCTGGATATATTCTATGATGGTTTATCTGAGCTATCAAAAATGTCACTGGACACTTCTGCAGGTGGATCCATTCACCTAAAGAAAACGCCTGCAGAAGCTCAAGAACTCATTGACATGGTTGCTAATAACCAGTTCATGTACACTTCTGAAAGGAATCCTGTGAGCAATGGGACGCCTATGAAGAAGGGAGTTCTTGAAGTTGATACTCTGAATGCCATATTGGCTCAGAACAAAATATTGACTCAGCAAGTCAATATGATTTCTCAGAGTCTACATGGAATGCAAGCTACATCCAACAGTACTCAAGAGGCATCTTCTGAAGAAGAAGCCTATGATCCTGAGAACCCTGCAATAGCAGAGGTAAATTACTTAGGTGAACCTTATGGAAACACCTATAACTCAACATGGAGAAATCATCCAAATTTCTCATGGAAGGATCAAAAGCCTCAACAAGGCTTTAATAATGGTGGAAGAAACAGGTTTAGCAATAGCAAGCCTTTTCCATCATCAACTCAGCAACAGACAGAGAACTCTGAACAAAATGCTTCTAATTTAGCAAATCTAGTCTCTGATCTATCTAAGGCCACTGTAAGTTTCATGAATGAAACAAGGTCTTCCATTAGAAATCTGGAAGCACAAGTGGGCCAGCTGAGTAAAAGGATCACTGAAATCCCTCCTAGTACTCTCCCAAGCAATACAGAAGAGAATCCAAAAGGAGAGTGCAAGGCCATTGACATAAGCGCCATGGCCGAACCTGTGAGGAGAGGAGAGGACGTGAATCCCAAGGAGGAAGACCTCCTGGGACGTCCAGTGGTCAATAAGGAGCTTCCCTCTGAGGAACCAAAGGAATCTGAGACTCATCTAGAGACCATAGAGATTCCATTGAACCTCCTTATGCCCTTCATGAGCTCTGATGAGTATTCCTCTTCTGAAGAGAATGAGGATGTCACTGAAGAGCAAACTGCCAAGTTTCTTGGTGCAATCATGAAGCTGAATGCCAAATTGTTTGGCATTGTTGCTTGGGAAGTTGAACCTCCCTTGTTCATCAATGAACTAAGTGATCTGGATCAACTGACATTGCCTCAGAAGAGACAGGATCCTGGAAAGTTCATAATACCCTGTACCATAGGCACCATGATCTTTAAGGCTCTATGTGACCTTGGTTCAGGAATAAACCTCATGCCCTTCTCTGTAATAGAGAAACTGGGAATCTATGGGGTGCAAGCTGCTAAAATCTCACTAGAGATGGCAGACAGCTCAAGAAGACAGGCTTATGGACAAGTAGAAGATGTATTAGTAAAGGTTGAGGGCCTTTACATACCTACTGATTTCATAGTCCTGGATACTGGAAAGGAAGAGGATGAATCCATCATCCTAGGAAGACCTTTCCTGGCCACAGCAAGAGCTGTGATTGATGTTGACAGAGGTGAAATAGTCCTTCAATGGAATGAGAACTCCCTTGTATTCAAAACTCAAGGATCTCCCTCTGCAACCATGGAGAGGAAGCAGAAAAAGCTTCTCTCAAAGCAGAGTCAACCAGAGCCCCCACAGTCAAACTCTAAGTTTGGTGTTGGGAGGCCACAACCAAACTCTAAGTTTGGTGTTGAACTCCCATATCCAAACTCTAAGTTTGGTGTTGGAGAGTCTCAACAAAGCTCTGCACATCTGTGAGGCTCCATGAGAGCCCACTGTCAAGCTATTGACATTAAAGAAGCGCTTGTTGGGAGGCAACCCAATGTTTATCTAATTCTTATTTTTATTGTTTTTCGTGTTTTCTTAGGTTCATGATCATGTGGAGTCACAAAATAAATAGAAAAATTGAAAACGGAATCAAAAACAGCAGAAGAAAAATCACACCCTGGAGGAGCATCTGTCTGGCGTTCAGCGCCAGAACAGAGCATGGTTCTGGCGCTGAACGCCCAAAATGGGCAGCTTCTGGGCGCTGAACGCCAGAACAGGCATGGTTCTGGCGTTCAACGCCAGAAATGGCACACAAATGGGCGTTGAACGCCCAAAATGGCCACCAACCTGGCGCTGAACGCCCAGAGTTGGATACAAAGGCATTTTTACATGCCTAAGGGGTGCAGGGATGTAAATCCTTGAAAACCTCAGGATCTGTGGACCCCACAGGATCCACTCAGGATCTGTGGACCCCACAGGATCCCCACCTACCTCCACTCACTTCTTCTCACCACTCTCTTTCACACAACCCCATAAACACTCTTCCCTAAAAGCCCTTCACCAATCACCTCAATCTCTCTTCCCCATTAAACCTTCACCACTCACATCCACCCACTCTTCCCCATAAACCTACCTCATAAACTCCACCTACCTTCAAAATTCAAAACCAATTTCCCACCCAAACCCACCCATATGGCCGAACTTTAACCCCCCCTCCCTTCCCTATATAAAGCCATCCATTCTTCTTCAAATTCACACAACACACCCCTCTACACTCCTCTTGGCCGAAACCACATCTCCCTCTCCCTCTCCATATTTCTTCTTCTTCTTCTTCTTCTATTCTTTTGTTTATTGCTCGAGGGCGAGCAATATTCTAAGTTTGGTGTGGTAAAAGCATAGCTTTTTTGTTTTTCCATTACCATTGATGGCATCTAAGACCGGAGAATCCTCTAGAAGAGGGAAAGGGAAGACAAAAGCTTCCACATCCGAGTCATGGGAGATGGAAAGGTTCATCTCCAAAGCCCATCAAGACCACTTCTATGATGTTGTGGCCAAGAAGAAGGTGATCCCTGAGGTCCCTTTTAAACTCAAAAGAAATGAGTATCCGGAGATCCGACATGAAATTCAAAGAAGAGGTTGGGAAGTTCTAACAAATCCCATCCAACAAGTCGGCATCCTAATGGTTCAAGAGTTCTATGCCAATGCATGGATCACCAAGAACCATGATCAAAGTAAGAACCCGGATCCAAAGAACTATGTTACAATGGTTCGGGGGAAATACTTAGATTTTAGTCCGGAGAATGTGAGGTTGGCGTTCAACTTGCCATACATGGAAGAGAACGCACGCCCCTACACAAGGAGAGTCAACTTTGATCAAAGGTTGGACCAAGTCCTTATGGACATATGTGTAGAAGGAGCTCAATGGAAGATTGACTCCAAAGGCAAGCCGGTTCAACTAAGAAGATTGGACCTCAAGCCTATAGCTAGAGGATGGTTGGAGTTTATTCAATGCTCAATCATTCCCACTAGCAACCGGTCTGAAGTTACTATAGACCGGGCCATCATGATCCATAGCATCATGATTGGAGAAGAGGTGGAAGTTCATGAGATTATACCTCAAGAACTCTACAAGGTGGCTGACAAGTCCTCCACCATGGCAAGGTTAGCCTTTCCTCACCTCATTTGCCACCTATGCAATTCAGCTGGAATTGACATAGAGGGAGATATCCTCATTAAAGAGGAAAAGCCCATCACTAAGAAAAAGATGGAGCAAGCAAGAGAGCCCAGTCATGGAGCTCAAGAGGCGCAAGAAGCTCATCACCATGAGATTCCGGAAATGCCTCAAATGCACTTTCCTCCACAAAACTATTGGGAGCAAATCAACACCTCCCTAGAAGAATTGAGTTCCAATATGGGACAACTAAGGGTGGAACATCAAGAGCACTCCATCATGCTCCATGAAATAAGAGAAGATCAAAAAGCAATGAGGGAGGAGCAACAAAGACAAGGAAGAGACATAGAAGAGCTCAAGGACATCATTGGTTCCTCAAGAAGGAAACGCCACCATCACTAAGGTGGATTCATTCCTTGTTCTTGCTTTCTCTGTTTTTTGTTTTCTGTATTATGTGCTTATCTATGTTTGTGCCTTCATTACATGATCATTAGTAGTTAGTGACTTTGTCTTAAAGATATGAATGTCCTATGAATCCATCACCTCTCTTAAATGAAAAAATGTTTTAATTCAAAAGAACAAGAAGTACATGAGTTTCGAATTTATCCTTGAACTTAGCTTAATTATATTGATGTGGTGACAATGCTTCTTGTTTTCTGAATGTATGCTTGAACAGTGCATATGTCTTTTGAAGTTGTTGTTTAAGAATGTTAAATATGTTGGCTCTTGAAAGAATGATGACTAGGAGACATGTTATTTGATAATCTGAAAAATCATAAAAATGATTCTTGAAGCAAGAAAAAGCAGCAAAGAACAAAGCTTGCAGAGAAAAAAAAAAGAAGAAAAAAGAAAAAAATAGGCGAAAAAAAAATATAGAAAGAAAAAGAAAAAGCAAGCAGAAAAAGCCAATAACCCTTAAAACCAAAAGGCAAGGGCAAATAAAAAGGATCCCAAGGCTTTGAGCATCAGTGGATAGGAGGGCCTAAAGGAATAAAATCCTGGTCTAAGCGGCTAAACCAAGCTGTCCCTAACCATGTGCTTGTGGCGTGTAGGTGTCAAGTGAAAACTTGAGACTGAGCGGTTAAAGTCAAGGTCCAAAGCAAAAAACAAAGAGTGTGCTTAAGAAACCTGGACACCTCTAATTGGGGACTTTAGCAAAGCTGAGTCACAATCTGAAAAGGTTCATCCAATTATGTGTCTGTGGCATTTATGTATCCGGTGGTAATACTGGAAAACAAAGTGCTTAGGGCCACGGCCAAGACTCATAAAGAAGCTGTGTTCAAGAATCATCATACTGAACTAGGAGAGTCAATAACACTATTCGAAATCTGAAGTTCCTATAGATGCCAATCATTCTGAACCTCAATGGATAAAGTGAGATGCCAAAACTATTCAAGAGGCAAAAAGCTATAAGTCCCGCTCATATGATTGAAGCTCTGTTTCATTGATAGTTTGGAATTTGTAGTATATTCTCTTCTTTTTATCCTATTTGATTTTCAGTTGCTTGGGGACAAGCAACAATTTAAGTTTGGTGTTGTGATGAGCGGATAATTTATACGCTTTTTGGCATTGTTTTTAGTATGTTTTTAGTAGGATCTAGTTACTTTTAGGGATGTTTTCCTATAGTTTTTATGTTAAATTCACATTTCTGGACTTTACTATGAGTTTGTGTGTTTTTCTGTGATTTCAGGTATTTTCTGGCTGAAATTGAGGGACTTGAGCAGAAATCAGATTCAGAGGTTGAAAAAGGACTGCTGATACTGTTGGATTCTGACCTCCCTGCACTCAAAGTGGATTTTCTGGAGCTACAGAACTCGAAATGGCGCGCTTCTAATTGCGTTGGAAAGTAGACATCCAGGGCTTTCCAGAAATATATAATAGTCCATACTTTGGCCAAGAATTGACGACGTAAACTGGCGTTCAACGCCAGCCTTCTGCCCAAATCTGGCGTCCAGCGCCAGAAAAGGATCCAAAACCAGAGTTGAACGCCCAAACTGGCACAGAAACTGGCGTTCAACTCCACAAATGGCCTCTGCACGTGCTACACTTAAGCTCAGCCCAAACACACACCAAGTGGGCCCCGGAAGTGGATTTATGCATCAATTACTTACTCATGTAAACCCTAGTAGCTAGTTTATTATAAATAGGACCTCTTACTATTGTATTAGGCATCCTGGATTGTATTTTGATCCTGTGATCTCGTTTAGGAGGCTGGCCATCTTGGCCATGCCTGGACCTCTCACTTATGTATTTTCAACGGTAGAGTTTCTACACTCCATAGATTAAGGTGTGGAGCTCTGCTGTTCCTCAAAGATTAATGCAAGTACTACTGTTTTCTATTCAATTCTTCTTATTTCGCTTCTAAGATATCCATTCGCACCCAAGAACGTGATGAAGGTGATGATTATGTGTGACGCTCATCATCCTTCCCCCTTATGAATGCGTGCCTAACAAACACTTCTGTTCTACATGAATTAAGCTAGAATGAATATCTCTTAGATCTCCTAACCAGAATCTTCGTGGCGTAAGCTAGAATGATGGCGGCATTCAAGAGAATCCGGAAGGTCTAAACCTTGTCTGTGGTATTCCGAGTAGGATTCAATGATTGAATGACTGTGACGAGCTCCTAACTCGTGATTGCAGGGCGTTAGTGACAGACGCAAAAGGATAGTAAATCCTATTCCAGCATGATCGAGAACCGACAGATGAATAGCCGTGCCGTGACAGGGTGCGTGAGCATATTATTCACTGAGAGGATAAGATGAAGCCATTGGCAAGGGTGATGCCTCCAGACGATTAGCCGTGCCGTGACAGGGCATTGGATCATTTTCCCGAGAGATGACCGAAAGTAGTCATTGACAGTGGTGATGTATCACATAAAGCCAGCCATGGAAAGGAGTAAGACTGATTGGATGAAGATAGCAGGAAAGCAGAGGTTCAGAGGAACGAAAAGCATCTCCATTCGCTTATCTGAAATTCCTATCTTATTAATTAATATTCGAAAACACCATTATCACTTTATATCTGCCTGACTGAGATTTGCAAGGTGACCATAGCTTGCTTCATACCAACAATCTCCGTGGGATTCGACCCTTACTCACGTAAGGTATTACTTGGACGACCCAGTGCACTTGCTTGTTAGTTGTATCGAAGTTGTGACAATTATGAATTAAGATCAGAGCACCAGGCCTTTGAAGCCATGGATATATATCACAATTTCGTGCACCAACGAGCAGAAAAATGTGCATTGTAAAAAAGAAAAAAATAGTGAAATTGAATGTATATAATTTGGTCTATTTGGTCGCGTTTGGAAGATAGACTGAGAGTAAGAGACAGAAACAAAGACTAAAATAAGTCTCAGTATTGTGTTTGGTGTAAAGTGGGAGACAAAGACTGAAATAAGAATGAAATTCTAATTTAATTTGCACAAAGAGTATAGTTGGAATTCATTGAAATGGGGATATTTTAGATATAAAATATTATTAAAGTTTCAATCTCTGTCCCCAAAAATTTCAGTCCCCTATGTCCCCACTTTTTTGAGGTACTGACTGAAATTTTGAGGACAGAGACTGAAATTTTAGTACCAGTCTCTGGGCCAACAAACATGATACTGAGTCCTAGTCTTTCAGTCTCCATCCTATTAGCTCAAAACAAACGCTACCTTTGGTTACGCTACAATCTGATTTTTATACCAGTAATGAACAACACAACCACACTAAGAAACTACTGTTTAATCAAGAAGGGGAAATTAACAACTTCAGCTAGTTAATAATCATAGGAAGTGTGAAAATTGCAAATCATCAACAGCATCTAAAATTAGATAATTAACATACCTTATTAATTTTTCATGGCAACACTAAGAAGGAAGGGAAAGAAACCAATGATAAAAAAAAACTAAAAAAGCTTTCTCCCTGATAAATTGAATTTATCTGAAGTTAGGGTTTAAATTTGAAGAAAGTATAAACTGCATAAAAATATTTTGAAAATGCTGCAGAGAACACCAAATTAAACACAGAATTTAGAGATGGATATCATTCAATTTTGCCACAGTGATCATTGGGTATGTGGCAATTGAGAGAGTTCATCTCAAGTTAGCCACAAACAAACAAAAACGTCAAAAAACTCTGCAAAATTTGACCATGAAAATACAAGATGTTACAAGTGATTATCATAATTATAAAGATTTATTACTGCTTCTTATTTGTGGGTATCTTCCCGATGGTAACTCCCGTATTTATGGCAGTGAGTCAACAACCATACTTTTCTTTAATTAAAGAGAGAAAAATTCCTAATTTGAATGGCACCCCTCAAGCCCATTCATCCCTAACGTCAACTAACTCTCAGACACTCAACACTTTACCTCACTGGCTCACCACACCTCACACTCTCACAGAGCTTCACTAAGACACTCACTCTCACCTCTCTACCTCACTCACCGCATAGTAACCGCCGACCACAATGTCAGCCAATGACGACAGAGGTCGTCAAACGTCACTCTCTTTGCCGACTCCTGTGACTCATCCATGCGCCGTCAGCGTCTGCTCACTCGGTTCAGACTAAAATAGCAAAAAAAAATGCTCACTTGGGCACTGCTCAAACCCCATAAACCAAAAACCCCATTCTCGCTTTCGCCTCGAACATTTTCAGCCTGCACCCATTGTCCATCGCCACCCCAATCGACAGTAAAAAAAGACGCCAATGCTGTAGCCAAACTCGTCCTCCAATCAGACCCAAAAACCCTCTCCGAAGCCCTAGCAAAGCCTACCTTCCAATGGTCCCCGCACCTTGTCGATAGGGTTTTGAAGCTTCTATGGAACCACGGGCCCAAAGCCCTCCAATTCTTCAACGTCCTGGTCCGCCACCCGACCTACCTCCACTCCCCTTCTTCGTTCGACCACGCTGTTAACATCGCAGCACGCATGCGCGACTATCAGGCCGCGTGGGCCCTTGTGGTCTGCATGCGCTCTCTCAGCATTGGGCCCACTCCCAAGACCCTCGCCATCTTAGCCGACCACTATGCCTCCACTGGAAAAGTCCACTGGGATGTTAATGTGTTCCTGTCCATGCATCACCACGGCTGCCGCCAGGTATCACTATGACATTGTAGCATAAATCTCGAGTAGTGTAATATATGAAAATTCCGCTTAGCTAAGTTATAGATAAAATGAATTATTATAATCAACAGTATAAATCTATCTTATTAATTTAGTGAGAAGTCAATTATATGGGGAATCGAACATTCTTAAAATGGATGAGAATAATGAATTTATATTAGTTAATAAGTGCCTTATCAAGTATTCTTAAAAAATTTATTAAGGTGTTAAATATTAAAAAGTTTGTATTAAGAAATATTATTATACTCTTAACTTACACTCTTTACTAAATTAATATCAATATCTCATATAATTCTTTAATAAAATATTGTAAAAAAATTGTATAATTATAACAAATTTTTAAAACATTTTATAAAAGCATTTGTATTTAAATAACTTGTGAAAAGATAAAATTAAAATTAGTGTATTCAAAGGTATTAAAAATATTTAATTTATAAAAAAAGAGAACAAATTGATGAATGGACTAATTTGGTGTACGACATTTAATTTCAGGGACTAAAATGAGTCATTTGATGCAAAGTAAGGGACCAATTTTGTGCATATGTAATGATGACATAGTGGATGACACGTGAACAAATAACATTGTGACACGTGGCTAGTGACGGATCCAGAAAATTTTGATAGTGGGGGCAAAATATATATAACATGATAATAGTTTTTATAATAAAAATATTACGTTTACATAAAAAATTAGCTATCAAATTATCTACTATAAATTTGTGTATAAATACTATATCATTTAACTTATTTTTAATGTGTATTTTGTATTTTAAAATTTGTATTTTAAGATTTATTCTGTACAAGTGATTATTTTATGTATACGTAGCATAATTGTTGTTATAATTATATTTTGTTATTGTAAAATATGATTAGGGTTCAAAATATCTAATTACAAATTAAAATACTAAAATAGTAATTTAAATAATAACATATAATTTAAAATTTAAAATTTAATTTTTTATATTTCATATTTTAAAATCTTGACAATATAATTAAAATGTCTTTTTTTGTATATGTCGTTAAATAATCATTTAAAACTCAACTTTCATACAATTAGCTTTTGATGATATTCATAGTTGAAAAAGTTCATTTAATTAGTGTAGTTATAATGAAAAAACTAAAGCTAATTTTAAAAGAAGAAATACAAATAGATAGATAATATTATTTCGAGTCAATTTTTAAGAAGGAACATCAATCTTATTTAAATTTGAAACTTGATCATTATAATGGACATCTAATATGAAGTTCTCAAATTGACTATCAAGTGTCGAAAGTTGAATAAAAAATTATTGTGGGGTCAAATTTAATAATTTAATAGGGGCAAATAAATATTATTATTATATACTACTCAATAAAATTCCAAATTGTAGTGGGACGCTTGCCCCCACACCCTAAGGAATGGCTCCGTCCCTGCACGTGGCATAATCTGACACGTGGCAAAATAGCATTGTGACACATAGCATAACCATCCACATCAGCATGCCACGTGTCGCTAATCGACACGTCATCATACCGTTACACGTGGCCAAACCATGAGGTGACATGTGTCACCAAAGGTTCACGTCATCAAGCCACGTCAGTGCGTCGTTAACAAAAAATGGGTCAGGGACTAATATGGTGCAATTTTTCCAATCTCAGGGACGTAATTGGTGCAATTAGAATCTTAGGAACAATTTTGGTGCACGACGTCAATCTCAGGGACCATTTTGGGAATTTTATCGATGCTAGGGATATTACGAAGGGTTTGGAGTTGTTTGAGAAGATGGGGGATGGGTCATGCTTGCCGAATCTAGACACATACAATGTTTTTATTAGTGCAATGTTTGTTAGAAAGAAATCTGAGGATTTGATGGTGGCTGAAAAATTATTGTTAGAGATGATCAATAGAGGGTTTTTACCCCGAAAGTTTACTTTTAATTGTGTGCTGAATGGGCTTGTCCTAACCGGCAATCAAGATTTTGCAAAGGAGATTTTAAGTATGCAGAGCAGGTGTGGTCATCTTCCTCGTCAATTAAAATTGTAAGGCCCTTAATGTTGGACTTGAGTTTGGAGAAACATTGAATTCAAAATTTGGACAATGTATTTGATGACCATGCCATAGAGAGCCTCGTCCACATGAGGTTCATTGATTCTGTGGTCCCTTCAGCTTATGTTTATTGCATATAATTCAGGCTAAAGTGATATTGTCTATATTATGTTAAATCTGTGTTAGTTCTGCATATGTAGTTTTATATTTTTGGTTGCGGTATAGTGCCTGAATGGAGAAATAAGATATGATTAATGCTATAGCGAAATTGGAATCAATCACTTTTTGAAATTGATTCTCAAAACTCATCTTTTTTGTGATCCGGATTTGTCAATATTTTACTCCTTAATTCTTGCTAGTGGTTTTGTGAATACAGATAATCCTTCATCCATAATTTTTTATTCTTTTTCCCTTATATGTAGATTCAACTTATATGTAGATACTATGATTTAGGAATGTAACCAAAACTAAGAATGAAACTATTATAAACAAGAGATAGTATTATTCAATCAAATTCTTTCTCTTTTAGCTTATACTATTGTTGATACATGAAAGCAGGTCATGGAACATTTTGCATCAGAAAATATTGTGTATTTAGAGTTGAAAAGTACTCCTATGATGATTAAATTTACTCAATTTTGGTATTTTTGATATAGTATTTTTTTTATGTCTATAAATAATTGGAAATCTTGTGAGGTGCATGCTGATATGGAATTTTCTCATGTTTTAGAGTTTTCTCAAAAATCCATATCAACCTTGATCGTGGGTTGATGCAGTCGATGACTATCGCCTAGGATTGGAGAGGATTAAGGTTTGTATGCAGCAGGAAATTGTTCCTTTGACCGCAAATCAGTCAATGTAGGTTCTAGTCCGTCTTCTTCCCTTATCTGTGTTTTGCTTGTCATTAATTTGGGTGTTTGTTTATACTTTATATGATTATTTCAGACTTCATTACCTAGGGTTTATGATTCTGCAATTCTGTATGTTTTTTGGGGTTTTTGGGTTCATCTTCAGATGATTAGTTGGAGATGGATGTTAGCTTCGATTATGGTATCTTGATTAATACTTGTGGAATCGTTTTCTCAATGTGTGTCTTGGATATTCAATTTGATGATTTGCATTTATGTTTTTCTTATTTGTTTCCTAAGTCATTGTTTGAATATAACTTGTTCAAACTCTCCTATGTTTGCTGCATATTTCAGAGAGTGAGAACAAAGCAGATGGTGTTCTTGTTGATGATGCTGACATCATCGTGTGTTGGGTGCTCTGATGTTCAATGTATGGGTTGCTTACCTAACTTATTTGAACAATTTATCTATGATTGCTTGAAAGAAGTGCTACTGAGAAGTGCTACTGGTCAAATTTATTGAAGGAAATTGTGTTTGGTTGAAAGAAGTTGATTTATATTTGGATGGTTCTTTACCTATTGCATTAACCTATTATATTTTATATGATTTTCTGCAATATAGACATAGTCCTATTTGTTATCAAACTAAGTAGGATTGCAAGAAATTGAATGTGATGGCATTAGAATCATGTACTTGTTTGATAAAAATTTTTCTTTGCTATTAGTATATTAAATTAAAAGTTGTTCTTGTCAATATCTAATGAGATAGTTGTATATTAATATTTTATGGAGTAAATAGTCATTTTTGACCATAAAAGATGCAGACGCTGACAAAATTGACTATGAAAAATTGAAACTAAAGTTATACTCATACAAGACAAGTTTTGTTCGACAAAAATAACTCATTGTTAAATTTTCAATGTCAATTTCAAAAAGTGATTGATTCCAATTTTGCTACAGCATTAATCATGCCTTCTTTCTCCATTTAGGCACTATACCACAGCCAACAACAGAAAACAGTATATGCAGGACTAACACAGTTCTAACATAATATAAGCAATATCACCTTAGCCTGAATTATATGCAATAAACAGAAGCTGAAGGGAGAACAGAATCAATGAACCTCGTGTGGATGAAGGCTCTCTATGGCATGGTCATCAAATATATTGCCCAAATTTTGAATTCAATGTTTCTCCAAACTCAAGTCCGACATTAAGGGTCTTACAATTTCAACTAATGAGAAAGATGACCACACTTGCTCTGCATACTTAAAATCTCACTTTTAAAATCTTGATTGCCAGTTAGGACAAGCCCATTCAGCACACTATTAAAAGTAAACTTTCGGGGTAAAAACCCTCTATTGATCATCTCTAACAATAATTTTCCAGCCACCATCAAATTCTCATATTTCTTTCTAACAAATATTGCGCTAATCAAAACATTGTACGTTTCTAGATTCGGCAAGCATGACCCATCCCCCATCTTCTCAAGCAACTCCAAACCCTTTTCAATATCCCCAGCATCACATAAATACCGAATCACCACATTATATGTTTGAACATTTGGCTGACACCCGTCTTTCTCCATTCTAGCCATAAACCGCAATGCCCTCTCCATCACAGAACCCTCTTATCACAACATTGTAAGAAACTGAATTTGGCACACACCCCTTCACCACCATCTCTTCAAAAACCAAGACAGCATTCTCCACATTATCCTTCTTGCACAAAACATGCACCGGAGCATTATAAGTAGTAACATTTGGAACAACCTCCTCTCCAACCATTTCATCGAAAACCCTCTTTGATTTCTTAACCTCTCCTGCAACCCCGAACCCATAAATCATAGTAGTGTATGTAACAACATCAATCTCGCACTTCCTCCTCTTCATCTCTAAGAAAAACTCCTAAACTTCATTCAATTGACGAGTCATAAAATACCCTTTAAAGATTATGTTATATGTCACCAACGATGGTATGATGCCTCTCTCAACCATCTCTTTAAACACCTGCAACGCCAAAAGGGGTCACTTGATCAAGCACCAACCATTGGCGATTATGCCAAATTTAATTCACTTTTCTTCCATTCGATGTCTTGAGATGTTTGTTTGAGTGATTTAAAGTTTAGAAGGTAAGGAGAAAAGACATACAAAAATGGAGAATTCATGAAGAAATAAAGATTGGAGGATTTCTGGGTTATGCATACACATCATTCACAATTCGCGCGTACGCATGGTAGCAGTGACAGACCCAGAAAAATTAATTGGCAGGAGCAAAAATATATAAAGATAAAATTTAGATAGAAATATATTTATAATTTAAAACAAAAACTATATATATATATTAAAAAATTAGAAATATACATCAATACATATATAAATTAATTAACTCGTAAACAATATATTAATTTAAATTATGATAAAAAAATTATTTATAATTATTCTCTCTTTATTTTTGACAAAACTAAATGTTATTTTTATATATGTATTTTTAAATAATTATTTAACTATTTATTATTTCTTACTTAATTGTGATGTTTATTTCTTATAATATTTACAGTATAAATAAAAATTTTTACTAAAATAATTATTATAGAAAAGACCATTTTAATAAAAAATATTAATATATAAAGAGTATGTTTTTAGTGTTAACTAATATTTAAAAAATATTACTAATAACTAACGTTACATTTAATTATAAAATTAAGTTTCAACATGATTATTAACTAATTTGTCAGTATAGTGAAGTTAATTATAATTATTTGTTGATTAATTAATTAATTTATTTTTTTAAAAAAACATAATCTAATAAGACAAATATATACATCTATATATATTTATTAATTACTTTATAAAATATTTGTGGGGCAAGTGCCCTCTCTCTCCACCATCTGGGTCCGTCCCTGCATGGTAAATGTGTAAGCATGACTCCAATCTCGTGTCTCACTTAAAATGGCACGTGACTCGCGATTTCAAATCAATTTTAGATCTAATCCAACTCATTTTCTGAAACACTTGAAACATGGATCATAAAAGGATCAACCAAATTATAATGATATGAAACACTTATTAACTTAAATGCTAGAACATCTTTTGCAAATCCACTCTCATCTATTCTTTTGCAAATTCACTCATCGCCTATTTTTAGTTTGATTCTAGTTGAAATAATTGAAAAACTTTTGACAAATAACTTTTAAATTGAGTTATAACTTAGAGCATTACTTGTACTTCGACTATAAATTCTACAAAAAAAACCTTCGAATAACGAACATATTTTCAATGAGCTAAACATCGAAAAAAATATTCTGATAAATATTTTGACATCCAAACATTAACTCAAAATAAAAGTAACATTTAATATTAATAAACTACATTAATAGTGTTTAGTAAAGTAATATTATATGGTATATAAAATCAATTAATAATTAGTTACCTAATAAGAATATAAATTTAGTGTTTATAAAAAATTGTGATTATATTATTATAAAAAAGTTTAATTATTTTTATGACTAATTATCTTATTAAAAATGTAAAATAAATATATATAAATACATACAAATATATATTGATTAAATTCCTTTTAATGGTCATTGACGAGTAAAAACTTTTCATGAAACCTATTTTTGATAAATAAATTCGTATAAATTTGATTGATTCAATAATTGCTTTAATCTTTTTAACTTTACTTTATGTATCATACTGGTCAAAATGCAGATGTACAAGTTAACGAAAACTAATCACTAACGAAAAACCCAATTTGTGTTATAAAAAATTGTGATGAGATACATGAATCGAAAAAAGAAAAAAGAAAAAAGAAAGACATTTGTCAAGTGGCAATAACATGTGTCAAAGCATAGCTTGGTAATTGGTTGGAACTGCACAAGGAAGGACTCTTGATTTTGATGGCCAAAAGTATTTTGGGTTTGAAAATAGAGCATCCTGCATCAATTTTGAGTGATAGACAGAGAGAGAGAGAGATTGGGATATTTTGGTGGTTTCAGAGAGAAAGATCTTTTAGGGGTGACGTGGCCATCTCTCTATCTCTACCAAACTATCCACACCCACTCATATCTTTCCCTTTTTCTCATTTTTCCTTTCACTTTTTCTCTCCCACTCTTTCCACGTCACCCACCCCGCCTTTTCCCACTTATCATATGCCCCCGGCGCACTTTAGCCTTCACCAGCGTCCTCTGACCCCATTGCAGTTTTTGGTTGTTTCTTTCCTTTTTCTTCCTCAACCTGAGATAGCAATCACACACAAACACAACAAAAGCGTCTTTTACGATTTAGGATTCTCATTTTTCCAATTTCATTTTTAATCCGACTTTTTAATCTTCAATAAAAACGTTGAAAGCCTTTGTTGCATAGTTCTGCTAACGTGCGCCCTGTTCTTCTGTCCATCCAATTTCCGTACCACGTCGGCTCGATCTCCACCGTCCGATCAGTGTCCGGTGTATTATAGAATTTCCCATCTGGTGAATAGTGGTTAACCTCGATAAACCCAAAGGAAAAAATGGATAAGATTTTGCTGTAGTATATGATGGATTTTGGTTTTGAATTTGATCCATTGATTGTGACTGTCATAATTTGGGTTTTCGGAAGAAGGGTTTTTGTGGAGGTTCTTTAGTGTTCAAATTTCTCAACTTTAGCATTAAGTTTTTCTCTTTTTCGTGTTTCTTTTTTCCCGTGAGATGGAGAGGGAGGATCTGAATTTGAACAAAGATAGTAATAACAACGGTGTTGGAGGTAATAACAGTAAGAGTGGCGGTGATGGCTTCATTGACAGAAGCAAAGTTAGGATTTTGTTGTGTGATAACGATTCCAAGAGTTCCGAAGAGGTTTTTACTCTTCTAATTCGATGCTCTTATCAAGGTATGAATTATGTATTTTTCTCCCTTTTCTATGTATGGAGTGAATTGTTTGTATCTGCTTTGTGATTACTAGAACTTGGTTTGCTCATGTTATTGTTCTTAGATTCTATTTTATTTGCTAGAGAGGTGTTTTTGTGGATCCTTACATGCTTACAAACTTGAGTTTTATGGGGTATTAACCCTGGTTTTGTAGGTTGGCAACAATATGAGGGGACAATTTACAGTTGTTACTTTAGATGCAAACTTAGATTCTGATCTCATTGTTATTGAGTTACTTCTATGGTTCTGAGTAACAATATCTATTCAACTTCAAAAGTTGTCATGCTTTTGTTCTTATATTTGGGTTCCATTTGATGCCAAGAGGAGTATCATCTGCCATAAGATGCACATAATCAAACCTCTATGAGGGAGTTGCTTGTTGCAACTGTTACAAACATGACATACAGTGTAGATTTTCCTTGGGTGATTTTGGTTTTGACTTTTGAGGTCCAAATTTCTCTTTAAGACTCAGATCTCAAATGTATTGAAGTGTGCAAGACTCTCCGCTCCTAAGTTCACCCCCCTTCTTCCTTGTTAACTTCTATAAGTGTGATGGTCATGTTGCTTGTTTTTTATTCTTGGTGTGGGGTTACAGTTTTCATTATATGATTTAAAGCTTTGGCAGTTCTTGACATGCTTTTTGAGATATTTTAACACAAGAATTTTTGCGCTCCACAGTTGTTTCTGTAAAGTCAGCAAGGCAAGTAATTGACGCACTGAATGCAGAGCGACAATATATAGACATCATACTAGCTGAAGTCGACCTTCCGATAAAAAAGGGCATGAAGATGCTTAAGTACATAGCACGCGACAAAGAATTGCGCCGAATTCCTGTTATAAGTAAGTTTGGTTCTTCATTTTCCATTTTCCTAAGGAACCTGTAAAACTCTTTATTTTAGAAAAATTTTGTTCTGTTCCTCATCGTTGTGTTGGAATTTCTTTTTTGGTTAAGTGATGTCTGCACAAGATGAGGTATCCATTGTTGTTAAGTGCTTGAAACTTGGAGCAGCAGACTATCTAGTTAAGCCTTTACGCACTAATGAACTATTAAATTTGTGGACGCACATGTGGAGAAGGAGACGCATGGTATGTATCGCCCAACTTCATATTTATGAATGTTGGGGTAGCCTCTCCCTTTGATTTAACAGGAGATATTATATGCAAATACTTTACATATAATAACAATAAATTGATAGATATTGATAAGCTAGACATCTCCCCTTCAAATTAGCCTGATGTTTTGCTGTTCATGTGCATGAGCATCTCTATCTTGCATATGGCACTTTTCTCAAAATTTTCAATTCACAGCTAACAGCTTAGATCTTGTCGAAGTCACCTTGAAATAAATTTTTTTATGTCTATGGTGGCAGCTTGGACTTGTAGAGAACAACATCTTGAATTATGACTTTGACCTGGTAGTGTCTGACCCGAGCGATGCCAATACAAACAGTACCACCTTATTTTCTGATGACACAGATGATAAGTCCAAAAGAAGCAGTAATCCAGAGGCGGGAATATCTATCCAACAACAAGAGGTAAATGTCAGAAAAGCAGTCGTAAGTAATAAATGAGTAAAGGAAGTAGTGGGGGTTCACCATAGTGAAGGAGTTCAATCAACATTTTGCTTTCTTTGCAAACTATTCTACCCTTCAAAGCATATAATCTGATATTTGAATGCATCTTATTATTCATATCGACTTCAAATGTTTTCAAACTACTTGTTAAAAACAAAGTTTCCCCTTAACTCCCCTCTCTTTTCTTATGCTCCGTTCACTTTTATCAGTAAAAATTAACCAAAATATTTTTCATTTGATGATATAGAGGAAGTTTCAATTTTTTTTTCTTTCAATTATACTGTGTGTGCTCTAACTGTTGTGCCAGCTAAAGGTGTTTGAAAATCAAGATATGAGTTGACCATATTTATGCTAGTAACTGCAGGTCAGAGGGTTATAATTTATGTCTATCATTTATACTTTTCAGGCTACTGTTGCCATGGATATTGTTGTTGAGGAGCATCCTAATTCTTTGGTGTCGCCTGATGTGCCTGGAATTAGTGATCGCCGAACAGGTATGCTTCTTTTTTCGTCAACTGCTATTTCCCTAGACTGTATCTGAATATATCCTAAATAATTTTGCACAGTATCAATAATGAGGTAATAAAGTTACTCAATGGAATGAGGAAGTGGTTACTTTGTATAGGACAACTTGTTTGAATGCCATAATATGGCACAATTAGTCTATATTATCTTTCTTTCTCTTCTTTTTTGGTCTATTTATGTTGTTCAATTTCAAGAAAATTGAGGAAGACAAATGGCAATACTTCATTATTACTTATTATTGGACAGGTGCTCAGGGGCAGCATCAATCATACAACAATATTACTGAGGGTAGGTTATGCTCTCCACATTTTCTTTTCCATTACGAAAATGACGTCAGTCTAAAAGGAATGTTTGAGTTCCTGATGTTGGCTATGTGAGTACACCCGATTTCTTTTTTATTCTTTTCTATCTGCTCTACCAAAAATTTGTAGGTTATTTTTCATCTGCTCCAAAGAAGAGTGAACTAAGGATAGGAGAATCATCAGCCTTCTTCACTTATGTCAAAGCCACAACAATAAGGAGCGACATTGAAGAGATTGTTCATCTTGACAAGAATGCTACTAAACAAGTGAGGATGGAAGACATGGATCAAGCATGTGCTCAAGAGAGGGGTAACCTTCAAAGACCTGAGAATGGAGAGACACTTGAAAGCCATTCACAAGAGGACTTGCCCAGCAGCAATAGTATACCTGATTCTTTTTCTATTGAGAGATCTTGCACTCCTCCTGCATCAGTGGAAGTTTCACAGCAAAAGCATTACAAGGAAGAGCATCGTCAGGGTGTGGTGCATCCAAGAAATGGAAGCCATGGTTCCGAGCCTGATGCATCTAGCATGAATGCTCACCATGCTTATCCATATTATATGTCAGGAGTTGTTAATCATGTTATGATGCCATCGTCAGCACAACTGTATCAAAAGAATATGCAGGAGCTACAGAATCATACGAGTTCGTCTATGATTGCACAATACAATCATCTTCCCCACTGCCCTCCTCATGCAAACGGGATGACGTCCTTTCCATATTATCCAATGGGTATATGCTTACAGCCTGGTCAGATTCCTGCGAATCATTCATGGCAACAATTAGGAGGTTCGAGTTCATCAGAGATGAAATTAAGCAAAGTTGATAGAAGAGAAGCGGCGTTGATGAAGTTTAGACAGAAAAGGAAAGAACGTTGTTTTGATAAGAAAATTAGGTATGTCAATAGGAAACGACTGGCTGAGAGGCGGCCCCGTGTTAGGGGACAATTTGTCAGAAAGTTGAATGGTGTCAATGTGGATCTCAATGGACACCCTGCCTCCACTGATTATGATGACGAAGATGACGATGAGGAGGAAGAAGACAACCACGTAGCAAATGATTCCTCTCCTGAGGATGCATGAGAATGTTGAGAAGCTTCTTTGACCACAGGGTGAAGGGGCCACAATTCCATCTTGAGTTCAAATGGTCCGATCGAGGACCAGCTGCTGTTCCTTGCTTTGGTGGTAAACTTATTGCATCAGCATTAATTTGGTGAGATGTGCTGTTGATACATCAGGGATGCTGATCCAATCATAATGCACAGTTGCAAATCACAAATCACAAATCACATGCCCTTGCTCAGTTTTTCTCAGAATATCACTTCCTCGAATGATCAATCTTACTGAGCCCTTCTCAAAGGTATATTGCTGGTTCTGTTCAATGCAGTTAAAAGCATCGGTGGTGTAATTGAAACTGTTTGAAGCAGGTTGTGGTTGCTTATGTTTATGGAGAAAAATGTTGGACAGCTTAATGTTTGCACACTCCATACTCCATAGTGTTGTATTGTCTAAAGATTCTACTGTCTAAAAGCATTTATCCTCCGTAATTTTCTTATGTACACTATTGAGTCACACTTATTTGAACGAGGGATAATATTTATATAATTTTCTAACGTATTGGTCTGTGTCTGAAGTTGAGTACATAAGAATAGAATTAGTTTTGGGGGCTTCATTGACTCGATTAATAGTCCCAAGTCCCACAATACAAGTAAACTGTGATTGGTGATATGTGAAAAAAGAATAATGCCCCTACTATGCATATTAACTATGAAGTATGGATACTTCTTTTATTTGTCGTGTTCACGTATTTTGGACATGATGTTCATTGACATTCGTCTGATATGCGTGTCTTCTGTGTCTAATTGTGTATTAATAAAAATAAAAAATTATTTTTTGGATATACTTGGATACATCTAAATACTATTTACGTGTTACCATGTCGAATCTTATTTTTAACATATATTTTTAAATGAATTTAGAAATAATATATATTATTAATTATTAAAATAAGAAATATTTTATATAATTAAAAAATATTATAAATAATTAAAATTTTAATTTATATTTTAATATTGGTAAAATACCAAAATATTATTAGAATTTATCTAAAAAATATTTTATATTTTATATATATATATTGTGTCTTTATATTTTATAAGAATTTTAAATTTCGATGTCGTGTAGCATTATTAATATTACTTTGCATACTATCGTTCTCTTTGTAGAGGTAAATTTTACTCTCCTCATTGAGCACAACTCTCATTCTCTACACAAGTTCATGTACCATCTCGTGTTCATGAAGCATAATCTAGTTTTGTATACAATGTATAGACATACCAAACAAGAAAATATAAAATCTTCTTCCATTACTTCTTAGCCCCATGAAAAAAGTTAGAGAATTTTGTTTTTGATATTAGAATAACAACGGTGTTTTTTCAAAATGTGGGTTGATGGGATGTTATTCTCAAATGTGGGATCGTTTAATTAGATAAACAAAAATCGGACCGTCCGATTTGTGAGAGTACAGAAATCGGACTGAGAGATTTGTGAGAGTACAGAAATCGGACCGAGGGATTTGTGAAATCGGATCAAGGAATTTCTGTTAAAAAAAAAATAAAAAAATTTGAAGTATAGAAATCGGACCCTCCGATTTGTGTATCTTCCACACTTTTGAAAAACACAAAAAATTACAATGTTAATGTATATCACTACTTTTACTTCCATATACAAAAAAAAAAGAGCCAAAAACTTATCCTCCGAAGCTTTCTCCCATTAATTATTATTGGTATTGGTATAGGCGTACAGCCACAAGATAAAGTATAATAAGGAAGATTCGAGATAAATGTTTGCCAATAACCATGCAATTCTAATAGAATGATCATCGTTCCATATAATTAAACTTTCTTAACAAAAAAAGAAAAGGTTTAGGTAAAACTTTCTTTAAAATCCTTGACGTGCTAAGCAAAAATTAATTTTGAAAATAAAAAAATTTCGATTTCCCAGCTAATTGCGTTTTTACAATTTTACCCTCATCCATAGGATTTGATTTAATACCAAAAAAAAAGGGAAAAAGAAACAATTGTTACAATGTTACCAAACCTTTCTGATATTGTAATGAACGAAGTGAGGTTTTGAAGGTCGTAACTTGTTCACTGTGTATATGGGGATGCATATATCAATTAATCTCTACATACAAGTGATTTAAACAAATAAGTTGCTTTGACCTAATTTAACTCATGCGCTACTTTCTCTAACAAAATTTTCACCCAATGGGCTAATATATAACTTCTTTTTTCAATCGGATTTCGTTTTCTTTTTCGAATTTTCTCAGTATTTTCTGCGCCTCTATGTTTCGATCTATCTCTGCGTTCTCTGCGTTTCTTCTCATTCTCTATGTTCTCTTCGTTTTCTGCATTTTTTTCGTTCAAGTTTTTAAAATCAAGCTGTGAAATCATGTTTGAACAGTTATTTTGTTGTCGAAGATAATAAATGATTCAAGTTCAGACTGTTAATTGAATCAGAGTGAAATGGATTGTTAATGCTATTCGTTAGTATAGTTTATGATTCTGTAGGTGAATAATGATGTTTTCTTTGTGAAAATTGTTGTTCATGGTTGATGGTTTGAATTGAATATAATGTACCAATTCTAAATCTGATTCTATTATTTTGATGAATCTGTTTTCTCCCCGTTTCAGTGTATTTCGATTATAAATTAGTGTATTTTGGAACTGTTTTGGTGTATTTTGAAAATTTTTCGGTGTATTTATAGGTTCAGACTTTCAATTGAACCAGGGCGAATTGTATTATTGTTTTAAATCGAATCAATTGGTGAGGTGTGGCTTGAATCTAGTTAATATAGTTTGTTAGTAGTTTATGATTCTGAAGTTGAATCATTTTGTTTTTGTTTGTGAAATTTACTGTGCATGGTTGATGGTTTGTATTTAATTGTAATGTATCAATGATGAATCTATTTCCTCCATCGTTTTGGTGAATAAATGACCATTTGTATTCATAAAAGATAAAAATACTGACATATGTATCTACATTAGATCGAAACTAAACTTGTACCCACGTAAGATGCCCTCTGTGTGACAAAAGTACTTGATGAATCCATATTTGATGATAAATTTTGGATTGATTTGAGTGGATTTCATCATATAAACCCACATTTATTCATCCAAATAGCATGCTTTTGTGTTCTCTCCCTAAATTGAGCTTAATTATATAAACATTCTATTTTGTGCTTAATTTAACTAATTTTATTCCACTTTCATCCCATTTAATGCCTTGATGGTTTTGATGAGTGATTTCAGGCATAATAGGTTGGAATGGCTTGATGAGAGTGGAGGAGAAGCATGCAATAGGGAGAAAACATGAAGAAATCAAAAGAGGAGCACAAAGCTGTGTGCGTACGCACAACATTCTGTGCGTACGCACAAGAGGAAATTCAGCATGTGTGCACACGCACGACACTTTATCGTTCTTTTAGGTTGTTTTCTTCTTTTTGGTGTCTCCTCCGAATCATCTTTAGAATCGGATTCGGATTCAGCAAGACTTTCACTTTCTAAAGAAATAGTATTCTTTTTCTTTCCTTCTTTTCTTCTTTCTTTTTTCCCTTATTTTTTCCTTCTTTTAGTTGTTTTCTGAGCTGTGTTGTTTTCACGATTTCGTAAAACAAAAAAATATTTGTTTACACAATATATTTATAAGGAATACACCGAAAATAAAAGAAAGAATTTTGTTGAGTTATCATCTCATCCTTGATCTCAGCTTTTATTCTTTCTACCAGCAATTCTTTGGTCCAATGTTGGACCCACGGTGATCCAGGAATTTCATCAACTGGGCTATATTTGTATGTTGATTCGTGAAAATACACAATCATTAGAGTAAAGAGGCAGTCATTAACAACATATTTATTTTTCAATATGTGCTCTTTAATGCCCTTTATTAGAAAGTTGAGCACATGACCACCTCAATTCCGTTGACGTATTGCGTCCATGTGAAGAATGGGCAGCATGTGAAACGGAAAAAGTTTGTTTACTGTTGTCGGTAACAGGAAGGACATCTAAATGTGAATGTCCTCTTGAATTTCATCTAATTTTTCTCTCCATCGACAGTCATCTCCATCATAGAGGTTGATAATTGCGACAAGGTCTTGCCTTGAAAGTTTCTAACAACTTCCTTATTCACCTCACTGAATTCTTGAAAGTTAATTTTTTCTGGATAGCATGGCCCTGCAAAAGTGGCAAAAAATATTTCAATGACACAGAAATAACTTGATAATACACCAAAATTTGATTCATAGAATATATTAAGAAATAGATTTTTACCAGCTATAGTCAAACCAAGGACAGCTGCTATATTTTCTTGGGTGATGTTGATTATACTATACCGTGTGTCTAATCTGTTATGGGACAGATCAAATGAATATGCCAACTGGTTCAATGGCTTATGTGGCACATTCATGACAGAAATATGCATCAAACCATCAAATCCCAATATTCTCGAACAATTGCTTTCTTGTCTCCGCTCATGTTTTGGAATTTATCATGAATTGATCTTGTGGAACATCTCAAATCATGATTTTTCTGTAAATAAATGAGAATCATGTAAATAAATTATATTTATACAAAATAGATTGAGTTGTTCAAACATATATATGCTTACATTATATTTTAGTGCTACCTTTGGTGCCATTTTTTCTGTAAGAATAAAAAAGGTTAATACATCAAAAGACAAACTAAATACATCAAAACACAAACCAGACATACCGCTATTATTTTTTGATTACATCATACAATATGAGATCAAAAAGACATGCAATTGAATCAAACATGCATAAAATGATACCTGAAGTACTAGAATAAAATTCTATGGTTTGTTATAAGAAATTGATGAACAAAATTCCTAATAATGGACAAAAATAGTTACAAATCACTCAAATATGTACATAATAACATCAAAAGTACAAGAACAATATTTTGTTGTCTAGTTACAGTATAAAGAGTACAACAGCATTAAGTACACCTCAATTTTGATGAAATATACAGAAAGACAAGCCAAATACACTGAAAGACAAACCAACTACACCAAAACACAAACATGAAACAATGATATTAGAAGCACTACAAACAAACTCATTTCGAAACATACAAAACTCAAACATGTACAAAAACACATTCAAATCCCTCAAACACATGTAAATATAGGTTAAACTATACAATAAACACTACGTAACATTTTTATACCGACATAACATAGTTATCACCAAATGAAGCGTATAATGAGAAAAGTAACGCAAGAACACGAAATAAACTGCAATATAACTATGTAGCATTTTGCGATAAGAATGAAAAATAGAAAGGTAAGAAAATTGCAAGATTAGTGAATATTACCTTCAATAATCTTTCATCTTTTTTTTAGTGTTTGTTGGTGAAGATTTCGATTTCAGCTTTGAAACTTCTTTGACCTTTCACGATAATTTTGAGAGATTTTGATCGTTGTTTGAATTTTGAGCATTGCGACTTTGATCGAGGGAGAAGAACCGATTTTATAATGACGTCCGTGCCAAGGTTCTCAAACTTGTGAGTCTAGGTAAACTCGTGTAACTGATCTAAACTCGACTCGTAGACTCGACGTAAACTCGTACGAATTTACCTATTATAAATTTTTCGTAAAAAATATATGTATCGTGTATAATATATATATTTACTCAAACATAAGCATTTAAACTTAACAATTTCAACATCAAAATACATAATAAATTAACATAATACTACAATTATAACAAGTACTCTAGAACACACATTCAAATTCTTCACAAGTATGCATCTAGTTCAACATAAAACATAGTCACACAATCAAAGCTTCATATAACACAAAAAAAAAAAAAAGAAGAAAACAACAAAGTAACAATTAAATGTTCTAATAAACTAAAAGTCTAAAACTGAAATCCTATCTTCATCTTTTATGGCATCAACATCATCATCTTCACCATCTTCATCAGAAACATCATTTCTTTCAAGTTCAGGTTCGACCCAGCCAACAAAATCATCATCATTCACATGTCCCTGAACCAACATTCTCAGACATTTTGTATTTTTGTCCCCAAATAAACAAATCAACAAAGTACAAACTAAATAATTAAGCAAAATTATCCACTTATCCTTGTTAACAAAGTTAATAAATTCATATTTCAGACATTCAGATTCAATAACAACTAACTAACACTAACAAGTAAGAAATAACAACTACAAATTCAGATTTAGGATATAAAAACTACTTTACAAATGAGCTGTAGTTATGGACTTATAAGTTAAAGCTGACAGAGTGCACAATATAAAGAAAATAAAAACTTTAATTGCATAGCATTGTGCTTAGTAATATAAAAGGACATAATGGAGACAGCACTTAAACACCAAGACTAAAAACCACAAGATACCACAATGCATAATGCATTCCTAGAAAATTAAAGCAGTAAATACTAGCCTCTGACAATTTTTTTCTATGGCTGGAGAAGGTAAAGCTTAATTATTTGGCATCAAATAGAAGAACAAAGAAATACAAATAAGTAAACAAGATCTGCTCTTGAATACGGGAAAGAAAGCTATAGAAAAAATTCAGATTCAATAACAACAAATTCAGATTTCACAGTTTAAGACATTCAGATTCAATAACAACTAACTGACACTAACAAGTAAGAAGTAACAACTACAAATTACAAAATGCAGCAATTTAGAATAGATTAAACTCACACTAACAAGTAACAACTACCAAATACATCAATTCAGTAACTAATTTTTTTTAAACATACCTGAAGGCTGAATCTGAATGGCTGAATGGAGTAGGCTTAGCTAACACTCGCGTTGCTATGCTGTGCTGTGCAGACACACGACGGGCTGACACCTGACAGAACGAACGGCGGAAGCGCGATGAGGGGCAGAAGACACGACGAGCGATGGCAGCATGGCGGATGGCAGAGGCTCCACGAGTCCACATTCTTCGATGCAGAACAGAGAGTGAGAGAGTGAGAGAGTGTCGAGCTGAATGAGAGACTAAGAGTGAGAGAACGGTGGTTTCAGGAATGACGAACAGCAAACGGCAGTGAAGGATGGACGACGGCGAGGGATGGAGGACGAAACGCGAAGATGAAGAGAGTGAGTGTGAGCAAAGTGAGAGGTTTAGCCGATTAAAGTTATGTTGCTGCCTTCCTTTTTTTTGGCCCAAAACAATGCCGATTTGGTGAAAAAGGCCAACCAAAGCAAATTTACTTAGTCATGAATAAACTTACGAGTTTGACCGAGTTTACTCGAGTCTACCCGAATCTACCCAAAAACGAGTTTGTGTCCGAATTAATTCGATTCCACTACCTAAATTAAACTCGTAAATTAATTCGCGAGTTTGACAACGATGGTCGTGTTATTTGATAATCTTGAAAGTGCATATTTAATTATTTACACGCATTTTAATCTAAGAATTAATTTTTGTTGAATTTGGACCAATTTATTTGGACTAGTTTGCTAAAAAAAACTTATATATCTAGCAGTTGTGTGCATAACTGCATATATAATGGCGTTTGAGAAGTAGTGTGCATCTTAATTCGTCACAACATTTGCATGCCATATCTTTTGTCGTTTCTTATTGTTGCTCTGATTCTGATTCTGATTACTTATCCAACTTCATCAAATAATTAACGCATCTTTTCCGTTCCAATGTCTCCCCCATCCGTCGATCAAGGTAACGCCGATCCAGAGGAAGAAGAAGAAGAAGAAGAAGAAGAGGAGGTAGAGGAAGAAGAGGAAGAAGTAGAAGAAGAAGAAGAAGAGGAAGAAGAAGAAGATGTAGAGGAAGAGGAAGAGGAGGAAGAAGAGGTAGAGGTAGAGGAAGAGGTAGAAGAAGAGGTAGAAGAAGGAGAAGAAGAAGAGGAGGAGGTAGAGGAAGAAGAAGAGGAGCCAGAGGAGGTAGGGGAAGAAGAAGAGGAGGAGGAGGAGGAGGAGGAGGAGGAGGAAGAGGAAGAAGAAGAAGAAGAAGAAGAAACCGACGGTGATGATAAAGGCTACGCCTCAAATTCTGTATCCGATGCCGACAACGATGGCATAGGTTTTCCCAATTCAACATTAGTTCTCAATTTTATGCTGAATACTTTTGATGCAATGGTGCTGCTTTACATGATCATGCCCTATAATATTACTGTTGATTTATGTCTGTTTCTATATCAAGTGTGATGTTGATTTTACTTGTTTTATTTGGTTTCTCTGTGTGTTTATGTGTTGGGGGAGGGGTTGTTCTGGATAAGATTTCTTGTGGGTGCTCCTCAGGCTTGGTGGTTGTTTTGTTAGGCTAGGCTCAAGGTCTTATTATTCTCGTCCTTCAGAATAAGGTCCAGTCTCCATTCACCATGATCATTCTCCTTCATACTGTTGTATTGCAAAAATAAAATTAAAAAAGTTGTCTGGTTAAAAAGAATTTTCAAATCCAGTGATGAAAACCCAGCATATGATCACTGAACCTTGTTGTACACAACCCGCTGCAAACAGCCTGAAGCTGAATTTGCCCTCCCCAGTCCAGGGAGGGTATCTTATATGGGCCTTTATGTGGTGGTGGTTTTGATCATTAATGCTGTGGCCTGCAAGGTTGATTGTGGCTGGCATTCCAATTGTAAGTGTAGCTTTATTATGTTACTCCATTGGTTTGAACGAATCCTTTTGAGCTAGTTATTGGGCCGGATTGATTTCATTATAAGGAAATTTGTGTTTGATAATGGAGAGGAAAAGGAAACAACGGGTCCTAGAGGAAATATATGCTAATTAGGGCTGAGAAGTATACCTTGCCTGTTTGAGCTGAAGCACATTTTTTCGAGGCGAATTTGTGCGCAGATAGGGTTGGATCCAAACCAATATTTTTTATTGACTTGTGCAATATTTCAATAAATATATGGAAGTATTAAACATAACATAATTCTGTGAAGGGTGCTGCTATTCTCTATGAGAATTCTGTGATGACGTATCTTTGGCACAAATCTTCGTGTCGAATATCATTGTTGGTGCTTTTCTCTGAAAACTGTTTTATACCTTAGTACAGACTTTCATAGTTTGTGTTGAGGCTGATAACATAATTTGGTCTATTGATGAAATAGTTTAATTTGGAGGAATGATTCTCCGGTTTTGAAAGAAATAATTTTTGGATTAAGTTTTTATTTTCTTTTGTAGATTCATGCCAACAAATGGAATCTGAAGTACAAGAGAGGAACTTGAGGCCAGCTTCTACTATGGCGGAAAACCCTATAGTAATGTCTTCTCCTAGTATGCCATCCAATGAAGATGATCATGCCATTCTCAAAGCATCTAGTCCTTCATCTGAGGAACTAAGTTTTAAAAAGGAAGAGGTTCACACAACACGCGAAATTTCAAGTCATCCCAAATCAGTAAATGATTTTGCTTCCGCTGAAGGTGGCAAAAGTCAAGTTTTAGACTCCAGCCAACAGATGAAATCTGAGGGGCAAGGGGGGGACTTGAGGCCAGCTTCCACCATGGCGGAAAACCCTGTAGTAAAGCCTTCTCCTAGTCTGTGTTCCAAAGAAGAGAATTGTGTCATTCTCAAAGCATGTGTTGTTTCTGCTCCTTCATCTGACACGCTAGCTTTGAAAAAGGAACAAGTTTTCCCAACTCCAAAAATTTCAAATTCTAGTCATCCCAAATCAGTTAAAAACTTGGCCCCTGCAGATGATGGCAAAAGTCAAGTTTTAGATGTTGATGGTGCAAATACTGGAATTGTTCAACTAACATACACTGTTGGAGGGTGCAATGAACCAAGTAACGATAGCAAAGCTGATTTAGGTGGTGTTAAGGATATGGATTCTGGGGCCACCAAGTTGTCTAGTAACATTGGAAAAGACATCGCTATTGGCCTTCCTCAAACGGATGCCTTTGTTGGGAGTGCCAATGGCAGTCAGAATTCCTTGAAAAGAATTGTACCATTGGAAGTAGAATCAAAGGATGATGTAAAACAAATCAAATCAAGGTCTGTTAGCAATGCCTTTTAATTAGTAGAATTTTAACCGTCAGGTTTTTCTAATTAACTGCTTTTGATGGTAGGACTATAGTTCCGTCTTCGAATACTGAGATGAAGGATGGAAACAAACGCCAGGGAATTATATGTGCCTTTTTTGCTCAAGGGTGGTGCATCAGAGGTGATTCCTGTAGCTTTCTTCATATAAAAGATTCTGCAAAGGATACTGGCCAGGAGACTCAGGGGGACTTTGATAAAGCAAAGCAGAAGAGAGAACTGGAATTAGAAGAAGGTATGTGATATCACCTGTATATTCAAGTTGTTCATTAACTCTACATTCTAAACATATTTCTAATAAAAAATATTTTCTTGCAGGTACCAGGGACAATATCAAAAGAACCAGGACGGTTAGTACTCCAGTACCACTTACTGCTTCGCTGTAAGGTATATATTTGCATTCTTCTGAATCCCTTTGAGTATAATGTGTATGCAGAATGAGCAAGAAGAAAGCTCAGACTGGCATCCTTGTCAAGAAAAAAATAAGTACCAGTTGAGGGACAACTTGTTTCCAGAGAGTAGATTTACAAGCAAATATTTCAACACAAGTCTCTCATCCTATTCAAATCATGCAGAGGGATTGAGTATAGCTCAAAACCATCATATGTACAATGAATATACTTCTGCAGTTTTGAGTCGTTCACCTAAGTTGAGCTTTGTTACTCAGAAACTTTTGAATAGTGACAAAGAATATAATGCCTCTAGATCTGCTTTCTCTGGCTCAGAGCGGGAGGAGTTGCCAGTGGTTGGTTCATCTAGGATTCCAATACACTCTGCTGCATATATATCAAAAATATGTTCTTATGATTGGGAACCTTCTGTACCGTTTCGACCATCATTTTTCATTACGTCAATGAATGTATCATCTCTGGGAGACCTGTATGACCCTCTTCGAGATAGCATTGAGATACCAAATATAGGAGATGGGTCTTTGAAAGCTTCCCTCTTAATTCATGGATCATCCATCCAGGCTTCATCACAGGTGCTGAAATATGGCGATTCAGCTGTAGTTGGGAAACATATTTCTGATTTTAATGATGAGAAAAGTTCCGTATCTTCTCATAATAGATTTGGTGAGAATCAACCAAACAAAAATTTGGTTCCTCATGAAAAAGATTGTCATGCAACTGAAATGGAAATAACATCAGGGACTTGTATGAACTACCCCAATGGTAAAATCGGCATGGGGAAAGATGTTACAAAATCAGACAGAGAATGGACTGAACATGATGCCAAACATCATGGTGAAGGATCAGCGCACAAGAAGAGAGTAGATAGGGATAAGAAAATTAATGATACAGATGCCGATTTGCAGACTGACTGCAGTGTGCAGAAGGATTCCAAAGCAATGAGACACTTTCGTGCAGCTCTTGTTGACTTGGTGAAAGAATTGTTAAAACCATCTTGGCACGAGGGCCGTCTTAGTAAGGATGCACATATCTTGATAGTTAAAAGATCAGTTGACAAGATACTCAGCACCTTAGAGCCTCAGCAAATTCCAACCTCTATAGATGCTACTAAGCAATATGTTTCTCTGTATCGAGGAAAAATTGCAAAGATGGTCAATGTAAGTGTCCTTTTCTATGACATTGTTTATTTGTCATCTTTGGAATTACTTTGACATTTTTTTGTGATGTCTTCCATTTGATAGAAGTATCTTTTATTTGCAGGGATATATCAACAAATTTGGCAAGTCTTGATATGCTAGGCCCAAACACCTTTGTTGTACAGTTTCTTATCAGTTTGGCTGATACTAAATTCAAAACTTCTGCTTGAGGCTCTCTGTTTCATAGTAAAGGTTGATTTGGAATGTTTTGAATTTTTTAAGATGTTTGTTTGAAATATATATCATGCTTTTCTTGCTTGTTGCATTCTGAAGTAGACTTGTTTGTTTCATATGTTAGAATTTCATGGTTTATATGGATGCCTCATTTTCATTAGATGATATATTAAAACATTTTCGTACTTATTGTTAGAATCTGCAGATAATACAAAATCTGTTGGGAAATGATAGTTAATTGTGATATTTTGTAATTTTTTATGTTTGCTTCTTCTAGTCTATATAAATTAGACCTTGCTGTGTAGCTGAGTCACACGGAATTCATAAAACATTTCTTTCCTCTTCTAGAGTCTAGAGAGAAATAGAATTTGGTCCGTGCAGTCAGGATGGACAGTTTGATTGCCAGATCATCTTCTGCTGCACTGTTTTGCTGCTGTCGTTTGACACCTTGTGGTTGTATCCAGCAATTGAATCAACTCTTGTCAAGCATAGCACTACCCCACAGACTGCGACACCATGCACTGCCTCATCTCCACATTTAGTTCATTGTTTGCCAAGCGTCTCCCCTTCTGCCAACATGTGTGGGTTTGTTTGCTGGTGTTTTCCACCATCGATTGTCAGTGTCACCTTGGTGTTAGCATTTTGGATTTCGTTCTCTTTCCCCATAAGATCATTTTTTATCAAACACATTTCTTGAATTTCCTTTTTTACCCCTATTTTATCTTTGTTTGTTCCTCCCAAATGTCTGTTGCAACCACCAAGACAGACTCCAAAGCTAATCCTACTGCCTCCATCAGTTAGCCATTGTCCTTTTGCCATTGACAAGCTTGATGACAACAATTACAAAACTTGGCATTAGACATTAAACTTTGGCTCTCACTATGCTTAATGACATTGCTGAAATCAGGTATCGTTAGTGGGTTAAGGTTGATTCTCAGCTCTATAATATGATCAAAACCTCTATCAACGCCCTTGAAACAAAACTTTCCATGCATGTCACTTCTGAAGCCATTTGGACACAAGCTAAGGCTCTTTACACCAATCACACCCAACACTTACATGAGGTTTTTTAGAACTTGATGAACATCATTGGTCGTTAACAACTCATTCCTATGTCTGCTTACTTGGGTAAGATTCATGGTGCTTTCCATGATTTCAACAAGTTACTACCTCCTGCTGTAACCCCAATAAAAAAGTTGGAGTAGTGGAGCACATTCTTTATGCTTCTGGATCTGTATGGTTTGCTTGTTGAGTATTTTTCGCCCATCATTTAATTTTGTGGTCCCCTACAGTTTTGTCATTTTTGCTTTGATTTCTATCAAGCATCCTCTTGAGTTTGCTATTTCACAATCCTCAAATTGATACTTCTGCTCATCTCATAGAGTTGTGGTCGGGGTTGTTCTTCCACTGTAATTTGGGACATGAATGACTAAAACGTGATTATTTCTGCCGTTTGCGCCGTACCATAGATAAGTATTACACTCTACATGGCTGCCACTCACTGCATTGCGCGTTGTCATCTCCAGCTTTAGTTCATTTCGATATTTGGGTTTCTAGTGATACTGCTTTACTTTGGGTTTCAAGTATTGTTACCTTTATTAATGATTATTCTCGTTGTACTTGGTCATTTCTAATGAGAAGTCAGTGTGAGTTGTTTTCATTTTTTACAAATTATATATTCACCTTGTGTAGTGACAATGCAATAGAATAGTTGTCTTATTAATTTCAAAGTTTTATGGCCTCATATAGTGTCCTCCATCATACATCCTGCACTTATACACCTCAACAAAATCTTGCTCAGTGTAAAAATGACCACCTAATTAAAACAACTTGGACTTTTCTTTGCTCCCATGTTTTATCTAGGTTTTTTTATGTTGGGTTGTGTTGTGGTGGTGGTCGGGAAGAGGGGGGGGGGGGGGGGTTATCCTTTCTGCGTATAATCTCATTCATCGCACGTCTTCATCAGTTTTAGGTAGCCAGTCACCTTACACAGTGTTGTTTTCACATACACCCATGCGATCTCTCCGTTGTGTCCTTGGATCCACATGTTTTGTCCATAACTAACCTTACGCAATGTTTTGAGAAACTTTCTGTTTGGCTCCTCTGATGTGTCTTCCTTGGGTATGATAGGTTGCACAAGGGTTTATGGCTGTCCTCCTACTTTGTGTTTGTCTACGTTGATCATATTCTTTGACAGTGTTCCTTTCTTTGGGTTCTCTTAACCCTTTCCCCCAACACCTATCATTGAAGATTTGCCCCACAGCCCGTGCCTAAATCTCCTGCTCCCTACCCCACTTTCTCCCAGCTCAACACCCTACCTCCACCTTTACTTCACTTTATCGTCGTTGTCCTAAGTCCTAGCCACTGCCCAAGCTAGCCACCCAACCACATGTTAAGTTTGAGCCTAAACTGCCACCAAGTATGGAGCAACCTACGGACTCCCCTCTAGCGCTTAGTCCCTCGGTGGCTTTGGTTCTGCATCCTGAGTCTACCCTTCTTTATTGCTCTCCATAAAGGTATTATATCTGTAATGATTTTTCTCATTAAGTTGCTAGTGTCTGTCTCTTTCATTTTGCTTGTTTCTCTTTTATGTTTATTCCTAAATCTCCAGGAGAAGTCTTGTCTCATCCCTAGTGGAGACAAGCTATCCTTGATGAAATATGTGCACCTCAGTACAGAGGTGCATGGGAACTACCACTAGGGAAAACCTGTGGTTGGTTGTCGGCGGATATATACTGTGAAAGTTGGTCTGACTGGCACTATTGATTGCCACAAGAACTCACTCAGTTTCCAGGGCTGTACTACTTTCTCTCTTGTGGTCAAGATGACATCTGTTCATCTCTGTCTTGCCATGGCTGCCATGTGGATTTTCATCAGCTTTGCGAATCATTCTGTAGTCTTAAGCATCCCTTTGAGCTTGGTTTGGTTGATTCTCCATTGTGGTTCAATAGTTTGGCATGAGCCAGAGTGAATTAGAGTAGATTACTCTATGTTTTACTGTCATACTCCTTGAAAATGCACATATCTGATTGTGTATGTTGATATTGTCATTACTGAATTAGCAGGATAATGATGATATAACTTGTGTTTAACAATCTATATCACCATTTCAAAAGCAAAGACCTTGACAGATTTTATTACTTCCTTGGCATAGAAGTTGCAAAATTTAAAGATAGCATTGTCCTTTTACAGAAAAAATACACTATGGACATCATATAAGAACTCGGCTAACATGGAGCCAAGGAGTGTGAATGTCCAAGGAAAATTAAAAGAGCCCAAACTTGTAGGAAGTTGCATTTCGAAAACATGCATGGAGGTTCTGTCTGAATGCCATGTTGAGATCATGAGTCTTAGGTCCAAAAGGAAGAGCAAAGGGAACAAAAACTTTTAAAGTCTGAATGATATCAAGATACATTAACATGATATATTTTGATGTATATGGTGTAATACAAAATATGAAGCATTCCTATTTACAGTAAGATTAGACTCCTAAACCCTAATTAATTAAAGAAACTTCCTATAAATAAAAGGAACTATAAAATTCAATCTTAAGAGGTCATCTAAGTAATTTTTAATATGCAAAATATGATGCAAGGTATTTGATGATATTACTATTGTCTCTAGCAGGGTTCATGCTGTTAGGATTTCATGCATCTGGACATTTATGGAAAGTACCTTAGAATATGCAGCATGCTAAGCAGGTTTTCTTAATGGCTCAACTGGGGTTTTTGCTATATTTATTGTTGATGGTTGATTCACTATGTAAAACATGTAAAAAGCCACAATTTGAAATCTCTATTTATCACAAATTCACAATAAAAGATGATGTCAAATCTTGGTATTGTGTTTATCATAGTTTCAGATGCAGTCTTCAGTTTCCTAACTTTATGGATAATTGTGTTGCTCTTCGATGATGGACTGTGTAAATGAAAGGAGAAATTCAGAATTTTACGAAGGTACTGTTTCTCATTTCACTTAATGACGGACAGTATGTTGTTCCATCCAGCCTATACTCATGTAAGTGTAATTTTCTTTGAATATTTATTTCAGTATTTTTGTATAGTTCTCTCGTGGTCATTATTAAATCTTCGGCAAAAAAATACTAAATTATTAGCTGATTAAGCAAATAGAATATTAATAACTTTGTGCATCATGTTTCTCATCTTGCCAAAAGAAAAAAATGTTATTAGCTTTGAATAGCTAAATAAAATTAAAAAAGGGTAGAAACTAGAAAATATCAGTAGTTTAATGTTAATTATTGTGATGACATTACTGCAGTAAAACAAATAGTGTCACATTTATTCTTCTGAGAAACTACATAGCTATGTAAGGCCAAATACTTGATGCCATTCTGTTCTTTGAAGAAAGAATTCCACAGGGAATAAACCTTGTATGATCAAATTTCTGGAATGGTTTGTGCTTTAGCAACAGTTGGCTTAATGGCTTGCGAGTCTCGGCATGGTGAAAGAAAGCACTTCATTTTTTGGCCAAATCTTCTCCTTGCGGTGCTTTCGTTGGTTTTATGTCTGCTTGCTTTGCTATGTTGTTCCTGATGTTTCATCACGCTGCCTGTTTTCCCACTTGACTTCTTACTACTGCTATGAGTTGCTAGTAATGAGCCTAAAGAACTAGATTGATTTCTGATCAAAGACTGACTTGAAAATGCTTGTGGTTGAAGTTGACCATTGGAAATAAGAAGATCAGCAGGTATGATCTTGATTGTGTCGACTGTGGAATTTAAGTCTGGTTTAGTGCTGCTAAATTCAAATTCTGGGTTTTGCTTGCTTTCCTGGTAGTATTTGGCATGGTTAGGAGAAGGGAGCATTGATTGCCCTTGGATAGAAACAAGGCCGCTAAAAGAGAGTGAATCCGGTGAAACATTATCAGCTGCAACGTGGGAGGTAAGCATGTTTCCTTGCCACGCAGACATTGGTTTATGTCTAATTGGTTGAGTTGAAAACTTATATATGCAGATACTGTACTTGCTGGAAGTTGAAACCACCTTTTAAGTCCATTGGATTGTGTTTTGCCGACTTCAAGTTTGTTTGTTCTCAGTTTCATCTTTTCTCTTACTTTAGTCCCCCTTTGTGAAGCAGAATTTAACCGTGTAAGCCTATAGCATATTTAATTGAGGAGTGATGTGTACACATTGGAAAGTTCATTACCATATCATGATAGGATGTAGTGTAAGGGTGAAGCCACACTCTCTCCTTTGATGAACTGATAAGGTCCCAAATGAGTACGTCCAACATGAGTCAAAATCAATTCTTTATTATTTTTAGGAGTAATTCTTGACGAACCAAGCTTTAAGGAATAATTTGTAAGTAAATATTGGTGATAAAAGATTAAGTTGTGTAATTAGCAAATTGATTCACCAATAACATAGATTATTCATGGTTCGTCATTTTTCTTTTGATGCCAAAATTTTATTTTGGCTTGTTGGGATTCAGTTTAGTAAATAATTGAACGTTGTGTATGAATTTTGTCATCTTTGAATGTGGGGTTGTCACATCCATCATTTGGCCAAGTACATCCATAGAGGACAGAAGAAATATGTGATATTACCAAGGTTGAGTGATATGTATAATACACCCATGTCATATTCAAGGTCGGTATCGAATCTTAAGCTTGTCTTTAAGGCCATGTTCGTGTCCCTTAGTGCTTGAATGGTATAGTGCCACCCGAATAGCATCTTGCTCAAGTGGCTGATCCTACGAGGATGTTGAGTTTTGCTGGCTGAAGAACGGACAAATATTCCTTTTTGTTTCTTCTTTTCCGATTTTTTCATAATATCACCGATCAGCGACGGTTGTGGTCTCTACAAGCTCAAGGACTGATTTTCAGTTTCTTAGCAACTGTAAAGCGCAAGTGTGACCCTTCAAGGATTGAGAACTTGCCCCAATGTTATGAATGTTAAATGGTGATTGCTATGATACCTTACAAATGGTGTTTAATTTGACAGGAAAGGTAAATAATTAATATTTAATAAATTTTGATTAATTGATTTTTTTATTTAAAAAAACTAGCCAACTTATACACTAAATAAAAAGTACTATATTGGTCATGTTAAATAGTAATGTAATAATTTCGTAAGGCAATATGGGACGTTGTTAACTCGTGTGGTCTATCATTGAATTGGGATAGTTTGGTACTTGTTTGGTTAACATGGCTAATGATGATGTATTCTCTCTTCTTTTCTTTTTACACAAGTATCAAGAGCGATTTATGTTTAGAGGCATATCTGAAATGGATTGTGTCGGAATTGGGCTTGAAAAAGAGGTCGGAAATGAGGTGAGGTGACTTAGATGTAGTTTTGCGTCAACTCCGAAAGATGGTAGGGGTATTTATAAGGGACTCCAATGCTTAACTTAATAAGAGTTTAGCAGGTTTAAGAAATATTAGAATTGAGAATACTTGAGGTTGTTGAGGTATTTATAGAGGAAGTGATGACTTGATTATTACGGTATAATCTTCTTTTTTGGGGTAATGGGTAGTTGTTTCCCTGATTATCCCTATGTAAAAGTGGTTACTAAGCTTGTAGATATTTTCAGAAGTATATGTAAAAGTGGTTACTAAGCTTGTAGATATTTTCAGAAGTAGTGGAGTGACAAATCTTTGCTTGCCACACAAATTGGGTCGGCCGCAAGTCATGAGACTCGTGCTCCAAAAGTCGAGCAAATGGACTCATGTTGATTATTAGCAAGTTTATTGGGCTTACTTAAAATAGTCCAATCTTTTCTAGTTTCTAGGTCCATAGTCCTAAATTATCTGGATTAGGGTATGAACAGCTTTCCTGTTGAAAGTCAAGCTCAAAGAGGTTGTGCTTTAGCAAATTGTAGGATGAATCTTAGATAGCGTTTGGAAGAGAGACAGAGACTGAGAGACTGAGAAACTGAGACTGAAAGACAGAGACTGAAATAAGTTTCAGTATTGTGTTTAGTGTAAAGTGGAAGACAAAGACTGAAATAAGAATGAACCTCTAATTTAATTTGCACATTAGGTAAAGTTAGAATTAACTAATTGAAATGGAGGAATTTTAGGTATAAAATGTTATTAAAGTTTCAGTCTCCGTCTCCAAAAATTTCAGTCCCTTGTGTCTCCACTTTTTCGAAGTACTGAAATACTGAAATTTCAGGGATAGAGATTGATGTTTTAGTACTAGTCTCTGAGACAACAAACATAATACTGAGTTCCAGTCTCACAGTCTCCGTCCCAATACCTCAAAACAAACGTTACTTTACTGATTGTTTCTCTCATAAATTTATATTAATTCTTGGAGAACTCGGCCTTTGATGCCCTTATAATGAGATCAAAATCTTAATGTAATTTGCCACATGGATGAATTACATTCTCGACGTATTTTAATAATGGCATTATTTCAACTGTCTACGCGTCTTTTTAGTTACCTAGGTAACCGTGCACATAATTTAAATTAGTAGGATATTACCTCTTTATTCCTACTTATAATTGTGTATATATAGTCTTCTTCCTCTACTCTTTTTTCTTTTTCATCTTTCACCCTGTCATTTTTCTACCTACTGATTTTTTGTAAGTTTGCATCCTCCAACCTTTGGAGCTCTTCAAGTCTCAGACCACGCTCTTCCTATTGCACTACCACTTTATCTTTTAAGGTTAGTATCTCTTCCTTTGCCATTTTTCTTTCCTAATTTTATTTGTGATTTTGCTTGAAATGTTCTTGATGGTTTTGCATGGAATTGCTTGTGCTTGACATTGCTTTTACTGTAGAAAAGACTATAGCTTCTTTTAATTTTTTTCTTTCTTCTTGAATTTTTTCGAATATACCTGTTTTGATTTTTGAACATTTTTTTATTTATGCTTTTATTTCTTCTAGTTTCTTGTATGTTTGAGGTTGTTTCTGTTTTGATACCTGGGCTTTTCTCTCTCCCTAGTAGTGTTGTCGTCATTCGTGGAGATAGCGCCACTGATGACTTTTGCCCTCCTAACCATGTTGGTAAAGGTTGTGGCTTTAAGCTTTTGAAGGTGATCTGACGTGTTTGTCGACACTCGACTTCTTTCATGTGTTTAGACATTCTTTTTTCTTGTAGGTTGTATTCTCATGTCTCGTTCTATAGTTGTCATTTTGCCTTTGATTATACCAGAAAACGTTATGTGGATAGACTCAATTGTGTTAAAAATGCTATTTCCGTTATGGATATAGAAATCTTAGAGAAATTGCTCGGAGCTTTTGTAAAAACAAAAATGAAGAAGAGAACTATGATTTGGTAGCACCTGACTTTGAGGAGAGAGTGTGTTACCCTTTACTTGACAACTTGGATTCCCATTTCATATACATTTATAAGTATTTCTTTAATATGATAGGAATTAAAATCCCTTTTACCGAGTTTGAGATGAATGTTATATTTGCCTCCAAAGTAACTCCCATTCAACTTCACCCTAATTCTTGGACTTTCACGTGCATTTATCAGGTCGTGTGTCAAGTCCTTAAACTTTTTGTTTCTCTCCTAGTTTTCTTTTACTTTTTGTACTTCACCAAACCTGTTAGTTCCACCGAAAGACAACAATAGACATCCTTTGGAGCTCAACATGGTTTTTACTAGTTAGTCCAGGTAAAGTCCCCAGATGGCGTATTTTTTTGAAACGAGGCCCTCTGTAGCGTGACATAAAGACTCCCTTTTTAATTAAAAAATGAAAAATCGAAATTAAAACTAAACTAAATGACAAATATGATATGAGAAATGAAGCGAAATTCACAAAAGCATTGTAGTACAAAGAAGAATTGTATGAATTCTATCAATATCTGAACCTTATTCTATTTATAGAGAAAAAGGAGGTTTGTTTCTTGAGTTGTTCTACAGAGATCAAACTTCACCAATTTTGGATTCCTAAAAAAAAGTGGTCAAACGAGATTCACAAGTATTGGATCAGATGCACAAAACAATAACATCATGGAGAAAAATATGGTAACGTGGATGTCGGGATCGCCGAGTTCGTCATAGGGATTTAGGGTCGTCAACAAAGTAAAATTTTTGGGCATCTGGAAGTTCATGATTTCCTTTTAAAAAGAATTTGTCCTCTTTGTCACTTTCGCTGGAGTGACTTTCACCATGATATTGGCCTTTAAAGTATGGTCATCACTCATCACGGTTGTTGCCGTTAGCAACATTCTTCTGGTCCTTTTCATCACTCCAACCATTCTATTTTTGGTACAATAGCTCGGTTACTCTCTGGACCTCGGCCCATAATGACTCGTTTATAGCCAACAATTTAGCCTAAGTTGAAGGAGGAAGAGATGAATTCTGCTCTTCCACCATCGATTAAAACCTGCAAAAAAGGAGTAAAGACGAGCAAAAGATGTGATGGTGGGGTTAGATTAAACTCGGTCTCACAGTGGATGCCAAATAGTCTGGTGTGGTGAGCCCTGTAGATGTATAACTCGTACTATCCAGGGTTGAACTCGTCTTCACATGAAACAGATGAGGTATATGTCGGCTCCAAAGGAACTAGCAACGGTGGATACCTGCAAAGACACTCCAACGTTCAAGTAAGAGTAAGAGGTGAGTACAATGTGTATTTAGATTGAATAATGTACTTTCTGTCCTTTAGAATTTTCTCTCTTATAGATGATTTTCATTTGAACGTGTTACAATATCGTTACCTTGTTGACCGGATCGGTAGGTAATTAGCCGAAGATATTATCCGTAGGAGAGTAAATGTGTAACTTTGGTATATGTATTGCGTATTGCCATTTTGAAAATCTTTATACTTTGTTCCACTGTTATATATCTAATTTATAGGACGTTAGTGGCCGAGTTATAAAAAATAGATCAGGTTGTGTATTGTTTAATGAGACAGTAGTTTAGCATTGTATTATATGAAGACAACTTATATGGGATGATAAACTTGTTTTGGGTCCAATTGAAAAAGGATTAAGACCGAAAAATCCTTATAATTTTATCTGATTTCACAACATTACACGTCTCAATCACTCAATTCTTAGCCTATGATTTTCCATTCAATCATAAAATTAATATAGAATATAATATAGTATATATGGTAAATCATAAAATTATTATGTCTTTTTGAATGTTATAAGAATTAAAAAATCATAACCATTTTGTTTATGATATTTAATATGATAGACCATAACTTCTTCCAAATCTAGATTCTTTCTTTTTTGATGGATTCAGGCATCAGGATTCAGGTAATAACAAATGACAACAGAATTTTATCTTTTTCATATATTTTAAAATAACCAAGTTTTTTTATTAATCTTGTCATATATCATTCATTTAAAAACTTATGCTGGTTATGGAATACTTTCTAATTTCTATACTACAACTATGTGGTTAATCCTAACATATTAGCGACACTTTTATATTTTGTATTCCTATTATAGAAGGTTAAAAATATCAAATTTTTTACCGTATAAAATTATATATCAAAAAATTAAATTATTATATATTTATTAGAATTATAGTTGTAAAATTTGGATTGGATAAGTTGGTTTGGCTGAAAAATTGGCGACTCAGACCCTAAACCAATCCAGTCCAAAATCAGGATTGTTTCAGGTTTTTAACCAGAGAAAATCAGTCAAATTTGATGAAAATCGGCCTAACCAAATTGTTTGGATCGCAAGTGCAGGTGAACCCATGATATTCCAGCATTCTGCAAGTCCATCGTGTTCCTGTGCTCCGCAAGTGTGCCATGCTCCAGCAAGGGTGTTCCTGTTTTCATTAAAATGCATAACTATAGCATCAATATAAAAATGCAATAAAATACAGAGTTAAGTCTCAAAGTAGTTCTTAAAGTTGCATTCGAGTCTCAAAGTAATCTCTGAAGTTAATCATTACCCAAATTTATTCTTGAAGTTGCACTCCGGGACTCATAGCAGTCCCTTAGGCATTTTTTGTCCATCAGAAACCTGAGCTGGACTGATTTCGATTAAAATGTCGTTATTTTATATTAAAAAAAACAGTAATCCCCTTCTAAAATCCCAATCCCTTCTTCTTCAACTCTGTTCTTTTTTTTCTTCAACAGATCACAAAAATAAAATCCAGCAACACAAAATATCACAAAAAAACCAACATCAATCAGAAAAGATCAATAAACCTGAATAGCAAGTATCAATCAACCTAAACAGCAACAAGCCCAAAAAATAGCAACAATAAAAAAACCAACAATAATTACAGAATAAAAAATATCTAAAATCAACCATTGTTGTTATATTAAAATAGGATCAACAGCAAGAATAACCCAGAACATTAAAGAAAAATGATTGAATAACTAAAAAAATTAAAAAAAAAACTCACCATGGCTAAGAGAGATAATCGAGCCAGAGGAGAGAAGGGGGAGGCAGATATGAGACAAGGGAAGATCGCCGATGCGTGAGCAGTGACAGCGATGACTAGAGAGGGAGGCAAAAGCGAGCAATGACAGCAAGAAACGAGACGATGTGTTGACGCAGAGGGGTTGATGAGCGGCGCGGCGATGAGATGGAGGCTAGCGAGCGGCGCGACGACGAGATGGAGGCTGGCAAGTGGCGTGACAACAAGACGAAGGCTGGCGAGCGGCGTGGTGATGACAGAGAAGGTTGATGTAACACCCTACCACACAAAGTCTTATGCTTAAGTCATAAAATAGAGGTGGCAAGGTATTACGACCTCTAAAAATAAAATTTAGTACATATAGTATTGCAAAAATGTTTATAACTAGGAGCCTTTGAAGAAAAGTGGGTAAATCAAAACTGTTAAATCAAAAAGCGCAACACTTCGATCGATAACGTAAACGAACAGACAAGGAGTAAGTTAAAGCGAAGAAATATACAAAGAGTGCCAAAATACATATATCAAGGCCCGAGACTCAGTTTCCGAAGATAACCGGTCCGAGCATAATAGTATACATACATATATAATAAGGAAGCCCCAAAAGAACCCAACAAACAAAATACAAAGCCTGTTTCTCCAAAATAACCTCTAAGAGGAGTAAATACAAAATACATATACAGTGGAGAATATAGTATCTAAGCAGGTATATAATAACCAAAATAAAATCCCCAAAAGCTAAGGATCTCCGCTAAGAGGAAGTCTCCAGCATGCCTCAGCGAGGAGCCTCTCGTCCTGCATCTGAAAACCACAAAATCCTCATGGGTGAGAATCGGAGGTTCTCAGCATGGTAATAGTGCCCAAATATCTAACATGTAATGTCCTGGGAAAGCCGAAGGCAATCCTAGAACTTCCAGATTATAATCAAAGCATATAAATACCGCTAAACCATGAGAAATGTAAAAGTAGGCAACTAACTTAAGGATCTTCAATTCTAACTAAATATCCCCTTCCAAATCCTGCAAACCTCCCAACCGCCAACAGTAATATAAATGCAAGCACAAGTATATTAGGCAAAGAAATGCACAAGTAGGAAGCAGATACGACAATTAAGCAAGTAGCAAGTAATGATGCAGTCAATTAGGCAATCCAGACAAATCACATAGAATGCATATGATGCATGCCTGTCCTAGTGGCTGATGAGTCTCATCTGTCGGTTATAAAGCCAACCCGACAAGTCCTGGTAGCTAACCATTGGACTGTCCCTCTGTTGTGCATCCCCAACTCGAGTTATACTCAGCATAAGTCATCATTTCATATATATCCAACACCCTTACTGGTGTATATTTACGGGGGCGAGCTCATCCGTGACTTTCACAGTGCCCGGCCACACTTACGACATAGGGTCAGCAGAGTATTGAGTCTCCACCTGGAGCACGTGGTGGCTAGCCACTGCTTTCACCCAGGAAGACTCGTATCTCAGATAGGTGGAGTGCAAACAATCATAATATCAACGATTCAATTCAGCATATATGCATTTAATCACAGCCATACAGTAATATTCATCTCAGCCATCCAGCTTTCAACTCATAATTCATAATCAGATTTAATCATCATCACATACAGCCAGTCAGCCCATATCACACTCAGCCATTCAGCTATCAACATATACACCTATCCACCATCCTTCTCCTCAACTCATATCATCATTTTTCATCATAATTCATCACGACATCCTCTTCCTTCACCCGCAAGTTACCCTCTCCCCTAGCTTACGCTCGCTCGCTAGGCATTCTATATCAATTATAGATTTAAAGGATGAAATTGGGGGTTTATAAGCATGAAATAACATCTCGAAAGGTTACGAGCTTGTTGGGAATGTGAAGAGGTTGAAAACAAAAGCTTTAGAAAAGAACTGGGTCGCGTGCGTACGCACAGGGGTGTGCGTGCGCACACCCAAAAGTATTTTTAAACGTGTGCGTACGCAAAGAACACAAAATCCTCAGGGTGGGGCACGCGCACAATGTGTGCTAGCGCCACCACCAGTGTGCCCATCCCAACGTGTGCGTGCGCACAGGCCTGTGCGTACCCACAACTCAAAATCCTTCGTTGGTTGTGTGTGCGCACAGGGCGTGTTAGCGCTGCCACCAGTAGCCTTGCCTCCGCGTGTGTGTATGCACAGGGATGTGCGTGTGCACAAGACCACATTCTCGCGGAGTGTGCATGCGCACAGGGCTGTGCGCGCGCACACAAACCAGAAATCACAAATTCTGCAGAAGTTGCAGAATTCAGATTTTTAACCCAAACTTCCAACGATCATATCTCCTTCCACAAAATTCGGATTTCCACCAAATTTGAACCATTTTAAAGCTTATGAAATTATCTTTCATTTGATATAAAAAATCATTAAGTTTCGAAAACAATAGCTCAAGATATGATCCGTGGAAGTTCATCAAATTTTCATTTTTACCAAAAACTCATAAACTCCCAATTTCAAAACACACACTTACCAAACTCATTCAAAACCCACCAAAACTCATCCTTCCAACATCAATCATTGCCAATGACTCATTCAATCATCAACCCACCAATTTCACCATATTTAGCCAAATCTCAATTTAACAAATCTTATATCACAATCAACATTTCATATCTCAATCTCCCAGCAAATATTCAATTCATCAATCACCATATATATCATCATCATCAAACTTCAAATCATGCTCATCATCAAAGCCCCAACTTTATTATCAATCCAACATATTAAATCCGTATAACATACAATAGTATAAGCTTTATCAATCCATACAACCACTCACAATCATTTCCACCATCATTCATACATTTTCAATTCAATCCAAATTAACCAATAACCACATCAACAATTCCAAAGCCCTATCCTAAGGTTACCAGCCTACGTTTTCACACCACATTACATTTTAGATACAGGAAACCGAAACCATACCTTAGCCGATTCCCGTTCCACCCGAAACACACTTAAATTCAACTTCCAAGGTTTCCAACTCCACCAATCAGATTTCCAAGCTTGGTGCTCCACCCCAAAGCTTTCGAAAATCACCAATCAAGCTCCAATACACACATATATAATGCCTAAGCCACAATATCACAACAAAACACAATAACTCAAACCCAATACCATAAATTTCAGAACTTTCCACTAGGGTTTGAAGTACTTACCAGCCCAAGGATAAAGGGAGCAAGAACAAGCCTTCCCCTCAAGCTAATTTGATCCTATAACACAAGGAGCTCACAAATTTCAACACTTTTGCCCAATAAACTCAAAATCAAGGGCTGGGAATTCGAAGGTGAAACTGTGACTTACCTCAAGATTGCTTGTGTGTGTTTTGTAGAGTTCGACGCCGCGGTTGCGTGGCCACAAACGGTGCACCAATCGGAGCTCCGGATCAAAAGATATGATCAATTAAAGTTGGAGCAAAGGTTTGTGTTTTCCTCCCCCTTTTCCCTCTCAATCTCAGCGTGAATGTGTTCTTGAGGGAGGGAGAGAGCTGAGCTTCATCAATTAAATGAAGCTTGGCTGGGCCATGGGCCCAACTTGGGTCTGGTTGGCCCGGTTTGGCCTGTTCAGCCCAATCTTGGGCCGATTTTTTTAAAATTGGTGTTGAAATTCTCGTTTTAATTTTCTCTACCACATTAAACCATAAAAACCTCATTTCTCACTTTCTAGAATATATTTTAATTTTATTGGTTAATTATCCCCTAATTAACCGGGTTTTACATTCTACCCACTTAAAAGGGAATTTTGCCCACAAAATTCGGATTTAGTTACCTGAAAACAGGTGTGGGTAGTTTGCTCGCATCTCTGACTCAAGCTCCCAGGTGTGCTCCTCAACACCGGCTCAACTCCATGCCACTTTCACTAATGAAACCTCTTTTTTGCGCAATTTCTTAATACTCGTGTCATCAATCCTGACGGAGTTACCGGCAGAGTCAACTCTTCCTTTAACTGAACCGATTCCGGTTCCAACACATAGCTAGCATCAGGAGTATACTTTCGAAGCTGTGACACATGAAATACATCGTGCATGTTCGAAAGGTGAGGCGGTAGAGCCATCCGATACGCCACCGGTCCAACCCTCTCAAGAATCTGAAATGGACCGATGTATCGAGGATTTAGTTTCTTTGTCTTAATCGCTCTACCTACTCCTGTTGTTGGAGTAACCTTAAGGAAAGCATGGTCTCCTTCCTCAAACTCTAAGGGTTTCCGCCTCTGATCGGCGTAACTCTTCTGATGGCTCTGAGCAGTGATCATCCTATCTCTGATTTTCTTAACTTGCTCGGTAGTCTCAACTATCAATTCCGGCCCTAACAAACTTTTCTCCCTGGATTTATACCAACATAGCGGAGATTGACATTTTCTCCCATACTGAGCCTCATACGGAGCCATTCCGATGCTCGCATGATAGCTATTATTGTACGCAAACTCCACTAGCGGTATATACCGATCCCAGCTCACCGGCTGATCTAAAACACAAGCCCTCAGCGTATCTTCTAGGGTTTGGATTGTCCTCTCAGATTGACCATCTGTTTGAGGATGGTAAGCTGTACTCAAGCTCAAATAGGTTCCAAAAGCTTTCTGAAATGCACTCCAGAACCTTGAAGTGAAGCGGGGATCTCTGTCGAAAATTATAGTCGTAGGCACACCATGAAGTTTCACAATCTCCTTTATGTACAAGCGCGCCAACTCCTCAAGAGTATAGTTCAGGAATGGGTAGAAAGTGAGCCAACTTTGTCAGCCAGTCCATAATTACCCAGACAGCATCAAAACTAATTCTAGTCCTCGGCAATCCTAACACGAAATCCATCGCAATGTTCTCCCACTTCCATTGTGGAATCTCCAAGGGTTGTAATATCCCGGAAGGTCTTTGATGTTCAATCTTCACCTTTTGACAAGTTAAGCACTTTGAGACATACTCCGCCACATCATTCTTCATACTAGGCCACCAGAACATAGCCTTTAGGTCATGGTACATCTTAGTACTCCCAGGGTGAATAGAAAATCTGCTCTTATGCGCTTCCTTTAATATATCCTGCCGCAGGGTTCCAACATCCGGCACAATGATCCTACCCTTGAATCTCTACAATCCATCCAGATCCCATGACACTCTCCATTGCTTCCCTTTCTCAATAGCAGGTAATACCTTCGGCAACACATCATCGTTCTGATGAGCCTTTAAGAGTTTGGATTTGAAATCACTTGAGATTTGTAACCGACTCAAACATAGAGTTCCAGACACTTCCTGAACACCAACCTTCAGACTCTCGAATGCTCTAAGCAACTCCTCTTCTCGGAGCATCATCCAAGAAGCATACAACAACTTCCGACTTAGAGCATCCGCTACAACATTCGCTTTTCCCGGATGGTAATTCAACTCAAAGTCGTTGTCCTTCAGTAACTCCATCCACCTCCTCTGTTGCATATTGAACTCTTTCTGATCAAAGAGGTATTTCAAGTTCTTGTGATCAGAGAAAACTCGGAACTTAACTCCATAGAGGTAATGCCTCCACACCTTCAGTGCAAACACAACCGCAGCGAGCTCCAAATCGTGCGTCGGATAATTAACTTCGTGAGGTCTCAACTGCCGTGAGGCATACGCCACCACATTCTGGTGCTGCATCAGCACGCACCCCAGACCCTTTAGTGAGGCATCACAATACACTTCAAATGGTTCAGTCAGCTCGGTAACACAAACACTGGTGTGGTAGTCAGCTTTTGCTTTAACACTTGGAAGCTCTCTTCACACTCAGGAGTCCAAACAAACGGTGCATCCTTACGGGTTAATTTGCTCAATTGCAAAGCTATCTGCGAGAAACCTTTGATGAACCTCCTATAGTATCTAGCTAAGCCCAGAAAACTTCTTATCTCCGTAACTGAGGCCGGTCGATTCTACTCCATCATTGCTTCCACCTTGGCAGGATCTACTGCTATCCCCTGTATACTCACCACGTGACCCAAAAACTTTACCTCACTTTTCCAGAACTCGCATTTAGGTAACTTGGCGTACAATTTTCTCTCCTTCAGAATTTGTAACACGGTTCACAAGTGCTCGACATGCTCTTCTTCGGTCTTAGAATAAATAAGTATGTCATCAATGAAGACGACAACAAACTTATTCAAGAATGGGTGGAAGATTCTGTTCATATAGTCCATAAACACTACAAGAGGATTTGTTAACCCAAAAGACATTACAGTATACTCGTAGTGACCATAACGAGTCCTGAAAGTGGTCTTAGGGATGTCCTCATCTCTCACCCTTATCTGGTGATATCTAGATCGCAAATCAATATTGGAGAACACTCCGGCTCCTTATAATTGATCCATGAGATCGTCAATCCTCGGCAGTGGGTACTTATTCTTTATCATGACCTTTTTCAGTTGTCTGTAATCCACACAAAGCCGCATACTCCCGTCCTTCTTCTTCACCAATAACACCGGCGCTCCCCACGGAGAAACACTAGGGCGAATAAAGTGCTTGCTCATTAAGTCTTCCAACTGAGTCTTGAGTTCAGCCATTTCCAAAGGCGACATTCTGTAAGGGGCAATTGAGATTGGCCCTGTTCCTGGCACCAACTCAATTGTAAATCCAACCTCTCACCTAGGAGGAAATTCCTCAATGTCATCAGGAAACACCTCAGGAAATTCACAAACAATTGGGATTTGCTCTAAGCTTTGTTCCTCGCCTGACACACTCGCGGCTAGAAGCATAACACCTTGACACTCCTGCCCTGAACAGTTTACTACCACATAGTTCAAGGAACAACCATTCACCACAACCGGCCCTTCTGACCCTTCAGGCATAAAATGCAATGATTTCTCAAAACAGTTCAACAAAACACAATTCTTAGGCAACCAGTCCAATCCCAAGATAAGATCGAGGCCAGTCATCGGCAAACAGATCAAGTCATGAACAACATCGCGTTGTTTAACCTTAAAAGAAACTTGTGGACACCCTAACTTAGTTATCATGGCTTCGTGGGTGGCATTATACACCTTCAGATCGTAACCTAACACCACAATCTTCAGTCCTAACTCACTAGCCTTCTCAAATGCAATGAATGAATGCGATGCTCCAGAATCAAACAGGGCATTTAAAATTTGACCGGTCATTTCACAGTTACCTCGGATAAGTGTCTCGGACCCTTCGGCACCCACAGTGGAGGTAGTGAATACCCGACCACCCTACTGTACTTCCAGGTTCCCCAATGGTGCACGAAATTGTGATCTCCAGGCTCGAACAAATCCTGGTAATGGCTCCAAAGCTTGGTGCTCTGATCTTAATTCATAATTGTCACAACTTCGATACAACTAACCAGCAAGTGCACTGGGTCGTCCAAGTAATACCTTACGTGAGTAAGGGTCGAATCCCACGGAGATTGTTGGTATGAAGCAAGCTATGGTCACCTTGCAAATCTCAGTCAGGCAGATATAAAGTGATAATGGTGTTTTCGAATATTATATAATAAAATAGGGATAGAGATACTTATGTAAATCATTGGTAGGAATTTCAGATAAGCGAATGGAGATACTTTTTGTTCCTCTGAACCTCTGCTTTCCTGCTATCTTCATCCAATCAGTCTTACTCCTTTCCATGGCTGGCTTTATGCAAGGGCATCACCGTTGTCAGTGGCTACATCCCCTCCTCTCAGTGAATAATATGCTCACGCACCCTGTCATGGCACGGCTATTCATCTGTCGGTTCTCAATCATGCTGGAATAGGATTCACCCTCCTTTTGCGTCTGTCACTAACGCCCAGCACTCGCGAGTTTGAAGCTCGTCACAGTCATTCAATCATTGAATCCTACTCGGAATACCACAGACAAGGTTTAGACTTTCCGGATTCTCTTGAATGCCGCCATCATTCTAGCTTACGCCACGAAGATTTCGGTTAGGAGATCTAAGAGATATTCATTCTAGCTTATTTCATGTAGAACAGAAGTGTTTGTCAGGCACGCGTTCATAAGGGAGAAGGATGATGAGCGTCACACATAATCATCACCTTCATCACGTTCTTGGGTGCGAATGGATATCTTAGAAGCGAAATAAGATGAATTGAATAGAAAACAGTAGTACTTTGCATTAATCTTTGAGGAACAGCAGAGCTCCACACCTTAATCTATGGAGTGTAGAAACTCTACCGTATGAAAATACATAAGTGAAGGTCCAGGCATGGCCGTGTGGCCAGCCCCTATGGTCTAAGAACAATGCGTTCCAAGATCCCTAAAAAGACTAGTAAAAGGTCCTATTTATAATAAACTAGTCACTAGGGTTTACATGAGTAAGTAATTGATGCATAAATCCACTTCCTGGGTCCACTTGGTGTATGTTTGGGCTGAGCCTGAGTGTTGCACGTGCAGAGGCCATTTGTGGAGTTGAACGCCAGTTTCTGTGCCAGTTTGGGCGTTCAGCTCTGGTTTTGGATCCTTTTCTGGCGCTGGACGCCAGATTTGGGCAGAAGGCTGGCGTTGAATGCCGGTTTACGTCGTCTATTCTTGGCCAAAGTATGAACTATTATATATTTCTGGAAAGCCCTGGATGTCTACTTTCCAACGCAATTAAAAGCGCGCCATTTCGAGTTCTGTAGCTCCAGAAAATCCACTTTGAGTGCAGGGAGGTCAGAATCCAACAGCATCAGCAGTCCTTTTTCAGCCTCTGAATCTGATTTCTGCTCAAGTCCCTCAATTTCAGCCAGAAAATACCTGAAATCACAGAAAAACACACAAACTCATAGTAAAGTTCAGAAATGTGAATTTAACATAAAAACTAATGAAAACATCCCTAAAAGTAACTAGATCCTACTAAAAACATACTAAAAACAATGCCAAAAAGCGTATAAATTATCCGCTCATCACAACACCAAACTTAAATTGTTGCTTGTCCCCAAGCAACTGAAAATCAAATAGGATAAAAAGAAGAGAATATACTATAAATTCCAAACTATCAATGAAACAGAGCTTCAATCATATGAGCGGGACTTATAGCTTTTTGCCTCTTGAATAGTTTTGGCATCTCACTCTATCCATTGAGGTTCAGAATGATTGGTATCTATAGGAACTTCAGATTTTGAATAGTGTTATTGACTCTCCTAGTTCAGTATGGTGATTCTTGAACACAGCTTCTTTATGAGTCTTGGCCGTGGCCCTAAGCACTTTGTTTTCCAGTAATACCACCGGATACATAAATGCCACAGACACATAATTGGGTGAACCTTTTCAGATTGTGACTCAGCTTTGCTAAAGTCCCCAATTAGAGGTGTCCAGGGTTCTTAAGCACACTCTTTGTTTTTGCTTTGGACCTTGACTTTAACCGCTCAGTCTCAAGTTTTCACTTGACACCTACACGCCACAAGCACATGGTTAGGGACAGCTTGGTTTAGCCGCTTAGACCAGGATTTTATTCCTTTAGGCCCTCCTATCCACTGATGCTCAAAGCCTTGGGATCCTTTTTATTTGCCCTTGCCTTTTGGTTTTAAGGGTTATTGGCTTTTTCTGCTTGCTTTTTCTTTTTCTTTCTATTTTTTTTCGCCTATTTTTTTCTTTTTTTCTTCTTCTTTTTTTTTTTTTTTCTGCAAGCTTTGTTCTTTGCTGCTTTTTCTTGCTTCAAGAATCATTTTTATGATTTTTCAGATTATCAAATAACATGTCTCCTAGTCATCATTCTTTCAAGAGCCAACATATTTAACATTCTTAAACAACAACTTCAAAAGACATATGCACTGTTCAAGCATACATTCAGAAAACAAGAAGCATTGTCACCACATCAATATAATTAAACTAAGTTCAAGGATAAATTCGAAACTCATGTACTTCTTGTTCTTTTGAATTAAAACATTTTTCATTTAAGAGAGGTGATGGATTCATAGGACATTCATATCTTTAAGACAAAGTTACTAACTACTAATGATCATGTAATGAGGACACAAACATAGATAGGCACATAACATAGAAAACGAAAAACAGAGAAAGCAAAAACAAGGAATGAATCCACCTTAGTGATGGTGGCGTTTCCTTCTTGAGGAACCAATGATGTCCTTGAGCTCTTCTATGTCTCTTCCTTGTCTTTGTTGCTCCTCCCTCATTGCTTTCTGATCTTCTCTTATTTCATGGAGCATGATGGAGTGCTCTTGATGTTCCACCCTTAGTTGTCCCATATTGGAACTCAATTCTTCTAGGGAGGTGTTGATGTGCTCCCAATAGTTTTGTGGAGGAAAGTGCATTTGAGGCATTTCCGGAATCTCATGGTGATGAGCTTCTTGCGCCTCTTGAGCTCCATGACTGGGCTCTCTTGCTTGCTCCATCTTTTTCTTAGTGATGGGATTTTCCTCTTTAATGAGGATATCTCCCTCTATGTCAATCCCAGCTGAATTGCATAGGTGGCAAATGAGGTGAGGAAAGGCTAACCTTGCCATAGTGGAGGACTTGTCAGCCACCTTGTAGAGTTCTTGAGGTATAATCTCATGAACTTTCACCTCTTCTCCAATCATGATGCTATGGATCATGATGGCCCGGTCTATAGTAACTTCAGACCGGTTGCTAGTGGAAATGATTGAGCATTGAATAAACTCCAACCATCCTCTAGCTATAGGCTTGAGGTCCAATCTTCTTAGTTGAACCGGCTTGCTTTTGGAGTCAATCTTCCATTGAGCTCCTTCTACACATATGTCCATAAGGACTTGGTCCAACCTTTGATCAAAGTTGACTCTCCTTGTGTAGGGGCGTGCGTTTTCTTCCATGTATGGTAAGTTGAACGCCAACCTCACATTCTCCGGACTAAAATCTAAGTATTTCCCCCGAACCATTGTAACATAGTTCTTTGGATCCGGGTTCTTACTTTGATCATGGTTCTTGGTGATCCATGCATTGGCATAGAACTCTTGAACCATTAGGATGCCGACTTGTTGGATGGGTATTGTTAGAACTTCCCAACCTCTTCTTTGAATTTCATGTCGGATCTCCGGATACTCATTTCTTTTGAGTTTAAAAGGGACCTCAGGGATCACCTTCTTCTTGGCCACAACATCATAGAAGTGGTCTTGATGGGCTTTGGAGATGAACCTTTCCATCTCCCATGACTCGGATGTGGAAGCTTTTATCTTCCCTTTCCCTCTTCTAGAGGATTCTCCGGTCTTAGGTGCCATCAATGGTAATGGAAAAACAAAAAAGCTATGCTTTTACCACACCAAACTTAGAATATTGCTCGCTCTCGAGCAATAAACAAAAGAATAGATGAAGAAGAAGAAGAAATGGAGGAGAGGGAGAGGGTGATGTGGTTCGGCCAAGAAGGGTATAGAGGGGTTGTGTTGTGTGAATTTGAAGAAGAGTGGAGGGCTTTATATAGGGAAGGGAAGGGGGGGGAAGGTTTCGGCCATATGGGTGGGTTTGGGTGGGAAATTGGTTTTGAATTTTGAAGGTAGGTGGAGTTTATGAGGTAGGTTTATGGGGAAGAGTGGGTGGATGTGAGTGGTGAAGGTTTAATGGGGAAGAGAGATTGAGGTGATTGGTGAAGGGCTTTTAGGGAAGAGTGTTTATGGGGTTGTGTGAAAGAGAGTGGTGAGAAGAAGTGAGTGGAGGTAGGTGGGGATCCTGTGGGGTCCACAGATCCTGAGTGGATCCTGTAGGGTCCACAGATCCTGAGGTTTTCAAGGATTTACATCCCTGCACCCCTTAGGCATGTAAAAATGCCTTTGTATCCAACTCTGGGCGTTCAGCGCCAGATTGGTGGCCATTTTGGGCGTTCAACGCCCATTTGTGTGCCATTTCTGGCGTTTGAACGCCAGAACCATGCCTGTTCTGGCGTTCAGCGCCCAGAAGCTGCCCATTTTGGGCGTTCAGCGCCAGAACCATGCTCTGTTCTGGCGCTGAACGCCAGACAGATGCTCCTCCAGGGTGTGATTTTTCTTCTGCTGTTTTTGATTCCGTTTTCAATTTTTCTATTTATTTTGTGACTCCACATGATCATGAACCTAAGAAAACACGAAAAACAATAAAAATAAGAATTAGATAAACATTGGGTTGCCTCCCAACAAGCGCTTCTTTAATGTCAATAGCTTGACAGTGGGCTCTCATGGAGCCTCACAGATGTGCAGAGCTTTGTTGAAACTCTCCAACACCAAACTTAGAGTTTGGTTGTGGCCTCCCAACACCAAACTTAGAGTTTGACTGTGGGGGCTCTGGTTGACTCTGCTTTGAGAGAAGCTTTTCAAGCTTCCTCTCCATGGTTGCAGAGGGAGATCCTTGAGTTTTGAATACAAGGGAGTTCTCATTCCATTGAAGGACTATTTCACATCTGTCAACATCAATCACAGCTCTTGCTGTGGCCAGGAAAGGTCTTCCTAGGATGATGGATTCATCCTCTTCCTTTCCAGTATCCAGGACTATGAAATCAGTAGGTATGTAAAGGCCCTCAACCTTTACTAATACATCTTCTACTTGTCCATAAGCCTGTTTTCTTGAGCTGTCTACCATCTCTAGTGAGATTTTAGCAGCTTGCACCCCATAGATTCCCAGTTTCTCTATTACACAGAGGGGCATGAGGTTTATTCCTGAACCAAGGTCACACAGAGCTTTAAAGATCATGGTGCCTATGGTACAGGGTATTATGAACTTTCCAGGATCCTGTCTCTTCTGAGGCAATGTCAGTTGATCTAGATCACTTAGTTCATTGATGAACAAGGGAGGTTCAACTTCCCAAGCATCAATGCCAAACAATTTGGCATTCAGCTTCATGATTGCACCAAGAAACTTGGCAGTTTGCTCTTCAGTGACATCCTCATTCTCTTCAGAAGAGGAATACTCATCAGAGCTCATGAAGGGCATAAGGAGGTTCAATGGAATCTCTATGGTCTCTAGATGAGCCTCAGAGTCCTTTGGTTCCTCAGAGGGAAGCTCCTTATTGGTCACTGGACGTCCCAGGAGGTCTTCCTCCTTGGGATTCACGTCCTCTCCTCTCCTCTCATGTTCGGCCATGATGCTTATGTCAATGGCCTTGCACTCTCCTTTTGGGTTCTCTTCTGTATTGCTTGGGAGAGTACTAGGAGGGATTTTAGTGATCCTTTTACTCAGCTGGCCCACTTGTGCTTCCAAATTTCTAATGGAAGACCTTGTTTCATTCATGAAACTTACAGTGGCCTTAGATAGATCAGAGACTAGATTTGCTAAATTAAAAGCATTTTGTTCAGAGTTCTCTGTCTGTTGCTGAGTGGATGATGGAAAAGGCTTGCTATTGCTAAACCTGTTTCTTCCACCATTATTAAAGCCTTGTTGGGGCTTTTGATCCTTCCATGAGAGATTTGGATGATTTCTCCATGTTGAGTTATAGGTGTTTCCATAAGGTTCACCTATGTAATTTACCTCTGCTATTGCAGGGTTCTCAGGATCATAAGCTTCTTCAGGAGAAGCCTCTTGAGTACTGTTGGATGCAGCTTGCATTCCATGCAGACTCTGAGAGATCATATTGACTTGCTGAGTCAATATTTTATTCTGAGCCAATATGGCATTCAGAGTATCAACTTCAAGAACTCCCTTCTTCATAGGCGTCCCATTACTCACAGGATTCCTTTCAGAAGTGTACATGAACTGGTTATTAGCAACCATGTCAATGAGTTCTTGAGCTTCTGCAGGCGTTTTCTTTAGGTGAATGGATCCACCTGCAGAAGTGTCCAGTGACATCTTAGATAGCTCAGATAAACCATCATAGAATATATCCAGGATGGTCCATTCTGAAAGCATGTCAGAAGGACACTTTTTGGTCAACTGTTTGTATCTTTCCCAAGCTTCATAGAGGGATTCACCTTCTTTCTGTCTGAAGGTTTGAACATCAGCTCTAAGCTTGCTCAGCTTTTGAGGAGGAAAGTACTTGGCTAAGAAAGCCGTGACCAGCTTATCCCAAGAGTTCAGGCTGTCTTTAGGTTGAGAATCCAACCATAATCTAGCTCTGTCTCTTACAGCAAAAGGGAAAAGCATGAGCCTGTAGACTTCAGGATCTACTCCATTAGTCCTAACAGTATCACATATCTGCAAGAATTCAGTCAAGAACTGAAAAGGATCTTCAGATGAAAGTCCATGAAACTTGCAGTTCTGCTGCATCAGAGAAACTAATTGAGGTTTCAGCTCAAAGTTGTTTGCTCCAATGGCAGGAATGAAGATGCTTCTTCCATGTAAATTGGAATTAGGTGCAGTGAAGTCACCAAGCATTCTCCTTACATTATTATTATTTTCGGCTGCCATCTCCTCTTCCTGTTCGAAAATTTCTGAAAGGTTATCTCTGGATTGTTGTATTTTAGCTTCTCTTAATTTTCTCTTCAGAGTCCTTTCAGGTTCTGGATCTGCTTCCACAAGAATGTTCTTATCCTTGCTCCTGCTCATATGACAAAGAAGAAGGCACAGAAAAATAATAATAATAATAGAGATCCTTTATACCACAGTATAGGGATCCCTTTGTGAGTGGAAGAAAAGAGGGGGAGACAAAAAATGTGATGTAAAGGAAGAAACACAACTGTACGGATGGAAGAGATGTGAGATGAGATGTTAGGATATGAATGAATAAATAGAATAGGATGGGGGAGGTATAATTTTCGAAAATTATTTTGAAAAAGAGTTAGTGATTTTTGAAAAATGGTTTTTGAAAAATGTTAGAAATTTTCGAAAAATTTTTAAAATTTAAAAAATAAAAATAATTAGTTAATAAAAAAGAAATTTTTGAAAAAGAGGGAAGATATTTTCGAAAATTAGAGAGAGAGAGAGTTAGTTAGGTAGTTTTGAAAAAGTTAAGAAACAACCAAAAAGTTAGTTAGTTAGTTGAAACAAATTTGAAAAGATAAGAGGTTAGGAAGATAGAAAAGATATTTTTGAAAAGATATTTTTGAAAAAGATAAGATAAGAAGATATTTTAGAAACTAATTTTGAAAAAGATTTGAATTTTTTTTAAAATCTCAATTAATGACTTGATTCATAAGAAATCACAAGATATGATTCTAGAACTTAAAGTTTGAATCTTTCTTAACAAGTAAGTAACAAACTTCAAATTTTTGAATCAAAACATTAATTGATTATGTTATTTTCGAAAATTTGGTATAAAAATAAGAAAAAGATTTTTGAAAAACATTTTTGGAATTTTCGAAAATAACTAAGAATTTTGAAAAAGATTTGATTTTTGAAAAAGATTTTGAAAAAGATAAGATTTTCAAATTGAAAATTTGATTTGACTCATGAGAAACAATTTGATTTTAAAATTTTTTGAAAAAGTCAATCCAAATTTTCGAATTTGATGAGAGAAAAAGGGAAAGATATTTTTTTGATTTTTGAATTTTTATGATGAGAGAGAAAAACACAAAAAAATGCAATGCATGAAATTTTTAGATCAAAACATGTGATGCATGCAAGAATGCTATGAATGTCAAGATGAACACCAAGAACACTTTGAATGTCATGATGAACATCAAGAACATATTTTTGAAAAATTTTTAATACAAAGAAAACATGCAAGACACCAAACTTAGAATTCTTTAATGCTTAGGCACTAAGAATTCAAGAATGCATATGATAAACATGAAAAGACACAAAACGAAAAATCATCAAGATCATACAAGAAGACTTACCAAGAACAACTTGAAGATCATGAAGAACACTATGAATGCATGATATTTTCGAAAAATGCTAGATGCATATGCAAGTGACACCAAACTTATGATATGACTCAAGACTCAAACAAGAAACAGAAAATATTTTTGATTTTTATGATTTTCTAATTTTTTTTGGATTTTTATTTTATATTTTTCGAAAATAGTCTTGAAAAAGAAAAATAAGGATTCCAAAATTTTTAATATGAATTCCAGGAATCTTGCATTCTTAGTCTAAAGCTTCAGTCCAGGAATTAGACATGGCTCACTAGCCAGCCAAGCTTTCAAAGAAAGCTCCAGTCCAAAACACTAGACATGGCCAATGGCCAGCCAAGCTTTAGCATTTAACACCAGAGTATATTGATCTTGATAACAAATTGTTGCTCATCATTTATCAAGTATGTAACTTACCTCTGATGGTTTGGAAGCCTCAGTCTAAAAGGATTTAGACATGGCTTTACAGCCAGCCAGGCTTCACATGCTTCATGAAACACTAGAATTCATTCTTAAAAATCTTGAATAAAATTTTTGAAAAATTTTTATTTTTTTTTTCGAAAACAAAAGAGAAATTTTTTTTTGAAATATTTTTGAAAAGAAAACAAAAAGAAAATTACCTAATCTGAGCAACAGGATGAACCGTCAGTTGTCCAAACTCAAACAATCCCCGGCAACGGCGCCAAAAACTTGGTGCACGAAATTGTGATCTCCAGGCTCGAACAAATCCTGGTAATGGCTCCAAAGCTTGGTGCTTTGATCTTAATTCATAATTGTCACAACTTCGATACAACTAACCAGCAAGTGCACTGGGTCGTCCAAGTAATACCTTACGTGAGTAAGGGTCGAATCCCACGGAGATTGTTGGTATGAAGCAAGCTATGGTCACCTTGCAAATCTCAGTCAGGCAGATATAAAGTGATAATGGTGTTTTCGAATATTATATAATAAAATAGGGATAGAGATACTTATGTAAATCATTGGTAGGAATTTCAGATAAGCGAATGGAGATACTTTTCGTTCCTCTGAACCTCTGCTTTCCTGCTATCTTCATCCAATCAGTCTTACTCCTTTCCATGGCTGGCTTTATGCAAGGGCATCACCGTTGTCAGTGGCTACATCCCCTCCTCTCAGTGAATAATATGCTCACGCACCCTGTCACGGCACGGCTATTCATCTGTCGGTTCCCGATCATGCTGGAATAGGATTCACCCTCCTTTTGCGTCTGTCACTAACGCCCAGCACTCGTGAGTTTGAAGCTCGTCACAGTCATTCAATCATTGAATCCTACTCGGAATACCACAGACAAGGTTTAGACTTTCCGGATTCTCTTGAATGCCGCCATCATTCTAGCTTACGCCACGAAGATTTCGGTTAGGAGATCTAAGAGATATTCATTCTAGCTTATTTCATGTAGAACAGAAGTGTTTGTCAGGCACGCATTCATAAGGGAGAAGGATGATGAGCGTCACACATAATCATCACCTTCATCACGTTCTTGGGTGCGAATGGATATCTTAGAAGCGAAATAAGATGAATTGAATAGAAAACAGTAGTACTTTGCATTAATCTTTGAGGAACAGCAGAGCTCCACACCTTAATCTATGGAGTGTAGAAACTCTACCGTATGAAAATACATAAGTGAAGGTCCAGGCATGGCCGTGTGGCCAGCCCCTATGGTCTAAGAACAATGCGTTCCAAGATCCCTAAAAAGACTAGTAAAAGGTCCTATTTATAATAAACTAGTCACTAGGGTTTACATGAGTAAGTAATTGATGCATAAATCCACTTCCTGGGCCCACTTGGTGTATGTTTGGGCTGAGCCTGAGTGTTGCACGTGCAGAGGCCATTTGTGGAGTTGAACGCCAGTTTCTGTGCCAGTTTGGGCGTTCAGCTCTGGTTTTGGATCCTTTTCTGGCGCTGGACGCCAGATTTGGGCAGAAGGCTGGCGTTGAACGCCAGTTTACGTCGTCTATTCTTGGCCAAAGTATGGACTATTATATATTGCTGGAAAGCCCTGGATGTCTACTTTCCAACGCAATTGAAAGCGCGCCATTTCGAGTTCTGTAGCTCCAGAAAATCCACTTTGAGTGCAGGGAGGTCAGAATCCAACAGCATCAGCAGTCCTTTTTCAGCCTCTGAATCTGATTTCTGCTCAAGTCCCTCAATTTCAGCCAGAAAATACCTGAAATCACAGAAAAACACACAAACTCATAGTAAAGTCCAGAAATGTGAATTTAACATAAAAACTAATGAAAACATCCCTAAAAGTAACTAGATCCTACTAAAAACATACTAAAAACAATGCCAAAAAGCGTATAAATTATCCGCTCATCACCCAACAATGGCACCGATATTCCGAGGGTTACCTGAAACTGAAGGTCGATCTTGGATGAGATCTGCTTTGGTGGCCGGAGCTGTTGTGTCCGACTTATTTGACTTTAGTGGTGCTGCTGATCCTTGATCACCGAAGAGTGGTGGTACCTGCAAGAGACTCCGATGCTTAAGTTAGCATGGGCTTTGAGCAGGTATTTTGTGTAGAATCAGAGTATGAGTTATAGCTGGGTGCTCCAGTGTATTTATAATGTTGTGGGCTGACCTTTCTAGATAAGATAAGTTAGTTATCTTATCTTATCTTTGAGTGAAGTCATCTTATCTTTTAGGCCAACCGCCTTTGGAGTGGGCTGTGTCCCTCTGTTTGGGCCTACTTGGTCCTTTATAGTGATTTGGCCGAGCTCTTTAAAGAGAGGTCGGTAGCGATCCAACCTTAAGAGGTCGGATGTTCCTGTCTGAAGTCAGCCCGGGTCGCATAGCTCGACCCGGGGTATGAACAGTGCCCCTACTTGGGCTCGATCTTACCCTTAAGGTCGTGTCTTTAGACTTCGACCCTTTGAGGAAGTCGAGCTCGAGCATGTTTAGTCGATTTCCTGTATAACTCCTGCTGGGACTCCTTGAATGCGAAGCATTTTTCTTCCTTTTCCTTTTTAATTGTAGTGAGCTGATAGGAAAGATTTTGCTCGATGGTATAAAATTTCCTCAAATGAATGAATTCTCGTTCCAAGTATAGTTCTACACCAACAAACAATCCTCCCAATAAAAAATTTGGTTGTCACAAGTACAAACCCCAATAAGAATTAACCGAAGTATTTAGACTCTGGGTCATCTCACAAGGAATTTCAATGAAGTGTTTAATTATTGGCTATAAAGGGGTTAAGGGGTTTTGATTTGGTAATTAGCAAGGAAATGTAAAAGCAAGAAAGTAAACAACAAGAACTAATAAAAGAAATAAAAGAACTCTTGGCTAAGACATAGGTAAATTGAGATCACCATCCTTGTCTACAAACCATATATTAACAATCATGAGAGGCCAACCTATTAAGTCTACCTCCAAAAGCTTTAAGTACGTAATGTCTACTCCTAAGCTTGAAGTACGTCAAATAGGCTTGATCACATCAACCCATAAGTCCCAACCTATCTACTAATTAGATTAGTAGTGGGTTAGTGTCAATGAGTATCAAATTGATCACCAAGGGTTCTCAAATCACCAAATCATTGAGACCCAATGACTCAAGGTCACTCAATTTCCTTAGCCTAGGCCAAGAGTAAAGGAAACTACTCAAAAACTAGAGAAAATATTTTATCAAACACCTAATGTGCAAGGAAAATAAGCATCACAAATTGCAAGAATTAACAAAACCCATAACTATCATAAGCAAGAAATCAACAAAAATAATGAAGATAAACATAGAAGAGACATGGAAACATAAATTTGCATTAAAGGAAATCAAGATCCAACAATTGTTCATCAACATAAAAGAGAGTAAAATAAGAAACTAACAAGAGAAACTAAGAAGATTAAGACAATAGAACACTAAAATGTAAAGAGAATTGAAATCAAAATAATAATTGAGAGAGAAATTTGAGAGTGATTAACCTAACTTAACCGTAATTTCTATCCTAATTCTAGAGAGAGGAGAGAGCCTCTCTCTCTAGAATTCTACCCTAAAACATGATGAAAACTCAACTATGACTACTTGGTTCATTCTCCCTTCAATCCTTGGGTTCAATAGCATCATAAATGAGTTGGATTGGGCCCAAAATGAGCTACAAATCGCCCATAACGAGTTGCCCAAAGTGGACCCACGTTGCTCCATCGGCGCGCACACGTACAGTGCGCGTGCACATCCCTAGACGTCAAGAAACTATGGCAAATTTTATATCATTTTGAAGCCCCAGATGTTAGATTTCCAATGCAACTAGAACTGCATCATTTGGACCTCTGTAGCTCAAGTTATGGTCAATTGAGTGCGAAGAGGTCAGGCTTGACAGCTTTACGGTTCCTTCATTTCTTCATGAGTTCTCCCACTTTGCATGCTTTTCTCCTCACTTCTTCCATCCAATACTTGCCTTATGAACTGAAATCACTCAACAAATATATCAAGGCATCGAATGGAATTAAAGTGAGTTAAAAATTTAGCTATTTTAAGGCCTAAAAAGCATATTTTCACACTTAAGCACAAATTTAGGGAGAATTACAAAACCATGCTATTTCATTGAATAAATACGGGAAAAGGTGATAAAATTCTCCAAATTAAGCACAAGATAAACCACCAAATTGGGGTTTATCACGCGCATTTGCACTTTCTTGGGAACGTGCGAGGGTTTAAATCTCATTAATTTTCCTTAGCCGTTTTATCTCTTCCCTCTTTTGCATTTCATTTTGAATTTTAAAGAATCATTTTTTCGTTTCTTCTCTCCTTTCTCTTCGCTCTTTGTTTGTTATTTGCTGTGGTGCTTCGTTCCCTCGCTTTCACGCCCCAAGCCTTCCATTTTCTTTCCCTGAAAGCGATTGTTTGGTTGTGGATTTCGTCGTTCTCTTGGCTTCGAGCAGTTATCGTCTTCTCTTCTGCAGGTTGGTCTTTCTTCTTACTTTCGATAATCGTCTTTTCTGCATGCTTTCATTGTAAAGTTTTGATTTTGTATTTAAGTTTTGCTCTGAGAAGCTTCTGATTCTTTCTACAAAAAGATTGTATCTTTGCGTCTGATTGTTGTTGTGACTTTTTCCCCGTCACTCCTGTTTGAGAAAAATGTGTGCCTTCCGGTAATCTTTCCATAGGGTTTTTGGTTGACACTGTTCCTGTCTCTTTTCATCCTTGCATGACCTCTTCTTGTACAGAGCTTTTGTTTGAACTGTTGGTAGAAAAAAAAGGTTGTAGCTTTTGATGATTTTTGCATGGTCTGTTGATGATGATGGCTTTCTTGTTGTTTGTATGGAGTGACGTTACCAGAGAAGAATTGATCTCTTTGTATTTTCTATTGAGAGGTGTTAGGGTATAGACTGTCGACTTCCCTTTTTCTGAATTCTTGCCTTGTTGTTGCTTCCAAAGGGTGCACCTGGACTTTAGTGTGAGTCCTGGGATTTTTCTTTTACTGCCATATCTGACACTTGCTGATTATTATTTTTTATTATCCGAGTTGTTTCCTTATTTGTCCAAGTTGTTTGGTAGTAATCCATTTCTTCTTTTTCTTACTGTAGGGATAGTTGGCCTATGTCTTCCCAAAAAAAATATTGTTGAGATGTTTACTAAGATACTTGACGGCATGTCTGACTGGCTGGACTCCATAGTCTTAATGTGTGTTACCGTGGCTGACTCTGAGTACTGTGTAAGACTTAAGAGGTTCCATAGGATTTGTAGTGATAGGGACGAGGAGAAGAATTATGAGTTGGTGTCATCTGACCCTAAGGAGAGGGTTAGTTTTCCTTCCTTGGCTTAGGGGGAACGGTCCTTTTTCTATGTTTATGACTACTTTTTTAATCAGTTGAATATCACCATCTCTTTTACCACTTTTGAGACCGACCTGTTGTGGTCTGGCAATGTAGCCCCTTCTCAGCTCCATCCGAACTCATGGGGTTTCATAAAAAATTTTCAACTGTTGTGTCAGGAATTGGGTGTCCACCTACCCAAACTCTCTTTCTTTATCTTTTTGTGTTGACAAAGCCTGGGGTAACTAAGAAGAAAGCCTCTTGGATTTCTTTCCGAGCTACTCAAGGGAAGAAAGTTTTTTCTATGTATGATGAGTCCTTTCGCGACTTCAAGAACTATTACTTTAAGGTCTGAGCTGTTGAGGGAGCTCGGCCATTCTTTTTAGATGAAAATAATGAACCCACCTTCCCTTTATCGTGGCCAAAGGATCCAGTAGTAGTTAAGTACTCTTGGGAGAGCTTGAGTGAGTTAGAACAAGCTGTTGTTGGTGTTTTAGAGGAGAACGGGGGGGGGGGGGGAACCTCCCCATCTGGAAATGAAGAGGTTTCTAGGAGATCCTTCCCTCCTCCGTGTCGAACTGGATAGTGTTCGACTTCATTGTATAATGGCTTTTTTCTGTTTATTTGTCGACTTATCTCTTATGGGTTTGTGACGCTGTTTCCCTGGTTCCTTTTTTCAGAAATGGTGAAGTCCACAGATTCCATGAAGGCCTTTCGTAGGGCTAAGAAGGCGACGACTGTACAGAACTTGTCGGCAAAGGCTTCGGGGGAAGGGTCTTCTCAGGTGCAGCAGCCGACTTCTAATGCTTTCGGGTCGAGGAAGATCATTACGACTCCTCAAGTCCAGACGATTCCTTCTGACCCAGTTCGGCCATCTTCTGGTGCTCCCACTGTAGCTGGTCCTCCCCCAAAATGCCAAAAAACTGCTGTTTCTTATGATCTAAATGCCAAGGACTTTGATGGTGTAGGTTTTGCTACAGAACTGATTGCTCCCTACGGTAGTATTCTTTTGGATGATGTGTCAATTCTTCATCATCTTGATTTTATTGCGAGTAGTAGTATCCGAGTGGCTAATGTTGGGGCAGCCCTTTCCCGGGTTATCAAGGAGTCCCCTGTTCGTGCCACTAAGGCTTTTATGGAGGAAGCCAAGGCTGAGTTTGACAGGATTAAGGGCTTGAAGGATGAGCTTGATGCTAAGGTAACTAAGCTGGAGATGGATATGGAAAGGGAAAAATCCCGAGCTACTGCTGCCGAGGCTGCTGCAAACCTGGCTGAGGAGGCGGCAAAAAAATATAAGGAGAGTTATACTCGCACTTATGGCGAGCTGCTGGAATTTAAGGAAAAGCTTGAGTCTGCCCAGGCTGATTATACCGAACTCCAAGGTCATCTGGTGGGTAGTGTGACTGATGCATATGAGAACTTGAAAGCCCAAGTCCGAGTTCTTGCTCCTGAGCTCGACCTGACTCTTTTTAGTTTGGACAATGTGGTGGAGGACGGCAACATAGTGCCTGCCCCTGATGATGAGGATGAAGGGCCTCCTCTTGTGCCACCCGAAAAGGTCGCAACTACCTCAGCCTCTTCCGTCCCTTCTGAAGCCGACCAGCCAGAGTCTGATCCTGACGTGCAGTTCTTGAACAGGTCGGATGGAACTGTTGATGCCGTTTCGATCGCGACCATTCCTCCAGCCAAGGATGCCACTACTAGGGAGAATTTAGATCCTTTATAATTTTCTTGTGTTTGTATTATAGTCTGATTTGTGGAATTTTGAACTTTTTTGTGTAAGTCTTTGGTTGACTTTCTCCGACACTTTTGGTTGCTTTTCTTAGCAACCTTATTTTGCAAAACAGAATACTTTAAACTCTGAGGCTGCTCTTCAGTAGTAGCCTTTTGAGTCTTTAAATGCTTTATTATAGATATGCTTTTGCTAGTTTGTTAGTCACAGGTTTGTAACTTTTGTGGATTTCTTCCTGTCCGATCTCTTTTGCTATGGGGTTTTTATCCCCTTTGGATTATGCCTTGCTTTCTGCTTGAGCGAGGTCGTCCTTTGGTGTCCGGGCTGACTTGTCTGATGACTTTTTAGTGTTCTTTATAGAACCTTTTTAGTCATCGACTTCCTTGTAGCCCTATTCCTTTATTTGAGCGGAGCTGTTTCCCTTTTGAGCCTTAAGTTGTTTCTCAACCTTTTAGCTTGTTCTTTGAGATCGTGCTTTGCGCCTTTTCTTGGCTGACGTTTGGCCTATAGGACTTCGTTGTCCGGGCTTTTTAGTCACATTCCAACAACTTTTTAGGTAGTGTTCTGATTAGGAACCTTTTCTTTATAGTTTGTTTGGATGACTTTTTAGCGCCGTCTCGATTTGTGCTTTTGCTTTCTATGTAGTGTCTTTTTTGCAAGACTTGTACCTTTATAGCGAAGCAGCTCGGACCTTTTGGAGGTGTCTTTGTCCCTTTTTAGTGATCATTTCTTTGGTCTGACTTCTCTGTCGAGTCTTATTAAGTTATTTTTAGTAATCCATTTTTAGTCAGACCTCGTCAGGTCGCTTTTTATGGGTTACTTTTTATAACTTCTTGCATTAATCTGCTTCTATCGCTTTCACCTTGCCGACTTCTTTGTAATTGGTCGATGAATTTGTTTTCACCTTGCCGACCCCTTTGTAATCGGACGATGAATTTGGTTTTCACCTTGCTGACCTCTTTGTAATCGGACGATGAATTTGGTTTTCACCTTGCCGACCTCTTCGTAATCGGACTATGAATTTGGTTTTCACCTTGCCGACCTCTTCGTAATCGGACGATGAATTTTTGCGTTTTATGAGCTTAGATTAATGCGTCTTGGGAGGAAACTTTTTAGGGAATCTGAAAACTTTATTCAAATGATAATAAAAGATACAAATATGAACAAGAGTGTATACATATGAGTGCTTACCCTTCTAGATCTCGGCCTGGCGCCTCATTAAAAAACCTTTTCAGGAAAAAGAGTGCACCTTAACCCAAGATCTTTTATTTTTTTCTAACTATAGTACCTTTTTAGATTATAGGCATGCCATGACCTGGGTAGCTTTCGTCCCTCGAGGTCAGACACCTTGTAGTAATCTTTTCCCAATACTTCTGTTACTCGGTATGGTCCTTTCCAGTCAGCTGCTAGCTTCCCTTCTCCTGACCGACCGGCTCCAATATCATTTCAGATTAAGATGAGATCATTGGTGGTGAAGCTTCACTGGACTACCTTCCGATTATATCTCAGAGCCATTCAACGCTTTAGGGCTTCCTCTTTAATCCGGACTCTTTCTCGGACTTCTGGAAGTAGGTCGAGCTCTTCCCTTTGAGCCTGGGAGTTGGTATCTTCATTATAGACGATCATTCTAGGAGATCCTTCTTCTATTTCTACGGGGATCATTGTCTCCATTCCGTAAGCAAGTCGGAATGGCGATTCCCTAGTAGTTGAGTGTGGTGTTGTCTGATATGCCCATAGGACTTGCGGGAGCTCTTCAGCCCAAGCTCCCTTGGCATCCTGTAATCTTCGTTTTAACCCGGCTAGTATGACTTTGTTGGTGGCTTCTGCCTGTCCATTGGCTTGTGGGTGCTCTACAGAGGTGAACTGGTGCTTGATTTTTAAATCAGCTATCATTATCTGTGGTGATGGAGCATGGGACCCCAAACCTTGTGACAATGTTTCTTTATAGAAATTTTCGACTTCTTTGTGCAGTGGCATTAGCTAATGGCTCTGCTTCAATCCCCTTTGTGAAGTAGTCTACACCTACCATGAGAAACTTGACTTGTACGGATCCCTGGGGGAAGGGTCCAAGGAGGTCGAGCCCCCACTTTGCGAATGGCCAGGGTGAAGAAACACAGATGAGCTCCTCAGGTGGAGCTGTGTGGAAGTTGGCGTGCTTCTAGCATGGTGGGCATGTCTTGACAAACTCTGTTGCTTCCCTTTGCAAGGTCGGCCAGTAAAACCCAGCTCGGAGTACCTTTTTGGCAAGGGCTCGTGCCCCAAGGTGATTGTCGCACATGCCACTGTGGATCTCTTCAAGAACTTCCCTTGTAGCGGAGGTCGGGATGCATTTTAGGAGTGGTGTAGAGATTCCTCTCTTATATAGGACGTCTTGTATTATGGTGTAGTACTGTGCTTCTCATATTAGCCTTTTTGCCTCTTTTTTGTCTGCGGGAAGTGTTTCTGACTTGAGGTAGTTGATTATGGGAGTCATCCATCCTTGATCCTGTCCTGATATGGCTAGGATTTTTTCTTCCTCCAAGGTTGATGGACTTCGAAGTGTTTCTTGGATGAGACTTCTATTGTTGCCCCCTGGTTTGGTGCTGGCTAATGCTGATGCTATTGCCCAACTTCCTACGGTGAGGTATAGTATGAGCTCTTCACCTTCCCGAGGTCGAGTAAGGACAGGTGGTTGCCCAGAAATTTCTTGAAATCTTGGAAGGCTTGTTCGCATTCTGGGGTCCACTCAAACCTCTTTCCCTTCCTTAATGTTGCATAGAAAGGGAGAAATCTTAAGGCTGATCTAGCTAGGAACCTAGACAGAGCCGCTAGTCTTCCATTGAGCTGCTAGACCTCTTTTACACAGGTCAGATTCTTCATGTGAAGTATGGCCTGACACTTATTTGGGTTTGCTTCGATTCCTCTTTGGGTGAGCATGAAGCCCAGGAATTTGCCAGCTTCTACCGCGAAGGTGCACTTTGTGAGGTTAAGTCGCATACCATGCTTTCTGATGGTGTCGAACACTTTAGTGAGGTCAGACAACAACGATTCCTCCCTTTGTGTTTTTACCAGCATGTCATCTATATAAATCTCCATTTGCTTTCCGATGTGGTCGGTGAAGACTTTGTTCATAAGTCTTTGGTAGGTAGCCCCTGCGTTCTTGAGTCCGAAAGGCATAACTATATAGCAATAGTTTGCTTTACGGTTAGGAACAATGGCTTCTCTTGGTCGGGTTGATACATTGGGATTTGGTTGTATCTTGAGTAAGCGTCCATGAAGGAGAGGTATTGATAGCCTGACGAAGCGTCGACTAGTGTGTTGATGTTCAAAAGTAGGTAGGGATCTTTTAGGCAGGCTTTGTTGAGGTCGGTGTAATCGGTGCACATCCGCCACTTCCCGTTTGACTTTTTGACCAATACCACATTGGCTAGCCATAGTGGGTATTTCACTTCCCTTATGAACCTTGCCTTTAGTAAGGCCTGTACCTGCTCCTCCACAGCCTGCGACCTTTCTGGGCCGAGTTTCCTACGCTTTTGCTGTACTGGCCGAGATCCTGGGTATGCGGCTAACTTTTGACACATTAGTCCGGGATCAATACCTGACATGTCAACGGCCTTCCATGCAAAGAGGTCAGAATTATCTCGTATGAGTTTTATTAGCAATTCCTTTAAGTCTTCTCTCAGATTTGCTCCAATATTAGTTTTTTGCATGAATCGTCTCCAATTTGAACTTTTTGAGTCTCACCTTCTGGCTGAGGGCGGAGTTCTTCACGAGCTCAGATTCTCCCAAGTTCTATAGTGTTGGTTTCTTTTCCTCTGGGGTCTCCTTTGAGGTTCAGACTTTCGTTGTAATAACGTCGCGCGAGTTTTTGGTCTCCCTTTATGGTAGCAATCCCTTCCGGAGTGGGAAACTTCATGCATAGGTGTGGAGTGGAGACCACAGTGGCGAGCTGGTTTAACGTTGTCCGACCTATTAATGCATTGTAAGCCGAACTCACGTCGACTACAATATAGTCTATACTCAATGTCCTAGACCGAGTTCCTTTACCAAAGGTTGTATGCAGGGAGATGTATCCTAGTGGTTGAATCGGGGTGTCTCCCAGTCCGAACAAGTTATTCAGATACGCTCTGAGCTCTTTTTCTTGTAGGCCGAGCTTGTCAAAGGCAGATTTGAACAAAATGTCTGCGGAACTTACCTGGTCGATTAGTGTTCTGTGGAGGTTGGCGTTGGCCAGTATTATGGTAATGACCATGGGGTCATCATGCCCTGGGATGATGCCCACATCGTCTTCTTGGGTGAAGGTGATATTGGGGAGGTTGACCGACCTGTCTCCTCCTCCAACATGGTATACCTCTTTGAGGTGTCTCTTGCGTGACGACTTAGAGATCCCACCTTCTGCGAATCCCCATTTATCATATGAACATGTCTTTTCGGAGTGTGAGGTGGGCGTTCGACTCGTCCGACCTCTTCATCCCTTCTTATTTTTCTTGGCTCATCTGTTTTATTAACTAGAAACCGATCTAGTCTCCCTTCTCTTGTAAGTTTTTCAATGACATTCTTTAGATCAAAGCAGACATTGGTAGAATATCCATAGATTCGGTGATATTAGCAATACTCCGTCCGATTTCCTCCTCCTCTTTTATGTTTGATTGTTCGAGGGAGCGGGATCTTTTCAGTGTTGTATATCTTTCTGTATACATCCACAAGTGACACTCTGACCGAAGTGTAGTTGTGGTACTTTCGAGTTTTCTCAGCAAGCTAATCCTCCTTTTTCCTAGACTCTTTATCCTGATCTCGAAGTGGGTAGGAGAATCCAGATTTTGAGGTTTCTCTTAATCGAAAATTTTCCTCCATATTGATATACTTTTCTGCCCGTTCTTGTATCTCGTTCAGAGATGTTGGATATTTTTTGGATATTGAGTGGTTAAAAGGTCCCCTCTCAGGCCGTTGATGAGCCCCATGATGGCTGCTTCTGTCGGGAGACTTTGTATGTCGAGACATGCTTTGTTGAACTTTTTCATGTAACTGCGAAGGCTTTCCCAATCCCCTTGTTTAACTCCCAGTAAACTCGGAGCGTGCCTGGTCTTGTCCTTTTGGATGGAGAACCTGGCGAGGAACTTTTTGGCTAGGTCGTCAAAACTTGTGATTGATCTTGGAAGCAAACTGTCGAACCACTTTATTGCTGTTTTTGTTAGGGTAGTCGGGAAAGCTTTGCATCGAATTGCATCGAAGGCGTCTGTGAGGTACATCCTGCTTCTGAAATTGCTGAGATGATGGCTTGGATCAGAGGTACCATCATATGGGGTCATCTCAAAAGCTTTGAAGTCCTTTGGGACTTTAGTTTTCATGATCTCTTTAGTGAATGGATCTTGATCTTTGCGGGAGTTATCTTCATGGTTGGAATGAGCAGTTTTGGTTTTGAGATCGGCCTCGAGCTTTGCAAGTTTGTCCTCTAGCTCTCGGCGTCTTCTTGTTTCCCTCCGGAGGTCTCTTTCGGCTTTCCGCTGATGTTTGGCCTCCTGTTCTAGCTGTTTGTGGCGATTCTGATGTTCACGGAGGGCATCTAAAATTTCGATGTTTGGAGATTGCTTGTCCCCCTTGGTTTGAGGCATATCCTTTAATGTGGCATCCGTATTTTTAAGCGGGATTCTTTCTTTCAAACTGGAGTTGTGATCGTTGTCAAGGTTGTCCGCCATGATGATAGGATGACTTCTAGGTTCCCCAGCAATGGCACCAATGTTCTGAGGGTTACCTGAAACTGAAGGTCGATCTCGGATGAGATCTGCTATGGTGGCCGGAGCTGTCGTGTCCGACTTGTTTGACTTTGGTGGTGCTGCTGATCCTTGATCATCGGAGGGTGGTGGTACCTGCAAGAGACTCCGATGCTTAAGTTAGCATGGGCTTTGAGTAGGTATTTTGTGTAGAATCAGAGTATGAGTTATACCTAGGTGCTCCAGTGTATTTATAGTGTTGTGGGCTGACCTTTCTAGATAAGATAAGTTAGTTATCTTATCTTATCTTTGAGCGAAATCATCTTATCTTTTAGGCCAACCGCCTTTGAAATGGGCTGTGTCCCTCTGTTTGGGCCTACTTGGGCCTTTATAGTGATTTGGCCGAGCTCTTTAAGGAGAGGTCGGTGGCGATCCAACCTTAAGAGGTTGGATGTTCCTGTCTGAAGTCAGCCCGGGTCGCATAGCTCGACCTGGGGTATGAACAATGCCCCGGCTTCCCGTATGAGTAGCATAAACCCCAACTAGCCTTGCACGGAACACCGGGATGGTAACTCCCACATCTAGCACACGCCTGCTCATTCTAAGGCTACTTCCCAAATCTTCTCCCCGAAGCATTGTTGTTGTTGTTGTTGTTGGGCCTTCTAAAGTTATTCTGACCCTGAGTCCTCTGTGGTGCAAAACCTCCCCGCTTGAAGGGTGGACCTCTAGGAGTGAAACTCTTCCCTCGGTTTAGTGGGAATGATCCCCTCTGGCTTCTTCTTTTTGCAGCTGCCTTCTTCACACACTCTTCGGCAACTCTGCTCTTGTTTACCAACACAGAGAAGGTCCTGATCTCCATAGGCCCTACTGAGCTGTAGATTTCGCTTCGGAGCCCTCCTTCGTATTTCATGCATTTCCACTCCTCGAAGTCTCCCGGAGCTCCTTGACACATGCGGGAGAATCTGAACAACTCCTCAAACTTATCCGTATACTCGGATACAGACATAGTTCCCAGCTTCAGTTGCAGTAGTTCAAGTTCCTTGGCCGTTCTAGCGGAGTTCAGGAAGTACTTCTTGTAGAATTCCTCCTGGAAGGTATCCCAGGTGATAGGATCATCGCCCTGCTGTATGAGACGTCGGGTTTCCTGCCACCAATGTGACGCTTTCCCGGTGAGCAGATAAGTAGCAAACTCGACGCATTGTTCCTCGGGTACCAACTGCGCTTGCAGTGCTCGCTCCATAGCTTGAAACCAAGTGTCGGCTTCCGTTAGATTGGTAGTTCCCTTGAACTTTGGTGGATTAACCTTTAGGAAGGTCGCCAATGTCATTTGACCTTGAGTCCCGTTTCCGCCATTTCCCCCATTATGATTATTGTTGTTCATCTGCTGCCCGAGTGCCTCAACGGTGGCCTGCATAGCAGCAGCCATGTTCTGCAATGCAGCCATAAAGTTTACAGGGTCATTTTGATTGGTTTTCGGCCCTCGAGTACCGGCACGTCCTCTCCCACGGCCTCAACCGCGTCCACGAGGTGCCATCTGGTTCCTATACACACCAAACAATCGATATCAAGTTGATCAGTCCCAATATCGGAAGTTTAGTGCTCAAAGTCCCAAATGCATGCTCATGAACATTTATGCCAGTTATATCAATCAGATATCCTAATAGCACATAAATACAAACACAGAAAATGCACAGAAGCATAGTCAATCCGTCCCTTAGGCTCTACAGGAACGAATTACTCTGATACTATAATATAACACCCTACCACACAGAGTCTTATGCTTAAGTCATAAAACAGAGGTGAGGTATTACAACCTCTAAAAATAAAATTTAGTACGTATAGTATTGCAAAAATGTTTATAACTAGGAGCTTTTGAAGAAAAGTGGGTAAATCAAAATCGTTAAATCAAAAAGTGCAACACTCCGATCGATAACGTTAACGAATAGACAAGGAGTAAGTTAAAGCGAAGAAATATACAAAGAGTTCCAAAATACATATATCAAGGCCCGAGACTCGGTTTGCGAAGATAACCAGTCCAGCATAACAATATACATACATATATAATAAGGAAGCCCCAAAAGAACCCAACAAACAAAATACAAAGCTTGTTTCTCCAAAATAACCTCTAAGAGGAGTAAATACAAAATACATATACAGTGGAGAATATAGTATCTAAGCAGGTATATAATAACCAAAATAAAATCCCCCAAAAGCTAAGGATCTCCGCCAAGAGGAAGTCTCCAACATGCCTCAGCGATGAGCCTCTCGTCCTGCATCTGAAAACCACAAAATCCGCATGGGTCCGATTCTCAGCATGGTAACAGTGCCCAAATATCTAACATGTAATGTCCTGGGAAAGCTGAAGGCAATCCTAGAACTTCCATATTATAATCAAAGCATATAAATACCGCTAAACCATGAGAAATGTAAAAGTAGGCAACTAACTTAAGGATCTTCAATTCTAACTAAATCTCCCCTTCTAAATCCTGCAAACCTCCCAACTGCCAACAGTAATATAAATGCAAGCACAAGTATATCAGGCAAAGAAATGCACAAGTAGGAAGCAGATACGACAATTAAGTAAGTAGCAATTAATGATGCAGTCAATTAGGCAATCCAGACAAATCACATAGAATGCATATGATGCATGCCTGTCCTAGTGGCTGATGAGTCTCATATGTCAGTTATAAAGCCAACCCGACAAGTTCTAGTAGCTAACCATTGAACTGTCCCTCTGTCTGCATCCCAACTCGAGTTATACTCAGCATAAGTCATCATTTCATATATATCCAACACCCTTACTGGTGTATATTTATGGGGACGAGCTCATTCGGGACTTTCACAGTGCCCGGCCACACTTACGATATAGGGTCAGCAGAGTATCGAGTCTCCACCTGGAGCACGTGGTGGCTAGCTACTGCTTTCACCCAGGGAAACTCGTATCTCAGATAGGTGGAGTGCAAATAATCATAATATCAACGATTCAATTAAGCATATATGCATTTAATCACATCCATACAGTAATATTTATCTCAGCCATCCGGCTTTCAACTCATAATTCATAATCAGATTTAATCATCATCACATACAGCCATTCAGCCCATATCACACTCAGCCATTCAGCTATCATCATATACAGCTCTCCACCATCCTCCTCCTCAACTCATATCATCATTTTTCATCAGAATTCATCACCACATCGCTTCCTTCACCCGCAAGTTACCCTCTCCCCTAGCTTACGCTCGCTCGCTAGGCATTCTATATCAATTCTAGATTTAAAGGATGAAATTGGGGATTTATAAGCGTGAAATAACATCTCGAAAGGTTACGAGCTTGTTGGGAATGTGAAGAGGTTGAAAACAAAAGCTTTAGAAAAGAACTGGGTCGCGTGCGTACACACAGCGGTGTGTGTGCGCACGCCCAGAAGTATTTTTAAACGTGTGCGTACGCACAGGTCTGTGCGTATGCAAAGAACACAAAATCCTCAGGGTGGGGCACGTGCACAATGTGTGCTAGCGCCACCACCAGTGTGCCCATCCCAACGTGTGCGTGCGCATAGGCCTGTGCGTACGCACAGCTTAAAATCCTTCGTTGGTTGTGTGTGCGCACAGGGCGTGCTAGCGCTGCCACCAGTAGCCCTGCCTCCGCGTGTGCGTACGCACAGGGCTGTGTGTGTGCACAGGACACATTCTCGCGGAGTGTGCGTGCGCACAAAGGTGTGCACGCGCACAGGGCTGTGCGCGCACACACAAACCAGAAATCACAAATTCTGCAGAAGTTGCAGAATTCAGATTTTTAACCCAAACTTCCAACGATCATATCTCCTTCCACAAAATTTAGATTTCCACCAAATTTGAACCATTTTAAAGCTTATGAATTTATCTTTCATTTGATATAAAAATCATTAAGTTTCCAAAACAATAGCTCAAAATATGATCCGTGGAAGTTCATCAAATTTTCATTTTTACCAAAAACTCATAAACTCCCAATTTCAAAACATACACTTACCAACTCATTCAAAAACCCACCAAAACTCATCCTTCCAACATCAATCATTGCCAATGACTCATACAATCATCAATCCACCAATTCCACCATATTTAGCCAAATCTCAATTTAACAAATCTCATATCACAATCAACATTTCATATCTCAATCTCCCAACAAATATTCAATTCATCAATCACCATATATATATATATATATATATATATATATATATATATATATATATATATACACACATATCATCATCAAACTTCAAATCATGCTCATCATCAAAGACCTAACTTTATCATCAATCCAACATATTAAATCCATATAACATACAATAGTACAAGCTTTATCAATCCATACAACCACTCACAATAATTTCCACTATCATTCATACATTTTCAATTCAATCCAAATAAACCAATAACCACATCAACAATTCTAAAACTCTATCCTAGGGTCACTAGCCTACGTTTTCACACCACATTACATTTTAGATACAGAAAACTGAAACCATACCTTGGCTGATTCCCGTTCCACCCGGAACACACTTAAATTCAACTTCCAAGGTTTCCAACTCCACCAATCCGATTTCCAAGCTTGGTGCTCCACCCCAAAGCTTTCCAAAATCACCAATCAAGCTCCAATATACACATATATAATGCCTAAGCCACAATATCACACCAAAACACAATAACTCAAACCCAATACCATAAATTTCAGAATTTTCCACTAGGGTTTGAGGTACTTACCAGCCCAAGGATCAAGGGGGCAAGAACAAGCCTTCCCCTCAAGCTAATTTGATCCTATAACACAAGGAGCTCACAAATTTCAACACTTTTGCCCAATAAACTCAAAATTAAGGGCTGAGAATTCGAAGGTGAAACTATAACTTACCTCAACGTCCTCAAGATTGCTTGTGTGTGTTTTGGAGAGCTCGACGCCGCGGTCACGTGGCCACAAATGGTGCGTCAATCGGAACTCCGGATTAAAAGATATGATCAATTGAAGTTGGAGCAAGGGTTTGTGTTTTCCTCCCCCTTTCCCCTCTCAAGCTCAGCGTGAATGTGTTCTTGAGGGAGGGAGAGAGCTGAGCTTCATCAATTAAATGAAGCTTGGCTGGGCCAAGGGCCCAACTTGGGTTCGGTTAGCCCGGTTTGGCCCATTCGGTGCAATCTTGGGCCGATTTCTTTAAATTTGGTGTCGAAATTCTCGTTTTAATTTTCTCTACCACATTAAACCATAAAAACCTCATTTCTCACTTTCTATAATATATTTTAATTTATTGGTTAATTATTTCCTAATTAACTGGATTTTACAGTTGAGACTTTGTGCTCTGCCTCTGCCTCTATTTGAATGTGAGAGACTAGGTTGCGGAGGGGGATGAGCAGCGTGGCACTGAAACAGACGCTGGCGAGAGGCGGCGACAGCGAGAGTTGAGGAGAGCTCCGTGTGTTTAGCGTTGTGAGTGTAAGAGTATGGTTGAGGATGGAGAGAGTGTCGGGTTGGGGAAGGAGAAGGGGAAGGGGAAGGAAAAGGGGAAGGGCGTCAGGTTGGAGAAGCAGAAAGGGAAGTGGAAGGAGAAGGGGAAAGGGACAGGTTGGGGATGGTGTAAGACCCATAACCTTTGAAAAGTCTTTTTATGATCAAGTCTCAAATCATATAATTATTTATAGTCTTAATTTCAGAAATTATTTTATTAAAGATAATTAAGGCAAGTTTTGATTTATTTAATTTGAGATAAGTTATGATTATTATCCAATTTTATAATTATTGAATTATTTTCTATATTTAAACCACAAAGTTGGTGGTTGTGAAATAATAAGGATTTTTATATGATTTTGGACTAAATAATTAATATTTTAGAATATTGATACTACTGTTTTGAGAAAATAAAGGATTTAATTATATTATTTCTAATTATTTGATTTGGACAATTTATTGAAAATAATTTGTGAAATTGATGAGCAAATAGTATTTTCTATATATAAATAGTGTTGGATTTAATTTGGGTTTCAATTACTATATTGTCCACAATTTTATCGGAAATTACCAAAATGCCCTTAACCCTAAGTTTCAAAATGAAACCCTAGCTCCCTCAAACCCAAGCAGCCGCAGCTGCTGCCCCTCTCTACCCTAAACATAAACACTCAGCCATATGAAGAATGAAGGAAACAGAATTTGAGAGAGAAGAGGCAGAGAAGGGGGGATCGACAACACGACCCACACCCATGAAACATTATTGGCCGAGCGGAGGAGAGGGGAGGTGAGGAAGCGCGGCGCCGGCAGGCGTCACTGCCGCCGTGCCTTCGTGTTGCATCAGGGAGGGCGAGTGAGCGAGCAAACAGAAACAAGAGGGAGAGGATCGCGCCACCACGGTCGTCCAGGAGAAGTGCCAGAGAAGCTGCTGCGCGGCCCATAATCCGCGTTCAACTCGCCGCCGTTCGGCCTAGCCACGAGCTGCTGTCGGAATCGTGCGAGGAGGAGCGTGACCCACCACGCGGAGCTGGCCACCGTGTGCTGTCGCCGTTGCCTCAAACTGCCGCTGCCGTCCCTGTGCTGCCACTGCTGGAGATCCGCCCGATCTGGTCTGAAGGAAAGGAAGAGGTTCAGGCCGCCGTTGCTGATTGCACCAGCCACCACCGCAGGTGTCGCTGTCGGAGAAGGGAGCTGCATCTCTGTGATTCTGGCTGCCGGGAGTGGTTCTGTGACTTTCGGAATCACCGCCGAAGCTCCGGGCTGAGCTTCTGCCACTTGAGACCCTGCTGTTATCGCTGGAAAAGTTTGCCGGTAAGGGTTTTAATTGAGGTTTCTGCCTTTTTAGATTTCGAGAAGGTTTTAATGCTGCGCGGTTTTTATAGTTGATCCATCGAAGCTTCTGGCCGCTGCCGAAGCTGTTGCCGGGCCGGTTCGAAATCGCAGCTGCCCCATTGTGTTATTCGGTAAGAAATTGTTTCAAAAAGCCTCGCGTTAGTATTCGTTTGTGTTTGGTTAATAAATGAGTTTTGGGTAACGTGGGGGTCGAGTCCTGATTAATATATGTTGCAACTAGTGTTGCTATGGTTATTGCGAAAGCAGTTGGGAGCTGAGGTTTTGGTTGCCGTCAATTCGAGTTGAGGCGGAAAGGACTCTGAGACGTTTGGATTATGAAATTTGCGTTTTGAGGTAGGGGCGCTTTCCAAAAACCATATTCTTATATATTGGAATTATTACATATGGATACTGATGTGAGAGAATGTGTATTTGGTGATTGTATCGGCCTTATGTATGGCTTGATTTGCCTTGGTTGATTATGAACGTCTGTTGGTTGAATTGTTGTGTGGTTTTGTGAAACGAAATGCTTTTCAAGTTGATTCTTTTAAAGCTTTGAGATCGAGTTTAATCCGTTGAGAATTGAATTGAGTTAATTTTATTGAGAATGTGAAAAATAGAATCCACTCTTGAATTCAGCCTGGCTTGCTTTAAATGATCTGGTTTTTGATGAATGATTGTTACTGAACCGTTTCTTTGAAACTTTAGAAATGAGTTTATTCGGCTGATAATGATTTGATTTTTGAAACGGTTTTCTTGAAATATGGTATTGAGATTAACTGTTGGATTTTGGCTTGCCTTTGAATTGATTTTGGATTCTGGGCTGTTGGAAAAAATTGTAGAATGGTTTTGTTGGGACCCAGACCGGGTGGCAAAGTCCAAGTTTTAGGAGAGATGCTGCCAAAATTTCTATAAAATCTGAGTCTTTATTGAAATGTTGTCTGGGAAAAAATGATGAGCTGAAGGCTTCTACTATTTTAGTTGAAATATCAAGAAAATGATGATTCATGCTTTTGAAATGAATTATTGAAGAGGGAATTGTGATTTAGTCTTGCTTCTTAAGAAAGGCATTGTATCTTTTTCAGGAGAAAGTTATTTAGATGAAACTTATGTTTTAAAGCTGTTTTAAATGTGACAAGGGCAATGCCTTTGAAATTGACTTGAGGGTTTCAATTAGAGGAGTTTCAATGATGTTGAAAGAACCTAAATGTCTATTGACAAGTTTCATTTTGAAATGTTTTGGGAAAGGTTTTAAGTACTCTTTGAACTCTGAATTCTTGCAAGACTAAAACAATTTTGAACAGTTGAAACGTTCTAGAATTTATCATGGGGGTTGAAGTTGGTTTTGCCTAAGTAAAGGAAACGGCTTGAAAGAATTAAATGATTACGTGACTCGGTTTGGCTTAGATCCTATTTTATTACTCAAATCGGAAAGCCAAGGTTTTAATGATTTTAAATGAATTTGGCGAAATGAATTATGCTATTCTCCCCTAAGGACTTGGGACCTTGCCGAGAAACTTTGTTATAAAATCCCATTGTTGGATGGATGATTTTGAATGTTTCAAAATGAATCTTTAACTTTCCATGGTTATGGAAGTTTTGAAAAAAGGATGCCGATAGTGGCATGGTTTTAAAAGGGGAATTTACCTTGAGTAAAAGTGGCTTATGAGCCTGAGATAATTTGAGAAATGAGATCTTTAAAGCCAAGGCTGAAAAGAGTTGATACTTGATTTCAAAGTGAAATGATTTGGGAAAAAGTGATTTATGGCTTAAATGCCGATTTTATGAATTGATGATGTTGAATGTGGAAGTGCTGTTTTGTTGTGAGCCGGAATGGCTGTGTATGATTATAAATATTGGTTGGTTCTGGATTGAACCGTGAGCCGGAATGGCTGTGTATGATATGAATATTGGCTGGTTCTTGACTGAACCGTGAGCCGGATGACTGAGATGGATGTTGATCCATGGATGAGATTGAATGCATGTATATGCTGAATCATTGATAAATGTGAATGTTGCACTTCCACTATCGGAGATAAGAGTTTCCCTGGGAGAAAGCAGTGGCTAGCCACCATGTGCTCCAGGTTGAGACTCGAAGCTCTTTTGACCCTATGTCGTCAGGGTGGCCGGGCACTGTGAAAGCCCCGGATGAGCTCACCCCCATAAATATTCACCAGTGAGGGTGATGGATATGGATCATGATTATGATCAAGTTTATATTGAGTATAACTCGAGTTGGGGAGACACGACAGAGGGACTGTCCAATGGTTAGCTACCAGGACTTGTCGGGTTGGCTCTATTACCGACACATAATATCATCAGCCACTAGGAACAGGCATGCATCATATGCATTTATGTGACATTGTTTGGGTGTGCATATTGTACTTGGTTTGCCTTTGTGACTATTTGAGATTATCTGCTACTTGCTTTACTTGCTGTAACTGTTTGTTTGTGCTTGAACCTCCTATCTGTGTTTGCAACTGGGACTCTGTTGGATTGTGGTGATTGGTTGTTGTTGGATTGTTTGGGCCTAGGGCCGTGGTTGAAATGAGATGGACCGATGGTTGGTTTTGGTTTTGTATTTCTGATTTGGAATAGTATGAAAGGCTATTTTTGGTTTAGCATAGATGAACCTTTTGAAAGGCTTTCGAAATATTGTTTTAAATGAACAGTTTTCTCTTTCCGAAAAGGATTTCAGAATTTCTCTTTTACTGTAAACCGTTATTTTTGAAAAGAGGTTGTTCATACCCTGGTTCGAGCTATCCGACCTGGGATGATTGGAGACAAAGCGACCGACCTCTTCAGGTCAGACTATCCGACCTCTTTGCAAAAGAGGTCGGCCAAATCGACAAGAAGGCCTAAGAAGGCCCAAACAAAGGAACACAGCCCAATCCAAAGGCAGCCCAAGCCTACAGAGAGAAGGGCGGTTCCGTTGAAGATAAGCTGACCTCACCCAAAGATAAGATATGATAGGATAAGATAACTAACTTATCTTATCTAAAAAGGTCACTCTACAACCATTATAAATACACTGGAGTACCCAGGTATAACTCATGCTCTGATTCTACAATAAACCTGCTTAATACCCGTGCTAACTTAAGCATCGAAGTCTCTTGCAGGTACCCCCCACCCTCTGGTGACCAAGGATCAGAAGTGAAGCCAGTCCAACAAGTCGGACACAACAGCTCCGGCCGCCACCAACCAGCCGGACACGTCATCTCCGACCAGTACAGAAGATATCATCCGAGATCGGCCTACAATTTCAGGTAACCCTCGGAACATTGGCGCCGTTGCCGGGGACCTGGAAGTCATCCCATCACCATGGCGGACGACCATGACAACGACCACAACTCAGACCTAGAGGACAGAATGCCGCACAAAAATACGGATGCCACACCAAAGGATACTCCAGAATCTAACAGAGACAAAAACTCATCACATCCGGGAGTAATAGAAGCACTTCAAGATCGCCTAAAGCAACTCGAAAAAGAAAGCCAGTACCAGCAAGAAGTTGGCAAGGATCTACAAAGAGAGGTAAGGCGACGTCGAGAATTGGAAGATAAACTCCTACAACTTGAAGCCGATCTCAAAGCAAAGGCTACCCGGACCACCCCTGAGGACAACTCTCGCAAGGATCAAGATCCATTCACTAGGGGAATCATGAAGACTAAAATCCCTAAAGACTTCAAACTTCCGGATATGACTTTGTATGATGGCACCACAGATCCCAACCATCATCTCAACAACTTCAGAAGTAGAATGTACCTCACCGATGCTTCAGATGCCGTTCGCTGCAAAGCTTTTCCAACGACTCTCACAAAGACAGCAATTAGATGGTTCGACAACCTACCTCCGAAGTCCATCTCAAACTTCGACGACCTGGCCAAAAAGTTCCTGGCCAGATTCTCCATCCAGAAAGACAAGGCTAAGCACGCTCCCAGTCTACTGGGTATCAAGCAAGGAGATCGGGAAAGTCTTCGCAACTACATGGAAAGATTCAACAAAACATGCCTAGACATACAAAGCTTGCCAACAGAGGCTGCCGTCATGAGCCTCATCAACGGCCTACGAGAGGGACCTTTCAGCCAATCTATATCAAAAAAATACCCCACATCTCTAGACGAGGTGCAAGAGCGGGCAGAGAAGTACATCAACATGGAAGAAAATTTCCGACTTGGAGAAGCCTCAAAATCGGGTTTCACCTAACGAGATAAAGAATCCAAGAAGAAGGAAGATCGAACGGGCGAAAAAATCAAAAAGTATCATAATTACACCCCTCTTCGGGTGTCCCTTGTGGATATTTACAAAGAAGTCTGTAACACAGAAAAGATACCCCCAGCTCGACCACTCAAAGGCAAAAGAGGAGGAGGAAATCGGAACGAATACTGTGAATATCATCGGGTCCTAGGGCATTCCACCAACGAATGCTTCGACTTAAAAAACATCATAGAAAAATTAGTAAGAGAAGGAAAACTAAATCGGTATCTGGCCACCCGAGATGATGAGCAAAGAAAAAGACAAAGAGATGAAGATGTCAGACGAGCTGAGCGATCACCTCGTACGCCAGAAAGGCATGTCCATATGATACATGGAGGATTCGCAGGAGGAGGAATCTCCAAATCATCCCACGAAAGATACCTCAAAGAAGTATATCATGTCGAAGGAAATGAGGAAGCATCCGACATCCCTGCGATCACGTTCACTAAAGAAGATGCATCCGGTATCATCTCAGGACACGACGATCCCATGGTCATCACCATCATACTAGCAAACGCCAATCTCCACCGCACATTAATAGACCAAGGGAGTTCTGCCGACATCTTATTCAAAATAGCCTTCGACAAACTCGGCTTAGAAGAAAAGGAGCTTAGAGCATACCCGAACAGCCTGTTCGGACTGGGAGATACCCCAGTACAACCACTGGGATACGTGTCACTACATACAACCTTCGAAAAAGGGAACCAATCCAGAACACTCAAGATAGACTACATTGTGGTCGACGTGAGTTCAGCCTACAATGCCCTAATAGGTCAGACAACACTAAATCAACTCGGCGCAATAGTCTCAACTCCACATCTATGCATGAAATTTCCAACTACAGAGGGGATAGTCATAATAAAAGCAGATCAAAAGATGGCACGCCGCTGTTATAACGAAAGTCTAAACCTCAGAGGCAGAGGAGAATAGTTCCATACAATTGAGCTTGGTGGAGTCCAGAGACGAGAAGAACTCCGTCCACAGCCCGAAGGTGAAATAGAGAAAGTTCAGATCGGAGATACCTCGGATAAAATGACTAATATTGGCACGATCCTGAAAGGAGATGGAAAGGAATTACTAGTACAGTTCTTGCGAGATAATATCGATCTCTTTGCATGGAAAGATGCAGACATGCCAGGCATAGACCCCAAGCTAATGTGTCACAAGTTGGCGGTCTATCCAGGATCACGGCCGGTACAGCAGAGACAAAGAAAACTTGGGCCAGAGCGATCCCAAGCTGTGGAAGAACAGGTACAAGCACTACTGGAGGCAGGATTCATAAGAGAAGTCAAGTACCCATTATGGCTAGCTAACGTCGTCTTGGTGAAAAAATCAAATGGGAAGTGGCGAATGTGCACCAACTACACCGACCTCAACAAAGCCTACCCAAAAGATCCTTACCCACTCCCAAGTATCGACGCTTTGGTAGATGCTTCCTCCGGATATAGATACCTCTCGTTTATGGATGTATATTCCGGATACAACCAAATCCCCATGTATCCACCAGATCAAGAAAAGACCTCATTTTTGACGCCAAAAGCAAATTACTGCTACATTGTGATGCCTTTCGGTCTCAAGAATGCGGGAGCTACTTATCAAAGGATAATGAATAAAGTCTTCTCAGATCATATCAAAAAAATCATGGAAGTCTATGTGGATGACATGTTGATAAAGACACAAAGCGAAGAGACATTATTGTCTGACCTGGCTCAAGTGTTCGACACTATAAGAAAGCACAACATGCGACTCAATCCCGCAAAATGCACCTTTGCAGTAAAAGCGGGCAAATTCTTAGGTTTCATGCTCACACAAAGAGGAATTGAAGCAAATCCAGACAAATGCCAGGCCATACTCAACATGAAGAGCCAACTTGTGTCAGAGAGGTACAACAACTCAATGGGAGATTGGCAGCCTTATCCAGATTCTTAGTGGGATCAGCGATAAGATCTCTCCCCTTCTACGCCACTTTAAGGAAAGGAAAAAATTTCGAATGGACAAAGGAATGATTTCAAAAAATTCCTGGGACAACCACCTATTCTAACTCGACCACGAAAGGAAGAACCACTTACATTGTACCTTGCGGTAGGAAGTCGGGCAGTAGCCTCAGCACTGGTTCGGGAGGACGACAAAGGGCAACAACCTGTATACTTCATTAGTAAAGCGCTACAGGGATCCAAGCTAAACTACCAAAAAATAGAAAAATTTACCTACACTCTCATACTGACATCTCGATGACTTCGCCCGTACTTCCAGGCCAACACCATTAAGGTTCGAACCGACCAGCCCATAAAAGGGATATTGCAGAAAACAGATCTAGCAGGCAGAATTTTACAATGGGCAGTCGAGTTGTCTGAGTTCGACCTCCAATATGAAGCTCGGACAGCCATCAAATCATAGTACTTGGCTGACTTCATTGCGGAATTCACAGATACCCTGGAAACCCCCACAGAATGGAATCTCTACGTGGACGGTTCCTCGAATAAGACCGGAAGCGGCGCAGGTGTGATAATAGAAAGCAACCAAAGAACCCAAGTTGAGCTTTCCCTCAAATTTGGGTTCCCGGCCTCAAACAACCAGGCGGAATGTGAGGCGTTACTAGCTGGTTTGAAGCTGGCTAAGGAGGTTAGAGCTCAAAAACTCAACATCTTCAGCGATTCACAAGTAATCACCTCACAAATAACAGGGAGCTACCAAGCCAAAGATCCTACCATGAAAAAGTATTTGGATAAAACCAAGGAACAGCTCAGACAGCTCGGGGAATATAAGATCTGTCACATACCCGCGAACAAAATGCCCGAGCTGACGCACTCTCGAAACTAGCTAGCACCAAACCAGGGGAAACAATAGAAGCCTCATCCAGGAAATGCTACAGAACCCGTCAATCTCGGAAGAGGAAAAGTCCTAGCCATAACAAGTCAGGACCAAGGATTGATGACTCCCATAATTAACTATCTCAAAGCAGAATCACTCCCCACAGATGAAAATGAGGCAAAGAGGTTAAAGCGGGAGGCTCAGTATTACACTATCATAAACAACACCCTATATAAGAGAGGGATCTCAATACCGTTGTTAAAATGTGTGCCGACCTCTAACACAAGGGAAGTTTTAGAGGAAGTACACAGCGGCATTTGTGGTAATCATCTCGGAGCACAAGCTCTCACCAAAAAGGTACTCCAGGCGAGATTTTACTGGCCAACTCTACAAAAAGAAGCTACAGAGTTTGTAAAGACATGTCCCTCATGCCAGAAACATGCCAACTTCCACATTGCCCCGCCAGAAGAACTCATCAGCGTAACTTCACCTTGGCCATTCGCAAAATGGGGACTCGACCTTCTCGGACCCTTTCCTCAGGGATCGGGACAAGTCAAATTCCTCATTGTTGGGATAGACTATTTTACAAAGTGGATCGAGACAGAGCCCCTAGCAAACGCCAATGCTCAAAGAAGCCGGAAATTCTTATATAGAAATATTGTCACAAAGTTCGGAGTCCTGCATTCCATCACCACAGACAATGGCACTCAATTCACAGATGCAAGTTTCAGAAAACTAGCTGGCGACTTAAACATAAAACACCAGTTCACCTCCGTCGAATATCCTCAAGCCAATGGACAGGCCGAAGCTACCAACAAAGTCATATTGGCTGGACTGAAGCGGAGACTGCAAGAAGCAAAGGGAGCTTGGGCCGAAGAACTCCCACAAGTCCTATGGGCATATCGAACAACACCACATTCTACCACAAACGAATCACCATTTCGATTAGCGTACGGAGTGGAGGCAATGATCCCAGTAGAGGTCGAAGAAGGGTCCCCTAGAGTGGTCCACTACAATGAACAAGCCAACTCTCAACTTCAAAGAGAAGAGCTCGACTTACTTCCAGAAGTCCAAGAAAGAGCTCGGATCAGAGAAGAAGCGCTAAAACGCTGAATAGCTTCAAGATATAATCAAAGGGTAGTGCCAAGAAGTTTTGCTGAGAATGATCTCATCCTAATCCGAAATGATATTGGAACAACTCGACCTGGAGAAGGAAAGCTGGCAGCAAACTGGAAAGGACCCTACCGAGTTACAGAAGTACTTGGAAAGGGCTACTACAGACTGTCCGAACTCGATGGATGAGAGCTTCTCAGATCATGGCACGCATGCAACCTAAGAAGGTACTATAGCTAGAAGATCTCGTCATAGGGTGCACTCTTTTTCCTGAAAAGATTTTTTAATGAGGCACCAAGTTGAGATCCAGAAATTATTCGACTGAAAGGGATGAAAAACTCCCGCATGTATATATTTGCATTTCCTTTTGAATAAAATATATTTTAGATATTCTACAAATTCTCAAAACGCATTAATCTGAATAATTCATCGCCCGATTATAAAGCAATAGATCGGCAGAAAGTGAAAAACAGATTCACTGCACGATCACGATGGAAGACCAATAAAGATGAAAACGCGATTCATCTAAAGGTCGACCAAACAAAGACAGAAACCACCTTCTACAAATCGGCAAAGATGAACATAGAATAATGTAAGAAGTTATCGAAAGTGATCCGAAAAAGAACCTGACGAGGTCTTATGGATTGTTAAATAATAACTTAAAGACTGGCCGACGTTAAGAAGTCGGACCAAGTCAACCCAAGTTATCAGCAAATCCCTGGAAAGAGGTCTAGCCAACCCTATAAAAGAGGAATTGCTATAACTTAGAAGAGATCGACCTAACGAAGTCGGTCTCCTACAAACAAGTTATAAAAGTAATCCCTGAAAGAGACCTGACAAAGGTCCAAGAAAGAGGATTACAAAAATAACTTAGAAGAGATCGACCTAACGAAGTCGGTCCCCTACAAACAAGTTATAAAAGTAATCCCTGAAAGAGACCTGACAAAGGTCCAAGAAAGAGGATTACCAAAATAACTTAGAAGAGATCGACCTAATGAAGTCGGTCCCCTACAAACAAGTTATAAAAGTAATCCCTGAAAGAGACCTGACAAAGGTCCAAGAAAGAGGATTACAAAAATAACTTAGAAGAGATCGACCTAACGAAGTCGGTCCCCTACAAACAAGTTATAAAAGTAATCCCTGAAAGATACCTGACAAAGGTCCAAGAAAGAGGATTACAAAAATAACTTAGAAAAGATCGACCTAACGAAGTCGGTCCCCTACAAACAAGTTATAAAAGTAATCCCTGAAAGAGACCTGACAAAGGTCCAAGAAAGAGGATTACAAAAATAACTTAGAAGAGATCGACCTAACGAAGTCAGTCTCCTACAAACAAGTTATAAAAGTAATCCCTGAAAGAGACCTGACAAAGGTCCAAAAAAGAGGATTACAAAAATAACTTGGAAAAGGACGACATAAAGAAGTCGACCTCCTACAAAAAGAGTTATAAAGTAGTCTCTTAAAAAGGCCTAACAAAGGTCCAAGACAGAGGACTGCAAAAGTAACTGGAAAGAGGACCAACGCAAAGAAATCGGCTATGGATCGATAGAGATACAAGCAAGAAGCAAGAAAACCAAGAAACAAGTTGGAACCACCCCTTCACGACCACAAAGGATCCAGCCCAATTCAAAGAGGCCGAAGGCTCCGACATTTTCAAAAAATGCTATGACAAACAAGCATGATATGAAACACAATATTATAAAACTTCGGGGTCAGGATCAAAAGCATAAAAGCTACTTGTTGTTTTTTCAAGATAGAATTTGCTAAACAAGCAACCAAAAGGAATATCAACAGTCAGCAAAATATTCAAACTACAAATAAAGAGTTTCAAAGCCCACAAGCCGGGCCAACTACACAAATATCCAAAGAGAAATCAACAAAGATCGGGAGCCTTCCCGGCAGCATCAGTACGGGGAGAAGGAGGCCGAGTCTGAATGGAGACAGCATCCACAGTTCCATCATCCTGGTTCAGAATCTGGCAATTCGGGTCAGACACAATTGGAGGAACTGAAGAGGCTGACACTTTGGCAGAAGACACAGGGGGAGGTTCAACATCATCATCATCCTGGTCATCAGGGACAATCTTACCATCTCTCACAACATTATCCAGGCTGAAAAGAGTCAGGTCGGCCTCGGGAGCAATAATCCGAACCTGCTCCCTCAAGCTCTCATAGGCAGTAGTTACGCTGCCAACAAGATGACCTTGGAGCTCGGAGTAATCAGCTCGCGCATTCTCCAACTCATTCCTTAGGCGCACCACCTCCCGATAAGATGTCACATAACTGTCCTTATGCCTTAATGCCGTGTCCTCGGCCAACCGCACAGAAGCTGCCAGAGCAAGGGAACTCGCCTTTTCGTTCTCCAGATCCTTCTCCAACTTGGCTACCTTTACCTCAAGCCCTTCCTTCAGGCCCTTCATTCTGTCGAACTCCTATTTAGCCTCCTCCATAAACTCCTTGGTAGCATGGAGAGGAAGATTCTGAGCAGTTCGGTACAGGGCAGCCCCCATATATGCCATTTTAACACTGTTTCGGTTCATAAAATCCAGATGGCGAAGGATTGACACATCATCCATGGGGAGGGTACCGTAGGGACCGATTTGCTGATCTACGAATTCGATTGCATTAAAATCAGGGGCGTCAAGGTTAAAGGCCTCAATTGTTTTCTGTTTCTTGTTGGGAGGAGCACCAGAAGCAATGGCAGAATTCTGTGGAGGATCAGTCAGGCAAACTGGAGGAGTGGGGATCACCTTCCTTGGCCCAGGAGAACTTGGCATGGGCGGCTTCACAGGAATTTGAGAAGATCCCTCTCCGGCCGCCTTGGCCGAGATGTTTTGAGCAGCAGCAGCCTTCTTCGCCTTCTTGTAGGCCTTCATGGAATCATTGTTTTTCGACATCTCTGAAAATACAGAATCAACCATAAATGACGAGTTACAACATAGGAGAAGAAAAGCTCAGAAACAAGTAAAAAAACAAGTCAGACAGTACCCAAAGCAGTTCGAACCAAAGATGGATCACTCAAGAATCTTTTTGTATCCAGATAGGGTGGTTTCCCCTACAAATCTTCAAGAACAACTACAAAAGCCCGCTCAACCTCATTAAGCATCTCCCATGTATAACGTGGCACTCTCACATTCTTTTACCACTCTAGAGGAAAAGCAGGCTCGTCATTCTCATCAAGAAAAAAGGGGCGGACCCCCTCAACAGCACGGACTCAGAAGAAATAATTCTTAAAATCTTTAAAGGACTCATCATACATGGAAAAAACTTTATGCCCCTGGGCTGATCTGAAAGAAGCCCAGGAAGCTTTCTTTTTGGAAGAACCTCCGGGCTTGGCCGAGACAAAAAAATAGAGGAAAAGAGTTTCAGAAGGCGTTACGCCTAACTCTTGGCAAAGCAGTTGAAATATTTTGATAAAACCCCAGGAATTCGGATGAAACTGGGATGGAGCAATATTACATGACCACAACAAGTCGGTCTCGAAAGCAGTAAAAGGAAAAGTAACGTCCAACTGGCTGAAGAAATATTCATAGGCGTAGAAGAAGGGACGTTCCCCCTCGACGAAAGTAGGAAAACAAGTCCTCTCATGAGAGTCAGGAGCTACAAGCTCATAATCCCTCTCCCGAGCACTGCTACCACAAATCCTATGATGTTTCCTCAGCTCCACACAAAATTCAGCATCCACGACAGAGACACACATTAAGACAAGGGAGTCCAGCCAATCGGACATCCCCTCGGGAACTTTGGAAGACACCTCTACAATGTTATTGCGAGAAGACATGACGCCGACTAATCCTACAAATAAGAAAAGAAGATTGGATTACTAAAAAACATCTCAGAAAAGGGGCAAAACAACTTGACTAAAACGACACAGGAGAACAAGCAGAAAAGGAAAACCCCAAGACTCAAACCAAAGTCCTGGGGCATCCTTTGGAGGCAGAAACAAAGCCTACGTCCCAGCATTCATCAAACAAGAAAAGAAAGGTTTCAAATGAAACAAAGGAAGTAAAAACACAAAAGTCATCCAAGCCACTATCTTTCTACAGTATATCAGCAAAAAGCATCACCAACATCAGACAGGCCAAGCAGAAATTGTCAAAGACACAAACCTTTTTTCAGAATCAAACAAAATCATCATTCCAAAAACCATCATCAAAAACACAAACAGAAATGACGGCAACATGCAAAAAATCCTAAAAAGCATCGAGCAACAGGGAAGGCAAAAAAACTCACACAAACGGCGAAGAAATTCCAGAACACGCAACAATCAGGCACGCCAAAAAAGCAGAAAAGATCCAAACTTTCTCAAAATCAGACATAAAAAATGACAGAGGAAGAAAAATCGAACCTGGAAAATAGAAGAAAACCTCAAAAGAAAGCTGAAGAGCAGAAACGACAGAGCTACCCTGCGAAACGAAAAAATTCGAAGAACGGAAAGAGAAATCCAGAATCACCCTTCTTCCACGAAAGCAGTGGCAGAGCAGGTGTCGCAGGAAAGAACTATGAACTCTAGGCAAGAAACAGAAAGCGAGAGAGTAAAGAGAGAAGTTACGAAGAAAAATGAAGAACATAAACTGTTTCTGATGGCAAAATTCAAACCAAAGGAAATGGGGCATTTGAAGTCAATTAATGAGGGCATTAAACCCTCGCACGTTCCCAAAGCGCTGATATAAAAGCGCGCGCTTTTAAAGGAAAACGTTCCACATTCAAAAAAGGCTCTACAAAGAAAGGAATCGACAAAATGCTTGAGTTCAGCTTCACTAGAAGGACCGAAGTCAAAGACTCGACCTCAACAAAAAGACCGAGCTCAAGTAGGGGCACTGTTCATACCCTGGATCGAGCTATCCGACCTGGGATGATTGGAGACAAAGTGACCGACCTCTTCAGGTCAGACTATCCGACCTCTTTACAAAAGAGGTCGGCCAAATCGACAGGAAGGCCCAAACAAAGGAACACAGCCCAATCCAAAGGCAGCCTAAGCCTACAGAGAGAAGGGCGGTACCGTTGAAGATAAGCTGACCTCACCCAAAGATAAGATAAGATAGGATAAGATAACTAACTTATCTTATCTAGAAAGGTCGCTCTACAACCATTATAAATACACTGGAGCACCCAGGTATAACTCATACTCTGATTCTACAATAAACCTGCTTAATACCCATGCTAACTTAAGCATCGGAGTCTCTTGCAGGTACCCCCCACCCTCCGGTGACCAAGGATCAGAAGTGAAGCCAGTCCAACAAGTCAGACACAACAGCTCCGACCGCCACCAGCCAGCCGGACACGTCATCTCTGACCAGTACAGAAGATCTCATCCGAGATCGGCCTACAGTTTCAGGTAACCCTCGGAACAGAGGCATAATTCAGTTATTAATCACTGGTACGGTTTATCTTCACGTATCCTATTACAGTAATTCCCAAAAACCCTCTACTGAGAACCTTTTCGAGGATGATGTTCTCACCCCCCCTACATTTTTACCCTTTCAGGATATGGGCGCAGAAGTCACGAAAAGTTTATTTAGTTGTTGTTGAGATGCTCTGTATTGCTTTAGATTATTTATTGTACTCTCGCCTGTATCTTGATATATTCTGTAAGAGGGTTAGGGATTGTATTGGTTAATGCTTGTAATATGATATATATATATATATATATATATGGATATATATATATGGATGTATCCTTTATGAGTTTTTGTAAGTTGTATGGTATCTATGGATGTATATTATCGAACGAAAGTATTTTTGGGAGCGATATTGCGGTTTAAAGTTTTAAACAGGCTCATATTTTAGTATTAAATAATATAAAAGTCGTCGTATTGTCTGAGCTATCAGAGTCGCGCAGCCGGAAGCGTGAGCTTTGGTAGTTAGGGTGTTACATTATGGTATCAGAGCGGTCTTTCCTGTAGAGCCTGAGGAATGGACCGACTATGCTTCAGTTGCATACTCTGGGCGTTTGTCATGTACTAGATCTTGTCGAATGACGAGAATTAGAGCTTTATGCACATGAGGTCTATTGATTAACGCCGTTAGTCTCGAGTTGCATGATTCCTGATATTAAGTTTGGCCGGCTTAATACTAGTGAATTATGTATATGAGAGTACTAATGGGTTATCATAGATGATATATGAGTTTTGAGAAAAGCAAATCGTGGGTTTTGGGAACGTTAGAAACTATTTCTCGATGCTATTCAGTTGTGTGTCTTGAATTTTGTTCGAGTCGACCTGTTATTTCATATCCTAACATGAAGTTCTTGTTTGCTAATTTTCTTGAGAAGTAGTTTGATTTTGCAACTCTATTCCTCTATTCATATGCATTCTTGTTGATCTTAATTGCATATGTTTGTTTGCAGTCCTTGTTACATCTATCTTCCTATGTTTGAGTTCTTCTTGATTCACGTGTTCTTTGACATAGCTTTGAACTTGTCTTGATGCGCTGTGCCTTTTAACTCCTGATTCCGAGTCCATTATTAGAGAAATTGTTGATTCAGTTTTCTCTTATTTGACAGTGATCGCAGCCAATTATGAGATTTTATAAATTGCTGTTGATTAGATATATACTTTTATATATATGAAACTTTGAGATTACTTATACAGTTTAACAACTATTTCTTTCTAATACCTCGCCTGTACTTTTACTGGTTTACGGAATTGCACTTACTTTTAAAGTAAATTGACTTTCTAGTAGTTTTACTATAGTTCCAATGCACATCTTCAATTGATTATATATTTGGGGTATTTTTCAAAATTCTAGAAAGAAAGGGGATTTCTTGCTTTTATCCCGGTTGAGTTTCGTTGGATAAACTTTACTTAATTCATTTTGACTTGAGTTTGATTTAGCATACTACATGGTTTATGCCATTGTTGTTCTTTTAAAAATGTTGGACTCATGGTTCTTTTTCTTATGAGAGAACTCGTTCCTTCTTAAGCTTATCATCTCTATGAATGTCATACGTGATTCTGTTTGTAACTATACATCTACCTTTTGGGAGCACTACAATCAATCTTAGCTTTCCTTTCTTTGGTGAATCTCGTTCTTATATGAGTCAGTTTGATTCGTTTCAAAATAGTGCATCGTTTATCCTCTCATTGTCTTTACAAGAGTTTTTAGTCAAAGATTTATCCTTGCGAAATTACTAATGACTGGGTTGTATTTCCCATGACTTTTGTATTCTTTTAAATCAATTGAAAGCTTGTTTGATGTCTCATGCCTAGTAGATCTTGTTTGAACCATATTGGTTTAAGATCCTTTCTTGCATGGCTTGACTCCTTTTTAGTACATCTTAAACTTCTTGAATGTTCTTCTGAGATGCTGATTTCAAGAACACTTTTGGAGTCTTGTTTTGAACTTTTTAAAGAAGTTTTGAATTCTCTTTGGAAGAATACTAATTTATTTTCTGTTTTTTATTGAGATTGAAACCATTGCTCAATTTTGACGAAGTTAATTTAAAGTTGGCATACGCTGTTTTAAATGAAGTTTTGGAAAGCTTCCTTGTTTAGTGGAAATTGGTTCGTTTGTAAAGCACCACTTATTTCCTTTACCAAATTGTAATCAAATTTTTACTTTGGAGTTTCTTTTCTAAGAAGAATTTAACTTCCTCTTTCGTACTTGCTATAAATGTTATACACGCTTGTTTGAATATAAAATTTTGAGAATTTTGAACAAGCATTTGATTACTTCTGAGTTTTTATGAACTGCTTTTGGTTAGGTTGTGCACCTAACTATCCGTCTAAAATATTTGAGGAAATATTTTAGCTCTTAGCCAAACTTGTGTGCATTTTGTTTTTAAAAATCTACATGATCTACTTCAACATGAAATTGTATTGAAGTAAAGCCACATTTATGCTTTTGCTACTCTCTTGAAGAATGTTGCTCAACTTTTCTTCTAGACTGCAAAGTGGTTTTTTCGCAAGTTTTTGACTTTTTCATGAACAATGTATTCGAAAGTATTTGTAATCGTGCTCTTGAGTTCTGAGAGCTTTGTCTTGGGTTTGATATTCTTTTCTGTAAACCTTCTACTTCTTCGACTCAACTTGAATTTGTTTCGAACTAAGGCGCTGGTTCTCTTCTTATTGGTCCTATTGAATTTCTTGGATCCAAGGGTTATCTTTGGAGTTGTCAATCGATTTATTTCTAGCAAACTTCTTTGCTTGAACATCCTTATTTATCTGGAATTGGATACATTCCCTCAAATCTATGAGTAGTACCCTTGATAATTGTTTCTCCGTTCTAGATCTTGTATCCTTCTGAGTAGACTCGAGAATTGTTTTGATATCACGTGCGACTTGTAGACGTAGTAACGCGATGTGTTAGTTCTTTAAGACGTGATATGTGTATATGGAAGTTGAAGCGGTAGGTGTACAACGTTAAGAGTTGTGGGTGTTCTGTTCCTTGCGAACGGGTTTGCGGTTGTTAGGCTTATGATTGGCTATGAGGTTGTAAAATGATTGGTGGAGTTGGGAAATTGAAGTTCTGAAGTGGGAACGAGAATTGTCAGCGAATGTTATGCTGCTGTTTAAATACCAACATGCTTTGCAGCCTTTTACCACACTAATTACCACTTTGCTTTGTGAACGCCTATCTTGATTTGCACCCTATTTTGGCACCTCAAGTTTTTGTAAAGCTTTGAGATCATATGACCTTGTGCATTGAGCCTATCTTGTAACGTTTGCTTTGCAATCACACTCCTACCTTTGTATCGTTATGCATACGACCATCCAAGTACTTGAAAAACCATATATATGTTTATATTTTGAGATATTTTTGCTTCTTCCTTAAATGTGTTCAAGGGTGAAATGTTATGAAAATTCTTTCGTTTTGTATCAATTTTCGAGGACGAAAATTTTTGTAAGGTGGGTAGAATGTAAGACCCAGAACCTTTGAAAAGTCTTTTTATGATCAAGTCTCAAATCATATAATTATTTATAGCCTTAATTTCAGAAATTATTTTATTAAAGATAATTAAGGCAAGTTTTGATTTATTGAATTTGAGATAAGTTATGATTATTATCCAATTTTATAATTATTGAATTATTTTCTATATTTAAACCACAAAGTTGATGGTTGTGAAATAATAAGGATTTTTATATGATTTTGGACTAAATAATTAATATTTTAGAATATTGATACTACTGTTTTGAGAAAATAAAGGATTTAATTATACTATTTCTAATTATTTAATTTATACAATTTATTGAAAATAATTTGTGAAATTGATGAGCAAATAGTATTTTCTATATATAAATAGTGTTGAATTTAATTTGTGTTTCAATTACTATATTGTCCACAATTTTATCGGAAATTACCATAATGCCCTTAACCCTAAGTTTCAAAATAAAACCCTAGCTCCCTCAAACCCAAGCAGCCGCAGCTGCTGCCCTTCTCTACCCTAAACATAAACACTCAGCCATATGAAGAATGAAGGAAACAGAATTTGAGAGAGAAGAGGCAGAGAAGGGGGGATCGGAAACACGACCCCCACCCATGAAACATTGTTGGCCGAACGAAGGAGAGGGGAGGTGAGGAAGCGCGGCGCCGGCAGGTGTCACTGCCGCCGCGCCGTCGTGTTGCATCAGGGAGGGCGAGTGAGCGAGTAAACAGACATGAGAGAGAGAGAGAGGATCGCGTCGCCACGGTCGTCCAGGAGAAGCGCCGGAGAAGCTGCTACGCGGCCCAGAATCCGCGTTCAACTCGTCGCCGTTCGGCCCAGCCATGAGCTGCTGTCGGAATCGTGCGAGGAGGAGCGCGACCCACCGTGCGGAGCTGGCCGCCGTGTGCTGTCGCCGTCGCCTCAAACTGCCGCCGCCATCCCTGTGCCGCCACTGCTGGAGATCCGCCCGATCTGGTTTGAAGGAAAGAAAGAGGTTCAGGCCGCCGTTGCTACTTGCGTTGTGAGCTTTTGCACCAGCCACCACCGCAGGTGTCGCTGTCGGAGAAGGCAGTTGCATCTCTGTGATTCTGGCCGTCGGGAGTGGTTCTGTGACTTCCGGAATCGCCGCCGGAGCTCCGGGCTGAGCTTCTGCCACATGAGACCCTGCTGATGTCGCCAGAAAAGTTTGCCGGTAAGGGTTTTAATTGAGGTTTCTGCCTTTTTAGATTTTGAGAAGGTTTTAATGCTGCACGGTTTTTATAGTTGATCCACCGAAGCTTTTGGCCGCCGCCGGAGCTGTTGCCGGGCCGGTTCAAAATCGTAGCTGCCCCATTGTTATTCGGTAAGAAATTGTTTCGAAAAGCCTCACGTTAGTATTCGTTTGTGTTTGGTTAATGAATGAGTTTTGCGTAACGTGGGGTCGAGTCCTGATTATTATATGTTGCAATTAGTGTTGCTATGGTTATTGCGAAAGTGGCTGGGAGCTGAAGTTTTGGTTGCCGTCAGTTCGGGTTGAGGCGGAAAGGACTCTGAGACGTTTGAATTATGGAATTTGCGTTTTGAGGTAGGGGCGCTTTCCAAAAACCATATTCTTATATATTGGAATTATTACATATGGATACTGATGTGAGAGAATGTGTATTTGGTGATTGTATCGGCCTTATGTATGGCTTGATTTGCCTTGGTTGATTATGAACGTCTGTTGGTTGAATTGTTGTGTGGTTTTGTGAAACGAAATGCTTTTCAAGTTGATTCTTTTAAAGCTTTGAGATCGAGTTTAATCCGTTGAGAATTGAATTGAGTTAATTTTATTGAGAATGTGAAAAATAGAATCCACTCTTGAATTCAGCCTGGCTTGCTTTAAATGATCTGGTTTTTGATGAATGATTGTTACTGAACCGTTTCTTTGAAACTTTAGAAATGAGTTTATTCGGCTGATAATGATTTGATTTTTGAAACGGTTTTCTTGAAATATGGTATTGAGATTAACTGTTGGATTTTGGCTTGCCTTTGAATTGATTTTGGATTCTGGGCTGTTGGAAAAAATTGTGGAATGATTTTGTTGGGACCCAGACCGGGTGGCAAAGTCCAAGTTTTAGGGGAGATGCTGCCGAAATTTCTATAAAATCCGAGCCTTTATTGAAATGTTGTCTGGGAAAAAATGATGAGCTGAAGGCTTCTACTATTTTAGTTGAAATATCAAGAAAATGATGATTCATGCTTTTGAAATGAATTATTAAAGAGGAAATTGTGATTTAGTCTTGCTTCTTAAGAAAGGCATTGTATCTTTTTCAGGAGAAAGTTATTTAGATGAAACTTATGTTTTAAAGCTGTTTTAAATGTGACAAGGGCAATGCCTTTGAAATTGACTTGAGGGTTTCAATTAGAGGAGTTTCAATGATGTTGAAAGAACCTAAATGTCTATTGACAAGTTTCATTTTGAAATGTTTTGGGAAAGGTTTTAAGTACTCTTTGAACTCTGAATTCTTGCAAGACTAAAACAATTTTGAACAGTTGAAACGTTCTAGAATTTATCATGGGGGTTGAAGTTGGTTTTGCCTAAGTAAAGGAAACGGCTTGAAAGAAGTAAATGATTACGTGACTCAGTTTGGCTTAGATCCTATTTTATTACTCAAATCGGAAAGCCAAGGTTTTAATGATTTTAAATGAATTTGGCGAAATGAGTTATGCTATTCTCCCCTAAGGACTTGGGATCTTGCCGAGAAACTTTGTTATAAAATCCCATTGTTGGATGGATGATTTTGAATGTTTCAAAATGAATCTTTAACTTTCCATGGTTATGGAAGTTTTGAAAAGAGGATGCCGAGAGTGGCATGGTTTTAAAAGGGGAATTTACCTTGAGTAAAAGTGGCTTATGAACCTGAGACGATTTGAGAAATGAGATCTTTAAAGCCAAGGCTGAAAAGAGTTGATACTTGATTTCAAAGTGAAATGATTTGGAAAAAAGTGATTTATGGCTTAAATGCCGATTTTATGAATTGATGATGTTGAATGTGGAAGTGCTGTTTTGTTGTGAGCCGGAATGGCTGTGTATGATTATAAATATTGGTTGGTTCTGGATTGAACCGTGAGCCAGAATGGCTGTGTATGATATGAATATTGGCTGGTTTTGGACTGAACCGTGAGCCGAATGGCTGAGATGGATGTTGATCCATGGATGAGATTGAATGCATGTATATGCTGAATCATTGATAAATGTGAATGTTGCACTTCCACTATCGGAGATAAGAGTTTCCCTGGGAGAAAGCAGTGGCTAGTCACCACGTGCTCCAGGTTGAGACTCGAAGCTCTTTTGACCCTATGTCGTCAGGGTGGCCGGGCACTGTGAAAGCCCCAGATGAGCTCACCCCCATAAATATTCACCAGTGAGGGTGATGGATATGGATCATGATTATGATCAAGTTTATATTGAGTATAACTCGAGTTGGGGAGACACGACAGAGGGATAGTCCAATGGTTAGCTACTAGGACTTGTCGGGTTGGCTCTATAACCGACAGATGATATCATCAGCCACTAGGAACAGGCATGCATCATATGCATTTATGTGACATTGTTTGGGTGTGCGTATTGTACTTGGTTTACCTTTGTGACTATTTGAGATTATCTGCTACTTGCTTTACTTGCTGTAACTGTTTGTTTGTGCTTGAACTTCCTATCTGTGTTTGCAACTGGGACTCTGTTGGATTGTGGTGATTGGTTGATGTTGGATTGTTTGGGCCTAGGGCCGTGGTTGAAATGAGATGGACCGATGGTTGGTTTCGGTTTTGTGTTTCTGATTTGAAATAGTATGAAAGGCTATTTTTGGTTTAGCATAGATGAACCTTTTGAAAGACTTTCGAAATATTGTTTTAAATGAACAGTTTCCTCTTTCAGAAAAGGATTTCAGATTTTCTCTTTTACTGTAAACCGTTATTTTCGAAAAGAGGCATAAGTCAGTTATTAATCACTGGTACGGTTTATCTTCACGTATCCTGTTATAGTAATTCCCAAAAACCCTCTACTGAGAACCCTTTCGAGGATGATGTTCTCACCCCCCTTACATTTTTCCCCTTTCAGGATATGGGCGCAGAAGTCACGAAGAGTTTATTTAGTTGTTGTTGAGATGCTCTGTATTGCTTTAGATTATTTATTGTACCCTCGCCTGTATCTTGATATATTCTGTAAGAGGGTTAGGGATTGTATTGGTTAATGCTTGTAATATGATATATATATATGGATGTATCCTTTATGAATTTTTGTAAGTTGTATGGTATCTATGGATGTATGTTATCGAACGAAAGTATTTTTGGAGCGATATTGCGGTTTAAAGTTTTAAACAGGTTCATATTTTAGTATTAAATAATATAAAAGTCGTCGTAATGTTCGAGCTATCAGAGTCGCGCAGCCGAAAGCGTGAGTTTTGGTAGTTAGGGTGTTACAGATGTGGATGGAAAAGGGACGGGTTTTCTTCTTTTTTTTTTCTTTTTTTTTTCAAAACGACGTCGTTTCAAGGTTCCGATGAACGGAAAGCATCATAGGGACTAGTATGAGTCTCGAAGTACAAATTCAAGGACGAAATTGGATAACTATTAATTTTAAGGACTACTTTAAGACTCGACTGCAACTTTAGAAACTACTTTAAGACTTAACTCGTAAAATAAAGTAAAAATAGTATCGTATAGTATCTCATCATCATCATCGATTTATTTTTTTAAAATTAAGTAATAATAATAACAATAAATCTTTCATCAAGATAATAAATGTTATAATAAAATAAACATTAAAAAACTAAGTTTAAAATGAAAAATGTACCTATCAGATTTCTCTTATATTACCTGTTATATTACCATTACCGTTATAGGTTATATTAAAGTTAATAAAAAAAAACTCAATATAAAATTATCTTATCTTATATATGTTGTAATAATTGTTTATATTACTTTATATTTATTAATTACTATTAAAATAATCAACTTATATTAAATATAATGAATGTCTAACTATAGAGATATTTGCATATATATATATATATATATATATATATATATATATATATATATATATATATATATATATATCCAATGAACTAGCGGCAATAATGGATGGAGCTGTGGTAATATAGGTGGTTGTGGATGTGATGGACGTGGTGGGGGGTGAGGTGAACTATGGAGTAAAGAAGGAGAAGGGAAGGATGATGATGAAGGGTATTTTAGTCCAAGAATTAAGAAAATGATGATTTTATAACGTTTTATAACATTGAGGATGATATTAATAAAAAAGTCGGAAACAATTTTAATTTTGACCTAAGATGTTAAGGACGAAAAAAGTGTTTAATTCTTATTAGAATTTTCATTAAGATATAACTAGGATTAACTTTTGACGAGTGTTAGGGGCCAACAAGTTTTGTAATTTGAGCCATCAATTAGCCATTATTAGTATTTTTAATGCTGAGATCTCATCCAATGGTGTGAAATTACTCACTTTTCTTTTGCTGATTAAGTTCTGGCCAGATTTTAATAAAAATACTGGTCCCCTAGACTTTCTTTTAACTTTTTATTTTGTGATAATGTCGACTAATTGTATATATAGCATCAAAAAATAAATATAACCAATTCTCATTTGTTGCATGTGGATAACTTTGAATATTTATTTATTTGTTTATGCAGTTGACCCTAAATTTTGATTATTGGCTCGTGACTTTTGTTCTGTTTCCAACTTACTCCATCCCATCAAGACTCGGTGGCCTTCAACCCATAGTTGAAAAAACTAGACCGACTCAAATGGTCAGATCAAAAAGCCGACAATCCAACCTTTAGGCTGGTCCAAACAGTGCAATGACCGGACAAAAAATAAAAACTATTGGAACCAGTTTGACCCGGCTGGGCTTTAAGAAAACTAAACCGGAGGGTTTGAGAAACCCGAACTGGTTAAGAATTTTTTTTTCTTCTAAAATCTGCGCCCCCAAACGAGGTTGTTTGACGTCTTTAATATTAATAAAAAAGAACCCTAGTTCTAAAGCTGCCTACCTCTCTCCCTCTCTCTCTCTCTCTCTCTCTATCTCTCTCACTCTCAGCTCACCTCGATTCACCGTCACCACCTAACGTTTGCCGCGCTCTCACCGGATCCTCCGCGATGTCTGCTCGCGTCTCACCTCTCCACCATTTGTGCTCGGCTGCTCGCGTCTCGCGGCGCCTCCCTTCGGCAGTGAGTGCTCGAGCTGCATTTTGGCTGCTCATCGTCCGTGGTTGTTCCTGCTTTTACTGCAGCACCCCTAGTTGTCTCTACTCGATTCTGCCTCTCAGTCTCACTCTAGTCTCGTCTCAGTCACACTGCCGGCGTCTCATTATTTGTCAGTCTCGTCGCTGTCATCTCAACGTCTCGCGGCCTTCCCTGGTATCCTCGTCGCCGGCAACAGAAGCAACTAGTGGTGTTGTCGCTTTCTTCGTCGCCTTCCATGTGGTCGTCGTCGCTCGTCGTTTTCTGGTTTCGGATCCTTGCCCTCTCCGAGTCACCGTGGACCGTGGACTGTTGGTGAGTTCCTGCATCATCGCTTACCTTGTTCTCTCTTTTCCAGATTTTTCTTCTCCCTGTATTTTTCCATGTTGCTGAATTGCTAATTAATTAATTTTTCTTGTTGATCTAAATGTGGCTGTAAATCGTGACTGAACTAGGATTTGTTGAATTTGTTGCTGCAAGTTGAATTTGTTGCTGAAAATATCACTGAGTTAATTTTTTGTTGATGAAAATCATCACTGAGTTGAGTTTGTTGCTTATTATCATCACTAAAAGTTGATTTTTTTGCTGTCATGCTGAAATAATTGCTTAGCAAATTTTTTTGTTTACTGTAAATCATCTTTGGAGTTAAACTTTTTGTTGCTGAAAATTATTGATGCACGGAAACTTGTCCTTTAACAAATCTCCCTCGGCAAGTATACCGAATTGTCGTCAAGTAAAAACTCACAATAGAGTGAGGTCGAATCCCACAGGGATTGATTGGTCAAGCAACTTTAATTGGAAGAATGTTCTAGTTGAGCTAAGTAGAAATTGGGTTGAGAATTGCAGGAAATTAAATGGCGGGAAAGTAAATTGCAGAAAATAAATTATGGAAGGTAAATTGCAGAATCTTAAATGGGGAAGGGGAGTTTAACATGAAAGTAAATAGCAGAAAGTAAAGAGAATGGGTAAGATCAGAAATGGGGAGTTCATTGGGCTTAGGAGATGTTGCATTCTCCGGATCAAGTTCATTTTCATCTCTTCCTCAATCAATGCATTCATTGATCTCCTTGGCAATCTTAAGTGATTGAATTCCAATTCCTTGGTAATTCAATCTCTCAAATCAGATCAATAGCCAATTACTTGGTCTAATTGCTCATGAGAAGAGATGAAGTGTGGTCACTGATTATACCACATGTATTTCCAAATCAAAGTATTGGGAGAATTATATGTCACCATATCCGCCCAAACCCCAATTTGGTCCAACATGAGAAAGCATTTCTAGCATGATCTCTTCATCCCTTTTCCAAGGTTCAGAAGAGATCCAAGTATGAATAGCTTCTTTTCCAAGATAACTACTCAATTGGATGAAGATTGAAAGCTTTCTAGTAAAATCAAGAGAAAAGAGAGAAGAAGGATAATAAAAACTATTATTGATCCATCAAATTACAACAGAGCTCCCTAACCCAATGAAAGGGGTTTAGTTGTTCATAGCTCTGGGAATGAAAAGCATAGATGGAGAGTACATTCTGAGAATTAAACTAAAAGTTGCAGAGAAAGTAAAATACAGAGAGTAATTCTAATAATGCCAAAAGCTTTTTTTTCTAGTTCAAAGCTCTCCCTATTTATACTATTCTTCTGATCTTCTAGTTGGCTCTTCAAGTCTTGGATATGGGCCTTTGGATCTTGAGTTGAAGCAGTTATCTTCTTCAGTGGGCTCAGCTTTACTTGCAGAGAAAGTGTGAAGTAGGCAGGGATTCTAGCTTAGGACGTTAGTGGCGTTAACGTTAAGTGAAAGTGTGGGCTCGAGAACGTTAGTGACAATCACCTTTTTCACTAACGTTCCTAACCCAAGGATGCTCCACGTTAACTTCAACCTTAGTGGCATCAACGTGACCACTAACGTTGCCTCTTGGTCCTTCGCACACGTTATTGGGACTTACTTTTTTCAATAACGTTGAGAATCCTCCTTTCTCCCTACGTTAGAGTTCACGTTAGTGTGGCTAACGTGACCTTTAACGTAGGCTTGCCACATCTTTGAGAACGTTAGTGACACTTAGCTTTGTCACTAACGTTCCAAAATTCCCCTACTCCCCACGTTAGAGTTCACGTTAACTAGGTTAACGTGGCTTCTAACGTGGTATTGCTAGCCATCTCCAATGTTAGTGACAAAGGTGAGTGTCACTAACGTTGGCTCATCATCCCTTTTACTCACGTTAGCTTCCACGTTAGTGTAGTTAACGTGGGAGTTAACGTGGCTCATAGTGGCTCATCCCAATGTTAGTGACAAAGGTGAGTGTCACTAACGTTGGCAATTCTTTGCTCCCTCCACGTTAGAGTCCACGTTAACTGAGCTAACGTGGCTCAAAGTGGCTTAGCTCAACGTTAATGACAAAAGTGAGTGTCACTAATGTTTGTCATTCTTTTGTTTCCCCACGTTAGAGTCCACGTTAACTGAGTTAACGTGGCTTTTAACGTGGCCAATATGAGCTTGGTCCAACGTTAGTGACAAAGGTGAGTGTCACTAATGTTGGCTTCATTTTCTTCTTCCACGTTAACTACCACGTTAATGTAGTTAACGTGGCAATTAACGTGGGCTATTGATGAGCGGATAATTTATACGCTTTTTTACATTGTTTTTAGTATGTTTTTAGTAGGATCTAGCTACTTTTAAGGATGTTTTTAATAGATTTTGTGTTAAATTCACATTTCTGGACTTTACTATGAGTTTGTGTGTTTTTCTATGATTTCAGGTATTTTCTGGCTGAAATTGAGGGACTTGAGCAGAAATCAGATTCAGAGGTTGAAAAAGGACTGCTGATGCTGTTGGATTCTGACCTCCCTGCACTCAAAGTGGATTTTCTGGAGCTACAGAACTCGAAACGGCGCTCTTCCAATTGCGTTGGAAATTAGACATCCAGGGCTTTCCAGCAATATATAATAGTCCATACTTTGGCCAAGAATTGACGACGTAAACTGGCGTTCAACGCCAGCCTTCTGCCCAAATCTGGCGTCCAGCGCCAGAAAAGGATCCAAAACCAGAGTTGAACGCTCAAACTGGCACAGAAACTGGCGTTCAACTCCACAAATGGCCTCTGCACGTGCTACACTTAAGCTCAGCCCAAACACACACCAAGTGGGCCCCGGAAGTGGATTTATGCATCAATTACTTACTCATGTAAACCCTAGTAGCTAGTTTATTATAAATAGGACCTCTTACTATTGTATTAGGCATCCTGGATTGTATTTTGATCCTGTGATCTCGTTTAGGGGGCTGGCCATCTCGGCCATGCCTGGACCTCTCACTTATGTATTTTCAACGGTAGAGTTTCTACACTCCATAGATTAAGGTGTGGAGCTCTGCTGTTCCTCAAAGATTAATGCAAGTACTACTGTTTTCTATTCAATTCTTCTTATTTCGCTTCTAAGATATCCATTCGCACCCAAGAACGTGATGAAGGTGATGATTATGTGTGACGCTCATCATCCTTCCCCCTTATGAACGCGTGCCTGACAAACACTTCTGTTCTACATGAATTAAGCTAGAATGAATATCTCTTAGATCTCCTAACCAGAATCTTCGTGGCGTAAGCTAGAATGATGGCGGCATTCAAGAGAATCCGGAAGGTCTAAACCTTGTCTGTGGTATTCCGAGTAGGATTTAATGATTGAATGACTGTGACGAGCTCCTAACTCGCGATTGCAGGGCGTTAGTGACAGATGCAAAAGGATAGTAAATCCTATTCTAGCATGATCGAGAACCGACAGATGAATAGCCGTGCCGTGACAGGGTGCGTGAGCATATTATTCACTGAGAGGATAAGATGAAGCCATTGGCAAGGGTGATGCCTCCAGACGATTAGCCGTGCCGTGACAGGGCATTGGATCATTTTCCCGAGAGATGACCGAAAGTAGCCATTGACAGTGGTGATGTATCACATAAAGCCAGCCATGGAAAGGAGTAAGACTGATTGGATGAAGATAGCAGGAAAGCAGAGGTTCAGAGGAACGAAAAGCATCCCCATTCGCTTATCTGAAATTCCTACCAATGATTTACATAAGTATTTCTATCCCTATCTTATTAATTAATATTCGAAAACCACATAACTGTTTTATATCCGCCTGACTGAGATTTACAAGGTGACCATAGCTTGCTTCATACCAACAATCTCCGTGGGATTCGACCCTTACTCACGTAAGGTATTACTTGGACGACCCAGTGCACTTGCTGGTTAGTTGTATCGAAGTTGTGACAATTATGAATTAAGATCAGAGCACCAGGCCTTTGAAGCCATGGATATGTATCACAATTTCGTGCACCAAGTTTTTGGCGCCGTTGCCAGGGATTGTTCGAGTTTGGACAACTGACGGTTCATCTTGTTGCTCAGATTAGGTAATTTTCTTTTTATTTTATTTTCAAAAATTTTTCAAAAATATTTCAAAACTTTTCTCATCTGTTTTCGAAAAAATTAAAAATGTTTTCAAAAATTTATTCAAAATTTTTAAGAATGAATTCTAGTGTTTCATGAAGCATGAGAAGCCTGGCTAGCTGTAAAGCCATGTCTAAATTCTTTTGGACTGAGGCTTGCAATTTGTTATCAAAGAGCAATATACTCTCGTGTTAAAGACTAAAGCTTGGCTGGCCATTGGCCATGTCTAGTGTTTTGGACTGGAGCTTTCATTGAAAGCTTGGCTGGCTAGTGAGCCATGTCTAATTCCTGGACTGAAGCTTTAGACTAACATGGCAAGATTCCTGGAATTCATATTAAAAATTTTGGAATCCTTATTTTTTCTTTTTCATATTATTTTCGAAGAAAAATCCAAAAAAAAAATTAGAAAATCATAAAAATCAAAAATATTTTGTGTTTCTTGTTTGAGTCTTGAGTCACATTATAAGTTTGGTGTCACTTGCATATGCATCTTGCATCTTTTCGAAAATTTCATGCATTCATAGTGTTCTTCATGATCTTCAAGTTGTTCTTGGTAAGTCTTCTTGTTTGATCTTGATGATTTTTTGTTTTGTGTCTTTCCATGTTTATCATATGCATTCTTGAATTCTTAGTGTCTAAGCATTAAAGAATTCTATGTTTGGTGTCTTGCATGTTTTATTTGCATTAAAAATTTTTCAAAATTGTGTCTATGATGTTCATCTTGACATTCATAGTGTTCTTGGTGTTCATCTTGACATTCATAGCATTCTTGCATGCATTCATTGTTTTGATCTAAAAATTTCATGCATTGCATAATTTTCATGTTTTTCATAAAAATTTCAAAAATCAAAAAAATATCTTGCCCTTTTTCTCTCATCAAATTCGAAAATTTGAGTTGACTTTTTCAAAAATTTTTAAAATCAAATTGTTTCTTATGAGTCAAATCAAATTTTCAATTTGAAAATCTTATCTCTTTCAAAATCTTTTTCAAAAATCAAATCTTTTTCAAAATTCTTAGTTATTTTCGAAAATTCCAAAAATATTTTTCAAAAAACATTTTCTTATTTTTATATCAAATTTTCGAAAATAACATAATCAATTAATGTTTTGATTCAAAAATTTGAAGTTTGTTACTTCCTTGTTAAGAAAGATTCAAACTTTAAAATCATATCTTGAGATTTCTTATGAATCAAGTCATTAATTGAGATTTTAAAAATCAAATCTTTTTCAAAATTAGTTTCTAAAATATCTTCTTATCTTGTCTTTTTCAAAAAAAAATATCTTTTCAAAACATCTTTTCTAACTTCCTAACTTCTTATCTTTTCAAAATTTGTTTCAACTAACTAACTAACTTTTTGTTTGTTTCTTAAAACCACCTAACTAACTCTCTCTCTCTAATTTTCGAAAATATCTCCCCCTTTTTTCAAAAATCTCTTTTTAATTAACTAATTATTTTTATTTCAAAAATTTTCGAAAAAAAAAATACTAAACATTTTTCAAAAACTATTTTCAAAAATCACTAACTCTTTTTCAAAATAATTTTCGAAAATTATCCCTCCCCCATCCTATTCTATTTATTCATTCATATCCTAACATCTCATCTCACATCTCTTCCATCCGTACAGTTGCATTTCTTCCTTTACATCACATTATTTGTCTCCCCCTCTTTTCTTCCACTCACAAAGGGATCCCTATACTGTGGTATAAAGGATCTCTATTATTATTAGTATTTTTCTGTGCCTTCTTCTTTGTCATATGAGCAGGAGCAAGGATAAGAACATTCTTGTGGAAGCAGATCCAGAACCTGAAAGGACTCTGAAGAGAAAATTAAGAGAAGCTAAAATACAACAATCCAGAGATAACCTTTCAGAAATTTTCGAACAGGAAAAGGAGATGGCAGCCGAAAATAATAATAATGTAAGGAAGATGCTTGGTGACTTTACTGCACCTAATTCCAATTTACATGGAAGAAGCATCTCCATTCCTGCCATTGGAGCAAACAACTTTGAGCTGAAACCTCAATTAGTTTCTCTGATGCAGCAGAACTGCAAGTTTCATGGACTTCCATCTGAAGATCCTTTTCAGTTCTTAACTGAATTCTTGCAGATATGTGATACTGTTAAGACTAATGGAGTAGATCCTGAAGTCTACAGGCTCATGCTTTTCCCTTTTGCTGTAAGAGACAGAGCTAGATTATGGTTGGATTCTCAACCTAAAGACAGCCTGAACTCTTGGGATAAGCTGGTCACGGCTTTCTTAGCCAAGTACTTTCCTCCTCAAAAGCTGAGCAAGCTTAGAGCTGATGTTCAAACCTTCAGACAGAAAGAAGGTGAATCCCTCTATGAAGCTTGGGAAAGATACAAACAGTTGACCAAAAAGTGTCCTTCTGACATGCTTTCAGAATGGACCATCCTGGATATATTCTATGATGGTTTATCTGAGCTATCAAAGATGTCACTGGACACCTCTGCAGGTGGATCCATTCACCTAAAGAAAACGCCTGCAGAAGCTCAAGAACTCATTGACATGGTTGCTAATAACCAGTTCATGTACACTTCTGAAAGGAATCCTGTGAGTAATGGGACGCCTATGAAGAAGGGAGTTCTTGAAGTTGATACTCTGAATGCCATATTGGCTCAGAATAAAATATTGACTCAGCAAGTCAATATGATCTCTCAGAGTCTGCATGGAATGCAAGCTGCATCCAACAGTACTCAAGAGGCTTCTTCTGAAGAAGAAGCTTATGATCCTGAGAACCCTGCAATAGCAGAGGTAAATTACTTAGGTGAACCTTATGGAAACACCTATAACTCAACATGGAGAAATCATCCAAATTTCTCATGGAAGGATCAAAAGCCTCAACAAGGCTTTAATAATGGTGGAAGAAACAGGTTTAGCAATAGCAAGCCTTTTCCATCATCAACTCAGCAACAGACAGAGAACTCTGAACAAAATGCTTCTAATTTAGCAAATCTAGTCTCTGATCTATCTAAGGCCACTGTAAGTTTCATGAATGAAACAAGGTCTTCCATTAGAAATCTGGAAGCACAAGTGGGCCAGCTAAGTAAAAGGATCACTGAAATCCCTCCTAGTACTCTCCCAAGCAATACAGAAGATAATCCAAAAGGAGAGTGCAAGGCCATTGACATAAGCGCCATGGCCGAACCTGTGAGGAGAGGAGAGGACGTGAATCCCAAGGAAGAAGACCTCCTGGGACGTCCAGTGGTCAATAAGGAGCTTCCCTCTGAGGAACCAAAGGAATCTGAGACTCATCTAGAGACCATAGAGATTCCATTGAACCTCCTTATGCCCTTCATGAGCTCTGATGAGTATTCCTCTTCTGAAGAGAATGAGGATGTCACTAAAGAGCAAACTGCCAAGTTTCTTGGTGCAATCATGAAGCTGAATGCCAAATTGTTTGGCATTGATGCTTGGGAAGTTGAACCTCCCTTGTTCATCAATGAACTAAGTGATCTGGATCAACTGACATTGCCTCAGAAGAGACAGGATCCTGGAAAGTTCATAATACCCTGTACCATAGGCACCATGATCTTTAAGGCTCTGTGTGACCTTGGTTCAGGAATAAACCTCATGCCCCTCTCTGTAATAGAGAAACTGGGAATCTATGGGGGTGCAAGCTGCTAAAATCTCATTAGAGATGGCAGACAGCTCAAGAAAACAGGCTTATGGACAAGTAGAGGACGTGTTAGTAAAGGTTGAAGGCCTTTACATCCCTGCTGATTTCATAGTCCTGGATACTGGAAAGGAAGAGGATGAATCCATCATCCTAGGAAGACCTTTCCTGGCCACAGCAAGAGCTGTGATTGATGTTGACAGAGGTGAAATAGTCCTTCAATGGAATGAGAACCCCCTTGTATTCAAAACTCAAGGATCTCCCTCTGCAACCATGGAGAGGAAGCTTGAAAAGCTTCTCTCAAAGCAGAGTCAACCAGAACCCCCACAGTTAAACTCTAAGTTTGGTGTTGGGAGGCCACAACCAAACTCTAAGTTTGGTGTTGAACTCCCATATCCAAACTCTAAGTTTGGTGTTGGAGAGTCTCAACAAAGCTCTGCACATCTGTGAGGCTCCATGAGAGCCCACTGTCAAGCTATTGACATTAAAGAAGCGCTTGTTGGGAGGCAACCCAATGTTTATCTAATTCTTATTTTTATTGTTTTTCGTGTTTTCTTAGGTTCATGATCATGTGGAGTCACAAAATAAATAGAAAAATTGAAAACGGAATAAAAAACAGCAGAAGAAAAATCACACCCTGGAGGAGCATCTGTCTGGCGTTCAGCGCCAGAACAGAGCATGGTTCTGGCGCTGAACGCCCAAAATGGGCAGCTTCTGGGCGTTGAACGCCAGAACAGGCATGGTTCTGGCGTTCAACGCCAGAAATGGCACACAAATGGGCGTTGAACGCCCAAAATGGCCACCAACCTGGCGCTGAATGCCCAGAGTTGGATACAAAGGCATTTTTACATGCCTAAGGGGTGCAGGGATGTAAATCCTTGAAAACCTTAGGATCTGTGGACCCCACAGGATCCACTCAGGATCTGTGGGCCCCACAGGATCCCCACCTACCTCCACTCACTTCTTCTCACCACTCTCTTTCACACAACCCCATAAACACTCTTCCCTAAAAGCCCTTCACCAATCACCTCAATCTCTCTTCCCCATTAAACCTTCACCACTCACATCCACCCACTCTTCCCCATAAACCTACCTCATAAACTCCACCTACCTTCAAAATTCAAAACCAATTTCCCACCCAAACCCACCCATATGGCCGAACCTTAACCCCCCTCCCTTCCCTATATAAAGCCATCCATTCTTCTTCAAATTCACACAACACACCCCTCTACACTCCTCTTGGCCGAAACCACATCTCCCTCTCCCTCTCCATATTTCTTCTTCTTCTTCTTCTATTCTTTTGTTTATTGCTCGAGGGCGAGCAATATTCTAAGTTTGGTGTGGTAAAAGCATAGCTTTTTTGTTTTTCCATTACCATTGATGGCATCTAAGACCGGAGAATCCTCTAGAAGAGGGAAAGGGAAGACAAAAGCTTCCACATCCGAGTCATGGGAGATGGAAAGGTTCATCTCCAAAGCCCATCAAGACCACTTCTATGATGTTGTGGCCAAGAAGAAGGTGATCCCTGAGGTCCCTTTTAAACTCAAAAGAAATGAGTATCTGGAGATCCGACATGAAATTCAAAGAAGAGGTTGGGAAGTTCTAACAAATCCCATCCAACAAGTCGGCATCCTAATGGTTCAAGAGTTCTATGCCAATGCATGGATCACCAAGAACCATGATCAAAGTAAGAACCTGGATCCAAAGAACTATGTTACAATGGTTCGGGGGAAATACTTAGATTTTAGTCCGGAAAATGTGAGGTTGGCATTCAACTTGCCATACATGGAAGAGAACGCATGCCCCTACACAAGGAGAGTCAACTTTGATCAAAGGTTGGACCAAGTCCTTATGGACATATGTGTAGAAGGAGCTCAATGGAAGATTGACTCCAAAGGCAAGCCGGTTCAACTAAGAAGATTGGACCTCAAGCCTATAGCTAGAGAATGGTTGGAGTTTATTCAATGCTCAATCATTCCCACTAGCAACCGGTCTGAAGTTACTATAGACCGGGCCATCATGATCCATAGCATCATGATTGGAGAAGAGGTGGAAGTTCATGAGATTATACCTCAAGAACTCTACAAGGTGGCTGACAAGTTCTCCACCATGGCAAGGTTAGCCTTTCCTCACCTCATTTGCCACCTATGCAATTCAGATGGGATTGACATAGAGGGAGATATCCTCATTAAAGAGGAAAAGCCCATCACTAAGAAAAAGATGGAGCAAGCAAGAGAGCCCAGTCATGGAGTTCAAGAGGCGCAAGAAGCTCATCACCATGAGATTCCGGAAATGCCTCAAATGCACTTTCCTCCACAAAACTATTGGGAGCACATCAACACCTCCCTAGAAGAATTGAGTTCCAATATGGGACAACTAAGGGTGGAACATCAAGAGCACTCCATCATGCTTCATGAAATAAGAGAAGATCAAAAAGCAATGAGGGAGGAGCAACAAAGACAAGGAAGAGACATAGAAGAGCTCAAGGACATCATTGGTTCCTCAAGAAGGAAACGCCACCATCACTAAGGTGGATTCATTCCTTGTTTTTGCTTTCTCTGTTTTTCGTTTTCTATGTTATGTGCTTATCTATGTTTGTGCCTTCATTACATGATCATTAGTAGTTAGTAACTTTGTCTTAAAGATATGAATGTCCTATGAATCCATCACCTCTCTTAAATGAAAAATGTTTTAATTCAAAAGAACAAGAAGTACATGAGTTTCGAATTTATCCTTGAACTTAGTTTAATTATATTGATGTGGTGACAATGCTTCTTGTTTTCTGAATGTATGCTTGAACAGTGCATATGTCTTTTGAAGTTGTTGTTTAAGAATGTTAAATATGTTGGCTCTTGAAAGAATGATGACTAGGAGACATGTTATTCGATAATCTGAAAAATCATAAAAATGATTCTTGAAGCAAGAAAAAGCAGCAAAGAACAAAGCTTGCAGAGAAAAAAAAAAGAAGAAAAAAGAAAAAAATAGGCGAAAAAAAAAATATAGAAAGAAAAAGAAAAAGCAAGCAGAAAAAGCCAATAACCCTTAAAACCAAAAGGCAAGGGCAAATAAAAAGGATCCCAAGCCTTTGAGCATCAGTGGATAGGAGGGCCTAAAGGAATAAAATCCTGGTCTAAGCGGCTAAACCAAGCTGTCCCTAACCATGTGCTTGTGGCGTGTAGGTGTCAAGTGAAAACTTGAGACTGAGCGGTTAAAGTCAAGGTCCAAAGCAAAAAAAAAGAGTGTGCTTAAGAACCCTGGACACCTCTAATTGGGGACTTTAGCAAAGCTGAGTCACAATCTGAAAAGGTTCACCCAATTATGTGTCTGTGGCATTTATGTATCCGGTGGTAATACTGGAAAACAAAGTGCTTAGGGCCACGGCCAAGACTCATAAAGAAGCTGTGTTCAAGAATCATCATACTGAACTAAGAGAGTCAATAACACTATTCGAAATCTGAAGTTCCTATAGATGCCAATCATTCTGAACCTCAATGGATAAAGTGAGATGCCAAAACTATTCAAGAGGCAAAAAGCTATAAGTCCCGCTCATATGATTGAAGCTCTGTTTCATTGATAGTTTGGAATTTATAGTATATTCTATTCTTTTTATCCTATTTTGATTTTCAGTTGCTTGGGGACAAGCAACAATTTAAGTTTGGTGTTGTGATGAGCGGATAATTTATACGCTTTTTGACATTGTTTTTAGTATGTTTTTAGTAGGATCTAGCTACTTTTAAGGATGTTTTTAATAGATTTTGTGTTAAATTCACATTTCTGGACTTTACTATGAGTTTGTGTGTTTTTCTGTGATTTCAGGTATTTTCTGGCTGAAATTGAGGGACTTGAGCAGAAATCAGATTCAGAGGTTGAAAAAGGACTGCTGATGCTGTTGGATTCTAACCTCCCTGCACTCAAAGTGGATTTTCTAGAGCTACAGAACTCGAAATGGTGCGCTTCCAATTGCGTTGGAAAGTAGACATCCAGGGATTTCCAGAAATATATAATAGTCTATACTTTGGCCAAGAATTGACGACGTAAACTGGCGTTCAACGCCAGCCTTCTGCCCAAATCTGGCGTCCAGCGCCAGAAAAGGATCCAAAACCAGAGTTGAACGCCCAAACTGGCACAGAAACTGGCGTTCAACTCCACAAATGGCCTCTGCACGTGCTACACTTAAGCTCAGCCCAACACACACCAAGTGGACCCCGGAAGTGGATTTATGCATCAATTACTTACTCATGTAAACCCTAGTAGCTAGTTTATTATAAATAGGACCTCTTACTATTGTATTAGGCATCCTGGATTGTATTTTGATCCTGTGATCTCGTTTAGGGGGCTGGCCATCTCGGCCATGCCTGGACCTCTCACTTATGTATTTTCAACGGTAGAGTTTCTACACTCCATAGATTAAGGTGTGGAGCTCTGCTGTTCCTCAAAGATTAATGCAAGTACTACTGTTTTCTATTCAATTCTTCTTATTTCGCTTCTAAGATATCCATTCGCACCCAAGAACGTGATGAAGGTGATGATTATGTGTGACGCTCATCATCCTTCCCCCTTATGAACGCGTGCCTGACAAACACTTCTGTTCTACATGAATTAAGCTAGAATGAATATCTCTTAGATCTCCTAACCAGAATCTTCGTGGCGTAAGCTAGAATGATGGCGGCATTCAAGAGAATCCGGAAGGTCTAAACCTTGTCTGTGGTATTCCGAGTAGGATTCAATGATTGAATGACTGTGACGAGCTCCTAACTCGCGATTGCAGGGCGTTAGTGACAGACGCAAAAGGATAGTAAATCCTATTCCAGCATGATCGAGAACCGACAGATGAATAGCCGTGCCGTGACAGGGTGCGTGAGCATATTATTCACTGAGAGGATAAGATGAAGCCATTGGCAAGGGTGATGCCTCCAGACGATTAGCCGTGCCGTGACAGGGCATTGGATCATTTTCCCGAGAGATGACCGAAAGTAGCCATTGACAGTGGTGATGTATCACATAAAGCCAGCCATGGAAAGGAGTAAGACTGATTGGATGAAGATAGCAGGAAAGCAGAGGTTCAGAGGAACGAAAAGCATCCCCATTCGCTTATCTGAAATTCCTACCAATGATTTACATAAGTATTTCTATCCCTATCTTATTAATTAATATTCGAAAACCACATAACTGTTTTATATCCGCCTGACTGAGATTTACAAGGTGACCATAGCTTGCTTCATACCAACAATCTCCGTGGGATTCGACCCTTACTCACGTAAGGTATTACTTGGACGACCCAGTGCACTTGCTGGTTAGTTGTATCGAAGTTGTGACAATTATGAATTAAGATCAGAGCACCAGGCCTTTGAAGCCATGGATATGTATCACAATTTCGTGCACCAGCTATGATGGCTTCGAGGACGTTATTGGCGATTACTTTTCTCATTAACGTTGCAAGCTAGCTCCCCTTCCACGTTAGAGGTCACGTTAGTTAGACTAACATGGCTGCTAACGTGGTTCTTCCTTGCTTCCTTTGTCCTGAAATCAAGCAATAAAGTACATCAAAGTTCTAGTCCAAGTTATAAGACATGCATCATCCAATTTATCATTCAATTCATGCGTAATTCTCATGAATTCATATAAAAATCACAATGTTAGCTTGAATCAAGATGTAAGTGAAATTCTACCCAAAACTTGTTTATTTTCTAAGAAAGTGCATGAAACTACCCTAAAACCATAAAGAAAAGGTCAGTGAAACTGGCCAAAATGCCCTGGCATCACAACACCAAACTTAAAGCTTGCTTGTCCCTAAGCAAGTACTAGAACAAGAGAATGATGAATGAAATGACAAGATGAATGAATCATTATTGTGGAAGTCATGTTCTTGGTTTTATGGGGTTTCATGCATAGCAACTTAGGTTCATTCCTTTACTGGCTTTCAGACCTTTATCATGCCTTGGAATACTCACTTGATTGCACCCTTTGAGACTGTTATTCATTGATTCCTTTGTCTTTCCAAGGTCTATTGCATCCTTAGGCTAAGTGCTCTGTGAGGGGGCGACTCTTTAAAATAAGCTTTCAGCCAATACTCCCGAACCAGTTGGTTCAAGGTGCTAGGTGTTGAAGCACCCCTAAGGACTTACTCCCTCAAGTCTCTCTCCCCCATACATGCACACCATAGGCACATGGTTTGTTATTTTCTTCCCTTGAGGTCTTGGTGTCCAGCACCTCTTTGGGTTACTAAATGTTCTGTAGCAAGGTTGCTCTTGATAGTAGATTTTCAGTTGATAATCCCGGGTTAGTTAACCCAAGTTACCAAGTGATGAAGCACTCCTAAGAACTTATTCATCCAAGCAGATCCTTGGTACAAGAACACCACAGACACATCCCTCAAGATTCAAGCCCTTGGTGCCTAGCCTTATTCTTTATTAACTTTTCTTTCTTTTTCAACTCTTATTGTTCTTTTCCTTTTTCTTATTAGGATCTTATTATTTAGCTAGTCTCATGGGGTGTGTTTCAAGCATATGATTTAGGACAGATAGTTGCCTTCCCACCTTGTTGGTGAACCAACTTAGCTAAGTGATTACTACACCACAAATCTAAGAACTTACTCCACAAATTGAACTCCACTCTGGTCTTTCATAACATCCCTTTTTATTTAGCTTAAAAAGGACAAGCATACAATAAGCAAGATGGAATTGAAAACAGGCAATTTGACTAGCAATCATAGACCTAAGCAAAAACAAACATCAAATTCTAGTGAATTAAGCTTAAAGAGTGACTATTAATCAAGGGCATATTCAGACTTCCAAATTGAGTATTTCCAAGCATATGGAATCAAGTAACAATACAACCTTTTGGTGATGCCTTCCAGCTACCCATTTGTTTTCATCTTCCATAGCTTCTGCATCCTTCCCTGCTTCCTTGGATGATGGTGCACTGTTTTTCCAAAAGATTGATTGAATCCCTGCAAAGTTATTGGAAGTTGCTTGTCCCCAAAGCACTTGAGAGATAGTTAGTATGCATGTATGCTTGTGAATTTCGGAACTTAAGTTGGTGTGTGAACACCAAACTTAGTTCCTTGCCTAATACAGCAGGTTGAATACATGCAGAAAATCTCATGTGTTGTTATCAGTAAGACAACTATGAACTAGAAATTAACTACTGTTAAGTGGTTCCCCTGATTGGTTGGATCTAGCAATTTTCCCTTGAAGGAGTGTAGTGTGATTCTAACTGAAATCTTTGGTGGAACACCAAACTTAGAATTACACACTTACTCTTGTATTGTTTTGGTGTGTAACACCAAACTTAGCTCCTCGCAATACGGGGGAAACTACTTGTGATTTTTATTAAAATGCAAATGAAAAGAAAACTACCTTAGGTTGGGTTGCCTCCCAACGAAGTGCTCTTTTAGCGTCGCTAGCTCGACGATTCCTCCATTACTTGAGGAGATACTTCACTTTGGGGTTTTCCCCCATGTTGCCCATGTAATGTTTGAGCCTTTGTCTGTTCACAGTGAACGTCCTCTTTGAACTTTCCTCCATGATTTCTATGTGTCCATACGGCGAGACCTTTGTGACAAGAAAGGGTCCTGACCACCTTGATTTGAGTTTCCCAGGGAAAAGTCTTAATTTGGAATTGTAGAGGAGCACTTGCTGTCCTTCTTCGAAGCTCCTGGGTGTCAAATGGAGGCCGTGCCTTCTCTTTGCCTTTTCTTTATAAATCTTGGCATTTTCATAGGCTTGAGATCTGAACTCCTCCATTTTTTGCAACTGCAAGATCCTCTTTTCACCAGCAGCAATGCTATCAAAATTTAGCAGCTTGAGAGCCCAGAGGGTTTTGTGTTCCAGCTCCAATGGTAGATGACAAGCCTTTCCATACACCAGTTAGTATGGAGACATCCCGATTGGTGTCTTGAATGCCGTCCGGTATGCCCAAAGAGCATCATCCAGTTTCTTCGACCAATCCTTTCTTGATGCTCCTACAGTCTTTTCCAGAATCCTTTTTAGCTCTTTGTTAGATATCTCAGTTTGCCCACTTGTTTGGGGGTGGTAAGGTGTGGCAATCTTGTGTTTCACCCTGTATCGTAGGAGGAGAGCTTCTAGTGGTCTGTTACAAAAATGACTCCCTCCATCACTGATGAGTGCTCGTGGGACTCCGAACTGGCTAAAGATGTTCTTTCTGAGGAAGTTCATGACCACCTTGTTATCATTCGTTGGGGTTGCAATAGCCTCTACCCACTTGGAAACATAATTCACTGCTACCAAGATGTACTTGTTTGAACATGAGGTTGGGAATAGTCCCATGAAATCGATTCCCCACACATCAAACAGTTCCAGTTCTAAGATGAAGTTCTGTGGCATCTCATTTCTTTTGGGTAAGTTTCCAGTTCTTTGACATTCATTGCAATTCTTTACCAGTTCTTTGGCATCCTTGAAAAGGGTGGGCCAAAAGAATCCGCTTTGTAATACCTTGGCTGCAGTTCTGTCCCCTCCAAAATGGCCTCCATAGCATGAGCCGTGACAATTCCACAAGACCTCTCGTCCCTCTTCTTCCGAAACACATCTTCTCAGGATTCCATCTGGACACTTCTTGAAGAGATATGACTCATCCCAGACAAAATACTTTGCATCATTGATGAGCTTTCTTTTCTGGTGTTTGTTGAGTTCTGGAGGTAAAGCCCCAGTTGCTTTAAAATTGGCAGTATCTGCAAACCAGGGTGCTTTGTGAATCATCATCAACTATTCATCTGGGAAGAACTCATTTACATTTGTATCATGTGTTCCTCCTTTATCATGAGGGATTCTGGATAGGTGATCTGCTACCTTGTTCTCCACTCCTTTTTTGTCTCTGATTTCAATATTGAATTCCTGCAACAATAAGATCCATCTTATTAGTCTTGGTTTTGATTCTTGCTTGGCAAAGAAATATTTAAGTGCTGTGTGATCTGTGAAGACAATCACTTTGGCACCAATGAGGTATGATCTAAACTTGTCAAATGCAAAAACTATTGCCAGCAACTCCTTTTCAGTCGTGGTATAGTTTCTTTGAGTATCATTGAGGACTTTGCTGGCATAGTATATCACATGGACCAAGTTATCTTTCCTCTGCCCCAACACTGTCCCAATTGTGAAATCAGATGCATCGCACATCAGTTCAAATGGTAGGTTCCAGTCAGGTGGGGAAATGATAGGAGCAGAGGACAACCTCTTTTTCAAGTTCTCGAATGCTAGCATGCACTTTTCATCAAAGGTAAATGGTGTATCAGATACAAGGAGATTGCTTAAGGGCTTGGCTATTTTTGAAAAATCTTTAATAAACCTTCTGTAAAAGCCAGCATGCCCTAGAAAACTCCTAATTGCCTTGACATCACTTGGTGGAGGTAATTTTTCAATGAGTTCCACCTTGGCTCTGTCCACCTCAATGCCTTGGTTAGAAACCTTATGACCAAGAACTATTCCTCTTGTCACCATAAAGTGACATTTCTCCCAGTTCAAGACCAAATTAGTTTCTTGACATCTTTTTAATACCAGGGCCAGGTGATCTAGGCAACTAGGAAAGGAATCTCCGAATATTGAGAAGTCGTCCATAAAAACTTCGATAAATTTTTCTATCATATCTGAGAAAATAGAGAGCATGCAGCATTGGAAGGTTACGGGTACATTGCATAGCCCAAATGGCATGCACCTGTAGGCAAACACTCCATATGGGCAGGTGAAGGAGGTTTTCTCTTGGTCTCTTGAATCAACCACTATTTGGTTATATCCTGAATAACCATCGAGAAAATAGTAATATGCATGCCTGCAAGTCTTTCCAGCATCTGATCCATGAAGGGAAGGGGGAAATGATCTTTTCGTGTAGCTTCATTGAGTTTTCTGTAGTCTATGCACATTCGCCATCCTGTGACGGTCCTTGTAGGGATTAGTTCGTTCTTCTAATTGGGGACTACAGTGATTCCTCCCTTTTTTGGGACAACTTGCACAGGGCTGACCCATGGGCTGTCTGAGATCGGATAGATCACTCCTCCTTACCACAACTTCATGACTTCTTTCTGTACCACTTCCTTCATGACTGGATTCAGCCTCCTTTGGGGTTGAATGGATGGTTTGGCATCATCTTCCAATAGTATCTTATGCATACATATGGCCGAACTGATTCCCTTCAAGTCAGCAAGAGTCCATCCTATGGCATCCTTGTGCTTTTGTAATACTTGAAGTAACTCTTCCTCTTGTTATTGGCTGAGGAATGAATTTATGATCACTGGATGACTTTCATTTTCCCCTAGATATGCATACTTGAGAGTGGGTGGCAGTGCCTTTAGTTCAAGTTTGGGTGCTTCTTTCTTTTCATTCTTCTCCTCTATTGTGCCCTGAACTTGAACCTCAGCTGTTGCAGCTTTTTCGCTTGATGCTGATTCCTCCTCTTCTGTTAACTCCTCAAGTTCTTCTTCTTCAAAAGTCTCTTGTACCACATCTTCCAGTGAGTCCAACCTCATACATTCTCCCAATGGTTCCTGTGGGTAGTTCATGGCCTTGAACACATTGATCATCATTGTTTCATTGTGTAGTCTAAGGGTAAGTTCACCCTTTTGGACATCGATGACAGCTCCGGCAGTAGCTAAGAACAGTCTGCCCAAGATGATAGAAGCCTTAGCTCCTTCCTTCATGTCCAACTACAAAATCTGCTGGAAAGATAAAGTCTCCTACCTTCACTAGCAAGTCTTCCACTATGCCGTAAGAAAACTTGAATGATCGGTCTGCCAGTTGTAAGGCCATTTTTGTTGGTTTGGCCTCCTCAATCCTCATTTTTCTCATCATAGCTACAGACATCAGATTTATGCTGGCTCCTAAATCACATAAAGCCTTTTCCACTGTTATTTCTCCTATAATACAAGGAATTTGGAAGCTCCCAGGATCTTTCAATTTCTGGGGTAATTTATGCTGGATGATGGCACTACATTCTTCAGTCAGTATCACAGTATCGTTGTTCTTCCAACTTCTCTTCTTGGTCATCAACTCCTTCAAGAACTTGGCATAGAGCGGCATTTGCTCTATTGTTTCAGCAAAGGGTATGTTAATCTGTAATTTCTTGAAGATTTCTAAAAATCTGGAGAACTGGATGTCATCCCCCTTCTTCTTCAGTTGTTGAGGATATGGGACTTTCGGAACATATGGCTTCAGCTCTCATTCCTTTTGATGTGAGTTGGAGGTGGGGACTTGAACTTCATCTTGTTTCTCCTTCTTTCCAACTGAATCTTTCTCTTGTGGTTGCTTGGAAGTCTCATTCAATTCCTTTCCACTTCTGAGGGTGATAGCTTGACACTCCTCCCTTGGCCTTGACTCAATGTTGCTGCAAAGGTCATGGCCAGCAGCTTGCTGGAATAGGTAGCCAATTTGTATCTCAAGTTTCTTGATGGCAGCATCTTGATTTTGCAGGTTCGATCGCACTTCCACTTGGAACATCTTACTATCTTGGATTTCCTTGCATATGCCTTCAAGTAGGGTCTCAATCCTGGAGAGTCTATCTTCAGATGATGGTGAGTTGAGATTGGAGGGGTGAGAAGGGCCATTTTGACTTTGGTATGGATGTTGAGGTGTGTTGTTAGGTGGGTGCTGATATGATCTCTGTGTGGAATGTTGGTGAGTTGCATTGTTGCTGGGGTTGTGGCGTCTCTGATCTTGGCCTTGATCTTGTTGATTTTCCCACCTAAAGTTTGGGTGGTTCCTCCAACCAGGATTATATGTTTTGGAGTATGGGTCATGGTGCTGCTTGGGTGAAGTTCCAATGTAGTTGGCTTGTTTCTGATCACCCTCTGCCTCTTCATTCACTCCTTCTTGAGTTACTGCTGAAGTGGTGATTGCTGCTACTTGATTCCTCTCTATCTTCTTGGTGAGGTCAGCTAATTGCTTGGTAATCATCTTGTTTTGAGCTAGCAGTGCATCCATGTTATTCAGCTCCATCACTCCTCTAGTGTTGCCTCTTTCAGAAGCATAGAAATAGTCATTCTCAGCTACAGTCTCAATGACATCTATGGCTTCTTCAATGGTCTTCTTCTTGTTCAGAGATCCCCCGGATGAGTGGTCTACTGCCTTCTTTGATTCATATGAAAGACCTTTATAGAAAATGTGCAACTGCACCCATTCATTAAACATATCTGGCGGGCATCTTCTTGTCAGGTCCTTAAACCTTTCCTATGCTTCATATAGAGTCTCACCATCTTGCTGCCTAAAGGTTTGTACCTCAGCTCTCAACCTGTTGATCCGTTGAGGAGGATAGAATCTTGCCAAGAATTTATTCACCACATCTTCGCAGGTTGCTAAACTCTCCTTTGGAAAGGATTCCAGCCATTTAGATGTTTTGTCCTTGAGTGAGAAAGGGAACAGAAGTAGTCTATAAGTGTCAGGATGAACACCATTAAACTTCACTGTATCGCATATCCTCAGGAAGGTGGTTAGATATTGATTGGGGTCTTCTTGGACACATCCTCCGAATGAACAATTGTTCTGAACAAGGGTGATGAGTTGTGGCTTTACTTCAAAGTTGTTGGCATGTATGGTTGGCCTTTGGATGCTACTCCCACAGTTTCCTGGGTTTGGGTTGATGTAAGAACCCAGAACTCTTCTCTCTTGCCCAGCCTGATGCGCTGGACCTTCTCTGCCATGGTTGTGAGCCTCTTCTTCATGATGGTTCTCTATATTCTCATCCATATCTGGTTCAAAGTACTCTTTCTCTTCCTCAGCACCAACTACTCTCTTTCCTCTTGCTTCCCTCCTTAATCTAAGGAAGGTCCTCTCAGGTTTAGAATCAAAAGAAGTTAAAGCCCCGCTTCTTCTACCTGTCATATAACCAACAAGAAAAAAGCAAGAAAGATAGATGCAGACAATAATTTCTACAGAAATGCTGTTAGTGTGAGTGATGCAATATATCAAACAGTTAGTGGGTTAGTGACTGAATTGAAAACAACTAAGAAATGGGTAGGGGAAAGGGAAAGAAATAGCCAAACAAAAAGTAAATTACTCAAATGAACTTAAATCAAACAAAATAAAAATAAATGCTCAATCTAGTTATCCACCAATTTAATCATTGTTGATTCAAAATCAATCCCCGGCAACGGCGCCATAAACTTGATGCACAAAAACTTGTCCTTTAACAAATCTCCCTCGGCAAGTATACCGAATTGTCGTCAAGTAAAAACTCACAATAGAGTGAGGTCAAATCCCACAGGGATTGATTGTTCAAGTAACTTTAATTGGAAGAATGTTCTAGTTGAGCTAAGTAGAAATTTGGTTGAGAATTGCAGGAAATTAAATGGCGGGAAAGTAAATTGTAGAAAATAAATTATGGAAGGTAAATAGTAGAAAGTAAAGAGAATGGGTAAGATCAGAAATGGGGAGTTCATTGGGCTTAGGAGATGTTGCATTCTCCGGATCAAGTTCATTTTCATCTCTTCCTCAATCAATGCATTCATTGATCTCCTTGGCAATCTTAAGTGATTGAATTCCAATTTCTTGGTAATTCAATCTCTCAAATCAGATCAATAGCCAATTACTTGGTCTAATTGCTCATGAGAAGAGATGAAGTGTGGTCACTGATTATACCACATGTATTTCCAAATCAAAGTATTGGGAGAATTATATGTCACCATATCCGCCCAAACCCCAATTTGGTCCAACATGAGAAAGCATTTCTAGCATGATCTCTTCATCCCTTTTCCAAGGTTCAGAAGAGATCCAAGTATGAATAGCTTCTTTTCCAAGATAACTACTCAATTGGATGAAGATTGAAAGCTTTCTAGTAAAATCAAGAGAAAAGAGAGAAGAAGGATAATGAAAACTATTATTGATCCATCAAATTACAACAGAGCTCCCTAACCCAATGAAAGGGGTTTAGTTGTTCATAGCTCTGGGAATGAAAAGCATAGATGGAGAGTACATTCTGAGAATTAAACTAAAAGTTGCAGAAAAAGTAAAATACAGAGAGTAATTCTAATAATGCCAAAAGCTTTTTTTTTCTAGTTCAAAGCTCTCCCTATTTATACTATTCTTCTGATCTTCTAGTTAGCTCTTCAAGTCTTGGATATGGGTCTTTGGATCTTGAGTTGAAGCAGTTATCTTCTTCAGTGGGCTCAGCTTTACTTGCAGAGAAAGTGTGAAGTAGGCAGGGATTCTAGCTTAGGACGTTAGTGGCGTTAACGTTAAGTGAAAGTGTGGGTTCGAGAACGTTAGTGACAATCACCTTTTTCACTAACGTTCCTAACCCAAGGATGCTCCACGTTAACTTCAACGTTAGTGGCATCAACGTGACCACTAACGTTTCCTCTTGGTCCTTCGCACACGTTATTGGGACTTACTTTTTCCAATAACGTTGAGAATCCTCCTTTCTCCCTACGTTAGAGTTCACGTTAGTGTGGCTAACGTGACCTTTAACGTAGGCTTGTCACATCTTCGAGAACGTTAGTGACGCTTACCTTTGTCACTAACGTTCCAAAATGCCCCTACTCCCCACGTTAGAGTTCACGTTAACTAGGTTAACGTGGCTTCTAACGTGGTATTGCTAGCCATCTCCAATGTTAGTGACAAAGGTGAGTGTCACTAACGTTGGCTCATCATCCCTTTTACTCACGTTAGCTTCCACGTTAATGTAGTTAACGTGGCTCATAGTGGCTCATCCCAACGTTAGTGACAAAGGTGAGTGTCACTAACGTTGGCAATTCTTTGCTCCCTCTATGTTAGAGTCCACGTTAACTGAACTAACGTGGCAACTAACGTGGCTCAAAGTGGCTTAGCTCAACGTTAATGAAAAAGGTGAGTGTCACTAATGTTGGTCATTCTTTTGTTTCCCCACGTTAGAGTCCACGTTAACTGAGTTAACGTGGCTCTTAACGTGGCCAATATGAGCTTGGTCCAACGTTAGTGACAAAGGTGAGTGTCACTAACGTTGGCTTCCTTTTCTTCTTCCACGTTAACTACCACGTTAATGTAGTTATCGTGGCAATTAACGTGGGCTATGATGGCTTTGAGGACGTTATTGGCGATTACTTTTCTCATTAACGTTGCAAGCTAGCTCCCCTTCCACGTTAGAGGTCACGTTAGTTAGACTAACGTGGCTGCTAACGTGGTTCTTCCTTGCTTCCTTTGTCCTGAAATCAAGCAATAAAGTGCATCAAGGTTCTAGTCCAAGTTATGAGACATGCATCATCCAATTTATCATTCAATTCATGCATAATTCTCATGAATTCATATAAAAATCACAATGTTAGCTTGAATCAAGATGTAAGTGAAATTCTATCCAAAACTTGCTTATTTCCTAAGAAAGTGCATGAAACTACCCTAAAACCATAAAGAAAAGGTCAGTGAAACTGGCCAAAATGCCCTGGCATCAATTATCTTAGTTGAATTTGTTGTTGAAAATTACCAGTGAGCTAAATTTGTTGAAGAATAGATTTGATTCTTAGTATTGATGGATTTGATTCTTACATAAGCAGTATTGATTTAGTATAATTAGTTGAATTTAGTTTTTAATTAGTTTGTTTATCATTAACTTATTGATTATTTTTCTGTGTTTTTTCCCTAGAATTTTGATACTTGATTGTTATTAATATGTTTGTAAAGACATGCTTTTGAATTTTTAATTTTAAGATGATTTTTTGTAATTTTATATTTATATTTAATTGTAATCAGGTCAACCGGTTGAATTAATGACCCAATGACCCAGTTGTATTACCGAGTTGATTACCGGTTTGATTCTAATAACTATGCCTCAACCCCCTCATTGGCCAGATCGAGTGGCGCCATGATGACAAAGCGTGTGAGGTAAAGCATCCCGCCCCACCCAACCATCCTTACTTCACGTTAACCACAACACGCCGACCACGAGTCCCAGGTGGAATCGTACCGGAGGATTTCATGAACTCCGAGGACTACCTCAATGGCGAGGACAAATTAAAGGGCACCAATAGGCTCCACTTTCTTCCCTCTTTGAGGTGGAAGTGGCTCGATTCCATGATTTCAACGTGCTTGGATGGCAATTCCACTATTCTCTGCCTCAACCAATGAGAAAGTGTGAACGGAGAAAAATAACTTTTCCTGAAGCTTAGAAATATCTAATTCGACGAATAACTTGAATGTGATGGATACCAAAGTAACAAGTCACATACTTTCTCGCTAACCTGCCCTTGTGCTTGATATGAAGATTTCGAGTTACAACTGATGCTCATAATTTGTTTGAAGAATTGCTCAAATCAAATTCAGCATGAATGTCTTGCTCAACTCTGCTTGCAAACGCCCTTTGGGTTAAATTATGAGAGTTTTAATCTCACTTTATTCCACATTGCCCCCAATATCAACACCGTTACCTCTCCAGTTGCAAGAGCTGTGCAGTGTTGTTACGAGCAATGTTGGTGGGTTAAATGAATTGGAGTTTAGTCTGAATAAGTATAGAGATTCTTTGACTTCATCTCTTGTAACTCAGGCTAATGATTCTTGTAAGCATGAGGCACATACTAGGAGATTGCTCAGGTTCTTCTTATGGTCTAGTAAGAATTTGAGTTGTAAGTTAGAAGATAAAGATTATAACTACGCTCTTCGAGTTTTCACAGAAAAGAAAGACTACACAGCGATGGATATCTTGTTTGGAGACCTGAAGAAGGAGGGTCGAGTTATGGATGCCGAGAATTTTGGTCTTGTAGTCGAGACTTTGGTCAAATTGGGGAAAGAAGATGAGGCATTGGGTTTTTTTAAGAATTTGGACAAGTACAAGTTCTCTATTGACGAATTCACAGTTACTGCAATCATTAATGCTCTCTGTTCTAGAGGGCATCCTAAGAGGGCTGAAGGGGTAGTTTGGCATCACAAAGACAAGATTGCAAGCACAATGCTTTGCATATACAGAAGTATCCTTTACAGGTGGTCTGTGCAGAGGAATGCGAAAGAAGCTAGGAGGATTATTCAAGAGATGAAATCAAATGGGGTTGCCCCATATTTAATTTGTTACAACACATTCCTTAGATGCCTTTGTGAGCGGAATCTTAGACGTAATTTTTCAAGGCTTGTGCTTGAAGCCTTAAATGAAATGATGGAGATGAAGTCTTACAAGGTTTTTCCAACCTCGATCAGTTACAACATCTTGCTCTCATGTTTAGGAAAGACCAGAAGGGTTAAAGAATCTTTTCAAATACCTAAAAAAATGAAACATTCTGGTTGTGCTTCAGATTGGGTCAGCTATTATCTTGTAGCAAAGGTGTTGTTTCTGACTGGCAGATTCGGCAAAGGAAAAGATATAGTGGATCAAATGATCGGAAATAGTTTGGTACCAAACCATAAGTTCTACTATAGTTTGATTGGTATTCTCTTTGGGGTTGAAAGGGTGAATCGTGCTCTTGAACTTTTTGAGAAAATGAAGAGAAGTTCACTGGGTGGTTACGGACCAGTGTATGATGTGCTCATTCCAAAGCTTTATAGAGGAGGGGATTTTGAGACGGGAAAAGAGCTATGGGATGAAGCCACATGCATGGGGATCTCTCTTCAGTGCTCAAGGGATGTTTTGGATCCTTCAATAACACAAGTTTTCAAACCTAAAAGGCCAGAAAAAATCAGCCTTAAGGACAGCACAATAACTAAGCCTCCAAATAAAGTAAAAAAACTTTCAAGTAAAATGAAGGTGATGAGAACAAAATTTGCTTCAATGAAGAAGAAAAAGAGAAGAAATAAATAAATAAATCTACAGCACCTATAATGGCTTGATTATCTATGTAGTTGTTCTCTGTTCCCTCTCTTCCATAGTATAAAGGCTTGCTTATCTTGGATTAGCATTCTACTCCTGCATGTTGTTCTAGTTAATTGTTAACTGTATGCTATCTCTAGCCTTGGACATATTCTGCATTTTTTATACCAGATTCTGGGAAATTATGTAATTTCATTTCCTGACATGAATTACCTTGGCCAATCAATGACATAGTTTACTTTGTATTATCTTCAAATTTTTCTTCAAATCACCGTAGAATATGTGCTTGGATCTTTGGGTTAAATTCTATACATTGCTACTCTTCTGTATAGAATTTAAGCTTTTAAGTAAGTTTATTGAATTTAGTTTTAGTAGTAATAACTATCGGTATGAGTTTGAATAAGTAGTGGCGATGAATAAGACTTTTAATTGTGTGATTTTATACTCGAGATCATTAGATTTTTTAGTACTAAACTCTGAATTATCCACACATTGAATCGAGGGTAAATTTTGCTAAAGAGACAATACTTTGTAATAGTTGAGATGGTGAGCATGGCTCGGAGTAGATTTGCTTGGAACGACAAAGATAAAATGATTGTAGTGGAGCAACAAATTTTCAATAAATAGAAAGAGTGTAAATTCTAAGCAACTTTCTTAATACAAGTTTATCTAAGCTTTTTAATATTTATTGCTTAATTATATTTCTTTTAATTTCATTCCCATCCTAATTTTAATGGCCTCTACAATAAACCATTTTCACATGTTGAAGAGTTGGGAATAACATTTGGTAGAGATAGGGCTCAAGGAGGCAATGCAGAAAATATAGCTCAAATAGTTGCTATTATGGAGGCTGAGCACGAAGCAAACTTGAGTGATCGACAAATGAGTGAAAACACCCAAGTAAATTTGGAAGAGATAGAAATTGAATATGAAGCTGATTCTCAAGTACGTAAGTAATTGACTTAAACGTGTTTCGACGAGTGCAAGCTCAAAAGTCAAAGATGACCAGGTTTTTGTCATGTGTTGTCCTGTGTCGACAAGAACCAATAGAGAGAAGTAAGACAGGATGTAGAAGGACTATGGCGATTCAAGGGTAAGAAATGTGTGCCAGAATTCGATAATCTGCGATAGAAAATATTAAGGGAGGCACATCATGGAAGATTTTCGATCCACCCAGGTATCACTAAGATGTACTAGGATTTGAGCCAGATGTTCTGGTGGCCCTGAATGAAGAGAGACATAGCTACCTTTGTTTCTAAGTGTCTCACACGTCAAAAGGTGAAGATTGAGCCACAGAAACCATCAGGAACTCTTTAGCCTCTAGAAGTGCCACAGTGAAAATGGGAGGTGATTACGATGGACTTTGTTTCAGGACTGCCAAGAACTACATCCGGCAATGACGCTATCTAGGTAATTATGGATAGATTGACCAAGTCTGCTCACTTTTTACCAATCCGAATGGACTATTCAATGGAAAGGCTCGCAGAACTTTATATTCGGGAAATAGTTAGGTTGCACGGGGTACCATCCAGTATTGTGTTAGATAAGGACTCGAGATTCACTTTACGATTTTAGGGAGCTTTTCAGAAAGCATTCAGAACGCGTCTACACATGAGTAAAACTTATCATCCTCAGACAGACGGCCAGTTGGAAAGGACTATTCTGGAAGATATTTTACGAGCATGTGCACTAGACTAGAAAGAAAGTTGGAAAAGATACTTGCCGCTTGTAGAATTTGCCTACAACAACAGTTTCCATGCAAGTATCGGGATGGCACCATACGAAGCACTCTACGGTCACAAATGTCAATCCCTACTATGCTGGTATGAAGGAAAAGATTCTAGTATGCTGGAACCAGAGTTATTTCAGGAGACAACTGAGAAAATCAAGAGAATTTGTGAGAGGATTCTGGCGGCTCAGAGCCGACAGAAGAGCTATGTCGATAGGAGAAGGAAACTTTTAGAGTTTAATGAAGGTGATTATGTTTTTCTTAAAGTAACACCAACCACCGGAGTGGGTCGTAGTCTCAAGACCAAGAAGCTAAGCCCTAGGTTTATAGGTCCTTTTAAGATTTAAAAAAGAGTGGGATCAGTAGCCTACCAAATAGCTCTTCTCCCTTATCTATCCAATCTTCATGATGTATTCCACGTTTTCCAGCTTAGAAAATATAATCCTGAAGAAAGTCATGTCCTAGAACCTGAAACAGTACAGTTACGGGATGACTTGACGTTTCAAGTACCACCCGTGCAAATAGTCGACCGGAGTATCAAACAGCTGAGAGGCAAGGAGGTTCCGTTAGTAAAAGTTGTTTGGGGACGAGATGGCATGGAAGAACACACCTAGGAATTAGGGAGAACAATGAAGAAGGATTACCCATAGTTATTCTCAGGTGACTAAATTTTGAGGACAAATTTTTCTTTAAGGAGGGTAGAATGTAAGAACCAGATTTTCAGTAAACAGACTTTTCTAGTTGAAAAAAAATTAAAAATTAAAAAGAAAAAGAGAGTTACAAGGTCAAACTTGGCTTTATGAGGATAATTAATCTCTCTAAGTCAAATTTGACTAATGGATATTAAATACTATCTTACAATTGATTTAGTTACTACACCAAAAACTTTTGAGCCGCAAAAACGCTTTTAGTAACGATTGTGCGTGCACCAAAAAAATTCTAGTAACCGAAAACCTCATAACCAGTGGTAAAAGTAATTTCGATTCAAGTAAATGTGTCTCTAGATTCATATTAGTTATCCCTTCAGGATTTACCTCTTAAGAATAACTATTAGCCATTAATTGTTTTACCGTCCGGTAAAAGTTATCCGAACCGAATTTCTGCCTAGTATTCCGCAAACGACTCCTAGAGGCCCCGAATCCTCTTGCTTGCTACCTAATTAACTCCACCCCCTGTCTTAGCCTCTGATTCGAGATTATCTCAGCCTCTCACCCCTCTCTGCTGTGTTTTTAACCACGAGTAATTAACCTCGGTTAACTAAGGATAAATACGTCATTATGACGCTGACTGTGTTTCTTCGAAATCACGCTCCTTTTCTCTTACTATCAGCCCATTCCTCTCTAATTTTTCCATTTCTCTTTTACCACATTTAATTAGGTTAGATTCAGATTTTATTTAAGACAATTACCAAGCAAGAATTTAATAACATTTTACCATAAAGAGAAAGATAAAAACCGTGTGTGAGAGAGGAGAAATAGAGAAAATTTTGCACATACTACCTATGTTTTCAGCCCCTTATCTCACTATTCATACACTATTATTCAAGTGTTCTTCAATGACTCAAACCATACAAGCAAAAACTCTTGCCTGTTTTCGCCAATCCTTGCGTTTATACCGAATTTTGGCTAGGTAAGCTCTTGTTCTTTCTCCTTTCCTTTTTCTTTTTAAAAATAGTAGCCATGATGAATTCTTATTCTCTTCCATGTATAGAGAAATCCTCTTGAAGCACTCATGGAGCACGCCTAAGGAGTTAAGGAGTTTCGAGCCCACAGTGGTTGAATTTGGACGTTTTGCGACACATTAGGCCAAAAATGAAACTCACCACCACCAGCTGTTTCTGCCCTTGCATGCACGTTTTCTAGTGTGAGAAAGGTTTACTAACTCAATTACATAAAAGGTAAGGGTTAGGATTAGTTAGAGTATGGTTTTACTTATTTTCGGTGCTTATATGAGCCAATTTGTGGTGAATTTGTGCTTGTTTTGAATTTTTGAAAATTTTGTGAGTTACCACTATTTTAGCTTGCTAAACATGTGTAATATACTCTTATATTCCCTCTGGATTTTGTGTGAAAATAGCTGAAAACATGGAAGCACTTGGGATTTAAGTTTCAAGCTTTAAACGTCACAAAAAGTGAAGAAAAATATAAAAATTGCACCTCTGAAATTTTTAGTCACTACGAGCATGAAAATTATGACAGAAAAGAGTTAAAAAATAGTTAAAAAATAGATTTAATCCTATGGAACAAAGGTGTAAAAGTAAAAAGGGTGTTATGGTCATTTTTGGATAAAAAGAGAGTTAAAAATGTAATTTCAATAAAAAATAAGTAAAATTCTAAATTTAGTGTTATTAGGAGTAAAATAGTAATTATATAAATTAGTTGGGTCAAGATTATAATTACAATAAAATTTCGGGCATAATTAAAAGCTCTAGTGTAAAAATCAAAAGTAAAATGGTAAAATTAAACGATGACTAGAATAAGTAAATAAATTAATAAAGGGATAAATTGATTTTAGGTTCCTTATGGTGAAAATTGGCATTTAATAAAAATATTAGAAATAATTTTAATCACAGGCAACTATTAGGATTAATCTAGTAAAATTTTGACGCTAAATAAGGTTAAACGGTAAAACTAGAGTACTTAGGGGCATATTAGTAATTTCAGGTATAAAGTCAAATTAAAAATGAATAATTAACTTAATGAAGGAGAAAATGTATATTAAAAAAAATATGAAGATACAATGATAAAATAATAACATTAGGGTGGAAGCGTGATTAAAAACCTAATAAAAACGGTAAATAGAAAAGTTAAATAAAAGGGACAAAATGGTAAAATATGACAAAGCTGAGATATTTTAAAAAAGAGTCTGGCACAAGTTTTTATAAAAGAAGGAAGGAGAAGTCCCTTAGAAATAAATTCTGTTGAGATGTGTCGTAGAAGAAGAAATTGTAAACTCCAAGGTGCTAAGAAGTACCTAGCACAGCGGATTTTCATCCCGCCTGGCCAAAGACTATATGAGCGTGAGGATGCCCGCCATATGGACTATTACTTACTGGGAGCACCTTGTATTTTTTGACCATTCTTTATTAGTGCCGCGATTGTATTTCGGGCACCGGTTCGCGACCGACCCAGTAGAGTAGCCATATCCGGACTTGGGACGGGTAACGTCGGGCTGCGGGTAGCCAACCGACGCATGAACTCATAACCTGCGTAGGACCAGACTGCATCATACTTGGTTGCTGCATTTCCTTGTTTGTGTCTGCTTACTTGTATATGTGACTGTTATATTGTTATATACTTGTGATTGCATCTGTTTGTATGATTGATTACTATTGTGACCTTATAAACGATTAGACTTAGGCTGCGGACCCCCTTAGGTTTTTCGTATAGTACCCTACTGGGAACCTTAGGTTCTCACCACCTTTTTTCCATGTTCGCAGATGGGGACCGGCGTGATCTTCTTTGAGTACCCAACGTACGGCAGCTACGTGGACCTCGCGATAGAGAGCGCGGTATTTTGGGGTAGTCCGCATACACACACCTATTATCTTCCCGACCATCCTTTCTCTCACCCTCTGCTCAGCTAGGAGTTTGACCTTAGCATGCCTTATGATACATTGTTATTCGAGCTTCACCCCGGCAGAGGCCAGTATCCTTTTTCGCCTTACCCTATGAACATGGCAGAGCCAATACTGGAGTCTCTGATCATTGACATACACGAGTATCCACCATGGTTCAACCCCGAAGAGGATCAAGTGGTTCCTGATGTACCTATACCCGACACCTCACCACCATCCCCTATAGCCGAGCTAGGATTCGATGGGCCAGGGATTCTTTTCTGTACCTTCAACTGAGTTTAGCTCAGAGGCATGAATTGATCAGATGATGGCGGATCTGTACTTTAGCTCTTTTGAGACTGGGAAAGAGGACTCCACAGGCAGCAACATCATAGGCATGTCATAGTGATTCCTCCACTTCAGCATATTGTGACAGCAAATTTTTAGATATCCAGTATCAGCAGTAGCAGTAGCAGTAGCAGTAGCAGTAGCAACAGTAGCAGTAGCAGTAGCAGTAGCAGTAGCAGTAGCAGTAGCAGTAGCAGTAGCAATAGCAGTAGTAGTAGCAGTAGTAGTAGTAGTCCTCGCTCTTGATATTCCTTTTAGAGGGTTTGTCCCGCATATCACTAGGAAGATCCGAATCTTTACAAAAGGCTTTATAAAGCTTTCATCTCAATTCATATTTAGTCGCGAGCAATCTACGTTTGTGATCTCGTATATTTCGCTTCTCCGACACGAATCTTTTACTCAGAATCTCCCTCATCTTTTTACAAAAAGCCCACTTATTATTACCCAATTCATTAGAAGCTGCTCATCTGGTCCTTACTTTCCCCTACCTTCCGTAGGCATGTTCGGGGAGTAGTCTGATTGCTAATCTCGATGAAAGAGCAGGTAACTACATAGCTAGCTCGTTTTATTTATTTAATAAAGTAGATCGGGTCCCAATATAGGTGGCTCTTGTGAGCCAGGGATGTAAGCATTAAAATAAAGTATGTAATTAAGTATGAACTTGGGTTTTGTGATGAATTAAGCCTGCGAGCGTTTCACGTATGATATGATTATGCTATGCTATGCTTCTTCCATTTCCTATATTAACTGCTTAATTTACAATTATTCTAATATGCGCGACTAGATATGCGATTCTCGACTTGTGCTACAGGCTCATATGTATACACTTAATATATGGTCTAAAGTATCTAAAGTCAGCTAAATAATAGCGCATGGTTGCTAGCCTTGGTCATGAGGGGCTAGAAGTTGGATTGTTACATACACTCGTCAAAATTCGATATAAAATCTACAGGCAAAGCAGAAAGCCATATCAAGGCAACACCGTCCAAAAAAAGTAGGAAATGAACGATAAAGTATTGGATCAATTGCACCATCCAATAACATCATGGAGAAAAATATGGTAACGTGGATGTTGGGATCGCCGAGTTCGTCATAGGTATTTAGGGTCGTCAACAAAGTAAAATTTTTGGACATCTGGAAGTTCATGACTTCCTTTGAAAAAGGATTTATCCTCTTTGTCGCTTTTGCTGGAGTGACTTTCACCACGATATTGGCCTTTAAGGTATGGTCGTCACGGTTGTTGCCGTTATCAACATTCTTCTAGTCCTTTTCATCACTCTGACCATTTTATTTTTGGTTCAATAGCTCGGTTACTCTCTAGACCTCGGCCCATAATGACTCGTTTATAGCTAACAGTTCGGTCTAAGTGGAAGGAGGAAGAGGTAAATTATGCTCTTCTACCATCGATTAAAACCAGCAAAAGAAGGGGTAAAGGCGAGCAAAAGATGTGATGGTGGGGTTAGATTAAACTCGGCCCCGTAGTAGATGCCAAATAATCTGGTGTGGTGAGCCCTGTAGATGTGTAACTCGTACTGTCTAAGATTGAACTCATTTTCGCATGAGACAAAAGAGGTATACATTAGCTCCAAGAGAACTAGCAACGGTAGGTATCTGCAAAGACACTCCGACGCTCAAGTAAGAGTGAGAGGTGAATACAATGTGTATTTAGATTGAATAATATACCTTTTGTCCTTTAGAATTTCCTCTCTTATAGATGATTTTCATATGAAGTGTGTGACTTTGGTAACTATATTGCGTATTGCCATTTTGAACAGCTTTTTACTTTGTTCCACTATTATGTATCTTATTTATAGGACGTTAGGGACCGAGTTATAAAAAACAGATCAGGTTGTGTATTGTTTAATGAGACAGTAGTTTAGCATTGTATTATGGGCTTGTTTGGGTGAGCTTCTAAGAAAAGATATTTTTTCGAGTTATCTTTTTTTTAAAAATCTTATGAAAAAGTAAAAGTAATTTTATGTTTGGGCATTTCATACAAAAAGATCTTTTTATTTATTAATTATGTTTGGATATAATAATATAAAAGTACTTTTTTGTTTATGTATTACATGAAAAACATCTTTTTTTAAGAAAAAAGATCTTTTAAAAAAGATGTAAATTACAGCTTCTCAAAAAAGATATTTTTTTTTATTTTTCTAGTACTTTTACTTTTACTATTAGAAATTTTTCAAACACTAAAAAATTAAAAAAAAGATCTTTTTTCATTGAAAAAAATCTTTTTTTTATCAAAATAATGACACCCAAACAAACATATGAAGACAACTTATATGGGATGATAAACTTGTTTTGGGTCCAATTGAAACGGAATATTAAGATCGAAAAATCTTCATAATTTGATCTGATTTTACAACATTACACGTCTCAATCACTCAATTCTTAGCCTATGATTTTCCATTTAATCATGGCATAACCATCTGCAGGATCAGATTGGTAAGTAAAATTAATATAGAATATAATATAATATATACACTACAACAAAAACGGAGGATAGCGGCAATAAATTGGTAGCCGTTTATTATATCACCGCAAATTAACAAAATAGAGGCGGTTATGCTAGTGGTCTGGGCTTCTGCTACAAAAGGCACCAACACCAATTCCCGCAATCAAATCATGAAGAGAGCTAGCGGCCCTAAGTGCCCCCGTGGCCGTCACTCACTCACTCTAACCCTAGGTTCTCTTCGACCACCAACGCAAAACCAACATCGATCATCACCCTCGGCGTCTCCATCAGAACCCCAGAACCACCACTTTCATCATCATCTTCTTCTTCCCTTCTTTCTTTTTCTTCTTCTTCCACCTTCGCCGAACAACCACCGCGAAAACCCTTTCTCTCTTTCTCTTCCCCAGTCTCTTGCCTTCTCTGTCTCGCCGCCGGGGGCTACCATCCTGTACCGTCGCGACCATCTTCTTCCCCTCCTTACAACCTCACATTGTGGCTCTCTAGATGGCCCTTGCCTCCCTCATTCCCAGTCACAGAATCAGAACAGAGCCACTCTAGTTCCAGTGAGTTCAAACGCAGCAGCGACTGGTCACTGCCACTACATCCCTCTCTCCTTTGTTCTTGCTCTGTTCTTTGACTCAGGTTCTCAAATCATCTTTTTTTCTCTGTTTTAGTTAATTTAGTATTAGTTATATGTTGATTCTAGTGTTAATTTGATTTGGTTAGGATTATTTGCTGCTATTAGTTGAGTTTAGGTTAGAATTAGGATTTATTAGAATTAGTGTTAGTTTATACACAGTTAAACATGTTGTTAATAGCTTCTTGAGTTTGAATTTCTGTTTGTTTGGATTAATTGACTGATACTCTGTTGAGCCACTGCGAAATACTGCTGATTTTTCATGTCATTGGTGCTGAATTTTGAATTGGTGTTGCAAAGAATGTTTGTTAATACTATTTTGTGTTGTTTATGCTTTTGCATGCCAAGTGTTCGACAATATGCCAAGTGTTTTAAATATGTTTTAAAAGTCCCAAGATACAACTTCTGCCACTTTTTGTTAGTATCTCTCTTGACTTTATAACTGTTCAGTTGGTTATTAGGGATTGTTATTAGGCCACGTTGATGGCCCTTAGTCTACTATTTTACATATTACAGGACATGTGAAAACACTTTCGCAAGCTGTTGTGTAATATATTTCTAATTGGCACATCGATTGAATTGAATTCTTATAAACACTATCTCAAACTTTACATTTTTTGGTGCTACTATCTGTATTCAGTAATTTGTTTGAGCTTTATTATAGAGTAAATAGATGTATAATCCAATCCGCAGGAGCCAGATGCCACCCTTAGGAACAGAGGATTAGGCCGCCTTGCTTCTTGCTTTGTGAACTCCTTGGCAACATTGAATTACCATGCATGGGGTTTTGGTCTAAGATACAAGTATGGTTTGTTCAAACGACTTATAAGGAAGGATGGTCAAGAGGAAGTTGCTGAAAGCTGGCTCGAAGTATTTACATATATGCATCAATTTGCAGGTGATCCATTTATCATATTTGTGTAAGAAAAATGCATTCACAGTTCTTGAGTTCTTGTAATGGGAGTGTAGTTATTCTTTTACACTATGGGCAGTAAGGTGAGACAAGCTAAATATTTGTATTTATCCATTTATCATATTTGAGTAATGAATGTGGAGTGAATTATAAATAGCTAGATTGGTGTATTTTCTATATAGTTTTCTCTTAATCATTGGAATGATGATGGCATGAGATGCTTTTCTAGGATGTTTTCAGTGAGGACCAAAACTTTTGATGTCCATGTTATCCTTTTGCTATTTTGCTGAGGACATAATAAGTACAAGTTGTGTTCTATTTTTATTGAGTGATACAAATTGGATTAAAGATTGATACATTTTCAATTATCGTAGTCTATAAGTGAAAACCTTTGGGTTTTTTACAGCAGAAAATAAGCCCCTGAGCAGGAGTTAAATATTTAGCTATAATAGTCTCATCTTTCTTGAAGGACATTATGTTGAACAACTTAAATGTAATAGATTCATTGAAGAATGTTATAATAGGATGTTTCCTTTGGCAATATCGAAGATCACATTATGTAGCCTTTGAATATATGAAGCTACTGCATTTCTCATGTTAATCGCTTAATTAATGCAGATCGCGGGCACTATTCTGTGGAAACTGTTACAATTCTGGTGGCCTTGAAAGTTCGCTACAGGGATAGAATTACACTTACCTGGGGAAATCATGAGAGCCATCAAATTACTTAAGTGTATGAATATTTCATTGCATTTTATGTTTCTCACACAACACACTCTGTTATCCATTGTAATTTTTGTGACTGTGTAAAGGTGCATCATATTTAAGGAGAGGTCATAGTATATATTTTGCTTGAAGTTTGTGGTAGATCATGTAGCCTCTATCATTGGCTTAGGCCTTAGGATCAGTAACCTAGTTTTATGTGGGTTTTGAAATTATTCTTCTAATCTTGAATCTTCTCTCTCTTTCTTTCTTTGTCTTTCTCATAATTCTCGTTGGCTGTTTTATTTAGCATTAGGCATTTGTGATGATATTACTATGCAAATTGCAAACATACATAATTGTTGTTATAGATCCCCCTTTAACTCTGGTTAATGTTTTAGTTTCTTCCATTTCTTTATAGAAAGTGTTATAAAAGTATGGGAGAGTATATATAATGCATGTGTGATGCATTTAATTGAGTAACTAAGCATGCTTCACATGGCTTATGCTTGCGGTTTACCTCATTAGTTGATTGATCAAAATGTATAAGGGAAAAGAACAAATAATCTTCGGCTAACTAAACAATTTTATTTTGAAAAATTGTTTATTTATTGATTTACCATTACCTTTGTCATTGGCTTTCTCCTTTCAGTATACCTTATGCTAATAAAGATTAAAAGAATAAGATTATAAATGAATAAGATTTATATAAAAATTACGATTTGTATAAATATTATAGGAATAATATTATTGTGCATTCAATTTTATACTAAAGTCAATTTCGTGCCGCTAATTTGGACTTTCTCATAATTCAATTTTTATTTTATCTTTTTTTTATCTTATAACTAATAATTTCCCCTAATATTTTGCAGACTTTTCTCTTCAATGACTATAGGGACAATCAGGTCACTCTTTGAGGCAAATTTTTTCCTCACCGAATATGTAAGTGTCATGTTTATCATAATCTAGCAGCAAGTTTATAATTATATTTTTGTTTCCTACCAAAAATACTTCATTAACTAATTTTCATTGATTAGGATTTAAGATCAGTCACATTATGTTTGTAAATTCAGCCATCCAGATTTTGCTTTTATAAAGCAGAAAAACCAATGTATACATCAAGGAGAAACTTACCGCCATCGAATATTGACAATAGCAAGGTTAGTATAGAAAAAAAAAAACAATACTAACTTGGTAGTATTTTATAACTAAGTATCAAAAGTCATATATATCACTGACTTAAGTGTGTGTTTGATTGTTTAATTAGACTAAAACATTGTTATTTATCCTTATGCAGATTGTTTACTCAATAGTATCGCATAGATGAATTCCGTGGAAGGACAGAGACAAAATAGAATCCTAGGATTGGACTTATTTTGATTTGAAGCAAACATTTTTTTGAATATCATTATGCAATTCTTAGCAAGAGATTTATTATGTTGATATTTTTATCAAGATATTATTTTGTTTTCCAGTTAATTTTGTTATTTTTGCCACAAATTTTTATTCAATAGATGAAGAATAGATTTATAGCATTAAAAAATCCAAAAAAGGAAAAAAAATTATCTTTAAGATTAAACCAAAAAAATCAGTGTTTTTTACAAGAATTTTTTTAAAAAATTTGTATTGAAAATAGCGGCGGTTTTATAACCGCCGCAAATAGTCATAAATTAAAAAACGTAATAACATTGCGGCGGTTCGTAACCGCCAGTAAAAAATGGACTAAATCCTAATACTTGTATATCGCGGCGGTTTAAAACCGCCGCTAAATGGAGTGGCCACAAAATACAAATTCAGCGGCAGTTATACCAGCGGTTGCTGGAAACCGCCGCAAAACCTAATCCCGGCGCCCATAACCAGGACGGTCCACTAAAACGCTGGCCTTTGATTTTGCGACGGTTTAAAACCACCGCTAATTGGGAAAAAAAACCGCCGCTAAACAGCGCCTCTGTTGTAGTGATATGGTAAATCATAAAATTATTATATCTTTTTGAATATGTTATAAGAATTAAAAAATCATAACCATTTTGGTTATAATGTTTAATATGATAAACCATAACTTCTTCCAGATCTAGATCCTTTCTCCTTTGATGGATTCATGCATCAGGATTCAGGTAATAACAAATGACAACAGAATTTTATCGTTTTCATATATTTTAAAATAACCAAGTTTTTGGATTAATCTTGTCACGTATCATTCATTTAAAAACTGACGTTGGTTATGGAATACTTTCTAATTTCTATACTGCAACTATGTGGTTAATCATAACATATTAGCGACATTTTTATATTTTGTATTCCTATTATAGAAGGTAAAAAAATATTAAATTTTTTATCTATAAAATTATATATCAAAAAATTAAATTATTATATATTTATTAGAATTATAGTTGTAAAATTTAGACTGAATAAGTCGATTGATTAAAAAATCGGTGAATTAGACCCTAAATTAATCTGGTCCAAAGTCAAGATTGTTTCAGGTTCTTAACCAGAGAAAATCAGTCAAATTTGATAAAAATCAGCCTAACTGGATTGTTTGAATTGCAAGTGCAGATGAATCTATGATGCTTTGGCACTCTGCAAGTCCACCGTGTTCCAATATTTGTTTATCGCATGTTCCTGTGCCCTGCAAGTAAGGACGGATCCAAAAATATTATTATAGGGGGTCAATAACATATATAATATTAAAAAATTATGTAAAAATTATATAATGTAAGATGTAATAAAAAAATATACCGATAGAGAATATATTTTAAGGTACAAAAAATGTGTGTACTCTTTACTAACAAAATGGTTGATTCTTCGTATCATAAAATTCATTGACAATAGAATATGTCAAAATTTTTAGCAATTTTTTTTCAATATAATTAAAAGATAATTAGCAAGAAATTCATTTTTCATTTTGTTTCTAAATCATTCTTCACAATATTCATAACATAAAAATATCTTTTAGTTGTAGCAGTTGAAACAGAGAGAATTAATACCAAATAAATTAAAAAAACAATTACAAAAAGAAAAAGAATCTACTTTATAGAATTTGAAAAATTTTATTTAATTAAAAAAATTAGTAATAATATTTTTTTTAGATTTTTTTAATATTGTTATTTATTTTTAGATATTAAAAATCATTAATATTTAGGTTGGATTAAACTTTTATTTATATTAAACTAAATATAAAATAAATTTTTTAAAAAATTAATATATAACTTATTATTATTATTATTATTATTATTATTATTATTATTTTAAAAAAAGACGAGGGCCACTTCCACTCGCTTCCTGTATGTCCATCCCCTGCCTGCAAGTGTGCCATCGTCCAGCAAGCGTGTTCCTAGATTTCACTAAAATGCATAACTACAACATCATCGATTTATTTTGTTTAAAATTAAGTAATAATAACAATAATAATAAATCTTTCATCAAGATAATAAATATGTTATAATAAAATAAACATTAAAAGCCTAAGTTTAAAATGGAAAATTTATATATCAGATTTCTCTTATATTACCTGTTATATTACCATTACCATTATAGGTTACATTAAAGAAAAAAAAAACTCAATATAAAATTATCTTATTTTATATATGGTGTAATCATTGTTTATATTATTCTATATTTATTAATTACTATTAAAATAATCAATTTATGTTAAATATAAGAATGTCTAACTATAGAGATATTATATATATAAAAAATATATTAAAAAATTAATTTTCTCAGTTAATATTAGTTATCTTTTTAAATTATTTTATTTATTTTAAATTTTAGATCTTAAATCATAAATTTTCAATCATACACACTAAATTATAAATCATAATTTTTAAATTGACTAATCTTAATTAACTAAAAATTAAATTCTTATATTCTTTCTATATAAAATTATAAATATTAAATTAAATAGATAAATTTTAGAATAAATCACATCTTTAAATAAATTGTGCTTCAAAATTATTCAAATGTAACAATTGAATATTGGTTACATTTCAGTCATATTTTTACTCAGTTTACAAAGTGTAAGGCTTTTAAAATATACAAATAAGCCACATATTGTGCAGCGGATTAGGTGAAATATATGAAAAGAATAAACAACTTTGACTCATCGCGGATTATGAACAAAAAACTATGTGTAGAAACCACTATAATATATCACAAATTATGAACAAATCTAAGGGCAGAAATCGCCATATACCATTGCGATTTATGATAAAATTGGTGTGAAGAAATCGCGATGGACTGTCGCATTTTATGTTGAAATTTCTTAGAAAATCGCAATAGCTGACTAGTGATTATTCATTTGGATCGTTTTTAAGTTTGATTTTGGAGAGTTTGATTAGGAGTAGATTTGTAGTGATAGTCATAGAATTCATGATATTTGGTTAGATATGTTAGTTTTATTATCTGTTAGTTTTCATTTATACAATTTGATGGGAAGGTTATTGCTATTGTATTTAGAATTTTTAGCGAATATTAGATGACATTTACTAACTTTATTTTATAGAAATAGGAATTTGTTAGTTGATTATTGTTGTTAGAAGGGTTAAGTACTTTTTTTGTCGTTAACGTTTTGGGTCAAAATCAAAATTGTTTCCGACATTTTTTTTATTAATATCATCCTCAACGTTACAAAACGTTATAAAATCATCTTTTTCTAATTGTTGGATCAAAATACCCTTCATCATCATCTCTCCCCACCACCTCTATCACATCCAGTGCCACCTACATTGGCGACAAGAAGAAGAGAAAAAGAGGAAGAAGAAGGCGTCGCCGACGAGAAACGGCAGAGCAGCAGCAGCGGTGACCCAGCAATAGCAATCCCTCCCGTCCCTTCACATTCCCTCTCTCTCTCTCTATCCGAAGAACCAGCAGCAGTAGCGGCGACCTTGCAGCAGCAACCCCTCCCTCCCTTTGCTCTCATCGCTTCTCTCTCCCTCTCTCTCTAATGAACCAGTGGCGATCCAGCAATAGCAACCCCTCCTCCTAGAGTTGGCAACCTGCACCCTACCCATGGGTACCCAACCCGACCAAATTCGGTTCGATAGGGTTGCCAACCTGATCCGTAGCGGGTAGCGTAGGATTCTCGTGCGGTTCGGGTAGGGTGCAGGTTGAATCTCAACCCTACCCGACCAACTCGTACCCTATATATGTATATGTTATATACTTACATAAAAATATGTTTCAATTGGATGTTGAATCAAAGACCTCTCACTAAATACAAAATATCCTTAGCCCCTAAAAGAAGATCATTAATTGATAATTTAATACGTTTTTTTAACATAAAAGTCAGTTCTATTTTAAATATCATCAAATTATATAATAATGTTGCATCCTTTTGGTAATCTGCGGGTTAAGAACGAATAAGGCTAGGGTTAGGATATTCTCAACCCACGGGTAAGGTTAGGATCGGATCCAGATCCTACCCTATCCATTGCCACCCATACTCCTCCTTCTGTTCGCATCAGTTCTCTTTCTCTTCGATGAACCAGCAGCAATGGTGACCCAGTGGCAGCGCCGCAGCAGAGACCCAATAGCAGCAGCCCTTCCCTTTGTTCGCATCGCTTCTCTCTCTCTCTCTCTCTCTTTATCTCCAATGAACTAGCGGCAGCAACGGATGGAGTTGTGGTAATGTAGGTGGCTGTGGATGTAGTGGTGGTGAGGTGAACTGTGGAGTGAGAAGGGTGAAGGGGAGAATAATGATGAAGGGTATTTTGGTCCAAGAATTAGAAAAATGATGATTTTATAATGTTTTGTAACATTGAGGATGATATTAATAAAAAAAAGGTTGGAGACGATTTTAATTTTGACGTAAGATGTTAGGGACGAAAAATGTATTTAACCCTTATTAGAATTTTCATTAAGATATAACTAGGATTAACTTTTTATTTTGTGATGACATCGACTAATTGTATATATAGTATCAAAAAATAAATATAACCAATTCTCATTTGTTGCATGTGGATAATTTTTAATATTTATTTATTTATTTATGCAGTTGACCTAAATTTTGATTATTGTCTGGTGATTTTTGCTCTATTTCTGACTTACTCGATCCCACCAGGACTCGGTGGCCTTCAACCCACGTGATGGTATTTAGGTGTGTTCAAGCGTATCCGGTGAAAGAATTTTTTATTTTTTATTAAGACAGAGTTTGGACACAGTAGACACGCGTGTCGGATGAGTATCGGTGAGTGTCGTATCCAAAATGTATCCGACACACGGATACCGCAACTCATCGAAATATTCGTACTTCATAGGGCTAGTCCAAACAATACATTGGACCAGACAAAAAATAAAAACTGTTGGAACCAGTTTGACCCGGTTGGGTTTTAAAAAAATTAGTCAACATGCGGGTTGAGAAACCCGGACTGGTTAAGAATTTAATTTTTTTTTCTAAAATCTGCGCCCCTAAACGAGGTCGTTTGACGTCTTTAATCTTTCTATACTAATAAACTTGGAAGAGCTCAAGCTGATATGGCATTTTAATAGAATTATGAGTTTTCTTGAAAATGAAAATGTCCTAAAATCATATCTTTCTATCAAATGTATATATATGTGCAAGCTACAAAATATGATCTAATGATGATTTCTACCAACTACATAGGTATGGTTTCGTAGGTCTGAAACTATTCTCACTTCTCAATACTTTCATAGACATTGATACGTGTAGTTGGTTAGAAACTTTCAAATCAATTTATGAATTCTGTATTTCTTAGAAAAGACCAAAGTTGGTGAAATTTGCAGGGAACAGAAATCACATAGAACTCTTCTTTTTTCAATTCTTTCATCTTTTATCTTTGGTCAAAGAAAGTGGGTGCATTATTTGTGGCCCACTACAACTCACAATCTCCATTGTTTTTTCTTGTTTCTATGATTTCTTCAACTCAATTGGCTCATCCCCACACCTGCCACCCTCCACTCCCACTTTTGCCCTTTGTCAGGAGAGGTGTTGTTCGCTTATGTTGAATCGCCAAGCAAAGAAGCAATCACTGGAATCACGAATTTAACGGCATTCAACATCCAAGGAAGCAGACTGAGCTAGAACCCAATTGAAAACCAAATTCTAACCCATTTTGATGATTAGGAAATAGAAACCTAGGTTTTGTCCCTGTTTTCTTCTCTCCCTAAACCTTGTTCCTTTGCGTCTTCTCTGACTTTGTTGGTAAAGGCTTCTGCATTTCTCTTTTTTAAAGGAAGAGGAGAGAATTTTGATTATTATTATTGTTGTTGTTGTTGTTGTTGTTGTTGTTTTGTTGCAGTGTGGGCGGAGATTACATTTTAGTTGAGAACAGAAAATATCTTATTTAAGGGATGACCCAAGAATAAATCTGTGAGATACGAGGATAGGGAGATTTTTATCGATGAGTATATCTTAAATAAAAGTTGTCCAGCATGCTGCAAAATGAGAGAACAAAGCCAAAAGAGAGGAACATGTATAAAGGTCTTTCTCTAGCATTTCTGTGACACGTTTCAGATATAACTCATTTGTTGATAATGTCGCTGATTTTGCATCTATTATTTTTGTTGATTTATTGCTTTAGTTGTATCCTGGCATTCACTCAGCATTTTATTTTGAATAGCTTTATGACATGTTAATTATATTCAACTTACTGAAACTGATTTACAGAATAACTTGAGGGAGAGAAAACAGGAGTTTTGAAAAAGGAAGGAAAAAGAAGAGTAGGAAATGGAAAGCGGAAAGGAGGTAATCCAAAGAAATTAAAGCTTTATTTTGTGGAGACAATCAAAGACCCTTTTGGCATAACTTTCATTCTATATGTGGTACTGTTAATCTTATGGTTACCTTTAGGATGAGTTTGGGATGTGGTTGAAATAGAGAGAAAAATTATCTAGATCTATATGCACATAAATCTTCTAATTTATGCACAGCTCACCCCTAGAGGATGTACAGAGTCTTCTAATTGAAGTTTCAAGTTAAGACATAGTTTGTGATGAGATCACAAGTCTTATTTATAAATGAACCTTTTATGGTCTGTAGATGTGTTCTTTTTCTTTTTTAACTCTTTAATTGCAATATCATAAGTTTATTGGACTTGAGACTAAGATATCAAATCACTTGCAATCATGTCGTAAGAATTTTATTATAATCTAAATCTATGATGCCAAAAGTTGTGAAGCCAAAATTGGAGAGCAATAATAAGTGATAATGTTTTTCTTTGCCAAATAATTGGTTATGTTGATCTTGGTCCAACGGTCAGCAAATAAAGCTATCAAGAGTTGGAACCTCAACTTTGAAAGGAATAGATTGGTGAATTCAGTTAAAATCATAGCTTTTCCAAAATTTTGGCATGCAACTTTAAAAGATTTCCGCTACATTAATAGGTGGACACGCATTGCAAAATGAGTGAAACTATGAGCATAACTTGGTTTAACAATTTCTAGCTCATGTGCAGATTGGTGATTGGCTGGATTGGAAATAAATGATGATAAGTTCTAAGTGATATATATATATATATATATATATATATATATATATATATATATATATATATATATATATATATCGTCATTCTGTAGGGATATGCGAGTTTGTTCTGCCTTATACCCAATGATGTTGATGTTTTCATCTGGCTATTAGGGATTTTTAGTGGCACTTATGTTCCTTGCTACCTCTCTTTCTCTTGGTGGTAGAGTTTTTGGAACCAATCTACTGAAATACGGTGGGAGGAGCTTTTAAGTAAAAAATATGGGGGATGGAAGAGTAAAAAAGATGGGACAAGAGGATATATGTTATTAGGAATGATTATGTTTGGTTGTTATTAATGTCATCTTTATACTGAGAGTGGCGGTTTTATTTTGACTCTGTTGCTTTTGGAAGGTTATATGCATTTGAGGGTGGAATATCTTGGTAGTGACGTTTCTTGGCAAGAGTGTTGTTGTAGTTGGTATCTTTCATGTTGGGATTGTTGTCTCTGTTTTGTTGTGCTTTTTATTTTTATGTTTTAGCTTTAGCATTGATGTTGTTGCTAGGCTCTTAGTGTTTGTTTTGGGTGGTTGTTGGGTGATTATGTATCCATGATGCTTGTTGGGTGATTAAATTGGGTACTTTTTAATTATAATCTTGTCTTTTTCTCACTGTTAAACAAGTGATTGATATTATTATTATTATTATAAATTTAGTTAAAGCATTATGAATACTTCATGCTGAAAAAGAGTGTAAAAAAATAACAAGTTTGATATTATTGTAAATTTCATATTATTATACAACTATCGGATAGCTAATCACATCCACTATATTAGTTCAAATGCTTGATGAGTGTTCTGTGTCTTATCATGATATATTAATGGTTTGTAGTAGTTTTATTGAATGAACGACCTAGAGACTTTGATCATTTGATTCATCTAACTTGCACATTAATTTTGGAAAATCCAATGTCTGGTGATATGGTATTTTTAAAAATACAAGCACTTAAACAACAAATTATGGATAAACTAGAACCCTTAATTTTAAAATTGGATATCATATATACTTTCACTTTTATCTCTTAAGAGTACTGATAAATTTTTCATTTGATATAATTTCTCTATAAAATGCCTTAAGAATGATTATCTTTCCTGTTTAAGTTTGATATGCTGCTTTCTCCAAATTATATGTAGCATATTAGGAAAGAGAATAATGTCTTGTGTAATTGCTTATTTTTTTTGTTCTTTTAATTTTGTAGATGATACCTTATACAAGATAGAAAATTGGGTGGAGCCCAGGAGAAAAAGTAGTGACCTGAACATAATCATACCATGTCTATTAGAGTTACTTATATCGTTTATTTTTTAATTTCTTACAGTTTTCTTATATGATGATCTGATATATTTTATTTAATTTTGTGTGAGTTAAGATGATATCACTCTTTTCGACAAAGACTAAGGATCAAATTACGCAATTGAAGCTCTAACTCAGCAGCCTCACTAAGTTGGCGGAGAATTTAATATGAATGAAAATACACACTAGCTTCAAATTTCAACAGAAAATGATTTTTCCAATGACATCTTAGCCAGTGGTGCATCAACATGTGGATCCATGGAAATCAGTAACCAACATGAAGGTTGCAATTCATATAAAATCCTGCTAATCATGTTTGATTAATTTTGGAATAACTTGTTTGATTATCATTTCCTTTTGATTGATATTGACATTAAGCACACTGGTAATTTTTAATAGCACTGAAAGTATTACAACTGAAATTTTTTAGTGTCCAATGTTAAATACATGCAGTATTAATTTTGAGTGATTGGAGTCTTTCTTTTCTCACTTTAAGCACTAAGCTTGATTTGATGTGCATGCATTAAGTGCAAAAATCATTCACTTTTGTATTTTATTACATTACATGTTCAATGCTTCTTTGATTTGATAATTATAAACTGTAATTGTCATTATGTCATTAAAGAAGTGAGATTATAATTCTTGATACAAAATGTCGAAAATGATAGAAAATTTGGACTGCTTAGTTAGTTTGTTAGTTTATTATTCAATAATAAATTTATCTTAGAGCTAACTCTGAGATATCCATTATTTAAGGTATGTGTTACTTTTGTTAATATGACTCTTTAATAAAATATAAGACTGAGAATATATTCAATTTTGAGCAAATAAAATCTACAGTATCAGTTACCAAGATTCATAGTTCTATGAATGGCTCGAGTGAAATGGCAAAAGTATTGATTTTTATGATTTTTTACTCTCTAAGTTGTCAAGGATATTAACCTCTGAACTCTAATGTGATTGTATTTCTAATATACTTGACTTAAATTTTTATAGGAATATGTGATCTTTAGTCTTCATCCTTTTAATGAGGCCCACATGTCGTAACAAAAAATCTTTTGCCATTAAAAAAGTTATATTATCTTTTTGCTTTTCATTAATTAGTTTAGGAGTTTCATTGTATAAAAAACTGTAAATGCACATATGCAATGAGGAATTTCAATCAAAGAGAGTAGGTTATTAATCAAGGAGAGTAAGTAATGATGCACTTCTCTAACTTGTGCCTTAGTCTTCTTTTTCTTTCTCTTTTACAACCTAGAATAACTGTCTTCAATAATGAGCTCTCAACTCACTACTTCATCCATTATAGAGGAACTTGAGGTCATTTTAAGGCTTTTACTATAGTGTTTCAACTCCCTTTTTCTTTTTTCTTTTTTTTTTGTTTTCTTGAATTTTTTTAATTTTATTTGTTTTTCGGCATTTAAGTGTGGATTTGTTTCTTAAGATATTTGAAATTGAGATAGAATTTTAATCTCTTCTTATGTCTTGAATTTTTTTATTATCTTTTAATTTTTTTTATTTTTTCTATTTTCTAACATTGAAAAATTGACATATCAAGAACAAAGCTTTTTTTTTTAGTTTAGAATTTTTTGGACAATTTTAGTTATAACTTATATAAACTTTGTTTACAGAGCAAAATATACAATCTCAAATTTTTCCACCTTACCTGTATTTTTTTAAAATTTTTTATTTTTTTTCTGTGCAAAGTTTGAGCATAGTTTTTGTCAATTATATTGATTTACTGTGAAAATAAAAAAATTTTCACACAATAAATTTATTGAAAATTTTCACTTGGGAAGATCCCTCCCCGGGATCGGGATGAAATATAAGAATAGATTTTCTTAAGATGTTCCGTACCGAGGGTCATCGATTATTATCGTTATTATTATTATTATTATTATTATTATTATTATTATTATTATTATTATTATTATTATTATTATTATTATTATTATTATTATTATTATTATTATTATTGTTATTGTTAGTATTCTTTGTGAGTTAAATATTATACCCCGACTTTTTGTTCGTCACACACCCTAATGAATCGTTATTGACTTTGAGGATTCCTGAAAACCTTCAAGATGATGTTGATGTCCAATGAATCTATTGTTCAATGATTCGTTGAAGGGGAAAACGCGTTAACTAATTTAAGTCAAATAGGTAGAAGATAAGATGGGCGATTCTGTGTTGCTGGTCATGTGTACGAGAGAAGTTTTTTTTTTCTTTCGTGTAGTGAATGAGTCGATGAATTCGCTAGACATATGGTGGGTAAGTTAGTTAGTTATAATGTTGGCAGTGAATAATGTCGTATTTAAGTATAACGAGTTGCTGAATTGTATGTTAAACGGGTTTCAGAGCAGTGGTCATGCATTATTTTAGACGGGGAATATTGCCTGGATATGGATATTTGTGGCTAATTTTATAGATGTGTACCTGGTGCAATTATGAAGTACTTTTCTCTGGTTTGAATGTGCTTAGGATAGAACGTTGGCCAGCCGTGTCTGATGGATTTCAGGCGCATGTTCAACAATGAGGGTGAAGAGTCAGATGGGGGTAGCTCGGAGTATCGCTGGGCACAATATTGTGGGAGCGACGAAGATTATGATGTCGAGGAGAGCCTTGAGGCCCGACGGGAGGCCGAAGCAGGAAAGAGGTGTGAAGCGGATACTGTTTACGATGAGGGGGCTTTTGGTGCTAATGATGTGGAAGGTGGAGGTCCCAGCCGACAAGTCGCCGCGGAAGACTTCTTGGGTAGAGAGTTTGGTACGGAGGAGGATGCCTATGATGCCTACAAGGAATTCGCCAGATTCAGGGGTTTTGGCGTTCGGAAGGGAGATGTCGGTCGTGTCAATGGGATTTTGATAAGGAGAGACTTTTTTTGCCATCGACAAGGTACTAGACATCGTAAGCACTATGATCGACCTGAGCGAGTAAGAGAGGAGAGGCCTGAGAGTCGAACAGACTGTAAGGCCAAACTGAAGATTTACTACGATATGCAAAAGAGTGTGTGAAAGTTAAGAACCATCGTTGATGAACACAACCACGAGCATGCCCCAGCGATTTTTACAAATCTCCTTCCTAGTCATCGAAAGATGAGCGAAGGCGACAAGGCACAAGTGGATAGTTTCAAGCAGTTTGGGATCCCAACCTCGAAAATAATGGCTTACATGGCAGGGCAATCTGGTGGGTATAGTATGCTTCGGTTTACAAAACGGAATTTGTACAATTATGTTCACAGACAGCGGCTTGCGCGAATATCGGATGGGGATGCAGCAGCCACTATCGGTTACTTAGAGGGTAAGGCGAACGCGGACATGATGACCTCGGCACGCTATACACGGACCCCGGATAATCGACTGGGAAGCCTATTTTGGGCTGATGGGGAGATGATGGCGGACTATCAGCTATTCGGTGATGTTTTGGCCTTTGATTCTACGTATCGTGCTAACAAGTACAAGAAGCCGCTGGTGGTATTCTCTGGGTCAAATCACCACAAACAAACATCCATTTTTGGGTTCGCGTTTCTTGAGGATGAAGAGGTTCGTACTTACCGGTGGGTGTTATTGAACCTGCTGGATGTGATGGGACATAAGAAGCCTTGTGTAGTAGTCACGGATGGGGACAAGGCGACGCGAGCTGCGATTGCAGAGGTGATCTCGACCGCGAAACATAGGTTGTGCAGTTGGCACCTTGAGAAGAATTGCGTCCAAAGGGTTAAAGTGACAGAATTTCGCAAGGTTTTTTAGAAGGCGCTGTATGCCAACTTGGATATCAATGAGTTTGAGGAGTATTGGAAGACGGCGGTTGAGTCGCTTGGCCTACAAGATAACATCTGGATTCAGAGCACATACGATAGTAGAGAAAGCTGGGCAATGGCCTACCTGAGGGGCACATTCTGTGCGGGATACAGGACTACCTCAAGATGTGAAGGGATCAATGCTTTCGTTAAGGGTTTTCTTAGATCAACTGATAGCATTTTGGAACTTGTACACAGTTTAGATCGAGTTGTAAAAGACTATCGGAATAATGAAGTAACAGCCCAATTCTATTCCACCTATTATACTCCTGTGCTAACGACCGGACTTGATTCGATCGAGCTGTTTGCTTCGAAGGTGTATACACGAGCAGTTTTCAGAGAAGTGAAAAAACAAATAAAGGGTATGGCAACGCTATTGTTTTGGGGCAGGGACAGCATTAGCACGACGTGTATGTACACGTTTTCGAAGATGGGGAAACCTAATAGGACATACAAGGTGTTGTATGATCCGAACGAGGAAAGGATTGAGTGTGAATGTTCAATGTGGAATAGTGAGGGGATTCCCTGTAGTCATATATTCTGTGTGATGAAGTATGAGAGCTTGGAAAAAATACCGGGCGGTCTTATTTTGAGCAAATGGTGCAAGGATGCAAAGGATTGGAGATCGAAACCCCCCGAAAGTACAGAGGGCCATCAAGGACGCTTGCTTAGATATGGGGCCCTTTGCGGGGCGATGAGTGTGGTAGCAAAACTCGGGGCAGAAGATGCAAATGAGTTTGTTATTGCTAGAGACGGGATTGCACGTCTCGCAGAAGAATTGCAACGACGAGCATACGACAAGCTAGGAGGCCCCCCGGGTTTATCGTCGCTATCTGGGCTGAAGGACCCGGTGGTGTCGAAGACTAAGGGTGCTCCGAGGAAGGGGAAGGAGCTGCATCCCGGAAGCGAGGGTGACATGCTGATGAAGCAACGACGTTGCACGACGTGCGGTGTACCTGGTCATACGAAGAGGACTTGCACGAGCCAGCAGGATCATGGTGTTGCTGGCACTGACGGTTGCGCGGTCCACAGTTCCGCGGAGCGTTCCTCGGCGAAACCAAGTGCCCCGTATGCAGCTGGGCGGACGCAAGATGCCGACAACGACGAGGTTAGGGTACCGACCCATCCAACTTTAGATTAAATGATGGTACGGTTTATAGAATTAAAGAAATACGCACATGATGAACATGAATCCATTCAAATCATCTAGGAAAAGCAGAATGCATCGGCTGCGTAGCACATTTCTTTAGTAGTGAGGAGAATACCTGATATGAGTAGTGAAGTAGTTATTTCCGTCTCACCTTTTGTGCTGGTGACACAAGAGACATGGGAGATGTGATGGGTAGCTATAATGGGTTGTGAGTTATTCCTGTAAGGTGTTATGTGTAGATCAGGTATGGTTGCATTGCATTTGGGCCAGGAGGGGAAAGAGTTCTTTTAGCCGTGCAATAGCTGAGGCTTCTTTGTTTTCCATTTTTTGACTCATGAATTTAGCAATGGGTGGTCAACATGACAGGAACGAGGGAGAAATAGAGTCAAATAGGGTATTGCATGCATATGTAGGTAAATAGCAATGGTTGGGTTGCGATCAGGTTTTTAACAACTTCTAGTTGTACTCGGCAGGGAATTCACTCGGAGAACGGCGACAACACCCATAATGTTCCAGATCGTGCTGTAACGACCTCAACTCAGTCAATGCATGTGTGTAGTCATGCGTATTGCAGCCCCCACATGGGTGTCGGCGGTGGGGGTTCCAACATCTTTCTCGGGGGGAAACACATCGAACAGTTTTTTTCTTCACAAGGTTACTCCGGTCACGTAGGGGGGTCTCACGGAGTACCAGCCAGCTCAGGCGCATTTAACCCCACAAGGCCCACCAATGAAGACCTGTTTGAGAAGTGGGTAACCCAGGTATGGTTGGAAGCATGCAGTTTGCTTTATGTTAAGTAAGGTAAAATTTGTGTATTCAGTTCCAACGATTCTTGGTTTTTTATGTTTCTTGTATGTCCCCGTGTACAGAATGCCTTGGGAAGACGGGGTGCAGCATGAGACAAGGGTTAGTACCATTTGCCTCTGCTCATGCTTGTTTCGTTGTTAATTTCTTTAATTCAGTTGATAATTGCTTTATAGTTAGTAGATTATTACTCAATAAGGTGATTGCTGCTGGTTAATAATGTAATGTATATTCGATTCATTGAGTCCTCTGGTATGGAAAAAATTATTCAAAAGAAGCCATCTGGCGGTAATTAATCTTCTCATTTTTGTGATCACTCAACAAATGCCCCAAAACTACACGTTCGATATTAAGATGAACTTGATTTGTAAAACCGAAGTGCACATTTGTTTCTGCCTGTAGATGAGTTCTGCGAGTCAACAATGCATTGCGATTTTACAATTTTTCCTGTAACCGTATGGCAAAGTAGAATGAAATAAGGCGAATGAAGAAATGGTCCTGGAGATTTGCTTTGGCTTTTGTTTATGTTCTCTTGTTAGTTGCATTGCTGCTTCTATTCATTTAGTTTAAATTCTTTCTGTTCTGCCGTTGGTTGCATTGGGCGGTCTTTATAGTTTATTGCATAGGAATTAGCGCAAAATGTTACTATGTGAGACATATAAGCCTGCGATGGTATAGTCGAATTTGATTCTCCTCTAGTCAAACGAGACTTTGATGGGTTAACATTATAAGGTATTGTCACTTTATTAAGTTTGTTTCATGGAAATAAGTGATGTCGTGACTGTTTTGGTAGCCTATGGATCCTTGTTTGTTTGTCTAGCTAGTCGCGTTTGGATTACAGTCGATTCTCCCCACCGATTGGAGTAACATCAAGTTGCGATAACTGTTAAGCATTACTTCTGTTGCACTTTTCCGTCCTATATTCATTGTCCTTTGTCCTTTTTAATCTTATTTTCTACTGTCTGTGATGCAGAATGCCACGTATAGAAGACTATGTTTTAGTGGTGTACCTTGCCTTACATGCAGATAACTTGGAACTAGTTTGGAGTGCATTTTGTGGCTTAATTTGTACTTGCAACTTGTCATGGGATAGCTCTTAGGTGGTGCAGTGGTTTTGTTATACTATTAATTTCCTTCTTAACTTATGCAAGGTTGTAATCCATGGTGGGGTTGTCCTCCATGATTTTTGTGCTCATCTCTTTGTAATGAATGGGATTCATTTGGGAATTATACAGTGTGCGCGGATGAATACTTTAGAGGAGAAGTAAGAAATATATTTAACCTGAAAATACCTCCAAATTAAAGTTTCCCCTTTATTTCAGTTAAAAAGTTAAGACGGAGGTCGAGAGAACCGAACCGGTCGATGACCTGGGAGAGGAACTGGTTCAACGGTTTAGAGGTTCAACCAACTCCAACAGACATTCAATCAGGGTTAATTAATTATAGATTAAAAATATTAAAAATTCAACGTGTATGCTTTTAAATATTAAAATTCAATTATTTATACCTTGATAGAAACTTAAAATTTTTCAATTTCACATAACAAATTATTCATTAAAAGTATACTGTTAATAAGTGTTTCAACATATGATCGTATTACATGTTATTCACTTTTTATTAGAAAGTTAAATTAGCAATGACTTTTATGTTACGACCAGTCTTCTTTGTCTATTAAGTCAAAAATTAACCTGACTATTGTGTTATGGTGAATGTATAAAGTGTGAGGCATACATGTTGACCAAAATTAATTGATTATGTCAAAGTATCAAAACCATGGGAGAAAAGAGACATATTTTTAGTAACACATGTGTGGACTTTGTTTCGTAAGAATAATGCTATTCTGTGGTTGGCCAGGTTTTTTTTTTTTTTTATTTCACCAAATTGCATCTGATAAGTCAAAGTAATATTTTAAAAGATTTATTGCAACAAAACCTAACGGGTCAATAGCCTGCTCATGCCCAGAAGACTTTTAGGATGTCCGCTTCTAAACACGGTGGAAAGAAGAAGGATTTCTTATTTTTTATTTGAATAATTAATGAGTTGGGTTGAAGACTCATTTATTGCTGGACCTCATTCGCGGTGAGTACATCACAGATTATTCCAAAGGGAGTCCTACGCATGTAAAGGTCTTCCCTTTCCTTGAAACTAAGCCCGGAACGTAGATCGAAGTACCTCGACAACAACATGGAGTCAGGGAGGCATCGTTTTTATGGTGTCCGCAGGGGTCGAGTTCCTGGGATTTACATGAATTAGGAGGATTGTAAGCAGCAGGTGAATGGGTTCAGGGACTGTGAGTTCAAGGGGTTCCCCAACGCTGACGATGCAGTGAGTTGGCTCCGTGCCGGGGGTGTTTTATTGGAACCCCCACCCCTACCCCCACCCCCACCCCCACCCCCATCGGCACCCCCATCGGCACCCCCATCACCCCCCCCCCGCCCGCCACCATCACCACCACGGTTGGGTCTGGTTGGGAGCTCGGCGATTGTGGGTGGAAGTTCTTTATCGACACAGCTGCATGCGATGAAGGTTCGTTCCGGTCAGCGCACACGGTTGGAAGTAGGCTGCCGTCGTTCACGGAACGATTCAACACTGAAAGGTAGGTTCGACTCCTTGGGTATACTTTAGTTAAGCTAGTGATGTTCATTTTGTTTGGTCGCATTGCAGGCAAGGCACTTACAGGAGATACATGGGGGGCAGATTTCGTTATAACTGAAGACATGAAGGTGTATCTCATCCAAGTTTGTTCACAGTTACGTCTTGACTACCCGGTCTTCACCCGACGTGAGTCTTACACCCAAAATGGGGCGTAATTGCATGGTTTTTGGGTGGTGCTTTAGTCTGCGCAACATGGGGTAAATTGGGTGGTAGATGTATTGTTCTCTGAGGACGAAGCCGAAGCAAGGCAGGATGCTACGTTTCAGATGCTAGAGAAGGTGTTGACGATGACTGGGAGGGAGATTTGTGATTACAACTTCAGAAAGGTTGCTGCTTTGTAGAGGCGCGTTGAGGATCTAGAAAGACAGGTTTCGACCCCTCCGTACCACCAAATTCGCGAGCTTCAGAATGAGAACCAAATGATGCGGAATGAGCTGGAGATGTTTCACAAGATGTTCGATGATTAACTCTTGGAGATAGTTTAGGCTAGTTGACCATGGGCTGGTTTTCGTTGGTTTGGTTCATGTTCTAACCTGTGTTTGATTTGCCTTCATTGAAGTTGTTTGTTGTTTGATTTTGATGGTGGTTGTCTTGGTTAGCTCATGCCTGAATTTTACTTATCATTTTGTAAGCGTTGCCTTTGTTACAAGTCAATATTAACGCGGATATAGTATTTTCATGATTTCCATAACTCTTATATATCAAATTGAATTATTTTGGATGACTCCAATTGTCTGGTCGATTGAGTTATGGATTGGTTAAGGTGGCTGGAAATTATGATTCCTAATTGACGATGTGAAGTTCGGTTTAAATTGTGATTTACTGGAACAAGTTTGATGTTGCTAGTAATGAGTTAAGATTTGGAAATTCTGTGAAAAGGGTTACCGAAATAATTTCGACATTATGAGTCACTACCACAGAGCACATTTTGTTCTCTTTTCCATGCCTTTAGTTAGATATTACCCTGAATGGCCTCAAGGTTGAAAGTAAACTGGCGGGTTCAGTTTAAACAATTGAGTAGGGCCTTCTAAAGGTCTTAGTGGGTCGACATTTTACTATAGGGCTACAACTATAAGTTCCTTCCACGCTTTCCATGTTTTGAAGCTGCACCTTTAAGAACCAACTAAGTTTTCTCCTATGAATTTAAAATTTCTTTGGGATTTACCAAGTTGACTCTGACATCGCAGCCGGGTATTATAAACTGTCTTGCAAGAAACCCAAAACATTAAAGGAATACGGTTCATGTCACATTAGAAGGCGATAAGACTAAATCAACGCCATACATTTTTCCATCCAAGGCCCCGCTGTACTTCAAAATGGCATCCGTCCAGCAAAGATGCAAGATAAAGGTTTAACAATCTAGCTGATCATAGCACGCCGAAGGGCAAATCAAAAAAATCATTTAGCCCAACGGAAAGGGAACACAAGTGCTATCAAAAAATCAAATGTCCCGAAAGTTCCTAAACAACTGATCTGTACAAAAAATAATTTCCCCATGGTAACCAATACAGATGGGCGATCCAAAAAATAACTGCCCACACGTTACCGAGTAACAAATATTTACCATCGCGACTTGGCCTTGGAAAGGGCACGCTTAGTCTACGCAGTTTCCGTCTGCCAGTGTGCGAATGCTTTGGATACGGAGTCCTGTGCAAGTTGGTTTTGAGACTTCATCACCAAGTCTACTGCTAAGCGCATCCGAGTGGCAGCGTTGACATGCTGAGACGGCTCACAATAGCAACGGATGCAAGGTTAGTCACTTGCTAGTGGTGGCGCTAAAGAAGTAAAAAATTATAACTTCAGTTGGAATAAATTGTTAAGCTGTTTCCCACCGTACCTGCACCCCGTAGTCTTGCCACATGTGCGCTCGTATCATCCATTGTGCTACCCAGATGCCACAGTCCATGCTGCAAAGACACAAGTTTTAGTCAGTTCAGGATGCTTGTCAGTTCAACATGTGACTGAGACACCATCACAGCAAAGGGTTTACGATGCAATAATGACATTATGGCAAAGAGGGGTGTGTAGGATCTTACGAGTCTGCTGCCTGCTGAGGCACATCAGACTCTTCAAATTTAAACGCAGAGAACCGGGGACGCATCGCCCCGTCACCGGAGAGCCACGAATTTCCCAGTGTCATTCCCTCCAGGTAAAGCGCCTACAAGACGTTAAGAAAAACCATTGTTACTGGACGGTGCTCGATGGATATCATAAGCAGTGGGGTTATGGACTAGTGCCAGATAGCTAGAGTGGCTTACGACGCGCATCATGGCCGTTTTCCTTGCGTCCGCTTCACGTGGGTCTCTAAGTGAGTCTACGTAGATCAGCTTCTGCTCACGGACGTCGATTATCATTAGGTACCAGTGTTGGTCACACCACATGGGCTGATACACCTACAAACACCACGTAGCCAAACTCAAAGTACAAGGTAGGAGAAAATGTGTAGCCACATTATGAGTAACACAAAACTGGTGGTGGTGACAATACCCGGGTCACCTGGTCGACCTTACTGCGCATGTAATTGTTACGTATGGACCTTATGTTAGCTGAAGTGAGAGACTATCTGCCGATTGCAGCTTTCTGAACAGAGAAAAGAAAAAAACCCATCATACTACAAATATCATTATTAATAACAATAAGAATTCACCAATAATAGCGTTATCATTACTGAATAATAAGAAGTTCATAATTTATATTAAAATTATTGAAAGAATTATCTTTAATTAGTAAGATACGTGATCATTTTTAACCAAACCCGTTATAAAGTAGTGGTATTTTATAATTTTATTATGCACTATTCATATTCTTATATTTTTTTAATGTAGAAAATCCTATAAAAATTACAATTGGGAAAAAAATTATAATGATATATATATATATATATATATATATATATATATATATACTGATTAATCTATAAGAAAACCCACTCTAATATAGTACGATACATTGATGAATAGAGGTACCCCTAATTTTTGGTTTTTAATTTGAAAAAAATAATAAATACTTATAAAAAAAAGAATTAGCACATTCTTTATAGTTTTTTCATAGTATTTCAATGGTTAACTTTTAATAAAATATAAAATTATCTATATCTAAGTATTCTGTTACTGAATTTACTTCATTAAATATTCATGTGACGGTCATTTATATTTGTATGTTTTATATCAAGCAAAATATAAAGTACAGTAGTATAAATTAATTCGACTACCATATGTGTTATGTGAATTTGAAATTCATTAAAGTGTTTCTATCAACTAATAATAAGAGGAGAAATTCATAGGGCAATGATGACAAAGAAACAAGTACATAAAAATAGAAAAAGAAGAACTGCATGATAACTAATACCAAGCAATTCGTAACATATCATGGTTCCTAACATTAAGTTCCAAAAAATATACAAAACTCTAAACTATTGTGTTTCGCATCATGCTACATTAAATTAATTTATAGTAGTCCCTACTCTCACTACGACTAGACAGTGCCTTCTGCTGCACAACCATTTATGTTTCCATTTGTTCCTTGATTCCTAACGCCTACGAATTTTAAGGTTTAATGATTCATACAACATTATTCCTAATAGTTGTTACTATTCCCAGAAAACCACATGGAAACGTGTACCTTTAGGGAGATGGAGGCAGAGCCTCATTTATTCTGCCTCCAGGTTTCCATCTAAGTCTTATTAATCTAGAGAGTTTTACCACATTGTAATGAATATTATTTGTTGCATTCCACAACCCAAAAGTCACAGATCGTTATGCAGACTACATGTCATAGTTGGCTTTAGATACATCAAAAAGAAAGGCCTTATCTGTGATATCTTTCTGGCTGCACAAATTTAACTTACAAGTTTTGTTATATTACACCATTCCTGGTGGTTATCTTGTTTCACCATAAGGTCTTAATTGTACCTAAAATTTGGTTAGAATGTTTGCAAATGTTAGCTGCTTTTTTTAGTAGAAGTGTTGACTTACTATCTTCTTATGACTAGTGCCTTACTTAGCAGATTCTTTTACTTTCTTTTATGAAGAGAACACAAAAGCTCTGCATAAGTTGGAAAATATAATGCGCAATGGTATTTGCAGGAAATTTTAATTTGGTTGTTCTGTGTATTGGTTTATTTGTTGGAACATTCTGCAACAATGAAAACAATGTTCACCACAGCTCTAATTTTTATTCAGTAACACATGTTGGGGGTTTATATAAAAATGTCCACCCCCTGGATCTGAGGTATATGTCCAGTATACTATCCTAATTTTTTCCCCGATGTATCAGTTCACAGAGGGCGCAGCAAAGCATTGGAAATCTGAATTAATCCCTAAATAGAGAAAGTACACTAAATAATTTAATTCATGCTTCTACCATAAATGTCTAACTATTCTTACCATGATTGTCATTGGCAGGAACCAAGCATTTGTATTCGATGCTAGTGTGAGCATGCAGACCACCGTGTTCAGCACCTGCAACCACACCAACACATATACACCGATTTAATGGAATATTGGCAGTATCTGAGATAACGGGGATGTCACAGGACTGGGCAACGAGTTAAGGAATTGGTGCTCACATCGTCCACAACCTCCATCTTCGGTGCCAGAGTCATGAGCGCTCCCCGAGTGGCATAGCAGTCCCCGATGTCTATAAGAATCTCGCTATCATCATAATAAACAGTCACAACTGCTGATCCATGCAATACATTGGAGTTCGGAACAGAGCGGAAGGATTGCATACCTCTCCGGAAGATGTCGCATGAAGATATACGTCGCGACGACCAACTCCACTCCGGACAGATTCATGTCATCGGTCGGGCGGAACACCAGGTTCATAGACTACATCAATACCACTGAGTTAGTTATGGCCCCTGCATATGTAACCGTGGTCCAATCCATACCAACTGGGAAGGACGAAGACATGACTACAATTAAATAGCTCACCTTTGGAATGTCCTGCACTGTCATACTCACTAGTTTGCCTATGTTAACGACAGCAGCAGGTTCCTTGCCTGCGAGAACGCTCCTTCGCCTGGCAGATGGGACGCCTGTCTCAAATTCATGATTTGCATGAATTTGCCATGGGATCTTCTCCGTCTGGTCGTCGGTGGTAAGATCAACCTGAAATTGAAGGAAGGGAATCCATGGGGATACCCACGGAAGGATAAAAATTGGTATAAAATTAGCTAAACGGGTAAAAGAAATCCTTGTTACATACGCACCACCTCCGGGATACGGAGGGATCGGGTCTCATTAGCAAATGGGTAAGGTTTCTTGGTGCACGAATTGCGAATCACACTTTTCACAACGCGTACCACTAACCAGCAAGTGCACTGGGTCGTCCAAGTAATACCTCACGTGAGTAAGGGTCGAATCCCACGGAGATTGTTGGTTTGAAGCAATCTATGGTTATCTTGTAAATCTTAGTCAGAAAGTCAATTATGTTTATCAGTTGAATTGTGAATAACCAAGAGAACATAAATTAAAGATTACTTGTTGTGCAGTAATGGAGAATATGTTGGAGTTTTGGAGATGCTTTGTCTTCTGAATCTCTGCTTTCCTCTGTCTTCTGATTCACGCACGCACGCCCTCCTATGGCAAGCTGTGTGTTGGTGGATCACCGTTGTCAATGGCTACCTTCCGTCCTCCCAGTGAAAACTACGCTCACGCGCTCTGTCACAGCACGGCTAATCACCGGTTGGTTCTCGATCCGGTTGGAATAGGATTTACTATCCTTTTGCGTCTGTCACTAACGCCCAGCCTTCAAGAGTTTGAAGCTCGTCACAGTCATTCAATCCTTGAATCCTACTCGGAATACCACAGACAAGGTTTAGACTTTCCGGATTCTCATGAATGCTGCCATCAATTCTAGCTTATACCACGGAGATTCTGATTAAGGAATCTAAGAGATACTCATTCAATCGTATATAGAACGGAGGTGGTTGTCAGGCACACGTTCATGATTTGAGGAAGGTGATGAGTGTCACAGCTCATCACCTCCATCACAGTTAAGCGCGAATGAACATCTTAGATAGGAACAAGCGTGTTTGAATGGAAAACAGAAATACTTGCATTAATTCATCGAGATACAGCAGAGCTCCTCACCCCCAACAATGGGGTTTAGAGACTCATGCCGTCAGAAAATACAAAGTTTTGATCTGAAATGTCATGAGATACAAAATAAGTCTCTAAAAGTTGTTTAAATACTAAACTAGTAGCCTAGGTTTACAAAAATTGGATAACTATGATGGATGATGCAGAGATCCACTTCTGGGGCCCACTTGGTGTGTGCTGGGGCCCACTTGGTGTGTGCTGGGGCTGAGACTTAAGCAATTCACGTGCAGAGGCCATTTGTGGAGTTGAACGCCAGTTTTTATGCCAGTTTGGACGTTCAACTCCAGCTTTTGATCCTTTTCTGGCGCTGGACGCCAGAATTGGGCAGAGGACTGGCGTTGAACGCCAGTTTACGTCGTCTATTCTTGTGCAAAGTATGGACTATTATATATTGCTGGAAAGCCCTGGATGTCTACTTTCCAAAGCAATTGGAAGCATGCCATTTCGAGTTCTGTAGCTCCAGAAAATCCACTTTGAGTGCAGGGAGGTCAGAATCCAACAGCATCAGCAGTCCTTTTTCAGCCTGAATCAGATTTTTGCTCAGCTCCTTCAATTTCAGCCAGAAAAATACCTGAAATTACAGAAAAACACACAACTCATAGTAAAGTCCAGAAATATGAATTTTTCCTAAAAACTAATAGAAATAGACTAACAACTAACTAAAACATACTAAAAACTATATGAAATTATCCCCAAAAAGCGTATAAAATATCCGCTCATCACAACACCAAACTTAAACTGTTGCTTGTCCTCAAGCAACTAGACAAATAAAATAGAAGACTAATAGGTTGAGAAGCAATAATATCTCAGAGTTTTTGATTAAAGCTCAGATCCTAATTAGATGAGCGGGACTAGTAGCTTTTTGCTTCTGAACAGTTTTGGCATCTCACTTTATCCATTGAAGCTCAGAGTGATTGGCATCTATAGGAACTCAGAATTCAGATAGTGTTATTGATTCTCTTAGTTTAGTGTGATGATTCTTGAACACAGCTTCTTTATGAGTCTTGGCCGTGGCCCTAAGCACTTTGTTTTCCAGTATTACTACCGGATACATAAATGCCACAAACACATAACTGGGTGAACCTTTTCAGATTGTGACTCAGCTTTGCTAAAGTCCCCAATTAGAGGTGTCCAGAGTTCTTAAGCACACTCTTCTTTTTTGCTTTGGACCTTGACTTTAACCGCTCAGTCTCAAGTTTTCACTTGACACTTGCACGCCACAAGCACATGGTTAGGGACAGCTTGGTTTAGCCGCTTAGACCAGGATTTTAGTCCTTTAGGCCCTCCTATCCACTGATGCCCAAAGCCTTGGGATCCTTTTTATTTGCCCTTGCCTTTTGGTTTTAAGAGCTTTTGGCTTTTTCTGCTTGCTTTTTTTTTTTCTGCAAGCTTTGTTCTTTGCTGCTTTTTCTTGCTTCAAGAATCATTTTTATGATTTTTCAGATTATCAATAACATGTCTCATGTTCATCAATCTTTCAAGAGCCAACATATTTAACAGTCTTAAACAACAAATTCAAAAGATATATGCACTGTTCAAGCATTCATTCAGAAGACAGAAAGCATTGTCACCACATTTAACCAATTAGAATTTCTTTTTATTAAACTCGAAATTTTATTGCTTCTTATTCAAAAGATCTACTATTTTATTCATGTTTAATGATGATGAGAAAAATAAACTACAGCTTAATTGGAGATAAAATCAAATAGATACTAATTACTATTATATGACTTCTAAGGTAAACTTTTTATAAGGACACTGTCACAGAGTTAAGGCAGAAATTGGAAATTAACAACCTTTATTCTGGGGGTATGGGGGTTCCTCTGATCCTTGGGAGGCTTGGTATTACAGAAGACTTTTGGCGCTTCAGTTCCCTTAAGTCACGTCCCTGCTCCTCTTGTTCTTTAAACATCTGGGTCAGCATTTGACTGTGTTCCTTCTGTTGTTTTATTATTTGCTCCATAGCTTCCTGTATCTTGGTGACAGACGTCTCAAGATATTCCCAATATTCTGCTTGAGGAATCTCTGGGAGGAATTCCTGTGCTCTCTTCTTGATAAGATCCTCCTGTGCTTGTTGTCTCTCCATTGATGCTTTGGTGATTGACTTTTCAATTAGGATATATTCAGTTATTCCCATCTTGACTCCAGCGTCCTTGCAGAGCAGAGAAATCACGCTTGGATAAGCCAACCTGGCCTCTTTTGAATTTTTGTTAGCAATCTTATAGAGCTCAGTTGAAATCAGCTGATGAACCTCCACTTCTTTTCCCATCATGATGCAATGAATCATCACTGCTCTTTTAACTGTGACTTCAGAACGGTTGCTAGTGGGCAACAGAGAACGCCCAATGAAGTCCAGCCATCCTCTGGCAACTGGTTTGAGATCCTCTCTCTTGAGTTGATTTGGGACGCCCTTTGTGTTGGTGGTCCATCTGGCTCCAAGGATACATATGTCCTCTAGAATCTTATCCAGGCCAATGTCTACTCTCATCATCCTCCTGTTGAAGGAGTCTGGATCATCCTTTAGCTGAGGTAGCTTTAATATCTCTCTGATCTTGTCAGGGGTGGTATGAACAATCTTTCCCCTGACCATGGTCCGAAATTCGTAACAGGCTGTTCCAGATAGTCTTTTCTTGTCAGTCTGCCACATATTAGCATAGAACTCCTGGACCATGTTCCTTCCTACTTTCGTTTCAGGATTAGCTAAGACTTTCCAGTTCCTGGTTTGAATTTGCTCCTGGATCTCCGGATATTCATCTTCTTTCAGATCGAATCTCACTTCCGGGATCACTGATCTCAGACCCATTACTTTAAGATAATGGTCTGAATGTTCTTTAGATAAGAACTTCCCTTGATTCCAAAGTGATTTTGGAACGCTCTCTTTCTTGCCTCTTGGAGTGGATTGTTTTCCTTTGAGAGCCATAATCTTAGTAGTGATCTCGGATAAACACACCAAACTTAGAGGTTTGCTTGTCCTCAAGCAAAAGAAAAGAAAGGAGAGGGATAGAAGGAGATTGAGTAGCACTTGTTGATTGGAGGCCGAGCCCAATTTAAAGGGGTGGGGGGTGGGTTTTCGAAAAATTGGAAGAGATAAGATAAAAAGATTGAGTTGAAAAAGATAAGATAGAAGATAGAGTTTAATTTTGAAAAGATATGATAGATTTTTGAAAAAGATAACTCTGAATTTTGAAAAAGATAATATGGATATTTGAAAAAGATATGGATTAGTTGAAAAGATTTTTGAGTGAAAAAGATAGATTTGTTTTCAGAAAAGATTTTGAAAAGAGTTGGATTGAATTTGGAAAGATGGATTTTTAGAAATTAAGGATTTTAGAAATCAGGGTTCTTGATATGTTCATGTAAAAATCATGCATTGAAGCATAAAATTTGAAATTAAAATGGAAATACGTGTGGGATTACTGGATTTGGCTCCTCCCTGTCCTCCTGGCGTTTGAACGCCCAAACACTGCCTGTTTTGGGCGTTCAGCGCCCAAATGCTGATCTCCTGGGCGTTCAGCGCCCAGTTGCTGCCATTCTTGGCGTTCAACGCCCAGTGGGTGGCCATTTCTGGCGTTGAACGCCCAATTGCTGCCATTACTGGCGTTCAGCGCCCAGTGGATGCCCATTTTGGGCGCTGAACGCCCAAAATGCCCCTTTACTGGCGTTTTCTTGCCATTGAGCTTCCAATCTCTGTTTTGTGTGCAAATTCCTTCTGTAACCCTGTAAACTTATGCAATTGATCCTTTACCTTAGTGTCAGTAAACTTTATATAAACAAATAAAAAAGAAAAATAGGGCAAAATGCTTAGAGGATTAATGCCCCATGGCTGGGTTGCCTCCCAGAAAGCGCTTCTTTATTGTCTTTAGCTGGACCTTGCTGAGCTTTTAATCTAGCTTCAGCCTTGAGCATTCTTGCTCAATGTTGCCTTCAAGATAATGCTTGATTCTTTGTCCATTGACAATGAACTTCTTATCAGAATCAATATCTTGAAGCTCCACGTAACCATATGGTGACACACTTGTAATCACGTATGGTCCCCTCCACCGGGATTTCAGTTTCCCGGGGAATAGCCTGAGTCTAGAGTTAAACAACAGGACCTTCTGTCCTGGTTCAAAGATTCTAGATGACAGCTTTCTGTCATGCCATTTTTTTTATTTTTCTTTATAAAGCTTGGCATTTTCGAAAGCTGTGAATCTGAATTCCTCTAGCTCATTTAGCTGGAGCAATCGTTTTTCTCCTGCTAATTTGGCATCTAAGTTTAGGAATCTGGTTGCCCAGTAGGCCTTATGTTCCAGTTCCACGGGCAAGTGGCATGCCTTACCATACACGAGTTGGTATGGAGAGGTCCCTATAGGGGTCTTGAATGCTGTTCTGTAAGCCCACAGAGCATCATCCAAGCTCCTTGCCCAATCCTTTCTACGGGTATTTACTGTCCGTTCCAGGATTCTCTTTAATTCTCTGTTAGAGACTTCAGCTTGCCCGTTGGTTTGTGGATGATATGGAGTGGCCACTTTGTGGCGAATTCCATACCGAACCATGGCAGAGTAAAGCTGTTTATTGCAGAAGTGAGTGCCCCATTCACTGATTAACACTCTAGGGACACCAAACCTGCTAAAGATATGTTTCTGGAGGAACTTCAGCACTGTTTTAGTATCATTGGTGGGTGTGGCAATAGCCTCAACCCATTTTGATACATAGTCAACTGCCACCAGAATATAAGTGTTTGAGTATGATGGTGGGAAAGGTCCCATGAAGTCAATTCCCCATACATCAAACAACTCTATTTCCAAGATTCCTTGTTGAGGCATGGCGTAACCATGAGGCAGATTACCAGCTCTTTGGCAACTGTCACAATTACGTACAAACTCTCGGGAATCTTTATAGAGTGTGGGCCAATAGAAGCCACATTGGAGGACTTTGGTGGCTGTTCGCTCACCTCCGAAATGGCCTCCATATTGAGATCCATGGCAATGCCATAGGATTCTCTGTGCTTCCTCTCTGGGGACACACCTACGGATAATTCCGTCTGCACATCTCTTAAAGAGATAGGGCTCATCCCACAAGTAGTACTTTGCATCAGTAATTAGTTTCTTTTTTTGTATTCTATTGTACTCCTTGGGTATGAACCTTGCAGCTTTATAGTTTGCAATATCGGCAAACCATGGTGCTTCCTGAATGGCAAATAAATGCTCATCAGGGAACGTCTCAGAGATCTCAAGGAAGGGGAGGGACGTCCCTTCCACTGGCTCTATCCGGGACAGATGATCAGCTACTTGGTTCTCTGTCCCTTTTCTGTCTCTTATTTCTATATCAAACTCTTGCAGAAGCAATACCCATCTGATGAGCCTGGGTTTTGAATCCTGCTTTGTGAGTAGATACTTAAGAGCAGCATGGTCAGTGTACACAATCACCTTTGATCCTACTAAGTAGGATCTGAACTTGTCAATGGCGTAAACCACTGCAAGTAATTCCTTTTCTGTGGTTGTGTAATTTTTCTGGGCATCATTTAAAATGCGACTGGCATAATAAATGACATGCAGAAGCTTGTCATGCCTCTGTCCCAATACTGCACCAATGGCATGATCACTGGCATCACACATTAGTTCAAATGGTAATGTCCAGTCTGGTGCAGAAATGACTGGTGCTGTGACCAGCTTAGCTTTCAGCGTTTCAAACGCCTGCAGGCACTCTGTGTTAAACACAAATGGCGTGTCAGCAGCTAGCAGATTGCTCAGAGGTTTTGTGATTTTTGAAAAATCCTTTATAAACCTCCTATAGAATCCTGCATGCCCCAGAAAGCTTCTGATTGCCTTAACATTGGCAGGTGGTGGTAATTTTTCAATTACCTCTATTTTTGCTTGATCCACCTCTATTCCCTTGTTTGAGATTTTATGCCCAAGAACAATTCCTTCAGTCACCATGAAGTGACACTTTTCCCAGTTTAAAACTAGGTTGGTTTCTTGGCATCTTTTCAGAACAAGTTTTAGGTGATCAAGACAGGAGCTGAATGAGTCTCCATATACTGAGAAGTCATCCATGAAGACTTCCAGAAATTTTTCCACCATATCAGAGAAAATAGAGAGCATGCATCTCTGGAAGGTTGCAGGTGCATTGCATAGCCCAAAGGGCATCCTTCTATAAGCAAACACTCCGGATGGACATGTGAATGCTGTTTTCTCTTGATCCTGGGGATCTACTGCAATCTGGTTATAGCCTGAGTAGCCATCCAAAAAGCAGTAATAATCATGACCTGCCAGTCTCTCTAGCATCTGGTCTATGAATGGTAAAGGAAAATGATCCTTTCTGGTGGCTGTATTGAGCCTTCTGTAGTCAATACACATGCGCCACCCTGTAACTGTTCTTGTAGGAACCAGTTCATTTTTTTCATTATGAATCACTGTCATGCCTCCCTTTTTTGGGACGACTTGAACAGGGCTCACCCAGGGGCTATCAGAAATGGGATAAATAATCCCAGCCTCTAGTAATTTGGTGACCTCTTTCTGCACCACTTCCTTCATGGCTGGATTTAGCCGCCTCTGTGGTTGAACCACTGGTTTGGCATTATCCTCCAATAGGATTTTGTGTATGCATCTAGCTGGGCTTATGCCCTTAAGGTCACCTATGGACCACCCAAGAGCTGTCTTGTGTGTCCTTAGCACTTGAATAAGTGCTTCCTCTTCCTGTGAATTTAAAGCAGAGCTTATGATCACTGGAAAAGTGTCACCTTCTCCTAGAAATGCATATTTCAAGGATGGTGGCAGTGGCTTGAGCTCTGGTTTAGGAGGTTTTTCCTCTTTCAGAAGAAAGTTCAGAGGCTCTTTCATGTCCCCTGAATCCTCCAAATCAGGCTGAACATCTTTAAAGATGTCTTCCAACTCTGATTCGAGACTCTCAGCCATGTTGATCTCTTCTACCAAAGAGTCAATAAGGTCAACTTTCATGCAGTCTGTTGATGTGTCTGGATGCTGCATGGCTTTGACAGCGTTCAACTTGAACTCGTCATCGTTGACTCTCAGGGTTATTTCCCCCTGTTGGACGTCAATGAGGGATCATCCAGTTGCTAGGAAGGGTCTTCCTAGAATGAGAGTGGCACTCTTGTGCTCCTCCATTTCCAGCACAACAAAGTCAGTGGGAAAGGCGAATTGCCCAACTCTGACAATCATGTCCTCAATCACGCCTGATGGGTATTTAGTGGAACCATCAGCAAGTTGGAGACATATCCGGGTTGGTTTAACTTCTTCAGTTAAGCCAAGCTTCCTGATAGTGGATGCAGGTATCAGGTTGATGCTCGCCCCAAGATCGCATAAAGCTGTCTTGGTGCAATCACCTTCTAATATGCATGGTATCAGAAAACTCCCAGGGTCTTTAAGCTTTTCAGGAAAGCTTTTTAGAATGACTGCACTGCATTCTTCAGTGATGAGAACTCTTTCTGTTTCTCTCCACTCCTTTTTATGACTCAAGATCTCTTTCATGAACTTGGCATAAGAAGGTATTTGCTCAAGTGCCTCTGCAAATGGAATCTTTATTTCAAGAGTCCTTAGATAATCTGCAAAGCGAGCAAATTGCTTATCCTGCTCCTCTTTCCGGAGTTTTTGAGGATAAGGTATCTTGGCTTTATATTCCTCAACCTTAGTGGTTAAAGAAGCCTTTTTAGAGGGGTTGTTATCAGCACTTGTGTGTGTCTGATCCCTCACTGGCAATTGAGTGCCAGAGTCAGAAGCTGGAGTGACGTTAGACGCCAGCTCACTGTCTGTTCCTGGAGCCTGAACGCCAGAAATGTGCCCATTTTGGGCGTTCAACGCTGGATTCTGCCCCATTTGGGCGTTCAACGCCAGATTCCTGCCCATTTCTGGCGTTGAACGCCAATCCTGCCTTGTTTCTGGCGCTGAACGCCAGTTTTGGGCATGGTCTGGGCGTTCAGCGCCAGCCTTCCACCCATTTTCTGGCGTTTTAGTGCCAGAATTATTTTTCCCTGGGCTCTTACTGTCCTCAGGTGAATCTTTGGTGGGTCGCTCATTTCTTGAATTTTTGATGCCTTGAGGTGGGGTATTTAATGTTTTCCCACTTCTTAATTGAACTGCTTGGCATTCTTCTGCTATTTGTTTTGATAGCTGCTGCTTTGTTTGTTTAAACTGTTCGTCCATATGTATATTAGCTATCCTTGTCTCCTGTAGCCTGTCCTTGAATTCAGCTAGCTGCTTTGTTAGAAAATCCAATTGCTGATTGAATTCAGCAGCTTGTTTTACAGTACTGAATTCAGCAGTTACTGTTTTAACCTCTTCATTCATGGAAGGGTTGCTGCTTAGATACAGATGCTGATTCCTGGCAACTGTATCAATGAGCTCTTGAGCCTCTTCAATTGTCTTTCTCATATGGATAGATCCACCAGCTGAGTAGTCTAGAGACATCTGAGCTCCTTCTGCAAGCCCATAGTAGAAGATGTCTAACTGAACCCACTCTGAAAACATTTCAGAGGGGCATTTTCGTAGCATCTCTCTGTATCTCTCCCAGGCATCATAAAGAGATTCATTATCTCCTTGTTTAAAGCCTTGGATGTCCAGCCTTAGCTGTGTCATCCTTTTTGGAGGAAAATACTGATTCAGGAATTTTTCTGTCAGCTGTTTCCATGTTCTTATGCTGGCCTTAGGTTGGTTATTTAACCACCTATTAGCTTGATCTTTTACAGCAAATGGAAACAGTAATAGTCTGTAGACATCCTGATCTATTTCCTTATCATGTACTATGTCAGCAATTTGTAAAAATTGTGCCAGAAACTCTGTAGGTTCTTCCTGTGGAAGACCGGAATACTGGCAACTTTGCTGCACCATGATAATGAGCTGAGGATTCAACTCAAAGCTACTAACTCCAATGGAGGGTATGCATATGCTACTCCCATATGAAGCAGTAGAGGGGTTAGAATATGACCCCAGAGTCCTCCTGGACTGTTCATTTCCACTTATGTCCATGATGGATATATGGATATAACTTGGACTGATTTATCTTTTTATTTATTTTATTTTATAAGAAGTAAATACTTAAATAAAATAAAATAACTAAAAAGAATTTGAATTTTGAAATTAAATTTTTTTTTCGTAAAAGAAAGTAAAAATTAATTAGTTAAAAAAAAAGAAATTTTTGAAAAAGAGGGAAGATATTTTCGAAAATTAGAGAGAGAGAGTTAGTTAGGTAGTTTTGAAAAAGTTAAGAAACAAACAAAAAGTTAGTTGGTTAGTTGAAACAAATTTTGAAAAGATAAGAAGTTAGGAAGTTAGAAGAGATATTTTGAAAAGATATTTTTGAATTTAGTAAGGAGAGAGAAAAACAATAAGATAGTACAAGATTTAAAATTTTTAGATCTAATGCTCCTTGTTTTTGAAAATTTTGGAGGGAAAACACCAAGGAACACCAAACTTAAAAATTTTAAGATCAAGGCACAAGGAAAACTCAAGAACACTTTGAAGACTCACAAGAACACAAGAACATGAAGAAAGAACACCAAACATAAAATTTTTAGAAAACCAAACCAAAATTTTCGAAAACCAAAGGGAAATCAACAAGAAAACACCAAACTTAAAGTTTGGCACAAGATTTAATAGAAAAATATTATTTATGAAAAAGAAGGTTTTGAAAAGAATATAAAAGACTCTAACCCAATTACCAAGAACACAGATTAACGCTCTAGCCAAATGAGTTATGAAAATTTTCGAAAATTTTAAGAAAGATTATTTTTGAAAACACCAAACTTAAAGTTTGGCACAGGATTTAACAGAAAAATTATTTTTGAAAAAAGTTTTAAAAAATATGATAGCCAATTACCATGAACATAAACACCACGTTCTAATTAACTGAGCTATAAATTTAAAGTGTTTTAACAAGGGATAAATAATAAAAGACTCTAAACCAAAAAGAGAAAATTTTTCCTAATCTAAGCAACAAAATAAACCGTTAGTTGTCCAAACACGAACAATCCCCGGCAACGGCGCCAAAAACTTGGTGCACGAATTGCGAATCACACTTTTCACAACGCGTACCACTAACTAGCAAGTGCACTGGGTCGTCCAAGTAATACCTCACGTGAGTAAGGGTCGAATCCCACGGAGATTGTTGGTTTGAAGCAATCTATGGTTATCTTGTAAATCTTAGTCAGAAAGTCAATTATGTTTATCAGTTGAATTGTGAATAACCAAGAGAACATAAATTAAAGATTACTTGTTGTGCAGTAATGGAGAATATGTTGGAGTTTTGGAGATGCTTTGTCTTCTGAATCTCTGCTTTCCTCTGTCTTCTGATTCACGCACGCACGCCCTCCTATGGCAAGCTGTGTGTTGGTGGATCACCGTTGTCAATGGCTACCTTCCGTCCTCCCAGTGAAAACTACGCTCACGCGCTCTGTCACGGCACGGCTAATCACCGGTTGGTTCTCGATCCGGTTGGAATAGGATTTACTATCCTTTTGCGTCTGTCACTAACGCCCAGCCTTCAAGAGTTTGAAGCTCGTCACAGTCATTCAATCCTTGAATCCTACTCGGAATACCACAGACAAGGTTTAGACTTTCCGGATTCTCATGAATGCTGCCATCAATTCTAGCTTATACCACGGAGATTCTGATTAAGGAATCTAAGAGATACTCATTCAATCGTATATAGAACGGAGGTGGTTGTCAGGCACACGTTCATGATTTGAGGAAGGTGATGAGTGTCACAGCTCATCACCTCCATCACAGTTAAGCGCGAATGAACATCTTAGATAGGAACAAGCGTGTTTGAATGGAAAACAGAAATACTTGCATTAATTCATCGAGATACAGCAGAGCTCCTCACCCCCAACAATGGGGTTTGGAGACTCATGCAGTCAGAAAATACAAAGTTTTGATCTGAAATGTCATGAGATACAAAATAAGTCTCTAAAAGTTGTTTAAATACTAAACTAGTAGCCTAGGTTTACAAAAATTGGATAACTATGATGGATGATGCAGAGATCCACTTCTGGGGCCCACTTGGTGTGTGCTGGGGCCCACTTGGTGTGTGCTGGGGCTGAGACTTAAGTAATTCACGTGCAGAGGCCATTTGTGGAGTTGAACGCCAGTTTTTATGCCAGTTTGGACGTTCAACTCCAGCTTTTGATCCTTTTCTGGCGCTGGACGCTAGAATTGGGCAGAGGACTGGCGTTGAACGCCAGTTTACGTCGTCTATTCTTGTGCAAAGTATGGACTATTATATATTGCTGGAAAGCCCTGGATGTCTACTTTCCAACGTAATTGGAAGCATGCCATTTCGAGTTCTGTAGCTCCAGAAAATCCACTTTGAGTGCAGGGAGGTCAGAATCCAACAGCATCAGCAGTCCTTTTTCAGCCTGAATCAGATTTTTGCTCAGCTCCTTCAATTTCAGCCAGAAAAATACCTGAAATTACAGAAAAACACACAACTCATAGTAAAGTCCAGAAATATGAATTTTTCCTAAAAACTAATAGAAATAGACTAACAACTAACTAAAACATACTAAAAACTATATGAAATTATCCCCAAAAAGCGTATAAAATATCCGCTCATCATTTCTCCATAGCCATTTTTGACCTCTTGGTGATGAAAGGGATGTGGTCGACGGTGAAGGTGGTATCCACGATGGGACTCCGCAATGGCTTCGTTGCTCTGGATGGTTTGCTGCCACCACTGTTTTTAATAACCTGTTTCTTCTTCTCCTTCTTGTTGGAGACCTTGGGGCAGGAGTTGCGTCGATCGCGTCTGCAACTCGTGCATTGCCCTCCAGCTGGCACCACAAATGGCGGCGGAGACCTCCTATCCATGAGAAGCTAGATTGCGTCTCTTATCTCCGACACCACCGCATCATGCCGCGATATTGCATCTGACAATCACCGGAGATCGGACTGTAGCCCGGAAACCGTGCTCACCACGCTCTTTGCTATGGGGCTGCATTCCTACAACATATTTACATTCCCTTCTACAATTACACCGATGGCATTCCACGTAACGACTAAGCTGCAAGTCTATATTATCATACTTACATGGCTCGGGCCTCGACTGGAGGAGCCGCAACTCCCAGCAGACCACTCTGGTTCATTGACAGCAGCCTGGGGAACCCTGTAATCAGATTTTTTGTCGGGCATTGTTGGTCAGCATGGAGTACTGAACATGAACACGCCAATGGCACCATATACTAACAACGTGAAAAGCAAATAGGGTCATACTCACCTGACGGGGCTTCCTCTCTACCTTTTCCTTGCACATGAAGAAGAGCATTTGGAATCAGAACCCGTGTGAGGCAACAATGTCTTTGCCAATGGCTTTGCCGCTGATCCGTTTGGGCTCTCACCAAATGAAAGCCGACGGGCACGCCTGCAACACAACCACACCTCACGTGTCAGTTTGCAATGTGAGTAAAATCAAACAAAGTTGTAAACGAACGACAAATAAGCCACAGGAAAAAGGAACATCCGTCGTAGGCGACCGCTGCGGAGGGGGGGTCGACGGCATGTGGGTATTCTGCGCCCTAACCCAACACCATATCCTGAACCCTATACCCGTGCCACCCACCACAGAGCGACTGGTCAACCCGCCCAAACCAACCCCCTTTCAAAACATTTAGGGCCGGACGCATCCAGTCTATCCAAGACATGGGCCCATACACAAAACTAAAGATAAACCAGTTGCAATTGGACCTCAAACTCTTTTTTCTTTCTTTAGTCCAAACAAGATAAATCCCCCCAGTTTTCTTTCTTCGGTTCCGTTAACATCGCAGCAAAATATTTTTTCCCTTTCAACGTTGCGACTGTCATGGACTAGGCCCACCTTTACCCTGCCAATTACTGTACTCACACAAGGCATCGGAGCCCCGCAAAAAGCCCAACAAAACCTACTCACGGGCGGTTAAAGGACTAAACAAAAAAGGACAGCAACTTCACCTCCTGCATGAACCCCCCTCCAGCGCCCCCAAACACTAACATGAAGTATTTGCCAAGGAGAAAGCGCTACTGTCAGGAATCTCACTTCGGTATCCATAGATACGCCAAAACGTGAGCAAGGGCACGGAAAAGACACGACGTTCGTAAAAAAAATGTGCAGTAAAAAAGGTTTCACGAATCTCATCAATAAACTACTCACATGTTGTCGAAGGGCACGTGGCACAATCACCGACGAGTTGCTGGTAGAAGGACGGGGCCGTTTCGTCTCTCAGAAGGCTATCATGGGGTGGGAGCCTCTCCAACATGGCGGTCATTGTCTACTAGCATCAGTAGATTCCCGCGTGCGATTCCACAGTCCCCACGACTTAGAACGTGACCTGTGGTTATGCAAGATTCTTTACCTTGCTGTCTATTGCAAGTGGAGTAGTGACCAACCACATTTCAGGACTTGTGACAACAATTCCCACCCGTGCCTGGCTATGCCTAACACAACTTCAGTGGTTTGATCGATTTGCCCATAATGACTTCCTTAAATGGCGGAAGGAATGCATGTCACTATGTCCTAGGGATTTCATGCATGTGTACCGGCATTCATGAAAGGGTGTCCAGTTTGGTCTTTTCGTTGAACCCTTCTCCCGAGATACCTTTCAGATCACAGCAGGTCATGTCATTCAGTCTGTCCCATCCAACTGGATTAGGGAGGAGAGGGTTTTGTTTTGGCACCAATGAAACATTACGTGGGAGCAAACATGAGAGGAATTGTTTAAAAACCCGAACTGCTTTTGCTTGGTCTGGAGGTGAAACCGGTTTGCCGGTCGACCGACCGGTCATCTTTTCAGTCGATCGATTTACGAATACCCATGGTGTGACCCAAAAGGAACCGTTGGACACCGAACGACATCCGTGACTATCGGTGCACTTAGTGACCGACCCAGAAAATTTAACGACCGGGGGGCAAAAATATATATGCTAAAATCAAATTTGTTCAATGTTATTCATTATGTGGGGACATAAAAATAAAAAATGCCACTGAACCATTTCATTCTCAAAATACTATTCATTACACATAATTTACTAAGAAAAATTTTTTTTGGATCTAGAAATACAAGTTCGAATATTTTACTTAAATTAAAGATAACTTATTATCCCAGCTAATTTTTTTTATACAAATTTAATAATTATATAGAGAATCAAAAGGCACAGTATCGTCTAATAATACACGAGTATTTATAATGTAAAAGTAGAACTAAATATAAATACCAAAAAAATTAACTCAGCACATGCAAATTATGTCTGCATAAGATTATACAAATATCATTTACGGTCTTTTTCTTTCTTTCTGTTTAAAATAGTTTAAGTTATTATATATTTTTTATTTCAATTCGTATATGATGTTGGATGAAAGACTTTATGCATATTCTTAACTATGTATTGTAATCAAAATATTTTTACCATTGCTATTTCTTAGAATAACCAATGTACTTCTGAATTAACAAGTTAATCAATTTATTTTAAGATTTTATATGCAAGACAGGTACATGGCATAGATCAAAGGATAAAAATTAAGTAATTAAATAGAATAAATAGAGAATAAAGCAAAACATATAAAGTTATTAGAAAAATAAAACATTAGATTAACACATAAACTATAATTGTTTGAATCAAAATTTGTAACTGAAAATATCAAAAGGAAAAACAACGATATCGAAAGATAGATAGAGTCATGGATAGCTGTATAAAAAAATGGATAAGTTAAATTATACTTTAACGAAAACAAAAAGAAGGTTAAAAATATAAAAACAAAAGAACAGAGTGCAACAGAATAAAGGGGAACCGGCATAACAACTGAACTTGATTAGGTTAAATAATAATCAAAATGATCGTAAAATTAAAACGTTAAATTAGGAGTTTAGCAAATTGAGTTTACTTTATTTATAACGGGGTTATTTAAAATTTGAAGTGGGGGCACATTATATAAAACTATATTCTTTAAAACAAAATAAACAATACAGTGGAAGCAAATGTTGCCGTAATTATTGTTGTTGTTGGGTCCGTTCGTGGTTACAGTCCGATTCAACCGAAAAGGTGTTGCATTAAAACATTTTCACCGCTGGCTCCGACTACGTCCAAAGCCTTAGAGCAACTCCAACGCTAAGAAATAGAGTTCCTCTTCTGACATATGAGGACTCAACTACCATTGGAGTGAAAAGGGAAGGGGGGCTTTTCACGTGGATCAAGGTTGAGAGTCCCTCTAAACAGGGACTTGCAACAACCAATAAAATCATGCCATGTGGTAAGTTAATAAAAAAATAAAAATATATTAAATATATATTAAATAATTAAATTATAATTAAATTATTAATAATTATAATAATTTATTATATTAAATACTTATATATCTATTTAATTAATTATTTATATTAATTATTTAATAATTAGTTATATTAAATTATAGTTAATATAAATAATTATGTTAAATCAATATCAAATATTATTTATATTGTTATATTAAATCATAATTAATTAAATTTAATTTTTACGTATTATAAAATAATTTTTAGCTGTATTATTTTTTTTATTTATAAAATTTAAAATACTAATCAAATTTTTAGTTGGATTATTTATTTTGAATTTATAAATTTAAATAATATTATTATAAAAAAATAATAATTATATTAATTTTAATTACTTTAATTAATTAATTAAGTGGGATCACAATAGGAATTAAAGTTAGTTCCTTCTAATGGAGAAGAGAGAGATTCTTTGAGTTCCTATTTATTGTTTATGATGCAAAAGCTGATGTGGAGTTACTTTTTATGACAGGTGGGGCATAAATAGGAACTGGAATGAGTTCCTTATTAGAGATTGTCTAAACCTTATTCGTGCTGCATCCTCCCACGCAGGGAGAGACATAAGGGTGGGGCGAGTCATGGTTTCGGACCCCCAACTTATTCTAAAAACAGTTATCATTAATGAGTTACTTGGCATAATTTTAATTTAAAAAAAATTCCGGTAATTATTTTAGAACAGATAAAGATAAATTCATATGTAATTGTTAATAATTTCTAATATCCGACTGTACCACCACGTCAGCACTACTTCCATCAAAAAGCCCAGTCCGGTCGAACGTTCTTTACTATCGTCTGCATGCGATTACGCGATCTCAACTCTATGATCTAAACTTGACTTTGTCTTATCCGTTTTTCATATTAACTCTTTTGAAATCATGTGCCGTTGTTACCCTAAACATAATTTTCGCTAACTGTTTATTAATCTGATTCTTCTATTTCAATGCTAGTATTGCCATTACGGTTGTTTGTTTTTCATGCTAGTGACGATATTAGAGTTGCAAGGTACGTGTTCAGAATTACTTGTGACTTCTACGATGTCACGCTAACCCACTGTCATCGTAGTACTAAGTATCCCTCTGTTGTGATCGCATGTATTCTTAGAATTTGGGACTTCAAGCTTCGTAAAAATTAGGCGAATATAAGTTTTCCACCGTTTACCTTGTGTAAGTTTATTGTTGTCTTCGTTTCTTCTTGCCGCGCATTACCGGGATTACCGGCTCATTCAGCGATTCGTCGCTTGTACCAGTAACTCCATGAACCATGACTTCAACCAACTCAATCACTGGTGTGGTTCTGACTAGCATGATTACACGACGTCGCAAACCCGAGAATCTCCAATGTCCGCCACAATTTTTCATAACGCAACGCACACCTGACACCGCAGTGTGTATCAAACCAGACGGGACTTGCCGGTTCAACCGGAACAAAAATAAACCGGCTCGCCATCTGCACCGACTCATTGATTCTTCTGTCCAACTATTAGGGGTGGCAAACGGGCCTAAACCCGCCGGGCCGGCCCGCGTAACCCGCCAAAAAAGGCGGGCCGGACTGGAAAATTGGGACCGTCAAATAGCAAAAGCCCGCTTAACTCGCACCGCTTAAATCGCGGGTTTTGGCGGGCTTTGGCGGGGCGGGGCGGGCTTCCCGTCGGGCTTAGTATTTTTTTAGCAAGGGGTATTTTTACAATTTTTTTACCAAAATCTAACTTCTCCCAACCCAACTTACGAGAGAATGAAGATGAAAATACAGACAACATTGTTAATTATGTTTTGGATTATGTTTATTTTGCTTTGGAAACAATATTTATAATTATGTTTTGGATGAAAACTTGGTTTATAATTATGTTTATTAGATATTTATAATTACAAAGACTTTAATGTTTGTGAACACAAAATTATAATTTGTTTGTACTTTTAGAAATTATAATAGTTAAAATTAAAAAAAAAAGAGATTTTTTTATATCTTTATATATATTATTTAATAGTTAAAAGTAAAAAAAAAAGAGAGGATATTTGGTGGGCTTAGCCCGCCGGCCCGCCAGCCCGCCGTTAGGCGGGGCGGGCTGGGATTCTGGGACCACCTCACTAGGCGGGGCGGGACGGGTCAGCCCGCCAAATGGTGGGCTTCTGGCGGGGCGGGCTTCCCCGCTTGCCACCCCTACTAACTATCATACTCGGATTTGCAGCGGCCACACCGGTTTACCCATGTAACCGGTTGTTCCGGTTCAATCCGGTCCGACCCATCGGATACTTTCCAATAACCTATCAAACCCAACCGGTCCATCTTGTCCAAAACAAACCCAGTCGCTACCCAACCCTTTTTCTATAAATACTACTCTCCTAGGGCCATGCAAAAGCCATGCACACTAACGGGTGGCTCCCTCACACATCACCACCCATTTTTGCCACCAAAATGCCAAGCCTCCACACAGGAGCCAAGATGGCACTAGGTAAACCCCCCACATGTTGCAGAAACAACTTTCCATTCCACCAAGGTCATAACCAATTCAACACTTGGGATTGGGTGAAATTGGCAAAAAACTTATCAGCATCCTAAGACTCCGACTACTAGGATCCTCATAACTGTTGCAAGCGGCGGCAAATTTCACATTTAGGAAGGCTGCGGCGACTTGCAAGCTAGCCTCTCTCCCAATGTGTTTAGCGTCATTCCACGCAAGGCAAGCAAACAATTTTTTCCTCTTTTTTTAATTCTTTTTCTCCACGATAGCTCACATCGACAAAATTATGTATCTCCTTTATTTTAATGTCCATTAAAAAAATCTAATGTTGTTACTCTTGTTGAGGATCCTTATTTCTGTTAGTAACCACAATCATGCTTAAATTGGTTTTCCTATCAACTAACTTCTCAACCATACTGACACCTACTCAGAAATTACTATATATTTTTCCATTGGCATATGGTTTCGGGGTCAACCACTGCCGCTCAAAATGTTTCAGAGAGTTACCTATCAAAGTTTATACCGGTCAGGTGCATAATTTTATGTACAACAACAATACAATATGCCCAACCCGGCAAGAAAATATATGGCATGTTACGTGCAATTATACCCTGCATGATTGTTCACTTAATCCATGATGTCGGAATTCTTGTGCGGTGTGGCAAAGATGTGCAACATCTACTGGTTTACCAAGCTGCTGCCTCGTAACTTACCCTAATACTCGCATATATTCACACCTTGGATTGCATGCTGCCCACTGACCTCACCACTCAAACTAAAACTCGGTTTTTTTGGAAGTTTCTGCATGTATTGTCTTTGAATCTGCCCGCCGTTTATATTTCATGCCACTACGCGCGCATAACGTATCATCAGTTCCAACCCATTACCACAAATAACTGTGGTGTGGCGCCCGAGGGAGTTCATATGTTATTCTTGCCTAATTATTGAATGATCCCACCTGAATCAAATACATCAAAGAACAACGAAAAATTATTCCACCCCACAATACGACAAAGATAACTTTACTCCATAATGTTATACGAATCATTTCGGTAGTTAAATTATTTTGCCTTAATTTATCCACATGCTCAACCTTACCTTACATATACATTGTTATAAATGTGATACAAATATCATGCCAACTGGTTAGCATAAACGAAAGTACACCACACTTACTCCAATGAAATGATTCACAACATAACACAACCACTACCATCATTATATTATTAAATTAAGGCATATGTTATTAAATTGGTTAAAAGATTTTCTTTTCAAAAACAATAAAAACATTTAAATTGGATCTAAACAAAAAAAGTTAAAAAAAGACTGTTCGAATTTTTTCCCAAACTGTTAATATGAAAAAATACGTCATACTATATTATATATATATATATATATATATATATATATATATATATATATATATATATATATATATATATATATATATATATATATACACACATCAAGCTCAAGACTTTCAAATTTTTTACAAATTAAAAATTAATTTATTTATATTCGTACAAAAAATAAAATACTTATCATATTGTAATTTTATTATAGATTAAGATTCATTATTTTAATTTCTTTTTTCCTTTTAATATAACCATTACAAATAAATATAATTGTGATAACTTCATGTAGTGTAACGAAATATATATAATACTAATTACTTTAAATAAATTCTAAACAACATTTACTTATTCAAATTTATTTTTGTTTTTAATATAACATTTAGGAATACATACAATTTTTAAAACTAGATGTACTGTAACAAAATATGTATAATATTAATTACTTTTAAAAAAATTTTGAAAAACGTTTTGGAAACTATTTAGAAAATTCTGGAAAAAGTAAATATAAAAAGCATTCATAGAAGTAAATGTTTAAAAATAAATTTCTATACATTTTTCAACTTAACAATATTATTTGATATTCGATCCAACAACAAAAAATGCGGATATCGCATTCGATCGGATGAGTTTAGGGTGGATTGTATCGAAATTTTAGCCATATCTGATTTGCGAACACCCCAAACAATAACAATTAAAAAAATTATAACGATATTACTCTTAACTAATAGGAAGTACCAAAAAAAGAGTACTAAATACAAGAACAATATAATCAAATTTAAAAAAAAAAATATACTTTACCTTAGTTGGACTTTTTTTGCCCATATATATATAGTATATATATGTATGTATAACAATAACAATAACAATAACAATAACAATAATAATAATAATAATAATAATAATAATAATAATATGGTAATTACTTAATATGTTACACAAGTATAAACTTTCTTTCAACAAACTTTACAAAGGTTTTGTAAGTCTCTAATCTTGTTATCGATTTTTTTGGGGTTAGCCCTTCTATTATCGATTTGATTCATATATAATTCGGATGATACATTATTTGGTGATATCTTTCTTTTTTTACTGTGATATAGATATATTATTATTATTATTATTATTATTATTATTATTATTATTATTATTATTATTATTATTATTATTATTATTATTATTATTATGACACCTTCAAAAATGTCTCGATAAAGGCCAAACAACAATGAAATGCAATCCTGACTTTAAAAATAACATGGTCAAACTATTCCCATAACATAATGGAAGCATAGAAGTTTATCATTCTCCTCTAACAGAAGGAACAAAATTCCTTTTAATAGTTTATTTAACGTTTAACACAATAAAAAGTGAATTTTACTCAAATATATTTCGGCACGAGTTTAATGTTCTTATTCATTGTAAAGTACGTATGGAATTACTCGTACTTAAGCTTTTGAAAAAAAACCATGCTTTTTAATTAAATTTTTAAATATACTTTATTTTACATTTTAAAATAAATCTAAACTTTATCTTTGAATATTATTAATTTCTTACTGTATATAACTATTTTTTTTTAATTAGATCTACATAACTTACACTTAATAAAAAAAATTTTATTATTCAATTAATTTTTTAGAAAATAATTAACTATTAATATAATTCAACTTCTCAGAACAGAAACAATCACAAAATTATGAACGAAGAAAAATTTAACCATCATGATAATTTTTTTTATTCAAATTTTAATTACAAACACGAACATAATTATGAGTATAGAATTGTTCCAGTATTTTTGTATGCGTGTCTAATGGACGGTGTTCAAACATCACTATTAGTTATAAACAAGATTTATAATTTAAAAAAAATCAAAGACTCAATTAAAATGATATGAAAAAGATGAGGTTAAAATACTCTAACTCTTTAAGGTAAAAGTTTTTTAACTTCAATTAAAAATTATTCAGAGTTTAAACTCAACAAAAACTTTTACTCAATCTATTTTGTATTAAGTATATTTAATAATTAAAATTTGCTTTTGTTAAGTTAATTTTCTTATAACAACTTCTTAGAAAAAAAACTCTTCTTTCAAAATTTTTTTAACATTAACTATTATTATATATATTTTGTTAACCTACAACTAGTTATAAAAATTTTACTTATTTGTAATGTATATATTAAAAATGAAAACAAATTTAAATTATTGAATTCTATTCTACAATACAATACAATAACAACATAGTTATTGTTTTATATATCGTACCTACATAAATTAGTTTATTTTTTATTGCATAACAATTTTAATACGCTTGAGCTTGTTATCGATCCAACTCGTACGATAAATTTTACTTCAAAACAATTAGCTGCACACACACACATATATATATATTGATTGATGAGTGTGATATATTTTTTAACATCAATAATTTTATACATAAATATCTAATACTTAATCTATTACTGTTTTGGTTTTAGGCCAATCTACATTTTTTATTATCTTTGGAAATAAATTTTTTTATAGAATTTAATAATATGTAATAAAGAACACCGAATAAACTATATAAAGCTCATTTAAAATGCAATACAAAAATATCTATAACATAAGATAAAATAAATATCCTTATTTGGATGTTCCCTTATTATTACTAGGATTTTTGTTCTTCCTATTTTCCCTCCTCCGGCATCAGATTTCTCTTTTCTTTTTTCCGACATTGCTACACATTCATGTTGTTACCTATAATTCACTATTCTATTTATGACAAAAAAATTTACTGATCCAAATACCCACCAAAGGTCCAGAGAGAATAAATAAGGTCCATCTTCTCCAAAGTCCAAATCCATTTGCAACAGGGCCCATAACCACACTAGCATCCTACCCAAAATCGTTCCGTTCTACGGTCTCCTACAGTGTGCGGCTCACCACCTGAGCCATCCCAGCGTATCTGGCTCACTCTGGACAATCATGAATCTCCAGCATCCCACAAGCTACGTGTCACACTCTGAGGGAATCTCTTTAACTCTATATGAATTAACCTCTGTACCGTATAAAAATCCATATATATATATATATCTGTGTGTGTGTGTGTGTGTGTGTGTGCAAGCTACAAAATATGATCTAATGATGATTTCTACCAACTACATAGGTATGGTTTCGTAGGTCTGAAACTATTCTCACTTCTCAATACTTTCATAGACATTGATACGTGTAGTTGGTTAGAAACTTTCAAATCAATTTATGAATTTTGTGTTTCTTAGAAAAGACCAGAGTTGGTGAAATTTGCAGGGAACAGAAATCACATAGAACTCTTCTTTTTTCAATTCTTTCATCTTTTATCTTTGGTCAAAGAAAGTGGGTGCATTATTTGTGGCCTACTACAACTCACACTCTCCATTGTTTTTTCTTGTTTCTATGATTTCTTCAACTCAATTGGCTCATCCCCACACCTGCCACCCTCCACTCCCACTTTTGCCCTTTGTCAGGAGGAGTGTTGTTCGCTTATGTTGAATCGCCAAGCAAATATCCAATCACTGGAATCACGAATTTAACGGCATTCAACATCCAAGGAAGCAGACTGAGCTAGAACCCAATTGAAAACCAAATTCTAACCCATTTTGATGATTAGGAAATAGAAACCTAGGTTTTGTCCCTGTTTTCTTCTCTCCCTAAACCTTGTTCTTTTGCGTCTTCTCTGACTTTGTTGGTAAAGGCTTCTGCATTTCTTTTTTTTAAAGGAAGAGGAGAGAATTTTGATTATTATTGTTGTTGTTGTTGTTGTTGTTGTTTTGTTGCAGTGTGGGCAGAGATTACGTTTTAGTTGAGAACAGAAAATATCTTATTTAAGGGATGACCCAAGAATAAATCTGTGAGATACGAGGATAAGGAGATTTTTATCGATGAGTATATCTGAAATAAAAGTTGTCCAGCATGCTGCAAAATGAGAGAACAAAGCCAAAAGAGAGGAACATGTATAAAGGTCTTTCTCTAGCATTTCTGTGACACATTTCAGATATAACTCATTTGTTGATAATGTCGCTGATTTTGCATCTATTATTTTTGTTGATTTATTGCTTTAGTTGTATCCTGGCATTCACTCAGCATTTTATTTTGAATAGCTTTATGACATGTTAATTATATTCAAATTACTGAAACTGATTTATAGAATAACTTGAGGGAGAGAAAATAGGAGTTTTGAAAAAGGAAGGAAAAAGAAGAGCAGGAAATGGAAAGCGGAAAGGAGGTAATCCAAAGAAATTAAAGCTTTATTTTGTGGAGACAATCAAAGACCCTTTTGGCATAACTTTCATTCTATATGTGGTACTGTTAATCTTATGGTTACCTTTAGGATGAGTTTGGGATGTGGTTGAAATAGAGAGAAAAATTATCTAGATCTATATGCACATAAATCTTTTAATTCATGCACAGCTCACCCCTAGAGGATGTACAAAGTCTTCTAATTGAAGTTTCAAGTTAAGACATAGTTTGTGATGAGATCACAAGTCTTATTTATAAATGAACCTTTTATGGTCTGTAGATGTGTTCTTTTTCTTTTTTAACTCTTTAATTGCAATATCATAAGTTTATTGGACTTGAGACTAAGATATCAAATCACTTGCAATCATGTCGTAAGAATTTTATTATAATCTAAATCTATGATGCCAAAAGTTGTGAAGCCAAAATTGGAGAGCAATAATAAGTGATAATGTTTTTCTTTGCCAGATAATTGGTTATGTTGATCTTGGTCCAACGGTCAGCAAATAAAGCTATCAAGAGTTGGAACCTCAACTTTAAAAGGAATAGATTGGTGAATTCAGTTAAAATCATAGCTTTTCTAAAATTTTGGCATGCAACTTTAAAAGATTTCCGCTACATTAATAGGTGGACACGCATTGCAAAATGAGTGAAACTATGAGCATAACTTGGTTTAACAATTTCTAGCTCATGTGCAGATTGGTGATTGGCTGGATTGGAAATAAATGATGATAAGTTCTAAGTCATTCTGTAGGGATATGCGAGTTTGTTCTGCCTTATACCCAATGATGTTGATGTTTTCATCTGGCTATTAGGGATTTTTAGTGGCACTTATGTTCCTTGCTACCTCTCTTTCTCTTGGTGGTAGAGTTTTTGGAACCAATCTACTGAACTACGGTGGGAGGAGCTTTTAAGTAAAAAATATGGGGGATGGAAGAGTAAAAAAGATGGGACAAGAGGATATATGTTATTAGGAATGATTATGTTTGGTTGTTATTGATGTCATCTTTATACTGAGAGTGGCGGTTTTATTTTGACTCTGTTGCTTTTGGAAGGTTATATGCATTTGAGGGTGGAATATCTTGGTAGTGACGTTTCTTGGCAAGAGTGTTGTTGTAGTTGGTGTCTTTCATGTTGGGATTGTTGTCTCTGTTTTGTTGTGTTTTTTATTTTTATGTTTTAGCTTTAGCATTGATGTTGTTGCTAGGCTCTTAGTGTTTGTTTTGTGTAAGACCCAAGACCTTTGAAAAAGGGCTATCATTAGCTAATTTCAAATTCAGTGTTTCTGTAGCCTTAATTTCGGAAATCATTTTATTAAAGATAATTAAGGCAAGCTTTGATTTATTGGATTTGAGACGAGTTATGATTATTATCCAATTTTATAATTATTGGGTTATTTTCTATATTCATATTATAAATTTGGCAGTTATGAAATAAGAGGGGTTTTACATGATTTGGATTAGATAAGTAATATTTTAAATATTAATACTACTGTTTTGAGGAAATAAAGGATTTAATTATATTACTCCTAATTATTTGATTTGGATATTTTATTGAAAATAATTTGCAAAATTGGTGAGCAAATAGTATTTTCTATATGCAATTAGTGTTGGATTTAAAATTGGATTTCAAGTACTATATTATTCCCAATTTTATGTGAAATTGCCAAATTACCCCTAATCCTAATTTTACTCAAAAACCCTAACCCTAAAACCCTACCCGGTTACCTGTTGCTCCCTCCCTGTCCCAGCAGCCAAACATACACGGTTCCCCCTTTCCCTTCCATGAAAGAAAGACACAGGAGCAGAAAGAGAGGAAGAGAAAGGAATCTGCGTCAGTGGCAATGGGAAGGCTGTCGCCTGTCCTCATTGCGAGTCACCGTCCCTGAGCTGTAGCACCATGGAGCCAGATTCGTCGCACTACCTCGGCCGTCTGTGCTATCGCCGCCGCCGCTGGTTCACCTGGCGCCGCCGTCGAAGTTGAAGCACGGGGAGAGAGGGTTCGCGAGTGAGAGAGGGGTGATGGCCTGGATCTGCCGCGCCTAGTCTCTTCTGCGAAGTCACTGTCGTCATCCAAGCCCGTCACCGCCACTCGCATCGTTGCCGTCTCTGCCCAGCGCCGCCGCAGATGATAGGTCGCCGGGAACCACCACTGAAGCCCGTGTAGTCATCATCCTTGCCAACAGCGAGAGAGGAGCAAGATGAACCCTTCTGTCTCTGTTGTTCTGGTCCGCTGAGAAAGGAAAGATGCTGCCTTTGTACTTCACGCGTCGCCAACGAGCACGGAGAAGAGGAGCTGTGTCCGCGTCACTGCCGTTTGAGGGGCTGTGCGTGGCCGCCGTTGTACCGCCCTGCTTCACCGTGACTGAGCTCTGTCACTCCCTGCTCTTTGGGCTTGTGATGTTGTTGCGGAAATTGCTACAGGAAGAGGAACAGGCTGAGTCACCGTGCTTTGGGCCACCGGGAGTGGTTATGTGGCTTCCGGGATCACCGCCGGAGCTCCGGGCTGAGCTTCTGCCACTTGAGACCCTGCTGCCACTGTGTTCCACCGCCGGTAAGAGTTTTGAGTTCGGTTTCTGCTCTTTCGGAATTCCGGAAAGGTTATTAATGCCATGTGATTGTAACAGTTGCCGTCACCGGGACTTTTGCTCGCGATTGTCACTTGGGGTTACTGATGGAGCCGCTGCTGGGTTGATATGGAACTGCGGCTGCTTCGTTTTGTTAATTCAGTGAGTGTTTATGTTTCAAAAAGTCTCGCATTAGTATTCGTATGTGTTTGATTAATGAATGAGTTTTGGTAACGTGGGATCGAGTCCTGATTATTATATATTGCGAATAGTGTTGCTATGGTTATTGTGAAAGTGGCTGGGAGCTGAGGTTTTGGTTGTTGATTTCGGACGGAGGCGGAAAGGACTCTGTGAGATGTTTGGGTTATGGAATTGCGTTTTGAGGTAGAGGCGCTTTCCAAAAACTATAGTTTATTATTGGAATTATTACATATGGGTACTGATATGAGATATTGTGTATTTGGTGATTGTATCTGCCTTATGTATTATTTAATTGACTCGAATGACTATGGATGTTGGTTTGGCTGAATTATTGTGCGGCTTGTGAAATGTAATGTTTGAAGTTGATTCTTTAAAGATTTGAAATGAGTTTAATCCGTTGAGGATTGGTTTGAATTGAGTCAATTATTTTGATGATGTGAAAGATAGAATACTCTTGAAATTCAGCCTGGGTTGCTTTAATTGATTTGGTTTTGATAAATGACTTATCGCTGAACTGATTCTTTAAAGCTTTGGAAATGAGTTAATTCGGTTGATATTGGTGTGATTTTGAAATGGTTTCTTTGAGATATGCCAATGAGGCGACTGTTGGATTTAGTTTAATTTTGAATTGATTTTGGATTTTGGGCGGTTGGAAAAGGATTGTGGAATGGTTTTGTTAGGACCCGAACCGGGTGGCAAAGTCCAAGTTTTAGGGGAGATGCTGCCGGAATTTCTATAAAATCCGAGTCTTTATTGAAAGGTTGTTTGGAAAAATGATGAGTTAAAGACTTCTGCTATTTTATTTGAATTATCAAGAAAAGGATGATTCATGCTTTCGAAATGAGTTAGTAAAGAGGGAATTGTGATTTAGTCTTGCTTCTTAAGAAAGGCATTGTATCTCTTTCAAGAGAACGTTATTTAGATGAAACTTGTGTTTTAAAGCTGTTTGAATGCGAAAAGGGTTTATGCCTTTGGATTTGACTTGGGGGTTTCAATTAAAGGAGTTTCAATGACTTTGAAAGAACCTGAATGTCTATTGACAAGTTTTATTTTGAAATGTTTTGAGAAAGGTTTTAAGTACTCTTTGAACTCTGAACTTTTGTAAGACTAAAACAATTTTGAACAGTTGAAATGCTTTAGAATTTATCATGGGGGTTGAAGCTGGTTTTGCCTAAGTAAAGGAAACGGCTTTGAAAGAAGTAAATGATTACGTGACTCGGTTTGGCTTAGATCCTATTTTATTACTCAAATTGGAAAGCCAATGTTTTAATGATTTTAAATGAATTTGGCGAAATGAGTTATGTTATTCTCCCCTAAAGACTTGGGACTCTGCCGAGAAACTTTTGTTATAAAATCCCATTGTTGGATGGGTGATTTTGAATATCTCAAAGAGGCTTTTAACTTGCCATGATTATGAAAGTTTTGGAAAGAGGATGCCGAGAGTGGCATTGTTTTAAAAGGGGAATTTACCTTGAGTAAAAGTGGCTTATGAGCTTGAGATGATTTGAGAAATGAGATCTTTAAAGCCAAGGCTGAAAAGAGTTGAAACTTGATTTCAAAGTGAAATGAATTGAGAAAATGATTTATGGCTTAAATGCCGATTTCATAAATCTGATGATTTTGAATGGTGGAAGTGCTGTTTTATTATGAGCCGGAATGGCTATGTATGATTATGAATATTGACTGGTTCTGGATTGAACCGTGAGCCGGAATGGCTGTGTGTGATTATCAATATTGGCTGGTTCTGGACTGAACCGTAAGCCGGATGGCTGAGATGGATGTTGATCCATGGATGAGAATGAATGCATGTATATGCTGAATTATTGATAATTGTGATTTTTGCACTTCCACTATTGGAGATGAGGGTTTCCCTGGGTAGTAGCAATGGCTAGCCACCATGTGCTCCAGGTTGAGACTCGAAGCTCTGTTAACCCAATGTTGTAAGTATGGCCGGGCACTGTGAAAGGCCCGGATGAGCTCGCCCCCATAAATATTCACCAGTGATGGTGATGGATAAATATTCACCAGTGAGGGTGATGGATATGGATCATGATTATGATCAAGTTTATGATGAGTATAACTCGAGTTGGGGATGCACGACAGAGGGACAGTCCAATGGTTAGCTACCAGGACTTGTCAGGTTGGCTCTATAACCGACAGATGATATCATCAGCCACTAGAGACAGGCATGCATCATATGCATCTATGTGACATTGTTTGGGTGTGCATATTGTACTTGGTTTGCCTATGTGATTAATTGCTAATTGTTCTACTTGCAATAACTGTTTGTTTGTGCTTGCATCCTCCTATCTGTGTTTGCAACTGGAACTCTGTTGGATTGTGGTGATTTGGTTGAGGGTTGGATTGTTTGGGCCTAAGGCCATGGTTGGATTGTTTGGGCCTAGGGCCGTAGTTGGAAAGAGATGAATTGATGGTTGATTTCGGTTTTGTGTTTCTGGTTTGGAATAAAATTATGAAAGGCTATTTTGGTTCTGCATAGATAAACCGTTTTGAAAGGCTTTTGAGTTTTTGAGCATTGAATGGTTCCTCTTTCAGAAAAGATTTCCGACCTTACTTTTACTGTAAATCGTTGTTTTTGAAAAGAGGCATAAGACGGTTATTAATCACTGGTGCGATTATCTTCACGTATCCTATTACAGTAATTCCCAAAAACCCTCTACTGAGAACCCTTTCGAGGATGATGTTCTCACCCCCCCCCTACATTTTTCCCCTTTCAGGATACGGGCGCAGAAGTTACGAAGAGTTTATCTAGTTGTTGTTGAGATGCTCTGTATTGCTTTAGATTATTATTCTTGTACCCTCGCCTTTATCTTGATATAATCTGTAAGAGGGATAGGGATTGTATTGGATTATGTTTGTAATATTACTTATATATATGTACGTATATATATGGATGTACTCTTTATGAGTTTTGTGAGTTGTATGGTATTTATGGATGTATTATATCGGATGAAAGTAATTTTGGATCGGTATTGCGATTTAAAGTTTTAAACAGGCTCATATTTTAGTATTAAATAATATAAAAGTCGTCGTAATGTCCGAACTATCAGAGTCGCGCAGCCGGAAGTGTGAGCTTTGGTAGTTAGGGTGTTACATTTTGGGTGGTTGTTGGGTGATTATGTATCCATGATGCCTGTTGGGTGATTAAATTGGGTACTTTTTAATTATAATCTTGTCTTTTTCTCACTGTTAAACAAGTGGTTGATATTATTATTATTATTATAAATTTAGTTAAAGCATTATGAATACTTCATGCTGAAAAAGAGTGTAAAAATATAACAAGTTTGATATTATTGTAAATTTCATATTATTATACAACTATCGGATAGCCAATCACATCCACTATATTAGTTCAAATGCTTGATGAGTGTTCTGTGTCTTATCATGATATATTAATGGTTTGTAGTAGTTTTATTGAATGAACGACCTAGAGACTTTGATCATTTGATTCATCTAACTTGCACATTAATTTTGGAAAATCCAATGTCTGGTGATATGGTATTTTTAAAAATACAAGCACTTAAACAACAAATTATGGATAAACTAGAACCCTTAATTTTAACATTGGATATCATATATACTTTCACTTTTATCTCTTAAGAGTACTGATAAATTTTTCATTTGATATAATTTCTCTATAAAATGCCTTAAGAATGATTATCTTTCCTATTTAAGTTTGATATGCTGCTTTCTCCAAATTATATGTAGCATATTAGGAAAGAGAATAATGTCTTGTGTAATTGCTTATTTTTTTGTTCTTTTAATTTTGTAGATGATACCTCATACAAGATAGAAAATTGGGTGGAGCCCAGGAGAAAAAGTAGTGACCTGAACATAATCATACCATGTCTATTAGAGTTACTTATATCGTTTATTTTTTAATTTCTTACAGTTTTTTTATATGATGATCTGATATATTTTATTTAATTTTGTGTGAGTTAAGATGATATCACTCTTTTCGACAAAGACTAAGGATCAAATTACGCAATTGAAGCTCTAACTCAGCAGCCTCACTAAGTTGGCGGAGAATTTAATATGAATGAAAATACACACTAGCTTCAAAATTCAACAGAAAATGATTTTTCCAATGACATCTTAGCCAGTGGTGCATCAACATGTGGATCCATGGAAATCAGTAACCAATATGAAGGTTGCAATTCATATAAAATCCTGCTAATCATGTTTGATTAATTTTGGAATAACTTGTTTGATTATCATTTCCTTTTGATTGATATTGACATTAAGCACACTGGTAATTTTTAATAGCACTGAAAGTATTACAACTGAAATTTTTTAGTGTCCAATGTTAAATACATGCAGTATTAATTTTGAGTGGTTGGAGTCTTTCTTTTCTCACTTTAAGCACTAACCTTGATTTGATGTGCATGCATTAAGTGCAAAAATCATTCACTTTTGTATTTTATTACATTACATGTTCAATGCTTCTTTGATTTGATAATTATAAACTGTAATTGTCATTATGTCATTAAAGAAGTGAGATTATAATTCTTGATACAAAATGTCGAAAATGATAGAAAATTTGGACTGCTTAGTTAGTTTGTTAGTTTATTATTCAATAATAAATTTATCTTAGAGCTAACTCTGAGATATCCATTATTTAAGGTATGTGTTGCTTTTGTTAATATGACTCTTTAATAAAATATAAGACTGAGAATATATTCAATTTTGAGCAAATAAAATCTACAATATCAGTTACCAAGATTCATAGTTCTATGAATGGCTCGAGTGAAATGGCAAAAGTATTGATTTTTATGATTTTTTACTCTCTAAGTTGTCAAGGATATTAACCTCTGAACTCTAATGTGATTGTATTTCTAATATACTTGACTTAAATTTTTATAGGAATATGTGATCTTTAGTCTTCATCCTTTTAATGAGGCCCACATGTCGTAACAAAAAATCTTTTGCCATTAAAAAAATTATATTATCTTTTTGCTTTTCATTAATTAGTTTAGGAGTTTCATTGTATAAAAAACTGTAAATGCACATATGCAATGAGGAATTTCAATCAAAGAGAGTAGGTTATTAATCAAGGAGAGTAGGTAATGATACACTTCTCTAACTTGTGCCTCAGTCTTCTTTTTCTTTCTCTTTTACAACCTAGAATAACTGTCTTCAATAATGAGCTCTCAACTCACTACTTCATCCATTATAGAGGAACTTGAGGTCATTTTAAGGCTTTTACTATAGTGTAGTGAATGAGTCGATGAATGAGTCGATTCTGTGTTGCTGGTCATGTGTACGAGAGAAGTTTTTTTTTCTTTCGTGTAGTGAATGAGTCGATGAATTCGCTAGTCATATGGTGGGTAAGTTAGTTAGTTATAATGTTGGCAGTGAATAATGTCGTATTTAAGTATAACGAGTTGCTGAATTGTATGTTAAACGGGTTTCGGAGCAGTGGTCATGCATTATTTTAGACGGGGAATATTGCCTGGATATGGATATTTGTGGCTAATTTTATAGATGTGTACCTGGTGCAATTATGAAGTACTTTTCTCTGGTTTGAATGTGCTTAGGATAGAACGTTGGCCAGCCGTGTCCGATGGATTTCAGGCGCATGTTCAACAATGAGGGTGAAGAGTCAGATGGGGGTAGCTCGGAGGATCGCTGGGCACAATATTGTAGGAGCGACGATGATTATGATGACGAGGAGAGCCTTGAGGCCCGACGGGAGCCCGAAGCAGGAAAGAGGTGTGAAGCGGATGCCGTTTATGGTGAGGGGGCTTTTGGTGCTAATGATGTGGAAGGTGGAGGTCCCAGCCGACAAGTCGCCACGGAAGACTTCTTGGGTAGAGAGTTTGGTACGGAGGAGGATGCCTATGATGCCTACAAGGAATTCGCCAGATTCAGGGGTTTTGGCGTTCGGAAGGGAGATGTCGGTCGTGTCAATGGGATTTTGATAAGGAGAGACTTTTTTTGCCATCGACAAGGTACTAGACATCGTAAGCACTATGATCGACCTGAGCGAGTAAGAGAGGAAAGGCCTGAGAGTTGAACAGACTGTAAGGCCAAACTGAAGATTTACTACGATATGCAAAAGAGCGTGTGGAAGGTAAGAACCATCATTGACGAACACAACCACAAGCTTGCCCCAGCGATTTTTACAAATCTCCTTCCTAGTCATCGAAAGATTAGCGAAGGCGACAAGGCACAAGTGGATAGTTTCAAGCAGTTTGGGATCCCAACCTCGAAAATAATGGCTTACATGGCAGGGCAATCTGGTGGGTATAGTATGCTTCGGTTTACAAAACGGGATTTGTACAATTATGTTCACGGACAGCGGCTTGCGCGAATATCGGATGGGGATGCAGCAGCCACTATCGGTTACTTAGAGGGTAAGGCGAACGCGGACATGATGACCTCGGCACGCTACACACGGACCCCGGATAATCGACTGGGTAGCCTATTTTGGGCTGATGGGGAGATGATGGCGGACTATCAGCTATTCGGTGATGTTTTGGCCTTTGATTTTACGTATCGTGCTAACAAGTACAGGAAGCCGCTGGTGGTATTCTCTGGGTCAAATCACTGCAAACAAACATCCATTTTTGGGTTCGCGTTGCTTGAGGATGAAGAGGTTCGTACTTACCGGTGGGTGTTATTGAACCTGCTGGATGTGATGGGACATAAGAAGCCTTGTGTAGTAGTCACGGATGGGGACAAGGCGATGCGAGCTGCGATTACAGAGGTGATCCCGACCGCGAAACATAGGTTGTGCAGTTGGCACCTTGAGAAGAATTGCGTCCAGAGGGTTAAGGAGACAGAATTCCGCAAGGTTTTTCAGAAGGCGCTGTATGCCAACTTGGATATCAATGAGTTTGAGGAGTATTGGAAGACGGCGGTTGAGTCGCTTGGCTTACAAGATAACATCTGGGTTCAGAGCACATACGATAGTAGAGAAAGCTGGGCAATGGCCTACCTGAGGGGCACATTCTGTGCGGGATACAGGACTACCTCAAGATGTGAAGGGATCAATGCTTTCATTAAGGGTTTTCTTAGATCAACTGATAGCATTTTGGAACTTGTACACAGTTTAGATCGAGTTGTAAAAGACTATCAGAATAATGAAGTAACAGCCCAATTCTATTCCACCTATTATACTCCTGTGCTAACGACCGGACTTGATTCGATCGAGCTGTTTGCTTCGAAGGTGTATACACGAGCGGTTTTCAGAGAAGTGAAGAAACAAATAAAGGGTGTGGCAACGCTATTGTTTCGGGGCAGGGACAGCATTAGCACGACGTGTGTGTACAAGTTTTCAAAGATGGGGAAACCTAATAGGACATACAAGGTGTTGTATGATCCGAACGAGGAAATGATTGAGTGTGAATGTTCAATGTGGAACAGTGAGGGGATTCCCTGTAGTCATATATTCTGTGTGATGAAGTATGAGGGCTTGGAAAAAATACCGGGCGGTCTTATTTTGAGCAGATGGTGCAAGGATGCAAAGGATTGGAGATCGAAACCCCCCGAAAGTACAGAGGGCCATCAAGGACGCTTGCTTAGATATGGGGCCCTTTGCGGGGCAATGAGTGTGGTAGCAAAACTCGGGGCAGAAGATGCAAATGAGTTTGTTGTTGCTAGAAACGGGATTGCACGTCTCGCAGAAGAATTGCAACGACGAGCATACAACAAGCTAGGAGGCCCCCCGGGTTTATCGTCGCTATCTGGGCTGAAGGACCCGGTGGTGTCGAAGACTAAGGGTGCTCCGAGGAAGGGGAAGGAGATGCATCCCGGAAGCGAGGGTGACGTGCTGATGAAGCGACGACGTTGCACGACGTGCGGCGTACCTGGTCATACGAAGAGGACTTGCACGAGCCAGCGGGATCATGGTGTTGCTGGCACTGACGGTTGCACGGTCCACAGTTCCGCGGAGCGTTCCTCGGCGAAACCAAGTGCCCCGTATGGAGCTGGGCGGACGCAAGATGCCGACAACGACGAGGTAAGGGTACCGACCCATCCAACTTTAGATTAAATGATGGTACTGTTTATAGAATTAAAGAAATACGCACGTGATTAACATGAATCCATTCAAATCATCTGGGAAAAGCAGAATGCATCGGCTGCGGAGCACATTTCTTTAGTAGTGAGGAGAATACCTGATATGAGTAGTGAAGTAGTTATTTCCGTCTCACCATTTGTGCTGGTGACACAAGAGACATGGGAGATGTGATGGGTAGCTATAATGGGTTGTGAGTTATTCCTGTAAGGTGTTATGTGTAGATCAGGTATGGTTGCATTGCATTTGGGCCAGGAGGGGAAAGAGTTCTTTTAGCCGTGCAATAGCTGAGGCTTCTTTGTTTTCCATTTTTTGACTCATGAATTTAGCAATGGGTGGTCAACATGACAGGAACGAGGGAGAAATAGAGTCAAATAGGGTATTGCATGCATACGTAGGTAAATAGCAATGGTTGGGTTGCGATCAGGTTTTTAACAACTTCTAGTTGTACTCGGCAGGGCATTCACTCGGAGAACGGCGACAACACCCAGAATGTTCCAGATCGTGCTGTAACGACCTCAACTCAGTCAATGCATGTGTGTAGTCATGCGTATCGCAGCCCCCACATGGGTGTCGGCGGTGGGGGTTCCAACATCTTTCTCGGGGGGCAACACATCGAACAGTTTTTTTCTTCACAAGGTTACTCCGGTCACGTAGGGGGGTCTCACGGAGTACCAGCCAGCTCAGGCGCGTTTAACCCCACAAGGCCCACCAATGAAGACTTGTTTGAGCAGTGGGTAACCCAGGTATGGTTGGAAGCGTGCAGTTTGCTTTATGTTAAATAAGGTAAAATTTGTGTATTCAGTTCCGACGGTTCTTGGTTTTTTATGTTTCTTGTATGTCCCCGTGTACAGAATGCCTTGGGAAGACGGGGTGCAGCATGAGACAAGGGTTAGTACCATTTGCCTCTGCTCATGCTTGTTTCGTTGTTAATTTCTTTAATTCAGTTGATAATTGCTTTATAGTTAGTAGATTATTACTCAATAAGGTGATTGCTGCTGGTTAATAATGTAATGTATATTCGATTCATTGAGTCCTCTAGTATGGAAAAAATTATTCAAAAGAAGCCATCTGGCGGTAATTAATCTTCTCATTTTCGTGATCACTCAACAAATGCCCCAAAACTACACGTTCGATATTAAGATGAACTTGAATTGTAAAACCGAAGTGCACATTTGTTTCTGCCTGTAGATGAGTTCTATGAGTCAACAATGCATTGCGATTTTACAATTTTTCCTGTAACCGTATGGCAAAGTAGAATGAAATCAGGCGAATGAAGAAATGGTCCTGGAGATTTGCTTTGGCTTTTGTTTATGTTCTCTTGTTAGTTGCATTGCTGCTTCTATTCATTTAGTTTAAATTCTTTCTGTTCTGCCGTTGGTTGCATTGGGCGGTCTTTATAGTTTATTGCATAGGAATTAGCACAAAATGTTACTATGTGAGACATATAAGCCTGCGATGGTATAGTCGAATTTGATTCTCCTTTGGTCAAACGAGACTTTGATGGGTTAACATTATAAGGTATTGTCACTTTATTAAGTTTGTTTCATGGAAATAAGTGATGTCGTGACTGTTTTGGTAGCCTATGGATCCTTGTTTCTTTGTCTAGCTAGTCGCGTTTAGATTACAGTCGATTCTCCCCACCGATTGGAGTAACATCAAGTTGCGATAACTGTTAAGCATTACTTCTGTTGCACTTTTCCGTCCTATATTCATTGTCCTTTGTCCTTTTTAATCTTATTTTCTACTGTCTGTGATGCAGAGTGCCACGTATAGAAGACTATGTTTTAGTGGTGTACCTTGCCTTACATGCAGATAACTTGGAACTAGTTTGGAGTGCATTTTGTGGCTTAATTTGTACTTGCAACTTGTCATGGGATAGCTCTTAGGTAGTGCAGTGGTTTTGTTATACTATTAATTTCCTTCTTAACTCATGCAAGGTTGTAATCCATGGTGGGGTTGTCCTCCATGATTTTTGTGCTCATCTCTTTGTAATGAATGGGATTCATTTGGGAATTATATAGTGTGCGCGGATGAATACTTTAGAGGAGAAGTAAGAAATATATTTAACCTGAAAATACCTCCAAATTAAAGTTTCCCCTTTATTTCAGTTAAAAAGTTAAGACGGAGGTCGAGAGAACCGAACCGGTCGATGACCTGGGAGAGGAACTGGTTCAACGGTTTAGAGGTTCAACCGACTCCAACAGACATTCAATCAGGGTTAATTAATTATAGATTAAAAATATTAAAAATTCAACGTGTATGCTTTTAAATATTAAAATTCAATTATTTATACCTTGATAGAAACTTAAAATTTTTCAATTTCACATAACAAATTATTCATTAAAAGTATACTGTTAATAAGTGTTTCAACATATGATCGTATTACATGTTATTCACTTTTTATTAGAAAGTTAAATTAGCAATGACTTTTATGTTACGACCAGTATTCTTTGTCTATTAAGTCAAAAATTAACCTGACTATTGTGTTATGGTGAATGTATAAAGTGTGAGGCATACATGTTGACCAAAATTAATTGATTATGTCAAAGTATCAAAACCATGGGAGAAAAGAGACATATTTTTAGTAACACAGGTGTGGACTTTGTTTCGTAAGAATAATGCTATTCTGTGGTTGGCCAGGTTTTTTTTTTTTATTTCACCAAATTGCATCTGATAAGTCAAAGTAATATTTTAAAAGATTTATTGCAACAAAACCTAACGGGTCAATAGCCTGCTCATGCCCAAAAGACTTTTAGGATGTCCGCTTCTAAACACGGTGGAAAGAAGAAGGATTTCTTATTTTTTATTTGAATAATTAATGAGTTGGGTTGAAGACTCATTTATTGCTGGACCTCATTCGCGGTGAGTACATCACAGATTATTCCAAAGGGAGTCCTACGCATGTAAAGGTCTTCCCTTTCCTTGAAACTAAGCCCGGAACGTAGATCGAAGTACCTCGACAACAACATGGAGTCAGGGAGGCATCATTTTTATGGTGTCCGCAGGGGTCGAGTTCCTGGGATTTACATGAATTGGGAGGATTGTAAGCAGCATGTGAATGGGTTCAGGGACTGTGAGTTCAAGGGGTTCCCCAACGTTGACGACGCAGTGAGTTGGCTCCGTGCCGGGGGTGTTTTATTGGAACCCCCACCCCCACCCCCATCGGCACCCCCATCACCCCCCCCCCCGCCACCATCACCGCCACGGTTGGGTCTGGTTGGGAGCTCGACGATTGTGGGTGGAAGTTCGTTATCGACACAGCTGCATGCGATGAAGGTTCGTTCCGGTCAGCGCACACGGCTGGAAGCAGGCTGCCGTCGTTCACGGAACGATTCAACGCCGAAAGGTAGGTTCGACTCCTTGGGTATACTTTGGTTAAGCTAGTGATGTTCATTTTGTTTGGTCGCATTGCAGGCAAGGCACTTACAGGAGATACATGGGGGGCAGATTTCGTTATAACTGAAGACATGGAGGTGTATCTCATCCGAGTTTGTTCACAGTTACGTCTTGACTACCCGGTCTTCACCCGACGTGAGTCTTACACCCAAAATGGGGCGCAATTGCATGGTTTTTGGGTGGTTCTTCAGTCTGCGCAACATGGGGTAAATTGGGTGGTAGATGGATTGTTCTCTGAGGACGAAGCCGAAGCAAGGCAGGATGCTACGTTTCAGATGCTAGAGAAGGTGTTGACGATGACTGGGAGGGAGATTTGTGATTACAACTTCAGAAAGGTTGCTGCTTTGCAGAGGCGCGTTGAGGATCTAGAAAGACAGGTTTCGACCCCTCCGTACCACCAAATTCGCGAGCTTCAGAATGAGAACCAAATGATGCGGAATGAGCTGGAGATGTTTCACAAGATGTTTGATGATTAACTCTTGGAGGTAGTTTAGGCTAGTTGACCATGGGTTGGTTTTTGTTGGTTTGGTTCATGTTCTAACCTGTGTTTGATTTGCCTTCATTGAAGTTGTTTGTTGTTTGATTTTGATGGTGGTTGTCTTGGTTAGCTCATGTCTGAATTTTACTTATCACTTTGTAAGCGTTGCCTTTGTTACAAGTCAATATTAACGCGGATATAGTATTTTCATGATTTCCATAACTCTTATATATCAAATTGAATTATTTTGGATGACTCCAATTGTCTGGTCGATTGAGTTATGAATTGGTTAAGGTGGCTGGAAATTATGATTCCTAATTGACGATGTGAAGTTCGGTTTAAATTGTGATTTACTGGAACAAGTTTGATGTTGCTAGTAATGAGTTAAGATTTGGAAATTCTGTGAAAAGGGTTACCGAAATAATTTCGACATTATGAGTCACTATCACAGAGCACATTTTGTTCTCTTTTCCATGCCTTTAGTTAGATATTACCCTGAATGGCCTCAAGGTTGAAAGTAAACTGGCGGGTTTAGTTTAAACAATTGAGTAGGGCCTTCTAAAGGTCTTAGTGGGTCGACATTTTACTATAGGGCTACAACTATAAGTTCCTTCCACGCTTTCCATGTTTTGAAGCTGCACCTTTAAGAACCAACTAAGTTTTCTCCTATGAATTTAAAATTGCTTTGGGATTTACCAAGTTGACTCTGACATCGCAGCCGGGTATTATAAACTGTCTTTCAAGAAACCCAAAACATTAAAGGAATACGGTTCATGTCACATTAGAAGGCGATAAGACTAAATCAACGCCATACATTTTTCCTTCCAAGGCCCCGCTGTACTTCAAAATGGCATCCGTCCAGCAAAGATGCAAGATAAAGGTTTAACAATCTAGCTGATCATAGCACGCCGAAGGGCAAATCAAAAAAATCATTTAGCCCAACGGAAAGGGAACACAAGTGCTATCAAAAAATCAAATGTCCCGAAAGTTCCTAAACAATTGATCTGTACAAAAAATAATTGCCCCATGGTAACCAATACAGATGGGCGATCCAAAAAATAACTGCCCACACGTTACCGAGTAACAAATATTTACCATCGCGACTTGGCCTTGGAAAGGGCACGCTTAGTCTACGCAGTTTCCGTCTGCCAGTGTGCGAATGCTTCGGATACGGAGTCCTGTGCAAGTTGGTTGTGAGACTTCATCACCAAGTCTACTGCTAAGCGCATCCGAGTGGCAGCGTTGACATGCTGAGACGGCTCACAATAGCAACGGATGCAAGGTTAGTCACTTGCTAGTGGTGGCGCTGAAGAAGTAAAAAATTATAACTTCAGTTGGAATAAATTGTTAAGCTGTTTCCCACCGTACCTGCACCCCGTAGTCTTGCCACATGTGCGCTCGTATCATCCATTGTGCTACCCAGATGCCACAGTCCATGCTGCAAAGACACAAGTTTTAGTCAGTTCAGGATGCTTGTCAGTTCAACATGTGACTGAGACACCATCACAGCAAAGGGTTTACGATGCAATAATGACATTAGGGCAAAGAGGGGTGTGTAGGATCTTACGAGTCTGCTACCTGCTGAGGCACATCAGGCTCTTCATATTTAAACGCAAAGAACCGGGGACGCATCGCCCCGTCACCGGAGAGCCACGAATTTCCCAGTGTCATTCCCTCCAGGTAAAGTGCCTACAAGACGTTAAGAAAAACCATTGTTACTGGACGGTGCTCGATGGATATCATAAGCAGTGGGGTTATGGACTAGTGCCAGATAGCTAGAGTGGCTTACGACGCGCATCATGGCCGTTTTCCTTGCGTCCGCTTCACGTGGGTCTCTAAGTGAGTCTACGTAGATCAGCTTCTGCTCACGGACGTCGATTATCATTAGGTACCAGTGTTGGTCACACCACATGGGCTGATACACCTACAAACACCATGTAGCCAAACTCAAAGTACAAGGTAGGAGAAAATGTGTAGCCACATTATGAGTAACACAAAACTGGTGGCGGTGACAATACCCGGGTCACCTGGTCGACCTTACTGCGCATGTAGTTGTTACGTATGGACCTTATGTTAGCTGAAGTGAGAGACCGTCCGCCGACTGCAGCTTGCTGAACAGAGAAAAGAAAAAAACCCATCATACTACGAATATCATTATTAATAACAATAAGAATTCACCAATAATAGTGTTATCATTACTGAATAATAAGAAGTTCATAATTTATATTAAAATTATTGAAAGAATTATCTTTAATTAGTAAGATACGTGATCATTTTTAACCAAACCCGTTATAAAGTAGTGGTATTTTATAATTTTATTATGCACTATTCATATTCTTATATTTTTTAATGTAGAAAATCCTATAAAAATTACAATTGGGAAAAAAAATTATAATGATATATATATATATATATATATATATATATATATATATATATATATATATATATATATATATATATATATATATATATATATATATATATATATATACTGATTAATCTATAAGAAAACCCACTCTAATATAGTACGATACATTGATGAATAGAGGTACCCCTAATTTTTGGTTTTTAATTTGAAAAAAATAATAAATACTTATAAAAAAAAGAATTAGCACATTCTTTATAGTTTTTTCATAGTATTTCATCGGTTAACTTTTAATAAAATATAAAATTATCTATATCTAAGTATTCTATTACTGAATTTACTTCATTAAATATTCATGTGACGGTCATTTATATTTGTATGTTTTATATCAAGCAAAATATAAAGTACAGTAGTATAAATTAATTCGACTACCATATGTGTTATGTGAATTTGAAATTCATTAAAGTGTTTCTATCAACTAATAATAAGAGGAGAAATTCATAGGGCAACGATGACAAAGAAACAAGTACATAAAAATAGAAAAAGAAGAACTGCATGATAACTAATACCAAGCAATTCGTAACATATCATGGTTCCTAACATTAAGTTCCAAAAAATATACAAAACTCTAAACTATTGTGTTTCGCATCATGCTACATTAAATTAATTTATAGTAGTCCCTACTCTCACTACGACTAGACAGTGCCTTCTGCTGCACAACCATTTATGTTTCCATTTGTTCCTTGATTCCTAACGCCTACGAATTTTAAGGTTTAATGATTCATACAACATTATTCCTAATAGTTGTTACTATTCCCAGAAAACCACATGGAAACGTGTACCTTTAGGGAGATGGAGGCAGAGCCTCATTTATTCTGCCTCCAGGTTTCCATCTAAGTCTTATTAATCTAGAGAGTTTTACCACATTGTAATGAATATTATTTGTTGCATTCCACAACCCAAAAGTCACAGATCGTTATGCAGACTACATGTCATAGTTGGCTTTAGATACATCAAAAAGAAAGGCCTTATCTGTGATATCTTTCTGGCTGCAAAAATTTAACTTACAAGTTTTGTTATATTACACCGTTTCTGGTGGTTATCTTGTTTCACCGTAAGGTCTTAACTGTACCTAAAATTTGGTTAGAATGTTTGCAAATGTTAGCTGCTTTTTTCAGTAGGAAGTGTTGACTTACTATCTTCTTATGACTAGTGCCTTACTTAGCAGATTCTTTTACTTTCTTTTATGAAGAGAACACAAAAGCTCTGCATAAGTTGGAAAATATAATGCGCAATGGTATTTGCAGGAAATTTTAATTTGGTTGTTCTGTGTATTGGTTTATTTGTTGGAACATTCTGCAACAATGAAAACAATGTTCACCACAGCTCTAATTTTTATTCAGTAACACATGTTGGGGGTTTATATAAAAATGTCCACCCCTGGATCTGAGGTATATGTCCAGTATACTATCCTAATTTTTTCCCCGATGTATCAGTTCACAGAGGGCGCAGCAAAGCATTGGAAATCTGAATTAATCCCTAAATAGAGAAAGTACACTAAATAATTTAATTCATGCTTCTACCATAAATGTCTAACTATTCTTACCATGATTGTCATTGGCAGGAACCAAGCATTTGTATTCGATGCTAGTGTGAGCATGCAGACCACCGTGTTCAGCACCTGCAACCACACCAACACATATACACCGATTTAATGGAATATTGGCAGTATCTGAGATAACGGGGATGTCACAGGACTGGGCAACGAGTTAAGGAATTGGTGCTCACATCGTCCACAACCTCCATCTTCGATGCCAGAGTCATGAGCGCTCCCCGAGTGGCATAGCAGTCCCCGATGTCTATAAGAATCTCGCTATCATCATAATAAACAGTCACAACTGCTGATCCATGCAATACATTGGAGTTCGGAACAGAGCGGAAGGATTGCATACCTCTCCGGAAGATGTCGCATGAAGATATACGTCGCGACGACCAACTCCACTCCGGACAGATTCATGTCATCGGTCGGGCGGAACACCAGGTTCATAGACTACATCAATACCACTGAGTTAGTTATGGCCCCTGCATATGTAACCGTGGTCCAATCCATACCAACTGGGAAGGACGAAGACATGACTACAATTAAATAGCTCACCTTTGGAATGTCCTGCACTGTCATACTCACTAGTTTGCCTATGTTAACGACAGCAGCAGGTTCCTTGCCTGCGAGAACGCTCCTTCGCCTGGCAGATAGGACGCCAGTCTCAAATTCATGATTTGCATGAATTTACCATGGGATCTTCTCCGTCTGGTCATCGGTGGTAAGATCAACCTGAAATTGAAGGAAGGGACTGGTCAACCCGCCCAAACACATTTAGGGCCGGAAACCAACCCCCTTTCAAAATATTTACGGCCGGACGCATCCAGTCTATCCAAGACATGGGCCCATACACAAAACTAAAGATAAACCAGTTGCAATTGGACCTCAAACTCTTTTTTCTTTCTTTAGTCCAAACAAGATAAATCCCCCCAGTTTTCTTTCTTCGGTTCCGTTAACATCGCAGCAAAATATTTTTTCCCTTTCAACGTTGCGACTGTCATGGACTAGGCCCACCTTTACCCTGCCAATTACTGTACTCACACAAGGCATCGGAGCCCCGCAAAAAGCCCAACAAAACCTACTCACGGGCGGTTAAAGGACTAAACAAAAAAGGACAGCAACTTCACCTCCTGCATGAACCCCCATCCAGCGCCCCCAAACACTAACGTGAAGTATTTGCCAAGGAGAAAGCGCTACTGTCAGGAATCTCACTTCGGTATCCATAGATACGCCAAAACGTGAGCAAGGGCACGGAAAAGACACGACGTTCGTAAAAAAAAATGTGCAGTAAAAAAGGTTTCACGAATCTCATCAATAAACTACTCACATGTTGTCGAAAGGCACGTGGCACAATCACCGACGAGTTGCTGGCAGAAGGACAGGGCCGTTTCGTCTCTCAGAAGGCTATCATGGGGGTGGGAGCCTCTCCAACATGGTGGTCATTGTCTACTAGCATCAGTAGATTCCCGCGTGCGATTCCACAGTCCCCACGACTTAGAACGTGACCTGTGGTTATGCAAGATTCTTTACCTTGCTGTCTATTGCAAGTGGAGTAGTGACCAACCACATTTCAGGACTTGTGACAACAATTCCCACCCGTGCCTGGCTATGCCTAACACAACTTCAGTGGTTTGACCGATTTGCCCATAATGACTTCCTTAAATGGCGGAAGGAATGCATGTCACTATGTCCTAGGGATTTCATGCATGTGTACCGGCATTCATGAAAGGGTGTCCAGTTTGGTCTTTTCGTTGAACCCTTCTCCCGAGATGCCTTTCAGATCGCAGCAGGTCGTGTCATTCAGTCTGTCCCATCCAACTGGATTAGGGAGGAGAGGGTTTTGTTTTGGCGCCAATGAAACATTACGTGGGAGCAAACATGAGAGGAATTGTTTAAAAACCCGAACTGCTTTTGCTTGGTCTAGAGGTGAAACCGGTTTGCCGGTCGTCCGACCGGTCATCTTTTCAGTTGATCGGTTTACGAATACCCATGGTGTGACCCAAAAGGAACCGTTGGACACCGAACGACGTCCGTGACTATCGGTGCACTTAGTGACCGACCCAGAAAATTTAACGACCGGGGGCAAAAATATATATGCTAAAATCAAATTTGTTCAATGTTATTCATTATGTGGGGACATAAAAATCAAAAATGCCACTGAACCATTTCATTCTCAAAATACTATTCATTACACATAATTTACTAAGAAAATTTTTTTTTGGATCTAGAAATACAAGTTCGAATATTTTACTTAAATTAAAGATAACTTATTATCCCAGCTAATTTTTTTATACAAATTTAATAATTATATAGAGAATCAAAAGGCACAGTATCGTCTAATAATACACGAGTATTTATAATGTAAAAGTAGAACTAAATATAAATACCAAAAAAATTAACTCAGCACATGCAAATCATGTCTGCATAAGATTATACAAATATCATTTACGGTCTTTTTCTTTCTTTCTGTTTAAAATAGTTTAAGTTATTATATATTTTTTATTTCAATTCGTATATGATGTTGGATGAAAGACTTTATGCATATTCTTAACTATGTGTTGTAATCAAAATATTTTTACCATTGCTATTTCTTAGAATAACCAATGTACTTCTGAATTAACAAGTTAATCAATTTATTTTAAGATTTTATATGCAAGACAGGTACATGGCATAGATCAAAGGATAAAAATTAAGTAATTAAACAGAATAAATAGAGAATAAAGCAAAACATATAAAGTTATTAGAAAAATAAAACATTAGATTAACACCTAAACTATAATTGTTTGAATCAAAATTTGTAACTGAAAATATCAAAAGGAAAAACAACGATATCGAAAGATAGATAGAGTCATGGATAGCTATATAAAAAAATGGATAAGTTAAATTGTACTTTAACGAAAACAAAAAGAAGGTTAAAAATATAAAAACAAAAGAACAGAGTGCAACAGAATAAAGGGGAACCGGCACAACAACTGAACTTGATTAGGTTAAATAATAATCAAAATGATCGTAAAATTAAAACGTTAAATTAGGAGTTTAGCAAATTGAGTTTACTTTATTTATAACGGGGTTATTTAAAATTTGAAGTGGGGGCACATTATATAAAACTATATTCTTTAAAACAAAATAAACAATACAGTGGAAGCAAATGTTGCCGTAATTATTGTTGTCGTTGGGTCCATTCGTGGTTACAGTCCGATTCAACCGAAAAGGTGTTGCATTAAAACATTTTCACCGCCGGCTCCGACTACGTCCAAAGCCTTAGAGCAACTCCAACGCTAAGAAATAGAGTTCCTCTTCTGACATATGAGGACTCAACTACCATTGGAGTGAAAAGGGAAGGGGGGCTTTTTCACGTGGATCAAGGTTGAGAGTCCCTCTAAACAGGGACTTGCAACAACCAATAAAATCATGCCATGTGGTAAGTTAATAAAAAAATAAAAAATATATTAAATATATATTAAATAATTAAATTATAATTAAATTATTAATAATTATAATAATTTATTATATTAAATACTTATATATCTATTTAATTAATTATTTATATTAATTATTTAATAATTAGTTATATTAAATTATAATTAATATAAATAATTATGTTAAATCAATATCAAATATTATTTATATTGTTATATTAAATCATAATTAATTAAATTTAATTTTTACGTATTATAAAATAATTTTTAGTTGGATTATTTTTTTATTTATAAAATTTAAAATACTAATCAAATTTTTAGTTGGATTATTTATTTTGAATTTATAAATTTAAATAATATTATTATAAAAAAATAATAATTATATTAATTTTAATTACTTTAATTAATTGATTAAGTGGGATCACAATAGGGATTAAAGTTAGTTCCTTCTAATGGAGAAGAGAGAGATTCTTTGAGTTCCTATTTATTGTTTATGATGCAAAAGCTGATGTGGAGTTACTTTTTATGACAGGTGGGGCATAAATAGGAACTGGAATGAGTTCCTTATTAGAGATTGTCTAAACCTTATTCGTGCTGCATCCTCCCACGCAGGGAGAGACATAAGGGTGGGGCGAGTCACGGTTTCGGACCCCCAACTTATTCTAAAAACAGTTATCATTAATGAGTTACTTGGCATAATTTTAATTTAAAAAAAAATTCCGGTAATTATTTTAGAACAGATAAAGATAAATTCATATGTAATTGTTAATAATTTCTAATATCCGACTGTACCACCACGTCAGCACTACTTCCATCAAAAAGCCCAGTCCGGTTGGACGTTCTTTACTATCGTCCTCATGCGATTACGCGATCTCAACTCTATGATCTAAACTTGACTTTGTCTTATCCGTTTTTCATATTAACTCTTTTGAAATCATGTGCCGTTGTTACCCTAAACATAATTTTCGCTAACTATTTATTAATCTGATTCTTCTATTTCAATGCTAGTATTGCCATTACGGCTGTTTGTTTTTCATGCTAGTGACGATATTAGAGTTGCAAGGTACGTGTTCAGAATTACTTGTGACTTCTACGATGTCACGCTAACCCACTGTCATCGTAGTACTAAGTATCCCTCTGTTGTGATCGCATGTATTCTTAGAATTTGGGACTTCAAGCTTCGTAAAAATTAGGCGAATATAAGTTTTCCACCGTTTACCTTGTGTAAGTTTATTGTTGTCTTCGTTTCTTCTTGCCGCGCATTACCGGGATTACCGGTTCATTCAGCGATCCGTCGCTTGTACCAGTAACTCCATGAACCATGACTTCGACCAACTCAATCACTGGTGTGGTTCTGACTAGCATGATTACACGACGTCGCAAACCCGAGAATCTCCCATGTCCGCCACAATTTTTCATAACGCAACGCACACCTGACACCGCAGTGTGTATCAAACCAGACGGGACTTGCCGGTTCAACCGGAACAAAAATAAACCGGCTCGCCATCTGCACCGACTCATTGATTCTTCTGTCCAACTATTCGGGGTGGCAAACGGCCCGTGTAACCCGCCAAAAAAGGCGGGCCGGGCTGAAAAATTGGGACCGCCAAATAGTAAAAGCCCGCTTAACCCGCACCGCTTAAACCGCAGGTTTTGGCGGGCTTTGGCAGGGCAGGGCGGGCTTCCCCGTCGGGCTTAGTATTTTTTTAGCAGGGGTATTTTTACAATTTTTTTACCAAAATCCAACTTCTCCCAACCCAACTTACGAGAGAATGAAGATGAAAATTGAGTGTTTTAGATTTTGTTTGTTTTACTTTACAGACAATATTGTTAATTATGTTTTGGATTATGTTTATTTTGCTTTGGAAACAATATTTATAATTATGTTTTGGATGAAAACTTGGTTTATAATTATGTTTATTAGATATTTATAATTACAAAGACTTTAATGTTTGTGAACACAAAAATTATAATTTGTTTGTACTTTTAGAAATTATAATAGTTAAAAGTAAAAAACAAAAGAGATTTTTTTATATCTTTATATATATTATTTAATAGTTAAAAGTAAAAAAAAGAGAGGATATTTGGCGGGCTTAGCCCGCCGGCCCGCCAGCCCGCCGTTAGGCGGGACGGGCTGGGATTCTGGGACCACCTCACTAGGCGGGGCGGGGCGGGTCAGCCCGCCAAATGGTGGGCTTCTGGCGGGGCGGGCTTCCCCGCTTGCCACCCCTACTAACTATCATACTCGGTTTTGCAGTGGCCACACCGGTTTACCCATGTAACCGGTTGTTCCGGTTCAATCCAGTCCGACCCATCGGATACTTTCCAATAACCTATCAAACCCAACCGGTCCATCTTGTCCAAAACAAACCCAGTCGCTACCCAACCCTTTTTCTATAAATACTACTCTCCTAGGGCCATGCAAAAGCCATGCACACTAACGGGTGGCTCCCTCACACATCACCACCCATTTTTGCCACCAAAATGCCAAGCCTCCACACAGGAGCCAAGATGGCACCAGGTAAACCCCCCACATGTTGCAGAAACAACTTTCCATTCCTCCAAGGTCATAACCAATTCAACACTTGGGATTGGGTGAAATTGGCAAAAAACTTATCAGCATCCTAAGACTCCGACTACTAGGATCCTCATAACTGTTGCAAGCGGCGGCAAATTTCACATTTAGGAAGGCCGCGGCGACTTGCAAGCTAGCCTCCCTCCCAATGTGTTTAGCGTCATTCCACGCAAGGCAAGCAAACAATTTTTTCCTCTTTTTTTTTTAATTCTTTTTCTCCACGATAGCTCACATCGACAAAATTATGTATCTCCTTTATTTTAATGTCCATTAAAAAAAATCTAATGTTGTTACTCTTGTTGAGGATCCTTATTTCTGTTAGTAACCACAATCATGCTTAAATTGGTTTTCCTATCAACTAACTTCTCAACCATACTGACACCTACTCAGAAATTACTATATATTTTTCCATTGGCATATGGTTTCGAGGTCAACCACTGCCGCTCAAAATGTTTCAGAGAATTACCTATCAAAGTTTATACCGGTCAGGTGCATAATTTTATGTACAACAACAATACAATATGCCCAACCCGGCAAGAAAATATATGGCATGTTACGTGCAAGTATACCCTGAATGATTGTTCACTTAATCCATGTTGTCGGAATTCTTGTGCGGTGTGGCAAAGATGTGCAACATCTACTGGTCTACCAAGCTGCTGCCTCGTAACTTACCCTAATACTCGCATATATTCGCACCTTGGATTGCATGCTGCCCACTGACCTCACCACTCAAACTAAAACTCGGTTTTTTTGGAAGTTTCTGCATGTATTGTCTTTGAATCTGCCCGCCGTTTATATTTCATGCCACTACGCGCGCATAACGTATCATCAGTTCCAACCCATTACCACAAATAACTGTGGTGTCGCGCCCGAGGGAGTTCTTATGTTATTCTTGCCTAATTATTGAATGATCCCACCAGAATCAAATACATCAAAGAACAACGAAAAATTATTCCACCCCACAATACGACAAAGATAACTTTACTCCATAACGTTATACGAATCATTTCGGTAGTTAAATTATTTTGCCTTAATTTATCCACATGCTCAACCTTACCTTACATATACATTGTTATAAATGTGATACAAATATCATGCCAACTGGTTAGCATAAACGAAAGTACACCACACTTACTCCAATGAAATGATTCACAACATAACACAACCACTATCATCATTATATTATTAAATTAAGGCATATGTTATTAAATTGGTTAAAAGATTTTCTTTTCAAAAACAATAAAAACATTTAAATTGGATCTAAACAAAAAAAGTTAAAAAAAGACTGTTCGAATTTTTTCCCAAACTGTTAATATGAAAAAAAATATATATATATATATATATATATATATATATATATATATATATATATATCAAGCTCAAGACTTTCAAATTTTTTACAAATTAAAAATTAATTTATTTATATTCGTACAAAATATAAAATACTTATCATATTGTAATTTTATTATAGATTAAGATTCATTATTTTAATTTCTTTTTTCCTTTTAATATAACCATTACAAATAAATATAATTGTTATAACTTCATGTAGTGTAACGAAATATATATAATACTAATTACTTTAAATAAATTCTAAACAACATTTACTGATTCAAGTTTATTTTTGTTTTTAATATAACATTTAGGAATACATACAATTTTTAAAACTAGATGTACTGTAACAAAATATGTATAATATTAATTACTTTTAAAAAAATTTTGAAAAACGTTTTGGAAACTATTTAGAAAATTCTGGAAAAAGTAAATATAAAAAGCATTCATAGAAGTAAATGTTTAAAAATAAATTTCTATACATTTTTCAACTTAACAATATTATTTGATATTCGATCCAACAACAAAAAATGCGGATATCGCATTCGATCGGATGAGTTTAGGGTGGATTGTATCGAAATTTTAGCAATATCTGATTTGCGAACACCCCAAACAATAACAGTTAAAAAAATTATAACGATATTACTCTTAACTAATAGGAAGTCCCAAAAAAAGAGTACTAAATACAAGAACAATATAATCAAATTTAAAAAAAAATATACTTTACCTTAGTTGGACTTTTTTTGCCCATATATATATAGTATATATATGTATGTATGTATAATAACAATAACAATAATAATAATAATAATAATAATAATAATAATAATAATAATAATAATAATAATAATATGGTAATTACTTAATATGTTACACAAGTATAAACTTTCTTTCAATAAACTTTACAAAGGTTTTGTAAGTCTCTAATTTTGTTATCGATTTTTTTGGGGTTAGCCCTTCTATTATCGATTTGATTCATATATAATTCGGATGATAAATTATTTGGTGATATCTTTCTTTTTTTACTGTGATATAGATATATTATTATTATTATTATTATTATTATTATTATTATGACACCTTCAAAAATGTCTCGATAAAGGCCAAACAACAATGAAGTGCAATCCTGACTTTAAAAATAACATGGTCGAACTATTCCCATAACATAATGGAGGCATAGAAGTTTATCATTCTCCTCTAACAGAAGGAACAAAATTCCTTTTAATAGTTTATTTAACGTTTAACACAATAAAAAGTGAATTTTACTCAAATATATTTCGGCACGAGTTTAATGTTCTTATTCATTGTAAAGTACGTATGGAATTACTCGTAGATAAGCTTTTGAAAAAAAACCATGCTTTTTAATTAAATTTTTAAATATACTTTATTTTACATTTTAAAATAAATCTAAACTTTATCTTTGAATATTATTAATTTCTTACTGTATATAACTATTTAATTTTTTTTTAATTAGATCTACATAACTTACACTTAATAAAAAAAAATTTATTATTCAATTAATTTTTTAGAAAATAATTAACTATTAATATAATTCAACTTCTCAGAACAAAAACAATCACAAAATTATGAACGAAGAAAAATTTAACCATCATGATCATTTTTTTATTCAAATTTTAATTACAAACACGAACATAATTATGAGTATAGAATTGTTCCAGTATTTTTGTATGCGTGTCTAATGGACGGTGTTCAAACGTCACTGTTAGTTATAAACAAGATTTATAATTTAAAAAATCAAAGACTCAATTAAAATGATATGAAAAAGATGAGGTTAAAATACTCTAACTCTTTAAGGTAAAAGTTTTTTAACTTCAATTAAAAATTATTCAGAGTTTAAACTCAACAAAAACTTTTACTCAATCTATTTTGTATTAAGTATATTTAAAAATTAAAATTTGCTTTTGTTAAGTTAATTTTCTTATAACAACTTCTTAGAAAAAAACTCTTCTTTCAAATTTTTTTTAACATTAACTATTATTATATATATTTTGTTAACCTACAACTAGTTATAAAAATTTTACTTATTTGTAATGTATATATTAAAAATGAAAACAAATTTAAATTATTGAATTCTATTCTACAATACAATACAATAACAACATAGTTATTGTTTTATATATCGTACCTACATAAATTAGTTTATTTTTTTTATTGCATAACAATTTTAATACGCTTGACCTTGTTATCGATCCAACTCGTACGATAAATTTTACTTCAAAACAATTAGCTGCACACACACATATATATATTGATTGATGAGTGTGATATATTTTTTAACATCAATAATTTTATACATAAATATCTAATACTTAATCTATTACTGTTTTGGTTTTAGGCCAATCTACATTTTTTATTATCTTTGGAAATAAATTTTTTTATAGAATTTAATAATATGTGATAAAGAACACCGAATAAACTATATAAAGCTCATTTGAAATGCAATACAAAAATATCTATAACATAAGATAAAATAAATATCCTTATTTGGATGTTCCCTTATTATTACTAGGATTTTTGTTCTTCCTATTTTCCCTCCTCCGGCATCAGATTTCTCTTTTCTTTTTTCCGACATTGCTACACATTCCTGTCGTTACTTATAATTCACTATTCTATTTATCACAAAAAAATTTACTGATCCAAATACCCACCAAAGGTCCAGAGAGAATAAATAAGGTCCATCTTCTCCAAAGTCCAAATCCATTTGCAACAGGGCCCATAACCACACTAGCATCCTACCCAAAATCGTTCCGTTCTACGGTCTCGTGCAGTGTACGGCTCACCACCTGAGCCATCCCAATGTATCTGGCTCACTCTGGACAATCATGAATCTCCAGCATCCCACAAGCTACGTGTCACACTCTGAGGGAATCTCTTTAACTCTATATGAATTAACCTCTGTACCGTATAAAAATCCATATATATATATATATATATATATGTGTGTGTGTGTGTGTGTGTGTGTGTGTGTGTGTGTGTGTGTGTGTGTGTGTGCAAGCTACAAAATATGATCTAATGATGATTTCTACCAACTACGTAGGTATGGTTTCATAGGTCTGAAACTATTCTCACTTCTCAATACTTTCATAGACATTGATATGTGTAGTTGGTTAGAAACTTTCAAATCAATTTATAAATTTTGTGTTTCTTAGAAAAGACCAGAGTTGGTGAAATTGCAGGGAACAGAAATCACATAGAACTCTTCTTTTTTCAATTCTTTCATCTTTTATCTTTGGTCAAAGAAAGTGGTGCATTATTTGTGACCCACTACAACTCACACTCTCCATTGTTTTTTCTTGTTTCTATGATTTCTTCAACTCAATTGGCTCATCCCCACACCTGCCACCCTCCACTCCCACTTTTGCCCTTTGTCAGGAGGAATGTTGTTCGCTTATGTTGAATCGCCAAGCAAATATCCAATCACTGGAATCACGAATTTAACGACATTCAACATCCAAGGAAGCAGACTGAGCTAGAACCCAATTGAAAACCAAATTCTAACCCATTGTGATGATTAGGAAATAGAAACCTAGGTTTTGTCCCTGTTTTCTTCTCTCCCTAAACCATGTTCCTTTGCGTCTTCTCTGACTTTGTTGGTAAAGGCTTCTGCATTTCTTTTTTTTAAAGGAAAAGGAGAGAATTTTGATTATTGTTGTTGTTGTTATTGTTGTTTTGTTGCAGTGTGGACGGAGATTACGTTTTAGTTGAGAACAGAAAATATCTTATTTAAGGGATGACCCAAGAATAAATCTGTGAGATACGAGGATAGGGAGATTTTTATCGATGAGTATATCTGAAATAAAAATTGTCCAGCATGCTGCAAAATGAGAGAACAAAGCCAAAAGAGAGGAACAAGTATAAAGGTCTTTCTCTAGCATTTCTGTGACACGTTTCAGATATAACTCATTTGTTGATAATGTCGCTGATTTTGCATCTATTATTTTTGTTGATTTATTGCTTTAGTTGTATCCTGGCATTCACTCAGCATTTTATTTTGAATAGCTTTATGACATGTTAATTATATTCAAATTACTGAAACTGATTTACAGAATAACTTGAGGGAGAGAAAACAGGAGTTTTGAAAAAGGAAGGAAAAAGAAGAGCAGGAAATGGAAAGCGGAAAGGAGGTAATCCAAAGAAATTAAAGCTTTATTTTGTGGAGACAATCAAAGACCCTTTTGGCATAACTTTCATTCTATATGTGGTACTGTTAATCTTATGGTTACCTTTAGGATGAGTTTGGGATGTGGTTGAAATAGAGAGAAAAATTATCTAGATCTATATGCACATAAATCTTCTAATTCATGCACAGCTCACCCCTAGAGGATGTACATAGTCTTCTAATTGAAGTTTCAAGTTAAGACATAGTTTGTGATGAGATCACAAGTCTTATTTATAAATGAACCTTTTATGGTCTGTAGATGTGTTCTTTTTCTTTTTTAACTCTTTAATTGCAATATCATAAGTTTATTGGACTTGAGACTAAGATATCAAATCACTTGCAATCATGTCGTAAGAATTTTATTATAATCTAAATCTATGATGCCAAAAGTTGTGAAGCCAAAATTGGAGAGCAATAATAAGTGATAATGTTTTTCTTTGCCAGATAATTGGTTATGTTGATCTTGGTCCAACGGTCAGCAAATAAAGCTATCAAGAGTTGGAACCTCAACTTTGAAAGGAATAGATTGGTGAATTCAGTTAAAATCATAGCTTTTCTAAAATTTTGGCATGCAACTTTAAAAGATTTCCGCTACATTAATAGGTGGACACGCATTGCAAAATGAGTGAAACTATGAGCATAACTTGGTTTAACAATTTCTAGCTCATGTACAGATTGGTGATTGGCTGTAGGGATATGCGAGTTTGTTCTGCCTTATACCCAATGATGTTGATGTTTTCATCTGGCTATTAGGGATTTTTAGTGGCACTTATGTTCCTTGCTACCTCTCTTTCTCTTGGTGGTAGAGTTTTTGGAACCAATCTACTGAAATACGGTGGGAGGAGCTTTTAAGTAAAAAATATGGGGGATGGAAGAGTAAAAAAGATGGGACAAGAGGATATATGTTATTAGGAATGATTATGTTTGGTTGTTATTGATGTCATCTTTATACTGAGAGTGGCGGTTTTATTTTGACTCTGTTGCTTTTGGAAGGTTATATGCATTGAGGGTGGAATATCTTGGTAGTGACGTTTCTTGGCAAGAGTGTTGTTGTAGTTGGTGTCTTTCATGTTGGGATTGTTGTCTCTGTTTTGTTGTTTTTTATTTTTATGTTTTAGCTTTAGCATTGATGTTGTTGCTAGGCTCTTAGTGTTTGTTTTGGGTGGTTGTTGGGTGATTATGTATCCATGATGCCTGTTGGGTGATTAAATTGGGTACTTTTTAATTATAATCTTGTCTTTTTCTCACTGTTAAACAAGTGGTTGATATTATTATTATTATTATAAATTTAGTTAAAGCATTATGAATACTTCATGCTGAAAAAGAGTGTAAAAATATAACAAGTTTGATATTATTGTAAATTTCATATTATTATACAACTATCGGATAGCCAATCACATCCACTATATTAGTTCAAATGCTTGATGAGTGTTCTGTGTCTTATCATGATATATTAATGGTTTGTAGTAGTTTTATTGAATGAACGACCTAGAGACTTTGATCATTTGATTCATCTAACTTGCACATTAATTTTGGAAAATCCAATGTCTGGTGATATGGTATTTTTAAAAATACAAGCACTTAAACAACAAATTATGGATAAACTAGAACCCCTAATTTTAAAATTGGATATCATATATACTTTCACTTTTATCTCTTAAGAGTACTGATAAATTTTTCATTTGATATAATTTCTCTATAAAATGGCTTAAGAATGATTATATTTCCTGTTTAAGTTTGATATGCTGCTTTCTCCAAATTATATGTAGCATATTAGGAAAGAGAATAATGTCTTGTGTAATTGCTTATTTTTTTGTTCTTTTAATTTTGTAGATGATACCTCATACAAGATAGAAAATTGGGTGGAGCCCAAGAGAAAAAGTAGTGACCTGAACATAATCATACCATGTCTATTAGAGTTACTTATATCGTTTATTTTTTAATTTCTTACAGTTTTCTTATATGATGATCTGATATATTTTATTTAATTTTGTGTGAGTTAAAATGATATCACTCTTTTCGACAAAGACTAAGGATCAAATTACGCAATTGAAGCTCTAACTCAGCAGCCTCACTAAGTTGGCGGAGAATTTAATATGAATGAAAATACACACTAGCTTCAAAATTCAACAGAAAATGATTTTTCCAATGATATCTTAGCCAGTGGTGCATCAACATGTGGATCCATGGAAATCAGTAACCAACATGAAGGTTGCAATTCATATAAAATCCTGCTAATCATGTTTGATTAATTTTGGAATAACTTGTTTGATTATCATTTCCTTTTGATTGATATTGACATTAAGTACACTGGTAATTTTTAATAGCACTAAAAGTATTACAACTGAAATTTTTTAGTGTCCAATGTTAAATACATGCAGTATTAATTTTGAGTGGTTGGAGTCTTTCTTTTCTCACTTTAAGCACTAAGATTGATTTTATGTGAATGCATTAAGTGCAAAAATCATTCACTTTTGTATTTTATTACATGACATGTTCAATGCTTCTTTGATTTGATAATTATAAACTGTAATTGTCATTATGTCATTAAAGAAGTGAGATTATAATTCTTGATACAAAATGTCGAAAATGATAGAAAATTTGGACTGCTTAGTTAGTTTGTTAGTTTATTATTCAATAATAAATTTATCTTAGAGCTAACTCTGAGATATCCATTATTTAAGGTATGTGTTGCTTTTGTTAATGACTCTTTAATAAAATATAAGACTGAGAATATATTCAATTTTGAGCAAATAAAATCTACAATATCAGTTATCAAGATTCATAGTTCTATGAATGGCTCGAGTGAAATGGCAAAAGTATTGATTTTTATGATTTTTTACTCTCTAAGTTGTCAAGGATATTAACCTCTGAACTCTAATGTGATTGTATTTCTAATATACTTGACTTAAATTTTTATAGGAATATGTGATCTTTAGTCTTCATCCTTTTAATGAGGCCCACATGTCGTAACAAAAAATCTTTTGCCATTAAAAAAATTATATTATCTTTTTGCTTTTCATTAATTAGTTTAGGAGTTTCATTGTATAAAAAAAACTGTAAATGCACATATGCAATGAGGAATTTCAATCAAAGAGAGTAGGTTATTAATCAAGGAGAGTAGGTAATGATGCACTTCTCTAAATTGTGCCTCAGTCTTCTTTTTCTTTCTCTTTTACAACCTAGAATAACTATCTTCAATAATGAGCTCTCAACTCACTACTTCATCCATTATAGAGGAACTTGAGGTCATTTTAAGGCTTTTACTATAGTGTTTCAACTCCCTTTTTCTTTTTTCTTTTTTTTTTTGTTTTCTTGAATTTTTTTAATTTTATTTGTTTTTCGGCATTTAAGTGTGGATTTGTTTCTTAAGATATTTGAAATTGAGATAGAATTTTAATCTCTTCTTATGTCTTGAATTTTTTTATTATCTTTTAATTTTTTTTATTTTTTCTATTTTCTAACATTGAAAAATTGACATATCAAGAAGAAAGCTTTTTTTTAGTTTAGAATTTTTTGGACAATTTTAGTTATAACTTATATAAACTTTGTTTACAGAGCAAAATATACAATCTCAAATTTTTGTCCACCTTACCTGTATTTTATTAAAATTTTTTATTATTTTTTTCTGTGCAAAGTTTGAGCATAGTTTTTGTCAATTATATTGATTTACTGTGAAAATAAAAAAATTTTCACACAATAAATTTATTGAAAATTTTCACTTGGGAAGATCCCTCCCCGGGATCGGGGTGAAATCTAAGAATAGATTTTCTTAAGATGTTCCGTACCGAGGGTCATCGATTATTATTATTATTATTATTATTATTATTATTATTATTATTATTATTATTATTATTATTATTATTATTATTATTATTATTATTATTATTATTATTATTATTATTATTATTGTTATTGTTAGTATTCTTTGTGAGTTAAATATTATACCCCGACTTTTTGTTCGTCACACACCCTAATGAATCGTTATTGACTTTGAGAATTCCTGAAAACCTTCAAGATGATGTTGATGTCCAATGAATCTATTGTTCAATGATTCGTTGAAGGGGAAAACGCGTTAACTAATTTAAGTCAAATAGGTAGAAGATAAGATGGGCGATTCTGTGTTGCTGGTCATGTGTACAAGAGAAGTTTTTTTTCTTTCGTGTAGTGAATGAGTCGATGAATTCGCTAGTCATATGGTGGGTAAGTTAGTTAGTTATAATGTTGGCAGTGAATAATGTCGTATTTAAGTATAACGAGTTGCTGAATTGTATGTTAAACGGGTTTCGGAGCAGTGGTCATGCATTATTTTAGACGGGGAATATTGCCTGGATATGGATATTTGTGGCTAATTTTATAGATGTGTACCTGGTGCAATTATGAAGTACTTTTCTCTGGTTTGAATGTGCTTAGGATAGAACGTTGGCCAGCCGTGTCCGATGGATTTCAGGCGCATGTTCAACAATGAGGGTGAAGAGTCAGATGGGGGTAGCTCGGAGGATCGCTGGGCACAATATTGTGGGAGCGACAACGATTATGATGACGAGGAGAGCCTTGAGGCCCGACGGGAGCCCGACGCAGGAAAGAGGTGTGAAGCGGATGCCGTTTACGATGAGGGGGCTTTTGGTGCTAACGATGTGGAAGGTGGAGGTCCAAGCCGACAAGTCGCCGCGGAAGACTTCTTGGGTAGAGAGTTTGGTACGGAGGAGGATGCCTATGATGCCTACAAGGAATTCGCCAGATTCAGGGGTTTTGGCATTCGGAAGGGAGATGTCGGTCGTGTCAATGGGATTTTGATAAGGAGAGACTTTTTTTGCCATCGACAAGGTACTAGACATCGTAAGCACTATGATCAACCTAAGCGAGTAAGAGAGGAGAGGCCTGAGAGTTGAACAGACTGTAAGGCCAAACTGAAGATTTACTACGATATGCAAAAGAGCGTGTGGAAGGTAAGAACCATCGTTGACGAACACAACCACGAGCTTGCCCCAGCGATTTTTACAAATCTCCTTCCTAGTCATCGAAAGATGAGCGAAGGTGACAAGGCACAAGTGGATAGTTTCAAGCAATTTGGGATCCCAACCTCGAAAATAATGGCTTACATGGCAGGGCAATCTGGTGGGTATAGTATGCTTCGGTTTACAAAACGGGATTTGTACAATTATGTTCACGGACAGCGGCTTGCGCGAATATCGGATGGGGATGCAGCAGCCACTATCGGTTACTTAGAGGGTAAAGCGAACGTGGACATGATGACCTCGGCACACTACACACGGACCCCGGATAATCGACTGGGCAGCCTATTTTGGGCTGATGGGGAGATGATGGCGGACTATCAGCTATTCGGTGATATTTTGGCCTTTGATTCTACGTATCGTGCTAACAAGTACAGGAAGCCGATGGTGGTATTCTCTGGGTCAAATCACCATAAACAAACATCCATTTTTGGGTTCGCGTTGCTTGAGGATGAAGAGGTTCGTACTTACCGGTGGGTGTTATTGAACCTGCTGGATGTGATGGGACATAAGAAGCCTTGTGTAGTAGTCACGGATGGGGACAAGGCGATGCGAGCTGCGATTGCAGAGGTGATCCCGACCACGAAACATAGGTTGTGCAGTTGGCACCTTGAGAAGAATTACGTCCAGAGGGTTAAGGAGACAGAATTCCGCAAGGTTTTTCAGAAAGCGCTGTATGCCAACTTGGATATCAATGAGTTTGAGGAGTATTGGAAGACGGCGGTTGAGTCGCTTGGCCTACAAGATAACATCTGGGTTCAGAGCACATACGATAGTAGAGAAAGCTGGGCAATGGCCTACCTGAGGGGCACATTCTGTGCGGGATACAGGACTACCTCAAGATGTGAAGGGATCAATGCTTTTGTTAAGGGTTTTCTTAGATCAACTGATAGCATTTTGGAACTTGTACACAGTTTAGATCGAGTTGTAAAAGACTATCGGAATAATGAAGTAACAGCCCAATTCTATTCCACCTATTATACTCCTGTGCTAACGACTGGACTTAATTCGATCGAGCTTTTTGCTTCGAAGGTGTATACACGAGCGGTTTTCAGAGAAGTGAAGAAACAAATAAAAGGTGTGGCGACGCTATTGTTTCGGGGCAGGGACAGCATTAGCACGACGTGTGTGTACAAGTTTTCGAAGATGGGGAAACCTAATAGGACATACAAGGTGTTGTATGATCCGAACGAGGAAAGGATTGAGTGTGAATGTTCAATGTGGAACAGTGAGGGGATTCCCTGTAGTCATATATTCTGTGTGATGAAGTATGAGGGCTTGGAAAAAATACCTGGCGGTCTTATTTTGAGCAGATAGTGCAAGGATGCAAAGGATTGGAGATCGAAACCCTCCGAAAGTACAGAGGGCCATCAAGGACGCTTGCTTAGATATGGGGCCCTTTGCGGGGCGATGAGTGTGGTAGCAAAACTCGGGACAGAAGATGCAAATGAGTTTGTTGTTGCTAGAGACGGGATTGCACGTCTCGCAGAAGAATTGCAACGACTTGCATACGACAAACTAGGAGGCCCCCCGGGTTTATCGTCGCTATCTGGGCTGAAGGACCCGGTGGTGTCGAAGACTAAGGGTGCTCCGAGGAAGGGGAAGGAGATGCATCCCGGAAGCGAGGGTGACGTGCTGATGAAGCGACAACGTTGCATGACGTGCGGCGTACCTGGTCATACGAAGAGGACTTGTACGAGCCAGCGGGATCATGGTGTTGCTGGCACTGACGGTTGCACGGTCCACAGTTCCACGGAGCGTTCCTCGGCGAAACCAAGTGCCCCGTATGCAGCTGGGCGGACGCAAGATGCCGATAACGACGAGGTAAGGGTACCGACCCATCCAACTTTTGATTAAATGATGGTACGGTTTATAGAATTAAAGAAATACGCACGTGATTAACATGAATCCATTCAAATCATCTGGGAAAAGCAGAATGCATTGGCTGCGGAGCACATTTCTTTAGTAGTGAGGAGAATACCTGATATGAGTAGTGAAGTAGTTATTTCCATCTCACCTTTTGTGCTGGTGACACAAGAGACATGGGAGATGTGATGGGTAGCTATAATGGGTTGTGAGTTATTCCTGTAAGGTGTTATGTGTAGATCAGGTATGGTTGCATTGCATTTGGGCCAGGAGGGGAAAGAGTTCTTTTAGCCGTGCAATAGCTGAGGCTTCTTTGTTTTCCATTTTTTGACTCATAAATTTAGCAATGGGTGGTCAACATGACAGGAACGAGGGAGAAATAGAGTCAAATATGGTATTGCATGCATACGTAGGTAAATAGCAATGGTTGGGTTGCGATTAGGTTTTTAACAACTTCTAGTTGTACTCGGCAGGGCATTCACTCGGAGAACGGCGACAACACCCAGAATGTTCCAGATCGTGCTATAACGACCTCAACTCAGTCAATGCATGTGTGTAGTCATGCGTATTGCAGCCCCCACATGGGTGTCGGCGGTGGGGGTTCCAACATCTTTCTCGGGGGGCAACACATCGAACAGTTTTTTTCTTCACAAGGTTACTCCGGTCACGTAAGGGGGTCTCACGGAGTACCAGCCAGCTCAGGCGCGTTTAACCCCACAAGGCCCACCAATGAAGACCTGTTTGAGTAGTGGGTAACCCAGGTATGGTTGGAAGTGTGCAGTTTGCTTTATGTTAAGTAAGGTAAAATTTGTGTATTCAGTTCCAACGGTTCTTGGTTTTTTATGTTTCTTGTATGTCCCCGTGTACAGAATGCCTTGGGAAGACGGGGTGCAGCATGAGACAAAGGTTAGTACCATTTGCCTCTGCTCATGCTTGTTTCGTTGTTAATTTCTTTAATTCAGTTGATAATTGCTTTATAGTTAGTAGATTATTACTCAATAAGGTGATTGCTGCTGGTTAATAATGTAATGTATATTCGATTCATTGAGTCCTCTGGTATGGAAAAATTATTCAAAAGAAGCCATCTGGCGGTAATTAATCTTCTCATTTTCATGATCACTCAACAAATGCCCCAAAACTACACGTTCGATATTAAGATGAACTTGATTTGTAAAACCGAAGTGCACATTTGTTTATGCCTGTAGATGAGTTCTACGAGTCAACAATGCATTACGATTTTACAATTTTTCCTATAACCGTATGGCAAAGTAGAATGAAATCAGGCGAATGAAGAAATGGTCCTGGAGATTTGCTTTGGCTTTTGTTTATGTTCTCTTGTTAGTTGCATTGCTGCTTCTATTCATTTAGTTTAAATTCTTTCTGTTCTGCCATTGGTTGCATTGGGCGGTCTTTATAGTTTATTGCATAGGAATTAGCGCAAAATGTTACTATGTGAGACATATAAGCCTGCGATGGTATAGTCGAATTTGATTCTCCTCTGGTCAAACGAGACTTTGATGGGTTAACATTATAAGGTATTGTCACTTTATTAAGTTTGTTTCATGGAAATAAATGATGTCGTGACTGTTTTGGTAGCCTATGGATCCTTGTTTGTTTGTCTAGCTAGTCGCGTTTGGATTACAGTCGATTCTCCCCACCGATTGGAGTAACATCAAGTTGCGATAACTGTTAAGCATTACTTCTGTTGCACTTTTCTGTCCTATATTCATTGTCCTTTGTCCTTTTTAATCTTATTTTCTACTGTCTGTGATGCAGAGTGCCACATATAGAAGACTATGTTTTAGTGGTGTACCTTGCCTTACATGCAGATAACTTGGAACTAGTTTGGAGTGCATTTTGTGGCTTCATTTGTACTTGCAACTTGTCATGGGATAGCTCTTAGGTGGTGCAGTGGTTTAGTTATACTATTAATTTCCTTCTTAACTCATGCAAGGTTGTAATCCATGGTGGGGTTGTCCTCCATGATTTTTGTGCTCATCTCTTTGTAATGAATGGGATTCATTTGGGAATTATATAGTGTGCGCGGATGAATACTTTAGAGGAGAAGTAAGAAATATATTTAACCTGAAAATACCTCCAAATTAAAGTTTCCCCTTTATTTCAGTTAAAAAGTTAAGACGGAGGTCGAGAGAACTGAACCGGTCGATGACCTGGGAGAGGAACTGGTTCAATGGTTTAGAGGTTCAACCGACTCCAACAGACATTCAATCAGGGTTAATTAATTATAGATTAAAAATATTAAAATTTCAACGTGTATGCTTTTAAATATTAAAATTCAATTATTTATACCTTGATAGAAACTTAAAATTTTTCAATTTCACATAACAAATTATTCATTAAAAGTATACTGTTAATAAGTGTTTCAACATATGATCGTATTACATGTTATTCACTTTTTATTAGAAAGTTAAATTAGCAATGACTTTTATGTTACGACTAGTCTTCTTTGTCTATTAAGTCAAAAATTAACCTGACTATTGTGTTATGGTGAATGTATAAAGTGTGAGGCATACATGTTGACCAAAATTAATTGATTATGTCAAAGTATCAAAACCATGGGAGAAAAGAGACATATTTTTAGTAACACAGGTGTGGACTTTGTTTCGTAAGAATAATGCTATTCTGTGGTTGGCCAGGTTTTTTTTTTTTTTATTTCACCAAATTGCATCTGATAAGTCAAAGTAATATTTTAAAAGATTTATTGCAACAAAACCTAACGGGTCAATAGCCTGCTCATGCCCAGAAGACTTTTAGGATGTTCACTTCTAAACACGGTGGAAAGAAGAAGGATTTCTTATTTTTTATTTGAATAATTAATGAGTTGGGTTGAAGACTCATTTATTGCTGGACCTCATTCGCGGTGAGTACATCACAGATTATTCCAAAGGGAGTCCTACGCATGTAAAGGTCTTCCCTTTCCTTGAAACTAAGCCCGGGACGTAGATCGAAGTACCTCGACAACAACATGGAGTCAGGGAGGCATCGTTTTTATGGTGTCCGCAGGGGTCGAGTTCCTGGGATTTACATGAATTGGGAGGATTGTAAGCAGCAGGTGAATGGGTTCAGGGACTGTGAGTTCAAGGGGTTCCCCAACGCTGACGACGCAGTGAGTTGGCTCCGTGCCGGGGGTGTTTTATTGGAACCCCCACCCCCACCCCCACCCCCATCGGCACCCCATCACCCCCCCCCGCCACCATCACCGCCACGGTTGGGTCTGGTTGGGAGCTCGGCAATTGTCGGTGGAAGTTCTTTATCGACACAGCTGCATGCGATGAAGCTTCATTCCGTTCAGCGCACACGGCTGGAAGCAGGCTGCCGTCGTTCACGGAACGATTCAACGCCGAAAGGTAGGTTCGACTCCTTGGGTATACTTTGGTTAAGCTAGTGATGTTCATTTTGTTTGGTCGCATTGCAAGCAAGGCACTTACATGAGATACATAGGGGGCAGATTTCGTTATAACTGAAGACATAGAGGTGTATCTCATCCGAGTTTGTTCACAGTTACGTCTTGACTACTCGGTCTTCACCCAACGTGAGTCTTACACCCAAAATGGGGTGCAACTGCATGGTTTTTGGGTGGTGCTTCAGTCTGCACAACATGGGGTAAATTGGGTGGTAGATGGATTGTTCTCTGAGGACGAAGCCAAAGCAAGGCAGGATGCTGCGTTTCAGATGCTAGAGAAGGTGTTGACGATGACTGGGAGGTAGATTTGTGATTACAACTTCAGAAAGGTTACTGCTTTGCAGAGGCGCGTTGAGGATCTAGAAAGACAGGTTTCGACCCCTCCGTACCACCAAATTCGCGAGCTTCAGAATGAGAACCAAATGATGCGGAATGAGCTGGAGATGTTTCACAAGATGTTCGATGATTAACTCTTGGAGGTAGTTTAGGCTAGTTGACCATGGGCTGGTTTTCGTTGGTTTGGTTCATGTTCTAACATGTGTTTGATTTGCCTTCATTGAAGTTGTTTGTTGTTTGATTTTGATGGTGGTTATCTTGGTTAGCTCATGTCTGAATTTTACTTATCATTTTGTAAGCGTTGCCTTTGTTACAAGTCAATATTAACGCGGATATAGTATTTTCATGATTTCCATAACTCTTATATATCAAATTGAATTATTTTGGATGACTCCAATTGTCTGGTCGATTGAGTTATGGATTGGTTAAGGTGGCTGGAAATTATGATTCCTAATTGACGATGTGAAGTTCGGTTTAAATTGTGATTTACTGGAACAAGTTTGATGTTGCTAGTAATGAGTTAAGATTTGGAAATTCTGTGAAAAGGGTTACCGAAATAATTTCGACTTTATGAGTCACTACCACAGAGCACATTTTGTTCTCTTTTCCATGCCTTTAGTTAGATATTACCCTGAATGGCCTCAAGGTTGAAAGTAAATTGGCGGGTTCAGTTTAAACAATTGAGTAGGGCCTTCTAAAGGTCTTAGTGGGTCGACATTTTACTATAGGGCTATAACTATAAGTTCCTTCCACGCTTTCCATGTTTTGAAGCTGCACCTTTAAGAACCAACTAAGTTTTCTCCTATGAATTTAAAATTGCTTTGGGATTTACCAAGTTGACTCTGATATCGCAGCCGGGTATTATAAACTGTCTTGCAAGAAACCAAAAACATTAAAGGAATACGGTTCATGTCACATTAGAAAGCGATAAGACTAATGTTTTCTTCTCTTCCTAAACCTAGGTTTTGTCCCTGTTTTCTTCTCTTCCTAAACCTTGTTCCTTTGCGTCTTCTCTGACTTTGTTGGTAAAGGCTTCTGCATTTCTTTTTTTTAAAGGAAGAGGAGAGAATTTTGATTATTATTGTTGTTGTTGTTGTTATTGTTGTTGTTGTTTTGTTGCAGTGTGGGCGGAGATTACGTTTTAGTTGAGAACAGAAAATATCTTATTTAAGGGATGACCCAAGAATAAATCTGTGAGATACGAGGATAGGGAGATTTTTATCGATGAGTATATCTGAAATAAAAGTTGTCCAGCATGCTGCAAAATGAGAGAACAAAGACAAAAGAGAGGAACATGTATAAAGGTCTTTCTCTAGCATTTCTGTGACACATTTCAGATATAACTCATTTGTTGATAATGTCGCTGATTTTGCATCTATTATTTTTGTTGATTTATTGCTTTAGTTGTATCTTGGCATTCACTCAGCATTTTATTTTGAACAGCTTTATGACATGTTAATTATATTCAAATTACTGAAACTGATTTACAGAATAACTTGAGGGAGAGAAAACAGGAGTTTTGAAAAAGGAAGGAAAAAGAAGAGCAGGAAATGGAAAGCGGAAAGGAGGTAATCCAAAGAAATTAAAGCTTTATTTTGTGGAGACAATCAAAGACCCTTTTGGCATAACTTTCATTCTATATGTGGTACTGTTAATCTTATGGTTACCTTTAGGATGAGTTTGGGATGTGGTTGAAATAGAGAGAAAAATTATCTAGATCTATATGCACATAAATCTTCTAATTCATGCACAGCTCAGCGTAGAGGATGTACAGAGTCTTCTAATTGAAGTTTCAAGTTAAGACATAGTTTGTGATGAGATCACAAGTCTTATTTATAAATGAACCTTTTATGGTCTGTAGATGTGTTCTTTTTCTTTTTTAACTCTTTAATTGCAATATCATAAGTTTATTGGACTTGAGACTAAGATATCAAATCACTTGCAATCATGTCGTAAGAATTTTATTATAATCTAAATCTATGATGCCAAAAGTTGTGAAGCCAAAATTGGAGAGCAATAATAAGTGATAATGTTTTTCTTTGCCAGATAATTGGTTATGTTGATCTTGGTCCAACGGTCAGCAAATAAAGCTATCAAGAGTTGGAACCTCAACTTTGAAAGGAATAGATTGGTGAATTCAGTTAAAATCATAGCTTTTCCAAAATTTTGGCATGCAACTTTAAAAGATTTTCGCTACATTAATAGGTGGACACGCATTGCAAAATGAGTGAAACTATGAGCATAACTTGGTTTAACAATTTCTAGCTCATGTGCAGATTGGTGATTGGCTGGATTGGAAATAAATGAAGATAAGTTATAAGTGATATATATATATATATATATATATATATATATATATATATATATATCGTCATTCTGTAGGGATATGCGAGTTTGTTCTGCCTTATACCCAATGATGTTGATGTTTTCATCTGGCTATTAGGGATTTTTAGTGGCACTTATGTTCCTTGCTACCTCTCTTTCTCTTGGTGGTAGAGTTTTTGGAACCAATCTACTGAAATACGATGGGAGGAGCTTTTAAGTAAAAAATATGGGGGATGGAAGAGTAAAAAAGATGGGACAAGAGGATATATGTTATTAAGAATGATTATGTTTGGTTGTTATTGATGTCATCTTTATACTGAGATTGGCGGTTTTATTTTGACTCTGTTGCTTTTGAAAGGTTATATGCATTTGAGGGTGGAATATCTTGGTAGTGACGTTTCTTGGCAAGAGTGTTGTTGTAGTTGGTGTCTTTCATGTTGGGATTGTTGTCTCTGTTTTGTTGTGTTTTTTATTTTTATGTTTTAGCTTTAGCATTGATGTTGTTGCTAGGCTCTTAGTGTTTGTTTTGGGTGGTTGTTGGGTGATTATGTATCCATGATGCCTGTTGGGTGATTAAATTGGGTACTTTTTAATTATAATCTTGTCTTTTTCTCACTGTTAAACAAGTGGTTGATATTATTATTATTATTATAAATTTAGTTAAAGCATTATGAATACTTCATGCTGAAAAAGAGTGTAAAAATATAACAAGTTTGATATTATTGTAAATTTCATATTATTATACAACTATCGGATAGCCAATCACATCCACTATATTAGTTCAAATGCTTGATGAGTGTTCTGTGTCTTATCATGATATATTAATGGTTTGTAGTAGTTTTATTGAATGAACGACCTAGAGACTTTGATCATTTGATTCATCTAACTTGCACATTAATTTTGGAAAATCCAATGTCTGGTGATATGGTATTTTTAAAAATACAAGCACTTAAACAACAAATTATGGATAAACTAGAACCCTTAATTTTAAAATTGGATATCATATATACTTTCACTTTTATCTCTTAAGAGTACTGATAAATTTTTCATTTGATATAATTTCTCTATAAAATGGCTTAAGAATGATTATCTTTCCTGTTTAAGTTTGATATGCTGCTTTCTCCAAATTATATGTAGCATATTAGGAAAGAGAATAATGTCTTGTGTAATTGCTTATTTTTTTGTTCTTTTAATTTTGTAGATGATACCTCGTACAAGATAGAAAATTGGGTGGAGCCCAGGAGAAAAAGTAGTGACCTGAACATAATCATACCATGTCTATTAGAGTTACTTATATCGTTTATTTTTTAATTTCTTACAGTTTTCTTATATGATGATCTGATATATTTTATTTAATTTTGTGTGAGTTAAGATGATATCACTCTTTTCGACAAAGACTAAGGATCAAATTACGCAATTGAAGCTCTAACTCAGCAGCCTCACTAAGTTGGCGGAGAATTTAATATGAATGAAAATACACACTAGCTTCAAAATTCAACAGAAAATGATTTTTCCAATGACATCTTAGCCAGTGGTGCATCAACATGTGGATCCATGGAAATCAGTAACCAACATGAAAGTTGCAATTCATATAAAATCCTGCTAATCATGTTTGATTAATTTTGGAATAACTTGTTTGATTATCATTTCCTTTTGATTGATATTGACATTAAGCACACTGGTAATTTTTAATAGCACTGAAAGTATTACAACTGAAATTTTTTAGTGTCCAATGTTAAATACATGCAGTATTAATTTTGAGTGGTTGGAGTCTTTCTTTTCTCACTTTAAGCACTAAGCTTGATTTGATGTGCATGCATTAAGTGCAAAAATCATTCACTTTTGTATTTTATTACATTACATGTTCAATGCTTCTTTGATTTGATAATTATAAACTGTAATTGTCATTATATCATTAAAGAAGTGAGATTATAATTCTTGATACAAAATGTCGAAAATGATAGAAAATTTGGACTGCTTAGTTAGTTTGTTAGTTTATTATTCAATAATAAATTTATCTTAGAGCTAACTCTGAGATATCCATTATTTAAGGTATGTGTTGCTTTTGTTAATATGACTCTTTAATAAAATATAAGACTGAGAATATATTCAATTTTGAGCAAATAAAATCTACAATATCAGTTACCAAGATTCATAGTTCTATGAATGGCTCGAGTGAAATGGCAAAAGTATTGATTTTTATGATTTTTTACTCTCTAAGTTGTCAAGGATATTAACCTCTGAACTCTAATGTGATTGTATTTCTAATATACTTGACTTAAATTTTTATAGGAATATGTGATCTTTAGTCTTCATCCTTTTAATGAGGCCCACATGTCGTAACAAAAAATCTTTTGCCATTAAAAAAATTATATTATCTTTTTGCTTTTCATTAATTAGTTTAGGAGTTTCATTGTATAAAAAACTGTAAATGCACATATGCAATGAGGAATTTCAATCAAAGAGAGTAGGTTATTAATCAAGGAGAGTAGGTAATGATGCACTTCTCTAACTTGTGCCTCAGTCTTCTTTTTCTTTCTCTTTTACAACCTAGAATAACTGTCTTCAATAATGAGCTCTCAACTCACTACTTCATCCATTACAGAGGAACTTGAGGTCATTTTAAGGCTTTTACTATAGTGTTTCAACTCCTTTTTTTTTCTTGAATTTTTTTAATTTTATTTGTTTTTCGGCATTTAAGTGTGGATTTGTTTCTTAAGATATTTGAAATTGAGATAGAATTTTAATCTATTCTTATGTCTTGAATTTTTTTATTATCTTTTAATTATTTTTATTTTTTCTATTTTCTAACATTGAAAAATTGACATATCAAGAAGAAAGCTTTTTTTTTTAGTTTAGAATTTTTTGGACAATTTTAGTTATAACTTATATAAACTTTGTTTACAGAGCAAAATATACAATCTCAAATTTTTGTCAACCTTACCTGTATTTTTTTTAAAATTTTTTATTATTTTTTTCTGTGCAAAGTTTGAGCATAATTTTTGTCAATTATATTGATTTACTGTGAAAATGACCAATTTATTGAGATGTTTATTCAATTTTCTATAACTTGAAATTATTATTTTTTTACTTTTTTTTCTTTTTTACTAACTGAATTTTTCAATGGCTTAATTTTGTTTTGACTTTTACTCATCGAGATAAAATTATGATTTGTTAATTATAATATGTCATTAGTTACATAATGTTAGTTCCTTTTGGAGAAACATGTGTAACTTATTTTGATTATTATCAAATTCGTTCTATTTCTAACTTCTTTTATAGTGTCATTTTTATTGCTGAGTATACTTACAATGTTCAATTAGTGATATTTTGTTCAATGATGTAACTGCATTCTTTTTTCATTTTTGTAGGTCTTGTAATGACGAGCAGATTGGTTAGGAGTGGACTTTATCAATCAGACTATAATTTTAACAATAGATCAATTAACTTTGATTATGTTGATATATAGTCAAAATTACACTACAGTATATTATTTGGTCTAAAATAATTATTTACTTGGACAAATTGATATCTATTAAACTAGAAATCAATGAGTTGAATGTTATATGGAATTTTCTTAGAATTTTGAGTCTATTTTTTATTAGATTGACGATAAAAGGGTTCTTTGTTTTATATGTAGTTATAGTTTTATGGGTAAGTTCAAGCTAAAGGTTATCATGTGTTAGAATATATATTTAGTTTTAGGGGTTAAATTTTATGTTATCATAAAAAATTCAAAATTTTAACTATTTTTTTTATGATTTTTGGAAAATTTCTTATTTTGAGATTTTCTTATGTTGGTTATTTATAAAACAAATATTTTATTTTATTCATGGTTGGTTAGTGTCTTAAATTTGAATTATACACATTAAATATAAATTATAGTTGATACATAATGAGTGTTACCAGTGACAGACCCAAAATATTTTAGAAGTAGGGGCAAAAATATATATACTAATATAAATTTTGTTAAAAATTATTAATTATATTAAGATATAAAAATTAAAAAAATCAGTGAATATTTTTATTTTTAAAATACTATTTATTATATATAATTTATAAAAAAATAGCTTTTTATTTCTAAAACTTGAATTTAAAACATTTTAATTAAATTATAGATAATTTGTTATCCTAACTAATTTTTTTATACACATTTAATAATAAAAGACTGAATCAATTGACACATTAGTGCCTAACGATACACTAGTATTTATAATTTGAAATTAGAATTATATATAAATACTAAAAAAATTAAATCTTAATATGAAAAGTATGTTTATATAAAATAATAGAAACTTAATTTAAAATTTTTTTGTTTCTTTCTTTTTAAAATAATTAAATTTGTTATATATTTTTTAATTTAATTTTGATATAATGTTAGATGAAAAATTTTATGTATCTGTTTAATTATGTATTGTAATTAAAATATTTTTTAATTACTATTTCTAAAAATAAAAATTTATTTTAAATTATTAAATTAATCAATTCATTTTAAAATTTTATATGTAACATAGGTACATATAATAGAACAAGAGTAAAAAAAACAAGTAATAAGAATGAATAAAATAAAATATATAAAGTCATAAAGAGAATAAAATATTATATTAATACCTAAATTATAATTGTTTGAATTAAAATTTTTAATTGAAAATATCAAGAAATTGAAAAATACATACATAGAGTCATGGAGAGTTATACAAAGAACATGGATAATTTGAAATTTACCTTTTGATGAAGAGAAGATGACCACTAGACAAGAAATAGAAAAAAATGTTCAAAATATAAAAATAAGAGGAGAGTTTAATAGAATAAAAGAGTGACAACACAAGAACTAAATTTGATTAGGTTAAATAATAGTCAAAATAATAAAAAAAAATAAAAAAATAAATTTAAAACTTTAGCTAATTAAATTTAATTTATTTGTAGTGGGGTCATTTAAAATTTAAAATGAGACCACGTTATGTATAACTATTTTTTTTAAAAAACAAATTGAAAACATAGTAGGGACAAGTGCTCCTTCGCTGTTGTGTCTAGGTCCGTACCTGAGTGTTACATACTTGAATTGGTGTCTATTACTATATTTATATGTTCTTTTTTAATATTATGTTTGCATTTTTCTTTACCTTTTCATAATTATATTCACATGCTAAATATCATATTTTAAGTGATATATATATTATTTAATACAACTATAAGGTTTTTAAAATAAATATTAATAAAAAAAATAACGTTCTGAAAATTGGTTTGAACTTATCAGTCGAATCAGTCAAACTGCAAACCGTTAATAAATATGATTCGGACAAAAGACAAAACCGATAAATTCAAAAACCGAAGTTAAATTACCAAATTGGTCGGGAACCGGTCGGTCGAATCGAATCGTGATCCGACCAGTTTTTTAAATTTTGCCAAAACGTTGCGTTTTGCCCACAGATCCAGAAGAACCCTAGCCTTCAGTCTTCACTCTTCAGTCTTCAGTTCTTCACCCAGACACTACTCTCGAGCCTCACCTCACCTCTTGCTCTCAGTTCCCACGCCTCCAGTCTCCACCTCGAGCTTCCGGCGCAACCTCCGTCCAGCCACCGCCGCCGTCGCAAGTTCCGTGGAAGTCACTCACCGTCGCAAGTTCCTGGAGCCAGCTTGGAGATTCGCACAACCCTTTCCGTCGCGAAGTCAGCCGTGGAAATCGCAGCCACCGCCACCACTCCTTGCCGTCGCGCAGTGTATTCCTGCCGGCGCCAGCCCTGTTCGACCCTTCCACCATAGCCACTGTCCCTGTCGGCGCCAGCTCTGCATTCTTTGCTGTCTTCCACTAACCCTAGGTATAAATCTAATTTGTTGTAATAATAATTGTTGAAACATGATTAATTGTTGGTTTTAAACCTTGCTGTTGATTGTTTGAAGCATGAATAATTGTTGTTGATTAATATTTTGGTGCTGGTTGTTGATTAATTCTTTGGTGCTGATTGCTTAAAGCATTATTAACTATTAAGTGATTAATTGTTGAAACTGAATGCTTGAAGCATGATTAAATGATTCATTTGTTGGTGCTGATTGCTTGAAGCATTATTAAATGATTAATTGTTGAAGCTGATTGCTTGAAGCATGATTAATTGTTATAGTTTATTGTTGAAACCTTGATAATTGATTAGTTGTTGGGTGCTAAACCTTGCTGTTGAGGAATTGATTAGTTGATTAGTGTTCATGAGAGCATGCATGTTCAATAACCATTATAGAGTTTCCATATCACCTGCAGCATTTGTTGTCTGCATGTGTTGTAATATGAAATGAAATTTTGGCAAGAGACAACTTCTTTAAATGTCTGGTGCCATTGATGTATATGGCTTTGTTTGGTGATGTCCGTTTCAGATGCAGAAATAGAAACCTTGGATGGTATTTTTTTTAGGGAATATTTTTGCATCTGTTTTCCAACTGTACAAAAACTTAGATTTAGGTTGCTGTACATAAAACAATCGTTTATCACTTTTATGAATTCATTATGATTTTGTCAATGTATACCCCATTTTCATGGGGATTTTGTATTTTGTTATATCGGTGGAGAAATGCATTGTTTCTTTATCTTTGGAAGTCTTTATTCATTTATTTTCTTCCAAGTCTAACTTGTAATCTTATCTAATGGAAGATGAATAGTTGAGTTTATGAATTAATTAATCGAGCTTCAGGTTAAATTTGAGTTGATATATTCAATTAGTCAAATTTAAATTCCAATAAGCTCATATCATTAGGTTGTGAACCAATTTAATTATATATAATTAATAATAATAATTATAAATTACTTATTACAAATCTGCAGCAAGTTATGACGAATTTTGATGATTGATGACAAACTTGGATCAGTTGGATGTTGGCATTTTATGTTTGGTTGGTTGTTTTTGTTATTTGACTTTTGAGTTTGTATTTGAATGAGATCTTTAACATTTTGGTTTATGTAATACTTCTAATTTGGATGATATTTTAAAATTCATATTAGACTATAATTATGTTTTAATGTGTTTATTTATATTTTATTTATTATTTTATTATAAAACGGTTTTTTTGTTTAACCACGGTCGAACCGGTTGAACCTATGAACCAGTGAACCAGTAGCTAGAGCTGTTCGATAACCGGTTCGGTTTTCAGAACCTTTTAAAAAACCCTAGTTCCGAAGCTGCCCACCCCCCTTCTCTCTCTCGCCTCTCCACCGTCTGTGCTCGGCTGCTCGCGTCTCGCGGTGCCTCCCTTCGCCAGTGAGTGCTCGAGCTGTGTGTTTTTTGCTGCTCGTCGTCCGTGGTTGTTCTTCCCTGCACTGCAGCGCCCGTAGTTGTCTCAGCTCGATAATGCCTCTCAGTCTCACTCGAGTCTCGTCTCAGTCACACTGCCACCGTCTTGTCATTCGTCAGTCTCGTCGCCGTTGTCTCAACGTCTCGCGGCCTTCCCTGGTATCCTCATCGCCGGCGGCAGAAGCAACTAGTGGGGTTGTCGCTTTCTTCGTTGCCTTCCGTGGGGTCGTCGTCGCTCGTTGTTTTCTGGTTTTGGATCCTCGCCCTCTCTGAGTCGCCGTGGACCGTTGGTGAGTTCCTGCATCATCGCTTCCCCTGTTCTCTCTTTTCCAGATTTCCCTTCTCCCTGTATTTTTCCATGTTGCTGAATTGATAATCAATTAATTTTCCTTGTTGCTGATCTAAATGTTGCTGTAAATCGTGACTGACCTTGTTGCTGCAAGTTGAATTTGTTGCTGAAAATATCACTGAGTTGAATTTTGTATGAAAATCATCACTGAGTTGAATTTGTTGCTGATTATCATCACTGAAAGTTGAATTTGTTGTTGTCAAGCTGAAATAATTGCTTAGCCAAATTTTTTTGTTACTGTAAATCATCTTTGGAGTTAAACTTTTTGTTGCTGAAAATTATCTTAGTTGAATTTGTTGTTGAAAATTACCTGTGAGCTGAATTTGTTGAAGAATAGATTTGATTCTTAGTATTGATGGATTTGATTCTTACATAAGCAGTATTGATTTGGTATAATTAGTTGATTTAGTTTTTAATTAGTTTGTTTATCATTAACTTATTGATTTATTTTTCTGTGTTTTTCCCCTAGAATTTTGATACTTGATTGTTATTAATATGTTTGTAAACACATGCTTTTGAATTTTTAATTTTAAGCTTATTTTTTGTAATTTTATATTTATATTTAATTGTAATCGGGTCAACCGGTTGAATTAATGACCCAATGACCCAGTTGTATTACCGGGTTGATTACCGGTTTGGTTCTAATAACTATGCCTCAACCCCCCCCCTGGCCAGATCGAGTGGTGCCACGACGACAAGTGTGCGAGGTAAAGCATCTCCGCCCCACCCAACCATCCTTACTTCACGTTAACCACAACCCGCCGACCACGAGTCCCAGGTGGGGTGGTACCGGAGGATTTCATGAACTCCGAGGACTACCTCAATGGCGAGGACAAATTAAACGGCACCAATAGGCTCCACTTTCTTCCCTCTTTGGGTGGAAGTGGCTCGATTCCATGATTTCAGCGTGCTTGGATGGCAATTCCACTATTCTCTGTCTCAACCAATGAGGAAGTGTGAATGGCGACGAATAACTTTTCCTGAAGCTTAGAAACATCTGATTCCATGAATAACTTGGATGTGATGGATACCAAAGTAACAAGTCACATACTTTCCCGCTAACCTGCCCTTGTGCTTGATATGAAGATTTCGAGTTACAACTGATGCTCATAATATGTTTGAAGAATTGCTCAAATCAAAAGGCATGAATGTCTTGCTCAACTCTGCTTGCAAACGCCCTTTGGGTCAAATTATGAGAGTTTCGATCTCACTTTATTCCACATTGCCCCCAATATCAACACCGTTACCTCTCCAGTTGCAAGAGCTGTGCAGTGTTGTTACAAGCACTGTTGGTGGGTTAGATGAATTGGAGTTTAGTCTGAATAAGTATAGAGATTCTTTGACTTCATCTCTTGTAACTCAGGCTATTGATTCTTGTAAGCATGAGGCACATACTAGGAGATTGCTCAGGTTCTTCTTATGGTCTAGTAAGAATTTGAGTTGTAAGTTAGAAGATAAAGATTATAACTACGCTCTTCGAGTTTTCACAGAAAAGAAAGACTACACAGCGATGGATATCTTGATTGGAGACCTGAAGAAGGAGGGTCGAGTTATGGATGCCGAGACTTTTGGTTTTGTAGCCGAGACTTTGGTCAAATTGGGGAAAGAAGATGAGGCATTGGGTATTTTTAAGAATTTGGACAAGTACAAGTGCTCTATAGATGAATTCACAGTTACTGCAATCATTAATGCTCTCTGTTCTAGAGGGCATCCTAAGAGGGCTGAAGGGGTAGTTTGGCATCACAAAGACAAGATTGCAGGCACAATGCTTTGCATATACAGAAGTATCCTTTATGGGTGGTCTGTGCAGAGGAACGTGAAAGAAGCTAGGAGGATTATTCAAGAGATGAAATCAAATGGGGTTGCCCCAGATTTAATTTGTTACAACACATTCCTCAGGTGCCTTTGTGAGCGGAATCTTAGACGTAATCCTTCAGGGCTTGTGCCTGAAGCCTTAAATGTGATGATGGAGATGAAGTCTTACAAGGTTTTTCCAACCTCGATCAGTTACAACATCTTGCTCTCATGTTTAGGAAAGACCAGAAGGGTTAAAGAATCTTGTCAAATACTAAAAAAAATGAAACATTCTGGTTGTGCTCCAGATTGGGTCAGCTATTATCTTGTAGCAAAGGTGTTGTTTCTGACTGGCAGATTCGGCAAAGGAAAAGATATAGTGGATCAAATGATCGGAAATGGTTTGGTACCAAACCTTAAGTTCTACTACAGTTTGATTGGTATTCTCTGTGGGGTTGAAAGGGTGAATCGCGCTCTTGAACTTTTTGAGAGAATGAAGAGAAGTTCACTGGGTGGTTACGGACCAGTGTATGATGTGCTCATTCCAAAGCTTTGTAGAGGAGGGGATTTTGAGAAGGGAAGAGAGCTATGGGATGAAGCCACAGGCATGGGGATCTCTCTTCAGTGCTCAAGGGATGTTTTGGATCCTTCAATAACGCAAGTTTTCAAACCTAAAAGGCCAGAAAAAATCAGCCTTGAGGACAGCACAATAACTAAGCCTCCAAATAAAGTAAAAAAACTTTCAAGTAAAATGAAGGTGATGAGAACAAAATCTGCTTCAATGAAGAAGAAAAAGAGAAGAAATAAATAAATAAATCTACAGCACCTTTAATGGCTTGATTATCTACGTAGTTGTTCTCTGTTCCCTCCCTTCCATAGTATAAAGGCTTGCTTATCTTGGATTAGCATTCTACTCCTGTATGTTGTTCTAGTTAATTGTTAACTGTATGCTATCTATAGCCTTGGGCATATTCTGCATTTTTTATACCAGATTTTGGGAAATTATGTAATTTCATTTCCTGACATGAATTACCTTGGCCAATCAATGACATAGTTTACTTTTTATTATCTTCAAATTTTTCTTCAAATCACCGTAGAATATGTGCTTGGATCTTTGGGGGTGTCTGGTTGGGAGAATTATAGAGTTTTCCCAGGGATCTTAAAATGGGAATATCATATTTCCATATTTAGTGCAAGGTTTAAAAAACTATTCCCAGGTAAATTTTATTCCTAGGAATCAAAATACATAATTTCCCATGCCCAGGTGTCTAATACTCAAATTGTTGACCAATTGCATGGTTCTGGCCAAGCTTGTAGATTTCAATAGCTTGATGAAGAATCTTGATTAATGAGTCAACACTATATAATGAACCATAATATAATAAGAAGAGTGGTGGTATTTTAGGTGTAAGTATGGTCTTTGTTATTTAGAATTGCTATGATAATTGACTATGTAATATAGAGAAAGGGGATTTTGTTGGTATTTGGTACTGTTGAAGCATGCCATTACGTTTTGAACCTATGATGGACTTTTGTATATTTATTACTTGTTCCTTTTATGTTGAGCTAACAATAATCAAATGAATTGATACTGTTCTGTTAATAGAAATTCAATTTGCTAGTAAATACTTCTGATCAAATGAATATTCAACCCCTGCATCTGTGCTCACTATAGAATTTTTTTATATCTGATTTTATTTTATTTTTTTGTTTCTATTATGTTCTTAGCAGGTTGATGATTCTTCTGTATAGTCACTGATTTTTTATCTTTAAGCTTTTAGGTAAATACATTGCTACTCTTCTGTATAGAATTTAAGCTTTCAGGTAAGTTTATTAAATTTAGTTTTAGTAGTAATAACTACCGGTATGAGTTTGAATAAGTAGTAGCGATAAATAAGACTTTTAATTGTGTGATTTTATACTCGAGATCATTAGATTTTTTTAGTACTGAACTCTGAATTATCCACACATTGAATCAAGGGTAAATTTTACTAAAGAGACAATATTTTGTAATAGTTGAGATGGTGAGCACGGCTTGGAGTAGATTTGGTTGGAATGACAAAGATAAAATTATTGTAGTGGAGCAACAAATTTTCAGTAAATAGAGTCTGTAAATTCTAAGCAACTTTCTTAATACAAGTTTATCTATCATAGCTTTTTAATATTAATTGCTTAATTATATTTCTTTTAATTTCATTCTCATCCTAATGCTAATGGCCTCTACAATAAACCATTTTCACATTTTGAAGAGTTGGAAATAGCATTTGGTAAAGATAGGGCTCAAGGAGGCAATGCAGAAAATATAGCTCAAGCAGTTGCTATTATAGAGGCTGAGCAGGAAGCAAACTTGAGTGGTTGGCAAATGAGTGAAAACACCCAAGTAAATTTGGAAGAGACGGAAATTGAATATGAAGCTGATTCTCAAGTATGTAAGCAATTGACTTAAACGTGTTTGATTATTTATACTATTAATTTTGTTTTCTGGTTAGTTGTTTATTTTCTGCAAGAACATAGTTACATAAAAAGGTTTTGGTGCGTCAGCAGTTTCTGCAATGTGAAACAATCACCAATGCATTCACAGCACTTCTTAAAACAGGGCACCCCACCCTCTAGAAAATTTTATCGAATTGAGTATAACATGTCATCCACCAATATCTGTCTTTTCTCACCTACTTACATAGATACACAGGCCTGACCTTGGTAAAGGGTAACAATTACCTCTAACCAAGTTAATAAAGGGATCTCAAAATTCTCATACCTCCTAAGTTCTAACCCTCCATCAATTTGAACATGGATGTTATTAACAGAGTTCCCAGCTAGGAAAATTTTGAATTTTGTAAAATTTTGAACTCTATATCGAGGTGTAAAATAAAAGAAATCTTACTGATTTTTTTATCATAGCCATCTTGACAGGGTTGTTCTTGATTATTTATGCTAATATTAATTTTGTTTTCTGGTTAGTTGTTTATTTTCTGCAAGAACATAGTTACATAAGGAAGAACCATAGCCCAAAATAGTAGCTGATTTGGGTGTGAAAGTTTTCATTGCTGATGTATTTTAGATTGATCATTTTCAGGCTTACATTAAAAAAAATTTAGCAGTAGAAAAAAGAGTAACTGCTGATCATATTGTGTGAAGTTGATTCTAGGTGGAAAAGACTGACTGTTTACACTAATTGTTTGGTTTATTATATGTTAGGAGCCTCTAACTCCTAGTGCTTCTGGTGCTTCTGATGCTCCTGGTGCTGTAGCTGCAAGTTCTTCATCTACCAAAAAAAAAAAAGAATAAAAGAAAAAGAGGGAGCAAAAGCGAGGAAGTGCTTGACATAATAACAGAATCAATTAGAGATATGAAAGGTGCTTATCAAGAACGCACAACCGTTCTAGTTGATATGGTTTCTTGTTTTAAGCATGCGAAAGAGAGCTGAGCGTAAAATGAAGCTAATGGCATTATTGAGGAATGTTCCTGGTTTGGGTGTTGAAGATAGAATGAAGGCCGCCCTTAGCATTGCAAGGAACAATAATCTAATTGACATTGTGTTCCAACTTCAACCTGAAGAACTATTATCACTTTTGAAAATATTGATTTAAATCTTGTTATTTTTGGATTTTTATGGATTATTAGGTTTTCAGTTTTTAATACATGTGTTTAGAATTGTTGGGATTTATTTTATACAAGTTCAACTATGAATTACGAGACAAATTATGAGATTTTTGAAAATTTAGATAAGTATTTTGTGTTCATTTTAATTGTAATGATGTTAATTTTAATTAAAAATATTTGATAATAGGAGCATTTTAGTAAATTAAAAAAAGGACAAAAAAAACTCAAATAAGTTAAGGAGAGCAAAATTTTACACGAATCAGTCAAAACGCACGTTTATATGTAGTTCGAACTAGCTAAATTCGAACTCCATTTCTACATAATTCAAATCAGCTGGGTTCGAATTAGGGATGGCGAAATTCTCCGAGACGTGGGGATCTTTGCGGGGATTGTCCCGAATGGGGATCCGATTGTGGGGAATTTTCCCTGTGGGGATGGGAATGGGGGACAAAATTTCCCCGAAGCAGGCGCGGGGACCCGAGCGGGGATCTTCGCCCCGTCCCCGCTATTCCTCGAAATTTATGAATTCCTTGAATTATCCTTAATAGTTTATTTCTCATATATGTTTTTTAGACATTTCTCACACACACATATATATAGAAACCCAAAACTCCTAATCTTTATTTGCATAACCCTTCTTCAATTCAGAGATTCCTAAGGCAGTCCATACTTCATCCAACCTCTCTGCAGTTACCCCCTCGTCACCCTTCTCACTGCATCGTCACACCTCACTGTGCCATCACCCTTACCGCGTTGTAATTTCTTTTTGCGGCGTTCCTTTTCGTAACTCTGCCGTCGTGTCCATTCTCCTCTCTGTTGCCGCGTCTCCCACCTCGTCTACTACTTTGTCCTTTGCCTCGTCGTTGCGTCCCCATTGCGTTATTTCGAAAGAAGTCACCATCGTGTCATTTAGACTTTTTGTATAAAATCTTGCAGTTTTTGTATAAGATAGATACTTGCAGCTCTATTCATATAGAAATTAATAATTAGTTAGAACTATTATGTACATGGGGAATGGGGTCCCCGCGGGAAATGGGGATGGGGAGCAATATTCCCCCACGGCGGGGAATGGGGCGGGGATGAGGAGCAAATCTGAGGGCGGGGATGGGGAGCAGGGAGGCATCCCCCGCCCCCGCCCTGCCCCATTGACATCCCTAGTTCGAATTATACACAAACACACGCACACACTAATTCGAATCTATGCTATTAAAAAATTAATAATTTATTAAAAAATTTTATTAAAAAATTTATTAAAAAAATTAATAATTTAAAAATTAAAAAAATATATATTTTATTTCATATATTAAAAAAAGCTAACAAAATATTTAATTACGAGACTTCTTTAAAATATTAATGAGCTATCAATTCAAATTCCATACAATACTCTTTTGTCCATTTTTAATAGCTCATGAATATATTTTAATAAATTTTTTTAATAAATTTATTGAAATTATACCACAAAAAATATTTTATCCTATGCAAAACAATTTAAAAGAAATGACTTAAAAAATGTTAGGAGTACTATAAAAATTTGTAATGTTCTAATAAAAATTTGTAATATCCTAATGACTTAGGACATTAAAGAAATACTCTACATAGTCAATAATAATTTAGAAATTAAAGAAAAAATATTTTTATCATGTATTTACCTAAATCACTAGAATATTACAAACTTTTATAGTACTCATAACATCTTTTAAGCCATTTTTTAAAAATTATTTTGTATTAGAATAAAATATATTTTTTAATTGTTTTGTATGGAATAAAATATTTTCTTTTATTTCTAAATTATTATTAACTATGTAGAGTATTTTATTTAAAATTTGAGTACATGCATGTATTTACCTAAGTTATTAGAACATTACAAATTTCTATAGTACTCCTAACATTTTTTAAGCCATTTTTTAAAAATTATTTTGCATAGGATAAAATATTTTTTGTAGTATAATTTAAATAAATTTATTAAAAAAATTTATTAAAAAACATTCATGAGCTATTAAAAATGGACAAAAGAGTATTGTATGGAATTCGAATTGATAGATCATTAATATTTTAAAGAAGTTTGTAATTAAATATTTTGTTAGTTTTTTTTTAATGTATGAAATAAAATATATTTTTTTTAATTTTAAATTATTAATTTTTTAATAATTTTTTTAATAAATTTTTTAACAGCATAATTCGAATTACATCATGAATAATTCGAATCAGTCAAATTCAAATTACTTGGAAACGCGTGCGTGGGTGTAGTTCGAATCACCCTGATTCGAATTAGTGTGTGCATGTGTTTGTGTATAATTCGAATTTAGCTGGTTCGAACTACATATAAACGTGCATTGGTGGATTCATGAAACAGTTTTCGTTTTGGCTGATTCGTGTAAAATTTTGCTCTCCTTAGCTTATTTGAGTTTTTTGCCCTTAAAAAAATTAATAATAATTTTAATTAAAGTTACCTATTATTAAGAATATTTTAATAAATTTAGAAAACAAAATAGAAAATAATATTTTATTATAGTTATATTTATTTGAAAAAGTTAGAGTAAAAAATTTATTAAAAATATTTGATATTAGAAATATTTTAAATAATAATATATAAAATAACAATATATTATTTTATATTTATATACACTTTATATATAAAATTTAGTTATTAATATTTTAATTACAAATTTTAAGGATATTTTGGATAAAATATATGAAAATTTTTAAAGACAATAAACTTAAACTAAACAAAAATCAACACATTTTTAGACATATTAATATTTCATAAATCTTGTTTTTACAAATTAAATATGATAATAATATATATTTGGTAATTCCATTATAAGAAATCATATTGTTAGCAACGATATTCCTAGGTGTATTATTCTAGTGTTTGCAGAAGAGGACAAGTTGGCAAATACAAAATACATAGGGGTGTCCATATCCGCATGTCCGCGGTAAATATCCGCATCCGATTCGAAAATTGCGGATAAGATCCGATCCGCAAATTAATCGGATCGCGAATATCTGCTCTACATCCGCGTATCCGCAGATCCGCACTATAGTAATTAAAATATATATATATATATATATATATGTTTGGTATTTTATTTATTTGTTTGTATGTTTTAGTTAGTAATTATTATTATTCATATATTGTATTATTTTATTTTTGTTATTTAGAGAGAATTTGATTAAAAATATTTTAGGAATAAATAAATTTAAAAGTATGAAAGAAATATTTTTATCGAATTCTTTTATATAGAAATATGATTAAAAAGAGAAGGTTTAATTATGCGGATATATCCGATATCCAATCCGATCCGATCCGCAAATATGCGGATCCGTATCATATCCGATCCGATATTCGAATGGAAATTGTGTTGGATGATCCGATCTGCGGACACCCCTAAAAGTACGAGGTGCCCGAAGATGAGGATATTGTGGGACCCTTTTCCTTTGATGGTGCACTTTCCGGTATAAACACAATCACAAGTCACAAAATGATGTATATGTGCATGAATCTTGTGATTTTGAACTGACTGAGGAACGCGTTACTATTTAGTGTACTTGGATTTTAACAGTTCAGACACACACCACCCAAGGGGGTCCATTGCCAGAACGATCGGAGCTGGATTATGTTATTTCTTAGTGGTTATATTCTTACATTTTTATAACCATGGATAATCAAAATATCTTTAGGGATAAAGATAATACATATTTATTTTTGAATCCAAATTTCGACAATAATAAAAATCTATGAAGATATTTTCTTTAAAAAAGGTATGCAATAAATTTATCGTATTTTCTTTATATATATGATTGTAAAATTAAATTAAAAGTAAGTTAACGAAAAAAAAAAAAAGGACACGTTTGAGCTTTGAAGCATATGAAGCAGTATCGGCTATCATTATCATTACCAACACTAATTGCGGGTGATCAAAGTGGAGAGTAGTTGTGCAGAAAAACAAAAAACACGGCTTTGTTCCGTTCCTAAATCTTGTTCAACTCCGATTCCATATTTCCGTGTCGAAAGTTGTTTACCCTCCATTTCTATACAGACATACAGTAACTGTAAGAGCGTACGATTACCATTAACATAATTGGTGAGTTTGTGAGATGGGGCAAGAGAACCTCTCAGCTCACAAGAGAAGCAGCGCCGCCAACGCCCTTCCAACCACCAACGGCCGAGCACGCTCCGCCCCCCGTGGCCGCCAGATCCAGAAGACCTTCAACAACATCAAGATCACCATCCTCTGCGGTTTCGTCACCATCCTTGTCCTTCGCGGCACCATCGGCGTCAACCTCTCCTCCTCCGACGCTGATGCCGTCAACCAGAGCCTCATCGAGGAGACCAACCGCATTCTCGCTGAGATCCGCTCCGACTCCGACCCCGACGACAACGACACCTCTTTCAGCCACAACACCACCGCCGCCTTCTCCCTTGGCCCCAAGATCTCCGATTGGGATCAACAACGCCAACAATGGCTCCAGCAAAACCCTGAATACCCTAGTTTCGTGAGAGGTAAAGCTCGAATCTTGCTCCTCACTGGTTCACCTCCAAAACCCTGTGACAACCCAATTGGTGATCATTACTTGTTGAAGTCGATTAAGAACAAAATTGATTACTGTAGATTGCACGGGATTGAGATTGTGTACAATTTGGCGCATTTGGATAAGGAACTTGCTGGGTATTGGGCCAAATTGCCAATGATTAGAAGGTTGATGTTCTCACACCCTGAGGTGGAGTGGATTTGGTGGATGGATAGTGATGCTTTCTTCACTGACATGGTTTTTGAGCTTCCTTTGTCTAAGTATGATGATTACAATTTGGTACTTCATGGTTACCCTGATTTGTTGTTTGAGCAGAAGTCTTGGATTGCTGTGAATACCGGCAGCTTCTTGTTTCGGAATTGCCAGTGGTCTTTAGATTTGCTTGATGATTGGGCTCCCATGGGCCCCAAGGGTCCAGTGAGGGAGGAGGCTGGTAAGGTCTTAACTGCGAATTTGAAGGGTCGCCCGGCATTTGAGGCCGATGATCAATCTGCATTGATATACCTTTTGTTGTCCAAAAAGGAGAAGTGGATGGATAAGGTTTTCCTTGAGAATTCTTACTACCTGCACGGTTACTGGGCTGGCTTGGTTGACCGGTATGAAGAGATGGTTGAGAAGTACCATCCCGGATTAGGAGATGAGAGGTGGCCTTTCGTGACACATTTTGTGGGATGTAAACCTTGTGGGAGCTATGGAGATTATCCTGTTGAGAGGTGCCTCAGTAGTATGGAGAGGGCTTTCAATTTTGCTGATAATCAGGTGCTCAAGCTCTATGGTTTCCGTCACCGTGGCTTGTTGAGCCCTAAGATCAAGAGAATAAGAAATGAGACAGTTACTCCTTTGGAGTATGTAGATCAGTTTGATATCAGAAGACATTCTACAGTGAGCAGTGAATCAAAAAGCCAGTGAGAAAAACCTGTTTTGATAATGGTATTTTTATAGGCAGCAATTAGAAGTGGTGTTGTTCTCTTTGGTGACACAGTTCACATGTTAACTTGTGCTTGTTTAACTTTGATACCTCCTCTGAGAATGATAGCATCTAATTCTTTCATAGTCTATTTTTTTCCTTTCTGTTGTGTTTGAGCAATCAGCAAACAGAATTTATTTGGTGATCTGGTGTATACTTGACTTTGTATTTTTCACTTGTGGAGCATGAATCGAGAAGTTTAAGAGATATTTGCACTTCCTCTTGAATCCGTTGCACGAATCCCTTTTACTGAATCACTACTTCAAAACGTTATTCATAATGCTAAAAGGAAGACCATATCTTGATATGCTCCTCATGGCTCTCTTTCGGTAAAATACTAAATGATTCCCGAAGTTATTTTTCATTAATGCTCACTCTTATCGTTTCACTTATGATTGCATAGTTGGAAAATGGGAAATTCAATCCAGCCATGATTCTATTCTAACTTCTGTTGTACCTAATTCAACCTTACATGTGCCGTAAAGTTGAAAAGAAGATTTATCAAGAATTAGTGGAAATTCACAGGCCAAAACAGACTTCGACTTTTCCTGTATCTATTTTAACCAGTTTTCAAATCAAATGATAACATGTATAGATTTGATTTTAAAGATCTAGATTTAAAATCTTTTGCAAATATACTTGCATATTTGATGAGATGAGAACAAATGTCAAATAACTGAAAAAGCCTCCATTAATTAACTGGATCTGATTTTTTTGAGTTGAATCACAGTAAAATATCTACGTCCGGCTACAATTCACAGAAGCTTTTGTGGTGAGGCTCTGAGGCTAGTGGACATTGGACAACCCATAAGCCTCATAAACCAGATATCCAGGTTAAAGTCTCAGTTGAGACAATGGTGAAGAACCCTTTAGTAGAATATGTTTGGGTGTGTCGTGTGTGAGTTGTTTGTCAAAAGAAAAAGAAAAAAGAATAATATTCTACAGGACTGTTAAAGGTACAAAGTTTTCGTTTGGGACATTCCATAAGCTAAGCCAAGGATGCTGGAGTCATTAACATCAAGGGCTTCAAAACACAACTCACTAACGATGAGTATTTTACTACTGTTAGAGTGTTATATAGCTTTCCTGATAAATTCCGTGGTTCCCAACTGAGCTAGTCGTCATTCACGAATCTGGCAGACTGCGGCATATTCATTGGGCTGGGCGGACCACCATGCATCACAACCCAAAATCCGGCAGTTCATTCAATGGCTATTCTCTCTGATTAGGCTTGAGATGCCACTTCTGGGCATGGATGTTCAATCACTCTGCTCTAGTACTAGTAGGAATAAGAATCAGGAATTTCTGTCCTTAATTTACAGCTTGACATAAAGCCATGCGAAATCTACTAGTGGTATTTCAAAATGGAATTGGAAAAAGAAAAAAAAAAAAGAAGATATCATCTTAATGATGAGACTCTCACAAATTCAATAGCTACCATATGACAGGTCTTAATCATTCAGTCCCTTTTGCAGCCAAAGCTTTGTAACGAGCTATAAGTAATTCATTCATTTGTCCAATCTGGTCCAAGAGTTGGGAAATCCTCTGCAATGAAAGAACAAGTTAGATAAGTTTACAAACACCACAGAAACACAAAACAGAAACAGAACAGGCATGACAATATCATCCTATCCAAATGAAATGAAACAAGTACCAATGCTTGTAAGGGGCATCTATGGTTGACAATTGACAAGCTTAATGCATGAGAGTACTACACAGGAAGCTGATGGGACAATAGAATTCACAGTCTCGGACTAATAAAGGGTAAGCTATCTATGCGGCAGATATGCTAAAATCTCAGCCAACTATATAACCAAAAAACTTGCAACTCCAGATTGAAGCACTAGTATCCAATTTCCATTTCCAAGAAGTCAAGAACCTAAAAGACAGACTGGATCTTTCTATTCCTATGACTTGACCCGGAACCTCTATCTTTTAAGAGACTGAACCTATATTTGTAATATGATACTATAATATAATCTTTTTTTTTAATTATGTAACGGAAGCACCAAAATTTCTCACGACAAGATAGAGTTTTTTCTTCCAACCAATGTATAATAATATATCAAATAATAAAAACATGTAATGAAGAATCACGGCAAGACTAAAAACATAACCAAATTCTTCTTCCAATGAAGTTTCCTCAAAAAAATAAAAACCCTAATCAAAATTCGTAATTTTCTCGGACACAGCTACACCAAGCAGCAGCAAAAACCAAAAAAAAAAAAAAAAGATAAAGACCAAGGGGACCAAGCATTGCAACGAACACATGGAATGCAAAACAACACGAACCTCATCTTTCTCCTGAATGATATCCAACAAACGATTCTCACTGTCCGTGAAGCTCCTCCTCCTTCTTTTCCTCCGGATGATTATCCAGAGTGACACCAGCACCGCCGCAGCGGGCATCCAAATTGACCAAAACGCCCCTCGGGTGGAAGCAGCGGTTCTAAAAGAAGAGGTGAAGGTGAGAAGCTTGGAACGCAAGATGTCGATGCCGATGGAAACCAATCTAACGAAGTCGCTGCGCTTGCCGAGCTGGGAATCGATGGGACACGAAGAATTGAGACGCCACGTGTCAGAATCGTGGGAAGAAGAAGAAGAAGAAGAAGAAGAAGAAGAAGAAGAGGGAGATGAAGGCGGTGATTGAGGGAGGTTTTCATGGTTGATAGGTGGGAAGACGGAGCAGTCACCCGTGGCGTCGTAATCGAAGGCGTTTCGGATTACAACCATTGAGGGATTCGAAGGAACATGAACAGGTAAATGATGATGATGATGGTGATCTTCCACCATTGCTTCAATTGAATCTCCCAGTTGGAAGAGGATCCAAGGAATTAGGCTCCGCTTTTTTCACCGTGCCATTGTTCAACTTCGATTCAATAAACTAAATTACCATTTCCTAGTCTCAACAAATATTCTATTGGAAACATTTTCAAGTGCACCGTTTGTCTTTGATTTTAATTAATATATATTATATATATTTTTTATAATTTAGATCAACGGTTAAAATAATTGGTATATTGGTATTGTCGGTATACTTAAAATGTTTCCTATTTTATTTTATTATATAAAACCATAGTTGTCGAATCAGATCGAACCGATCAAGTTTATGATTGGGTGTTTCATACAGTACGATAATAAATTCATACATATCGATACATTTAAAATATAGACAAGTAATAACAAGTCATATGAAATTTATTTTTCACATTAGCATTTAATTTTTTTTAAATATATATTACATCACCATTTTTACTAAAATACCCTTTTAATTAAATAAAAATAAAAAATATTTATTTATTTAATTTAATAAAAAGACTTAAACATCTTTTCTTTATTTGATTAGACAAAAATACCTTTAAATTAATCAAATTTTAGAATTCAATTAATCCTAATTTTATAATTTCAAATAATTTAAACAACAAAACAAAAACATATTAAAAAATCAAAAAATCAAAATTGTTCTTCATCTCAGAACCCTCTCTAAATCACGCCTTTTCCAACATTCTTCATCTTCTTCTCTCCTCTTCCTATTGTCTCTCTCTCTGTCTCTCTCACTCGCTAGAGCTCGAACTCTCTCATCTGTCTCACTATGGCGTCGCACTCAAGATCTCTCCCTATCTCCTCTCTGGTCTCGCAATCGAGGTCATCGTCGCGTCATAGAGCGTCGCCATCTTGTGCATTTCAGAGAGCGTCGCCTTCCTCCTGGTTCCAGAGAGCGTCGCCTTCCTCCTGATTCCGTCTTCCTCGCAGTCTTCTTTGCTGTCTTCCTCATTCTTCATCACTGTCGTCAGCTTCTCCCTTCCGGTAATTCCCTCCCTATGATTTCTGTTATTTGAATTATTATAGCATTGGTGTGACTTTTGTAATTAGGGTAATTTGATTTGATTTATGTGATTTGATATTAGTTGTTGTTAATTTTGACAAATTGTTGAATTCTTATTTTATCTGTATATGTTTTTGAAACTGTGAATGCAATTTTTTTTAATAGAAAACTTAATTTAGATGACAATAGTTTCATTTTTCAGATGCTGCATAGTGTCTTAATGCACATCTAATTTCACAAATTCTAAGTGATGCACTGCAAGATGCCACTTAGCTATTTTCAGTAATGAACAAGATCTCTGGAAAAAACAAAATCTCTAAAATTTTGGTACTAATAGAATCCACCTGAACAGGACAAAAACAGAACAATTCAAAAAATAAATCTCGTCAAAAATTCAATTTTAGTGAAGTGGTTGGTGAAACCAAATACTTCACATAGAATACACTTCATTGACTACAATCTATTACGAAACATCCTTTGACTTGAAAGTTCCTGAATATTCCACAAGTCTTCGAAAAAAACCATAAAATAATTTGATAAAAAAAAGCTCAATGCGAAGATTATAACTGTTGCCATAAGGATCTTGTTCATGTCAGAGCCTCCAATAACATGATTTTTTAAAATAATTATATATAACAAAGGGTTGTGTACTGATTAAAGAGATATATCAATTTCAGTTATGGGAAGTTCTAAATCACCTTTCTTCAAATACTGCACTAGAAGCTTAAAGTAACCAGCCTCAGCCATGTGAAGTGCATTTTGAGTATTACTGGATAATATATCCAACAACTTTGCTGCCCCTTTGCGATGCGATGGGGTCGCTTCCATTAAGGATAGAGACTAACATTACAATGCACCCTTGAATTCTTCCAATTCGCCCTCGAATTGCAGGAAGATCAGAGAGTTCTAGCAACAGTCCCACTACTTCCCTCCTCTCTTTTGCATCTCCTGTTAGAGACTTCACCACTGCTGATAAAAACTCGGTTTCTGCCATCTTCTCCTGCACAGTACTATTATATAAGATAACTAAGTAATTAACAACAACAAATACAGTCAATTTCACAAGAAATGTTGCCTTATTTTCAGAATTCTACCTTTGTCTCATCTTTGCCCGAAGCCATATTTCGTAACAATTGAATGATGTTAAGTTTATTGTCTGCCTTACACGAACGCAGTCTATTTAACAGAATAGCAACAACAGCTTTCTCATTAACCAAACAACTTTCCAGCTTCTCATTGGTGCGGAATTTATAACTACAAACTAACCGGCAAGTGCACCGGGTCGTACCAAGTAATACCTCAGGTGAGTGAGGGTCGATCCCACGAGGATTGATGGATCAAACAACAATGATTGAGTGATTGGCTTAGTCAGACAAACAGAAAATGGTGTTTGAGAGTTCAAAAGCATTAAACAGTAGATTCAGAATATCAGAAGGCAGGCAGTAAATAAGTTGAGAATAATATATGGAGAAATAGTTAAGCTACTCATGGTTCAGAGAGAAAAACTAGGATTCTGGTAAACTGTAAATTACAGAATGAGGTAGAAGAGAAAAAGAGAGATTCATTTTATATCTAATCCTAATTAATGTAAAATATATTTTCTAAAACTAAATAATATCTTTTCCTATTTGTAATTAAAATAAAAGATTTAATCAAAATTAAATCAAAAACAATCGTGCAGCATCAAGTAGATGGAAGGGGGACCACTGCTCCCTTTTTAACTGGCGCCTGTAATCATGTGCTTTTGGAGAATTTGTGGTTCTGGCGCCTAACTTGAGAAATTCCAAGTTAGGCGCCACCTTGACCATACATCTGGAAGAGAAGTGTATACTATTATATATCGTTAGAAAGCTCTAGAAGTTAGCTTTCCAATGCCGCTAGAATCACGTCAATCGGATCTCTGTAGCTCGAGTTATTCAGGTTTGAGTGTAGAGAGGTCAGAGTTGACAGCATCATTCGCCTTCTTCTCTTTTTCTGCGGAAACTCCATCAAATCCAACCGAATGCTACCTAAAATAAACAAAATTTCACACGACTCAAAGTAGCATCTATAGTGGCTAAAAGATAATTAATTCTTGATTAAACTCAACAAATTGAATGCAAATTCACTAGAAAAAGATAGGAAAAATGCTCACGCATCACTCATCCCTGATGAACTCCTTTAGTCTCCAAAGAGCAACTGCAAATTCTTCATCATTACCATTCTTAAGTTGCAATACAACATCTTCTATAGTAATATTGACTATTTTCTCTTCTATTTTCCCTCCACCATACACATCATTTGCAAACTCTAATGATACTGGACTTGAAGGTAGGCTCATGTTCCCACCAAATCTTGCATTCGTAAACTGTTTTTGCAATGTACCAACCTTTTCTCTAAAATCTGTGGACAATTCAAGGAGCAATAGGCCTAGTGATCGACCAATATCATGTGTTGTGTCCTCAATATGTTTGCTAGGGTCTTTCAAGCTAGAACTTTTTTTCAAAGCTTTAGCACGGCTAAGCGAAGTTTCGATCGATTCCAAAGATTTTCTTATGGATGGCTTGTTTTCTATAACTGTGATTTTGTCACTCAAATCACTGAAAATTGGTGCCAATTTCTCAACCAACATGGCAAACTCAGTAAAAGCATCTATCTCAACTTCAGGATTCATAGCAAATGAAGCAACCTCATCAACCAGAGCTACTAGCTCTGACATGGATTTAGAAAAGCTTCTCTTTTTCATAATCATATTCATGAAAAACTAGATTTTTTGGAAGAAAAAAGAAAAGAAAAGAATAATCAGTTACACAATTAGTAAACTGTAACTAGGAAACACATGATAAAGGAATTAACTTTATAAGAAACTAATGGAAAATTGAGAGCAAAAAAGGGAAAATCAATCACACATAGAAATTCAAGAAATTCAGAAGGAAATTGAATTGAACCTGTTGAGAAAATGCAAGGGATGACTAAGAAAACTGAGTAAACACCTAGAAGTTGAGCTTTGACTTCCACATGTTAAAAGTTGAGAACTTTTTGAGAAATCCAAACCAACAAGCAAAGAATAAAACCACCTCACTTCTTAATTCTTCTTATTCTCACTATTGAAGTTGATACAGAACGTAAAACAAGGGGTTGAAATTCGAGGTATGCATTATAATAAGAACAAGTCATTGTTTGATAGGAACTACTCATTAAATGTAAGATTGTATTACATGGTTGTCTTGTTATAATCTTCATGGACCTCGCGCTGATGAATTAAAAGTATACCAAAAACATACTCTAAGGAACTGATATAGTTTTGTTCCTTTATGTATTAGTGTAATCACAAGTTACTCTCCCATCATTCTTTGTACCCAGCAAGGTTCTTACTTCTACCTGTGTTCCTTTTGTGGGTTTTATCTCTTCATCTGGGTTGCCTAAAAATGCTTCCTTTTAATGTGATTTGATCTGGGTTTTGGTGGATCCTTGTGGATGAAGTTGCCTTTTGATATCTATCATTTGCTAACATAACTACATAAGTGCAAATGCTTTCAATATTGATGCTTTGATTTGAAGATTTCTGCTTTGTTTCAGCATTATTGCTCTTTACCTACTTGAAGATTATTGATCTCCTTGCTTTATTTATATATAAATAATGTATTTTGATTAGTTTTCTCCCCAGTTTATTGATTTTGATCCCCTTGTCTGTTTTGATTTTGCATCTGGAATCAGGAGTAAATATTTAAATTATTAGTCTCTAAAATTTGAACTATTAGTCTCTAAAATTTGAGTTAGGTAATTTAGAATTTTTAATGATGATGTTTAGGATAAAATAAATTTTTATGATACATATGTAAAATTTTAAAGTTAAAAAATAAAAGAGTTTATTTATTATATTTATGTTTATTATGAATTTTTTATTTTAAAATTATTTTATTTTAACATATTATATAAAATTTTAAAGAATTTAAAAAATAAATTATTCTTCGTTATAAACATGTTTATTATAATTTTTTTAATTTTTAAAAACTGTTTTAACATTCTTATGCACTAATAGCTCTTAGGTTTCATAGAATTTGATTGACCAATAATTTTAATAAAAAAAAAAGTTGAGTTCATTTTGCCTATTCCATTCTCCTAGCATTTATTTAGTACCTAACATGTTAAAATTTTAAGTTCAGTCATGGAGAATGATGGCAAAGAGTCATATAAGGATGGTGATCAATCTGAGGATTTAAGTGTTGAGTATGAGTGCAGTTCCGATGAAAGTGATGATATGGTGGATGTAACTGTAGATGAAGCAGAGGCAGATATAATTAATGCTGATGGTTTTGAAAAGTTGATAACTGATTTGACCATCGAAGACATACGGGGACTGGTGTTTGATACAGAATCTCAAGTTTGTAAATTTTATGCCAAATATGCCAAGTGCTATGGATTTGTGTCCCGAAAAGACTTGAAGACGGTGGATGTTAATGGCAACATTAATACAAGACAGTTGGTTTGCAATAAAGTAGGAGAAAGACATTGGAAGCACCTTAAAAGGGACAATCGGCAAAGGGAGCATAGGGCAATTACTCGTGTCAACTGCAGGGTGAATATTCGGTTCATTCGTCACTATAGAACGGGTAAGTAGAAAGTCAGTGTCTTTGAGAGTGAACACAATCATCCACTGTGTCCACCTAAGTACAGACATCTTATTGCCGCGAATCGTGGGCTTAATGAGGCCGATAAAATACAAGCAGACAACTTGTGAGCATGTGGTGTTAAAACTTGCCACATAATGGGTTACATGGTTTCCCAAAAAAGTGGATATGATAAAGTGGGTTTTACCAGCAAAGACTGACATAACCACATTAGTAAGACTAGGCGTGGCAAAGTGAAAGACGGTGATGCATTTGCTATGTTGGCCTATCTATTGTCTAAGGTAGATAGTGACCCGTTATTTCTAGGAAAGTTCACCTTAAAGGATGGTAGGTTGGATAATTTGGTGTGGGTTGATGGAGAAAGCGTTGTTGATTACGAATGTTTTGGCGATGTACTCGCTTTTGACACCACTTACAAGAAAAATGTCTAAAACAAGCCCTTAGTCATATTTTCAGGGACCAACCACTATGGCCAGACAACTATCTTTGGATGCGCTCTGCTCTCAGATGAAAGGTCCGAAACTTTCAAGTGGGCACTGAAGGAATTTTTGGAAATCATGTCAGGAAAACTACCCGGAGGCGTTGTGACAGACGGAGACCGTGCTATGAGAGAGGCTATCTTAGAAGTATTTCCTGGTATACCACACCGCCTTTGTGCATGGCATCTCCATCGTAATACGGTACAGAATATAAAAAACAAGCATTTTTGGGACGATTTTAATATATTATTGTATGGACAGTTTACCGTACAAATATTTGAAGAGAGATGGAGCGAGATCCTATCCAAATACGGATTTGCTGAGAATGAATGGGTCCAGGGCATTTATAATGACAGAATGAAGTAGGTTACCGCATATTTGAGGGAGTACTTCTTTGGCCGCATAAGAACTACATCACAGTAAAACCATCTTACTTGAAGAACTATGTTGACAGTAAAACCATTCTCCTTGAATTCATGCATAAATTCAGTGAAGTACTAAGGCATTACCGAAACAACCATCTTACTGCTGAATTTGAAACCTTTTATAAGTTTCCTGTTTTGACTACGTGCTTGGAAAGTTTTGAGAAACAAGCTGCCGAACTTTATACTAGAAATATTTTCAGACTTGTGAATGATGAGATAGAAGCTGCAGGTGCCTTAAATGTGACTGAATGCCCAAACAGTGGAGACATTGTTGAGTACAACCCGAGTGAGTATTTTAATCAGCAATGGCAATTTAAAGTATCTTACAATAAAGACAAGGACCTGTTTGCGTGTGAGTGCAGGCTATTTGAGACTGGTGGATTACCGTGCTCCCACATCTTTGGGGTCTTGAAGCATCGCAATGCAAAATGTGTCCCTACATCTCTTAATAAATATTTAATTTTTTTTAAAGATCATAACATTACCAAACCTGCTAATTTTAACTTTATTATTCTATGTGATAATAAATACATATATTTAATAATAAATATATAATATTTTTAAAATTATATATTATTGTAAATTTATTATTTTTATGTCGAAATTATTCATAGTAGATATTATTATTTAAATTTATTACTCAACGTGACAATAAATATGTAATATTTTTAAGTTATATATCTGAAAATTTTTTTATTTAAACATGATTTAAGATAGATATTATTATTTTAACTTATTTTAACTTATAACTCTACGTAATACTAGCATTTAAATTTGTAATATTGATTTGGATATAATATTGATTTTGACAGAATATATGATTTACTTATAAATAATATAATTGATGTGATTTATGTTGATTATAAACTAATTAGATTGTCAATAATTAGAATGAATTTGCATTTAATATAAATTTAGCGTAAATTGATATATAATAACAACTCTCTTTTATCATTGTTATATATTTTTATTCTCAAACACATAACACTACAAGCTAATTACAATGGTAAAAACGTGAAGAAATAATCGAGCTGCTTCTATTGAGGCAAGTTCTATTCCTAACATGAAGATCTGTCAAGAACCAACTGAAATTCTAAACAAGTACGTACTTTTTTTTTTGGTTTCTTGTATTATAAATTTATTCTGAATGGTCTTGTATAATTTTTTAATAATGAGTATATTTATTCACATCTTTGATTAAAAGAATAAAATAAAAATTATGTTGATTCTTTTAAAAAAAAGAAAAAAAAAGAAAAAAAGACAAATGCCGCTACTACTACCCCCTCCCCCATTCTTTCTCCAAAGGGGGACCAAACCCAACCCTAAAAAGTAAAAACCCCATTAGAGCAGAATAGCAGCTAGGCATCCTCACCATTATCGGCGCCGTCGTCGCATCTCCGCCAGCCGCAATCCCCACTGCTCAAGCTCCTTTCCTCCGTCGCAACATGACTCGCTTCGCAACTTGTATCTCTCTCATTCCTATTTCGCTGCACTGTCCCTGTTTTGCCGGTACCACTGCTCAAGCTCACCTCCTCCATTGTAATGCGTCTTGCATCGTAACTTATGTGGTGTCGCATCTCGTCTCCTCCGTCTCGTTCATCTGTCGCAGATCCCCCGTTCTGCCGCGCTTCCCCCTCCTCCTTCATTCAATTTCTTTGAGTATTCTTGTTTTTCTGAGTTAATTTCTTTGATTGTTGATTGTTGTTAACAGGAAGAATTGTTGATTGTTGTTTTTGTTGAGTTAATTACTATTGCTTTTTTTTTCAAATTTTGGAGTTTATTTTTTACTTTGATCTGAATTTTTGTGCTATTGATCTGAATCTCGGAGTTTTATTCTCAGTTAGTTGTACATATTCTTCATGTTAATTATATTTTTGTATTCTTTTATTTAAAACCTAAATGAACTTTGGTTTTTTCATAGTAAATAAAATGAGATTTTGACCCTACATGCAATGTTCTAATGTTATATAGTCCTTATTATTATGATGAATAATATATTTTGTCATGCATGGTCCAATATAAGCAGAGCATGCTATAAATTTTCTACCAATACCCATTTAAAATATACTTTGATTTTGGACCTTTGTTTTTGCATTTCCATCAAAATATATTTTATATCAAATTGACAGTACTAAGCCTAGTAGCCATTTATATATTATGGTTTTAGACCTTGGTTTAAACAGTAAGCACCTTCCATTGTAAGGAAACTGCTTCTTTAGACTAATTGTTTATAAAATATTTGAAGTTTATATACGTGAATCTTATAAGCAAAGAGCCCATATTTTTTAGCACTGCTATTCTGTTCCACAAATTATTCATGTGAATATTTTTTATGTTTTATTCAGCCTACAAATTGACCTCTTTTCTAAACAGGATAGCTTAGAAATTAAATAAGTAAAAAATTGTCATTTCATAACTATCTCATTATTATCTTTATTTTAACATTCTTGTTAACTTTTTTAATGTTACAGTGAACCCAATCCATCATTGAAGGACAAAGTGACTTTAGACTCATTAGCTAATTCTGTTGAGCAATTGACCCAAATAGTCCAATCTCTTGTTCAACGATTGGAAAATAATGTCAGCTCTCCCTATAAGGTGTTTAAGGTCTTTGGTTCCAATTCTAAGACTCTTAACCAACAAAGTAGTGCGTCGAATAATCCATTGTTGCTATGCTGTATTGAGAAGGCCAAGACAGATCTGTCCATTGCTAAAAAAAGGAGAACAGATTCACTTGCTCCAATCAATATTCCTGGATTAGAGCTACCTAGTGTGAGTACTAAGTAATAAGTAGTTTATTATTATTATTATTATTTCACTAATAATAGTTTTTTTTATATATTTAGTGGGTGCAAGTCTGTTTTAGACCAACAGCTTCAATGGGTTTGGACGATACTGAACTTGCAATTGCAGCATACTTGTATGGTAATCATTTGATGGATAAGTAAGTAAACTCAATTAGAATTTTATTTTTTAACGGTGTTGTTGATTTGTTTAGCTATTTTTATTTATGTTAAATTATCTTTGGCAGCTACGAGGAGGATATAGTATTTTCAGAGCTTACAGCTCATAGAGATGTATTCAGGAGCTTGATGCCAGGAAAGCCAATCGTTTCTCTTGTGCTAGACTTAGTAGCAAATATGATGAAGATAGAGTTGACCAGAGAAAATGGTTATTGATTTTTACCCAGAATTTTTGTGGTAAGTATATATGAGTGTATACTAAAATAATATTGGTAGTTGTTATTTGTATTGTGCATATAAACTAGTGGCTGAAATAATGTAGCTGTCAGAGAAGACAAAATTAGATCCCAACCGTTTGCCATCTTGTATCACATATGTTTATTTGGGCAAAGTTGACTGCTTAAAAAGAGTAAGTTTATATCATTTTAAATTCATATTAGCAAATATTGGCATAAAATAATTTTAATAACTAAAATGACTTTTTCTTTATTAGGTCTTTATCCCTGTATCTGAAACTACTGACGAAGGTCATGAACACTGGTACCTTGTAGTGATTGATTGTGTTAAAAGACAAATCATTTTGCTAGACTGATGATTGGAAAATTGACGGTTTAGAATTTCACAATAAATTCTCGTTGTAAAGTATAGTTTCTAAACCAAACAATAATCCTTTCATACAAAAATTTGTTTGTCATAAGTACAAACCCCTAAAATCTATAAACCGAAGTATTTAAACCTCAGGTCGTTCTCCCTAGGAATTGCAATAAAATGTCCTTGTTATTGGTTATGAGTTGCATATTTTTGGGGTTTTGATAAGAGACATGAAAGATAAATGGCAAGGAAGTAAACTAATAGCTACAAAGGTCTTGGCAAGGTTTGGTGGTCAAGGATCTCTATCCTAATCACTAACCACAACATGAGAATTGGCAACGATCAATCCCATTAAGTCATCCTCTAACTAGTAGTAAAGAAAAGTCAAATGAGCTATATCAATCCAAGTCCATAAGTCCTAGTTCTCCACCAATTCAATTAGTGAGATCTAGAGTTAATGGCTCACAATTATCAATTACTTGGACATTAGTAACTCAAGAGTTCCTAAGTTACCTTCCCAAGCCAAGAGGAACAAAATCTATACTAAAATCCAACCAAGCATTTTATCAAACACTTGGAAGGCATAAAAGGAAAGCATAGTGAAATTTCAAGAGAAGTAAATCTACACTACTCAATTGCAAGGAATTAAACAATAACAAATCAAATGAACAATAAAGGAATATGAAAACATAAATTGCATTAAAAGGAAAAGGAAAGAACAAAAGTGCATCAACATAAAAGTAGAGAATTACAAGTATTAAATGCTAAACTAGAGAGAAGAGATGTAGAAGAAGAAGAATTACAAAAGGAAAAGTAAATTAAAGCATGAAATTAACCTAGATCTAAGAAATTCTAATCTAGATCTAAAACCTAATCCTAATCCTAGAGAGAAGTGAGAGCTTCTCTCTCTAAAACTAACTTTCCCTCCAAAACTAATCTAAACTAAACTAATTATGACTAGGTGTGTAATGTGTGTCATTCCTCTTCAATCTTTGGGTTAAATAGCATCAGAAATGAGTTGAATTGGGCCCACAAGGCTTCTAAAATCGCTGGCCACGAGTTGTATTAAGTGAATCATGTGCAACCATCGGCGTGTACACGTACAGTGCACGTCTGCGCCCTTAAATGTGATGCAACTATGGCAAATCTTATATCATTTCGAAGCCCCGAATGTTAGCTTTCCAACGCAGCTAGAACCACATCATTTGGACCTCTGTAACTTAAGTTATGGTCGATTAAGTGCAAAGAGGTCGGCTTGATAGCTTTTGTGATTCCTTCATTTCTTCATGAGTTCTCCATTTCTACATGCTTTTCCTTCACCCCCTCAATCCAATCCTTGCCTCCTAAATTTGAAATCACTTAACAAACATATCAAGGCATCTAATAGAATCAAGGTGAATTAAATTTAGCTATTCTAAGACCTAAAAAGTATGTTTTCACTCTTAAGCACAATTAAAGGAGAATTTACAAAACCATGCTATTTCATTGGATTCATGGGAGAAAAGTTGATAAAACCCTCTAGATTTAACTCAATATAAACCCTAAAAATGGGGTTTATCATAGACCCATTACCCATTGAGAAACAGTTCAAGCGAAAGAGGACAACCTTGAAATTAGTAACTATATTTTCCTTTTTTTTGTTAATTATCTACATATATGATTAAAAAAGCAAACTCTAACATAGACACAAACAGGCCATTTATTTGGACGAGGTATTGGAAGACCGTTCATTCTATGACTTTGAGACCACTCCAAATCTGATTTCTTCACAGTTTGAATTTGAAGAGCCAGAAGGCCTTCCCACCCTCGAAGCTGGATCGTAAGATCGTATAATTAGTAGTTATTGATATGAAATTTATACAATTATATAATACTCTAATATAGCTTCCTCGATATGTAGGAGTGACGCGGGTGTATGGGTTACAAATTGGATGATAGCTTGTTTTGAAGATGATCATTTTAACATAAAGGTAATATTATGCATTAATCTTTTCCTTCGTTCTTTCTTTTATATTTAGGTAGTTAAGCCTAATGTGTAATTATTCAAATTTTATTAGATGGATGATGGGATTCGCATGAAGATTGCAATCTCACTCGTGTCAAAGAATCATAATATGATCAGCTATAGGGTCAAAAGAAATGCCATTGAAAATCTTAATAAGCTGTATGATAATCACCATCGTGATGATTATGAATTTCCACAATATTAGATTTACAACATAGGATATTTTTTATTATTTTCTTGTGGGCATATGAACCGTCTAGTGACATACGACATTATATTTTGTTTACGTTTGTGTTGGTATTTGTTTGCCGGATTATTTAATGTCTCCATTTGACTATGTATGAATTTATACTCTTTTGGTGATCGAAATTTAGTTCTTTTATACTCTTTTGGTGATTGTATAATTTAAATTGCAGTCCTTGCACACTGCAGTACAAGGTCCTGATAACTCAGCCCTTGAAGTACAAATAAGAATACAGGTGCCAAATGATTTCAAATGGGCTAATTCTTTATACTTTATTTCTTGACATTTTATATTATTGTGTTTACTAGAGGATGCATGAGTATGCTGAATATGGAAATGCTGCACATTGGCTGTATAAGGAAACTGGAAATCCTTTGTCATCAATAGACAGCATGGATGAACCTGAAATAGAAGAATCCTATTTCTCCAAGGATATAGAAGATGGGAATTCTTCAGATATTTTGTTAAGTAAATATAGGTCATTGAAGCCTGGACATCCAGCCCTCACGGTAGAAGGAAGTCACCTACTTGCTGATGTAATCATGAGGTACATAACACTACGTTGTGTTAAAAAGCTGACAATACTATTTGTGGCTTATGAATTTTCACCACCTTTTCACTGTTGAAAAGGATGAAAGAGAATTGTTAGTTGCTGTCATCTTTGGGCTTGCAGCTTCTGAAGCAGTAGCTGACAGAAGATCTTCTTTCCAGATTAAGCGATGGGAAGCTTATGCACAACAAATTGATGAGAAAGAGGAGGCCCGTGATGAAGATGATGATGGTGATGATGATGTTCAGTGGCAAACGAATACATCTATTTATGCTGCTCGTCAACGTATCCAAGAACAGTTAAGTGCTGTGACTGCTGATATGGTCATGCTCTCGAAAAATGAACCAGAGAAGAAGAAGAAGACAGAAAGCAAGGGTTCTGAGAATGGTGACACTAAACTATGCAATTGTGGACAGGGAAGTGAAAGCATATTTAAAGAAAGGTGTTGTAGCGAAGGAATTGCAGTCACATATTGCTGTATTTCCTGTATCTGCTCAGGAGAAGATGAATGCACTTCTTGAAGGATTATTTGATGGCGTCGAAAAGGGTTTGGAAAAGAAGCTACCAAGAGGAAGAATCACCTTGCTGCTGCAGTTGCTGGAGATGATGAGGGATCGCAGCTGTTATTGCTCAATGCTGTTGAGGAGTTCTGTTACAAGAAAGGTAGCAATGCGTTGAAGGAGGTTGCACTTATTCTGAAAGCCCTCTATGATGTTGATTTGGTGGAGGAAGAGCACGTCGTGTATTGGTATTCAAAGGGACTGAAGGGTGATAAGAAGGACTCTCAGATATAGAAGAATGCTCAACCATTCATTGATTGGCTTCAGAATGCTGAATCAAAATCGGAGGAAGAATGAGAAAAGTTTGTGCTCAGTTCAGAATATTGAAGATTATGATATCACGTTTACTTACTGTTATTGTCCTCAGTTTGTAGATTTTCTTTACTGTTGTGTCCTTTTATTTTGAATAAAGGGTCTTGTTTTGGCCCCTTGTGTGGTTGAAGTGTTGCTAGAGTTCATGTATGTGTCTGGATTATGCATGATGTTGTGTTCTAAGTATTATGGTTTTAGTTATATATTCATTATAAGGTATGTTTCTGATTATATGTGCCCGTAGATTACATGAATTTTGTTGGTAAGGAGGATGGTGATGTTGTGGCGACGGAGGGAGAGGCGTTTGGCCACTTCAACCGTTGAAACTATGTGGCCTATGCTCGAAGCTGCATACAACACTATTCTTTCTTCCATCTTTCTTTTTCTTTCTCTCTCTCACACACACTCACTCCTCAACTATCTATATTGTTCATATTTGTTAACTTGACTTTTAGTAGTTGAAAGAAGCCTTATAATCATACATGTTAAATGGTTAGGTGAGTAACTGATTGATTATTAACCTACACAAGAATATGCTTTTCAAATCCCATTGCATTCGATATTCATTTGCTTCTTTCTTATAGTTACTTTACAAGATGCACTTTGCTAAATTATGCAAAAGAATCTCAGCTTAACTTGTCACCATTGGATTGGGACACTAAAATATACATCGACTTATATAATCAGTCTTCACTCATAACTTGGCTTTCAAAACGGTAATCAAGGAGATCCGTGCCACCTCCTCACTGTTTCTTTGGTGAGGGTAACCAAGCTAATGCTCGTTTGCAGTTTCCACAGCCAAATGGTTTTCTCTCCTATTTCGATTCACTTCCTTCCGATGGTTAATCTCTTTCCTACAAAATATCAAATGCACACCATGAATATTTGGCTAAAATAATTCTTATAATTTCGTTCAGTATCACATGAAAAAGGTATTTAAACATTATCCAATTGCAGCAGTGGCCAAGTCTCATACCACTAAATGGGATTAACAACATAGATCAAATGGCATAACAATTATGTTCAAACCACAGAAAGAAAAATTCGCTTATGATCATCTAGATCTCCTCTAGCAAGAAAAAAATTTAAAGAAACAATATGTATATACTCGGCAACTAAATATGTCTGATCAAACATTCACAAACACACATGGCAATGAAGAAAGAGCTATAAACCTAAACTCAAGTCTTGACATCTACAGAAATATGCTGCAGCACTTCAACATTTTAACTGACTAACATACATAGTTTGCATAAAAAAAATGATCTGCAAGTATTTTATGTGCTGAAATGAGAAACCCAGCTTTAGTGATAGGTAGGAAAACAGAAATTAAAGTATAAACAAGTATTAGATAATAAGTTAACCTGAGACAATGCCATAGTGCATCATAATAAAGAAGACCAACAATTCTCCGCTTCCTCTCTCTATTGCGATCTCCACCGCGTTTAACCACTGGTAATTGCTTAATGCCCTTGGCTTCCATTAACTCCTTGGCCACAGCCAAACTGGTATTGGGATAACAAGTTAGAATTCCACGCTCTCGTCCACGATAGGTCATGCTCCGAGTACAAACAGAGGAAACTAAGCATGTATTTTCCTGTCAAATATTTAATTTGAAATATTATTTGAGACAAGACTAACCAACAGGTATTGTAGACAGTATAACTGGAATTTTTCAAGAATAAATCAATTGACATTTTTATCACAGTAGTATAACAGGAAGATCCAGGCATGAATTTCACTAATGTATTTGTTCATTACTGCATTTAAAACCCATTCATCAAAGCTTTAATATATCATCTTAGCAATTGTATCCCTACCGAACCAAAACATAGAAACCATTTGTTATGATTTTATTCTGAAATTGGAACCCTCACTTATTTTCTATTATCATATATTGTAAAAGGAAAGAACAGGGGGGAAAATATACTAATCCCAGAATAATTTGCACAATGATTTTTAAATATATAAAGAGAAGAAGCACTTTCTACACACATCCACAAATCCTGAATCCCTCATAGAAGTGTTACTAGACTTCTCGGGAAGACACCTTCTGATGTCACCATATGTCAGTATTCCTTCCAGAAAACCTTCTTGATTAACCACTAGCGCACAGTTCTGGTGGCCATCATGAATGCATTAGATTGCATCTTTCAGGGTTGCAGATGATTAAACCTTCAGATAGCTGTCAGACATGACCTGAGAAACCTGAAAAGAGCAATAATGACATTAATGAAGGCATAAAGTTGATGGACAAAAAAAAAAAAGGATCACATGTCAGCATTTTGCTGGAGAGTTAACAAGAGAAGGATTATTTTTATTGATTAAAAGCTTTTATCAACCTTAAGATTTTTGAGATGAAGTTCCTCGTCAATTGCTTCATGATCAGCAGCATCACCAACAACAGAGAGTTCTAAACCATCAGCAGCATTTGCCTGTCTCCAGTTACCTTCATTTTCATCAGCAGGTGAAACTGGAGAATATCCTTTAGGTGAGTTTCTTGTATCAGATTTGTTGTCAATTTCCTTCTTCCTGTTTGTCACAGAGGGAACCCATATTGCTAATCCAACAGCCCCCTAGGTACAAAGTTTACAGTAACACAGTACGACAACTGTAATCAATAAGAATTACAATAGGACAAAGTACTCCCTTTATAATAAAAATATTATGTAAAATCAATAAAATATTATGCCATAGAGAAACAATTTTCTTCTGCCTTGCTTTAACATAAGATACAGGGAAACAACCAATGAGAAAATGAGCATGTAAGAATATACCAAACATCTTCTCTTGTTCAGTCAAGGTAAAAGAATGCAGTTTGCAAATTTTTTATTTTGTTAAACATAAGAATAGGAGAACAGCAGAAAACTGCACATGTAACTAACTTGCAAGACATAAAATAAACATTAAAAAAAAGGAATTACTATTGATAGAACCAACTAACCTCTTCAGCTAACGCTTCATTGTTTTTCATTGCATTGAGCCAAAAAGCAGGTACTCCTTTTTCTACAAAACTAAATCAAAATGTTATCAGTGAATGAATTGAAATGCTATTTAAAGAAAAGGTGTGATCTTGTAATTAGTACCTTCATCCTCTTCAGCACCTGCAATTTTCTCCTCTACTATTCCTTCAACTTCAGTGACACTATTAACTATTTCAAAGTGCTGCATCCATTAAGAATTCAACAATTCGTCAAAATTAACAACTAATATCAAATCACATACATTAAACCAAATTACCCTAATTACAAAAATTACACCAATGCTATAATAATTCAAATCACATAAATCATAGGAGGGAATTACCGGAAGGGAGAAGCTGACGACAGTGATGAAGAATGAGGAAGATGGCAAAGAAGACAGCGAGAAAGACGGAACCAGGAAGAAGGCGAGCTCTCTGGAACCAGGAGGAAGGCCACGATGACCTCGATTGCAAGACAAGAGAGGAGAGAGGGAGAGATCTTGCGTGCGACGCACAGTGAGACAGATGAGAGAGATCGAGCTCCAGCGAGAGAGAAAGAGATAGAGAGAGACAATAGGAAGAGGAGAGCAGAAGATGAAGAATACTGGAAAAGGCGTGATTCAACGAACGGGTTTCTGAACCAGATGATGAACAATTTTGATTTTTTGTTTTTTTAATATGTTTTTGTTTTTGTTGTTTAAATTATTTGAAATTATAAAATTAGAATTAATTGAATTTTAAAATTTAATTAATTTAAAAGGGTATTTTTGTCTAATCAAATAAAGGAAGAATGTTTAAGACTTTTTATAAAATTAAATAAAAAATATATTTTTATTTTTATTTAATTAAAAGAGTGTATTAGTAAAAGTGGTGATATATTAAATGTTAATGTGAAAAATAAATTTCACGTAACTTGTTACTACTTGTCCATATTTTTAATGTATCAGTACGTATGAATTTATTATCCTACCGTAGCAAACACGGATACTAACAAACAGAATCATTTACTTCTTCAACAAAAATACGGTTTTGCATTTTAACTATACTCACCACGTCGAGCCCGACTGGAATGGATGTTAACGCGTTTTGCAGTTTCATTTATCTTAAATACTAGTACTTCACAACGAACATCCTTAGTTACATTAATCAACCATAAGAGTAACTATTTCTGTTCTATTCTATCTATGCATTAACACAAACAAACCCCCAACATGCAAACCAACTTTAAACTCCTTTTTTCCTTTTATTACTACTCCCTCCCAACAAGGTGAACAAACTATATACACTCTCTTCAATAATTCCCTTTAGTTTCTCCAAATCCGGAACAATTCTATCTCTTTTACCATCCTGTATACACCATAGGCATATCTGCATGAATAGTTTAATACTGCTATATCTTAAGCTTTTTTGAATTTCTGAGTATTAATTCATTCATAAAATTAATTACTATTCATGTATTGTAGAGTATCGTATTCAATTCTGAGTATTGGAATTTACGAAACATAACAATGTCTTCACGTCCACTTCTCCACCACCTTTCTCTTCTGCTTCTTCTTCTCTTCTTGTTCCTCTTAAGCCACACAAATTGTTACTCACCCTATGTTAACTACCTCATTGATTGTGGCGCCTACAACCACACACACCTCAACGATGGCAGAACCTTCAAATCCGATCGTCAAACCACGTCCCTCCTATCCACAACAGAAGACATCCAAGCTTCAAATCACTCACCAATCGCCATAACCATGCCTTCTTCTGTTCCTCCATCATCACTTCCATTGTTTCAAACCGCTAGAATCTTCGCAGACGAATCCACATACACCTTCTACATCTCCCGAACCGGCGGTCGAATCTGGATCCGTCTTTACTTCTACGCTCTCCCTCACCCTTCCTATGATCTCGCAACCGCTTCATTCTCCGTCCACACCAACCACTTTGTTCTGCTCCATGAATTCTCTCCCAGAAACAACGACAATCTTGTTTTCAAGGAGTATCTCGTTACCGTCTTTGAGAACAGATTCTCTCTCAAGTTCAAGCCCATAAAGAACTCATTCGCATTCATCAACGCAATAGAGGTTGTCTCCGCCCCTGACACGCTCATCTCCGACTCCGCCACCGCCGTTTCGCCTCACGGAGAATTCAAAGGACTACAGCAATCTGAGTTCCAAGTACTGTACCGCGTTAACGTCGGCGGCGCAATCATAGCCCCTAACAATGACACCTTAACAAGAACATGGGAGCCTGATGATACTTATAATGCAAATCCAAATGGCTCTGTAAACGTTGCTGTTCCTTACAAAGGAATCAAATACCCTGAATTCGGTGGAGCAGATTTGATTGCTCCTAGCTTCGTTTACGCAACGGCGGTGCAGATTAAAGATCATAAAGACATGCAGTTTCAAAGCAAGGTGAATCTAAGTTGGATGATGAACGTGGAGAATAGCTACTCTTATTTGATAAGGTTGCATTTCTGCGACATTGTAAGCAAGAGTCTCAACCAATTGGTCTTCAGTGTCTACATCAATGGTATGGTTGGTGTGCCTGATTTGGACCTTTCTTCTCAAACCAGAGATCTAGCCACAGCGTATTACCAAGACTTTGTCCTTAACGCTTCCGCCGTCGAAAACGGTTTCATCTTCGTTCAGTTGGAACCCGAGGATCTCCAGCAGGGGACAAGCAACGCGATCTTGAACGGAATCGAGATCATGAAGATGATCAACTCGGCAAATAGCTTCGACGGTTTGTTCTCCGTCGATGGAGATTACAAAGAGCAGAGTTTTCCGCCCAACGCGGAGATGAGGACGTTAGCTTTTGTTGGATTGGTATTGGCATTAATAGGCCTAGTGTTGCTATTAATGACATGTGTTCAAATGAGTAAATCGACTAAAAGCTGGGAAGTGCAAGCAGGCTTCACTTGGTGGATGATCCATCCATTCTATTCAAGATCGTTTTCCAGAGTTCGCTCTCCAAGAAAAGGGCCTAAAAGGTTCTTTCATCTCAGCGAATTACAACGCGCCACCAACAACTTCGAGGAAAGTAGAGTGATTGGTGTTGGAGGCTACGGTAAGGTGTATCTTGGAAGATTGAAAGAAGACAACATGAATGTGGCTATTAAGCGAGCCAATGGCGGTTCAGGACAAGGCTTAAAGGAATTCAGGACCGAGCTAGACATGCTCTCTGAGCTGCGCCACCGCCACCTTGTGTCGCTAATAGGCTACTGCGATGAGAACTCGGAAATGATCCTTGTTTATGAGTACATGGCTAATGGCTCGTTTCGCTCTCACCTCTACGGTGCCAACCTCCGTCCCCTCTCTTGGAAACAGAGGCTCGAGATTTGCATCGGTGCCGCTCGCGGATTGTACTATCTCCACACCGGCGCAGCGCAGAGTATCATTCACCGCGATGTCAAGACTACAAACATCCTCTTAGATGAAAACTACGTCGCGAAGGTTTCGGATTTCGGATTGTCGAAAACCGTCCCTAACAAAGCTTATGTTAGCACTGCAGTGAAGGGGAGTTTTGGATATCTTGATCCCGAGTACTTCAGAAAGCTGAAATTGACACAGAAATCTGACGTGTATTCTTTTGGTGTGGTGCTTCTTGAGGCTCTGTGTGGAAGGCCGGTTATATGGACTTGTCCGAATTCGACGCAACAAGTTAGCTTGGTTGATTGGGTAATGGAACGTTGCAAGAGAGGCATGGTTCATGAGGTAGTTGATCCCTCCATTCTTGAGAGTATAAACCCTAAATCCCTAAAAATGTTTGTGGGAGCTGCTAAGAGGTGTTTGGAGGATCATGGTGCTGATAGGCCTAGCATTGGTGATGTGTTATGGCATTTGGAATGTGCTTTGCAATTACAAGAAGGTGCATTACATGTTGATGCACCAGAATATAATTTGAGCGGGAAGAATTTAACTTGTTCTCAACAAGGAGGGCAAAATGGAAATTGTGATGTGGTGGATAATGATATTGATAATGCAGATAATTTGGGTGACATCAAAGATGCTAATGCTGCTTTGTTTTCTCAGATAGCTAACCTTCAAGGGAGGTAACATAGGGATTTGCAAAGGTTTCAAGAGTATAATTTATACAAGTCATTTGGAGTAATATTTAGACATCAAATAGTGATGGAATAATAGAAAATGTTGAGTAACTAACTCTTGATTTTATAGAGAGATCCTATTAATCTCAGTGATATCAAGTGATATCAAATGTAATAGGCCTATGTAAAAATTATTTATGTTTATTGTTTAGCTTAGTCTATTTTTTAAACAAATTTAGGATGATACATCCTATTAGGTAAATATTTTATAATCAAGAATTATGATAAAAAAAATAACAATTGCAAATATTTAGAAATGGTTCGAAATCTAATACCTAAAAGTAAAATATAATTTTTTTTACGAATATTAGTTTTACGTGCATTAAAATCTCTACTCTGTCAATGATGAAGAAAAAGAAGGGTTTCCGGAATCAATAACCAACAAGGAAACAAGAATAAATTTACTTACTAAATTTAAATCAAACAATACTTTAAGAAATCCAAAGTATTTGCGGTGCAAGGTATACTCTACAGAATTCTAAAATAAAAGTTAAAAATAACAAAAGATAATAACTTGATAAAATGCAACTAAAATAACAAGTTTTTGCATAAAGAAAAATACAAAATTGAAAAGAAAAACATGTGGAAGGAAACTTACACAGAGAACTAGCTTAGACAAGTCACAAAAAATCGTTAGAATGTGTGAGAGAATAAGTGTGTTTTTGAGTGAGAATTTTCAATTTTTTGGTCGTTGCTTACCACTCTGTTTATAAACATTTTCAGCCAATCTTGCCATATGTCGACTTTGGAGCAAACCAAAAATAATTGTTCACGCCAAATGCAGACCAGGTAACTGTCTTGCACACCAAGTTCACCAATTTTCTTAAACAATTTCACCTTTGTAGAGATGATCACCATCGAAACTTCTTCGATCGAACGCCTCATTTTTGAGATCGCTTTCTAGGCTAAAAAATTTTTCCTAGGATCATCATCATTGTCGAGGCTTTATTTTGAGGCAGGATGATCGATTCTTTGCCACAATTAATTTTGTTTTAAATAAATTCATGATACTCTTTAACTTTTCAAGTAACTGTCATTATCATCATGACTCCATTAAATATGTACACGTCCTTCCACGTTCCATCAATCTTTTTGCACCTCTTCTATTTCTCAAATTTCATCTTCAAGACACACTTATAAAACTCAAACGTTATTTTTCTTCTCTCCATTCCAAATTTCACCCTTCCAGAACCCTCTTCTTTCTTTGAAGTAACGTCTTTGTCATTGTTGACATTACTGTCATTGTCGTCTTCCAAGCTTCGAGCTTTCAGCATTTACATCGAATACTTTAATTTGGTATGCCTTTCACTATTTATAGCAACAACTTATACTTTTCTTTTTCATTAGCTTTCTTTAACTTCTGCAACTAACAATCATGACTGTTTCCAAAAAAAAAAATGACTTTTTAATTCTCTTCTTTTATCCTAAAAAATCTCTTCATGGACTTCACTAAGGACAATCAAAGCTTTAGATTTGCTTAAGCATCTCATGACATTCCCATCAATGCTCTTTTTGTACAACTCATCTCCAAATATCACAAAATTCATCGACTGCAGTTTTAATTTTCGATTAGGCTATGTATTGATGTTCTCCAATTATCATGATCCCATTTGTTTATAACCATTACCTCTCTTTCTCTAATTGGTACAAGAATTTATTGTACCTTTGCCAATTTTTCCAGAAAGTACTGGGAGAGATTCTATACTTTGAAATAACTTAAGCTACTCATTTGCTTCTTCATTTAAAATCCTTGGGATAGGGTCAAGGACACTTATCGAAATGATACCAATAATTTCCATATTGTCGAAAAGTATTTTTCCAACACTTCATTTGCACATTTAAACTTTTTCGACAACTATTTTAACACTAATCAGGAATCTCCTAAGATTTCAACATCTTGTGCCCCTTTGTTAATCAAGATCTTTAAACTTAGTATTAACGCTTCATATTCAGCCAAATTATTAGGACATGGATACTTCAGAGAAAACAAAAACTTTGATGAAATATCATCTGGAGATATAATTAAAATAACAATACCAGCATCATCTTTGTGTTTTTGACCCATCGAAGAATAACTTCTATGGCTTAACCTTGATATAATTTTTTCTCTGGCCATTCAGATTGTGTAACACCCTCACCACCAAAATGTCACGCTTCCGGCTGCGCCACTCTGATAGTGAGGATAGTACGACTACTCATCTATATATAACTATAATAAGTAGAAGTCCTTACCTGAAATTCTTAGTGACTTTTCTTTGAAAAAAATTGGTATGTATTTTTTTATACACTTTATTTTCTTCTAAAAATAAATCACATTGATATACATAAATACATCATAATTCATGACCGCACTTCATATTTACAGTAGTTTATACAAATAATATATAAACATATATAATTACAACTCCTATTCCTCTTTCAAAAGATATAACAATAACAAAGGCGATGGAACATCTAAGAAAACAAATAAAGCACGCCCAATATTCCGCAAACTCTTTTGAAGGCTTTGTCATCTGTTTCTTGAAAAATATGGGATATAGAGGGGTGAGAACCAAACCACACGGTCTTCAGTAGGAAGAGGGAATGCCACAAATGTAATAGAAATAAATACACCTAGTGAACACATATCTCGAAAAAGTTTATCTTTATAAAAGCTTGCATTCTTTATTCTTTTATTTTTAAATCATATATACAATTGTATATCTTAATATTTCTTAACCATACTGGAAAAGCAAAATAAATCTTTAAATGTTTTCTTCAAAGCTCAAAGACACACCTAAGGATTTTCTACCCAATAGACAATCATCTCTCTTTTCTATTCATTCAACATATAAACCAAAGTCTAAGGACAATACCGAGTTCAATCCACCTCAACCTCCATTACCTCCGTGCACTAGCAATCACAATCATGTCAAACAATTAAATCACACAAGCAAGCACATATATAAAGCACATAACACATCACATAATCAGATAAATCACATAAGCACAACACAACAATACAATGTACACCAAAATAATTCAATCAAATGCATATGATGTATGCCTTTCCTATTGGTCGTGAGCTCACGTGTCGGTTAAATTGTCGGACCCAATACATCCGGTAGCTAACCCAGATATCGTCTTTCTATCGTGCATTTCCAAAAGAAAAATATCTCATGCATATATAAACTGGTCTCGTAGGAAAGTGCTCTGTCACCTTCTCTTGGGGGCTAGCTAATCCAAGGATTGTGTGCCCGACCACCCTTACGATAAGAAGGAATAAAGACGGGACAAAACCACCATTCTTGCTAGGTGCAGGTGTCTCATCAGTAACGCAAGCAGGACAAAACTCACGTCCTTACCAATCAGTAATCACATTTCAACCATAATCATGCAAGCGGGACAAAACCACATCCTTGCCAATACCATCATCAACCAAAATTATTATCATGATCATAATCATTAGCAATTGTATCATCAATAATGCAATCATCATCATAAATCATAAGTTACTGCATATATCTCAACTTAACCATAGTTCTTATCATAAGTCTCATATCACTCTCACTTTGTTGCAAGCCTCGCATTAAGTCTCATTTCTCATAATCAATCTAATAACAAATATAATTCTCATCATGACTATCAACACAACTCTACTTCCTACTCCGCATGTTTTAATATCCACCGAGTTAGGCTTAAGCTGTTACATATGGCTTAGAGGTTTGAGGCGTCTAATAATATAATACCCTAAACTCAAGGTTGCAAACTAACTCAAATATAACATAATTATTTATAACCTACCTCAAACTAACTCAAACACATCATATTTTCCTCATTCAATCTCATCCAATCATTGCTCAATTATTCACTTTATGGGTAACAATCTAAACTCTCGCAATCCTCAAGTTCAATTTAGAATATAGCTAAAGGTCCTTAATATTTATCTTATAGCTCTTGAAAACTACAACTTTGTAATCATATTCTTTAAATAACTCTCTTTTCCTCAACTCTTATATTTAATTCCATTTAAAACTCATCTAACACTTCCTATTTTTAACTCTTGAGTTGATAATTAATTAGTTTTTTAAATTTTTAATTAATTAAATCTCTATTCAAGTTAACTTCAATTACTTACTTATTCTTTTCATTGTTAATCAAGTAAGTTAATTCACAATTTACCACGACCATCAAACTCAACTTTTTGTTTAACCTTAAATAATCAAATTTATTACTTTAAATTCGCTAAAGCGCTCCAAAACATAATTCTTTTATAGAAATTACTTAGTTAGCCTCCAAGATAAAGTCTTATATTTTTATTTGGGTCATTCTACGGTACAAATGCAGATATTTCCTCTGTTTTACTACCAGATTGACAGGTGGAAATTGGTGTTAGGGCTTGTCTGGTGTGATGGTAGTTGTGGCTGAGCCAAAACTGTCTGTTGCTACTATTAGTTGGTGGATTTATAGATTGGGCTTTGGCAGCATTAGGATTGGGTATCTCAAATAATGAATTGGACCTTAAATGTTTGAATTTGTTAATAGAAAAAAAGAAGAAGCAGTCTATGTTCAACAATTAGCAGTAACAATTTATTTTAATCCCTTCATGTATGTCAATTTATTTGTTTAATACCATCTAATTCCTTTAATATTTATCTGGTTTGGAACAATTTATTTTGATTTTGAAAAATCGAAATGATTTAAAACAATTCATTTTAAATTCATTTTAAAATAGCAAAATTTATATAACATTTAATTTAAGTTGTAAAAAAATTTAAAGTTTGAAACACAAGGATGCAAAAATTAATATCCAAAATTTATATATAGCTTGCAATGATCTTTTCTTTGTAAGCTTCTAAGAGAGTAATTTTCAAAACTATTTTCTAAAATTATAAAGTTAGCATTTCATACCAATAATTTAAAAATTTATTATATTAAAATTATAATTATAAAAATAAAAATAAGTTTTAAAATTTTAAACCCATTATTGAACACATGACCCTTCAAATACTATCCACAACATCAACCCCATCAGATCAAGCTTCTCTACAATGAAATACAAATACATCAGCCATGGGCATAAAGGTCCAGTGACCCATTAAGACATTTGGCCCATTCCGGTTACACTAATCCTTATAAAGAATGCCCCCAACACTATACTGATTAGACTCAGCTGCCGGAGGATCTTCGTCGCTACTGCTATAGAGTCTGTTGATTGAGGCATTGTTGTTGGAGTGGATACACGCATTACAATTGGGTGGTGTAGCAGTCATCGATCCTTGCCTATTGCCGATGACATCTTCACTGCTTGCCTTTGTTGGTTCTCTCTCCAACTGCGTTTGCCGAAGAGAATACGATGCTATTTCTCTGAACTGTTGGACCTTCTCGCTGAATCATCGGTCACCGTTCTGCTCACTGTCCATGACCGCGAGTGTCTTGTTCCTTGAGCTCGCTGCTCGTCGTCTTTTTTTTGTCTTCTCAACCACGCTTCCACTGCCATCGCGGTCAGTTGCTTTTGTCGTCATTTGGATGTACCTCTGCTGAGTAGCGCTTCTGCCGCTGGCTGTCGCCTCGTCGCCGTCCTCCATCACTTTGAATCACCTTGGGTCATAACAACAATTATTAAGCACACTGGTGCGCAAAATAAGAACTCGCACAACTGAACCAGCAAGTGCACTAGGTCGTCCAAGTAATACCTGAGGTGAGTCAGGGTCGATCTCACAGATATTGTTGGTTTGAATCAAGTTATGGACACCTAGTAGATCTTAGTCAGGCGATTAGAAAAGATAGTTTGTTGAGAGAAATGCATAAAACAAGAATAGGGATAAAATTACTTAATTTGAGTGAAACCAGTGATAAGAGAATGGTTGAGGATTCGAAGATGCATCATTCTTCTGGATCAACCTTTCCTACTGTCTTCTCCAACTGTGAGTGATTCCTTTCATGGTAGGCTGTAAGTGATCAACGCCGGTTCAATGGCCGCCAATCTTCCTCCTTCAGTCGAACGCCAGGTTTAGTGTGCGCCCAATCCTGAATAAGGGTGAAGCTCCTGCAGTTCATCCCCTTGATGATCCTACTCAAAACACCACAGACAAGGTCGAATCTTCTGGATCAGAGAATGCTGCAACTTTGATTCTAGCCTCTACCACAAAGACCCTAATCTCCCCATACCTCGGCTGAACTAGTGTTTCGAGAAGTCCCCAACGAAGTTGTGGATTAGCCGTCTAAGAGATGTATAATCAAGTTCGTGGTTCAATGATCTCCAGTCAAGGACTCATACTGAACCCATGTAGAATGAGGATAATTGTCACGGATAATCTCATTCATAAGGTTAAAGAATGAAGATACATCTTAGAATAGACTCACACACGAATTGAATAGAACAGTAGTGCTTTTATTAATGCATGAAAATCAGCAGAGCTCCTAACTTTAACCTAGGAGGTTTAGTGGCTCATACTGTATAAAGAAATAATACAATTTGAAAATATGGCATAAAAGTCCTGAACAAGGGTGATCCTTGTTCTATATATACTAATCTAATGACTAAGGATTACATAAGAAGGGTAAAACAATTTTTTAGTGCGAAAATCCACTTCTGGAGCCCATTTGGTGAGTGTTTGGCCTGAGCTTAACTGTCTCCCATGAGCTAGGGTTCCTTAGGGGCGTTGAACGCTGGCTAGGGATCCCCTTTTAGGTGTTGGACGCTAGGAATGGGGCAGGTGGCTGAAGTTGAATGCCAGTTTTGGGCTTTCATTTTCGAAGAAAAATATAGACTATTATATATTTCTGGAAAGCCCTGGATGTTAGCTTTTCATAGCCATTGAGAGCGCGCCATTTAGGCTTATGTAGCTCCAGAAAAGCTCTTTCGAGTGAATGGAAGTTAGATCCTAACAGCATTTGCAGTGCTTTTTTTGTCTCTGAATCAGACTTTTGCTCAAGCTCCTCAATTTTAGCAAAAAAATATCTGAAATTACCATAAAACATACAAACTAAAAGTAGAATCCAAAAATATTAATTTTGTACTGTAACACCCTACCACACAAAGCTTTACACCTAGGATGTAAAACAGAGGCAGCAAGGCACTACGACCTCTAAAATAAAATACATACGTATAATAGCAGAAAGAATATAATAAACTAGGAGCCTTGAAAAACGGGTAAACAAATTTCACAAAATAAAAAAAAGTGCATGCTCGAGGAAAGAATTTGTACGTGCCCAGTCACCCTTACAATGTAGGGTCAATAGAGTATCGAGATTCAACCTGGAACACGTGGTGGCGAGCCACGGTTCTGTTACCCAGGGAAACTCGTATTTTAGATATCATTCATAAGCCATTTCATATTTATAATCATTATTTAATCATTTATCAAGTCTTGGCATCATAACTTCACTTACATTCACATCTCTTCCTTATAAATCATCATATTTTACCTCTTTCTTCATTCCTAGGTTATCTTATTTTCCTAGCTTCAATTATCTACTGGACTCAGTACTATATCCTAAGTCTAAAAGGGAAGGAAACTGGAGGTTTATGAGTGAAAATCTAATTTAAACAGCCAAAATCCAGTTTGCAGCAAATAGAGGCCACACGTACGCGTGGGTCATGCGTACGCGTGATCATGCGCATTGGCCTCTCACGCGCACGCATGGCTGCTCGTGCATGCGTCGTTGAAATGCCATGCCACGCGTATGCGTGAGCCACGCGTACGCATGGATATGCGTTTTTCAAAAGTTGGCAGAATTCCCAGAAAGTTGCATAACCAGTTTTTGAACCCTGTATAACACAGTTTTATGCACCAATTTTCCATCGTCCATAACTTTTCCTACAAATTTTTTTTCACGAAGTTGATATCGTTTAAAAGTTTGCAAAACCATCTTTCATTTAAAACAAACCACATTTCCATCCAATATTTGAAGGGCAAGTTTTGGACTTTCAAAGTTCACCAAAAATCACTTCTTACCAAAAAACATCCAAACCTCATTTTCACCACATTCATAATCCTTACCTACCTGCATGTTATTAACATATCCAATCCCAATTCATCAACAACCACTTCAAACTACGTTTAGCTAATCCAACAAGCCATAACCACCAATTTGTATCAACATATATCACATATATGAGTAACCCTTCACATATATCAATCCATTAACACATTTATCAACCCTTCACATATATTAATCCATCAACACATTTATCAACCGTTCACATATATTAATCCATCAACACATATATCAACTCTTTATTAACAAACACCAACAAAAATCCATTAATATATACCAACATCAAAAGCAACCCATCATTAACAAGTCCAAGAGCACACATTCAATAACTTCAGCAACTCATAAATTCCATCACATGTTCATCCACAATGTATTCAACAACTTCAAAAGACTAATCATTTAATGCAATTAACCAATTCAACTTAACCTATGGATCTTCTAGCCTAAGTTTTCACAATGCCTTAAATGTTAAACGCATGAAACCTAAACCATACCTTGGCCGATCACTTTATTCCACCCAAGGCAGCCTCACAAGCTAGAACCCAGCCCCTCCAAGCTCAAATAAACCAACCACAAACCGAGCCTTGGTCACCAATAAGCTTCCAAATACTCACTTTTCAATTTCAATGCATATATATGACTCAATTCACCCCTAATTCTCACACACAAACACACACACACACGCACGCACGCACGCACGTACGCACGCACACACACACACACACACACACACACACACACACACACACACACACATATATATATATATATATATATATATATGTCCAAATTCAGATTTTTCATCGAGAAATCAGAATTGACTAGGGTTTAGGTGATCCTTACCACACCAATATGCGTAGTAACTCAAACTCAATAAGCTCCGGAAGCTAAATCGAACCTAAAACACCGAATTTGGCAAGATTTCATCACAAAAGCTCAATTTCACAAATAGAAAGGGGGAATGAGAATCTGAAATGAAATTGAGGTTTACCTATGAAATTGATCCAATAGAAACGTAGAGTTCGATGCGCTGGATGCGTGGCCGCGAACGGTGCGGCAATCGGGGCTCGAACGGAGAAGTTACGGCGTTTGGAAATTGAAACAAGGGTTTCGTACCCTTCTCTTCTTCTCCCTGCGTCTAACACCACTTCTGTTGTGTTCTTAGAGGAGAAAATGAGCTTTAGCTCATTTATATGCTGGGCTGGTTGGGCCCACGGGCCCGGTTTGGGCCTGGTTCAACCGGTTCGGCCCATCTGGTCCAATTTTGGGCCAAAATTTTTAAAATTGGTATCGAAATTTTCGTTGTAAAGAGCTCTATCCTATTTTGATATTAGTTTTATATTTTTATTTTTCCTAATTAAAATCCAATCTATTGACTAATTATTTACCGAATTTAGCGAGGTTTACATCCTATCCACCTAATTAGGAATTTTGCCCTCAAAATTCAGATTCAGTTATCTGAAAAGAGGTGTGGGTAGTCTTTCGGCATATCCCGAGTTTCTTGAAGCTAACCTCATCACTTGAAGCGTCCATCCCCTTTTATTTAAGCTGACTTAGGTTGTAAGACATGCATTTGTTTTAGAAGTGGGTTTCAAGAGTTACGAAGTGTGGAGTGTACGTTGAATAGGTTCGAAAGGTACAGAAGAAAAACTATTTGGCACGCCACTGACCATCAATACTCTTCAATAGTTGAAATGGGCTAACTTAGCGAGGTTTAACTTCTTAGTTTTTGATTAGTCGTCCGATTCTAGTTTGTTGAAGTAATACTCAGAAATAGGTATCTTCTTCCTTCCAACTTGAGAAGTCTTCTTCTTAGATTTGCCTATCTCGTTTGTCGGCTTTCATAATGAGAATCTCAACCAAATTTGCGTAACTTTTTCTCTGTGTCTTAGCTATCAAATTCAGGAATTAAGACGTTCGATGTTCCAGTTTCCTATTAATTCAGAGGTGTTTAGCATACTGTGGAGTCTCACCTTCTCCCTGATGTATAGTCTCGTTGATATCCCAAATAAGTATTTGCTCCGATGGGCAAAACGGACTTGATCACTTGATCCACAAGTTCCTAATAGCATCACCTTTCGTCCTAGACTTTGACAACCTATTACGAAATCGATAGCTATTCCCTTTTATCTTTAATATAGAACCTTCAACGGTTGTGGCATTTCGAACGGCTTCTGGTGGTTTCTCATTTCTTTCTCATACGTCAAACTTGTAATCACATAGATTTCCACTTTGTTCTTCACTTCTGTCTTGCTCAAAATATCTTCTTGGATATGTGGTAAGTTTTAGAAATCTTAAGGTAAATTCGAAAATCCTCTCTTGTAAGCTTCGAACAATAGTTTCTTATTTCAACTTCCGACCTCGACACATAACCCTCTCTTGATATCTTCTTGATTCAACTGGCTTCAGCACTCTTAGTAGCTCCTTATCACCATTATTGCACTCCTTAAGTCCTTGACTCTATGATTTCTATTTCGGCATTAGGCATATAAATCTCTTCTTAGTTCCCTTTTGTTTACCAGACTTTGACATCCTCGGTAGATCTTTATCGTCTTCTTACGCTTCCTGCATTTCGTCCTTGCTACGTTTTAAGACCGTAATAGATTTAGTTTGACTACTTTAGCTATACCCTTGATATCCAATTTAAAGTTCCAACTTACCTAGCGTTCCTTCCTCCGAAATTTATATCCAAGCATTTCCCTAGAAACTTCTTACTCAGGGCGTCTGTTACCACTTCACGATGTTGTATTTACACGTATCCTAAACCCCTCTGGTAATGTATCGCACATTCTAAGTTGTTAAATAAGTTCGGGTATCCTGATTACTGGATTTGAGGTTAATCCTTCTCTTGGAGTTTGAAAGCTCTCTTCATATTTGGGTATCCACGTAATTGGTGTATTTCTAGCGCGTTTGATGAGACGCAGAAGCTGGTGAATTAAAAATTATTAAAATGGTTACGTTGCAAGTATAGTTCTTAACTCACCAAAAATCTGCCTATCAATTTAGAAATATGTCACAGAGAATTAAATTAAAAATTACTGGGAGTTTTAAGTCCCAGGTCGTCTCCCAACGAGTTGCAGAAAAGTGTGCTATCTTATTAATCAGATGTTCCAAGAAGTTGAGCTAAGTAAATTGGGATGTAAATTGAGGAAAGTTAAATAATATGAATAAAAGCCTTGACTGGGAGTTGATTGGTTGGAATTTCTATTATTGGTGGAGTGAATGTAAGATTAATTTATAATTAATGGTTGTTCTGTTTGGTTATCCTTTACCAAGTAAGGGAAAGTCAAACAAGCTGGAATGCCAGATCTGTTCACAAGTTGCAACCCACTTAGTTCAAAGGGATTGGCGTTGGTGACAGGATAGCAATCCAACATTTAACCCAATTACAAATTTCTCTTTAATCCTTCCAACTCAAGAGTTCCTTTTAATCAACTCCCCATCAAGTAAGGAAACTACTCACGCATTGTAAATAAAGAATCCATAGCATATGAAAGGGAATTAAAAGAAGACATGATTATTGGAATTGAAATTAAATTAAAAAGAAATAATCCTTGCATTAAATAATCATAAAAGTATTCAAATAACAAAATTGAACAAAACAAGGAACATGGAAGAATAGAACCAAGTTGAGAAAACGAACTAGAATGACGAAGTCTTGATGAGGGAATAACTCTTCTCAATGTTCCAATGTTAAGACCAATTGAAAATTAAAATTCTAAAACCAAGAGAGAAAAACCTAAGAGAGTAAAAACTCGATCTGCAACTGTCTCTGAATGAATGTGTTAATTGTTTCTGCATGTTCTCTGACTCTTGTCTGCTGTTCCGGGCCTAAAACTGGGTCGAAATAGGGCCCAAAATCGCCCCCAACGAATTCTATAGATTATGCAGATCGCACATGTCACGCGATCGCGTCATCCATGCGGACGCGTCATTGGCGTTTTTCCTCGCCACGCGTTTGCGTCGTCCATGCTACCGCGTCGCCAGAACTTTTCCAATTCGCGTGGCCGCGTGAGCCATGCGGCCGCGTCACTGAAATTTGCTCTCCTTCGCGCTGTCACGTGAGCCATGCGACCGCGTCACTTCTCGCTGGTTATCTCCTCAAATTCTTGTGTTTCTTCCATTTTTTGCTAGCTTCCTTTCCAATCTCCAACTTATTCATGCCCTATAAAGTCTGAAACACTTAACACACAGATCACGGCATCGAATGGAATAAAGGAGAATTAAAAATAAATAATTAAAGTCTCTAGGAAGTAGTTTTCAAACATGTAATAAATTCAGGAAGGAAATCTAAATGCATGCTAATTTAATGAATAAGTGGGTAAGGATCATGATAAAACCACACAATTAAACACAATATAAACCATAAAATAGTGGTTTATCAGTGTTAAACTAATCATAAGCTTTGTGGTCGGCAAGAATTTAAAGCTCGAAAACTCTTTTTGATGGCGCACGCTTACATGCTTCATCCTTCGTGTCCCAAAAGTCTTGCTCTTAAGGAATCAACATCTCAATAATTACAGCTATAATTTATACGTGATACTAATATGGGCTCGAGTTAATTTTCAAAAGGATATTAAGCTTGAAAAATGAATGAGCAATAAAAAAGGTCAGAAAGAAAATCTTGTATACGATTAATCAGGATTATACCGAAATGATGGAATGCACAAGGGAAGGAACCTAGGTGCATCTCAAGAAAAGAGTTCAAATTAAAGACCTTTGGTAGAAAGAACAGAGCGTACAGAGTCAAAGAAGTCTCAGCTGATTCTGAAGAACATGGTTTGCGAATAAGGGCAACTCTAATCATAGCGAGCATACAAGATTCAAGGATTACGTGTTTATACCAAGACAAGCTCAGACTCATCCTGGAAGAAACAAAATTAATGCACATAAGGAGTAAAGTTAGAAAGATAGTCAAGCCATTTAGGAAGAGCTCCGGATAGAATGTCAATGTAGGTTTCAAAAGAAGGATTAGATCGAGTCGCGAAGGTTCGTTAGCACACTCTCTCTGCATAAAGCTTTCTGCCGTTCTCTTCCTTCTTCTCCGGCATAACCGGCACTTCCCACAAGGAAATAGTTGGTTAGATGATTCCCTCTTCTAGTACTCCCTTCCACTCAATCCTAAATTCTACCGATTATAATAATGTCTTTGCTTGTGGTGTGATTGAAGTTAATCCGGCTTCCGGTACTAAGCCTATCGCAAACTCGCTTTTTCTCTGAAATGGAAGTTCTGACACACCTTCAAGAATTGTCTTAGAAACTTTCTCGTATAGGGATTTGGTTTCATCTTCACTTGCCTCTTAACGATTAACAGCTAAAGGTTGAATTTGCTCTATTCCTCTTCCTCAAAGTTTCACCGTCACTGGATTCCGAACAATAACTCTGCGTAGCCCTCAACACTCCTGATTTCTTAGATATGGTCTAACCTGCTTCCACTATACGGTCCAACCTGCTTCCACTACATCACTTAATCCTTAACCTTCAAAAGCCTAACCACTCCTCTAAGTTAGCTAAGTATCACTCCGTCTCAACAACCAATAGTTTTCGACTAATTATCAACTTGGATCTCATGATTACTGAAACTTGTCATGCATCACGAACGAATATTACATATCAATGGTATGCAAGGAAGTTAAAAACTCTACTGCTAGGTCATGGTTACCTCAGGTCTGAGAATTGGATTCGGCTGCATCCCGGCGTTTTCTATCTGGAGCTGTCTCTCCATAGCCTTCCTGTAGCATTACCCACTTCATGGAGTAATCTTCTGCGAATTGAATTTTCTTAACCAATTCAGAAAAATTCGTTAACCTTTGCAGATACACATAGTTGAAGATGTCTCTCCTAAGTCCTTTCTTATACTGAGCACACTTCTACGCCTTATAGTCGGCTAGACTTCCTTGACAAACTTTTGAGAGACGACACAGGTTGTCGAATCCACGAGTATAGTCAACAACAGACATATTCTCTTGCTTCAACTACATTAACTCCAACTCCTTTGCAATGCGAAGTGCATATAAGAAATATTTCCCGTAAAATTCCGTCTTGAATCTATTCCAAGGGATATCTATTAACTCCATTTGCAAGGTATGATATAACTCCTGCCACCATTTCTGAGCATCTCCTTCCAACATGTAAGTCACTATTTCCACCGACTGTGCTTCCGGTATGTGCTGAGTGTATAAAAACCTCTCCACGTTTCGAAACCAGCGATCAGCCTCTAACGCATTGGCATTTCCATTAAACTGAGGTGGGCCACTCTTGAGGAACTTATTAAGGGTTATAGACATATAATATTGACCTATGTTGCTTGTACCAGCACCCGAGCTTCCATCTCGGGGTCCTTGCATTGGTTCGGTCCTAAGATTTTTTCCCCAGTTACCTCGCTCGGATCCGCGAGTCGACATTTGGTCCCTGTTTACACCAAACAATTGATATTAAGGTGATCAGTCTCAATATCACAAGTTTAGTGCTTAAGAGTCCCAAATGCATGCTCACAAATATGTATGCTGCTTATATCAATTAGATATCCTAATAGCACATAGACACATACACAGAGAATGCACTGAAGCATAATCAGTCCGTCCTCAGGCTCTATAGAAACGAACTGCTCTGATATCATAATGTAACACCCTACCATACAGAGCTTTACACCTAGGATGTAAAACAGAGGCGGCAAGGCGCTACGACCTCTAAAATAAAATACATACGTATAATAGCAGAAAGAATATAATAAACTAGGAGCCTTGAAAAACGGGTAAACAAATTTTGCAAAATAAAAAAAAGCGCATCGCCCGAGGAGAGAACTACTTGCGTGCTAAGAAACCTAAATGTTCAAGATAAGAATAGACGAAAGAGTAACAAGAGTGCCAAGACTACAGTGAGACTAGCTCCTGACTCAGCCTGTGAAGCCAAGGCTGGCCAGAGAATATTTACATATATATATACATAAGTATCCTGAATATCCAAAATACAGAAACAAATCCCTAACTCTCCTGTAACCTCTAGGAGGAACAAAATAAACAAGTTTTTTGGAGAGAAAGCTAAGTACATATATACATATATAAGTAAACAGAAAACCCAAAATATCCCAGACTACTCCGCTTCAGGAAATTCAAACGCCTAGCGAGGAGCCTCTCGACCTGAATCTGAAAACAACAACATAGTATGGGATGAGAACCGGAGGTTCTCAGCATGGAAAAGGTGTCACGCGTATAATAAATAAGGTCCTGGGAATGCCAGAGGCAATCCTAGAACTCTGTTATCATAATTACATAACTTAATCTCTAAGTAAAAGCCATAAATAGGGGTAGGTGTTCTAAGTACACTATAATCTTTTGTCTTAAACTTAACACCTAACACTCAACCCATTCACCATTCCTCCGTCCCTCCGTCTTTCATAAATTCAGCAGAGACAAGCAACCAAACAAATTCACGCACAAGTAGTAAGCAGATAGTGCAAATACCAAGAATAGTAGGTAACAGGACATATATGTTCAATTAGGCAATCCCAGATAATGCATAGCATTCACATAAACAAATGCACATGATGCATGCCTGTCCTATGGCTGATGAGACTCATCTGTCGGTTATCCAGCCAACCCGACAAGTCCGAAAACCTTAGACTATCCCCCGTCGCGCATCCCCATGAGTCTATGCATAGATTTCACATTCATATATCATTCAAATCACTCACTGGGGGCTATCCATACCCAGAAATTTATACGTGCCTGGTCACCCTAACGACGTAGGGTCAATAGAGTATCGAGATTCAACCTGGAACACGTGGTCGCGAGCCACGGTTCTGTTACCCAGGGAAACTCGTATTTCAGATATCATTCATAAGCCATTTCATATTTATAATCATTATTTAATTATTTATCAAGCCTTGGCATCATAACTTCACTTACATTCACATCTCTTCCTTATAATTCATCATATTTTACCTCTTTCTTCATTCCTAGGTTATCTTATTTTCCTAGCTTCAATTATCTACTGGACTCAGTACTATATCCTAAGTCTAAAAGGGAAGGAAAAATGGAGGTTTAGGAGTGAAAATCCGGTTTAAACAGCCAAAATTCAGTTTGCAGCAAATAGAGGCCACGCGTGCGCGTGGGCCATGCGTACGCGTAGATGAGAACCGCATGTCACGCATACGCGTGGGTCATGCGTACGCGTGATCATGCGCATTGGCCTCTCACGCGCACGCATGGCTGCTCGCGCATGCGTCGTTGAAATGCCACGCCACGCATATGCGTGAGCCACGCGTACGCGTGGATATGCGTTTTTCAAAAGTTGGCAGAATGCCCAGAAAGCTGCATAACCAGTTTTTGAAACCTGTATAACACAGTTTTATGCACCAATTTTCCATCGTGCATAAATTTTCCTACAAAATTCCATTTTTTACGAAATTGATATCGTTTAAAAGTTTGTAAAACCATCTTTCATTTAAAACAAACCACATTTCCATCCAATATTTGAAAGGCAAGTTATGGACTTTCAAAGTTCACCAAAAATCACTTCTTACCAAACAACATCCAAACCTCATTTTCCCCACATTCATAATCCTTACCTATAAAACCTGCATGTTATTAACATATCCAATCCCAATTCATCAACAACCACTTCAAACTACCTTTAGCTAATCCAACAAGCCATAACCACCAATTTGTATCAACATATATCATATATATGAGCAACCCTTCACATATATCAATCAATTAACACATTTATCAACCCTTCACATATATTAATCCATCAACACATTTATCAACCCTTCACATATATTAATCCATCAACACATATATCAACTCTTTATTAAAAAACACTAACCAAAATCCATTAATATATACCAACATCAAGACCAACCCATCATTAATAAGTCCAAGAGCACACATTCAATAACTTCAACACCTCATAAATTCCGACACATGTTCATCCACAATTTATTCAACAACTTCACAAGACTAATCATTTAATGCAATTAACCAATTCAACTTAACCTATGGTTCTTCTAGCTTAAGTTTTCACAACACCTTAAATGTTAAACGCACGAAACCTAAACCATACCTTGGCCGATCACTTTATTCCACCCAAGGCAGCCTCACAAGCTAGAACCCAGCCCCTCCAAGCTCAAATAAACCAGCCACAAATCGAGCCTTGGTCACCAATAAGCTTTCAAATATTTACTTTTCAATTCCAATGCATATATATGACTCAATTCACCCCTAATTCAGAATTAACTAGGGTTTAGGTAATCCTTACCACACCCATATGCGTAGTAACTCAAACCCAATAAGCTTCGGAAGCTAAATCGAACCTAAAACACCGAATTTGGCAAGATTTCATCACAAAAGCTCAATTTCACAAATAGAAAGGGGGAATGAGAATCTGAAATGAAATTGAGTCTTACCCATGAAATTGATCCGATAGAAACATAGAATTTGACACGCTGGACGCGTGACCGCGAACGATGCGGCGATCGGAGCTCGAACGGAGAAGTTACGGCATTTGAAAATTGAAACAAGGGTTTTGTACCCTTCTCTTCTTCTCCCTGCGTCTAGCACCGCTTCTATTGTGTTCTTAGAGGAGAAAATGAGCTTTAGCTCATTTATATGCTGGGCTGGTTGGGCCCACGGGCCCAGTTTGGGCCTGGTTCAACCGGTTCGACCCATCCGATCCAATTTTGGGTAAAAATTTTCGAAATTGGTATCGAAATTTTTGTTGTGAAGAGCTCTATCCTATTTTGATATTAGTTTTTCATTTTTAATTTTCCTAATTAAAATTCAAACTATTGACTAATTATTTACCGATTTTAGCGGGGTTTATATCCTACCCACCTAATTAGGAATTTTGCCCTCAAAATTCAGATTCAGTTATCTGAAAAAGAGGTGTGGATAGTCTTTCAGCATATCCCGAGTTTCTTGAAGCTAAAATCATCACTTGAAGCGTACATCCCCTTTTATTTAAGCTGACTTAGGTTGTAAGACATGCATTTGTTTTAGAAGCGAGTTTCAGGAGTTACGAAGTGTGGAGTGTACGTTGAATAGGTTTGAAAGGTACGGAAGAAAAACTATTTGGCACGCCACTGACCATCAATACTCTCCAATAATTGAAATGGGCTAACTTAGCGGGGTTTAACTTCTTAGTTTTTGATTGCTCGTCCGATTCTAGTTCGTTGAAGTAATACTCAGAAATAGATATCTTCTTCCTTCCAACTTGAGAAGTCTTCTTCTTAGATCTGCCTATCTCGTTTGTCGGCTTTCATAATGAGAATCTTAACTCAAATTCGCGTAACTTTTTCTCTGTGTCTCGGCTATCAAATTCAGGAATTAAGACATTCGATGTTCTAGTTTCCTATTAATTCAGAGGTGTTTAGTGTACTGTGGAGTCTCACCTTCTCCCTGATGTATAGTCTCGTTGATGTCCCAAATAAGTAGTTTGCTCCAATGGGCAAAACGGACTTGATCACTTGATCCACGAGTTCCTAACAACATCACCTTTCGTCCTAGACTTTGGCAATCTATTACGAAATCGATAGCTATTCCCTTTTACCTTTAATGTAGAACCTTCAACGGTTGTGGCATTTCGAACGGCTTCTGGTGGTTTCTCATTTCTTTCTCATACGTCAAACTTGTAATCACATAGATTTTCACTTCGTTCTTCACTTCTGGCTTGCTCAAAATATCTTCTTGGATTCGTGGTAGGTTTTAGAAATCTTAAGGTAAATTCGAAAATCCTCTCTTGTAAGCTTTGGGCAATAGTTTCTTATTTCAACTTCCGACCTCGACACATAACCCTCTCTTGGTATCTTCTTGATTTAACCGGCTTCAGCACTCTTAGTAGCTCCTTATCACCGTTATTGCACTTCTTAAGTCCTTGACCCTAGTAGCTTTTTGCTTTTGAATAGTTTTGGCATCTCATTATCCTTTGAAGCTTAGAATGATTGGCATCTTTAGGAACTTAGAATCCAGATGATATTATTGACTCTCCTAGTTTAGTTCTTTTTAATTCATGAACACAACTTCTTTAGAGTCTTGGCCGTGACCCTAAACACTTTATTTTCCAGTATTACCACCGGATACATAAATGCCACAGACACTTAACTGGGTGATCCCCTTAGGATTGTGATTCAGCTTTGCTAGAATCCCCAGTTAGTGGTGTCCAGAGTTCTTAAGCACACTCTTTTCTTTGGACCACGACTTTAACTGCTCAGTCTCAAGTTTTTCACTTGACACCTTCACACCACAAGCATATAGTTAGGGGAGGAGCTCAATTGAACTTTTAGGCCAAGATTTTGTTTCTTTTAGGCCCTCCTAACCATTGATGCTCAAAGCCTTGAATCCTTGTTCTTGACTTTTGGTTTAAAGAGCTACTGGCTTTTTCTTTTTCTTTTTGTTTTTTTTATTGCTTTTTGCTACATTTTCTTGCTTCAAGAATCAATTTTTGGATTTTTCAGATTACCAATAATACTTCACTTTTATCATCATTCTTTCAAGAGCCAACATTCTTAACTCCAACATCAAATATGCACTGTTCATTCATGCATTAACAAAACAAAAGCAATGCCACCATATCAAATAATCGAACTATTCTTAATATATAACTCGAAATTCATGCATCTTACTCCTCTTTTAAGCAAGGTGAGAGATGCATGGAATATTTCATAGCTTTAAGACATAAAGATGATCATGCACTAGAAACAGACAATAAAACAAAATACATAGAAAACAGAAAAATAACATAAGCAAATAGAAGATAAAAGGAACGGATCCACCTTAGTGACAGCGACTACTGCTCCCTCTAGAGAAGCCAATGGACCGCTTGATCTCTTCTATGTCACGCTCCTGTCTTTGTTGTTCTTTCTTCATGGCTATTTGATCTTCTCTTATTTCATGGAGGATGGTGGAGTGCTCTTTGATGTCCCATCCTTAGTTGATCCATGTTGGAGATTAACTCTCCTAGAGAGGTATGCCATTGGTCCCGAAAAAAATTTGGGGAGGAAAATACATCCTTGAGGCATCTCAGAGATTTCTTGTTGAGGCGGCTCCACATGCTCTTGCTGTGGTTCATGTGCTGGATCTCTAACATGCTCCATCCTTCTTTTAGTGATGGGCTTGTCCTCCTTAATGGGGATGTCTCCTTCTGTGACAATTCCGGCTGAATTGCATAGGTGACATATGAGGTAAGGGAAGCGGAGGCAAGTACCTTTCCCTTTCTCTTCCTTAAGGTTTCACCAGTCTTTGGTGCCATACTTAGGAGTGGTAGAAGTCGAAAAGAAAAGCTTTTGCAACACCAAACTTAAGATTTTTACTCGTCTTCGAGCAAATATGAACAATTGGGAATGAGAGAGTAGAAGGAGAAGAAGAAAGAGGGAGAAATAGAGGGTGAGGTAGGTGGGATTTCTGTGGGACCCACTGGTCTTGGGAGGCTAGGGAATTCGAATTTCCTGACACCCAGCTCCTACTCCTGGCTGATGTTCAACGCCAGCTTGATGCTCCTTATAGGGCGTTGAACGCCCATTGAGGTGCTCCTTCCTGGCATTTAACGCCAGGTCTCTACCCCTGGCTGGCGTTCAACGCCAGCTTTGCTGCTCCTCATGGGCGTTGAACGCCCACTCTGGCCCCCTTGTCTGGCGTTCAACGCCAGCAAGGTCTCTGCTCCAGGGTGTTCTGTTTTTATCTCTGACTATTTTTGTTTCTGTTCTAACTACTGCACATGATCACAAACTTAAACAAATATGAAAATTAAACTGATATAAATGAAATAAACTTAATGGAAAATATAAATAACTTTAATTATGGTTGGGTTGCCTCCCAACAAGTGCTTCTTTAATGTCATTAGCTTGACACTTGATTGTTGACTTTCTTCCTCTTTTTTTCAGTTGGTTAACAGAAATGACTCCATGGGAGAAGAGGAGGAGATTAGTGTCCTCAGAATTGAATTCCTCCTAACAAGCTTTCTTTTAGTGTGATGAGCTTGATTCTCCTTGCTTGTTAGGGTAGGGGTTGTATTGTTTCTCCATCTCCTATGCATCTTCCTCTTGGGACCGTCCTCCTTGGTGGGTGGTGACTGCCCAATACCAAACTTAAGTTTGATGTCTGGGGAAACCGTATGAGTTTTCACCAAGGGAGGAGGCTTCAGTATTGTACTCTGCATGGAAGTACCTCCTTTGTCAGGGGGTAGTGGAAGTTTAAGGACCCTGACAATCATGTAATCCTTCTGTAATCTCATCACTAATTCGCCTCTCTCAGCATCAGAGAGGTTTCTTCCAGTAGATAGAGACCATTGCTCCAAAACCTCAGGAAAAGAAATATTGATTTGCAACTTCTTGAGTGCTGCTAGGAAATGAGCCAATTGCTCATCTTCTGGTCCTTTTTGCACGCCTAAGAAAGGTAGCTCTTGAGGCTCTTTCACCTCTGTAAAGGCGTGCTCTGTGTTCGTCACAGGCTCCTCTTGCACGCCTAGAGAAGATTCAACTTGAGGTTCCTCCTCCTCTGTAGGGGCATGCTCAATGGCATTCTCAGGATCCTCTTGGTCCTTGATTGCCTTCATTTCTTCAGTAGTAGGCTCCGGAGGTTCGGCCTCCTTGCTGAAGACTACTGTTCTACCTTCTTTTAAGGTCTCCTTCCCAGAGAGCATCAAGCTCTCTGTGAAGGCCCTATAGGGATGCACCTCCTCAAACAACTCAGTAAGAGGAATATTACCCTGCTCAGGTGTCCACTAGTCGTGGGTGTGAATGTCTCCTTGAGGGTAGTTACCACTCATATCACTAGGAGCATTATAAATCTCAGCAGGGGGGTGCGGCTACAGTCTCCATGTCTAGAACTTCTGTCTTAACTGGGGTCTCCTCACTGGAGTATAAGTACTGGTTGTTGGTAGCTCTCTCAATGAGCTCATCTGCCTCTTCGTGTGTCTCTATAAAGTACAAAAAATCGCCTGCAAAGTGATCCACTGTCTTCCTGGCTATCTCAGAGATGGCTTCATAGAAGATAATTGTCTTGTCCCATCCTGAGAACATATGGGGAGGGCAATTCCTGAACATCAGCTTGTACCTCTCCCGAGCATCATGGAGAGACTCGCTCTCCTTCTGCCTGAAGGTCCGAACATATGTCACCAGCTTAGTTAATCTCTGTGAGGGAGAGAACTTGTTCAGGAATTTGTTAACAACCTTATCCCAGGTGTTCACACTTCCTCTGAGTTCTATATGCCACCATTCATTTGCTTGAGAACTCAGAGCAAATGGAAAGAGTTTTAGTTTGGGGACTTCAGGGTTCACTCCATTGGCCTCTACAGTATCATAGAATTGCAGGAAGTCAGAGATAAACTTACTGGGGTCTTCCTGTGGATGTCCATGAAACTGGCACTTTTGCCGTAATAGTAGGATCTGGTCTAGGTTGACCTTAAAGTCATCTGAGTCAATAGGAGTGTCAAATATATAGGAACCCAGAAGTCTCCCAAATCGTGTATTCCCCTTTTGATCCATAGTGACTTCGGTGTTCCTACATACATAAATAAGAGACAAAGAAAAATGGGAGTCTCTATGTCACAGTATAGGGAGCTCCCAGTGAGATATCCAAAAAGAAATAGAAGAGAATAAAGAGGGAGATTTTGAAAATTAAAGAGGGGAAAGTAATTTAAAAATTAATTTTTTTTTAAATTCCAAAATAATAATAAGAAAGAATCAAAAATAAATAAAAAATTCGAAAATAAAATAAAAAATTAGAAAGAAAGGGATTTAAAAATTTTTGAAATTAAAAAAGAAGATAAACAATTAACTAACAAGATTTGAAAAGAAAGATACAGATTTGATTTTGAAAATTTTAAAATTCAAAAAGAGAAAGTCAAACAAAAAGATTTGAAATTTGAATTTGAAAATTTGAAATTTAAGATTTAAAGATTTGAAATTTAAAATTTAAAAGTTTTGAAATTTAAATTTGAGATTTTGAAAATTAAAATTTAAAGATTTAAAATTCAAATTTGAAATTGTAAAGATGAAGAATCTAGAAAGATAAGATTTGAAAAGATTTGAAAAGAATTGATTTTGAAATTTGAAATTGATTTAAGATAAGATAAAGATTTTGAAATTTGAATTTTAAAATTTGAATTTAAAATAAGATAAGATAGGATCTTTTTTAAATTCAAAGAAAGATAAAAAGATTTGAAAAGATTTTGACAAAGATAAGATATGATAAGAATTTGAAAAAGATTTGAAAAGATAGGATTTAAAATTTAAAAATTAAACTTTAATTAACAAGGAAACACCAAACTTAAAATTTTTTTAAATCAAAGCACTAAATTTTCGAAAATTTTTAAAGAAAAACACTAAAAGACACCGAACTTAAAGATTTTGAAATCAAACACAAAAAAATTACTAAGAACAGTTTGAATATCAAGAAAGAAAAACAAAGAACAGGTTAAAAGAGATGAAAACCAAAGGAACTAAGGGACACCAAACTTAAAAGTTTTTTAAATCAAAGCATATAATTTTCGAAATTTTGGAAAGGAAAAACATAAAGAGACACCAAATTTAAAATTTTTAATATCAAACGAGAAAAGAAACAAGAACAACTTGAATACCAAGAAGAACACTCAAGATAAGTTCGAAAATTTAAAGAAAAGATAAACACACAAGGGACACCAAACTTAAGAATTGACACTAGACTCAAACAAAAGACAAAGAAAAGAAAAGGTTTTAAATAATTTTTGAAAAAGAAAATAAGAAATAGGTAAGACCCAAAACAAGAAAATCAAAAGAAAATACATAGCCAAAAACAAAAAAAGGTTTTGAAAAATTTTTGAAAAGAAAACAAAAGACACAAACAAAAGAGCAAATAAAACATAAAGAATACCTAATCTAAGCAACAAGATAATCCGGTAGTTTGTCAAACTCGAACAATCCCCGGCAACGGCGCCAAAAACTTGGTGCGCGAAATAAGAACTCGGACAACTGAACCAGCAAGTGCACGAGGTCGTCCAAGTAATACCTGAGGTGAGTCAGGGTCGATCCCATGGAGATTGTTGGTTTGAATCAAGTTATGGACACCTTGTAGATCTTAGTCAGGCGATTAGAAAAGATAGTTTGTTAAGAGAAATGCATAAAACAAGAATAGGGATGAAATTACTTAATTTGAGTGAAACCAGTGATAAGAGAACGGTTGAGGCTTCGGAGATGCTTCATTCTTCTGGATCAACCTTTCCTACTGTCTTCTCCAACTGTGAGTGATTCCTTCCATGGCAGGCTGTAAGTGATCAACGCCGGTTCAGTGGCCGCCAATCTTCCTCCTTCAAGCCGAACGCCAGGTTTAGTGTGCACCCAATCTGAATGAGGATGAAGCTCCTACAGTTCATCCCCTTGATGATCCTACTCAAGATGCCACAGACAAGGTCGAATCTTCTGGATCAGAGAATGATGCGACTTTGGTTCTAGTCTCTACCACAAAGACCCTAATCTCCCCATACGTCGGCTGAACTAGTGTTGCAAGAAGTCCCCAATGAAGTCGTGGATTAGCCGTCTAAGAGATGTATAATCAAGCTTGTGGTTTAGTGATCTCCGGTCAAGGACTCACACTGAACCCATGTAGAATGAGGATGATTATCATGGATCAACTCATTCATAAAGTTGAAGAATGAAGATACATCTTAGAATAGAGTCACACACGAATTGAATAGAACAGTAGTGCTTTTATTAATCCATGAAAACCAGCAGAGCTCCTAACCTTAACCTAGGAGGTTTAGTGGCTCATACTGTACAAAGAAACAATACAATTCAAAAATATGGCATAAAAGTCCTGAACAAGGGTGATCCTTGTTCTATATATACTAATCTAATGACTAAGGATTACATAAGAAGGGTAAAATAGTCTTTTAGTGCGAAAATCCACTTCTGGGGCCCATTTGGTGAGTCTTTGGGCTGAGCTTGAGTGTCTCCCATGAGCTAGGGTCCCTTAGGGGCGTTAAACACTGGCTAGGGACCCCCTTTTAGGCGTTAGATGCCAACCATCCTCTGTGGGCATTAGATGCCAGGAATGGGGCAGGTGGTTGGCGTTGAATGCCAGTTTTAGGTCTTCATTTCCGAAGTAAAGTATAAACTATTATATATTTCTGGAAAGCCTTTGAATGTTATCTTTCCATAGTCATTGAGATCGCACCATTTAGACTTCTGTAGCTCCAGAAAAGCTCTTTTGAGTGCATGGAGGTCAGATCCTGACAGCATCTGCAGTGCTTTCTCTGTCTCTGAATCAGACTTCTGCTCAAGCTCCTCAATTTCAGCCAGAAAATACCTGAAATTACCATAAAACTCACAAACTCAAAGTAGAATCCAAAAATATGAATTTTGCACTAAAACCTATGAAAATATAATAAAACTTAAATAAAACATAATAAAAACTATATGAAAATGATGCCAAAAAGCGTATAAAATATCCGCTCATCACACGCATCAATTTGAGATAATAAATTAAAAAATAGGGTCAATAAAAATTGTTGGATATATATATGTTCCCAGGAATCAGAACCCAACTCTCCATGTTCTTTTTCAGATTGCCAAAACCACACAAAATACAAGCATTGAAAGATCCATTCATCGGCCTAACAAAAGTGTCCATAGGCATCCATTAACGGGCCAAATACGAGCCCATTAACTCGGCATGTCACTCTCAGCTCGGCTTGCCCCTTGGTCAACATCCAGCCATTACATACACCCTACAACAACCTCTGCAAGATGCTCCCCCACTACCAGCATAAATTCACGTGCTTGCATGACATTCGTTCCAGGAGAATATCTATAAAGAAACATCTGCATACTATAATTACCCTTTTTATTTAGGCAACACAAATTTGTTTATCATTCTTTTTCAATTTTATTTTAATTCTTACAAAAATTTTGACAAAATCGCTTCTAAAACTTATTTTTTTTACCCTTCAAGATTTTCATCTAAATCAAATATTTCTCAAACCCTTCTCAATCTTTCCAATACCAAATAATTTCTCAACTATACAATCAAATTTTTAATATCAATGTATTTATTTTTTTATCTTAATTTATTTTTAAATTATTAAATTTTCATACATTAAAAAAACAAAAAATTGTCCAAATTCTCATTCATCCACCAAAAGACTTCGAGCACTATTACTAATTAATTTTATTATTGGAGCTATTAATTCCTTTTTAATCCGTTATCAATTTCATTCAATTACGAAAAACAAAATAAATTATTAAAATTTAATTAGTCAAACTTTAATAGAGATAATCAAGCCATAAAATACTCATCAACTCAAATGCACGTCTTTTCTAAACTTTCAAAGCATTCCGAATTTGTAAAACAAACATCCCCTACCTCAATTGGCTGAAACTCAGAAATTAAAAATGCAGTAACCCCAACTACAACAGTGGAATAAACATTAACTTTGCATTGTAACAACAAAGACCACAGTACTAGGAAAAATGATGGGTTCGAATCGATTGGAAAGCAACAAGAATAGTGCTGCAAAGTCCAAGTAGAGGCTCAACAAAATCATAACAGAGGAACAAAAATAGACGCGAGACAGATTCGAGGGAAGAAGAAGTAGAACCATAATAGTGCCACGGTAGTGTCACCGACCGATTTGAGCAAGTCCAAGACAGTGACAGAAATGGTCCTGCACCAGCGACGCCGATAATTCTTCTCCAATAGCAAGCTCCATCAATGGTGATAGCAAGAGCGGTAGTAGAAGAATGACTCCCCCTGCATTGCATTTTTCTCTCTTTTCTCCCCTATTATGTGTTTGTTTCCTCCACTGCTGGGTTTGGCGACGGTGAAGCTCCCATTCCGGTGGTGGCTCTTTCGACGGCACCAGTAGCGATGACGGAAACAACCTCTTCCTTCTCTCTCATAGCTCTCTCATTCTCTCTCTTCGTTCTCTGCGACTTCCAGCTGCGACGGCGATGTCTCCCTCCGACGGAAGTTCCTTCGATGGTGACGACATTAGAGAGGAGGACGGTGATCTCCAGCGACGGCATGCAGTGCGGCGGCGACTTCCTCTCCTCTAGCTCGCGTTTTCATATGCTCTCTCTCTCTCTCCCTGCTTGACGTCAACGGCGACAGCGGCTCCCAGCCCCCGCCGACATCGTCCCTCTTCCCTTTCTCCTTCCTTTCTTCTTCTTCTCGATCCGTTCTTCTCTCCTTTCACTCCCTTCCGTCTCTTTCTTTCTTGTCAGTGTGGGTGTGTGTGAGGTGAGAGTGTGTTTGATTTGGGAATTAGGGTTAAGGTTAAGATTGGAAAAGGGAATAAGGATAGAATAGATTTTTTGATAAAATTAGAAGATAGAGTAATAATTTAAAATCAAATAAAATTCATAAAAATTTTACTTTATGAATACAATTTATTTGTCAACTTATTAATTAGTTTCAAATAGCTACACTAATTTAAAATTAGAGATATTCTAATTAATTTTTTAAGTTCATAAAATTAAATTAAAAATATCAATTATTCAAATTAAATGATAAAATTTTTACTAATTTTAATTTTCTAAATTTTAATTTCAATTAAGCAAAATATCTAATTAAATAGAATAAGATTTTTAATAAATTTAAACCATTATCATAAAAATTAATACGCATACCTTCAATAAAATAATTTCTATAACAAAAAGCTCAATTTAATAAAATAAAACATAACTTATTCATAATTAAATTTTTCGAAAATAAGGAGTATTACAGATTGTCTGGTCAATCAACCAAAAAATCTGCAATGACTTGTCCTTTAACAGTTTTAGTAGGTATAGATTGCAAATCATATTTAGTCAAAGCAAGCATCACCAACTCGTCCATGCAAAATTGGGTAAGATAACATATACTTGACAAGGTCATTCTTAAAAATCACTTTGATAGTTTTAGCCACCAACCATATGACATTTAAGTTTAGTACAGACATAATACAGTGACAAACACAATTTTTCGACTGGGTATTTCGAGATTCGATACTCGTAAACATTCGGGCTCAAATAGTAGATGGCTCGTTCATTATTAGGGGTGGCAATATGTACCCTACCCGCGGGTACCCAACCCGACCCCACCCAGTCGGGTAGGGTAGGGTGCGGGTAGGGTTTTCGTGCGGGTCGGGTAGGGTGCGGGTTGAGCCTCAACCCTACCCGACCAACCCGCACCCTATATATGTATATGTTATATACTTATATAAAAATATATTGTAAGTGGATGTTGAACTAAAGACTTTTCACTAAATACAAAAGATCCTTAGTCATTAAAAGAAGATCATTAATTGATAATTTAATAAAATTTTTTTACATAAAAATCAGTTCTATTTTAAATTATCATCAAGTTATATAATAACATTGTATTTTTTTTGTAATCCGCGGGTAGGGTCGGGTACCCGCGGGTTAAGAGCGGGTAGGGTTAGGGTTGAGATATTCTCAACCCGCGGGTAGGGTAGGGTTGAGTTTATATAAGAATCTCAACCCGCGGGTAGGGTTAGGGTTGACTCCAAACCCTACCCTACCCTACCCATTGCCACCCCTATTCATTATCATTGTCATCATCTTGGGTTAGCACGCAACCAATAGTGTTTTCATAAGTTTTTAAAGAAAAGAAATAACTAACACGACATCTTCTTCATCAGACATTGTGCAAAATGTATTGATCAAGCTCCTTTGTTATGGACTTTACTTTAAACTAGTAGGAAAAATCAAGCTTTGTGTGCCTGAGCTTTACGCTGAGCCCTTTGTTGGTTATGAAACAACCTTCATAGTTGTAATTTTTAATCTCCTTCTCAACGTCAAGAGGCTTTTTCATTATAAATTTTGAAGTCGATGATTTCAGTCTTTCCTTCACCAGTCTAATGGAGAAGATTTTGATGGACAGTCAAAGATACAACTCCCACACCGTGAATCCAGTCATAGCCAAGCAAAGCATTATAGGTGTCCCTTGAGGACACCACCAAAAACATAGTCCTCCTAGTCGACATCCCTATCTTGACCATAAGGGTGACCAAACATTTAGCATGTGTTGAAACTCGAATATAATCTATTTATTTCTGCAATGTTAATTGGCAGAAGATCATCGACATGTTTTCCAACTTTAGTCAACATTCTTTCTGGCAGAAGACTAATAGCAGCACCACTGTCGACAAGTACTTTGTTCACTAGGATGGCATTTATAGTGGCTTTAATGTGTATTGGTCGAAGATGTGCTTTTTGTTATTCAATGGGTTATAAAGCATCCCACAATATCACCATCATTGATGAAAACAAAAGCGTTTTCATTTTCAGATTAAGCTTCATGTCCCCAATGAGGCTATCTCCATCATAACACACATACTCCGAAGGCAAACTGAAAACAGCACCAACCATTTCATCCTCTCCCTCCTCGAATTGATCTTCATCGAGATCAGGATCATTACCCTCTTTTGCAGTATTTTTGGCAGATGGAGTTTCGATGGCCTTACCCTTTTCTTCAACCACCATAGGCTCTTTGTCTTTGCCAGATGGTTGTCCAGTTGATACATCTTTTGGAAAGACCACCTTATCTAAAACAGATGGTTTTGCCCCCTAGTCCCCAGATGTTGAAGGGATCGCGGTCTGTACTTGATGAAAATGATTATCACCTCGGTTACTCCCATTCCTTCCTCAAGGATAACTATGACGACCTCAACCTCGACGACCTCTTTAATCTTGTTGTTGCTGATACTCCTTTAATTCCCTGTCTTTGAACTCATGACAGTTCTTGATCCATCCAACCCCAATGGCTTGAGATCAACGGAATACAGGAGAATAATTATCTTAAGGGTTTTAGACGATTGACCCTTAGTTCATCGATTTGGATATCTTTGTCGAGCTTGCTCTTCCTTGTGAGCTAACTCCCTTTTTATCCTTTCTCTTTCAACAATTGCTGCAGCCTCACCATCAAACACAACATTACATTTTGGACAGAGTGATACATCTATATCTTTTAGTTTCTAGTGCATCAGAAAATCTGATAGGCCCTCTCTGACACCAGGGTACACTTGTTGGATATTGGCTTCAAAATCCCCTAAGGATGTGTCAAACTCGAAGGAAGTGAAACCAGCCATGTTAATCCCCAAGAATTGGAGTTCAGCAAAGCTTCCATTCACATTGAAGGTGTAACACCCTTACAACTAGTATGTCACACTTCCAGCTCCGCCACTCTGATAGCGAGGATATTACTACCACTTTTATATGTAAATAATAATAAGTAGGAGCCTTTAACTGAAAACCATATCGACTTTTCTTTAAAAAACCGAAAATACTTTTCTTTCTTTTTACAAACATGCATACATACAAATTATCATGATACTATTACATCCACAGTCAGAATAATTACTGCGCAAAAAGGAACCAAGAGCAAACCAGCTGCAGCTCCAGTGGCTGACTCCAACGGTGTCAGCATTGCTCCCGGCAACCAGAGGCGCGGCAACAACCACGGCAATGGATTGAAGGGCATCGGCCATGGTAGCAGAGATAGAGGAGCTCCATTGCGTCTCTCTCTCTCGTGTGAGTCGACAAGGACGACGGCGACATGGGCTCTGGCGACGGCGACGGCTTTCATCAACAGCAACAACGACAACTGGCGCGACGGGTTTCTCCTCCTCCACAAGATTCTCTCCTCGGGCATCTCCTTTCTCCGCAATGGCGATCGTGGAACAGTGGCGACATCCCCTCTGACGGTGAGCTCACAGCAGGAGCAACGCCTCTCTTTCTCTCCTCGGCCCTTGCTCGACGGCTCTCTCTCTCTCTCTCTCTCTCTCTCTCTCTCTCTCTCTCTCTCTCTCTCTCTCTCTCGGCCCTTGCTCAACGGCACTCTCTCTCTCCTAGGCCATTGCTCCCTCGCGCGGTCCCTCTCTCCCCTCCACCTTCGACAGCAATGACGACGGTGGCTCCCAGCGCCACCGGCGTCGTCCTCTTCCTCTCCTTCCTTTTCTTTTGTCTGTGCGTGGTTGTGTTTTTGGAGAAGGGGGTGGCGGTTGTGACAAGAAAAAGGGTGAAAAAGTGTGTTTGTGTATAGTTTGGGTTAGGATTTTGATTTGGGAAAAAAGAGTGATGATAGGTTGGTAATTTCTAATTAAAATAGGGGTAATGTAGTAATTGAAAACTAATTTTAATCCAACAAAATTATCTTTAAAGAAAATACTATTTATTCATCAATTTATAAATTATTTTTAAATAAATACTCTAATTTTAAAATTAGAAGTAATCAAATATATTTTTTTTAAATCATAAATAAATATCATAATCTAATTCCTAAAAATCCAGGATCTTACATCCTATTCCACTTATAAAAATTTTCATCCTAAAAAATTAATACAAAATGAAAGACATTTACATTAACTTCACTTTTGAACACATTAGGGAAAAGGCAAAAAGTCTCAGTATATATATATATATATATATATATATCTAATTTTGTGTATTTTTGTTACGTTTTAAAAATAGTTATTTTTGTTTGCATAATAAAAAATTAGAGGCTATTTGGTAGTTTATCCTATTAAGAAACTTTAACAAATTTACTACTAAATAAAAAGTTTAAAAGTGTTATGTGCACATCAAAAATCAATTACCAAATCAGCCATAATATATTTATATATAAATGCATGGGGTGTTTAACTCATTCTCATGGTGTATTTTGTATTTAACATAAATACTATAGTGTGCTAACTTTTGATATAATTGTAATGTGGTCGAAAAAATTATCAATATGAGTTGACGCAGATGAATAAGAATATGTGTCCTTTAACTATCTCTCCAGAGTTTATTCTCGTACGAGAATGGAATAGAACTTGCTCGCTCTGGTGTGCTTATGTAGTAAGAAGAAGCATGTTTAAATTTAAATGAATGTCGTCTTCAGTTTGGAAAAAATAAAAAAAAAAAGCTTACAAAAATGAAAGTACTTTTCAATCTTTCATACACATTTTGTTGGTATAGATGTGTTGGTCGATAAAGTGATCTCGATAATGTAGTGTTCAATCGAAGGAGTTCGATGGTAATTGTCTCGACAAAGGTGAGGCTGGTTAAGGGAATAGGTAAATGTGGTATACAAAACGATTACTAGGTCTGCATTTGGCGGGAACATTTATTTTTGGTTTGCTCTAGAGTCGACACATGGCAACACGGAATTGGATGAAAATATTTATAAATAGAGTTATCAGTGATGAATAAAGAGTTCAAAATTTTCACTCAAAAACACTTATTCTCTCACACATCCTAGGGACTTTTTATGATTTGTCTAAACTAGTTCTCTGTGTATGTTTCTTTCCACATATTCTTCATGTTTATTTTATTCTGTATTCTTTCTTTTAATTAGCAAACTTGTTATTTCAGTTGCCTTTTATCAAGTTCTTATCTTTTGTAATTTTTAGCTTTTATTCCAAAATTATGTGGAATATTACCTTGTACTCGCAAACACTTTAGAATTCTGTAAAGTGTTGTTTGACTTAAATTTATTAAATAAATTTATTCTTGTTTCTTTGTTGGTTACTGTTGGTTATTGATTTATTAAGTAAATTTATTCTTTTTCATCATCATTATTGACAAAGTAGAGATTTTGATGCACGTAAAACAGGTACTCACAAGAGGAGTGGATTTCGTTCTCAGATATTAAATTTCAAACCAAGTAGAGATTTTGATGCACGTAAAACCGGTACTCAAAAGAGGAGTAGGTTTCGCTCACAGATATTAGATTTCGAACCATTTTTGGATATTTACAATTGTTATCTTTTGTCAGAATTCTCGATTGTAAAATATCTGATAACAAATTGGCACGTTCGGTGGGACAATTTTATTGTTGTGTCAAATTTGTGTGTTTATCACAACGTTCATGCATGTTTTTGATTTATTAATGGTGCAAGCGATTGCAAAGTTGTAAAATTATTAATATGTTAGAAGAAGTTCCGAGTAATAATGTAGAGTCTAATTTACCTATGCTCGCTGCACAAACTTCTACAAGTTCATCATCACATGCATAAGGTAGTACCCAGAATCTTAAAAATAGTTCTGGGGAAAATGTTGCAAATGATGGTGCAAGTTCTAGGGGTAATGGGAGCAATCTCCACCCCAGGATTTCACAAACACAGACTCAACCACAAATAAGTGCAGATTGTCCTCCATTTGATCTTCATCCTGGTTATATGAACCTATGGCCACAATGGCATTAGTGGGCGGTATTCATGCTCCCCAATGCGGTTTGGGAATGCGCCATTTACGATGAACAACCAACCACCTTGTCGATATCCTGATATAAAATAATTTGGTTGGTTCGTCGTCGAATAATACAGGGTCGATGGCCGCTTTTCGACAGCATATGAATGAAAACCATCATGATTTAGTTAATTTGTTAACTCAACAAATGACTACAATTTTAAACTTTATTATGGCTGACACTAATACTAAATATGATCAGCTAGCCAGACAAGTTGAGCGAATTGCCAAGATTGTTGATTATGTCGAAGGGAATGGCAATCCTCAAAATTTAGAGGAGATTATGACAATGTGGTTAATAATGCAGAAATCCCATTTAATAACCCTGTCGAGGAAGAGGGTCATCCTCATGTAGTTTGACATAGTCAAAATACTGATGATGTGTGAATAGAATTAGGAGTCATCAGTGTGGTGATCAATAACAAATAACTAGGATTGTTGAAAATGCACTCAATAGAGTAGGGATAAATGTAAGATTTATCAATCAACTTTATTTCATCTCAGCTTTCCCTGATGCAGTCCAAATGGGAGAAGTGCCTAGGGGTGTTAAAAACCCTAAAATTGTGACAAAGTTTACTGGGGAAGCTGATGAATCAACTGTCGAGTATATTGCTCAATACATGATCGAACTAGGAAAGTTAGCAAATAATAAATATTTGAAAATGAAAATTTTCCCTTCCTCTCTAACAAAAAATCCCTTTACTTGATTTTCAAACTTGAGGTCCAATTCGATTTTGACATGGGCATAGTTAGAAAATGCTTTTCCTACCTATTTTTATAGAAAAAAGTTAAATGTTACTTTGATAAATTTTTTTGCTTTAAAACAAAAAGATGATGAATCGATAGATGATTATACGATTCAATTAAAAAATGCTTGCAATCGATGCTATGTGTCGATTCCTGATAGCGATATTTTTAAAATGGATAGTATGGGATTAGGGTTTAATATCCGTCGAAAGTTAGTGAATTTGCATATATCTAATTTAGCCGAGTTTGCTGAAAGAGTTAGGCAAATCAAGTTGTTTAAAAAAGAGGTTGAAAAAAAAGAAAAAAAATACAAAAGTTATAAACCTTTTATAAAGCTTTTGCTCAAAAAGAAAAGATTTTGTATGTCGAGATAGAGTTTACGAGTGAAAATTCTGAACATGGATTTGTTGAAGTCGATATGACTGAATTGAAAAAAGGCCTACCATACATTTTTTCTTCTCTTAAGAAAATTGCTAATGCTGATAAAGCTAGTGATTCGAAATATAAGAGTGGTAAAAAATATAGTTTTGATATTACAAAACTAGAACAAATATTTGATGTGTTGCTACAAGATAAGCAATTGATTTTACCTGAAGGAAAAACTTTATCTTCTGTTAATGAGCTTAAAGAAAAATCCTATTATAAATTTTATCAAAGAAACTAGCCATTCATCTAACAATTGTGTTCATTTTAGGATCTCATTCGAGAAGCTATTATGGAAGGAAGGTTAAAATTTGATAAAGGCAAAGAAGAGATGAAGGTTGATACTGATCCCTTCTGTAAGACCTCGGATTTTTAGAAATTAGATTATGATATTTATTTATAATTTTAAACAAAAAATTATTTGATTACCTTTAATTTTTAAATTAGAGTATTTTATTTGAAAATAACATGTATATTGATGAATAAATAGTATTTTCTTTAAAGATAATTTTGTTGGATTAAAATTAGTTTTTAATTACTACATTACTCCTATTTTTATTAGAAATTACCAACCTACCCTCACCGCTTTTTCACAAATCAAAATCTTAACCCTAACTATACACAAACACACTTCTTCATCCTTTTCCTTATCACAGCTGCCACCCCCTTTTCCAAAAACACATCCACGCACGGACAAGAGAGAAGGGAGGAGAGGAAGAGGACGGCATCGGCGGGGCTGGGAGCCACCGTTGCTGTCGCTATTGAAGGTGGAAGGAAGAAAGGGACCGCATGAGAGAGAGAGAGAGAGAGAGAGAGAGAGAGAGAGAGAGAGAGAGAGGCATTGCACCTGCTATGAGTTCGCCGTCAGAGGGGCTGTCGTCGCCGTTCCACCATCGCCGTCGCAAAGAATGGAGATGGGCGAGGAGAGAGTGTCGCAGAGGAGGAGGAATCCGTCGTGCTAGTCGCCGTTGCTGCCGTTGATGGAAGCCGTCGGCGTCGCTGTCGCCAGAGCCCATGTCGCCATTGTCCTTGCTGGCTCGCAAGAGAGAGAGAGAGACGCGATGGAGCTCCTTTGTTTCTGCTACCGTGGCTGCCGCCCTTACTGAATTATGATGGTATAATTATCGAGATTTTGAGCTTGTTTTGGTATGTTGAGAAAAAGGTTGAGGAATGTTGGTTTGGTTGGAACCTTTGAAGGGTGACAAATTCCAAGTTTTAGAAGAGATGCTGTTGAAATTTTTATAAGTATTTAAGTGAATTTAAATAATTGGAATTTGATTTGGTAAAATGAAATGATTTGTTGGTCTCTTTTGGGAGAAAGTGTTGAACTAAAGAATGAAGTTGAAACCATTTTGGATACTTGATTGAACAAAAATGAGGTTTGTTTGATTAATTTTGATTTAAGGACTATGTTTTTGAGGAGGTTTAGAGAAAATTGAAGTAATAGAAGTGAATTAGAGATTTAACTTATTTTGGTTTGGTTAATTATAAAAAGAATTACGTTTTGGGTACTTGATTGAACGAAAATGAGTTTTAATGAATATATTCAAAGTAAAGAGTGAGGTTTGATGATGTTAATGAATTTAAAGTAATGAACTGAATTATTCAAGCTTAAACAAAAAAATGAGTTCTATGATTTTAGTTGATTTAAGAAATTGGTTTATGATTTACTTATTTAGTTCTGAATAACAATGAAAAGAGATTTATTTATTTAGTGAAAATTTAAAAAGTTAATTAATTATTAATTCAAAGGTTTGGGAATAGAAAGCGCGAGTATGATTATGTGTGATTGTGATTATAATTATTCTAATTGAAAATCAATTAATGATTATTGATTAATCACATGGGTAAGATGTAAAGGTTAAGGTTTGTCCCACTTGTTCTGGGTTGAGACTTGAAACACCTGGGTAAGATGCAAGGGTTGTGGTTTGTCCCACTTGCTCTGAGTTGAGATTGTAAACACTTGGGTAAGAAGCAAGGGGTTGATGTTTGTCCCAATTTCTCCGAGTTGAGATTTAAAATACTTGGTTAAGATGCAAGGATTGTGGTTTGTCCTACTTGCTCTGGGTTGATATTGTAAACACCCGCTTGGGTATGATGCAAGGGTTGAGATTTGTTTCATTTGCTCTGGGTTAAGCGGATAAGATGCAAGGGTTGCGGTTTAGTCCCACTTGCTCCGTGTTGTGATGTTCCATATCCAGGTTAGCTACCAGATGTGTCGAATTCTGGCAGTTTAACCGACGCATGAGTTCACGACCAGTAGAACAGGCATGCATCATATGCATCTATGTGACATTGTTTGGGTGTGCATATTGTATTTGATTTGCCTATGTGAATATTTCTGATTAACTGCTAGTTGCTATACTTGTTGTAATTACTCTTGATTGTGTTTGAATTTCATTACTTGTGATTATGACTGGTTGGTTCGAATTATGGTGGTTTTAGTGTTGATGTGATTATGCTTTGGGTTAGAGGCTGTGATTTGATTTGTGTTAGGACGGAGGCCATGATTTGCTTATGTTTGGATCGGAGACTGTGATTGGATGAATCAGTGGTAAGTTTGGTTAGTATGGTCTTTTGGTAAGTAGTAAAATATTATGGAATATTATGTTTGATTGGAATTTTTATAATTGAAATATGAATTTGGATTTTTGATAAGTAATTGTTGATTTTCGAAAAGATTCATAAGACAAGCGACGATCACTAAGGTTGAAAACAACTTTCTTTTATATATCTTCTTATGACAATTGTGAAACTCCTCCGGTGAGACTATGTGATTAAGTTCTCATTCTCTACATGAAGGATTACTATGTGTTCATAACACGCAACGGAAGAAAAAAAATAATATGAAAGATCTATTTTGTACTTAAATTTTATTCTAGAAACAATATATAGATCAGATCTAAATACCTGGATACGCTAGTAAAAATCACTTTCTCCTTCGATGGTACGAAGGCACTATGCGTATTCACACCAAGACCAACCTTTGCTGTCAACTCTTTAACCAATGTACATCTGATCTAAATTGAGAAACCTCTTGCAACTCTTTGCACACCATAAAATTCTTCTCCAAGAATTAGGCTCACATAAGTTTATGTGTGTAGAGGTAAAGGAATAAAATACTTGTGTGTTATTCATATCATTCCTCTACTCTCTTGGCATACATATATATAGTATGAGATTTGTTACTGATTTCAAATTTGAATCTCAATTCAAATTTAAATTATATCTTGTTATTTTAAACTTAAATCTTTCAGATTTATGAATCATATCATAACTCAATTTGAAACAGAATCAGTTAGGTTCTCATCCAAACTTAGAATTCAAATTTAGAAATAGAACAACTAATTATTCTCAATTATCATTTAATATTCTTAATTATCATATTATTATTATAATCTTGGTGTTAGCAAATAATATAATAATATTCCATTTGAATTAATATAATTATTTTTTTGTCAAATCAAAATAATAATTAAATATTCTTTATTAAAAATTAGAACACTCGTTAGTGTGTGACCTCATAGGTTCAACACTAAGCGGGTAGTAAATTAGTCATACTAAATTTATTAATCAAGGTTGGTATCTAGCAACACTCCTTAACGATCCGATAGTATGAAGTAATATATTTTTACTAAGAACCCGAGAAGAACAAAGTATAATTCCTTCTATCTTTCCAGATCTTGATTAACCCTTAGAGTATGGTTTAATTGTCGAATTCTAACTTGTTACCATTATTATAATGAATTGTGAATGACCTAAGAAACTCGTTTCTTTATTCATTCAATCTCCTTAGCCAATGTTTTATTTATCTCGGTCATTATAATCATAGAGCTCAAACTCTTTATCGAGAGTTGACGAATTCCTTTCTCACTAATCATTAATTCTACAAGTATTTTAATCATACCCAATATCCATTCAACTGACACCCTAGGGTATTAGGTTTTTAAAATCAAAGTATAATAAATACATTATTAATTACTATGATAGTCGTATGTCAAATGGCCTTATATATATATATTGTATAATTATTTTGACTATGGATGTAATAGTATTATGATAATTTGTATATATGTATGCATGTTTATAAAAAGAAAGAAAAGTATTTCCAGTTTTTCAAAGAAAAGTCGATACAGTTTTCAGTTAAAGGCTCCTACTTATTAGTATTTACATATAAAAGTGGTCGTAATGTCCTCGCTATTAGAGTGGTGCAGCTGCCGGAAGTGTGACATTCTGAAAGTAAGGGTGTTACATTATGGTATCAGAGCAATCTTTCCTGTAGAGCCTGAGGAATGGACTGAGTATGCTTCAATTGCATACTCTGAGCGTATGTCATGTAGTAGGTCTTGTTCGAATGACAAGAGTTAGAGGTTTATGCACATAACTGTCTACTAATTAATGTTGTTAGTTTGTTATTGCATACTTCATGGTACTAAATTTGGCCAACTTAATGAAAATAATTTATGTATGTGTGAACACTAACGGGTTATCATAAACGATATAGATATAACAGGTAACGCTTATCACAGGGTTTGCGAAATGTTAGAAGTTGCATCCCGAGGTTACTTGGTTACGTATCTTGTTCTTTCATGGTTTACCTTTAAGTCCTTATTTGAGATTTCTTTCTTGGAAAGTAAATTGATTCTTTTTTAACCCTGTCTGCTTAAATTCCTTGAGATATCTGCTTTTCTTGGGATGTGATGAGCGGATAATTTATATGCTTTTTGACACTGTTTTTAGTATGTTTTTAGTAGGATCTAGTTACTTTTAGGGATGTTTTTAATAGATTTTGTGTTAAATTCACATTTCTGGACTTTACTATGAGTTTGTGTGTTTTTCTGTGATTTCAGGTATTTTCTGGCTGAAATTGAGGGACTTGAGCAGAAATCAGATTCAGAGGTTGAAAAAGGACTGCTGATGCTGTTGGATTCTGACCTCCCTGCACTCAAAGTGGATTTTCTGGAGCTACAGAACTCGAAATGGCGCGCTTCCAATTGCGTTGGAAAGTAGACATCCAGGGCTTTCCAGCAATATATAATAGTCCATACTTTGGCCAAGAATTGACGACGTAAACTGGCGTTCAACGCCAGCCTTCTGCCCAAATCTGGCGTCCAGCGCCAGAAAAGGATCCAAAACCAGAGTTGAACGCCCAAACTGGCACAAAAACTGGCGTTCAACTCCACAATTGGCCTCTGCACGTGCAACACTTAAGCTCAGCCCAAACACACACCAAGTGGGCCCCGGAAGTGGATTTATACATCAAATACTTACTCATGTAAACCCTAGTAGCTAGTTTATTATAAATAGGACCTCTTACTATTGTATTAGGCATCTTTGGATTACCTTATGATCCTTTGATCACGTTTTAAGGGGCTGGCCATCTCGGCCATGCCTGGACCTTCACTTATGTATTTTTAACGGTAGAGTTTCTACACTCCATAGATTAAGGTGTGGAGCTCTGCTGTTCCTCAAAGATTAATGCAAAGTACTACTGTTTTCTATTCAATTCTTCTTATTTCGCTTCTAAGATATCCATTCGCACCCAAGAATGTGATGAAGGTGATGATTATGTGTGACGCTCATCATCCTTCTCCCTTATGAACGCGTGCCTGACAAACACTTCTGTTCTACATGAATTAAGCTAGAATGAATATCTCTTAGATCTCCTAACCAGAATCTTCGTGGCGTAAGCTAGAATGATGGCGGCATTCAAGAGAATCCGGAAGGTCTAAACCTTGTCTGTGGTATTCTGAGTAGGATTCAATGATTGAATGACTGTGACGAGCTTCAAACTCGCGAGTGCTGGGCGTTAGTGACAGACGCAAAAGGAGGGTGAATCCTATTCCAGCATGATCGGGAACCGACAGATGAATAGCCGTGCCGTGACAGGGTGCGTGAGCATATTATTCACTGAGAGGAGGGGATGTAGCCACTGACAACGGTGATGCCCTTGCATACAGCCAGCCATGGAAAGGAGTAAGACAGATTGGATGAAGATAGCAGGAAAGCAGAGGTTCAGAGGAACAAAAAGCAACTCCATTCGCTTATCTGAAATTCCTACCAATGAATTACATAAGTATCTCTATCCCTATTTTATTATATCATATTCAAAAACACCATTATCACTTTATATCTGCCTGACTGAGATTTACAAGGTGACCATAGCTTGCTTCATACCAACAATCTCCGTGGGATTCGACCCTTACTCACGTAAGGTATTACTTGGACGACCCAGTGCACTTGCTGGTTAGTTGTATCGAAGTTGTGACAATTATGAATTAAGATCAAAGCACCAAGCTTTGGAGCCATTACCAGGGATTGTTCGAGCCTGGACATCACAATTTCGTGCACCAGGATGCTAGTTCTTTTACTTCATGTCTTTCATCTTATGTATATCTCTATTTGATTGTATCCTTGGTACCTTCTTGAAGTTCTTGTTTCGAATCTTTATTGAAAAAGCTTTAATTTGATTTTTTCTATACTTGATTGTGTTCTTAACCATTCTCTTGAATTCCGATAAACCCCGTCTATGATTTTTGTTTTTCTCTTCCTAAGTTTTGTATCTTTTTTAGTAGATCGAGATTTGTTTCTGTGTCACGTGCGACCTTTAGATATAGCAACCAATACGTTAGTCTTTAGGACACGTTTGGTGGGTGCGGAAGATGAAGCTTGTAAACGTGCGATGACCAAGAGGTTGTGAAAACAAGTTATGTTGAATTTTGGAAAGTTGAAGCTCTGACGTTAGTATGAGATCAGTGTGCGAACGTTAATCACGTTGTTTTAACACCAGCTTATTTTGTAACCTTTAGCCACACTATGCTACCATTACCTGTTTACACTATACAATATTTTATATCAAGCCTACCTTGTAACTTCTGTTTAGAAATCACATTTCTTTTCCCCTCATATTTATGCCATATGAATATCTTGGTATTTGAAACTATATATATATACACATATAATTAGATAGGCAAGGAGCAGTAACTAGAGTTCCAATTAGGCCTGCACTGGTTGAAGAAAAGTCATCGAAGTTGGCTGTTTACATCCATTCTCCTGAAAGAGGCAGAAAAGCTGAATAGGAAAGGGGAGGGGATCTGATTCATTATCATTAGAGGTGATTAACTGATATAATATCTTCTCTTTTTTAAAATTGCATCTCTCAAGTGAGAAGAAAAGCCCCCCTTATTTTTCTCATTGCGGTGGGAAAGCAAGGTATTTAAGGACCCAAGCTTCGGGCATTCCCTCATGGAATGTGGCCCCTTGCATATTTATTTAGCACCCACCTCTGGGCACATATGCTTTCTTCTTCTCCTCGTAGTCTGGCCTACCATCGTTTGGCTTTCCATCACCACCCTTGGCAATGGCTTTTCCCCCCTTTCCTTGATGTTTTGGATGTGATCTTGTTCAGGCCAGAAGAGTTCAGAGTCTAATCGCAGAGAACTCATACCATCCCTTGAGCCTATAGATAGAAGGTAGGCCTAGACTTTAAGGTGAATACGTCTTTTTGTGATCTTACGGTAGCGAGTTTCGGTAAGTTCAGTAAGTGAAGTGACGAGCAAAGGTGTACAAAGTCTATGACTCACACGCTTAGGCGGGTTATGGGACTTTGTGATTCTTTCGGACAAGATTGCCTAGATTGATCAGATTCTCTTCCTATCTATTCATAAGAGAAGATCAATCAAGGAATCCAGAGGCAGGGCACTTTATTCCGATATCTACCCCCGAGGTTGAGGTAGACTTCCCTATCCTTAAGGATAAAATAAGATCTCTTACTTTGCCCACAAGCCCTACTAGCGTAGCAAGTCTGGTCGCAGGTGTGTTGTTCGTTCTAGCGATAGGCTCCAAGCGCGATTCTGATTCTAAATTAGGTTTTCTGTTCTGGAATGAATCTATTCTAAAGAAAGACTTGCCTATACTAAAGAGGGGCTAGTTCTCTTTCTTGATAGCATGGCGCTCGTATTTTCTTTCTATTTTGCTGGGTACCCTTGCCACTTGGCATTGCTTCCTTTCATCCATGAGGAGGGAGAATAGTGATCTCTCAGCGGAAAAAACTCTATGTTCTTAGGTATAGTTCTCTGTTTAGCGAAAAATCCCTCATATTATCCAAATATATAAATCTTGGTAAAAAGAAATTGATGTATGTCTTTGTGTTCCACCCAGCTATGATGCATGACAGGAGAGAGCGAACACAAGCTCAAAATTATATATTTTAAAAAATATATTTTAGAGATTAGATTTTAATGTGATATTTTGTAAATATAATTAAAAAAACGAGGCACTTTTACTTTTGAAATTTGATAATTTTATGATTAATAAATTTTTTTGTAATTTTTTTGTCAATAATAAAAAATACTTTTGAAAAAAATCTAATGATTGATATTTTATTCAGATTTTTATATACTTTCAAAATAATTATCCAAATATCCTTATAAAATTTGGTTCTAATACAGAAACAAATTTACCAAATATAAAAATTATTTGTCATTTACATTTTTTTTATTTTTATCACATTTTATAATATTTTAAGAATATTTTTATTTGTGTATTAAAAATTGGGGACAATTATAATATTTTTTTATTTTAGTTAGAGACAATTTGTTTTGATTTTTTGGGTTACATACAGGTAAGGCTGGAAGTGAATCAAGGCAGCTCATGACCCAACTCGAGCTCACTCATTAATATCTCGATAAGCTGAACTCGTGAGTCGGTGAGCTAAGTTTGAGCTTGGATTTGAGCTCATAAATTAAATGAACCGAGCTTGAGCTTGGATAAACTCAGTTCATTAGCTCGTGAGCTGGCTCGATTATATATATAATATTAAAAGTATAGATTAAATGCATATAGGATATGCATATTAATAATTTAATATATATATATATATATATATATATATATATATATAATAGTAATATATAATTTTACATATATATATTAATGTTCTTAATTGTTTAAGATTTTATAGTCATTTTTTATATATAATTTTGATGTAGGACATAAATAAAAAATTTATAATTGATAGATAAACAATATATTAAATTTATTTTTTAAATATTTTTAATATATACAAGTTATAATTTATTGATATAGAATTATAGATTATGTTCCTATTATTTGAGCCAGCTCGTAAGCTTTCGTTGAGTCGAGCTTGAGCTTACGAAATAGGCTCGATTGTTAATGAGTAGTACACGAAATTGTGATCATCAATTGCGCCAACAACTTGGTACGCACAATTAGAATCTCAACTCTTTGTCACAACTCCGCACAACTAACCAGCAAGTGCACTGGGTCGTCCAAGTAATAAACCTTACATGAGTAAGGGTCGATCCCACGGAGACTGTCGGCTTGAAGCAAGCTATGCTCATCTTGTAAATCTCAGTCAGGTGGATTCAAATGGTTATGGAGAATTGATAATTAAAAGATGAATAAAATATAAAATAAAGATAGAGATACTTATGTAATTCATTGGTGAGAATTTCAGATAAGCGTATGAAGATGCTTTGTTCCTTCTGAACCTCTGCTTTCCTATTGCCTTCTTCCAATCATTCATACTCCTTTCCATGGCAAGCTTATGTTGGGTTTCACCGTTGTCAATGGCTACCTCCCGTCCTCTCAGTGAAAATGGTCCAAATGCGCTGTCACCGCACGGCTAATCAGCTGTTGGTTCTTGATCATGTTGGAATAGGATCCATTGATCCTTTTGCGTCTGTCACTACGCCCAACACTCGTGAGTTTGAAACTCGTCACAGTCATCCCTTCCCAGATCCTACTCGGAATACCACAGACAAGGTTTAGACTTTCCAGATCTCAGGAATGCTGCCAATTGATTCTAGCCTATACCACAAAGACTCTGATCTCATGGAATGGAAGGCTCGGTTGTCAGGCGAGGCAACCATGCGTCATGAACCAGAAGGCTAAGAGATACGCACTCAAGCTATTGCAAGTAGAACGGAAGTGGTTGTTAGGCACGCGTTCATAGGTGAGAATGATGATGAGTGTCATGGATCATCACATTCGTCAGGTTGAAGAACGAGTGTATATCTTAGAGAAGAAATAGGCTTGAGTTGAATAGAAAAACAATAGTACTTTGCATTAATTCATGAGGAACAGCAAAGCTCCACACCTTAATCTATGGTGTAGATAAACTCCACCGTTGAAAATACATAAGAACAAAAGGTCTAGGCATGACCGAATGGCCATCCTCCCAAAGAGGGTTCAATCATCAAAACATGATTCAAAGATGATCAAAAGATGAATTGAAAGATGAAAATACAATAGCAAAAGGTCCTATTTATAGAAAACTAGTAGCCTAGGGTTACAGAAATAGGTAATTAATGCAGAAATCTTCTTCCGGGCCCACTTGGTGTGTGCTTGGGCTGAGCATTGAAGCTTTCACATGTAGAGACTTTTCTTGGAGTTAAATGTCAGCTGTTGTGCCAGTTTGGGCGTTTAACTCCAGCTTTTATGCCAGTTCTGGCGTTTTGACGCCAGAATTTTTGTGCTGACTTGGAACGCCGGTTTGGGCCATCAAATCTTAGGCAAAGTATGGACTATTATATATTGCTGGAAAGCCCAGGATGTCTACTTTCCAAAGCAATTGAGAGCGCGCCAATTGGGCTTTTGTAGCTCCAGAAAATCTACTTCGAGTGCAGGGAGGTCAGAATCCAACAGCATCTGCAGTCCTTTTTCAGCCTCTGAATCAGATTTTTGCTCAGGTCCCTCAATTTCAGCCAGAAAATACCTGAAATCACAGAAAAATACAAAAACTCATAGTAAAGTCTAGAAATATAATTTTTATTTAAAAACTAATAAAATATAATAAAAACTAACTAAAATATACTAAAAATATACTAAAAACAATGCCAAAAAGCGTATAAATTATCCGCTCATCACAACACCAAACTTAAATTGTTGCTTGTCCCCAAGCAACTAAAAATAAAGTAGGATAAAAAGAAGAGAATATACAATGAATTCCAAAAATATCTATGAAGATCAGTCTTAATTAGATGAGCGGGGCTATTAGCTTTTTGCTTCCGAACAGTTTTGGCATCTCACTTTATCCCTTGAATTTCAGAATGATTGGCATCTATAGGAACTCTGAATTCAGATAGTGTTATTGATTCTACTAGTTAAGTATGTTGATTCTTGAACACAATTACTTTATGAGTCTTGGCTGTGACCCTAAGCATTTTGTTTTCCAGTATTATCACCGGATACATAAATACCACAGACACATAACTGGGTGAACCTTTTTAGATTGTGACTTAGCTTTGCTAGAGTCCCTAATTAGAGGTGTCCAGAGCTCTTAAGCACACTCTTTTTGCTTTGGACCACGACTTTAATCGCTCAGTCTCAAGCTTTCACTTGACACCTTCACGCCACAAGCACATGGTTAGGGACAGCTTGGTGCAGCCGCTTAGGCCAGGATTTTATTCTTGTGGGCCCTCCTATCCACTGATGCTCAAAGCCTTGGATCCTTTTTATTTTACCCTTGCCTTTTGGTTTAAAGGGCTATTGGCTTTTTCTGCTTGCTTTTTTCTTTTTCTTTCTTTTTCTTTTCTTCTTTTTTTTCACATATATTTTTTTCTGCAAGCTTTTCACTGCTTTTTCTTGCTTCAAGAATCAATTTTATGATTTTTCAGATCATCAATTACATTTCTCCTTTTTCATTATTCTTTCAAGAGCCAACAATTTTAACATTCATAAACAACAAATTCAAAAATATGCACTGTTCAAGCATTCATTCAGAAAAACAAAAAGTATTACCACCACATCAAAATAATTAATCTATTTTAAAATTCGAAATTCATGCACTTCTTTTTCTTTTTTGATTAAAACATTTTTCTTTTAAGAAAGGTGATGGATTCATAGGACATTCATAACTTTAAGACATAGACACTAAGACACTAATGATCATGTAATAAAGACACAAACATAGATAAACCTAAAGCATAATTTTCGAAAAACAGAAAAATAAAGAACAAGAAAATTAAAGAACGGGTCCACCTTAGTGATGGCGGCTTGTTCTTCCTCTTAAAGATCTTATGGAGTGCTTGAGCTCCTCAATGTCTCTTTCTTGCCTTTATTGCTCCTCCCTCATGACTCTTTGGTCTTCTCTAATTTCATGGAGGAGGATAGAATGCTCTTGGTACTCCACCCTTAGTTGTCCTATATTGGAACTCAATTCTCCTAGGGATGTGTTGATTTGCTCCCAATAGTTTGGTGGAGGAAAATGCATCCCTTGAGGCATCTCAGGGATTTCATGATGAGGAATTTCCTCATGCTCTTGCCCATGAGTGGGATCTCTTGTTTGCTCCATCCTTTTTCTTAGTGATGGGCTTGTCCTCATCAATGAGGATGTCTTCCTCTATGTCAATTCCAGCTGAATTGCAGAGGTGACAAATGAGATGAGGGAATGCTAACCTTGCCAAAGTAGAGGACTTGGTCCAACCTTTGATCAAAGTTTACCCTTCTAGTGTAGGGGCGTGCATCTCCTTGCATCATGGGCAAGTTGAATGCCAACCTTACATTTTTCGGACTGAAATCTAAGCATTTCTCCCGGACCATTGTAAACCAATTTTTTGGGTCCGAGTTCATACTTTGATCATGGTTCTTAGTGATCCATGCATTGGCATAGAACTCTTGAACCATTAAGATCCCGACTTGTTGAATGGAGTTGGTGAGAATTTCCCAACCTCTTCTTTGAATCTCATGTCGGATCTCCAGATATTCACCCTGTTGAGCATGAAAGGGACCTCGGGGATCACCTTTTTATTGGCCACAACTTCATAGAAGTGGTCTTAATGCACCCTTCAGATGAATCTCTCCATCTCCCATGACTCGGAGGTGGAAGCTTTTGTCTTCCCTTTCCTCTTTCTAGAGGTTTCTCTGGCCTTTGGTGCCATAAATGGTTGTGGAAAAATAAAAAGCAACGCGTTTACCACACCAAACTTAGAAGGTTTGCTCGCCCTCGAGCAAAAGAAGAAAGAAAAGAGTATAAGAAAATGGAGGAGATGGAGGGGATTTTGTGGTTCGGTCAAGGGGGAGAAGTAGTGTGTATGATGTATGAAAATAAAGGAGTGAAGATGGGTTTATATAGGAGTGGAGAGAGGGGTAGGGTTCGGCCATGTATGGGTGGGATTGGGAGGGAAAGTGGTTTGAATTTGAATGGTGAGGTAGATGGGGTTTTATGATGGATGGATGTGGATTGGTGAAGAGATTATGGAGAAGAGGGTAGGATTTGATAGGTGAGGGGTATTTGGGGAAGAGGTATTGAGGTGATTGGTGGAGGATATTTGGGGAAGGTTGTTATGGAGTGGTGTGAAGAAGAGAGAGAGATGAAGTAGGTGGGGATCCTGTGGAGCCCACAGATCCTGAGGTGTCAAGGATTTCTCATCCCTGCACCATGTAGCGTGTAAACGCCCCCTTGATTGCCAATCCTGGCGTTAAACGCCAGGTTGCTGCCCATTTCTGGCGTTTAACGCCAGCTTTTCTCCCCTTTCTGGCGTTAAACGCACAGAATGGTGCCAGACTGGGCGTTTAACGCCCATTCTACTACCCTTACTGGCGTTTAAACGCCAGTAAACTTCTCCTCCATGGTGTGCTATTTTTAATACTGTTTTTCATTCTGTTTTTGATTTTTCAGTTATTTTTGTGACTTCACATGATCATCAACCTATAGAAAACATAAAATAACAATGGAAAATAAAAAGATATGATTAAATTGGATTGCCTCCCAACAAGCGCTTCTTTAATGTCAATAGCTTGACAGTGGGCTCTCATATAGCCTCACAGATACTCAGAGCATGATGATGACCTCCTAACACCAAACTTAGAGTTTGAATGTGGGGGCTCTATTTGACTCTGCATTGAGAGAAGCTTTTCATGCTTCCTCTCCATGGTTACAGAGGAATATCCTTGAGCTTTAAACACAAGGGAGTCCTCATTCACTTGAAGGACCAATTCTCCTCTGTCAACATCAATCACAGCTTTTGCTATGGCTAGGAAGGGTCTGCCAAGGATGATGGATTCATCCATACACTTCCCAGTGTCTAGGATTATGAAATCAGCAGGGATGTAGTGGCCTTCAACCTTTACCAAGACATCCTCTACAAGTCCATAAGCCTGTTTCCTTGAATTGTCTGTCATCTCCAGTGAGATTCTTGCGGCTTGCACCTCAAGGATCCCTAGCTTCTCCATTACAGAGAGAGGCATGAGGTTTATGCTTGACCCTAAGTCACACAGAGCCTTCTCAAAGGTCATGGTTCCTATGGTACAAGGTATTGAGAACTTTCCACGATCCTGTCTCTTTTGAGGTAATCTCTGTCTAGTCAAGTCATCCAGTTCTTTGATGAGCAAGGGGGGTTCATCCTCCCAAGTCTCATTACCAAATAACTTGGCATTCAGCTTCATGATTGCTCCAAGGTACTTAGTAACTTGCTCTTCAGTAACATCTTTATCCTCTTCAAAGGAAGAATACTCATCAGAGCTCATGAATGGCAGAAGTAAATTCAATGGAATCTCTATGGTCTCTGTATGAGCCTCAGATTCCCATGGTTTCTCATTAGGGAACTCCTTGGAGGCCAGTGAACGTCTATTGAGGTCTTCCTCAGTGAAAATCACTGTCTCTTCCTCCTCTCCAAGTTCGGCCGAGTGGGTAATGTTGATGGCCTTGCACTCTCTTTTTGGATTCTCTTCTGTATTGCTTGGGAGAGTACTAGGAGGGAGTTCAGTAATTTTCTTACTCAGCTGACCCACTTGTGCCTCCAAATTTCTAATGGAGGATCTTGTTTCAGTCATGAAACTTTGAGTGGTTTTAATTAGATCAGAGACTATGGTTGCTAAGTCAGAATGGCTCTGCTTAGAATTCTCTGTCTGTTGTTGAGAAGATGATAGAAAAGGCTTGCTATTGTTAAACCTATTTCTTCCACCATTACTATTGTTGAAGCCTTGTTGAGGCCTCTGTTGATCCTTCTATGAGAGATTTGGATGATTTCTCCATGAAGAATTATAGGTGTTTCCATAGGGTTCTCCCATGTAATTCACCTCTTCCATTGCTGGATTCTCAGGATCATAAGCTTCTTCTTCAGATGAAGTTTCTTTGGTACTGCCTGTTGCTGCTTGTATGCCAGACAGACTCTGAGAAATTATATTGACTTGCTGAGTCAATATTTTGTTCTGAGCTAATATTGCATTCAGAGTATCAATCTCAAGAACTCCTTTCTTCTGATTTGTTCCATTATTCACAGGGTTCCTTTCAGAAGTGTACATGAATTGGTTATTTGCAACTATTTCAATGAGTTCCTGAGCTTCTGCAGGCGTCTTCTTCAGATGAAGAGATCCTCTAGTAGAACTGTCCAATAACATCTTGGACAGTTCAGACAGACCATCATAGAAGATACATATGATGCTCCACTCTGAAAGCATGTCAGAAGGACACCTTCTGATCAATTGCTAAGCTTTATAGAGTGATTCACCTTCCTTCTGTCTGAAGGTTTGGACTTTCACTCTAAGCTTACTCAATTTTTGAGGTGGAAAGAACTTTGCCAAGAAGGCATTGACTAGCTTTTCCCAAGAGTTCAGGCTTTCCTTAGGTTGTGAATCCAACCATATCCTAGCTCTGTCTCTTGCAGCAAAAGGGAAGAGCATAAGTCTGTAGACCTCAGGGTCAATCCCATTGGTCTTGACAGTGTCACAGATTTGCAAGAATTCAGCTAAGAACTGATGAGGATCTTCTAATGAAAGTCCATGAAACTTGCAATTCTGTTGCATTAGAGAAACTAATTGAGGTTTAAGCTCAAAGTTGTTTGCTCCAATGGCAGGGATTGAGATGCTTCTCCCATAGAAGTCGGGAGTAAGTGCAGTAAAGTCACCAAGCACCTTCCTAGCATTGTTGGTATTGTTGTTGTTTTCGGCTGCCATGGCTTCTTCTTGTTTGAAAAGCTCTGTTAGGTCCTCTACAGAGAGTTGTACTTTAGCTTCTCTTAGCTTTCTCTTCAAGGTCCTTTCAGGTTCAGGATCAGCCTCAACAAAAAAGTCTTTGTCCTTACTCCTTCTCATATGAAAGAGAGAGGAGAAGAAAGTATGGAATCCTCTATGTTACAGTATAGAGGTTCCTTGAGATGTCAGAGAAAAAGATGAATGGAAGAAGGAGGTAGAGAGGAGAGAATTCGAACTTATCAAGAGAGAGTCCGAATTGCTGATAGTGGAGGAGTGTTAGTCCTTAAATAGAAAAATGCGAGAAGGGGAGGAAAGAATTTTCGAAAACAAATTAAAAAGATTTTGAAATAATTAAAAGAAATTTTGAAAAATGGATTGATGATTTTCGAAATTAAAGTTGAGAAAGTAATTAAGTGATTTTTGAAAAAGATTTTGAAATTAGAAATCAAAAAGATATGATTGAAAATTATTTTGAAGGAGATGTGATTGAGAAGATATGATTGAGAAGATATGATTAAAAATCAAACAAAAAAAGAAAGTTTTAAAATTAAAGTTGATTACTTGACTAACAAGAAATTAGAAGATATGATTCTAGAATTTAAAATTTGATCCTTTCTTAATAGGCAAGTAACAACTTGAAAATTTTGAATTAAATCATTAATTGTAGCAAGAATTTTTGAAAATAGAAAAAAAATATAAAATGGAAAGAAATTGATTTTGAAAAGATATGATTGAAAAGATATGATTTGAAAAAGATTTTATTTTGAAAAATTATGAAAATTTGCAAAAGATTTGAATTAAAAACAAAATCTTACTTCTTGTGCCATCCTGGCGTTAAACTCCCAGAATGGTATCCATTATGGCGTTTAACGCCCAAAATACTACCCTTTTGGGCGTTTAACGCCCAGCCAGGTACCCTGGCTAGCGTTTAAACGCCAGTTTTCCTTCTTCACTGGGCGTTTTGAACGCCCAGCTTTTTCTGTGTAATTCCTCTTCTGCATGTTCTGAATCTTCAATTCTCTTTATTATTGACTTGAGAAGACATAATTTTAAAAAAAAAATTTGAGTTTTTTTTTTAATGATGAGAAACAACAAAATGAAACGAATCATGGAAAACTAAGATCAAATAAACAAAGCATGCAAGACACCAAACTTAGAAATTTTCATATTAGAAACACCAACAGATTGAGAATGCATATGAGAAACAACTAAACACACAAAACAAGAGAATTTAAAGATCAGAGCAAGGAAATCATCAAGAACATCTTGAAGATTAATGAAGAACATAATGCATGTAATTTTCGAAAATTAGAAGAATGCAATTGACACCAAACTTAAAATTAGACACTAGACTCAAACAAGAAACATAAAATATTTTTGATTTTACGATTTTGTAAATTTTTTTTTTTTTGTGATTTTTCGAAAATTATATGGAAAAGAAAATAAAGAGATTCAAAATTTTTAATAAGAATTCCAGGAATCATGCAATGTTAGTCTAAAACTCCGGTCCAGGAATTAGACATGGCTTACTAGCCAGCCAAGCTTTCAGTGAAAGTTTCGGTTCAAAACACTAGACATGGCCAATGGCCAGCCAAGCTTTAGCAGATCATTACGTTCAACAGCAAGATTGATAAAAATCAACAAGCCCTTGTGATGATAAGTTAAAACCTCGGTCCAAAAGATTAGACATGGCTTCACAGCCAGCCAGACTTCAACAAATCATCATGAAACTCTAGAATTCATTCTTAAAAACTCTGAAGAACAAAATAGAAATACATATTTTTTTTGAAATTTTTCGAAAAATAAAAAGTAAAAAGCTTAAACATAAAATAAAATTACCTAATCTGAGCAACAAGATGAACCGTCAGTTGTCCAAACTCAAACAATCCCCGGCAACGGCGCCAAAAATTTGGTGCACAAAATTGTTATCATCAATGGCGCCAACAATTTGGTACGCACAATTGTAATCTCAACTCTTTGTCACAACTCCGCACAACTAACCAGCAAGTGCACTGGGTCGTCCAAGTAATAAACCTTATGTGAGTAAGGGTCGATCCCACGGAAACTGTCAGCTTGAAGCAAGCTATGATCATCTTGTAAATCTCAGTCAGGCGGATTCAAATGGTTATGGAGAATTGATAATTAAAAGATGAATAAAATATAAAATAAAGATAGAGATACTTATGTAATTCATTGGTGAGAATTTCAGATAAGCGTATGAAGATGCTTTGTTCCTTCTGAACCTCTGCTTTCCTATTGCCTTCTTCCAATCATTCATACTCCTTTCCATGGCAAGCTTATGTTGGGTTTCACCGTTGTCAATGGCTACCTCCCGTCCTCTCAGTGAAAATGGTCCAAATGCGCTGTCACCGCACGACTAATCAGCTGTTGGTTCTCGATCATGTTGGAATAGGATCCATTGATCCTTTTGCGTCTATCACTACGCCCAACACTCGCGAGTTTGAAGCTCGTTACAGTCATCCCTTCCCAGATTCTACTCGGAATACCACAGACAAGGTTTAGACTTTTCGGGTCTCAAGAATGCTGCCAATTGATTCTAGCCTATACCACGAAGACTCTGATATCATGGAATGGAAGGCTCAGTTGTCAGGCGAGGCAACCATGCGTCATGAACCAGAAGGCTAAGAGATACGCACTCAAGCTATTGCAAGTAGAACGGAAGTGGTTGTCAGGCACACGTTCATAGGTGAGAATGATGATGAGTGTCACGGATCATCACATTCGTCAGGTTAAAGAACGAGTGTATATCTTAGAGAAGAAATAGGCTTGAGTTGAATAGAAAAACAATAGTACTTTGCATTAATTCATGAGGAACAGCAGAGCTCCACACCTTAATCTATGGTGTGTAGATAAACTCCACTGTTGAAAATACATAAGAACAAAAGGTCTAGGCATGGCAGAATGGCCAGCCTCCCAAAGAGGATTCAATCATCAAAACATGATTCAAAGATGATCAAAAGATGAATTGAAAGATGAAAATACAATAGCAAAAGGTCCTTTTTATAGAAAACTAGTAGCCTAGGGTTACAAAAATAGGTAATTAATGCAGAAATCTTCTTCCGGGCCCACTTAGTGTGTGCTTGGGCTGAGCATTGACGCTTTCACATGTAGAGACTTTTCTTGGAGTTAAACGCCAGCTTTTGTGCCATTTTGGGCGTTTAACTCCAGCTTTTATGCCAGTTCTGGCGTTTTGACGCCATAATTTTTGTGCTGATTTGGAACGCCGGTTTGAGCCATCAAATCTTAGGTAAAGTATAGACTATTATATATTGTTGGAAAGCCCAGGATGTCTACTTTGCAACGCAATTGAGAGCGCGCCAATTGGGCTTTTGTAGCTCTAGAAAATCCACTTCGAGTGTAGAGAGATCAGAATCCAACAGCATCTGCAGTCCTTTTTCAGCTTCTGAATCAGATTTTTGCTCAGGTCCCTCAATTTCAGTCAGAAAATACCTGAAATCACAAAAAAATACACAAACTCATAGTAAAGTCCAGAAATATGATTTTTATTTAAAAACTAATAAAAATATAATAAAAACTAACAAAAATATACTAAAAACATACTAAAAACAATGCCAAAAAGCGTATAAATTATCTGCTCATCAGTCGAGTCATGAGCCAAGCATAATTTTCGTGAGTCGAGCTTGAACTTGGTTTAGCTCGACTCAGCTCGCCTCACTTACAGCCCTACATACAGGAATATCCCAAAAGAGAAATCTAAAGAGGGAGGTGATTCTAATTATAATAGCCATAACTCAAATGGCATGTTTTTTCTATTTCGATAAGAGGTTTTGAGTTTGAGCCTCACCTAATTTAACTTGACTAAAAAATTATAATATTGTGAATGTTCAATTTAAAGTCAAGACTTAATATAGAAGAAAGATTTATAAATCTTTCATTAAATTGTACCAAAATTTAAATTTTAAGAGTGAAATATAAAAGTATAAAATTTTTTTTAATATGGTTAAGTGTGGTGAATGTGTTTAGCATTAGACAAAAAATTATAACGATAAAATTAAAAAAATAATTCTCTCAAGTTTGAGAAGAAAAAAAAATACTTTTCTTTGATTTGTTATATTCATAGCAAAAGTGACAATATAAAAAAGAATTTGATGATGGATAATATTTTTTTTTTTGAACGAAAGCTCAACACAACAGGTGGAGCATAGGGACCAGCAGTATAGAAAGACTAAAAATTAAAAACTAAAATAAATAGACCGAACAAACGAAGCTGTAGATACCCCTTTGTCATCTCTGGCATTGCCATCAACAACAAAAAGGGTCAACCCCTAACCTCTTCTTGTAGCTCAACGCTGACATGTTAATAATCTCCTCAACCCCTTTTCTTTTGTTCTGAAAAATCCTTCGGTTCCATTCCAACCATAAGTTTCAGATGATCGCGCATAAACACACCATCCATCTCTTGCACTCTTGTTTTGTACTTGAGCTCTCAGTCCAACTCTGGAAGTGGTCCTTTACTGCATCTGGGCAAACCCACTGCATTCCAACATATGAAAACCAAGCACACCATACCTGCCAAGCAAAGCTACAACCAAGAAATAGGTGGTGGACATATTCTACATTACTGTTACATAAAACACACAAAGTATCTTGTTGGGGAATGATTCCAAGTCGACTCAGTCTCTCCTTCGTATTAACCCTGCCAACCAGGACAAACCAGACAAACAACTCTACTCTGGGTGGGACAAGGCCTTTCCAAATGGTCCTAGTAAAGCTGTAACTATGTATATCCTCTGGAGCCATTTCCACCTGCAACACCTGCACAAATGAGTTAGTAGAAAAAATCTCTTGTTTATCATACTTCCATACAACTCTATCCTCTTTCCCAAGATCAAGTTTGACCAGCCTCTGAGTGAGGTGAAGCTGGTTTACTAGATCTAACTCCCATTGGAACAATTCTCTCTTCCACTGAAAATTCCATATCCAATCTAACCCATCCCAAAACCCACAATCCCCTATCATTGATCCTGTTTGGTTTGAAACCGAGAACAGCAGAGGCCCAAATTCTTCAACGGCTGGGATGGGGAGAAGCGGTACTTGCTACGCTGGGCTGGACCATGATCCTGTGGGTCGGGTCAGTCTGATCCAAGGAATCCACCATGTCTCCGCGGGTCGGGCCAGGCTGCTCTAAGGGATGGGATCGGTTCCTGCTGCTCCAACTGCGCCGCTAGGGGAACCACGCGTGATAGTGGCAACGGGCAGCAAGGTCAGAAAGCGGGAAGGTGGCGGAGGATGCATCGTGCACGATGCAGGAGGAGAGGAATGATGCACTGTGGGAAGGTTAGAAGAGGGTGAACTGGGTGAGTGGGACGGATCTGAGCGTGAGGAAGAAGAAGGGAGCTCTGCGTCTATCGGTCGGAAATCCTCGAGGCGGAGGGTGACGGATAGAGACATCACCCGGATGACTGCTGGTTGTGCGCCGGTAAGGGGGCATCGATGGAGAGAGGGAGGTTGCAGAAAGCGACAAAGCGACAAGGGCAGGGACTTATGGGTTGGGAAAACACGTTGTCAGGGAGGAGGGGGCTGTGATGAGTCATGAGGGGGTTCAACCAGTCGAGGAGGGGAACCGGCATAGTAATGATGTCTATCATGAAACAGTTATTGGTGGTAATGCAAGTTCAGGGAAGCCAGGCTTGGAAATTGATTTAGCTAGTGACAGGAATATGCCCATTCAGAATGTGGAGGAGGGGTATGGTGATAGAGGTAATCATAAAGGAGAACAAAGACACCTCAATGATGATGAGATCAGCAGTCATGAGTATGTAAGTTTGGATGAACAAATGCTGGAAAACCGCAAGACATGGGAGCTAGCAAAAGAGTCTGGAGCAATGCTGCTTGATGAAGAAGAAAACATTATGGTTATCCTCCAAGAACAGAATGAAGAGATTGCTCGTAAGAGAAGAGTGGCAAAACAGAAGGCTAAAGCAAGACGAAGCAGGCCGAAAAATCTCAAAAAGGTGTGTAATTATAATTCAAAATTATTATCAGTTCATGGAATATTGGGGGGTTAAGGGGTGACGAGAAGTTGAGAATGGTAAAAGAACTCAAGAGGAAACATAGGTTGGATATGTTAGGTTTGGTAGAGACTAAAAGACAGCTAGTGACAAGGTTTGATGTATCAAAAATTTGGGGGAGTGGAAGCGCAGGATGGGAATATGTGGAGTCTGATGGTGCCTCTGGTGTCTTGTTATTGATGTGGGATGATGGTTTCTTTAAAATGCGAAATTGCTATAAAGGTGAGCGATGGCTGTGTGTTGAAGGGGTACTGTCAGAGAAGTCTGTTAACTGTGCGTTTTTCTTGGTTTATGGGGCTCACACGAGAGATGAGAAATGTGTTGTGTGGGAGGAGCTGAGTTACATGGCTGGCTTATGTCCAGGCGCCTGTTGTTTTCTGGGGGATTTTAATGAGATTGGACAAGTGGAAGAAAGGCGAGGTCTAGAAAGCTTACCTCTGTCGGCACAGGACTATAAGGATTGGGTACATGACATGGGTTTGGTGAACTTGCCAATCTCAGATCGTAAGTTTACATGGTTCAGAGGATAGTCATGTAGCCGTATTGACAGAGCTTTGGTTAGTCTGGAATGGCTTGAGGCATTCTCGGAGACTCGTTTGAGAGGTGGGTCACGGGGGTTGTCAGATCACTGTCCTATCATAGTGGAAGAGAAGAGACTAAGAGTTGGACCGAGGCCGTTTTGAAGTCTGGATTCGTGGTTTACTCATGAAGGGTTTCTAAGGATGGTTAAGGAGGAATGGAGAGGGCTGGGAGAGATACAATTCACCGATAAACTGAAGGCGTTGACGGTTCCTTTGGGGAGATTGCACAGAGACAACTTTGGTGATATGGACAGGAAAATTTTGAAGTTTGAGGAAGAGATTCAGAAGATTGATGACATGGTTGGCAATGGGAACTATGATGAGACAGTGGAAGCAAGAAGGAAGGCGTTAGTTAAGTGCTGTGAGAAATGGTATGTGAGGAAAGAATTACATTGGAAGCAGATGTCAAGGTCGAGGCTTGCAAGGGACATGGATAAAAATACGAGATACTTTCATAACTTAGCTTCGGCAAGACAGCGAAATAACAGGATTGATACACTGGCTATTAATGGAAGATTGATAAGGAATCAAGCTAGGATTAAAATTTCCATCAGGGAGTTTTACAAAGAATTATATCATCAAGAGAGGTCCCCTGAGGTGGGATTCAGAGATGGTCTGGTGGAAAGGATCAGCAAGGAGGATTCTCTTGCACTAGAGGTGCTACCGTCACCTGAGGAGATTAAAGAGGCAGTGTGGGATTGTGAATCGTCCAAGGCCCCAGGATGTGACGGTTACAACATGAACTTCATAAAGAAGTGTTGGAATGATATAGGATCGGACTTCACGGCAGCGGTGTTGGGTTTCTTCCAATCTTCAAGGTTGCCGCCTGATGCTAATGTCACATGGGTGGCGCTGGCCCCAAGTTTTCTGGTGCTAAGGAAATCAAAGATTTGCGTCCGATTAGCATGGTGGGGTGTGTATATAAGGTAATTTCGAAGATGCTGGTTAGGAGAATGAGAGGGGTTATGCCAGGACTAGTAGGCGAGACACAAAGTGCTTTTGTAAAGGGTCGGAAGATTCATGACGGGGCTCTTATCGCATGTGAAACGGTTCAGTGGATCAAATAACGGAAGAGGAAAGCGGCAATAATAAAGTTGGACTTCCAGAAAGCATACAACAGAGTCAAATGGAGTTTTGTAGACCTTGTATTGCAGAAGATGGGGTTTGGTCGAAGATTGAGGGGTTGGGTGATGGAGTGTATCAGCACGTGCTCTATGTCAATGTTGATAAATGGTTCGCCATCCAAGCCGTTCAAGATGGAAAGGGGTCTGAGACAAGGGGATCCTCTGTCCCCATTTCTCTTTGTACTTGTTGTTGATGTCCTACATAGGATGATTGGAGAAGCTGTGAGAAACAGACGCATATCACCGTTGATGGTTGGGAGAGATCATATTGAGTTGTCGCACCTACAGTTCGCAGATGATACTGTTTTGTTCTGCCCTCCAGAGGAAGACACAATCAAGAACTACAGGAGGTTGCTTAGATGCTTCCAGTTGATGTCAGGTTTAAGCATTAACTTTGATAAATCCAATTTAATTCCTGTTAACTGCGATGAGCAGTGGGTACAACGTATGTGCGGTGTGTTGGGCTGTAAGCAAGCCAATCTACCTGTTAAATATCTCGGTATCCTGCTAGGAGCAAACCCAAGGCTGGTGAAGACGTAGAAGCCAGTAATAGACAAAGTGGAGGAGAAGTTTAGTCTCTGGAAGGCCAAGATCCTCAATAAGGCCGGTAAGCTAGTACTTATCAAATTTGTGTTAAATAGTCTACCGGTTTATTATCTGAGCCTCTATAAGATGCCAAAGGCTGTTGCAGAGAAACTGATTTCCTTGCAGAGAAGATTTCTATGGAATAAAGAGGATGGAAAGAGTGGTATGGCTTTGGTTAAGTGGGAAGTGGTTCAGGCCCCTAAGAAGTTAGGTGGGTTGGGGGTTAGGGATGCTATGATAAGAAATTCAACTCTTCTGTTTAAATGGTGGTGGAGGTTCTCTAAAGAGGAGTGTCCCCTGTGGAAGAAGGTTGTATGTTCCTATAACAACCTCAATCCAAATGAGCCCATGTCCTCTCAGGAACTACCTATTTGAGGTGGTCCGTGGAAGGATATCTGTCAGTTACAGTTCAAGAGTCAAGAAGTCTGACAAAAGATGCTTACTGGATTGCCTATGGAAGTGGGTGATAGGAGACGAACTCAGTTTTGGAAAAATGTCTGGATTGATGGAGGTTTTCTGAAAGATGATGGATAATATAAAGCACTATATTAATAATCTCATGAAATAAAGTGTTTATTATTAGTCACAAAAAAGTGTTTATTAATAGTATTAAATTAATTAAAATATTTATAGGCTCAACTTATTCAGAATAAATTTTCAATCAAGCTATTTTAAGAAAGTGTGTTAGCTTCTTTGTTGTTTTTCCTTTGTTCTATTTCTCCCCTAACAAAAAGGGCTATTAAAATGTATACTCAAATAGAATCAGTAGGGTAAAATATTCCTCCTCATATAATAATACTGCTGAAGATGCTTAATGAGAAATAAATGGTACATTTCCAGTGCCGTTACGCAGTGGTTTATTGTTAATCATTCAATCTTTTACTTGAATTGTTAACCTAAAGATACTAACACCACTTTAATAATGCCAAATTGTCCTAATCAAGTGGAAATTTCTCTCTGTGAAATTTGTAATGTAAAGAGAGATAGGTTATTTCTTTTGTTAGAGCTTCCCACTTTCTTACTTAACGTAATTGTTACATTTTTTTCAACAAAAAGATTTGCTATAATATTTATATTCATTTTAACTACGATTTAGCCATCAATGAGCGCATAAGCTGTGCTAATTTAACAAAAAGTTTTTATTCAAATATTGGTAAGCATAAAAGCTAGTTATTCTTTGTTAATGTCATCAGGGACAAATCCAAAAATATTATTTTGGAAGGGCTAATAATATATATAATATTAAAAAATTATACAAAAAATTCTATAATATAAAATATATCGATAGAGAATATATTTTAAAGTACAAAAAATATGTAGGTACTTTTTATTAATGAAGTGGTCGATTTTTTGTATCATAAAATTTATCGATAATAGAATCTGTGTCAAATTTTTTAGCAATTTTCTTTTCAATATAATTAAAAGACAATTAGCAAGAAATTAACCTATCATTTTGTTTATGAGTTATTCTTTACAATATTCATCACTGAAAAAGATCTCTCAGTTATAATAGTTGAAACAGAGAAAATTAATACCAAATGAATCAAGAAAAACGCTCACAAGAAAAAAAAAATCTACTTTATGAGATTTGAAAAATTTTATTTAATTAAAAATATTAGTAATAATATCTTTTCAAATTTTTTAAATATTATTACTTATTTTTTTAGATATTAAAAATTATTAATATTTAAATTAGACTAGACTTTTATTTATATTAAATTAAATACTAAATAAATTTAAAAAAAATTAAATCATACTTAATAACTTATTACTATTAATTTTTTTAAAAAAAATTGGGGACCTACTCGCCCATATGTCCGTCCCTAAATGTCATAATAATACATAATTAAAATTTTGTTTAAAATTACATTAACAAGGTATAAAAATTGCAACCACCTTTTTGTTTCATCATCAAAGGTTTAGCTTAGTTTTTAAACAACTATTAACCGACACGTTTGTATATACAGTTTTGGCTTTTTTTTTTTTTCCTAAATAATAATGCTCCCATGTTCGAAAACCCAGAGTGCCCATTCCCCAAACATCTTTTCATGTCTATAAATAAGTCTATTATTTGGTTTTCAAGTACCTAATTGCAATTGCAATTAAATTTCAGTTGCAATGTCAACAAATGTGTTGACATCTCAACAAGCTAAGTGAAGATAGTATAACCAAAGCTATAAACAATAATAAAAATACTTTAATCTTGTTTAATTAGATACTATAATATAATACTCTCTCTGCATATTAAAAGAACCAAATCAATAAGTCACCAAACAAATAGATAATTAAGTCACCATAAAAAAAGAACCAAATCAATTAATATATATAAGGACTTGTCAATAATATTCTTAATACTAATAAACTCTCAAAGCTAAAAATAATTGGTTCAGTTCAACTACTGAATTATACTTGCATTATTGAATCAGCCTGATTTGCATTGTCTTTCACTTCTTGGCCAAAAAATGGCCCCAATCAATTCAGTATGTGTGATATTTATTAGGTGATCATCCTAAAACACTATATGTATTGTATTTATAATTAATAAGAATTTTTTTACATGTATTTTAAAAGTTATTATTAGGAATATAAATGTAGAATTGTTAAGTTTATTGAGTTTAATATATTATTAAAAGCTTAGAAAATTATACTGCCTTACTAAAATACTTTCACCTATAATTTATATTTTTAATAAGCGTTTTCAAAATAAAATACTAGTGAAAGAATATATTTTGACATAAAAATATTTTTAAATATATTAAAAACATAAAAACATCAAAACGAGTTTTGAATTTTGATAAGTATTATTTTCTCCAAAATTAAACAATTATTGATTATTATTGATAATCCTAATGCCTAATCTTATATATAGCCTTTGGCACCACGTCTACCCTACCCACCTTTTATATTCCATTTTAATTTTAATTTGACATTCATTAATAATTATGTGCGTCATATTCATATGATTTATGTTAAATAGATCGTCTGGATTTTCTGTATCACTTAGATTTAAGAAGTCCCTTCTTTTTTTCTTCTAATAATTGTTGATGGAAGTTATATTACCATTCATTTATTTTATGTATGTATATATAAATATTTTATATATTTATTAATGATGTTGAGTAATCCACCTTAATTTAATATGGCTTAGAAGCTACGTAATATTAATTCACTTGCATCGTATGAAAAGTGCCAAAAATCGGGTCCTGGTCCTATCTTAGAGCCTCATCCATCACGAAGAGAAGTTACTAAAAAAATCAAGATTTTACTTAAAATTAGAAGAATAAATTTAAATATATAAAATATAAAATTATAATAAAATTTAAAATATAAAATAATTTAACTTAATAAAAAAATTAAAATAGTCAATTTATTTAAATCATAATGACAAATTATAAGAGTTAAATTAAAATTCTATCCAGTGTTATAACAATAACACCGTTCAGTTATAAATGTGCGTTTGGATTGGCTTTTGTTAAACTGAAATTTGAATAAAAGTGATTTTATAGAATTGATTTTGGGTAGGAGTGAATCTATGAAATAAACTTTGTTTGGATAATATTAATTAAAATCACTTTTAGATAGATAATTACTAAAAAAGATATACCATTAAATTATAATATTATTTTTTTAAGCATATTTAATTTTTTTATAATTTTTCTAATATGTTTTTTATATAATATTTGTTTAGTACTCTTAATACTTTTTTTTAGTACACTATAATTTTCTATTACTATTATTATTTATTTATGGTTAATTTTTTTTTAAAATTTACTCTACCTAATGGAATCAATAAATTATATTATAAAAGAGTAAGTTACCAAGTTCGCTTTCGAATTATCAGAACATTGACAAAAATAACCTCAACTTTTATTAACGACAAAAATACACCTAAAATATTGAAAAATGTTCCAGAAATACTCGACCGTAAATAAAAATCTATTTGATTAAAAGAGTTGGCTGAGCTATCAAACGGATTCCATTACACCCCTTCTTCTGCTTCTCCTTTATTCTCCCTCACTCCCTCCCTCCCCAAAGCAACTACAACAACAATAAATAGCATCTCAGTCACTCTCCCTCCCCTCCACCCCTAAAACCTCCTAAAAGCCGTTGCAAGCTGCAATAACAACAATATATCTCAGTCACCCCGAAATTGCAACAACAACAATAAGCAACATCTCAGTGACTCCCTCCCTCCTCCAAACCTTCCAAAATAGACCTTACGTCTCACACTGTTCATCTCAGCCACAACAATAATCAACCAGAATTAGTAATAATCATCCATAATCAGCAATTTCACAATTTTTTATTATAGTTTTTTTAATAATCTAATAAAAATATAATCTAAACAGAAAGAATGACAAAGAAAGGAGCTGGAGAGAGGGTTCCTCACTATCCTAGAGAGAGAGAGGAACTATCCGCTGCTGGCTTACTGCGAGAGAGGAAAATAAGGCACTGTAAGACAGATTTCTGACAGCGATGGAGGGGTAGCAAGCAAGAAGCAACGACAATAGCAAATGAAAGATTGAGAGATCTAGTGCGAGAGTGAAGAGGGTAAAGAACTGCGAGATCCGTTTTTACAACAACAGAGGAGCGGCGAGCAAGCAGTAGTGGCAACAACAAAGTTCTGCTGTTGAAAACAAAGAGAAAGTAGCGTGGATTGATGAGCAACTGTTCTGTGTGTTGGAGAAGTGAAAGTGAGAAAAAGGGAGAAGAAAAAAGGAGCAGAAAGTGGGGTGTGAGAACGCAAGACAAAGAAGATCGAAAGACAGCAGCCATGGATTCAGAGTTTGAGTGAAAAGGGTGAGACGTAAGCTCTTTTTGAAAAGTTTGGGGGAGGGAAGGAGTGAGGAAGAATGAAGGAGAAGCAAAAGAAAGATGTAATGAAATCCGTTTAACAGCTCAGCTAATTCTATTAACGGAATATTTTTTTATTTACAAGTGAATACTTTTGTAATGTTTTCTAATATTTTAGGTGTATTTTTATCATTATTAAAAGTAGAAGTTATTTTTGTCAATATTCTAATAATTTGAAAACAGAATTGGTAATTTACTCATTATAAAAAAATAATAATAAATATAATATATAAGAATCACAATTATAAAATTGTATAATATTAATAAAAAATTAACAAAAAATAAAAATAATAAATAAAAAAAATTCATAAAAAAATAATAAAAATTTTATAAATAAAATAATAACATATTTTTAAATGAATATAAAAAAAATTATACTATTTGAACTATAATTAGTTAATATTTTAACGTGTTTTTCGCCTTTTTACCCTTAAAGATATATATTTTCTTTATTTTATTTTGCACCCGTGCCGCGAACTATGCTCCTTTTGAAGATGAGGCTTTAATTTCAAGGATAATATGGGGTCGACATCTGAATGCTTCATTTTGTCATGACTTTATAATATAGTTTTGGTGCTTTGGAAAAGGGTCGTAACTTGTAATCAGCAATATAATAACCTCCTAAAAATAAATGTGCATTTTAAGCAAGCCAAAAGAGAGATGAGAGCCTCTCATCATCAAAGACAGAGACCACATTAAAGAATTTCCATGCCAAATTACTTCAAACTTCTCATTATAAAAATTCAAAGATATTAATAGATATAAACATGTTTAATTTAACAGAAAAAAATAGTATATCATTATATATAGAAAGAGACGAATTGTTTTTATTTTGAAAAAGGAAAAGACTAAGATTGAAATACATTTTTTAAAAACTTAATATATTATTTATTTTGTGTTATTTTTATACAGTGAATCCACACATATAATTGTTATTAAATAATATTTTATCAGAAAAGATATTGTCAATAAATATTATATTTTATTTAATAATATATGTGGACTCAATATATTGAGGGAGGGATTATTAGGACAAAGAAAAAAACTCACAAAAGTGTCCAAAAAATTATGGTAAAAACAAAGTCGAAACAACTCCACCTCATGACTTGTTAGTTTCTTGTTGTTGGCCTATTATTTCTAATTATCTAAATCTGTTCATCCAAAAAACACCAACCCCATTCATAATAACTCTCTAACCTACCATCCATTCCTACAACAGAAATTTAAGAGCACAACCTGTTTGAGAAAAAGTTTCACAGAAAATGAAACACCAACCTCTTCATTTGTAACATAATACCCTCTCTACTGTTATAGAGACTATATTATTGTGGCTGAGAGAAAAAAAACACTTATACATATCAATATTTTTGGCAATGGAAGATTCAAGCAAGATACTAAGAAGATCTATTCATTGTTTTCTTCAAAACTATCACTATTTTACCTCAACAGTAGTTTTTCTTGTTCTTCCTTTCTCAGTTTCATTGCTTCTCTCACAGGCTTTGGTTCCTTCACCTTCATCACTCTTGCCTCAAGTATACAATCGCCTGAAGAATCTCTTTGATGCTGCAGGGTTTCCTCCTTCAGAATTGTTTACCATTCTTAACCTTAAAGTTTCTCAAACAATCACTTCATCAATATTTACCCTTCCTTTTACCCTCACCTTTCTCCTCATAGCAAAAGCTTCTATAATCATAACTCTAAACCAACACAAAAGAACTCTGCTTCCACCTTCTTTCGGTTCCATATTTTCCCTTTACAAGCCACTCCTCCAAACCTATATATGCAACTGCTTCTTGATCCTCTCGGCAAATGCAACCGCCTTTGGTCTCTTGTTCTTGGCATTCAGCTGTGTGGAAGGGCTCGGCTACTCTTCGCAGAGTTTGCTCCTCTTTTTGTCAACATCTGGGGCTGTTCTGTTTTCTGTGATACTTGCAAATGCACTTGTCATATGCAATATGGCACTCGCTCTGTCCGGTATGGAAGGACATGGAGGGTACCTGGCAATCCTTAAGGCTTGTGTTATGATAAGAGAAAAGACATCAATGGCTTTGTTCCTGGCACTTCCAGTAAATGTGGCCCTGGCTGCCATCGAGGCCTTGTTCCAATTTCGCATTGTAAGGACTTATCATATAGCCGGAAAGGCAGGGCCTTATGTGGCCTTGGAGGGGATTTTCATTGCTTACTTATATTCAATCTTTGTTATCATTGACACCATTGTGAGCTGCATGTTCTACAAAAGCTTCAAGACCGGATCGAGTGTGGATCAAGAATTCAAGAACTTGTTGATTGAATTTCAAGAAGAGGACAATTATGGTTTCATAAAGAACAAGAATTTTGAAGAACTACCTTGACATATAAGGTAGCAACTTATTGATTTGATTAAGGAGTAAGAACTACCAGTTAAATTTTTGAGAGAAATTCATCATGTTACTTGATGACTCAAAGTGAATTGAGCAAAATTGAAGGCATCAAGTTTTTTCAAATTTCAATGGAGGAACCTCATCTCAGCTATATGCAACACACAAGAAGCTGGAGAGTAACCAATTTATATAGATTCCTTTCTGTTATATGTATATTGTTCAACTGGCCCCTTCTTTTGATTATCAAATTTACTTTGTATATTGATACTTAGCAATCTTTTACAGTGTGAATAATACAAAGGCTTCCATAATCAAACACAGTCAAAAACTGTCTCTCAAAACCAGTGAAAGATTAGATATTTGTACTTCATTGCAGAGAGATGACTGCTAATACTATGCTGTTCAATTGACATATATGCTCAAAAGCAATAAGACAAAGTATAGTATATTTCTAGTTTAATATTTCGATTCTATGGATCATTGTTAATCTCTAGTTTTACTATATGAAAAGAAAGACATTTCAGCCTGTTATACTAAAACTCATTTAGGGTTAACAAAAGATGCATATTCATTGTAACAAAATATATATCTCTTATTTTATTATATAAATGAAAAGTACAACAATAAGAGAGTACTATTTCATCAAACAACTCTAAATGGTGTAAAATGTAATACACATAGCTTAACTTTACCTAACCTAATAATTATATCAGTGATTGTTTTCACAACTTGAACTCATAATCTTGAGATGAGACAACTCAACTATTGTTCCAAAGCTACCTTTCGTATTATATAACTTAAATATAAAAAAATTAGTGTATGTTTTTACAAATAAAAATATCATATATGATACCACCTAACTTCAAAGGAGATCAGTGTAAATTTCTCATTCTAATAAAAATATATGAAATAATCCAGCGTGATAAAATTTCATGAGCCGGAAAACGTGTTACACATCCGAGTATTGTATTTTTTTTCACATGAAAAATGGGAACTAGCATTCCTAATTCGGCCTACTCTTCACTTATATTACAGTTACAATACAATGATCACCTGATTTTCTATTTTTAACTCAACTGACAGCTATACAACATTTTTTTCCTGAGGGTACTACCAAAATCTCTATCAAAAGGTAGAGTAATTTAATCTTCTTTTCTATGTTACATGACAAAGAATTGGATCCTAATGAAAAGGGTTAGAGCTTTGTACAAGATTTCATGATACTATAATTGACTTTGGTGCTTTACAGATCCAAGAAGGTCAGGAAGCAGCTAAATCAATGGTGCAAAGCCAATGCTAGTTCCACTGAAAAATACAAAATTTCTTCTTGAATCGACGTGGGACCGGATACATTGTGTTTCGTAGCACTCGCTGGCCGTGGAGGGCATCTGAAGCAACAGAAGCATGGTGTCATTTGCATAAACTTGTGTGTGCAGATTCTGGCATCATAGCATTTAATGAATCAAGAGGTCCACAGGGAGCAGGAATATGCAATTCCACCTCGAATGGACTGGGTCGAAAAGCTAATTATCACATCATCATCATGGAAAGGTAGGCTTCTTAAAGTCCAGAAGCATTGTTCCCGTTCATACCATGGGAAGATACCTACTCTTTGGCGAGAGCACGATGTCGGTGCGAAAAATGCAGAAAACACAGTCGTCAACTATCTTTTGCACTCTTCCTTGTCAAGTTAACGCCCTTAGCCTTCTCCATTTCGGCCTCTTTCTCGGCTCTTTTCTTCTCTAACTCTGCCTGCTTGCAATTCTCTTCGTGCGCTTTCCGAAATAACCTTATAAAATTTAAGAGAGTTGTGGTGACTGTAATTGCCAAACCAGAAACAATAAGTTAGTCTGAGCATTATAAAAGTTTAAACCAGAAAAGTAAATAAATAGATAATCTTGCTATTTTTTCCCCAAACATAACAGATATGGACATGAATTAATTTCCCTCAAATATCAGTTGAATGAACTATAATCTGATGAAACAAGCAACCAGTTAAAAGACCAATGGTCATTTTACCTTGTTCAAATGGACAACGAGCAGGATCCTCGCCAAAATATAGTGCGAGTGCATCTGCATTTCTACCCTGTGCATTGACAAATTACACAATCTATTTATCTCTTCACAGGTAGATGCCTAATGTACTAAAATAAGGTTAAGCAAATTACCACCACGGAATACAGGCTTGTCAGAGATGCTACCTCTGACTCAGCAACAGATATGAATTCTTTCAATGTCTGACAAGAGATCACAAAAGATGAGTCAAATATAGTGAAGATGTAATTGGTATAATACTACAATACCATAAAAAAAATAAAATAAAAATTAACTGATTATTGGTGCATTTATTTCAGAGTTTTTCAAAAAAGTGACAATTTTAATTTGAAGGGGTTTCTTTTCTATTTATTTATTTATTTATTTATTATTATTATTATTATTATTTTGAAGAAGCTACTCTTTTTAGCTCCGGCAGAAAAGCTAAATCCTTTTTCAAAAAAGTAAATTTTGAAAAAAATTATACAACATATATGAAAAGTGGCTTTTTTAGTGTGTTATATAGATATGCCCCCAAAAAAAGGGCTAAAATAGACACACCATAATCAATGTTTACACAAGGCTAGAGAAGCATATTGAGATTAATTTGTCAAGTTGTCAACACCATGATCAATAACACAGGTTAATATACACACTCTTCTGTAAGCATATTGCATATAAGAGTTTTTTGGCAAAGCTGGTGATAATTAAAAAGATTAACTATGTCCATCAAAAGCACAAAACCTACTATTATGAATCATTTTGAAACTCCCTTGTTTTTTCCCCAAGGAAAATGAAGAATAAAGAATTTCGATTAAACAAAAAATGAATAATAAAAAGAGTCTAACATAAACATGTTAAACACCTTACAGAAAACTTCGGACACAGGTCCATCATTTGCAGATGCAGCAAGCTCCTGTTTAACCTTTTCTAGTCCCTTGATGATTGCCTGCATCTCTTCTGCTAAGGACTTCAATTGTATCTGAAAGAAGTGCAACTTCTAATCAATTCACGTTGCGGGCTAAGGGATCCCCTACACAAAAGCTTTATCTATAATGCGTAGCTTTCCAATCTCTCAACATGTCCAAATGGAAAAGTCCCATAAAACATCAACTAGTACTCATGTTTGGCTAAAAAGGAAATAAACCCTTCAGCTTTTGAGGCCCAGGCAAACCAAGGATGAAATCAACCTCCCTTTTCAACATCTAGCAAATATCCCCTTACGCAGCGAACACAAGCAAGAAATATGTGTCAAATGAAAAGGAGTTCTTCCAGGAATTTGATTCAAGATGTCTACTAGGTGAAATTTCTCGATTCAGTGACTTTTGGCAATTCCTTTTTCAGCAAAGGCCCTTCAGATTATAAGTTTATTAATTACCAAATTTGAAACCATAGAATATACTAGCATATGGGCTAAAGTTTGAAGGTATTAGCAGGTATTGGACTTAAAAGAGATTATGCCAAAGTAATGAGCTTCTCTGGCGAGCAATAACGATGATTGATCTTGGGTCACTTTACTCTAGTGAGCTTCTAAAGTGAGTTAACTCTTAATTCATGTGACACACATATCATTGCAAGAAGTCAGAGGAGGAGATATGTGCTCAGTTTTACAGGGGAACAAAGTGAAACAGAACCAATAAACCAACCAAACTAGCAATTAGCAGTTGAATAATTTTCTTTTTCCAACCAAGCATAAATCATCACCTTAGTCGCAGCTTCCAGGCTTACAAGGTCTAAGTGGAAGTCAAGCAGTCCAGGCGACCTATCAGCTAGAACCTAGAGCCAAAATAGCAAAATGGAAAGAAGGTAAGTGATCAAATGATATATTCCTTTAGTGCAATTGTTATTATACCTTGCAAAGATAGTGCATCAGTGTCATCTTATTGTTAGAAGCACGAGTGTCAGTAAGCTTTAAAAGACTATCCAACTTGAATCCAATTGCGGATCCTGCATAAATTAAATAAATAAATAGTAATCCATAAACTATAAGTTTACGTTAGACAAGATCTAACAGAATCAAATTAAATTTTAACTGCTGAAAAATTAAGAAGGGCCTGTGATTATCTAAACATCGAAAATTGAGAGAGCTAGAATGATGTCCCAGAGAATGATAAGGACATTAACATTTAAAAGAAAAAAGTACATACCCCTAGCTGTTCCTTGATTTAGTGTATTACCCAAAAAAAGAATTTTCTTCATGATCTCCTTCAGCTTGACAGACTTTCGGACCTATTCCCAAGAGAAAATGCATGAGGTCAAAGAAATGCCAATAACACAGTTTGTTAGTTTCATGCACAATGTACCTCTTCACAAGCAGAGTTCACAGCGTTTAAACTCTTCTTAAATTCTGTAACCTGCAAAAAGAAGAAAGCATAACTGAATCAAAAGTTCAAATCCACAAAACATATAGAAAAATATAGCAAGCACCACCATACCTGAGACAGAAATTGAATCTTGAAAGAGAATACTCTTAACTTTGACTCTACTCGTGGCACCTTCATCAGCTCTAAAAAATACTGAAACATGACCAAATATATGCAGGATATGATTATAGATACATAGTATGATATTGCATTAGGAAAGGCCAAAAGAATTGTTTTATAACCAACATCTAAAGGGAAAGCGGGAACATGTAATAAATTGCTTCTTTCTTTCTAGAAGCAAGCAGGCAACAACAAATCTGTAACTATACGTGATATAGACCTTGAATTCATATGAGCTGCCTTCCAAGGAAATAGACTTCTTGCACAATTTTATTGATCATTATCATATGTTAGATTCACTTCCAAAATCAAAGCCTTGCCGCATTCAGTTCTTTAACCTCTGCAGCTAATTATTTATACCCAGAATTTTGCAATTTCCAGTTTCCATGCCAACAATTGTTTTTTCTTTTTTTCCCCTTAAAATAAGTTTCCTCTCTTCTCTACTTCATTTCTCCACCATTCCTCCCAACTCCCTATCAGATTTTAAAGTAAGCAAAGGGTCTAAGAAATCAAATGCTGGTAGACGGATCCTAGTTATGAGCCTACAAACAGTATCCTACATAATTCTGAGTACTTAGATTTATGCTAAATTAGCTAACATAAATAATGATATGGCTATAACAAATTAGTACACACCTGTTCGCATTTTCCCAAATTCTCTTTGTCACCAGTGTATCCCTTCATAAACAAGGGGAATCAAAATTACAAAAGCAAACAAACCAGAGTAAAAGATATGTTTCCGTAACAGCAGACGCCAAATGAGAAACCTTAGCTGACAAAACAAGATGTAAGAATTAAGTATGATAAGTTTGTTAATCTTTACCTTCAAAAGTTCCATCTCTTCTTTGGTAGGACAAAACTTAATGAGATTTTCCACCTGATCTACATCTAATACTGATTCATCCATAGCCAGCACAGCAGCCTGAGAATATCCATTTTAACGTGTCAGATAATACTTAACCACATTGTTCGAGGTGGATATTTCAGATTTGCTGGCAAGAGCTATTACTGGTGGCCTTAGGCACATATACAAGTCAATCAAATTTCAATAAGCATCTTCTATGTAAATAAAAAACACTAATATTTACTAGAAATCAACAAAGAATGATATTTTCATTATAAAATCTTCTATCCTGAATGATCAAAAAACTTATTCACGCCAATTTTCAGCTTACCATCATATCAGGAAGTGGCATCTTAACCTTAGTGAGCATAATTTCAGTATTGTTAGCCCTCCTTAGGTCAATCTACAATCAATAATACAAACAAACAAGTTAATTACCAGTAACAGGAAACCAGCAAATATAAAGAGACACAGAGTACTAACAGCCAAAAAGCAGCCCCAATATGCACCTCACAGTTCATTAAATTGTCAGCATAAAGATGCTAAACTTTAAAACATAAAGAGTTAGAGAAGTAACTGTTGAAAAACAAGAAATTTTATTCAGAGATAAAACCAGTGCAGTCAGCTATGCTTAATATATTATGTAACAAGGTATGCCTCATTTACAGATTTACAGGCAAGACAAAACTAGAGAAAAGTACATTTGGTTGCCCCACAAATTTAGAGCAAGTACCTGAACTTTCAAGTTAGGTCAGAACGAAGCCGACTTTTTTCAACGAACAAATAGCCACTTTACAAACTTACACTTAAATTTTACTATGTACATAGGGTTGAACTTTAGTATTTAGCAGCCTTTGAGAAGTAAAACTACAAATCATGGTTAATTACTTCATTGCAGTTCCTAAAGGAAAGACTAAGTGAAAACCATCAATTCATTGTTTAACAACAATGTTGTTTCTTCAAAACCCAAATTGCCAAAATATTTAGATAGAAGAATACCAAGTGGACTTTGTCAGTTTTAGATCCAACAGATTTGCGCCGCCCTCCAGATTTACCACTTGAATCAGAAGGTTTTGGAACATTTGCAGAGAAAAGCTTCTCTAGCTCTGAAACATCAAACTCTGGTGCACTAAGATAAAATGTAAAACCAGTCATTACAAACATAGGGATATAGAAAGCAGAAAGAACTGTGTGCACATAAAATTGAAATGAATCAGATGAACATGCAATAGTAGGGAAGACATATTACATTTGAGGTTCTCCAAATCTTTGTAATTCTTCCCATAAACTTCCTTGCAATGCCCTTGTAACCTTACTCCAGTGCAATGGCTTTAAGGAGGACCGTCGAGGTGCAACCGCACCTGCTCCTGCAGGGCGCACGTATCCACGCCCTCTTCCTCTTGGATCAGCTCCAACATTTGAACCTTTTGAACCCAAGGGTGGAGGTGGTGGTGCGCCACCAGGAGGTCTAGGTGGAGGAGGAGCACCGGAAGCACCAGGAAGAGGTGGAGGAGGAGGGCCTCGACTACCAAGAGGTGGCGGAGCAGGTGCACCTCGACCCCCAGGTGGTGGTGGAGGAGGGGGTGCTCCCCGCATAGGAGGAGGAGGAGCAGGAGGTGGTGCTCCACGAATAGGGGGAGGTGGAGGAGCTGGGGCTCTAGACATTGGAGGAGGTGGAGGTGCAGGTGGGCCTCCACGTAATGGAGGAAGTGGTGGAGGAGATGGAGCTCTAGTCAAAAGTGGTGGTGGCGAGGGAGTCGGATCTCCACTAGAAGGAGGTGGCGGTGGGGGAGGTGGAGCTCTACTAAAAGGAGGTGGCGGTGGTGGCGGTGGAGCTCTACTAAAAGGAGGTGGAGGTGGTGGCGGTGGAGCTCTACTAGAAGGAGGTGGAGGTGGTGGCGGTGGGGCTCTACTAAAAGGTGGTGGAGGTGGTGGCGGTGGAGCTCTACTAAAAGGTGGTGGAGGTGGAGGTGGTGGTGTTGGAGCTTTACTAAAAGGAGGTGGAGGTGGTGGTGGGGGTGGAGCTATACCAAATGGAGGAGGAGGTGGGGGTGGAGGAGCTCTACTAAAAGGAGTCTGAGGTGAAGCAGGTGGCAATGTTGAAGCATGACTAAAAGGGGGAGGAGGAGGAGGAGGAGGAGGAGGAGGTGGTGGTGGAGGGGGTGCACCCCTATACATGGAAGATGTAGGAAGTGGTGGTGGTGGTGGAGGAGGAGGAGGAGGAGGAACTCTAGTTGTTGAAGGAGAAGGAACCGATGATGTTAAAGGAGGAGGAGGAGGAGGAGGAGGAGGAGGAGGAGGAGGAGGAGGAGGTGCTGGTGGTGCTGGTGGAGGAATGGATGAAACATCATAGCTTGAAGGAGGCATTGGTGGAGGAGGAGGAGGTGCAAGACCCACTACTTCAAATACCTCAGAACTACTAGAGTCCGCAGCAGTGGAAATTGAGGAATACAGAGACTTCCAAGAGGATGCAGAAGGTTGTAAGCTCCCCTTGTTTTGCCCAAAAAATGGGGGTGGTGGTGGAGTTGGGGGTGGAGCGGGAGGAGGAGAAGTTGCAGGTTGTAAATTTATCCCTACTTTTTGTTTACTAATTGATCTTGAAAATGGCGGCGGTGGTGGTGGTGGAGGTGGCGGGGCTTGTGCAGTAGACACATTTCCACCCAAAGAGGTTGAGGATACCAGTGGAGATTGAGATGCTTGACTTGATACATCATCCTGAAACGATAAGGGTTCAAAAACATGTGAAGAAAAGTTTCTTCGCGGAGGTGGTGGAGGTGGAGGAGGAGGAGGAGGCGGTGGTGGAGGCCGTAGCTCTTTCTCTGAGCTCTGTTGATCTGCTTCTGTAACTAACTCAAAAGATGTTTCTTTAACAGATGGTAATGATTGAGGGCGGTTAGCATCCAATCCTACTACTGTGTTGCCTGAAGATTTTGTAGGGGCCACCTTGCGACTTTTCAGTTCAATTCTCGTGTCAGTAGAAGCAGCAGACGCAGATGAAGACTTCACTTTGGTATCTTCCATTTTATCCTTTGGAGCTGTATAATTTGTAAGTGCTGCAGGTGCACTATTGTTCCTATATGGATAATATACATGCATTGAGTTTGTGTAAGAACCCTTGTTAGAAGGAATCCATTGAGTTACTGCAGTAGGCTTAGCTTGTTTTGACTGAAAACCTTGGGTTTCTTGCTGTTTAGTCTTTTGCTTTGTTGTAATTGAATCTCCCATTGGCTTTGAGTTTGATGGAGGTTGTTTCTTCGGAGCCAATGGAACAAGTTTACCTGATTTTTGTCTTGCAATATCAGCTATCTGCTGCCCTGCCTTGGATTCTAAGTCCCTTTCTATAGCTTTGTTATCTTCATCATATTTGTTTTGGATTACCATTTCCTGGTTCACATCCACATCGATTTCCATTGTTTTCATGTCTGAAAATATTGCAGCGGTTGACTTAATTTTTCCATCATCCACAGCAATGTCCTTCACTGCATGAGGATCTGAATCCATGCTCTCATCAAGCTTGTATTTCACATCATCAACAGAGATGTCTTTCACTTCATTAATACCAGAATCCATCTCATCGAGCCGTTTTTGAAGCCCATCATCTGGCGTACAATCCTGAAAGCCGTGAGAATCCAACTCCCCCTTCCAAACCTCTTTATGATTTCCATCAAAGACAGCACTGTCATTAATAGCATGAGAATCATACTCACCTTTACCTTCCTGTCCATCAATTACATTGCTAAAAATCTCTTCCACTTCATAAAACTCCTCAGGTGAAGCACTTTCAGTGGAGGCACTTTCAGTTTCATTTGCATCATCATTCGCTGCGACTGTGGTTAGATCAGGTAGAACAGCATCAGCATCCAAGAAAAGCACCTGAAACAGACATGAGTATGTGTTCAACTTGTAATGCATCAGAAAATAGATTCCACAGAAGAATAACTATAACTTACCTCTGCTTTGAAATCCCTAGAAAATTGATCTTTTGCATCCCACAATATATCAATTTCATCACGGCTCAGCAACAATATATTTGACCGCACAAATGCAGTATGGAACATGACTCTAAACATCATCTCCTCACGAGTGAAATCTTCACTCAAATGTATGCACTCAAGAACAACATCCCCTTGAACACGACAACGGATATCGATTTTCACAAAAATACACTCTGCCTGTGATTAAAATTAATTAAGAGGACATTATACATAATTAATTCAGAATTCAGTACCAAAAATGTAAATTTATATAGCACCTGCAGGTAGTGGCGAACATGCTTTTTGGATTTCGAAGTTGAAAAAAGAAGCTTCGAACTTCTATTAGCAGGATTTGAAGGGTCTTGACCATACACACGTACCACAGGCCTGCAACCTTTTCCATCATCAAATAACGGAAGGACCCTAAGAATCAGACAATCCAAATACAAGGGTGTTTCAGAAGGGGGCCACTCAGAACCCAAATGTCTCCTTGAAATATACTGAAGATATCTCAACTGTGAAGGTTGTGGGTTCAAGGGAGATAAAAGGTGTAGGAGTTCTCTCGGAGCTTGCTTGTACACCATCTCAAGAGTTTTCTGCTCCCCAGTGTACTGTTTACGGTATAATAAAAGACCTGCTAACATAAATGCCAGCACGGGCCAACCTCCTCTTTCACAGTGCATCAAAAGCACATTTTGTTGCCCCTCCAAAGACAACCAGCTTTCACCTGATCGAAGGAAGTGATGGATCATCTCCAATGGCAGAAGGGGGCAACCCTCGTATTGCCGAGGGTACTCCATAACCGTCATGTCATACTGAGCAAATATATCTGAGATTTGGCTGCGTCTATCCCCTTCTCGGAAGTTGAACACCATGAAAGAAGCATCTGGAAAGTGATCCTGTAGCTGCGCCACAATCCCCCCCATATAAACTCTATACTCATCTTCTTCCAAGACATCCGTAGAGAAGCAATAGTCAAAAACTGCATAAATACAGCAAAAGCATTTAGTCACTGTCAAACAGCTGAGGCACAGAACCACAAAACTTACATTTTCAGCGTCTGTTTTCATTTTAATCAGACAGAAACCCAAGAAACTCAAACTCAGAGGACTTGTTGCACAACTGCTTAAGAAAATCAAGACCAGAAAATTCGGATTTGTGCCAGAGGAGGGCACTTCACTGAGTAAGTTCTACTAAATTATTAGAAACAACACTTAGTGCATACCATATAATATGAAGTTTATAGTGACAATAGTCTCAGTTTAAAGCTTCACAGTTCATCAACTACTAGCAATGCTTGTTTTTCAGCTATGATTCTAAGAAGTATTTATTGCCTAGTTTCTAATGGAAAAGGCAAGAGAAAGGAGAAAAATGATATCAAAGTTCGAAGTCCAAAAAAGTCCACAATGCCTTAGACTCTTGGCACATTACCATCGGCATTGTTCGAAAACGACATCAAAGTTCAGTACCTTAGCTTCTAAAACATTGAAATGAATCCTAAAAACTAAAAGGAGCAACTTCAGCTGCCCCTAAGGCCTAAACAAGCTACATAGAGAAAAAGGTGGGTATGGAAGGTTATGGTAACAGGTCAAAATGCTTCATTTCTTGCAGTTATTCGCGCATTTATTAGTTCAGCAATTCAAACCAAAAAAGCCAACAACCATGGTTACCAAAAGAAAAATATAATAATAACAATAATAAAATATTAGGAAAAAAAGTAAGAGAAAGAATTTAAACAAGAACTAACCATAAACTCTCTCGGAGATCTCTAGAAGCCGATCCGGCGGCTTCCGGTAGAAGAACCTTCTGAACAGCGCCATCTGATGGCGCTGTTTCTGCCCCGATCAGATCCAAACCGATGTTTTGAGTTCGTCCCCGCAAAGCAAAGATCAAAACTTTTTGCAACAACCAGACACCTTCGCAGATCCCGCAAATACCCAATTCGATCGGAGCCAACCTGAACCCAAAAATGGCGAATTCACAACTTGGAGCGGAACAAGTTGGTGAATGGTGATCAAACCCAAAAAAGAAAAAAAGCTGAACAAAAAGACTAGTCAAATAATTGAATTCCCAAAAGGCGAATTCAGAGATAGATAGTAATAAAAATAATAATAAAAGTAAATTTAGAGAGGTAGAATTGTGAGAGAATGATTTGAAGTGAAGTAGAAGTAGTTGCTGTAAGGTATGAAATTCAAAAAAAAAAGTTCCCTTTTTTTTGGGTCGAAGGTAAAAGGTAGAAATGTGAATGAAACGGAGAAGAAGCGTAGTGGACTGAAAATGAAAAAGGAGACACACACTGCTATATTATCTCGTTGGGAAGTTAGAGCTGTCTTTTCTCTTTCTTCAGTTTCTTTCTTTCTTTCTTTCTTTCTCTCTCTCAACTCAGAAAAATGGAAGAGAGAGAAGGAGAGAGAAGAGTGGGTCTATTGTCTCTCTGTCTGCAACGACAACATATTTTGGGTTTTTGGGTAGGCGAAGGTGGCTGCCTTGGCTAGCTGGTGGTGACGTGGCATTTACTCTCAATTTATTTATACATATTTTGGATTTTTCTTTACTTTTGTTCTCTCTTTTTTTTTTTTTTTTTTCTATTCAATTTTTAATATATTTCTATTTTTAATGTAATAGTATTCTAAGTTAGTACTTTTCTACTTCTACCTTGAATATGTAATTTATTAATTAGTCTTTTATATATATTTTTTTAAAGATAGAAGTAAAACTTAAATTCGTAATTTTTAGGTGAGGATAAAAAAAACTATGTCATTTCAATTATAGTTAATTGACTAATTTTTTATATGTCTTATTTAAGATTAAATTTTACATTTAATTCTTGTTCATTTATAATGGAAATCTTTTTGTCTAATACAATATGTTGATGTTCTAATGTGATGAAACATAAAATGGAATGAATAGAAGAAGTAAATTAAAAAGAAGAAGAAAAAAATTAGAACAAACAAATTTGTTGTTCTTAATAAATTTGGGCAACAGAGGTCTACAACCCTACTTGAGGGACAAATTCAAGGAATATGTTGGTAGAATGATATATAAGAAGTCTTTAATACATAGCAAACAAGTTAGGTTAACTGGTTAAGGCCTTGGAAAAGCCTCTTAAATTTTCGATGAACATAAAATGAAAATCAAATATGTTTAAAAAATTTTAATATAATCTAGTTTAACTTATAACCACTCATATTAAAAGCATATCCATTTCTGTCATATTTGTACTCAAATAAATAATTCATGTTTGTTGGACAATCTCATATTCAAGAGTTGGGTATGCAGTATGTACTTAAAATTATTTGAATGAGAGATCAAATATTGGTTAAGTAGCTTTCTTTAGTTTGAACAATATAGCCTAAGATCAGAGAAGATGTTTGGGATTTGTATTAAAAGAAAAGTGTGACTTAATTACTGAAATTTTGATAAAAATACTATTTCACACAAAAAATAACTACCAAATCAGTTAATATATATTTATGTATAAATATATGTATTATTTAAATATATTATATTTTAATATATAATGAGTGATTAATTTTTAGTGTATATGTAATATAGTTAAATTTTGATATACAACTAAAAATTTTAAAATAATAAATTACAATGGACATTTTATATTTTTTTTATATTCTCAAAATACTCTTTTTTTTTATTTTAGGTTTTGTGTAAACACCTATTTTTTTTAAAAAGAAATATTATGTATATATTAAGAATTAATTACTAAATTTGCTATTTTGTATTTGTGAATAAATACATATTATTATATTTTACATGTTTTTAATATATATATATATATATATATGGGATTGATTTTTAATGTACGTGTAAAATAATTATTTATTGAAATGTCTCAATTTTGCTTTTCAATATATGACAAAAATATATAAACAGAAAATGGATAATATGAATTAGTAGGGTTGACTACCAAATAAACCTCCATGCATTGTGTCCCTTTTAATTTTCAAGACTGATAATAACTTTAATTATGAATAATTCATCAACCGAAAAGAAGAGCGGAGGGGGTAATTTGTGGCATTTCTACACCTTTTGAATATATAAAGTAATAAGGAATTACATAATGATACTTTTCTGAGCATTTTTAAGATTTAAACCTTTTTTTATGTGAGGTTTGAACCTTTTGAACTCTTTTAGAAAGATACAATTTAATTTGATCCATATGCCCTATGATGTCAAACCCTTTAATTTGAGATTTGAGATTACAAATAAAATGCACTTTTAACAGAAAACCAGCAATGGCTTAGCCAACTTACCAAGTATTACATTATTAATTACGCAATATTATTGTAGTAGTTAAGGATAAAATAATCTTACATGCAAGCTAACTCTTATTTCCTTCTTTGCACACTTTATAAGTCATGACTGAATAATTGAATAACAGATATGAGTGTTGAGAATAAATAAAGTATGAGAGGAAGTTTCTCATTAGGCATACTAATTAAGTACAAGACATTCTTTGGGGCAAGAAGTAAAAGATAATTACTATTTACTATTTAAATAACATATGATGATTTTTATTTTGTTACGCCCACCAAACTCCTTGCTTTCTTCCCCGCCACTTTAAAATAAGTGTAAGGTACAATTGAAGTCCATAATCTATATGATATAAAATTGAACTTAATTACGCTAATATATGTGTAAAACTATTGGATAAAATTTTCACTCTACTTAAGATATTCAAATGGAATTTTTATGGAAGCTAGGGAAAGAAATTAAAGGATATAGAAAAGGAAGAGTAGGGAAGTTGTGTTTTGTCGTTTAGGGTTTAGGCAAATATCAAATTAAATAGAAGCAAAAAGATGTGTAACTATTTTCCCTAACAAAATGGCATTAAGCATTCCAACTTACTCTTCCATGGACGAGACATGAGACACGCCCATCCGTTAATGGACAAATATCAGTCACCTTCAACTTTAATTTTCTTCAACTTCCTCTTAATTATTATCTCATCAATAATGTATCATTAATAAAAAAACAAATACAATTTTGACATTAATTGTTCGTTTGTACTTGCATCATATTTTTTTTTCCTTTTTTTTCCCTTTAAATATTACATAACTAACGGATAATTATTCCATTCCAAGAGGTTTAGAAAATAAGTAAAAGTCATATTACATAAACGTAAAAAATTAAGCCACTATTATATATATATATATATATATATATATATATATATATATATATATATATATATATATATATATATATATATATATTGTGACTGACTTTTGTACATTTATTTTATAATTATGTTAATCAAAAATTTTTATATATTTATCTAATTACTTAATTGTCACGTTAATTAAAAACACTTATTTAAAAAATGTGATTGGATATTCACCTAAAATATTTTACATTTTTATTGTAGAATTCTAGAATTTTTTTTGAAATAAATTAAAAAAATATTATTTTCTAAAAAATTATTCCAACGTTAAATATCACGATACGTTTTTTTTTTTTTTTATAGTTTTAGGCAAGTTGTCGCACCCCCGGCAAACTCCATTATTTTCGTAGAGTTCGCCGTACTCCAGCGAACTTCACCTCGATTTCGACAAATAAAAGCATGGTTGGTGGAGAAGCGAGCTCAATATCATTATATCATTCTTCTCTTTGGTTTTCTCATCTTGATATTTTTTCTCTACAATGTCAATCAATCTATTATTATCCATTCATTATGATGGTGAAATAGTGTATGATGAAGAAGGTTCTATCGTTTTTAAGTCCGGGCAACCAATAGTTACGTACATGACACTAGAAGCCAACAGTCTAACAGCGTTAAAAAATTTGATATTGCGTTATGTTGGACAACAACACACGAGAAGAGTGAAAAAAATTACTACAGATATCCAACCGAAGTAGATGACAATTTATTTTATAAAAGATATATTACGGTTGTCTTTGTTATGTTGTTGTTATGTTTATTAGATCACGGTTCTGAGAAATTTTCTGTTATTTTGAATTAGGTATCGGTTACGTGATGACGAGGACGTATGTCTTATAAGGTCGTGACACAACCGATGGACAATTGTTCATCTGTTGGAAATATTCATATTTTTAGTTGAGTTGGGTGGACGAGGATCATCTGTGGATACGGTTGATGATAGTCCGTTAAATGGAGTTGTTAGAAGAAATATTAGAAGGGCGATGGTTGATCTAAATATGCCAGCTGAAGGTAGTCAAGAGGGGTCAAACGTTGAACTTCCTAATGCTATTATGATGCAAGATAACATGAGGATTCTGCTATCAGGGACCCGATGATGGATCCCTATAAAGTTAACCCCGATGATGGAGACGATGTTGATGATGAACCAACGAAAATTTCTGACGAGGGTGACGAGGAAGAAGAGATAAACTACTACGGTGATACACAAATTGCTCTGACACAGCCTATTATTCTCGACCATATGACCGGGTCAGATCACTTCTTTAGATTGAATCTGGATGCAATGACTTCAGATTGGTCATTTAAAGAGGAAGTCATGTTGGCAGTTAAGGAATACAAGCATCATCAGGAGGGCGGTGGAGTATAAAATACTTGAGAGTGACCAGTTGAAGTATGATGTACAGTGTATCCAGTTCGGGCCCAGTTGCTCTTGGAACATACGCATAGCATATCGCTGAAAGCAAGAAAAATGGGAGGTTAGGAGATATAATGATCCTCGTACTTGCATGCAAACATTCATGGGTCAAGACCATCGTAGGTTGGATTTGAAGGTGATTGCTCAGCACATATTCACCATGGTCAAAGCAGATCCAACAATCAGCATAAGGGTTCTGCAGGGAGGTGTGGAGAATCACTTCGGTTACAAGGCGTCTACAGAAAGGTTTGGCTTACAAAGCAAAGAGTCATTGCTAGAATATATTAGGGGTGGCAAAGCGGGCCTGCCCGCCCCCAACCCGCCCTATAAACGGGGCGGATCGGCCCGCCCCACCAACTAAAATTGGTTCAAAATGCTAGCCCGCCCCACTTTATGGCGGGTTGGCGGGCTAGCCTGCTTAACTCTTTTTTTTTTTTTTGAAAAATAAAATTCATTAAAATTAACAAAAAAAAATTAAAAAATCAAATACAAATAAAAAATAATCAAATTATAATATTATTTTTTTACTATTTTTTTAAAACTTTTAACTTCAATAAAATGGTTCAAAATAATATTTGTCAATAAAATTATCTTTATTTTAAAAATTAAGTCACATAATTTGAGCATATATACGAAATTGTAAAATAAAATAAATAAAGTTAATAACTAAAAACAGAATAAAAATAAAAAATAAAAAAAAGTGTTTAAAAATTCTATAATTATTAATTTTATAATAGTAATAACTCTTTTATTTAATAAAAAAAATAAAAATAAAAATCTTTAGCCCGGCGGACCGACCCGTCCCGTCCCGCCAAAACCCATCAATTTGGCGGTGCGGGTTTGGCAGGGGTTTTAATTTGGCGGGCTCCAAATCCTAACTCGACCCGCCTTTTTAGCGGGTTTAGCGGATCGACCCGACGGATTCAACCCGTTTTGTCACCCCTAGAATATATGATGATTGGGAGGAGTCATACAACGAGCTTTCTCGTTAGTTATTCGCTATGCAGATGTACTTACCCGGTAAGATGCAATACATTGTGCTTAGTTATGTATAAAATCTCCATCTACATATGTTAACAATTGATGGGTATTTAGGTACTTGGGTGCAACTTGTGATATAGCCTTGGCCTGGTGCAATCGACACTATCATGTTTCATCGGGTATTTTGGACGTTTCCACAGTGTGTTGAGACTTTCAAGCATTGCAAGCCACTTATTTCCATCGATGGCACCCACTTATATGGTAAATACGGAGGCACGTTACTCATGGCTATTGCTCAAGATGGAAATATAAACATATTGCTTATTGCATTTGCCGTTGTTGATGGTGAGACGAAGGAGGCTTGGTCATTTTTTTCTTTCATATTTGCGGTAGCTTGTGACACCACAACCTGGTGTCTTAGTGATTTCAGACAAGCATAAATCAATTGATGCTGCATTGAATGCCGATGGAAGTTTATGAAAATCACCGCATGCCTTCCAGGTATTTTTTTTAAGACACATTGCTGCCAACTTCATGAGTCACTTCAAAAATAAGGACTTGAAGAAGGTTCTGGTTAACGCAGCATATTCGAAGTCGCAACGGGAGTTCGCTCATTATTTTAGTCGTCTGAGGGGTGAGAATGTCGCAATTACAAACTGGCTTGAAGAAATGCCTCGTTCACATTAGGTGCATATGCAGATGAGGGTCGTCGGTTTGGTCACATGACGACAAACATCACGGAGTGCATTAACGTTGTCATGAAGGGTTCTCATAATTTGCCCATCACTGCTCTTGTTAAATCAAGTTATTTCCGTTTGGGTGAACTTTTTGCTAGGAAGGTTTCAGAAGCTCTTGCTCAACTTCAAGTCGGCGCTGAATTCTCACAGACGTTGATGAAGGCCATAGAGTTCAACCCGAAATATGTCAACACTATGAATGTTTATCAGTTTGATCGGCCGAGGAATATGTTCACGGTTGAAGAGTTAGCAGTAGTGCCCAGGTCTAGGCAATAGAATTACCAAGTGCTACTTGATGAGGGTAAGTGTGATTGTGGATATTTTCAGGCTCTTCATGTTCTTTACCGTCACATTCTTGCACCTTGCTCTCATGCACGACTTGATTGGAAGCAGTATGTACATCCCGTGTATCACATGGAGTCGGTATTTAATGTTTACAAATCAGAGTTTCAACCAAATGGTCACGAGGATGACTGACCATCCTATGACGGGGCCCTATTCGGCCCAACCCTAGGATGATGAGAGTAAGAGAGGTCGGCCTGTTAGCTCCAGGATTCGCAACAACATGGATGATGTTGAGCATAGCGGGAGAAGAGATGTGGATTGTGTCGTCAAGTAGGTCACACATGTAGGACTTGTACGGCTCTTCACTAGGGGTGGCAGGAGAACCCGAACCCGCGGGTACCCGACCCGCCCCAACCCGATCGGGGCGGGTTTAAACCCGACCCGGAGCGGGACGGGTTTTGACCGGGGCGGGGCGGGGTCGGGGTCAGGGTAAACCCGCCCCGGAGTATATATATATATACCATTTTAATTTTCTAGGGTTTCTAATCCTCAATTCCTCACAGCCACCACTGTACTCATCTCATTTTTTCATTTACGCGTTTCTCTTCAACCCCAAAGAACCCTAGCGGAGAAGATTGAAGAGGGAAGGAAAGTCACTTCCTCTTCTCCCCAGTGAACCTCAGATCTGGTGACCTTTACTGCGCCATCGAGCCTTCCGCCGAGCTTGTCGCCGTCGCTGCGCTGCCGTCCTGCCGAGCCCGTCACCGAGTCGCTGCCGCTGCACTGTCGTCTTGTTGGCGCCGTGTCGTCGCCCTGCTGAACGCTCGAACTTACTCATCGAGTCATCACTGCTGCACTACCGTCTACCGAAGCTACTGAGTGAACCCCTCTTTCTCTAGTCTCTGCTCACCTTGTCGTCCCTTCTTCCTCCGTCGTTGTCTCTCTGGTGACTGGTAAGCACTAAGCACTTCTCGCTCAATACTTACTGCTGATGTGCATCTTCAGTTTTTTTCTTTAATTTAATGTTTATGATTTATGTTTTATGTTAAAATAGTTAAGATAAAACTAAAATTAATTTTGATGCTCAAAAGAACATTTAAAATTCAGTCCATAGATTCTTTTGACTAGGTAGATTCCTGCATTGTGTAACTCTTCTTGTAAGATTCTTCAATTTCTGATTTGGGTGATAACAAATTCTCTAGGGAGTTTCCTGAGTTTGTTACTAAGTTTTGTGGGTTGAAATAGCTTGATTCAGGGAACAATCAGTGTTTGTTGGCTCAATTAAAAAAATCATTTCCCCCTTTTTTAAATAAAAAAATTAAATGATGAAATTGAGCTATGAAGTGACGGTGTGGGTTGATGGCTTCATCCTGTTGAAATTGAAATAGCTTTATTCTTGTTGAATTCGTTACTCTGAGTCTGAGATTGATGGCTTCATCCTGTTGAATGATGATATAATAATTCCACTGTTGTTTTATTTATTCATTCATTTATTGAAGCTTCACCCTTTATGTTTTTCTGTTTAATCAAACTGAACCAAAAGGTTTTGTTTTTTCCTCCTAAACTTTAGCTTCAATTCTTTTAAAAACTTGAGCTCTGAAATGTATATTATTTATATATACTATTGTTTTATTTATATATATACCTTTGCTCCTTTTTCCTGTAAACAGCAACAACACACACATTTCTTTCTTGCCTTGAACCATGGCTCCTTCTAGATCTGCCTACTGCTTAGTTGTAACCATGTCCAACTTTTTCTTCTCCCTTTTCTGTTCCTCATTATTTAATCATGAATATAATAGTAACAATAATAATTACTCCTTTTAATTTACTTGTGCTATGCCTGTTTATGTTTGTAGATCATATTAGTATTTTGTAATATGTATTATGAGTTTGTATTTGCAAGACACTACTACACTCTGCAGCATAGCAGCCTTTTCCTCTTCTTTTTAATCATCAGTGCATGCATCATCTTAATTAATTTTATGAGATTATCAAAGATTCATAATCCAATCTTCGTCATTATTACATTTCAATGCTTGCTTATTATACATGCTATATAACTCTAAACATTTCAAATGTATGTATTCCATTATTATCATTATTATTAGATTAATGTTGTTCATCTAAGGAATGTTGTGTTAGAAATGATGACTTGAACTTGAACTTGAACTTGACCCCACTAGGCTAGAGGAGCCACTTTACTTATTCATGTGACTTAAAGCCTTGTGTTAAGTGTTAACAAGACTGAAATGTATATTATTTATATATACTATTGTTTTTATTCAGTGTTTCCTAGAGTAGAGATATCAAAATTTTGTTGTTCTTGAGTCAATGTCCTTTTACCTCTTGAGTCAATTTTGTTGTTCTTTATGAGGACAAGCTGATAGCTATTACCCTCCGTTCTTTCTAATTTTTTTTTTCCATTTCAAATCATTTTAGTGTGTTGTAGTGACTCTGTTTCTTTTGATCATTTAGATTATGAATGTGTATTCATAAAGAGTAGAAAATTTCTGATTTTATTCTAATTTTGCATTTTAAATTTTGATTTTATTCTGATTTTGCAATTGTGCATTCTGATCTTTATACATTTATATGATTTATGTTAATTTTATACCCTCAGGTTTAAATCTTGATTTGCAAACTTTTATATGATTTTCAGGTTTAAATCTTGATTTGCAAACTTTTAATGATGATGAAGATGTTGAAAGTGATCAAGAATAAGGGTTGAAGTTTCCTTTATATCTAATATTGTAATTTCTTTATTATGGTGTTAAATTTGTAGTGATCTAACACTTTTTTTTAATTTCAAGTTATTTGAGCTAATGACATTGTATGAATTTTATGTTTGTAGTTTAATTTATCTATGAATTTTAAGTTTTTGTCTTAATTTATATATAAATATGTAAAAATTAAAATATTTAATTTTTATAGGGGCGGGTAGGGGTGGGGCGAGTACCCGCAGGGGCGGGTTCGGGTAGTGCAATTTACTACCCGCGGGTAGTGACGGGGCGGGTAGTTGATGAATAATAGGACGGCGGGGCGGGGTCGGGTAGGGTAAAAACCCGCCCCTACCCGCCCCACTGCCACCCCTACTCTTCACGGGGGTGGGGAATCGTCTAGTCATGTTAGTTATAAGCTGTTATTTTAGGGTGGATAACTCTTGTATTGTAACCATCGTTGAGTTGATTTCGATAAAGCGTTGTATCATGTAATTCACTACGTCTGACTAGTTGAAAACAGAATACATGATTGAACTTTAAAACATAGCTATAAAGGATGATATACATAATAACACAATAATAAAGATAACAACTATAAATAATGATGATACACGATAATACAAGCATGTGCATAATGATGGCAAAGCATTGTACTATGTACATTAGACATTTAAAATGCGTAAAACTCTAAGCTATTCTACTGGCCATGACCTCGCCTACCACCACGTGGACCAAGATGTCATCCATGAGGCCTCGCATCAAGACATCCACCTGTGCCACATGTAGGAGGTCTGACATCGAACTGTCCTCGCTTGAGGGGCGGATCCGGATCAGGTACTGGAGTGCTCATTTGGTCCCTGAGAGTCACATAATCTGCAGTGGATAATGACCTGCTAGATGGATCATCCATGTGTCGTGGCTGGTATGCAGACTGTGGATGGGTGATGTGCATCTGTGAAAAAGGATGGGTCTGCTGTGGCCTTGCCGAAACATTCGGCAACCCGCCATCACCTCCCTGGATCAAATGAGTAATCCAGTTAGGCATACCCAGGGTCACATCCACCATGTCCTGCGTATCTAAAATAGGTTGATAGTCAATCTCGGGCTCGAAGTCTGACGGGCTGAATGGCAGGTCGAACTGAACATCAAGGTGCGCACTGGGCCTGGCTCTTGGTGCATGCCCCTGGTGACTAGGCCCAGCATCCGCAGGATGTGACCCAGGAGGTCTAAGGGTCAAATAGTCTCCGAGGAAGGGTCCTGAAAGATCCCTGACCTGGCATCCAATATCCTCTACCTCATGCGCTGGCGGGCTGACCGAACCTCTGTCGAGGGCAACCTTCGGATCCCCTTGCCTCCCTCTCCCTCCACCGCGTCTCCCTCTACCTCTACCTCTCCCCCTCCCCCTACCTCTCCCTCCCTCAGCATAAGGCCGCACATCTGGAAGCTCACCATCCTCTGGCTGATACAGCTCTGGAGCCTCGGGGTGGTGACTCGGAAGCTCATCTGGCACAACCCCACTTGCCACCAAGTGTTGGTCACCCTGACCAAAAAACTCTATGTGGGCCTATTGAAGATACCATGTCATATATGGCCCTGATGGATGCAAGTCAATATGATGGTATATGTGGAGTCGGTGGTCTGCACGAGCATCCCACATCTCATGCCAGCCACCCAGAAAATGTGAGAACCACTCGCCTTGCCCGATCCTCCCATCGTGACGATACATCTCGTCGATGTTCAGTGTCCTGGTCGGAATATGATGTAGGCCACCGAACTAATGCACAACCCGGTCAACCTGGTTTCACTCGACGATAGCGAAGCAAAGGAGCGGACATACAACCGCTGCCGAGGCTTCAACCTTAGCTATCTCCGGTGGAACTACACCCTGCAGTTGTAGGTCAGTGTACAGCATCCAGTCAACCTGTTCACAAAATGCAAGACGCATCATATAAAGGATTCAAAGTTAATTAATATAAAATTAAATTCTTAAATCTTTATCACTTACGTAGAGAATGCCGACCCCATTCAACGTACATCTGTAATGTCTAAGCCTGTTCTCGCCTCTGGCATCATCCGGATGATACTCAACCCACCTAATATACAACGAATGATTATACATCACAACTCTATTTCATTAACTCACGAAGAAAAGTGCAAAAACGAATAATACCTCTCAACTAGCAGAAATCAACGAGTCTCAAATCTATCCGGCCGTAGCAGTAGAATACGGTGATAAGCCTAAGAGAGCAGCAAACTAACGCAAGCACCCAAATTGCGCTGACTATGCTCCGTGGCACGGCACATCTGGCGGTACAGCCATGCCAACACAGCCGAGCCCCATGATAACCTGCCACATCTGTCAAGGTCCTCTAGCAAGGGCAGCCACCTGATGTGTACCCGAGAGTCAGATGCATCCGGAAATAGGATACCCCGATCACCTATATGATATACCCTCTCATGTAGCGCAACAGGCGCTCCTCAGTCGCATCCTCCTCTAGATCTCTGCAAATGATATTCTGAAACCAGCTAAGTTTGACAGTGCACTTTGTCGGTGACTGTCTATCATCTGAGCCCAAAACAACACCAGTAGCTGTTGGCAGAAGTCCTTAATGGACCGTCCATCATGGTGCTTCTCCTACCCACCTATGCATCCACTAATAGGATCACCATCGATCCTGAGTCTTAATTGGTATGCCACATCCTGCAAGGTGATAGTCATCTTCCCGCATGGCAAATGAAACGTATGAGACTCAGGTCTCCATCTCTCAATTAACGACGCCAATGGCCAATCATGCTCGAGCTCCACCATGTATGTCACATACTCAAACCCAACTCGTCTGAGATATAGCCTAATCTGCTCAGGTGGGCGTCTCATAGAATTTCGTCTCGTGTGTAAGATCCGAGGCGCCTACCGAACAAAATAAACAAGTTCAAAAAAAAAGGGTCAACAAATAAAATTACAAATTCACCTTTCATTACAATATAATAAATAAGAGTGATAAAAGTGTACCATTCGATCAAGTCTGCCTGCTATATGCTCAGCCTGATCCAGTCTATACAGAGTATGCTCGTACCCCAACAACTACTGCTCCATCATTATACTCTAATAAAATAAAATAAACTGAATTTAGTTCCTTTCACATTAACTAATTTTTTATCAGACATATTCAAACTAATTGTCTATTTTACATCTTAATCAGTTTATAAATTTATTAACTAACATGTACTACAACTAACTGCTTGATCACAACTAACTATACAAACATACTAATCATCAATTAACTGATAATTTAATCAAACTAACTACTCATACATATTTCAATCTAACTACATATTCAACTAACAATTAATTAATAAGTTACTCTAACTATAAAAAAATATGTTATAAACAATAACTCAAATTGAAACCAATAACAAAAGAAGTGCATACTAATCTCGAACTGATGATAGATCAGACAAAAAACTTTACAGGCGTCGGAAAGACACATGAATTGGCAGAGAAGATAGTAAAAAAACGACAAATGAAGATGAAACAAAGAAGATTTGGGAGGGAGAAATTTTGAAAACGACAAAATGAAGGTCTCACAGCTTATATAGTGAGGCGAACTCGGGGTGAAGTTCACCGGGAGTGCGAGAACTTTATATAAATTATAGAGTTCGCCGGAGGATGCGGCGAATTCTATGAAAATAATAGAGTTTGCCAACGAGTGTGACAAACTTGTCTAAAACTATGAAAAAAAATGTATCGTGATATTTAAAGTTAGAATAATTTGTTTTAGGAAATAATTGTTTTTTTTAATTTATTTCGGATATTTGATTTTTGAGAAAGCTATGTTAGTTCGTGTGTTTGAAGAATAATAATTGCAAAAGTTTGTTAAGATATATTAGTTTTTCAATGAACTACCAAAAAAAAAAAGTTAACAAGGCATTCGCAAATTGTCAATAATTTTCTATCATCATCAAAAGAAAATTTTGTAGCCAAAAAAATTTACCGTTACTAGTATGTTTTTCTTTGTGTCATTATCACTATACTATTAAGGTTGTTAATTAGAGTGGTATTACTTTAATTTTTTGGAGAAGTAAAAGTAAATAAAACTGTAGAATGGTGTACACTGTACACGTGACTTATCCCATGGTACTTACTTGCAGTTACAGGACCACACTAACACTATCCCTAACACTAACGGCCAAAACCAATTAATGGGATGAGTGCTGTTACTCCATAACATAGATTTTAAAAATGTTTCTGTTAATTACTTGGCTTACACTATAAGGTGCTACTATATAATATAAGATTCTATTATTACTTATTAGATATGTTAATAATTATTCATTTACTTACGCCAATAATGTCACAAACTACGTTTTCTTTTTCTCTTTTTTCTTCAATATATGTTAAAAGTTAAAAAATCTGACTAACTAAAATTAATAAGTAATTAGTTCGTTTGTCTATTTAAATAAATGTTGAGAGTTTAAATTTTATTTTATGCATATAGTAATTAATTGGTTAATAATAAATTTTTAAATAAAATTTAAATTTAAAATAAATTAATAAATAACTTATCAAATTAAAAAATACCGTTAAAAAAAGAAGCCTACAAACCCATATCTCTAACAACTTTTGAATGAATGTTTTACAAAGAAGGCAAGCATGCATGGAAGAAAGGGTAGCGGTTTATAGCATTAACCACTTGGTAAATAAGAAGAAGATGAAGGGGATTGATGAGTAGTGGTGTGGGGTAAAGGGATTATTATTGCATACCTGAGAGCGAAAGTAATTAAGGCACCAATCGCTGCGTGACGATCCTATATATTTGTCCATGCATGTGGGGCTTTAATTTAATTTAGTTTAGTTTAGTTTAATTTAATTAGCTTCCACGTTAAACAAAAATATGTGTCAATATGGAAGGATAAAGAGATGGCTGCAGATATACATAACTTTCACTTGCCTAATAATATCAAGAATAGTTATTATATATGATCATGCATCCAAAGCATAAAATAACGCAAATCAATGTATCACTCTTTTCAATCACCATATATTTTTTGCAATTATTTTTTTGGTTGTTTTTCGCACAATATTTTGTCTTTTTTTGCAATTATTTTTTTGGTTGTTTTTCGCACAATATTTTGTCTTTTAATACAAAATTATCAAAATCAATCGGATAATTAATACGATCAGAATTTAAATTTAAATTAATTAATTTAATATATAAAATATAATTCAACAGGTATGTAATATATTTAATGAAACCGATAAACAAAATAATCTAATGGTTTTAAACAATTAGACCTTATTAGTTGTTCATACCCTGACCCAATGCTAAAGGTCTAGATTCAAACGAGAGGTCCAATTCAAAGGATTGACCATCCCTCTACGCCGACCTTCCCTCAAGAAGTCGGTTCTTACCATGACCTGCTCTAAGGAAGTCGGAAGTACGGATTAACTGGCAGATAACACCCATTCGAATAGGTAACTGCCCCTAGAATCTCTCAACCTACTTCCAGGAGCTATATCCCAACTTCCCTAAGATCAAGGGACGGTTATCCCCCTTAAAAGGTGGAACTACTCCAACGGTGGTTATTGGTTCACCACTATAAATACACTGACACCCCTCGGGTATTACTAAGTTCCAATACTCTCTAAACTTGCTTAGACCCTTGCTGACTTAAGCATCGGAGTGTCTTTGCAGGTACCACCCCCCATTCTCTCACACTTACAAGTCGGACGGAGGCTCCCAAACGCAAACCTGCTCGGAGGCTTCCATCCTCAGACGATTGGGCCAACCTAACAAGTCCAGCCCATTAATCTCCGGTTACCCATCATAACATTGGCGCCGTTGCCGAGGAACCGAGAGATCAACCAGTGATGGTGGACAATTCGCCAGAAGATGGTCATACGGCGTCCGATTCAGAGCAAGAAAATCTGGACACCGGAAATAATGACAAAGACATGACCCTCCACCAAGGAGCAAACGACCAACACAGAGAAGGGACCTCGGGGTTAAAAAATCCGAAGGTGAACTCCTCAGAGGGACGCGAGTCAGGAAAGGAAGGACTACCCCATGCGGCCAAGCTAATGGGGTTGGTCCACGACCACCAAGGCCGTTTAGAACAGCTGGAACAAGAATTACAATGACAACGAGAGGCGGAGAGAAATCTAAGGGAAGAGATAGAGCGACGAAAAGAGTTAGAAGAAAAACTCTTGAAGCTAGAATCCTCCCTTAGAAGTCGGAACTCCTGCGGCGACCGAAAAGAATCGCCCTTGGGAGGGGATGATCCGTTCAGCGAGGACATAATGAGGGAAAAAATCCCAAGAAACTTCAAAAGCCCTGATATAAACCTCTATGACGGGACCACAGACCCGAAGCATCATTTAAGCAACTTCAAAAGTCGGATGTATCTAGCTGATGCTTCCGATACAACTCGTTGCAAAGCTTTCCCGACCACCTTGTCAAAAGCAGCGATGAAGTGGTTCGACAGCCTCCCTCTAAGGTCGGTCACCAGTTTTGAGGACCTCTCGCAAAAGTTTTTAATGCAGTTTTCCATCCAGAAGGATAAAGTAAAGCACGCACCAAGCCTCCTGGGAGTAAAGCAGGAGGTCAGAGAATCTTTGCGAGACTACACGGAAAGGTTCAATAAAGTGTGCTTGGAGATTCAAGACTTGCCCACAGAGACAAATATCATGGGGCTAGTAAACGGACTTCGAGAAGGTCCCTTCTCCCAGTCCATATCAAAAAGGCACCCCTCCTCCTTGAGCGATGTACAAGAGAGAGCAGAGAAGTACATCAACATGGAGGAGAATGCCAGGTTACGAGAACCCAGTTGGTGACCTGGGCACCCTTACTCAGCAAAGGAGAAAGAAAGGGAGCCTAAGAAAAAAGAGGAGGTCGGTCCCGATAGGCCGAGGAGATATCACTCTTATACTCCTCTAAAAGTTTCCATAGTGGATGTATACAGAGAAATCTGCAATACTGAAAGACTGCCGCCCCCCAGACCCATCAAAAATAAAAAAGGGGGGGAGCCGCGGCGATTACTGTGAGTACCATAAGATATATGGTCACTCAACAAATGATTGCTACGACCTTAAAAATGTGATAGAAAAGTTGGCCAGGGAAGGTCGACTTGACAGATACCTCATGGAAAGGTCGGACAATCATGGAAAAAGAAAGCGAGATGACGGAGACAGAAGAGACCCACCACCACAAACCCCAGAAAGGCACATACATATGATCTCGGGGGGTTTTACAGGAGGGGGACTCACTAAGTCATCTCGCAAGAGACACCTGAAGTGAGTTCACCAAGTCAGGAGCGAATCACTCGACCTCCCAACTATCTCATTCACCAAAGAGGATGGGCAAGGGGTAATCCCTGGACACGACGATCCAGTGGTGATAACCATGATCCTGGCAAATGCCCATCTCCACAGAACGCTAGTAGACCAGGGGAGCTCAGCCGACATCCTTTTCAATCCCGCGTTCGACAAACTAGGATTGGATGAAAAGGAGTTAAGGGCTTTACCCTGATACCCTGTACGGGTTAAGCGACACGCCAATAAAACTACTAGGATTCCTACCCCTCCACACTACCTTTGGAATGGGGGAAAAATCCAAAACTCTGAGCATAGACTTCATAGTCATCGACGTTGGGTCAGCATATAATGCCTTGATTGGCAGAACTACCCCGAATAAGCTCGGAGCGGTGGTGTCCACCCCTCACCTTTGCATGAAATTCCCAACATATGCGGGGATAGCAACGGTACGAGGAGACCAGAAATTGGCAAGAAAGTGCTACAATGAAAGCCTGAACCTGAGAGGAAAAGGCAAGGAAGTTCACACCATAGAGCTCGGCGGAGCAAGAGCCAAAGAAGAGCTGCGACCGCAACCGGGAGGCAAAATTGAAGAAATTCAAGTCGGAAAAGAGGATGGAAAAAATACCAACATAGGAGCTGACCTGAAAGAAGAATTGAAAGAAAATCTCATAAAGCTCCTATGAAAAAATTCCGACCTCTTTGCCTGGAAAGCTTCAGACATGCCCGGGATAGATCCCGAACTCATGTCACACAAACTGTCAGTTTACCCCGGATCGCGACCTGTTCAACAAAAAAGGCGGAAGCTCGGACCCTAAATGGCTCAAGTGGTGGAAGAACAAATACGAGCACTCTTAGAGGCCGACTTCATCAGGGAGGTCAAATATCCGACATGGCTAGCAAACGTAGTACTAGTCAAAAAACAAAACGGCAAGTGGAGGATGTGTGTTGAATACACCGACCTTAATAAGGCATGTCCTAAGGACCCATATCCTCTTCTAAGCATTGATACTCTAGTAGACTCCAACTCAGGGTATCAATACTTGTCGTTTATGGATGCTTACTCGGGATGCAACCAAATCCCGATGCACAAGTCGGATCAAGAAAAAACATCATTCATCACGCCTAGAGCAAACTACTGCTATGTGGTCATGCCTTTTGGGTTGAAAAATGCTGGGACCACATACCAAAGGCTGATGAATAAGGTGTTCGCTTCCCACCTTGGGAACTTAATGGAAGTCTATGTGGAAGACATGCTGGTGAAAATCAATAAGGAGACCGACCTCTTGACAGACCTCTCGCAAGTCTTCAACACCATAAGGTTACATGGGATGAGGCTAAATCCCGCAAAATGTACCTTCGCAGTGGAGGCTGAAAAATTTTTGGGGTTTATGCTGACGTAAAGGGGAATTGAAGCAAATCCCGACAAGTGCAAAGCCATCCTAGAAATGAAAAGCCCAACTTGCTTAAGAGAGGTTCAATAATTGAATAGCCGACTTGCAGCCCTCTCCAGGTTCTTGGCAGGGTCAGCATTAAGATCCCTTCCATTGTTCCCTCTACTGAGAAAAAGGATGCCAGTTCGAATGGACCCCAGAGTGCGAAGAAGCATTCCAGGAGTTCAAAAGGTTTTTGAGCCAACCTCCAATCCTGACCCGACCTCTAGTTGGGGAAGAACTCGTCCTATATTTGTCTGTAGCAGACAAAGCTGTAACATCAACTCTAATACAGGAAGATGAGGTCGGGCAGCATCCTATGTACTTCACCAGCAAAGTTCTACAAGGCCCTGAACTAAGGTACCATATACTAGAGAAGTTTGCCTACTCCTTAGTAATAGCCTCACGAAGGTTACGGCCTTACTTCCAAACTCACACAATAAGAGTCCGAACGAACCAACCCATGAAGCAAATCCTCCAAAAGACGGATGTTGTAGGGAGAATGGTTCAATGGGTAATAGAGCTCTCTGAGTTCGATCTGAAGTACGAAACTCGGACGGTAATTAAAACCCAATGCCTCACCAACTTCATAGCAGAATATGTAGGAGATTAAGAGAAAAAACCAACCACATGGGAACTATACGTGGATGGATCCTCAAACAAGACAGGAAGCGGCGCAGGCATAATAGTGGTCAATGAGGGGGGAACACAAATAGAGGTTTCCCTCAAATTTGAATTTCCAGCTTCCAATAATCAGGCAGAATATGAAGCCTTGATCGTAGGATTGAAGTTGGCAGAAGAAGTCGGTGCGACAAAAGTGATGATATTCATCGACTCTCAAGTGGTGACCTTCCAAATAAATGGAGAGTATCAGGCCAAAGACCCAAATATGAAGAGATACTTGGACAAAACCTTGGAGTACCTCAGGCGCTTTGCAGATACTGAGATCAGGCATATAACTCGGGATCTTAACAGCAGAGCAGATGCCCTATCCAAGTTAGCAAGTACCAAACCAGGGGGAAATAATAGAAGCCTGATCCAAAAAATCCTCCAAGAACCCTCTGTAGTTAAAGCAGAGGCCAAACAAGACGTCCTTGAAGTCACCGGGCTAAACCTCGGATGGATGAACCCCTTAATCGGATACCTAAAATTCGACATTCTCCCCAAAGAAAAAAAAGAGGCCAAGAAGATCCGGAGGGAAGCACAACACTACACTCTGGTGAAAAATATCCTCTATAAAAGAAGAATATCAACACCATTGCTAAAGTGCGTCCCGACCTCAAGGACAACTGAAGTGTTAAAGGAGGTTTATAATGGAATCTGCGGAAATCATCTCGGAGCCAGGTCGCTAGCCAGAAAGGTAATTCGAGCTGGGTTCTACTGGCCGACCTTGCAGAAGGATGCCACAGAATTTGTGAAGAAGTGTCAGCCATGCCAAATGCATGCAAACTTCCATGTGACTCCCCCCGAGGAGCTCATTAGTATAACTTCTCCATGGCTTTTCGCAAAATGGGGGATAGATCTGTTATGACCTTTTCCCCAAGCCCCAAGACAAGTAAAGTACCTAATAGTGGGAATAGACTACTTCACAAAGTGGATAAAAGCAGAACCATTAGCCACCATCACTGCCGAGAGAAGTCGGAAGTTCCTATACAAAAATATTATCACAAGGTATGGGATACCTCATTCCATCACCACAGATAATAGAACTCAGTTTACCGACTCAACCTTCAAAAGCCTAGTAGCCAGTATGAAGATTAAACACCAGTTTACCTCGGTGGAACATCCACAAGCAAATGGACAAGCCAAGGCAGCCAACAAGGTCATATTGGTAGGATTGAAGAAAAGGTTGCAAGATGCAAAAGGAGCTTGGGCTGAGGAGCTCCCCCAAGTGTTGTGGGCTTATCGGACGACGCCACAATCTGCCACAGGGGAAACACCCTTCCGACTTGTCTATGGCGTGGAAGTCATGATACCAGTAGAAATCGGCGAGCAAAGTCCAAGGGTGATCTTCCATGATGAGGTCGGGTACACACAGGGGAACAAAGAGAAACTTGAACTGCTCCCTGAAATCCGAGAGCAAGCCCAGATAAGAGAAGCGGCATTGAAGCAAAGGATGACTACCAGATACAACAAAAAAGTCATTCGGAGGAGTTTCACCCCAAACGACTTGGTCTTAATCAGAAACGACATTGAAGTCAACAAATCTGGGAAAGGGAAGCTCGCTGCTAATTGGAAGGGACCATACAAAATTAGTGAGGTCTTAGGAAAAGGTTATTATAAGGTGACCGACTTGAACGGCACCGAGTTACCAAGGTCGTGGCATGCTTGTAATATGAAAAGGTACTACAGTTAAAAGCGAACCCTACTCCCTGATGTACTCTTTTCCCAACTTTATGGTTTTTTCCCAAAAGAAAGGGTTTTCCTGGAGGGGAGGTTTTTAATGAGGCATCAAAGTAGAGGCTAAGGGTCTACTAAATCATCAAAAACCCTTAGTAGCAATAAAGTACCTTTACAAATAAATAAAGATCTTTTACAATATCTCTTATAAATTCCTTTACCTTTTTACTTTTTCTATAAAACGCACCGACTTAAGCTCGACAAAACGTGAAAATCCCATGAACCGACCTAGATGGTCGTCAGGATAAAACGACGAGGTACAAGTCGGTGTAAAGAGGTTATATAAGCAGATCATAAAAACTCGAAAATTGGCCGACCTAGAAGTCGGAAAACCAATGACAGATGAAATGCATCACAAAAATAACCTAATTCACAGAAACTCAATGAAATCCAAAATTGAGTATAAGGAACAACCCAAAAAAAGATAAGAAAATACATCGAAAACCAATAGGCAGAAGCTGTCCTAAAACTTTAGAAAAAAGTTCAAGTTAAACAAAGGACGGTCAGCCCTGTTAAAAGCCTTTTCAAAAAAGGTTCTCGTAAAAACAAAACAAATCAAAAGAAGTTTCCAAAAACCTAAGAAAAAAGCATGCAAGCCAACATAAAAGATAACCTAAAACCCTTATCCAAAAAAGGGTATTTTTAATTTTGTTTATGGCAAAAAAAGGCCACCAAATTATCAACAAGTTACCACCACAAATAAAAACTTAAATAAAAAATTGTTTAAAAAAGGGAGGACCCACAGGCTGGGTCCCCATATAGCCAGCATAGTTTAATTAGAAGAAGGAAGGTCACCACTAGGAGTCGGAGCGGCGTCAGAAGCAGTCGGAGCAGGCTGGTCAGGAACCTCAAAAGGAACCTCTGAAGAGCTCGGAACATCATGCCGAGGAGGAGACTCAATTATCCTCTGCCCCTGAGTCTTCAACTCGGAGTCCGTCTCAGGTTTGGGAGGGGAGACAATTGCACCATTCACCACGATCTTGTCGGGATCCAAAGGAGAGAGGCCCAAGTCAGGAGCAATAACTCCGACTTGTTCCCTAAAGATCCTCCAAGCCTCCTCTGCCCCCTCAGTAATTGAATCTTCCAAATCTTGATAGGCGTCCCGACACCGAGAGAGCTCCTTTTTTAGGTTCAAATTCTCCGTAAAAAGTCTGATATAATTCTGCTCCGCCTTCTCCTTAAGGCCCTCCGCCATGGCACACTGGCCCATAAGCTTCTTCTCCCTCTCCCGAATCTTATCCTTCTCCTCCTTTAATTTGGTAACCTCCTCCTTCAACCTCTTCTCCTCCTCCTGATATAAAGAAATCCTCCCCTCAAGTTCCTCAACTCTTGGGGTGGAACCCAAAGAACTGAGGGGAGTATGTTCAAAAATATCCAGGAGCTTGGTACAAACCCCAGCCGCCCGAACGCTTGTCTAAACTATAAGATTTAGATGGTTCCAAAGCATAGCATCATCCATACTAATAGTTGAATGAGGAAAAAGATGGTTCGGACAAACTGAGAACCATCAAAAGCAGCCCCGGAAGAAGAGCCAGAAGTTTTCTGTTTCTTCTTCTCGGGTTCAGGGGAAGGTTGGGGCGGAGGGGGAGGAGAAGGAAGAGAAGAAGTAGAGGAAGAGGATACCATAATGGGACGGGAAAAAGTTCCCAAATTATGAGGAGGATGAGGAGGGGGAAGATCGCCAGTGGCCCTTGCAGCGTCCACCCGCGCCCGAGATCTTTTCTTGGCATCCTGGATTTTCTGGTAGGAGGAGGCAGAAGCTTTCTCCACCGTTACTGAAAAGGGAGAAGACAACAAATAAATTAAGCACAAGTCGAAAGAAGTTACAACAAATCGGAACAATCAAAAAACAATTATATCTACCTATCTGGGCCCGAACAAAACTCGGAGACCCTTGGAGAAACTTCTTTGTATCCAAATAAGGGGCCCTTCTCCAAACTTCTCGGAGGAACCCCACGACAGCCTCCTCGACCTCATCCAAGTCATCCAAACCATACTTCTCCACAGGAGAAGCCTCCAACCAGTATAAAGAAAAGCGGAGAACAGAATTCTCATCCAGAAAAAATGGGTGGTGACCCTCTACAGCTTGAACAAAAAAAAATTTTTGAAATCATGAAAGGATTCGTCAAAAAGGTTGAAAACTCTCCGACCTTGAATAGCCCAGAAAGACACCCACTGTTGTTTATTGTTTTGTCCACTAAAGGGCTTGGTCATATGGAAAAGATAAAAGAAAATCCTCAAAGAGGTCGAAAAATCTAAAGCCTGGCTAATAAGTTGGTAAACCTTCAAAAAACCCCAAGAGTTGGGATGAAGTTGAGTAGGGGCGACACGGCAATGGTGTAGAACAGAAATCTCAAAAGAGGAAAAAGGTAGAAAAACTCCCAGTCGAGTAAAGAGACTCTCATACATAAAAAAGAAATGAGGGTCCTCGTCAGAAGCCCTTCCAAAACAAACCCGGTCTTCCGGATCTGGGACAACCAGTTCGTATTTTGACTCATCCTCATAAGAAGCACAAATCCTATGATGAGTGCGAAGATCGGTGATGTAGTCAGTATCTACAAAAGGTTCTTCCCCAAGAACCGTAACATCCACCCACAGAGCGAGGGGTTCTACAGAAGACATATTTTCCTTAATAAAGGGGACGGCGAAACCTACAATGGAAAAAGGAAAAGGATCAAAAATAGATTCTCTAAGGTCTCTAAGAGGCCTGGGACAAAATCCTCAAACAAAACAGAGTCGCTAAAACATGCAAACGAAAGCATTTCGTAAAAAGAGAGTAGAGAAAAGAACTAACCTTTGCTTGAAAAAGGATGGGGCAGTAGAGGCTCAGAAAAAGGAAGAATCCTCGCGAACGGAGTGTTTTCTTTTTTTAAACAAGGGAAGCAAATGCAAAGGTTTTCAGAAACGAAATAAAGAAAGAGAGGGAAAGTATTTATAATTACGTTAGGGGCATAATCGTAAAAATGGAGGCCGTTATTAAAGAGGTGCACCGTTACCAATGTAACTGATCCCCGCGTATGAATACGCAAATTCCTAACCGACGCGACGTTTGATTAGACACGACTGTTGGGAAACCTTGAAACACGTCAGTTCCGAAAAATCACGTCAGTTCCTCAGCAGGTCGGTTATAAGCCCAAGTCAAAATACTCGAGCCCAACTCTTGAAAGAGATTGTACTCGAGTAGGGGCACTGTTCATACCCTGGCCCAATGCTAAAGACCCAGATCCAAACGAGAGGCCCAATCCAAAGGATTGACCCTCCCTCTACGCCGACCTTCCCTCAAGAAGTCGGTTCTTACCACGACCTGCTCTAAGGAAGTCGGGAGTACGGATTAACTGGCAGATAACACCCATTCGAATAGGTAACTGCCCCTAGAATCTCTCAACCTACTTCCAGGAGCTATATCCCAACTTCCCTAAGATCAAGGGACGGTTATCCCCCTTAAAAGGTGGAACTACTCCAACGGTGGTTATTGGTTCACCACTATAAATACACTGACATCCCTCAGGTATTACTAAGTTCCAATACTCTTTAAACTTGCTTAGACCCTTGCTGACTTAAGCATCGGAGTGTCTTTGCAGGTACCACCTCCCATTCTCTCACACTTACAAGTCGGACGGAGGCTCCCAAACGCAAACCTGCTCGGAGGCTTCCATCCTCAGACGATTGGGCCAACCTAACAAGTTTAGCCCATTAATCTCCGGTTACCCATCGTAACATTAGTTTAGCTAAGGTTCAAATCATAGGAGAACCATTTAATCCAAAAAAAAAAAAAAAGCCCCCTCAAAAGCACATGCTAACATGTGTGTCTAATTCGATCCATTCGATTCAATTGAGTTTGATCAATTCTATTGCTTAAATAGTTTATACATTGAATCGAATTAGTTTAAAGTTTGATTTACCAAGTTTGATAACAATTATCTGATGTCATTGTTGCCTAAGGAAATGTTATAGTTCTTCACATTAGAACGACGACTTGTTTAATTAATTTGAAAATACTGTCGAATTTGAGATGAATCATACGTCATGGCTAATTCTAAGATTAAGAAGTAAAAAGTGAGAGTATATTATCGCGTCTCTTAACTCAACTGATGGCCTGACTTTATAATCAAAGTGCTCCCTTTATTGGTAAATCATGGAAGACTCTTCTATAGAGGTTCTGAACACCCGATAAGGTCACTGAATAATAATTATCCTTCACATTAATTAATATTGTGATTAAAAAGAGAGACTTTCAATGCTACAAGAGATGCAACTATAGGAATTGAATTACAAGTTTCTCCCGTGTATGCTAACAAAATAAGGATTAGGAGTAGATCATCTTCAACAATTTTCATGACAATAAAATAATATTCGCATTTCATCTTTGTTTTGTGTCGCAAAACGGCAAAAGAATTAAACTTGACAAATTCTTAACCAACTGCAATTGCCTGGATTCCTCTACAATATTTAAGTCACTCGCTTTTTTTACCTATACATCAATTTTTTGTAAATTATATTTTACAATTCTACAAATGTGGTGAATGGTTGTATAAAGAGTTAAAGACACAAGGTGAATTTGTCTTGTGAAAGTTACTCCCTTTCTAGTTTTTTTAACTTTCTCTTGTTATGTATAAAAACTAAAAAATTAGGAAGATAATAATATCATTCTTATTTTTTATAAGGTCATTTCATATATTATTACACATGAATTTTTTATTCTATGTTTGCATAAATTTTTTTTACATATTAATTTTTTAATCATTACAAAGAAATTCTAATAGAAGCATTAAAGTGAGGCCAAATTGTTAATTAGAGTCATATTAACTGAGAATTTTTAATTTTTTAAAAATGAGAAAAAAATTAGTGCATGAACTAGATTGATGCATAACATTCAATTTCAGGGACTAAAATAAATTACTTAATGCAAAATGAGGAACTAATTTGGTGCATTTACAATAATGATATAACATATGACACGTAGACAAATACTGTTACGACATGTGACACAACCGTCCACGTCAGCATACTTCATGTCACTGGTCCACACATCATTATACCATTACACGTAGCCAAATTATAGAATGACATGTATCACTACTAGTCTACATCATCAAGCCATATTATCATGCTGTAAACAGAAAATGGGTCAGGACTAATATGGTGTACTTTTGTCAATATTAGAAATGTAATTGGTGCAATTAAAATCTCATAAAAGATTTTAGTGTATGACACCAATCACAGAGACTATTTTAGAATTTAATTCCAGATTTCATGATAAAATTTTAGGAGTATACAAATCTGAAATTTAAATTTGTAATTTTACAATAATAAAAGGTTTGTAAATACAAATCAAATTCTCAAATTTTTTATTTAAAAAAAAAACAAAAAGTATAAATACAAATATGAATTTTAGATATTATTATTATTATTATTATTTGGGTTAACTACTAATTTGGTATCCTAAAGATTTAGTTGTTGACAAAAAATTCTTAAAAGATGTTATTAACAAAACATTTCCTAAATAATTTGAATAAGACAAAAAGAACCAATAAACATTATATTTTTTGTAAACAACAAAAAATTTTATATTTAGCAAATGATTTATTCGTTAGATCTAAATTTTTGTGACAAGATTTGAATAAATATTTAAAAAGTGTACAAAAAATTCGAAGCACAAATTTAATTTCTAGATTTTTTCATTTATTTTTTTAAAAAATGTGGTCATTTATAAAAAAAAATATTTTTAAAAAAATTTATTCACAAAAATTATCAAATTTTAAAGATAAAAATATTTTTTTAATAATAATTACAAAAATTTACATAAAAATTTTTATCTTTAAAATTATTTTTTTGAATACATATATTTAATATTTAATTTTTTGTCTTATTTTTAAATTGTTTAGAAATTTATTTATGATTAATATCTTTTGAAATTTATTTTATTAGTGATACAAATTTTTGGACATTATTTTAGTAATTTATTATTATTATTATTATCCGGTGGAAAATCCTTCCACGTGAAAGCAAAAGAGCACTTTTTTTCTGCAACTTCTTTTTATCAGTTCGATTGATAATGTAAATGTGTGTTTTAGTACGAGACATCAATTTCGGTACAATAAAGTTATGCTGTGGTCCAATCATGCAGCTGCTGGGAAATAATAATATGGCTCGTATGGTTTATCAATAATAATAATAATAATAATAATAATAATAATAATAATAATAATAATAATAGTAGTAGTAGTAGAATTTTGAAAACGATACGACACGCGGGATACACGCGCTACAAATTTTTAAATTTTATAAGATTCGAAAACATGTATTTATATAAAATATATAAAAAAATTTTAAAAAATAATAATAATATTTTGATATTTTATTAATATTAAATTATTAATTAATTTTTTAATATTTTATTTATTTTTAAATTTATTTTAAAAATATATATTAAAAATAAGACTGAATACGCTAATACATAATGATATTTAAATATGTCTAAATATATCAGAATTTTTTTTTTATTTTTTATTAAAATACAATTAAACATCACATAATTGATACATACTTATAAATAAATCGTTTAGGTCCTACAAATTACTGTATAGGATAAGAAAAAGTAGATAATAGATATACCAAAATAATAAAATGAATTATGTCATGAAAAACATTTGTTGCATTATTAACTAAATCAAATTTGGAGAGTATATAAACAAAATAATTTCTAAAATATCATTTGTATTTAATTTGGTCTTCAAAAAATTAGATATTTTAGATTGACCCTTAGAAATATAACATCGAACCAGATTGATTCTTATCAATTAGTTGACGACACATGACATAAATTATTTTGTGATGTATCATTATTTAACGGATAAAATGATTAACTTTATTTATTATAGTATTTTTTTAAAGAATTAATTTGTAACGTATGATATTTCAAATACCAAATTGAGATACATAATCTTTTATTCACGTTTTAATCATTAATCCATATCTTGAGAGTGACAAATACTAGTCAATATAAATTTCACTTAATGTAAAAACCTTAATACAACAGTAAGACACGTGATTAATTTTACAATCCAAAAGCTTTTACAAAAGAATATACAAAATTTAAGTTTTTAATACATTTATAATGTATTTGTTAAAGAAAAAAGATTAAACTTTGATTAATAATAACTTAAAACACATTAGTTAAATTCTAGTTTTTTATTTGATTTCAATTTTTATTTTCCATCTTAATCCAGTGGTAGTAGCTAGGGCCCGTATATGAATTATGTTAAAAGGCACTGGTCCCTCCCTTATATTACATAAACTTTCATCATTACAGTGATACCCATGCCATATGTTTAAAATCTGACAACTACAAGAAAACACAATCATTCTCATCTTCTCCCCTCTACCTTTATCTTAATATCTAAGTTGCAGTTCTGTTCCCAAATAATTCTCTTAAAATAACCTGTAGAAAATTGGATATGTGTGTATATGATCATATGAATATTGTCCAATTCCAGTGCTTTCATTATTGATTTTGTTTTGACAATGACTGAGTTGGATCCAATTTGTTGTACATTATATGCACATCATTTTTCCACCTTATATTGTTATAGGTAGATGCATTCTTCCATGATGAGAATAAATATCACTTCTTGTTTGGAACACCAAGACAAAAACCTAAAACAGAAGCTAGGTACTAGTCCAGTGGCTATGTTATTGTTGTTTGTGATTATTGGTTAGTGTAATAATTAGAGTTTGATTTGCCTAATTAACTCAAGTTTATATGCAGTCCAACCATTTATGTGTTAACATATATGGCATTAATTAATGGCAAGGTGTTATATTGTTAGGCAATCTTCTTTACTAAGAGAAATATCAGGTGTGAATCACATATGAATTTTGCAGATATTTTCTTACCAGTTATGACAACTATCTCTTTAACACAAGACCATATTGCACATATATTGTCCTTCTAGTTACATAAAATTTAAAATGATTTGTCATAGAGAAAAATACTTAAAAGTTATTCAAAGATATGATCATATGATAGAGTACCTTCCTCTATCATAAATGCTATTTTAACTTTCAAACTTACCCAAATTTTGGATCAACATACCATAGGATATAGGAGACATTCAACTTGCTTGAGAAAAAAAAAAATTCCCAATGAAAATAAAATGATGATTTGAGACCAAAAAAAAAGTTGCTTTTTCTTTTTCCTTTTTAGTCCGGGAGTGAAAGTTTGCTCAGATTTTGCGCCCCTTTCTTCTCAATAGGAAGAACTGAATTTCATTATCAAAGGTCTAAGTACTTTAAGTAGTATGTTAATCACAACATGTATTCTAAAAGATAGGATTCAGATTAAACTTCTTGAAATAATATAAAAAATATCCAACAAATTTTTGTTGGGCCAATAATGCATACACTAAAACAATATTGTCTCTATGTTTTGGGCCGAACATAATACAGAGAGGGCTTAAAGGGGTGTGATGATCCACGTCCAACTTTCATGTGTATAATTGTTCAAAGCTAAAACCAGTTAAGACAAAAAAAAAAAAAAAAACTAAAACCAGTTGTTTTTGAAATATATTAATAAAATAAAATAAAAAGAGAGAAAATCAATTGTGCCTTTGTCATAAATCCTATTTGAGATGTTTATAATTTTGTCACTTATAATTATAAATTTAGCTTGTATATTAAATTAAAAAGAAATTAAGTAGTATTTAGAATTTAAAATTGCATGTGTTATTTCAAAAAATCTCTAGGCTTATATTTAATGTTGGTTTTTTGAACATTAACTCAATACCAAATAAGATGAGAAAAGAAAATCGAGTTTCAAAAAACCAACAGTTGTACTAAGGATAAAAAGGATTTCTCAAGACATTTTATTTTCAATCCATTTTCAAAATATATAAAAAGAATTATATTCTAGAATCAACCATTTATTTTTTCAGATGATTCAATATTTTTCAGCAAAGCAAGTGAAAAAAAATGCCAAAATTTGCTTTAGATTTTACAGGTTTATGAAAAAATAAGTGGGCAAAAGGTTAATCTTGATAAGTCGTCCTTTTCAGCAAAAATATCCCAGTTTACATCCGTGACCAACTAGCTCAAATTCTTTTGGTACTACACATTGAAAATCAGAATAAATATCTAGGCCTCCCAACAGTGATTCAGAGATCCAAGAAGACTATTTTCAACTTCATTAACGATAGGGTGATTCAGAAATTGAGTCATTAGAAACGAGCTCTTTTATCTACTAGTGGCAGAGAAGTGTTAATTAAGGCTGTAACCACGGCGATTCCTATTTACACTCTAAGTTGTTTCAAACAACCAGAAACTCTCCTTGAAGAAATTCAAAGAGCCATCCTATAATTTTGGTGGGGCTAAAAGGAGTCTGAACGGAGAATGCACTGGATTGGTTGGAGAATTACTTGCAGACTAAAGAATCAAGAAGGACTCAACTTCAAAGACCTTAAAGCCTTTAATCTGACAATGTTAGCAAAACAAGTATGGCGTCTACTCACCAGGCCAAACTCTCTTATCAGTAAAGTTTACTAGAGTATGTATTATCAAAATTCTGGTTTCCTAAGAGCAGAAAGAGGTACAAATCCTCCTGGGATTGGCGTAATATAATGGAAGGAAGGAAAGTCTTAGAGAAAGGAATTTTCTGGAAAGTGGGCAAAGGTCTATCTATTCGAATTAGAGAGGATTCATGGGTCAGAGATTATGTAACCATCAATCCTAATCTCTCACAACATACAGAAGAAAGACCAGAGAGAGTCTCAGACCTAATCCTACCTAACAGGTCATGAAATCATCCACTAATTCAATCAATCTTCAGCCTAGAAATTGCTACAGCAATCCTCAACACACAGATACATGAAATCAAAGATAAAGTTACCTGGATGAAAGGAAAAAGAGATAGTTTCACTGTGAACTCCGCATACAGGATAAGCTTTCAATTTTTTCACCCACTTTTAGAATACCTACAAGAACAGTGCCAACATAAAGCATTATGGTCTAATTTGTAGAAAATAAATTGTCATCCAAAAATTAAGAATTGCCTTTGGAAGATTATGTATAAGGGACTACCTATTCTTCAGAAGATCCAATTCCGAATTCAATCAGTAAACCCAATCTGCCAGTGGTGCAATCAAGTTGAGGAATCAACCTTTCATTGCTTCTGGGAGTGCATAGAATCGAAGGATGTTTGGCAAGCAGTAAATTTTTTCACATCAGACCAGTAAGAAGAGACCTGAAAAGAGTGGATGAGAGTGGAAAATAAGCTGAGAAGAAATAAAGCAACTAAAGAAAGAAGAGAACTCGTAGCAAATATTACCTGGCAGATTTAGAAAGCTCGAAACATTTTCATCTTTGAAGATCATCAAATCCCCCATCTGAGGTCTTGGCAGCAGCTTGGAAGGCTATGGAAGAACGTTGAAGAATATGAAAGCCTCACTTTCTCTTTTCTTTTTCTTCCAATGATATGTATTAGAATTTTAAAAACTCTATTCATTTTTTACTCTTACCCAGTGACAGATCTAGAAAATTTTGGTAGTGGGGGCAAAATTTATATAACATGATAATAATTTTTATAATAAAAATAATATGTGTATATAAAAAATTAAATATTAAATTATCTATTAACCACTATATATCTGTGTATAAATACATATGTTTGTTTAACTTATTTTCAATGTGTATTTTATATTTTAATATATATTTTATACAAATAATTATTTTTTATGTACATATAGCATGATTATTGTTATGATTATATTTTGTTATTGTAAAATATGATTAGCCTTCAAAATATCTAATATACAAATTAAAACACTAAAATAGTAATTTAAATAATAATATATAATTTAAAATTCTATTCTTTTAGGTTTTATATTTTTAAAAAATTAAGTAATTTTTCTGTTAACACTGCCATCAAAATTTCTCTCTTTCTATATATATTACTAAACAATTATTTAAAAATTCACTTCCTAACACAATTAGAAGCCGATTCTTATTGATATTCATAGTTAAAAAAGTTCTTTCAATTAATATAGTTGCTACGCAAAAATTAAAGCTAATTTGAAAAGAAGATAAATAATATTCTTTTGAGTTGATTTTTAAAAAAGAACACTAATTTCGTTTAAATCTGACAATTGATCATTCTAACGAATATCTAATATAAAATTTTTAAATTGACGATTAAGTACCAAAAGTTGAGTAAAAAATTATTGTAAGGTCAAATTTAAGAATCTAATAGGAGCAAATAAATATTATTATCATATACTACTCAAAAAAATTTTAAATTGTAGTGGAGGCGCTTGCCCCATATCAATACACTTGGAACCATCCCTGCTCTTACCTATAGTCTATTTTAGACCATCCATTTTTATTAATAAAAATCATATCCTATCACTGAAAAAAATTATATTCTTGTTTTTAAAAGAAAAAAATTATATCTCTAAATCCTCAACCAAATAATTAGCTGTACATAATTAAAGTTTGCGTTGTTCTACTACTAAACTTAAAAGAACATTGCAATTTTTGTCTTTTTAATCAATGTTTTTATTGCCATCACAACGTGGGACTAGAAATTCCTCCAGTGTATTACCTATTAGGAGTAGTTGTTTTATTAAAAAAAAATAATTACTTTTATTAAAAAAAAGAGAAAAGAAATAATAAAACTAACTTTTATGATAAGAATGAGTGTGAAAAAAAATTGTAATTACGAGTTGATTCGTCCGTTGGCTATAAAACTATAAATTAGAATGCGATTAAAACTAAATACACTCATACTATATTAGAAGTATAGAGAGTACATGTTTTACTCTCTTAACAAATTTATCCTATAAAATCAAATAACTACGTGCCAATCCAGATGGGTACAGGATCTCTCCGTAAATCTCTCTAAAGAAGAGCACTAAAGAGTAGTTATCACCCACTCAGTAATAGCTCCACAATATTAGACCAACTAAGTAACCGCCTGTAGCACAACAATTCTATAAATATATCCATTCCTGACATGAAGGAGGTACATTATTCATTTTGAATAACTCATATTTATCTTCTACTCTTACTAACTTGAGCGTTGGAGTCCATTTACAGGTGCCCAACGCCGCCGTCCTTACAAGAAGAAGATGTTCCTTCCTCTCACTCTCAAGGAAAGCAAGTTCAAGCACTAGCAGAACAAGCTATACCTCGGAGACCTCTTTTCACGCAGGAACATTTGGCGCCCACCGTGGGGCCAAAATTAAATAACCCCATGATAACTTTCTGTTATTATTTTTGCGGATCCATGTTGATGAATTGGTGGCAATGAACATCATTCTCCAAGTGGAGGCAACTGCTGGAGGAACAACTACCTAAGGCTGAAAATGACATAGAATAAGTGGAATCTCATGCACACTTTGAGGGAGGTGGTTAACCGGTGCTTAGAGAACTACCGGGAATGCCGATAGACCAAGGGAATGGGTACGTTGGTTACCCTGGGCAGAATAGTGGTAAAAGAAAATGGCCAATCTTCTGACTGATAGGACTACTGGGAGCAAAAACGAGAGAAATAAGAAATGGGCCGAATAAACTAATTTCTGCTCTACCGAAGTTCATAAAATTGGAATTATATTCGACTTTTTAACCAAATTTAACAATCTTTTACAATATTTTTGAATAATTTTTTACAAATTTATCATTTCTTCTATCCTTTTAGTAATAGTGAATCCTTTTTATATTCATTTTAAATTCACGTATTACTTGTGAACGAGTACTCGTTTTATTCCTTATTTTACATTGCTTTGCTAATCATAATATATGTTGTCGACTATAAAAAATTTTAAGCAACTTACCATAGTAATGACACTTTTTTATTGATTTTAGCAAAATAGCATAATACATAACTACTTATTCCTATTGACACGTTAATAAACTATATTTTTTCTTATTCTTTCTTAATTTTTTTCATGTATTATTGAAAACTTCTCTATTTGTTGTTTATATTACTATTATTAGCAATTACTGTTTGTTATTCAACTAATTACTCAATGTTTGTGTTGACTTATTAATGATTTTCAATTATTTGGAATGACGGAGCTTAATTTTAACTTTAGTCAATAAATTCAGAATATGTATTTAACAAAATTTCTTCTTAATGTATTGATGATTGGAACACGACATGTTTAATGTGTCTTCAATTTTTCACCTTCAACTTATGAGAATGGACCTCGATCATACGTGAGCAAATTTCACCTCCTTCTCAAACCGAGTTATAACTTATGAACCTTACCTATAAGTCGCGGTTGACATTTCTACTTCGATAAAATTATGTATATGTATAATCTAATTTGCTCATATAAATCTTTTATGTCAGCTTTCAATACATCATAACTACTTTATATATTCGAATTGCTTCGCATTATGTATGTATTTTATCATTTCATGTATCAAAATCAATCAATCAATTCATCGAAAAATAAAATTGGCTATTAATCAATCCAAAAAGAATGACTTTTACCAATAAAAAACAAACTCAATTAGCAATTATCTCAATTTATTTTTATATTTTACAATAATTTATGCATGTTTAGTTTCAATCCATTTTATTTATGTTACAAATCTTTGTTATTCACTCAATATTCAATAATCAATTGTTTTGGACAAGAAATTCGTCAATAAGTTGCTGTGGGTTGGAAAAATTCTCTCAAGACAATTGATCATTACATCCTCGAATCATACAACCGATTCAGTCAACGAATACATATTTTCGAACTTTTCAATTCGCGTCAATCAAATACTAAATGCAATGCATAAAAAATTGTTCTCAAGCAAAAAAGTATCCCCCATACAATTATATTGATTAAACAACTCTTACCATTCAATTATTTTTAAATAAATATCGACTAACTAGCTAAGTTTTGGGGCTTTATTACCAATTTTTTTTTATGTTTCTATTTTCAATTAAACAGGTTGAGTTTTTCACCTATAAATCGAAATTGTGATTATAGCAGCCATCAAACTCAACTTGCTAGATTGAAAATAGAAAAAAATAAAAAAGTGACAACCGATATTAATTTCATGTTAAGTAGTTAGTGACGAAGTTTATCATGCAGGCAACACGAACAAGTGAGCAACCGTTACATTGTGCCGACATGGCACGGAGAGAATTTTCGTACGTCAGTTGCGGGTCCCACTTCTATGACATTGCACACTCCCTTTAACTGAGAACGGAAGGAGAAGTGTGTGACCCTCTTCTACTCACTCGCCCGACGAGGCATTTCGACTGGAATTAGTGGCTAGTTATAATTTAAAGTCTTTCCCTAATTTCCAGGCTAGTCATACCACATTCTTATTTTGTTATTTGACTTATTTCCATTTAAGTACACTATAATATGGATTAATTGTACATTATTAATTATTTTAATTAAATAATTATATAAAATATTTTAAAAATTAAATAAAAGAATTAAATAACAATTATATTAATGTTTAATTTTAATATATTAATAATATAAATTATTTTACACAATAATTTAATTATAGAAAAAGTATATAGAGCCAACTCCAAATCAGTCAAGAATGGAATAATTTAATTAATTATAAATATAGTAATTAGTTTTATTTATTTATGATTTAAAATATCGGTTATTAAATGTTTCACCACAATCAAATTAGGAGGAGATACGTTCAGTATCATTGCAACGTGAATCACAGAAACTGATTCAATTAGCTTCCGTCTCTTCAGCCTCATTTCCTCTCCAAATGCCTAAAATATGATAAATAAAAAAATAGATTTAGAACCATCCAATTTATAAAGAAAAGAAACATCCTAATGCCTAACATAAACACCATCCACGTAGAGGTTTTGGTTTCACCTATATGTATTTGGCTAGTTTTTGGCTAAAACCATTTTAGTTCTTTAGCATTATTGTTAATTATATAATTATTTTTGTTGATATAATATTATGTAATAAAATGCATGTATTTTATATTGACTCTGCATCAAATTAAATTTATTATATTATATTATTATAAATATTTTTTACTAAAAGATTATAAATTTAATTTTGATGTATCGTCTCTATAAAATATATGCATTCAATTACATAATATTACACACTTATGCTAAAAAAAATAATTATCCTTTATAATAAATGTGGGAACAGTTATCAAAAAATAAATATAATTAAATAATTATGTAAAATTTTTTATAATATATCAAAATTAATAAAAATATTATGTGCATACAAAAATTAGCTATAATGTATTTTTATATTAATATATATATTATTTTATTTATTTTTAATATGTATTTTATTTTATTTTATTTTTTTACTAAAAATAAGAGATTCGAACCCGCAATCTCTTAATTGAGTATGGGGAGACTATGCCATTTGAGCTATTACTCATTGGCTTTAATATGTATTTTATATTTCATATAGAAATGACTAATTTAATAGTTAATTTTTAATATACCACTAACATAATTATAAAATTAAACTCATAAATCATTACATAGAAAAATCTATTCTATTTAATGTTCACAAACACTTTTTAATTATTCTAATTAATTACGGGTAATTTTATATGTAAAAAAATGTATAGGGGCATTTTGGGAATGTGGAAGTATTTTTATAAGGAGCGCACAGAGGCATAGACAGTTCCGTGTATCTAGGAAGTACGACAAAAAAAACACATAAACTCTCTCTTGCTCTCACTCTCTCACTCTCACTGACTGCTTATCTCTTTGCCTTTCTCCTTTCTCCAATGGCCACCAAAAACCACGCCGATGACCCCACCGACACCGAGAAGGCCGCCAACGGAGGAGACCCTCCGTACGAAAGATCCCCCATCGAGGAGGTGGCTCTTGTGTTGCCGGAGACCGACGACCCTTCTCTTCCGGCGACGACTTTCAAAGCCTGGTTTTTTGGATAACCTCATGCGTGCTCCTCATCTTCCTCAACACCTTCTTCACCTTCAGGACTCGGCCTCTCACCATCTCCGCCATCCTCATGCAAATTCTTGTTCTTCTCATAGGAAGGTTCATGGCTGCCACTCTCCCCACAGACCACTACAACTTTCTTGATTGACGCTTCTCCTTGAATCATTGCCCTTCAAAAAATAACATGCCCACGAGATATTTAGATCTGCCTAATATTAATCACCAAAAAAATTTTCAAATAATAAGACTTTTTATTTTGTGAAATAATGAAAAAAAAATTGTAAATTAATCATTCAATTATAAACACAAGCAAATTACAATAAGATTAATAGTTATAATTAAATTGTTAAAATAAAAATTTATTTTTTTATATTCATTTAAATAAAAAATCCTGATAAAAGATACACATAAGTAATTAAATGATATGAAATCATTAAAATAGAATGCAAAAATAGTTTTATTCGTCCAAATTACTAAATTATATTAGGTGTAATAGCTTTATTCTAAAATGCATATTTCTCTAGTTATTCACTAAAAAATTAAAAAAAATATGTTTTTACATTGGTATTAGTTTTTAGTTTTACTTTATGATTATGATATGGAAAAATATAGATAGACAATAAAAATACTAAACAATGTGAATAATGGATATATCGAATATTTATTTTACTAAGTGTACGGATAGTTATTCTAATATTAAAATTTAGGTGGATAATTTGACAATGTAGTGTATTTTAATTTAAATAGTAATTTTTTATGTTGTTAAAGAAAATTATTAGTTATCAAACATAACTTTATGATATTATGATTCTACTAATAATTTTTTTTTGTGAAAGTCATTCCAACCTAACAAAACCATTTAAAAATCTCACACTTGAAAACTCTTTATAATAATAATAGAAATGCATCTAATTTTTATTTTCAATTTTGAGGGCCTGAAATAACAGTTGTTTTTTTTTGCTAGAATCATTGTTTATAATGGTTGGTCTTTTTTTAAGTAACAATAATGATGTGGTCCTTATTTTCTGCTGTTTAGCCCCAAATTTCATTCTTCCAAAAACCCATCCCATGAAAAACAAATTTTAGCATAAATAATTTGGATAAATATAAATTGTACCCCAAACATGGGTACAGTAACCATTTCACTAGAAACGCAGACTCTCCTTTAACGGTGAACTCTTACATCACTTATTGACGGGTATTATTGGTTATTGGCACACATGGGGTGCTACTACAATTCCATTGTATCTTACTCCTAAACGTGAGTATTGATATTTCTTATGTTGCATCTAATGCGTTTTGTTTTTTTTTTTTTTTTTAATTCACTTTCCATAAATGTAGTTACCCACAATATCTTCTCTTTTTTTTCGTTTATCTAAAAGTTTTATTTATTCATATTTTGTTCTAGAGACATAAATGTTTAAAAAAATATGGAAAGCTAATATAATTGGTGTACAATATGTATAATAGGAATATTTTTATAATTAAAATTAAATGATAATTAAATTAATTAATTATTATTTATTTTTAATTTTAAATTCAACTTAAATAAATAGTCCATTGTACATATTGTATAAATATTTTATTGGCTCTCTAACCGAATTTTAAACATTTATATACTTTTGTATATAAAAATTGACCAATGTTAGTTGAATCCAAAAAGTAACCGTTCATCTTTCTTTAAAAAATATCTGTTATACCAGTAATAAATAAATTAGTAACATCTACATAATGACCAAATAGACAAATAGTAGTAATAACAATAAATAGAAGAAATGCAAATTTCTGTGGAGTTTTTCCTCGATCAAAGGGTGGTCCATGGTTTTGTAAATTGGGGAATTCGTAGTGAATATTAAATAGAAAATATTAGCACACTACCAAGGTCCTTATGAAACCGTAACATGGAAGGAAGGAAAAAAGAAAGAGAGCAAGAAATGAACCTAAAGAGAGAGACTTGAGCAAAGTTTGATGGCCACCACATATCAACAGGATCAACCAGATACCTCCTCAAAATCCCAGCCCATCCATACCCCAACAATACCTGCAACCCAATTCAGAACATTTTTCACTTTTTAAAAAGAAAAACTTTCCACAGCAGATTGAGACAAATAAGACCAGAATATTTGCTTCAAAGATATAATAATAATAATAATAATAATAATAATAATAATAATAATAATAATAAATCCAAAAGAGAAGGACTTTTACTGTTGAAAATTCGACTAATCTGTCACACTTTTTGCATCTATTAAAAAAAACCAGCAATTTGAAGATAGGATTGTGTATATAAATAACGACAGATTTTGAAGACAGATTTCATTTATATAAGGGGAAAAGACAAAACAAAACAAAACAAAGAAAAAGAAGAAAAACAATTAGGATTACATCCTGGCATCTCCATTCAAACAAAAATGAGCAAGTAAGAGCTCCAGTGATTGACAATGAAGAACAAGGAAAAGATTAAAAACCTGGGTAGTTAAGACAATCTGAGGAGAGCACAGAGAAAGGTCAATGATTGTTTGTAATAAGCCTTTATAACAGTGATGGCACTAATGGAGTAAGCATCTCCACCACCAGTGGAAACACCACAGTTGGCGAAGATGGTGATGATAACGTATTCCTTCATGTTGAAAGGGCCAGGATTCAAGGAGAAGCGCCAGCCAAAAAAGTTGTAGTGGTCTGTGGGGAGAGTGGCAGCCATGAACCTTCCTATGGGAAGAACAAGGATTTGCATGAGGATGGCGGAGATGGTAAGAGGCTGAGTCCTGAAGGTGAAGAAGGTGTTGAGGAAGATGAGGAGCACGCATGAGGTTATCCAAAAAACCAGGCTCTGAAAGTCATCACCGGAAGAGAAGGGTCGTCGGTCTCCGGCATCACAAGAGCCACCTCCTCGATGGGGCATCTTTAGTACGGAGGGTCTCCTCAGTTGGTGGCCTTCTCGGTGTCCGTGGGGTCATCGGCGTGGTTATTGGTCGCCATTGGAGAGAGGAGGAAGGCAAAGAGATAAGCAGTCAGTGAGAGTCAGAGAGTGAGGGAGAGAATTGATGTGTTTTTTTTGTCGTACTTCCGAGATACATGGAAGTATGGAACTGTCTCTGCCTCTGCGCGCTCCTTATAAAAATACTTTCCCATTCTCAAAATGCATAATTCCCTTTTCCACACTCATTCTTATCACGAAAGTTACTTTTTATTATTCCTTTTCTTTTTCCGCTAAGAAAATCAACTACCTTTTTCCTTTAATAAAATAACTATCCTTAATAGGTAATACACTGATGGAATCTCTAGTTTCATGTTGTGATGGCAACAAAGACATTGATCAAAAAAACAAAAGTTGCAATGCTCTTTTAAATTCCATTTGAGAAACGGAAGAAGTGAATTCACAGATGTATGTTACTTACTATGCAAACAGGGTGGTATACATAGGAAGCCTTGTACTCCACGCTGCATTCTTACACCAAATAAATCATCTCACCATAAAAATAATTAATAACAACATCAAACTATGATAACCATACAAATTCTAAAAATATAGAAGATCTATAATTCTATATAGAAAACAAGATAAAAGTGAGAAATCATGAGAATTCTTACTTAATCTGCTCGTTAATAGCGGATTCAGATTCATCAGCGTAGTTCTGACGAGCCAAAGAAACATTTGATGTTACAGGAACAGCAAAAACATCCTTCTGACAGAGATGACATTGCTCTCAAAGAATTAGCAAAGTAAGTAACATACATCTGTGAATTCACTTCTTCCGTTTCTCAAATGAGATTTAAATTTGAGTGTATTGTATTTTGTTGAAAATTGCAAGTTCTTTAAGGAATCAAGTGAAGAAGAAAGAGAGCATGCTGAGAAGCTTATGAAGTATCAGGTTGGTGTTGGAACTCTTGGCTTTAAGGATGATTATGTTATGTGTGTTATGTTTTAAATACCTTAGTGGTCAAAATTTTATTGAAAGATCTTTAGGAAAAGGGAGAGAAATGATTATAGTAATTGATGTTGTATAGCCATATGTCCAAACCATTTTCCTAATGCTCAATTAATTAATTAAGATCACATACTTAGTGCCTTGAATGAATTGTTTGAGTTTGCTAGTGTTGTTGGTTACTACTTGGCTCTTATGATATATGTGTAATGAGATCTGTGATTCTGATTGGTTCAGAATATTCGCGGCGGTCCAGTGACACTGCATCCCATCACAGGTCCTCCCTCAGAATTTACACATGCTGAAAAGGGTGATGCACTCTATGGTAAGTTCTCAATAGTCATCTACCTTGATTTTTCTCTGTTTTCAGATTGATAAAAATAGTGCTATTAGTTGTGTTCTGCAATATAATTTAATCTTATTTTGTTCAATCCATTATCTTAGTTGGGTGTTAAGCAAAATCTTCCCTAACAAGAATAAACATCCCGGTTATATCTTTTGGCTTTTCAGGGATGCCACCCGCAACTGCCACCAACATTTCAAGCTGGCTAATCACAAACGATGGTGGCAAAAGTACAACTATGTTCTATCTGCAGCACTGGACGCAGGCACTGCTTTCATCTTCTTTGCCCTGCAGAATGCAGGCCATAACCTAAAATGGTGGGGATCTGAGCTTGACTATTGTTCATTGGCTACTTGCCCAACTGCACCAGGAATTGTAGTTGACGGTTGTCCAGTATTCTAATAGATAGGCACAAACAACAAATGGTTAAGCCTTTCCTTTTTATTGCTTCTGTTTGGGGTTGGGTGGGCTTGGGGCTGGGAAGAACCTTGCTAGTTAGGCTTTTAATGACAGGGTGAAGGGAATAACCAATTGCTTAGCAAATTATGTACATGCATGCATGTATAATTTGAATAATTTATGTTTATTATAATTTATAATAAATTAGAATATTATGTTTTTTCAAATAATAAAATCAGATACGTTCCTACCATTTAAGTGATTTAAAATCTTTATACACATTCTAACTTTAATAATATATAAATATTATTTTTTTCAGAATCATGTATTAATATTTATGTTTCTTCTGTAATATTTGTTACTAATATTATATAATATATTAATATATTAATGTATTATGTAAAACATATATTTAAAGTATTTTTTTATACACATTTAGCATTATTAACAAAGAAATACTATTATTATTTTAAAGAATTCATTTTTTAAGTATTGATAGCTTGAAAGTATATTAAAATTATGAATAATGTTACATGTACACTAAAACCAGCCACTAAAGTCAGCCACCAATATAAAATACATGTTGGAATATAAATACACATTGAAAATAAATTAAACTACACATATATTTATACACAAATACATTGGTGGCTGATTTTAGTGTACAAATAGTATTTTTATAAAATTATATGACATACTATCATATTAGCATTATTTTTTAACTTAATTACTTGGATATATTTGAACTTGATGAAAAAAACTCATAAATGGTAAAAAAATAAAATAAATTTTTTTAAAAAACTTAAATATTACATATCTAACTTAAATAGACATAATTTATCATATTCAAATATAATTAGCATCTGAGTTGACGAAAATAATTCGAGATGAAACATATGATGAATATAATGCATTGTAAATAATTGTGTAAAGATAATCCTAACTAGGACAAAAAAAATTGAATAAGAACACTTATTATATAATTAAAAAAAATAAAAGAAAGGTTGGATTCATAAAAGAATATCAAAATTATTATTTATATACCTTAAAAAGGATAAATTTCGATAAATTAAAAAATTTCATTAAATGAAATAATTAAGAAAAAAAAGAAAATTAAAAAACAAAAATAAAATACTTTTGACTCTAGAACTTACGCTTATCATCGGTAAATAAATTTAAAATATTAATACACATTCTAACTTTAATAATATATAAATATTATCTTTGTCATAATCATGTTTAATATTAACGTTTTTTTCATAAAATTTGTTACTAATATTATATAATATACTAATATATGTAAAGTATTACGTAAAACAAGTATTATAATGTCTCTTGTTGTTTATGGTTTTTCTTCTTCATTATAAATGAGAGAGAATTCATATGTTATGTTCTAATCATATGGTTGTTCTTATTCTAATTTGTTAACAATTGACAACATTCAAAGATGTCATGATATTAATGTTAGTACTTTTATAAGATTGAGCATTGCCTTGGTGTTGAATGCATGAAAGTGAGTTGAAGGAATGATATGGCGCCATAGAAAAGAAAGTGTTATGCAAGTGATGACATTTACTTCTATATAGTAATTATTATGTTCAACTTATTGCTTTTGTATAAGGCAGCTTCTAGTCTGGAATTTAATGCTCAAAGTTATTATGTTCAACCAATTAAAAGAGTATGTCAAAAGTTATTTATTTTCCAATTTTCACTTATTTATTTATTTATTTTATGTTGTATCTATGCAAATTCTTCCAGGTTTCTAGAATAACATCATGCTATGATTTTTTAATAGTTCTGTCTAGTTTATCCTTCCAAGTTATATGGAATTAATATTTGTGGTGAGGGAGGGAGGGGAATATGAAACGTTAACTCTTGATTGCCTGCCCCGTGTTCGTTGTAAGTTTAGGAAAGATTTCAACTGCACTGGGAGTACCGGTGTTCCAATAGTTTTAACCGTTAATTTGAATTATAAAAAATATATATAATATATATTATTTAAAATTAACGGTTAAAATAATTGGTGCACCGACACTCTCCGGTGCACTTAAAATGTTTCCGTAAGTTTATACGGTCTCTCTTTTAGAAATGTATTAGTTATTCGAAAATATGATTACATGACAAAGTACCTTCCTCTATCATAAATGCTATTTTAACTTTTAAAATTTACCCAAATTTTTTATCAACATATCATTAGATTTTGTTTTTGATATTGGAGTAGCAACGATGTTTTTTTTAAAATGTGGGTTGATAGGGTGTTATTCTTAAATATAGAACCGTTTAATTAGATAAATAAAAATCGGACCGTCCGATTTGTGAAAAGCACAGAAATCGAACGAAGAATTTGTGAGAATACAGAAATCGGACCGAAGGATTTCTTTTAAAAAAATTTTAAAAAATTTGAAGTATAGAAATCGAACCCTCTGATTTGTGTATCTTCCACACTTTTGAAAAATACCAAAAATTAACAAAATTATAATATTAAGATATATCACTACTCTTACTTCTATATACAAAAAAAAAAAAAGTCACATATCATAGGACATAGGAGACATTCAACTTGCTTGAGAAAATAAAAATATTCCCAATGAAAATAAAATGATGATTTGAGAAAAGAAAAAGGTTGCTTTTTTTTTTTCCTTTCTAGTCAGGGAGTGAATGTTTGCTCAGATTTTGCGCCACTTTTTTCTCAATAGAAAAAACTGAATTTCATTATCAAAGGTCCAAGTACTTTAGGATTTTTTTTAAAATAAAATAAAAAAATTAATTATTTTTTAAAACCTTACTTTTTAATTTTAATTTATCAGATATGATTTTTTTTAGATTTAAGATAAGTTCGCCGTACTTCAGCGGACTCAGACAAACTCCATTAATTTTATAGAGTTTGCTTACTTTTGATGAACTGCACCCGAATTTTTTTCAAAACCAACGAAACTCAAATTTTTAAGTCATTATCATGATTTCCAAAAATACATAGGAGTACAAAAAATACATAAACAACAAACATGACTTTTAGACAATGATAATAGTTGTTATTGTCCGTTGTGAAGTTTCAAAATTTGAGTTAGGTACGGCAAACTTGCCCTACATCCCAAAAAGATCATATTTAAAAAATTAAAGTTAAAAAAAATGAGATTTGGAGAATTAATTATTTTTTTATTTTTTTTCGGTGAAATTAAGGGGCCAAGGCCCAAAAGAACTAACACTAACTACTCTCTAAAGGATAGGAAACTAATTCCCTTTTTTTCTCACTATCTATGACCCTGACGAGATCACTTGGTGGAGAATCTAAGAAGATAAAAGCAGATTGCTTTCCTAGGCTCCTTTTGGCAAGCCAATCAGCACATTCATTGCCTTCACGGAGGGTGTGATTGAAAGCAAGCTCCCATGGTCTATTTATCATGTCCTGTATATTTCTTAAAAGGGCACTGGTCTTTTGCGATTGAAACTTCTGATTCAAAATGTCATAGGCTTAAGTTGAATCCACTTCCACTATAAGCCTTCTCATGCCTAATTCCCACGCCATTCTCATCCCATGGTAGGCTCCCCACAATTCTGCTTCCAAAATCGAACAACATCCGAGATTAGATTGAAATCCCGCCAGCCACTCTCCCTCATGAGTTCTGAGGAGACCTCCACACCTGCTTTTGTCCCGTTGTCTCCTACAGCTCCATCAGTATTCACCTTTACCCATCCCTTGGGAGGTATACTCCAATGAATATACTGTTGAGACTGTGATCTTCTCCCTTTCATCCCTTGCTGTTTTCTTTGATGAGCTTCCTTGAAATTTTGGACTGTGTTCCTAATCACTACATTGGTGTTCTTGGGCCTTATGAACGGTGGTGAGAATATCTCTTGATTTCTCCACTTCCAAATCAACCAGTTAGCTACAAAAAACTCATCCTTCCAATCCAACGGGGAGTGCTTCCCAAGATCATTTTTAAGATTGAAATTGATCCACCCTTCTAAGTCTAAACCAAAGAAGACCGCAACCGCAGCTGGGTTTAAGAGTTGAGTCCAAATTCTTGAGGCTCTCGGACAATCTCTCAAAACATGGAGTGTTGTTTCAGGGTGTCCAGTACAGCAATGGCAATTTGGATTTGTCCTTAGCATTCTGGCTCTTCTACTTGCTGTCAGAATTCTTCCATGAGAAACCTGCCACATGAAAATTTTTATTCTCTCTGGCCCTTCCACTTCCAAATTGACATCCATTTGGACGTGCACTCAATATTTGTTGTCTTGGTAAGTTCTTTATAAGCAGATGCAACAGTGTAACATCCATCAATAGTTAATCCCCAACAAATTGAATCTTGCAAATCTTTCTTTGGGGGAGGGATGGATTTAATGATGTTTATGATGTGCTCAGGCAGAAACTTCTGAATATCCACAATATTTCATTCACCCTTGTCATTCACATAGTCCACAACCAAATCATCTTTTCTAGAACTGGGAATTGGATTGATGGCAGCTCTATCAAGTCTATCATAATTCGGCACCCATTTATCCTTCCAAAAAAGTGCATTTCTCCCGTCTCCAATCACATACCTACAATACTTTTCTACCTGTGGCCATAATCTCACTAATTCTTTCCAGAGGGTGGAATCATTTGCCCTTCTACTCAGCCCTTCTGTTCCTTCCCTTCCTTCTATATACTTGCTAATGAAAACTCTTGCCCATAGTGAGTCTGATTCTGTGATAAGCCTCCAAATGATCTTCATAAGGAATGATTCATTAACAGCCTGAAGGTTCCTCATTCCTATTCCGCCCTGGATCTTCGGCTTGCAAAGTGTACTCCAGCCAATGTAATGGATTCTCTTCTGTCCTTCAGAATCACCCCAGATGAATTTTCTTTGGAATTTTTCTAGTTGGTTGCATATCCCCTTTGGTAGTTTCGAGTGTTGCATATCAAAATTTGCAAGCGGACTCAAAACTGTCTTGGCTAGAGTGATTCTCCCTGCAAGAGACAAGCACTGGGTCTTCCATCCCTTTAATTTGCTCTCCATTCTGTCGAAGACATTTTTAAATTTTTCTTTTCCCTTTCTATGGTTACTAATGAGGGCTCCTAAGTATCTCCCCAAGACCGGTTTCTCTTGAAAATGACAAACATTTAAGATGGCTTCTCTATCTTCCCTTCCCGTATTGTTAGAAAAGGTAACGATGGTTTTAATACTACTTATTTTCAAGCCAGAGACAAAGCAAAATCGATCCATACATCTCTTGATTTCCTCCATTTGGCCTATACAAGCTTCTCCAAAGACAAGCAAGTCGTTGGCAAATAAAAGGTGAGAGATTGATGGTCCCGTGCGCCCAACTTTCATCGGGGTCCATCTTCCTGCCTCCACACTATCCTCTATAATATGTGACAGTCTATCAATTGCTATGACGAAGAGGTATGGTGAGATGGGATCCCCTTATCTTAGCCCTCTGGTTGGATGGAAGTCCTCAGTTTTTCCCCCATTCCATAGAACATTATATTGTACAGAGGAGACACATGCCATGACAAGGTGAATAAATTGCTCTCCCAGGTTGAAATCTAGAAGACAATTTTTGAGGAAATCCCATCTGAGGCGATCGTATGCCTTTTCAAAATCAAACTTTATTGCCATTACTCCCTTTCTGCCTTTTATTTTCTTCATCGAATGAGCTAACTCTTTAGCTATAAGAATGTTATCATATATTTTCCTGCCCGGAACAAAACTAGATTGAAATGGAGCAATTCTATTCAACATAGCAGGCTTGAGTCTTTCTACAATGATCTTCGCGATGCACTTATAACTAACGTTGCATAAGGAGATAGGTCTAAACTGAGTAATAGAATCTGGAAATTTCACCTTGGGAATGAGCGTGATAAGGGTGGAGTTGATATCATTCATCAAGCTAGGATCCGCCCACTTTTGTTTCACCATACTGATAAAACTCTCTTCCACCATCTCCCAATGTTGTTTGAAAAATCTAGCAGGAAAACCGTCTGGGCCTGGAGCTTTCGTAGACCCAATCTTGAAAAGTGCTTCTTTGATCTCTCTTTCTGTAGGCATCTTCCTCAGATTCTTCTTGATGTTCTCGTCTAAAGAGGGATAAGGCCTTACATCATATAAGAAGAGTGGCCCTTCGTTATCATCTGCATACAAGATTTTGAAGAAGGATATAACATGGCTTGCCAACTCCTCGTGGTCCTCAATCCACCTCCCTTCAGAGCTCTTCAATTTTAAGATTTTGTTCCTCCTTCTACGAATGATGGTTCGAGCATGATAATACTTAGTATTTCGGTCACCTTCTATCACCCACTGGTCCCTAGCTTTTTGCATCCACATTATCTCCTCTTTATCAAGGATATCCTCCAGCTCCTTTCTCAAATTGATTTCAAGCTCCTCCAGAAAAGGATTGTTTCCATAGTTACCTGCTCTTTGTATTCCTTATATCCTTCTCATTAGAATTCTCTTCTTCTTTCCAATATGGCCGAATGTATCTCTATTCCACTTGATGATCTCTTTTCTAAATTGGTTCAGAGATTGATTCAGGTTGATGCTATTTTTCCAGTGTCCTCTGACAAAGTCATTGAATTCAAGATGTAATTCCCACATTGCTTCATATCTGAAGGGTTTGTTTTGAATTTTCTGAGTACATGGCAGCATAGTCACATATAAGGGATGATGATCAGAATTAATCCTTGCCAAGACTTCCACTCGAGTCTCTGGGAACCTGGTCCTCCAGGTCACATTCGGCATTGCTCTATCCAAACGCTTGAAAATTCTATCTAAATTCTCCCACTTTGGGCCTCTCCACGTGAAACGGTTTCCAACAGCTCCAAGGTCAAGAAGCGAGCAATCATCAATCCATTTTCTAAATCTTCGACAAGCTCCTATATCCACTCTTCCTCCACCTTTCTTTTCGGAAGGGTCAGCAATGTCATTGAAGTCTCCGATTACTAACCAACCTTGCCTTATGTTCTGTTGAAGATTCCTTAGATCATGCCATAACTCTCTTCTTCTACCTTCTTGTGGGCTTGCATACACTGCCGTAAGAAGCCACTCTTCCTGTATACCTCTTTTAATTCCCAAATGCACATGCTGAGCTTTAGACACTAACACAAAAATATTGATGTCCACATCATTCCACATAATCCATATCCCCCCACTGAAGCTGACAGCCTCCTCAATATGATAGTAATTAAAACCCAGCTTTCTAATCACATTTCTGGCCTTATCACCACTGCATCTAGTCTCCAGCAGAATCACAATGTCCGTTCTATACACCTTCAAATAATCAGTCAGGGTACGGCCAAAAGGCTTCCCAGCCGCCCCTCTACAATTCCAAGCCATAATATTCATAAAGACAAAATAAAACAGGGAGAAACTATTCCGCCATATTCATGGCCTCCTCTTCGTCATAGATGATTGTATCTGATTCATTTCTTTGTGGTATTCCATACCCTTCTCGCACCTGATTCTCTCCAGATTGGTTTTGATGGTGTCTCTGTTCCTCATATAGTTCCATGACTTCAACCATTGTCACTGTGTTGACCGGATTCAGGTCCGGTGACTCTGGTTCAGGCCCTTCAATGTCATCCATATGCTCATCTGACATTATAGTTTCTGGGACAAATTCTTCTACCAATGACCCATCTTGGCCTTTCTCTCCGATGGTAGTTGGGGGTTTGTTGCTCTGCTGGGTGTTTCTAGGTTTGCTACTGTTATTCTTATTTGTGGGGTTCATGTTTTGGTCACTGGGTGCTTCGTTGGATTTGGTCTGTTGGGATTCATTTTGTGTTTTGCTAGCCCCAATTTGGATTTCAGTCTTGTTCAAATTTGGTATCTTAGGGATTGGACTTGGGTTGGGCTGTGGAATACTTGTCTCTACCTGTTTTGGTTGCGGGTTAGTGGGCTGGGTTTTATTAGGCTGGGGAGAACTGGTTTTGTTCTTTGGATTAACCACATTAGTAGCATTTTTCTTTCTGCTTTGTTTTTTATCAATTGATGTGTTGGGCTATTTTCCTTTACTGAAGTTAGTGTCCTTCTCCATAGATTGCTGATGTAGTATAGAACCTTCTTCAATGATATGATTCTCTTCTTCTGCAACACTGAGAATAGCAAACCTAGTACCTTTTTCTTGATTCTGAATCTTCAAAATTGCATTTTGGGCACCTCCACTACCTTCTCCAGGCTGGACTTTTCCTGCTTTTTTGCCACGATTTGTCCTCTGAACCATCATCCATGGTCCGTACGCACTGTCTTCCTCTTCCATTACCTTTTTACCTTTATTATTATTGTTTTTTCCATTATTACCCTCTTCATTTTTGTCATTTTGTGGAACCTGCTTCTCTCCAACATCCGACTCCTTTTCCGCCATGGCTACTGCCCCTGAGGCTTCGTTCGCAACAACTTTCCGGAGCAGCTATTACTATCATGTCCTACTAATCCACATTGAAAACAGATGCTGTGGAGACCTTCATATTCAACCAAATATCTGATTCCATTAATAGAATATTGTAAGACAAGGGGTTCTGTCAGATGAAGTTCAACACAAAGTCTTGCAAATTTGCCTCTGCTCTTATCTGCTGTATTTGTGTCCACTCTCATAGTTTTTCCTAGAATGTTGCCAATTCTTTTCAGCATCTCCTCTTCATAATATTCAATAGCCAAACCTGGAAGCCTAACCCATGCAGCTATACTATCTATGGTTGCTTTCATTGGGTTAAAGTTTGGTTTCCAAAACCTAATGGCTAGATAATGATCAAAGATTTTCCATGGACCACCTGTCAGGGCAAAATCTAAATCCTCTTGTGAGAAGAATTTCATAATAAAAAATTCGTTGCCAAGATCCATCACCTCAATAGAGCCCTGTTTTCCCCACATAGCCTCTAATCGCCTGCTTAGTACTGGCAATGAAATTTTTCTTCCAAGCAATTTGACAATCAATGTATCCCACCATTGATGTCTCAGTGATTTAAGTCCAGCATCATTAATAATAAAATTATAAATACCATTTACCTTCTCTACTCGTATTTCAGGAGAGGGCTCATGGCTTTTCTTTCCATTGCTGCTATCGTTGGTTTGGTCTTTTTCCATCTCTTCTGTCTTCTCTCCAAGTTCTTCGTCTGAAGAGGAAAAGCTATCATCTTCAATCTCTCCCACTGGTCTTCTCCCCCCTTCACTGCATCTCTGAAGGATCTTGTTGTTGCTCGGCCTTCCACTCCACTCTCTAGCTCTCCAATCATCCAATCTTCCTCTCTCGGCACTAAGGATATCTCTCCTGAGAAAGCCTCACTTTCTCCAATCTTGCGGACCTTCTTTCCATATCTCTAACGGAGCTCTGCATCTCGCGGTTCCATATCTCGTGGGTCATGGGACCGTGAATGTCCTCCACGGACAAAGCCACCTCTCATGGTGGTGGAAGAAAGGTACTGGTTGCGAATGAAAGGATGTACGGAGAGGAAAAATAAAAACAAATTTTTGACAACAGTTAAATTATATTTATTTTTTTATTTTTACTTTAGAAAAAAATCCAAGTACTTTTAAGTAGTATGTTAATTACAACATATATTTTAAAAGATAGGATTCAGATTAAACTTCTTGAAATAATATAGAAAATATCCAACAAACTTTTGTTGGGCCAATAATGCCTAAAGTAAAATAATGTCCCTTATGTTTTGGACCGAACATAATATAAAGAGGGCTTAGAGGGGTGTGATGATCCAAGTCCAACTTTCAGGTGTATAATTGTTCAAAGCTAAAACCAGTTCACAATGCAACAACGGAATGCAGCACAGACAAAATACTAAGAGAAGGCAGGAATGGTGAGAGGAAGAGAATTACCTGGAGGCCTCCGTCACACAACAGGTTGAAGGTAAATACAGACGCTGCTTTCCATAGAAAAACAGGCATGGCAGTTTCAGCAATCGTTATTAGAAACTGTCAAGAAAAGATTATCACTGGGACAACATCAGCATTAGCAGCAGAAGCTCAAGTATACATAGAGGCACTCATTCTCATTAAAAATCTACAAATAGTGAATTGCATAATTGAAACAGACGCTTATCTCTGGTTCAAGCTATTAAGACTAGAATGCCAATAGCAGAAGTGGATGCAATCATCAGAGACATTCTCCAAATGCTGGACATTCTCCAAATGCTGGACGAGGCTCCGGACGTGGGAGTTACCTGGACTTCAAGAGAAGGCAACAAATTAGCTCACCAACTGGCAGGGATGGCAGCGGTGAATGGACTAAGGAGACAGTGGACGTTTGATCCTCCTAATCAAGTCAGGAATACAATCAGAATAGAAGCAGGTTTTGCAATACTTCAGCATGATCAATGGACGCCAAATCAAGTCAACGAGGTTTCAGTTTCAACCAACCAGTAAGGATTCCAATCAGATGACCTGGGAGGGTGGAAATGAAAACCCGTGACAGGCAACAAGCTGAAGGGGGAGAGCAGTCACGACCCATAGAGTTGCATCGGCCTACCGAAGACACCCGCAATCACGCTTTCGAAAATTGGAGAATGGAACGAGGTGGGGGCGCCGAGGGACTTAATGCTTCGCGACAGGCTTGGGGGCAAAGGAGCAACAAGGCCGAGAATCCGAACGCTGCTGCAGGAGCTTCAGGGCGGATCCAACACCAGGCGCTTCAAACATCCGGCGTTAGTGGCGAAGTGCGGCAACGGAAGAACCCAGAAGGAAATATTGCAGATTCGGACTGAGGACAACATCGAGGAAGAAGGCTTCAGGCTTCAGATCCATGCATCAAGTCTTTCGCCTGTTGATAGAACTTCCGGCGACAACGGCAAGCGCGGACAGAGTGCAATCGAAGAAGATGAACTTAGGTTCTATTAGGGTCGGGCACCAAGGGGTCGGGTTATGGGGGTGTTTCGGGTTCTGGTTGTTCGGCCGGGTCAGATCTCTGGCCCATGGCCATGTCAAAAAAAAAACCGCTAAAACCAGTTGTTTTTGAAATATATTGATAAAATAAAATAGCGAGAGAAAATCAATTGTGCCTCTGTCATAAATCCTATGAGATGTTTACAATTTTGTCACTTATAATTATAAATTTAGCTTGTATATTAAACTAAAAAGAAAGTAAGTAGTATTTAGAATTTAAAATTGCATGTATTAATTCAAAAAATCTCTAGGCTTATATTTAATGTTGGTTTTTTGAACATTAACTCAATACATAATAAGCTAAGAAAAGAAAACCGAGTTTTAAAAAGCCAACAGTTGTAGCACTCATGGCTTATTAAGTACCTACTGAGTTGGTTAACATTTTAGGTTGCTTAGGGTGCATGGATTGGATATATTGATTATTCAGTAAAAGACATTACCTGGATCTTTGAACTCTGGAACAACAAAAGAAACATTAGGCATTTGGAACCTGCTTAGTAGGAATGCATTTTTCCCTTTTCCGAAAAACTATATCTGATTCCTTTGAAGCCTAAAACACAGTGAAAAAATGACTATACTTACAAATAGACAAGGATTAGTAACTAGTGGAAGGGATGAAATTCAGATCATACATAAATAAATTTAATATATTATGGCCAAAAATAGATGATTCATGTGATAAAAAACTTCTCTCATTCTTTTTTTCACTGGCTTTCTGATTTCTGCACATACAAAGCTGAAAGGGCTACATTCTTCATATTGTTGAGTTTCGCGGTTTATAGGCAAAAACTCATGCTGCTGAATCTTGTAGCTCACAGCATTGTGCTTTAGAGAAAGGAGATGGCCCTCTTGGAAGAACTTCTATCATTTTTGAAGCACTCGAGGGTTTTATATTCTTCATGCATGAATATCGACGCAGTTTCTTTACTTCCCATTCTTCTTATCTGCAACACACTCAACCATTTTATCTTCATTTAATGATTTCAGCAAGTCTAAGCACAACTACACAAAACATACTGCAGTTTTGTATTGTAACTATCAGCTATCAGCTTGAAACTGCTGTAATACCTTTCTGAAACCACGATCGCCGGACAGTACGCCGTATGTGTCGCTCATGTCTTTCTAAGATCTCATCGACGGTGTGCATTTGAGATATTAAGGGTCCTGAAAAATCAACTGTGTCTCCTTGGTCCTGTGAACTCTGTAATGAAGGAAGTAAAATAAAGTCTCAGCAAGGATGCATAAATTGTATAAAGCTAAAACAAAACAATGCTTGATCCATTTATGCTCTTGAGAAAAACAAAATTTCTCTTTGAAGTCAAATAATTTCCTAGCGTCTAGCATTACAAGTTCCAAATTTCATATAGATCAGATAGTACAAATCACCTTATCAATGAAAACAGAACAAGATAATGTAATATCTCAGTCACATAATTCTATGCCTTAGATTGAATAATGTTATCAATGAAGCTGGAAAACTGAAAGTAACTTACCAGGTTACTTCTCTTGGATAATGAGTCTTCTCTGTGATAAAGTGTCATAGATAGTTCTTGTGAATGGTACTCATCAGAAGTATCAAATGAGTCGGGACGATCAAACTTATTCCACTGGTTCTGCATTACAAGCTTAGAAATTTCAAGTAGATCACGGCCCCTAGAGTTGGAGCGTCCTCCACAGAATTCCTTGTTTTCATAGTTTCTGGATTCAGAATTATTCCTTGAAGTTACTGTCGAAGTTTCTAAGGAATTATACAAGTGCCCTCTTGAAATTGATCGAGAATGTGCTCTAATTGAGGTGTCATCTTTACGCCTTTTCGCCCATGCAAAGCCACTTGATTTTGAAACTTGCAATGGTCCTGGAAAGGGAATATCTACTTTTGTTTCATCCTTCATATGGGAACCATCTTGTTCTAGTGGTTTATCACTAGATAGCTTTGGTGCCTCCTCATCTATGTCAATGTTCTCTTCTTTAAGGACTTGGCAAGAGCTATCATCAACTTTTTGTCTTTGGGAAGTTTGAATTTGACTTGTCAAATCCTATGGGAGAAGAATAAGAGCTAAAGTAAGATTCTGATTATGATAATTAAAAGATTGGCATATTCATAAGGAACAAAATGATGCAGAGGTTGAGGAAGCAGGAGAGACCTCAGCTGGGGCTAATTTACTGAGTGCTAGTGGCTTTCTTGATGGTTTTCGTGATTCTGGTCTACAAGCTCGGCCGCTAATCTTTTTCCTGGATGTTCAACACTAAATGAATCCATGAAAACGTTGCAACTAATATTTGAAAAATTGAAACTTAAAAGAATGAATTTGTTATGCTCAGTATTGTAAAAAAAGGTTCCAAATACTTTTTTATACTTCTACAGCCTTCGGAGTCAATTTGGTGTACCGTTAAAAGTTGGAGTGAAAAATCCAGGGATTAACATATCTTAACAACATTTCAAGACACACAAACCTATTTCTAGAGACACCAGATGATGTGTGATAATTTTAGCCTGCCTTTGCCAATAAATCTGCATAAATAGAAAGTTAAAATGATTTTCACCTTTTTGACTCCTCCTGGTGCTTTGCGTCAATCTCCTTGCTAGGTGGGTATATTGGCATGCTTGATGGATCACATGCATATGGTTTTGTTTTGAAGTACTGAAAGTGATACTTTGTTATCAGAAAAACTTGCATAGTCCAAAATCAATGCTTCAACAATGCATAGTGGCACAATAGAAAATTAACCTCTGATGAGAGAGCAGATGTGGCAGTCCCACGTTTGCTCGGTTCGACAGAAAGAAGCGTTTGTAGCACATTTATGCTGGTCGCAGGCAAATCTTTAAATGTCTCCCAGAGGCTACTATCGTATGGTTGTTGTGGCTTGAACAAAGTTGCATGAGGAAGTTTGGTCTTTTTCCAGTAATCATCAGGTGGAGAGCCGCAGAGCTTGAAGATTTTATGCAATTGTTCAACCTGCATAAACAAAAAAAGAAGAAATAGTTTACATGTGTTTCAGAAGCAGTGTCAAGCAAAAAATTTGGAGTTACCATTCCCGGTTAATTCAGTTTATTATTCATAACCTTGTTAAAACTCAACCTATTTCATTTGATTCCACTCACCGAGTACATGGAATTAATTTTGAAATTTAGAAAGCAAATTGGATATAGTAATTTATTCCTTTTGCCTAAACAATGAATAGAGCTCATGACATGTGTTTAGTTTTTCCCCCTTCATTCAACTTTCAGACTAATTCTAATACATCTCACAAAAGGCGAATCCTCAGGCAAAATATTAAACAAGGAAGGAAAAGAATTCCATACTTTTTGAAAAGGTTACTACCTCAGTTCTTCCCTGAAGTATAGGCTTTCCAATAAGTAGCTCTGCAAATACACAGCCAACACTCCAGAGATCCACAGATGGACTATAATCTGTCGAGCCGAGCAAGAGTTCTGGCGGACGGTACCACAAGGTGACAACACGACTTGTGAGGGGCTGCTTGTTGTTTCCTGAATTGCACCAGTTTGCCAATCCAAAATCTGCCACCTTCAATATGCCTTCATCATTCACCAAAAGATTCGATCCCTTGATGTCTCGGTGCATCACACCCTTCGAGTGACAATGCTCAAGACCAGATAACAACTGTTTCATGTAGCATTTAATCTGCACAACAACAAATTGTGTCCTTTCAATAAAGACAAGAAGCAAATTGGAACTCAGTTCCAGAAATTAGCACTAACACAAATACCTGTGATTCATTAAACTTGATTTCTGGTCTAGACAATAGCCCTGTGATGTCATGTTGCATGTACTCAAACACAAGGTAGATGCTACAAGACAACCTGGAAGTAATCAAGCCCTCCAATTTGATGATGTTGGGATGATCAAGCCTTCTTAGAATCATTATCTCCCGCGCCATAAACCGGACGCTCTCTGGCTCGAAATTGTCAAACCTGACCTTCTTCAGAGCCACTATCTTCCCAGTCTCAAGCTCCTTTGCTCTGAAAACACTACTATATGTACCCTGCCCAATCTATCATTACAAAAAGAAAGCCAATTTTCAGAATACTTACAGCATTGGCAGAAAAAGGAGCATTTTCCGAAACAACCCAGATATTCAAAGTTCAAGTGTTAAGATTTTCCCAATGTAATAAACTATTACTATGTGTTAGCTAATAAAATAATCCTATTGATAATTCATGTTTAAGATTTTATTTAAGCAACATAGATCAGATATAAATACTAAGTGCTTTAGTAATTTTCTCTTTCGAACAATAAATTATTTGACACATGAGATGAGAGATTGAATTATGGTTATGCTACTTGCTCCCAGCAATTAAGTCATAAATTCGACAATGCAGCCCAATTAAACAAGTAAAGAAATAAAAAGAATGATAGGCTGAGAGGGATGAAGAAGTAGGAAGGAACCTTCTCAAGCTTCTCAAATGCATCAGCACGGAGGGGAACCCAACCCTGAATGGCCTCAGCGGCGACGGAGCTAAGCCAAGCGGGCCAACCGGCGGCCGCCTGCTCACCTTCAACGTACTTTTGCAAATTGCCGACCAACCTGAAGCTGGAGGAGTCACTCAACTCGCTCTTCCGACTCGCTGAGTCAGTGTTGTTCCTCCTCTTGTCATCCTCCGCCGAGTGGTCCCCCGCCGGTGTGACGGACACCCCTTGCTTGACCACCACGCAGCCCATGAGGAGCTAAAGTTGCTTCATTTTGGAAGTAAAGAGCTTTGCAGCAGCAGTTCATATGCCATTCTTGTTTTTTGTTTGCGCCAATTGCGGCCTTCTTTAACGAGTCCTACATTGCCGAAATCAGCGGAAAATATATCATTGTTTTCTTGCTCTCTCTCTCTCTCTCTCTCTCTTTTAGTCTTCTTTCTTTTGACAAATGCAATGCACAATTCATTGATTTAGTTATAAATGTTATATACTGCTATTCTGGGTTTCCTTTGCTTTATGGTATTGCCTTCTGACTTCGTTTGATATATTTAACTAATTTAAATACATATTTATATTTTAATTATTATTATTTTTGTATACGAATATGTTCCTGTAAATAAATAAATTTTTAGCTTTTCTCATTGTTTATGAATGACTTTTATTATAAAAGTAAAGTGCATATCAATTTTTTTTCCTTCTTATTATTAGTTGGTTTGTGAGTGGCATTGTTGAAAAGTGCATGGAATTGGATTGGGATATGTATATGGAGATTTGTTTCGTTATTTAGTTTTGGTGACATGATCAATCATTATGGCTAAATGGTATTGGATCATTGTTTGTGTGTTGTGATGCTTTATAGTTAATAAGTCTGTCTATCTAGGTAGTATGTGTGTAATTGTGTATATAAAATCTCCACTTTCTTTGTATTTAAGATTTGTTGATAGGAGATATTCTTTCTTTTTCCATACTTCATGCAACACCTCTCCCTTGCGTGGGGACACCTCAATCAGTAGTGGAAGGACTAAGGAGAAAGATGAAATCAATTAAAAAAATAAGTGTTTAAACTTGAGATAAAAAAAAAAAAAAAAACAACAACAAATCTAACTAGAACCTTTTTGGCTATTGAATGTCTCGGTAAATTTTTAAGTTGTGTCAAAAGATCAAAGAATTTTAGCTAAGTTTATCATTCTCGCATGCATTAATAATTTTGTCATGTTTACTTTCATATCTTTTGTAGACTTATAGTCCAAGCATTATTAGCTTGACAGGTAGAGATAGTAATGGGGCAGGCACCTCCATGCTTATAAAATTCTTCATGGTTTGACACTATTTAAATAAAAAAAATCAGATATTATATTATTGGCTATCTTCATATCCTACATTTTGATATATTGACCACAGTTCTCATCTTTTGTGGAGATAATGTTATACAGTTATAGAATGTTGGATATAATATATTTCTGAGTAGATAGATAAGAGTCCCCATTTGAGACCATCATTGAAGACATTAGTTTTAATTTGATTAATCTTGTGAATGGGTATTTCATATTTGTTTGTGTTAGTTGATATAAGAATAAGAAAGGTTGATGTTTAATTAATTAATAATGGTTCTTTCCTGTATTAGTACATTGAAATTTTCTATCAAAGATAGTGCTTTTTTTATAAAAAAAAAAAAGCTTGATGTATTAATTTCTGAGTTGAGTGAAAGAAGCTTCATGATGATGTGTGTGATGCATTAACCCTATCTACCTTATTAATATTGTCTCTACCTTATTTTCGGAATGTTGTTTTCTCACTAACCTCTGAAAAAGGGAAAAGATAATGCAAGTTGCAACCCCACTATCTTGCTTTTTCTTTTCTTTTTTTCCTTTTTTTTGTGGGTTTTTTTGGTCTGTGGGAAAAGGAAATGATAGGGTCTAAAATGCGCCAAGCCTCTAGCAATTGTGCTAAGCATTATCATTGCAATTATGTAAAATATATGCTGTTTATAGGCTCCATGGAATCCTAGAGATAACAAGTTATGATGTTAATTGTTAACATAATAAATTTGTATTTGTTAAGTGTCCCAAAATAAATAAAAATAAAATAAAATAATATTTGTGTTTCTATATATAAAGTATGGTATCTTTTATGTCTCATAGTGTCCTAATAAAAAATAAAAAATTTTTTTCTCGACACACTTAAATACTATTATGTGTCTGTTTGTCTAACTTTAATATATATGTATTGTTGAAATAAGTTTAGAAATAATATATATTATTATTTATTAAAATAAAAAATTATTTTAAATACTTTATATAATTAAAAATATTAAAAACAGTTAAAAAATTAATTAATATTTTAGTACTAATAAATTATTAAAATATCATTACAACTTATCAAAAAAAACTTATATTTTATATATATATTATGTTCTCGTGTCTTATAAAAAATTAAAATTTGTGTATCTATATGTTTTCGTATCGTGTTGTGTTCCGTATTTAAGTCGGTGTCTATAAATCATAGATTTCTATGTTTGTTGTTCTTAGATTTTGGGTTGAATTTTTCTCATCTAAAATTTTAAATATTTTATATGTCATTTTCTCAAAACTCACTATTTTTATGTATTCTTGTCCTAAGTTGATAAACAGTGGTAATGGGAACAAATTTTGAATCTTCCCTGCTTTTGCAAGTCTTTGTTATTATTCACTTAAATCATGTTTTAGTGGAGTTATGCAGTAGGATACTAATCTGGTAATAATTTTGTCACAGTGAACCATTTCCTCAATCCAAAGGAAAGGCCATAGTAAATCTCAAGTGTATTATTAATTGTAAATTTGCAATGCAAGAATCCCCACAAAGCTGAGCAATAGTCTTTTTTTTCCCCTTTCATTTTAAAATTCTTTTTACCCACTTTTGTTATAATGAAATATTAAAGATTTAAAGGTGCAGCATGAGTTCTACTACATGTGGTGTTATGTGGCAGCACTTACAGATTTATTTATAATTTTATATATTATTTTATTATAATTGAAATTCAATTTTCAAAACTTTAATAATAAATCTCTTTCAAACAAGGAAGAACTGAAAAAAGATGAATCTGATAATGATAACAATAATAATAAAAATCCATAGTTGCTTCCTCGAGCCTCCCGTGATCATACTCAATGCATTTTGAAAACAAAGGTATAATTTATGACAAAATAGTTTCGGGTAAAAAAGCTTTAATTTTTTCAATATATTTAGTGCATACAAAATCTTTAAATTAAAACATTTTTAAAAGTATTCTTAAAAGACTTATTAAAAAAAAACATTATTATTATTATGCTCTCCACCATGAATAATTCGAAATTCAAACACTTGACATTTGACAATGATGACAAAATCTATATTAGTGCTACAAATGGACTCATTAATCGAGTTTTCATGCATTATCTGTGCAGCTTGAGAAAATGACAAGAAACAAAAACAATTAAGAAAAAAGCGCGTGCACCAAACCAAGATTTAAAAAAAAATTTTCGCCAAATCAACTATGATGGATGTATATATGTTAGGGCTTGTTTGGATGTAATTTTTTTAAAAAAAATTTTTTAATGATCTTTTTTAAAATTTTTTTACTAAAAGTAAAAATGATTTTATATTTGAATATTTCATATAAAATTTTTTTATCTATTAATTATATTTAGATAAAATAAGATAAAATTATTTTTTATTTGTTTATTATATGAAAAATATATTTACTTTTTAAGAAAAAAAAGATCATTTAAAAAAAATGTAAATTGTAATTTGTCAAAAAAGATATTTTTATTTTATTTTTCTAGTATTTTTATTTTTACTATTAAAAATTTGTCAAACACATTAAAAAATAATAAAAAAAATTTTATTAAAAAAATATTTTTTATCGATTTAATAACGTTCAAGTACTATACATATATATAATTTAATTTATTTTTAATATGTATTTTATACTAATAAAAAAAATATTTTTATATTTTAAGGTATATTTTATATTAGTAGTTGATTTTAGTATACACCTAAAATAGATGATAAAATAATTGTTTAATTAAGCAAACAAAATAAATGATTGAGCAAAATGCAGACCAAAATCGAAAAGAAAAGAAGTAACAACATTCAGTGTGATAGGTTGAACAAAGCATGTGAATTAATGGAGTCTGTAGTGATTAATTTCTCAAATCATTTGATGCTTGGTGGAGGGAATGCTTCACCTTCTAAATCTAATCCACAAAAAGCAGACACCGAAAAGTGAATGGAAAAGCAATGAGTTATGAGTATGTAGTAGTAGTGATTAAAAGGAATAAAGAAGAAAAGATGGTGGTTGTGGTAGGTCAGAAGATTGGTTACAAAAGATGTCACTGTCCCAATTTGTCAACCACAAGTAGGGTTTATATGCTTTATAACTGTTGGTTTAGTTGGTGCTATAATAATGTTGACTCTATTCCGACATAGTGGAGAACATACCTATCTAGCAAAGTGAAATTATAAATAGCCATAGGTGTGTCATGGCTCGAGTTGAGCTAGATTTGAAATTAATAAGATTTTTTAACGTGAATGTTCTAAAATATTTCAGAAGGTTCCAAAAAACTTTAAAAGATTCTAAACATTTTTAAAAAATATAAAACATTTTAAAAGAATATGAATATACGTAAAAGTGTCAAGAGTGATATAGAATGAAGGTCTATACATATTTAAGTGAAAAAATCTGAGGAAAAAATTAGCTTATACCACAACACTAAGTAGATTGATCATTAAGATCAACGAAGAATCTCATGAAGATGTTTCTATTCGATTTTTTGCGTAAAAATGATTTTATGGCAAGATGATAGTTAAAATATGAACACTAATTCATGTATAATTTTGTGAGAATAAATTAATTAAAGAAAGATTAAGAGAAAAAAGGGTAGATAAATTTGTGAAAAAAAATACTTTTATTATTAACAAATAAACAACACAAAAACTAAAGATGTGAAATGATAGTAGAGAATAAGTGTTGAAACCTTCACTAATCTCACAAGAGAATGAATAAGCTCTTTTAAAGTTAACAAAATTTAGGTAGAACTTGATGCGAAGTGTTCTAAACACTCAAGTGCTAATTTTATAAATTCTCTTGTTTAAAGTTGATCAACAAATGAAAAGAACAATGAGAAGAACTAGAGAACAAGAAAAAGAGATAACCTTACCAAATTTTAGGAAAAAAAAAATCCTTTTTGAATAGTTCGTTGAAATCTTTTTTATAGTCTCAAGTCATTTTAAAAAGAGAATACATTGTCCAATAGTTATAATGTCATATCTAGGGGTAATTAGCAAAAAGTGTCTTAGAGTGTTTTCATTATTTTAAGTTGGAAAAGTATAGGGAGCCAATAGAATATTTGTACAATGTGTGTAATGGAGGTTTAGGGAGCATTAGAGATATAAACATTAGTGTTAGCTCTAGATCTGAAAGGTCAATAGTTCGATCCTTGGTGAATTCCAAAATTAGCTTAAGGGTGAATCCCAAAATCAACTTAAGTTTTTGGAATGAGTGGTTTTATGATATGAGATGTTTATTATCCCTAGTACCCGGATGGTTATTCTGGATATTATGGGTGATGTTCATTTTGTAACTCATATAGCCCATTGTACACATTGTACAAATATTCCATTGGCTCCCTAGCAGGACTCTTTTAAGTTTTTTAACAAAATATGAAGATAGGAAGGAAGTTGATCTCCACAAGTTAAGGTAATAGTTCTGACACTGTTTTGAGTGGTTGTACCAAAGAGGTGTCCAGATAAAATAGTATTCATGATATGTGACATTAGTGAATGAACATCTAGTTTGGTTCATTTCTAATTAGATGACATTCTCTATACCAAAATAACATTTATTTCCACCAATTTAGTTCCTAGTTAAAGAGAAATTCAACTCTTTAGAATATTCTTTTTGGGTTTATTTTTTTATCCCAACACCTATAAAAAAAATTTACTCTTTTTTTGTCATGTTTTAAGTCATTTTAAAATTATTTATACATAATTAATTATTATTTTTGGTATACAATCATAATTAATTTATTTTTTAATCTCATATTTTAATCTAATAAATTAATTTAAAAACATATAAAAGGAATAATAATCATATTTATGAAATTCGGCCAGTCGGACCAAAAATCCAGCCACACAGTCGTCAACCTGGGTTAGGTCATTATTTGAATCGATCAAACAATTAATTCGGTCAAATTTAGTCAATCTCGATAAAATTCGGTCAAGTCCATTCAAAATCGGTTTAAAACGACTTGGTCAAATTTGGTTAAACCCGGTTAAACTAAAAAAAATTATTTTTTATAAATTTTTTTTAATTAAATATATTACGTAAATAAAACTAAATTATATTTACAAATCTAAAAAAAATTATTTTATTAGTTACAATATATTTTTTATTTCTATGATTGTTATTTTTTTTTATAAATATTTAAAGAGTATAATAAATATAAACTAATTAATAAGTTATTAAAATTTTAAAAAATAATTAATTAAATACAAAATAAAACTAAAGAAAAAAGGCATTTATTATGAAAATAAAAAAAAATAAAATTTTATATAATTATTTAATTATGACTGGTCAATCGGTTTAATTTGTGATTGACGGACTGAACCAATGATCCAATGATCCGGTAGTCTGACCGAATTGATTATCAGTTTAGTTCTGATAACTATGATAATAACAAATTAAAAATAAAATAGAGAAAAAAAATTAAAAATGATAAATAAAATAAAAAATTGAAAGTGTATTTTATTTTGTTATTGTCAATTAGCATTGTATGTTGATGATTTGTATATGGTTTAACAAAATTGAAATAGGGTAGAAAGAAGAAAAATTTCTCCCCTCCTATCTTAGCGCACAGAGCCCGCCCCTACCCCTACCCCGTTGTCTCGCTCAGTCTCTTTCTGACCTGCCGAATAGCCAGCCAGCAGCTACCATCATTTTCAGAGCCCCCGATTCTCACTCTCAGAGTCGCAAACCCCCCCCCCCCCCCAAAAATTTTCTACTCTCTCTGAGTTGAAAGAAAACCTTAACCTATTGCCACCGTCAAATTTTAGAACGTCACCACTATCGCTGCCGACAGTGACAACTAGTGGTTGCCGTCGTGGCCTCTCGAAGGTCTGCTCGGCTCTCTTCTCTTGGATCCGATTCTCCTCGACGTTGCCAGAAGGTCGATTCGGAGCTATTGGTCACAGTTTTAAAATAGCGTAACCATAGAGTAAACTATGATCATGGTTTAAAACTAGGGTGACCATAGAGTAAGCTATGTTCACAGTTTTAAAATAGTGTGACCATAGATTAGGTTATGGTCACGATTTAAAACTAGGGTGACCATAGAGTAAGTTATGGTTACGATTTTACAAAAGACTCCATGGTCACAGTTTTAAAATAGTGTGATCGTAGAGTAAGCTATGGTCACACTAAAACCTGACCATAGATTAGGTTATGGTGACGGTTTAAAACTAGGGTGACCATAGAGTAAATTATGGTCACGATTTTAAAATAGCATGACCATAGATAAGCTACGGTCACGCTAAAACTGTGACCATAGAGCAAGCTATGGTAGGTCATAGTTTTTACCCATGACCTTAGAGTAATCTATAGTCACGGTGTGGCCTAAAGTGTCAGATAAAAAATACTACAATCATGACCATAGATAAACGTGACCATATATCTATGGCCACACCAGAAAATCGTGACCTAAAATAAAAAATAGTGACCTATGGTCACCCTTTTCACTAGTTTTTACTGTGATCATAGACCAAATTTTTTGTAGTGTATTCTTCAATTTTTAGTTACTAGGATCTTCATAATGTTGGTACTCTTGATTTTTTGTGGTTGAAATTTTGATAATATTAGTACTCTTGTATTTTTTGTTTCTAAAATCTTGATAATGTTGATACTCTTCAATTCTACTGCTAGATTTTGGGATTCATATATTCTAGATATCTATCTCCTTTGTGGTTGTTTTTTTAGGACTTTAGTTTCTAAAACTTGCTACTAAAGTAATGGATAATTGACTCAATTGATAGTTTGGGCACTGATTCTTCTAGGATGGTACATACGGCATTCCCCACGAGTATGCTATTGGATTCTCTTTGCCTCAACCTTGGGTTAAGCCATGAGAAAATAGGGTTACTTTATAGATCCTACGTTATAGATCATCTTCTTACTAAAAAGTCTTTTCTAGAACTTCCTTCTTCTGGATTATTATTAGGCACTAACAAAACTATTAAGCCTACCTTTGATTCTTCTGACCAAGAATTTTAGGTGAATTCATTGAACAACCTTCGTATCATATGGGTCATATTGTTCTCCGTTCTCAGTTGAAGCATCAAGAATTTCTATGGACTTCTTTTAAGTCTGAAGCGACCACTCATGTTAATAAATTTTGGCATAATTGGGTATTTGCAGTATTATTCAAGGAGGGTAGTGATTTTTTTAGGAGATTGAAATTTGTTAGTATTGATGAAGCTATCCAAACTTCTGCAGGTTAGTTATTCTCCACGACCTGTTATCATAATTGATTTTTATCATTTCTTCATTTTGTTGCTATGCATTGAAGAAAGAATAATTGTGTTTTTTCTTGGTTTGGATGTACAATGAAATGGATATGATATGAGTTTGCTTTTGCAGCGATGTTACTCTCATACTCACACCTTAACTTCTTGGGGTGATTCACCTACTTTGAAAGATGTTGTGGTTCTTCTTTAATTGTTGGTGTTTGGCCATGTGGATCTCACCCTTCTTTGCCAAGATTCTGATTTGCTTAAGCTAGCAAGACATCTTCAAAGTAGTTTAAGTGATGTTGGCCGTTATGCAAAAGAGTTATCCAAAAGTAAACATGTTGAGAATCAAAGCATTCTTCCAAAAATAAGCATCCAAAAACTCATTGTGGGTCCTCCAAGAACAAAGGGTAGTGCAGAAGCAGCCTCTAAAATGAAGAAGGTTACCATTAAGTACTCCAATTCTAATTGGTCACACTATTTTTTTGGTGACTTTCTCAATGGTGAATTTGTCCCTACCCCTATTATTCCTTCAAAACTTAGAGAAGCTGCTCTTGTGGCCTACTCGTTAAATAAATATGTATTTTTGGAATCAATTGGTGAGTGTATGAGTCATGGCGTCTTTCTTTTTATCTTGCTAGATCACTCAACAAGAACACCTCCCAGTTGTTTCTCTCTATTTGGCCAGTTTGTTTTCGAGACTTGATCAATTGTCTAAGCAACTCAAAATTACTCATGGTCACTTTCCGGTGTTGACTTTCATTGATGAAATATTTCTTCATGTAATTCCCTACCACACAAAACCTTACGCTATAGTCATAATTCAGAGGTGTTGAGGCATTACGATGGCTAAAAATGAAAATACATACATATATTCGAAGAATAATAACATAACTAGTAGACTGTGAAGAAAGGATAAGAAAACAATAACCGCATCACTCACGACGCGTTAAAGATAAAAGTGTTAGATATATATATATATACAGAAGATTCAAAATAGATACATAATATGTACTAGTCTTGACCTGCAAAGAAAAGGCCGCAGCTAGACAATATTACAACCCAAAGTACACCGGAATACATACATCCTGTTTCTCCTTTCTCAAAAGCTCTAAGAGTGATATACAAATACATATTCAAAAGTGGAGAATAAATATCTAAGTACAAAATGAAATCCAAAAGACAAGTCTTCGCTTTCACCAAAAGGAGTCATGCACACTTAGCGAGGTGCGTTACGTCCTGTATCTGAAAAATCAACAATTTTTACAATGGGTGAGAACCTAAAGGTTCACAATAGGGTAATAATTCAAAATAGAGACTAATAAAACTACATGAACCCGCTAGGCAATCCTAATCTCCAATTGCACAAGGTTCAAGCCTAAGGTCCTTTCTAATCCAAATAGGATAAACAAACTAAATCTCAGCTCTTTCCAACACCTCTCATCATCTCCAATTTTCAATATCACAGTAAACTAGTATTCAGTAATCAATTTAATAATAGCAAACACAAGTAATAAGATTCAAATACATTCAAGAGCAATTACAGCAAATATGGCAATTAACAATTAGACAGAAATATTCACATAGACAAACCAAGTACAATATGCACACTCAAATAATTTCACATAGATGCATATGATGCATGCCTGTCCTACTGGTCATGAGCTCACATGTCGATTAAACTACCAGAACCCGACACATTTGGTAGCTAACTCGAATATCGTCTCTCTGTTATGTATCCACACTCTTGGAATAAAGTGCCCGCTGCACTCTTGGGACATAGTGTCCGCCATACTCTTGGAACATAGTGCCCGCCACACTCTTGGAATATAGTGCCTGATACCTTTCCTGTGACATAGTGCTCTCACACTCTTGGGATATAGTGTCCGCCACACTCTTGGGATATAGTGTCCACCATACTTCTCAAACAAAGAGAAACTGTGTTGCAACAAGAAAGAGAATCCTCAACCTAACTCGCCCACACCACCAACATAAATTAAATAGAAAGGAATTCTCAACCTTCCATCCAATTTCCTGATGTAACAAGAAAGGGAATCATCAACTTCACTTGTCCACCACAACAAGAGAGGGAATCCTCAACCTCAACTTGTCTGCCCATGAGCGACACTGCGCCACCGTCCTCACAACATCACCACAACCACGAACAAGTAGTATTAAACCATGGACCTTGCCCGGAACCACAAACAAGCGGGACGACACCACTTTCCTTGCCCGAAAACAAATATCAACCAATATGCAAGTGGGATAATACCCAGACCTTATCACGAAGAGCAGGAAAAACCTCCGTCCTTGCCAATCTAGCCATTTAGGCCACGATCAATCAATATCAATGTCTTTTAACAATTTCATAAGCTATTAAACTCATTAACCCCAATTCATTATCAATTTATCAAACTTAGGTTCATTAACTCCAATTTGTTACTAATTCATCAATTCCATTATCTTGTGAGCGGGATAAAACCACCGTCCTCACTGCAGGCAGGACGAACCACCATCCTCGTAACAATATCATCCGGTCAACCAAGCATTTATACGGGAATAATTTAATTCAATCCATTTATTTACTTACACTCATTTCAGAGCCTAAAAAATGTTTATCGAACCTCATTTGGGGGCTTCTATGGGTTTACAATCGAAAAAGCTAAACAGTCATAAAAATAGAAATTTTCAAGGAAACAGGACCTGTGCGCACGCATTGATCCGTAAGCATTTCTCCTCGCATGCGTACGCACACCCCTGTGTATGTGCACGACTTGCAAAAATTTTCTTGGTGTGCATATGCACACCCTCGTACGTACACACGAGTCCTTGCAATCGTTCTGAATAGTGCGCACGCATGTCCCTGTGCATGTGCACACAGGCTAAGACTTTAGGTTTTCTACATAATCTCAGATTTTAGTCTTTAGACCACAGTTTTCAATCTTCATAACTTCCTTTACATAATTCCATTTTTCTCCGTTCTTCGACGATTTTAAAGTTCTTTTCACGAGCTTTAATTTAAAATAGCTTTCATGTGATTTCAAGCTTCGAGGGCCAAGTTATGACCCGTCGAAGTTGGTCAAAATTCTGTTTTTACCCAAATTCATACAATTGTCCATTTTTACCAATTCTTAATCCAATTCAGTTCAAAACCAACCCAAAGCCATTTCTAAGCATCCTTAGCACTTATTTATCAACTCCTAACCATTCAACGCCTAATCAACCCAATTTCGATTCAGTAAATCATTTTCCAAAGTTTTTCATTAACAATCAATACCAATAATCCAATTATTCAATCAAATATCACTAATTCAACAACAAATCACAACATGACAATTACCCAACTTACCATAACTTACCAAATAGTAGATACCTCACTCTATCACGGCATTTGCCCCAAATTTTCATTTCGTAGCCCTTCATAGACAATCATACCACATTAATTCAATCAAGCATACATACATACATACATACATACATACATACATACATACATACATACATACATATATATAATTCAAGCTACCATCGAACCACTTAATCACAACAACAATCATTCCTATTCAACCCCATCATAGGAAAAATTAACCTAAGTTTTCACATAATCTTATATAATGTCTACCAGAAACTAAAACCTATACCTCTTTGGTGGCAGTTTCTCAACACTTGAATTCTTTCATTTCGGCCAATCCAAACTTCAACAAAAGCTCCGCAACCATACCAAGCACCCAATCATGCACCAAAATAACCAAACAATCCAAGCTACTCTATATAATCTAATTACATCAATTATTCAACAATTACACTAGGATTTTTACTCAAAATTAGGGATAATGAAGGGATTAAACTTCTTTATCTTATACCACTCAATCTCGGGTCAAAAGCTTGCTAGAGATTGTGCTTGTGCTTTTCCTAAAGTATCAAAATCACAATATTTCAACACCTCCAAATACAAACTCAAAATCAGAGAAGAAATAGGAAATGGGATAAGATTTTCAAAATTCCTTACCAGAATAGCTAGATAGAAATAAAGAGGGAGTCGAGACAAATGCACGCTCGCAAACGAGTCGTCGATCGGAGCTTCGGTTTGAAAGTTATGTGAATTTAAGTGTGATGGATGAATAGTATTTTAGGGCTCCAACTCTCCTTCTCTTCTCTCCATTTGTGGCTCTCTCACTCTCAATGAAGTGGAATAGCTGAATTGTGTTAAGTGAGGGGGTCTTAAGCCTTGGGCTTGGGCTTTAGATCCAAGTAAAGACTCAATACAATTTTTAGCCCGTTTGACCCCACCTTAGGGCTGTCAAACATGCTAGTCTGACCCATTTAGGTCCGACCCGTTAAGTCCGTGTGTTAAATTGGCTGGACCGTTTAAGCCCACGAAAATTTTCAACCCAAACCATTTATGGTCAGCCCGATAGGTTAAACGGGCCAGCCCGTTTATCCTTTTACTTTATTTTTTGAAAATATTTTGACAAAAAATATCACTTTTAGGTAAAAAAAACCTTTAAAAAATAATATTTTTTAGTTGATGGGTCAGATTTTCGGATCGAATCGAGAGAAATAGTGGCTAAAAGTGCTACTTTTTTTTGAAAAATAAATAGGCCACCCGTTTAGCCCGCGGGCTAACCCGTTTAACCCGTCATTTTTTCTGGGTTAATCGGACTTAGCCCAAAATTTAAATAGGCTTAATTTTGGAGGCAAAGCCCACCTATTTAAATGGCTAAACTGGCTGGCTCGATGGGTTTGGCCCATTTTGACGGTCCTACCCCACCCAGTGCCAAAATCTTTAAGATAAGTGTCTAAATTTTCGTTCTAAATATTTTTCTTATTATTTTCACAGAATCACAGTTTTAATTTTCTCACATGCAGTATCGGACAAAGTTAAACCGGTATAATTAATGTTAACGTCAGTATGCATTTGATAGAGAGAATTATGCCAATTCAGAAAACTCGATAAAGTAATTCCGTTGTGAGTATAGTTCAAACCGGCAAAGGATCCTCTCAATCAAAATTCAATTCAAGATATTGTCACAATTCAAACACAATTATAACCGAGAGTATTTAGACTCCCGGATTGTCTTCCCTAGGAACTAATGCCAAAGAGTACACACAATTTTGGTTGCGAGAAAGCAAGGGGTGTTTTCAATAATAAGGAAGCAAACAAATAAAGAGATAAAAGAACTAGACAAAATTGCAATTAACAAAGCAATAAAGGAATAAAAGAACCATGTGTGTAATATAAACAAGTAATGCTATAAAGTGATAGAAAAGTGGTTCAAAACATAAATGAAACCTTGACTTGGGATGATTCATGGAATCCCTTCCTTGCCATAACCATAACTATAATAATTGTGATGGATTAATCTCACTAAGTCAACCCTTAACATCGAAGGATAAGTTAAGTGAGCATAATTGTTATTAATCCACAAGTCCTAGCTAGCTAACTTACTAATTACCTTAGTAAAAAGCTAGCGTTAGTGGAAACAATAACAACTAACGACCCAAGAATTATCACTAAATGTTGGACATTATAGTTCTAGTAATCCATAGACTCATTTTCCCCAAGGCAAGGGGTGAAAATTTACCCCATAGCTAGGGTTGACATTTCATCAAACACCTAGTATGCATATTCACAAAATATGGCAAAATTGGTAAATTAATGAAAGCTATGAACCATAAATGATCAAAATCAATAAAGACAACTCAAACAAACATATAAAAATTATCAAACATCAAATTCAACAACTAGAAATCTAAAATTGTAAACTATGCATACATTGACAAGAGAAATTGAAATAGATGAAAGTGTAGAACAAGTGATGTAATTAAAAGAGAAATTAAAGAAATACTTACAATGCAATTGCTAGAATCCAAAATCAAACTTGAAGTATAAAATTCTACAAAACCCTAATTAAAATCCTAAGAGAGAATTACCTAATCTACACTACTCCTACTCCTACTATGTGTTTCTATCCTACAAGTGAGCTCCCTTTGTTATGTGTTGACATGCCCTTAATATAGCCTCTCAAACCAGCCTTCAGCACTTCGAAAATGGGTCTAGAGACCCCCAAAACCGCGCAGCACGTGACTTTTTAATGGAGGCATGCGCTGGTACCTGTGCGGACGCACAGATGTGTGCGTCCACACACTTCGCCCAATTTCCTCCTTGTGCGCACGCACGCATGGCTGTGTGCTTCCTCCTTATTTTCTTCATGTTTTGCTCCCTTTGTACATGCTTCCTTCCACTTTTGCCTTACCAAACTTGCCTCTAGGACCTAAAATCACTCAATAAATATGTCATGACATCGAATGGCATAAAAGTAAAATTTAATTGCTCAATTTAAGCACGAAAACACATATTTTCACATTTAGGTTCAATTTAGGGATCAAACACAAATGTATGCTATTTTGGTGCTTAAGTATAGGTTTATATAATGAAATCCATCCAATTTGAGTCAAAATATACCATCAAATATGGACTTATCAATTCTCCCACACTTAAACAATAGCATGTCCTCATGCTAAACCAAACAAGGAGAATGATAAAAAGGGCAAGCAACTTATTAAATGTAACTATCTATATGCATGCAAGTATGTATATACTATCTATACCTCTATATACTATAGTATCCTATTGAATTGGTGAAAACAAACAATCAAATTTCTAAGCAAGTATATAGACATATAGGGCTAAGCAAAGAAGTAGCTCAATGCAATCAAAATCTAAAGAATTGATTCAACTCATCAAAAAGAAGCAACTTGCAAGAATGCATGATAAGAAGGTATGGAATCATAGAATTGAGTGATCGAACCCTCACTAGGTGTGTATGCACTCTAATCACTCGGTGTTTAGGGTTTAATCAGTCAAGTATCCTCTAATCATGCTTTCAAGGAATTACTTTTCATCTAACAATCAACAAGTATTTGATGCATGTATGCAAGTATCATGAGGTCTTTAGAAGGTTGTAATGGGGTTGGGGTAAGGGTAAGATGAATATATGGCTAAGTGGACTAAAAGATTGAATCTTTGATTAGCTTAAGTATCCACTCAACCTATATCAATCTAATCACAAAAATTCATTCTAGCCTCCCATTACTTCTTTTCACACACACATTCATGCATTAGTTTCTATTCAAAACACATATGTATTTCTTATTCATTTTTTTTTCTTTTTCTTTGGGATAACTTTTGTCCCATCTTATTACTATATTTTTTTATTTCTTTTTTTTTTCTTTTTCTATGACAAATACATATGGTTAAAACAAATTAATACATGAATGTGCACCCATTTTTCCCAAATTTTCAATAATCACCCAAAATAAAATTTTTCTCTACCAATGCTTCCCAAAATTTTCCCCCACGCTTAAATGAAACACAGTCCTCAACCTAAACTAATCAAGGATACAATCCAAGGTACATCATGGTTTTTCGCTTAAGGTTGTGATGTGCTAATATAAAAAACAATGGGGTAAATAAGGCTCAAAAGGGATTAACAAAGGTAGATGCAAGGGTAAGTCCATATGGGTGAGTGAGTTTAATTCAAAAATGGCCTCAATCATGCTAAATGGATTCAAGACATCAAACATCAGAAATAAAAAATAAGCAAAACCAAGATTACAATCATAGAAGAGATGTAGCACACAATGAACAAAAATTGTGGTTATAATGTGTAACCACTCATTAAAGCTCAAAAACTCACAAGGTATTTTGTTCTTTCTCTCTTCTATGTTCCACAAAAATTCATTCAAGCAAGTTCAAAAGCAATTTTCCAAATCAATTTAATAGAATACCCTTCAAACAAAATTCTTGGAAATCTTTGTTGTTTTTTACCAAAATTATTTCCTATATATATGTATAATGTGATGGATGCAATTTTCAAAATTTTCCTAGTTCTATTCCTAATTTTCAACAAGAAAAAATTAATATGAACAATTAGGACAAAATTGAACTAGGTGCTATACTATTCACAACATCCAATCACAACTTCTATCTATAAAATATATACTAAGAAAAAGATGTAAAATACAATAGATATAACTATGATATATACTAAAAGAAAATGCAATGCAACAATAAAAAAAATACTCCAAATATCTACAAGAAACATAGTAAAAAGAAACAAAAATAAAGTGCAAAGTGTTCGAAAAAGAGAATTTACGCCCCAAAATGACGAATCCTCCCCACACTTAAGCGTTGCACGGTCCTCCGTGCATGAACACAATCCGGGGGGTGTCTCTTAAGAGCTCCACCTTCGGTTGGTGGATGCGGGGCTTGGGTTGTGTGGAAATCGCTAAGTCCAATGCCTTCTCGGCATCTTCGTCCTCGGTGTCCTCCTCCTCTCTCGGCTCTTACCTTGACGTCTCATCCTCAAAAAGAATGGATAAAGTATAATTAAGAATCAAAAGGCAACTGGAACAAAAAGGGTAAAGGAGTAAGCAAATGGGCATCTAATTGAGGAAGTTTGCATAGTTGTGTGGTATGATGAAAAGATGAGCCATGTGTGTATTCCAAGTGTGCACATGGTTGGAATACATACAACGGCCGGTTAAGATGGCATCCACACACTTAAAGGTAATAAAGAGTTCCTCAATTAAATGGACTAAGATGCAACTAAAAGATGAGCATCAATTAAACACAAGCAAGCTTAGGCAATTGCAACAAGAGTGAATTGAATGTAGGACATATTGGATATTGAAATTGTGCAAGTGAGAGCTCAAGATTGATATAAAATAGCACAATAAACAACAACCAATCCATTAATAAAAAGAAAACTACTTATTCATCATGAAACACAAAGAAAAAATCACATGGTATAGGTACTTGTTACAAAAAGTGATACACTTGATAGCAATCAAGTAAAGTCACTCAAACAAATACAAAACATTAACAAGGAACAAGTATCGGTCATGTGATGAATTTAACATGAAAAATCATGATGAACAAGTAATTTCAACTCAATTCACTCAATTCAATGCACTTACATAATTTGTCCTAATGGTACAAGCAAAACATGAGTATTCAAACTCACTAGGTACTAGTAAATTAAGGCATAGTATAAGTGCATTGGTTTAATTCAATTAAAAAACAACCCAATCATCAATAATCAAACACTTGGAACTTATTTAATTAAAAACAATTAAAGTAAAACTAATAAAATTACTAAAACAAAAATGAGATGCACTGAAAATTAATAGAAATAAGTATAAAATAGCGCAAAAGAGAGAAAAGAGAGGGGTGGAGGAGGTGGGAAGTGCGTTAGGGCTTAATTGAAAATGCAATAAAAATTTTGCCCAAAACAGCACCTGTGTCGATGCACAAGCATGTGTGCGCAGGCACAAAAGGTGAAACAGGGGAGGGGTGCACTCGCACAAGGTGTGCGAGTGCTTCAGACAGAACGGGGATATAGAAGTGTGTGCACGCACAAGCGTGTGCGCTCGCACTGAAGACTCTCGTTTTTTTTTTATGAAGGATCATGTGTGCGTGCGCACATAGGTCCGTACGCACGCACAAGAGTGAAAAGGGTATGGGGTTCAGGCGCATAGGCTGTGCTAACGCTCCCACCAGAGGAGCTGCAAGCTCGCGTGCGGACGCACACGCTTGTGCGGCCGCACGGAGGGCACGATAAGGAACATGCGTGCGTACGCACATGATGGTGCGCACGCACAGACTAATAAACAAGGGCGCACCCACGCACAGACCGTGCTGGCGCTGCGAACAGAGAACAATACAAAGAGTGTGCGGGCGCACAGGCTTGTGCGCTCGCACAGGTCGCGAAACTCACAGTTGTGTGCGCACGCACAGCAGCGTGCGTACGCACAGATGTCCTGTTTTGCAAAATTTTTTCTTTCATTTCTAAGGTGTTATGCCTTAGCTCAATCAACATTTCAACCCAAAACATTCAAACCATCACAAAATCATGATCCATTTGCAAATCAACCTACTAAACTCAAAACTTAAACTAATCTTAAGCTAACTAAAACAAGCAAACATGCAATAAACTAAGACTATAAACAAAGATAAAGGATAAGAAAGATGTTACCATGGTGGGGTGTCTCCCACCTAGCACTTTAGTTTATAGTCCTAAGTTGGACTTTTTGAGGAGACTCTAGCTAGGGTGGCTTGTGTTTCCACTCCTCCTTGAACCTCCATCCAAGCTTGCACTTTGAGGCTCCTCCGGGATCCCATATTCTAGGCATTTGGTCAGCTTCTTGTTGATTTCTATGCTCCAAGCTGGATGGACAAGCTCTCATTCTACCCTTGAAGTACCCCAACATTCTCCAAAAATCACCCAATTGTGCTCTACACCATGCTTGAACTCCAAGTCTTGAATTGGTCTTCTTGAAGAACCTTGGATTCAATTGGCAACCAACATCCTTTCCTCCACCATGTACCAACCCAAGAAGAACCTTGAGTTGGTAGTCTGTCCCTAAGATAGCATATTGATGGGGGCCAATGAAGTTCATAAGTAAAATTGCTACCCACTCAATATGCTCTTGGTTGTCAATTCCTTTCGTACCAACCTCTTTCTCCTCTTCCCCATCACTCACATCATAACAAGGAGGTTGTGAAAAGTCTACCTCCATGTCTTTCTCAAGCTCAATAGGAAGGGGCTCATTAGGATCCTTAAGGGGATTGATCAAGGAGGACAAAAAATCATCAATGATGGAATCCTCATCTTGATCAATCTCCCTCAATTCTCCATTTCTCTCCTCTAGTTCACATACTTCCCTTTCTCCCTCTTGTTGCATGTCATGAACCAACTCTTCTTCTTTCCCTTGAGACTCGACATTCTCCTCTTCACTCCATTCTTTAGTTGATCTTTCATATTCTTCAAGAGAAGTATCTTGATCGGATGAGCGTAAGAGGACTAAGCGGTTCACCGTTTCGGCTATAGTTGCCACAAATTTTTCTTGTGTCCTTCGGAATCCTTCTTGCTCTTAGAGAAAGGCTTGAAGGTCTTGTGTTTCTTGAGCCAAGGGTGGAAAAGTTTCACATTGTGATGAAAAAGGGGTTTCATTGTTTGGAAGGAAGGTTGTATATATAGGAGGTGATTCATGTTGGTAGGTATCTTGAAGTGGTGTGTAAGGAGATGGATGATGGTATTGATGTGGTGTTTGTAAATATGGTGATTGAGGGTTATGTTGGGAGTATGGGTCATAGGCATATGGTGGTGGGGGTGTATAATCAAGATGAAATCCACCATATCCTTGGTTTGGGTATGCAAATTGGGAAGGGTATGGCTCATTGTAATATGGAGGAGGTGACTCCTTCCAAAATTGATGTTCCAATCCCATGATGCAATCCAAAGTAGAAATTATCAAACCCTATAAAATGATAACAACCAAACTCCAAACCAAGAGGGTGATAACTCATAGAAGAAATAGAAAATAAAAACTAAAGACATCAAGTAACAAAAGAAACAAAATCCTAATTACCAACAAAAGCAAACAAGCAACCGAAAAGTATAAATTCACACTATGAACATATTTACAACCACCAAAATATAGCACTCATGACGCTAGTTCCCTGGCAACGGCGCCAAAAGTTTTGATAGAGAGAATTATGCCAATTCGAAAAACTAGATAAAGTAATTCCGTTGTGAGTATAGTCCAAACCGGCAATGGATCCTCTCAATCAAAATTCAATTCAAGATATTGTCACAATTCAAACACAATTATAACCGAGAGTATTTAGACTCCCGGATTGTCTTCCGTAGGAACTAATGCCAAAGAGTGCACACAATTTTGGTTGCAAGAAAGCAAGGGGTGTTTTCAATAATAAGAAAGCAAACAAATAAAGAGATACAAGAACTAGACAAAATTGCAATTAACAAAGCAATAAAAGAATAAAAGAACCATGTGTGTAATATAAACAAGTAATGCTATAAAGTGATAGAAAAGTGGTTCAAAACATAAATGAAACCTTGACTTCGGATGATTCATGGAATCCCTTCCTTGCCATAACCATAACTATAATAATTGTAATGGATTAATCTCACTAAGTCAACCCTTAACATCGAAGGATAAGTTAAGTGAGCATAATTGTTATTAATCCACAAGTCCTAGCTAGCTAACTTACTAATTACCTTAGTAAAAAGCTAGCGTTAGTGGAAACAATAACAACTAACGACCCAAGAATTATCACTAAATATTGGACATTATGGCTCTAGTAATCCATAGACTCATTTTCTCCAAGACAAGGAGTGGAAATTTACCCCATAGCTAGGGTTGACATTTCATCAAACACCTAGTATGCATATTTACAAAACATGGCAAAATTAGTAAATTAATGAAAGCTATGAACCATAAATGATCAAAATCAATAAAGACAACTCAAACAAACATATAAAAATCATCAAACGTCAAATTCAACAACTAGAAATTCAAAATTGTAAACTATGCATATATTGACAAGAGAAATTGAAATAGATGAAAGTGTAGAACAAGTGATGTAATTAAAAAAGAAATTAAAGAAATACTTACAATACAATTGCTAGAATCCAAAATCAAACTTGAAGTATAAAATTCTAAAAAACTCTAATTAAAACCCTAAGAGAGAATTACCTAATCTACACTACTCCTACTCCTACTATGTGTTTCTACCCTACAAGTGAGCTCCCTTTGTTATGTGTTGACATGCCCTAATATAGCCTCTCAAACCAGCCTTCAGCACTTCAGAAATGGGCCTAGAGACCCCCCAAACCGCGCAGCACGTGACTTTTTAATGGAGGTATGTGTTGGTACCTGTGCGTCCACACACTTCGCCGAATTTTCTCTTGTGCGTACGCACATATGGTTGTGTGCACGCACGCATGCTAATTTCCTCCTTGTGCGCACGCACGCATGGCTGTGTGCTTCCTCCTGATTTTCTTCATGTTTTCTCCCTTTGTACATGCTTCTTTCCACTTTTGCCTTGCCAAACTTGCCTCTAGGACCTAAAATCACTCAACAAATATGTCATGGCATCAAATGGCATAAAAATAGAATTTAATTGCTCAATTTAAGCACGAAAACACATGTTTTCACATTTAGGTTCAATTTAGGGATCAAACACAAAAGGATGCTATTTTGGTGCTTAAGTATAGGTTTATGTGATGAAATCCATCCAATTTGAGTCAAAATATACCATCAAATATAGACTCATTAGCGTTTTTTCGCAATTAATTATATTTTTGCGCTCAATTCTATTTTCAATGTTAAATTTTCATCGGTAAATTCCCAATTTATAAATCTTTAATTTTTTAACCCTTTTTACTTAAAATTAAATTATTATTAATTACTAATTAATTATTCATCATTTATATGAGTTTTACACTTCAACTCTTTATTTTTGAGCAATTTCCTCAATTTGCTCCCACTCGTAATCTTCCCATAATTCTTCTAGATAAGAAGCAGGGACGGTTCTAGGTGATAGTTGTGGGGGCAAGTACTCCCACTACAATTTAAAATTTTATTGAGTAGTATATGATAATAATATTTATTTGTCCCGATTAACTTATTAAATATGACTCTACAATAATTTTTTACTCAATTTTTAGTACTTAACAGTCATTTTAAGAACTTTATATTAGATATTCATAAAAATAATTGATTCTCAAATTTAAACGAGATTGATATTTTTTATTAGAATTTGATTTAAAAGAGTATTATTTATCTTCTTTTGAAATTAATTTTAGTTTTACATAGTAACTACATTAATCGAAAGAACTTATCTAGTTATGAATATTAATAAGAGTCATTTTCTAATTATATTGGAAAGTAAATTTTTAAATAATTTTTTAGTGATATATATAGAAAGAAAAAATTTCAATTGTATTGTCAAGAAAAAGATTGCTTTATCTTTTTAAAATATAAAACCTAAAGAAATAGAATTTTTAATTATAATTATTATTTAAATTATTATTTTAGTATTTTAATTTATAAATTAGATATTTTGAAGACTAATCATGTTTTACAATAATAAAATATAATCATAACAACAATCATACTAAATGTACATAAAAATAACAATCTATATAAAATATATATTAAAATATAAAATATACATTGAAAATAAGTTAAATAATACATGTATTTATCATATGTTATATAAACTTTTTTTTTACGGTCAAAATTTTTTGGATTCATCACTAATAAAAAGGAAAGTCTTCATGCTTGGACTTGGGATTCTTCTCATCCTTCTAGACTTTTAGAGGATATTATTAACTTAGAGAAAAAAATTTATTTTCACCCATACACAAGCCTTTTTCATCCTAGTGCATCAGATCTTGAGAATGACTGTAATAACATTTTTACTACCAATGAGAGTTCCTATGACTTTTTGCTACTGTGTACTTCTCCTAATCCTCTTTCTAGTTTGGTTGTTATGGATAGAGAATCTTTTTTTGGAGCTTTGATTTGTCCAGTCATTTATCATTTTGATAGAGTAGGTCGCTAACTAGTGTGGGACTAAGATTCAAAAAATGTGGAGCATATCTTTTTCTCTATGAAAAATTAAAGGAACAAGCTAAGGTTTTATATCAAAATGAACTCTCAAAGTACAATCTTTATTTAATTATTCCTTCTGATAAGGTCGGAGGAGTTACAATGAAATATATGAATTATCTTAAGCATATGAAAAAAGCACATTAGAGTATTAAACTATACGAGGGTACCTCTATTGCATATGTCAAATAATTTGTTTTAATTTTGATCAAAGATCCATATTTTATGATTAGTAACCTCTCTCTTTCTACTATTGGAAGTAATATTTTTTAATTGGTTCTTGTTTTTTTTTCTTTCTTTTGTATTTTATGTCTCTGAAGGTTGTGTCTTTCATGATGGTGTTTTGGAGATTTGGATGACAGATGTTACAAACTTTCACCTTCTTCAAAAATGAAATCTAATGATTTTATTGTTATTGCTGAAATAGCCAAGTTGGATAAAGTGTAGGGTTCAAATGTCAAAGTTGTAATGATATCTCCTAAGAAACTACTTAAATCTCCCTTTGATGCAACCATTTTACAAGTTTCTACTGGTTCGAGGGTTTCTCTTTTTTCGGCAACCAAAGCCAAGAGTTCTTCTATTGCTAATTGCTTCATTAAGTCATCACAATCTGCTATTAAGGATGTCTCTAGCTTGCCTGGGGACTATGAATCATAGATCTCATTGTCTTTTGAAAAAGATGAAGACAGTTCCTAATACACTTTCTAATCCAGTAAATGTGAATGATGTGAGTTTCCAAGACGAGATTAGTGGAGACTTTTCTAGTTCATATATTCTTGGGGATGTCTCTGGTGAGGGTACTATCCAAAATGCTCCTTAAAATTGCTCTCAAGTAGTAGTAAGTAGTAAGAACAATATTGGCATTGAACCGTGTGTTACTTGTCAAAGGAAGCTTGCTGGAAGTGATCCTACACCTATCTAGATGGTATTTCCTGGTGCAGGTATTGTTATCTTTCTCTATTCTTTTTCTTTTCAATATTCGAAATATAATATATACATACTCGTGTTCATACTATGTATATATGTATGTTTGTATCCATCACCATTTTTTTAGCTTCTTATGTTGATTCTCGATGCACTTTTCAAGCATCAAGCGCTTCTAATATTACAAAAGAACCTTCAGCTACTGCTTCTTTTGGTGTGTATCATTCTTTTTATGTTTATTTCTCTATTACAACTAGGGGTGTCCATGGATAGGATCATATCCGCAGATCCGCGGTAAATATCCGCATCCGATCCGAAAATTGCGGATCGGATCGCGGATATCTGCTCTACATCCGCGTATCCGATCCGCGGATCCGCAGATCCGCACTATAATAATTAAAAAATAAATGAATATATATATGTTTGGTATTATATTTACTTATTTGTATGTTTTAGTTAGTAATTATTATTCATATATTGTATTATTTTATTTTTGTTATTTAGAGAGTGTTTGATTAAAAATATTTTAGGAATAAATAAGTTTAAAAGTATGAAAGAAATATTTTTATCGAATTCTTTTACATAGAAATATAATTAAAAAGAGAATGTTTAATTATGTGGATATATCCGATATCCGATCCGGCACTAAAAAGTGCGGATATCATATCCGATCTGATCCAATGGAAATTGTGCGGATCGGATCGAATTTTCGGCCATATCCAATCCGATCCGATCCACGGACACCCCTAATTACAACAGAATTTTACAAGTGTTTGACAAGATAAATGTATTTTTTTACTTGTTTGTTTTGCTTATAGCTTCTGCTCATTATGAGTTTGAGTATTTCTATGATGATGTGAATGTATTGTTATTTGAGATTGCATATTGGAACCCTTTCTTCATGCCTCTTAGCAATCTCAACTGTCTTTTCAAAAAATTTTGGTATCAAGCTTTTTTGGACTCATGGACGTTCTTTACTTCGAACACCCTTGCAGACTTGTGCGGTGTTTATTGAGATATGGTAAAAAAAAAAAATCTAAATAACCTTAAGTTATTTAAATGTAGTAGTTTTTGGCTTGAGAATATTTCTTTTAAATTGAAGCCTTCATCTGGGATACTTGACTTTGCAGAATTTTTGTCTAAAAAGTATCATACCCTTTCTTCTGGTGTTTCTACTCTTTAAAAAAAGGTTGACAAACTTATATTTAAATTGGACACCATGAAAGTTAAGTTTGCTACATAAACCTAATTGGCCAAACTTAAGAAGGTTATTTCTTCTGTGATATCTTATAGTGATATTTTGTAGTTGTTATAGTTTTTCATCTCTTTATTTTGTTTAAGAGGTAAGACTTTGACAAAGTGTATACTTTTTGTTTTGGTGCCTCTGACTTTTATTGTTACACATCTTTTTGAGTGTCATGTTTTCTCTTTTGTTTAATACTATGCATACTCTTTCAAGGAGTTTTATTTTCTTTGTTTGCTTATGTGATCAATTTATTTTGGATACATATTTTGCTTTCCCAGGAAATAAGGTATTGTTATGAGAAAAATCTAAATTGTTTATTACTGTTTGTTTTTTTTTTTAGACTTTCTTTTTCAAAGGCAAAAGTTTGAAGATATCCAAATTTTTTTTGTCCTATTATTACTTTTTTTTTTTTTAAAGAAAATCAGAGTGGGACACCTCATTTTCTAAAAATATTTTGTATTGAAAATTTCTTAACATGCATTATTTACAACATTTGGATACATAATTGCTAAGAACATTCGTCCATGCATTGCATGATGTTATCAAAATTATATAGCATAGATATTGGCTCTTGACAAAGAAGTGTTCTAGAAATTGAAATTTAACTCCTAAATCTGAAACTAGGATAGTACTTCTTGATATACATAAAATTGATGGAGCTAATAATTGTTCTATGATTTGGATCCAATACAATGCAATGTTCGTAGGGTGTACTTTAGAAATAATGTAGAAAATTTTTCATTTGGGAGTCCATTTAGACAAAGACATCTTTTTCATTATAATATATACTGATTTTAATAATAGATTTCCTTCTATAAACATCATGAGCTGAACATGTTTGTCATAAACTAATGCTAGACTTCAGTAGTATTCTTCTATTCTACTTCATACGGCTTCTTTTTTTCTTGTAATTCTAGTAACTTAGCTTCACGATTTATTGTAACTTCAATTTTCGTTAGAAGAACAACTTCAGTCCCATATACCAATGAAAAGGTTTTATAAGTCCAAAGAACAAATGATAAGTATTCACTCCAATTTTTATGAGTATTGGTCACCATATTTGTGAGTATTTTTAAAAAGTTCTTATTAGTAGATTTTGCCTGGCCTTTGTCTTGTAGGTAGTAGGAAAAAGAATTGTGATATTTAATTTGGTATTGTTCAAGAATACTCAACACTCTCTAATTAACAAAATGGGTTCATTATTAGACACCAAAATACTGGACAACCAAAATCTGCATGTTATGTTTTCTTTGATGAATCTTACCACTACTTCAACATTTGCTTCTTTGACAACCACAGTTTTTACTCACTTTGTAAAACTTTCTATAGCAAGTAAAATTTACTTTTTTTCCATTGACGGAGAATTGATTAGTTGAGGCCCTTTTTATAATCTTAAGCCATTTTACAGCAAAGGGTGCCTTGAGTGTCCTCATTATTTTAAGTTTGTTCAACTAAAAATGGACATAGGAAGTTGATCTTCACATGTTAAGGTAGTAGTTTTGACATTGTTTCGAATTTTCATGCCAAAGAGATGTTCGCATAAAAGAGTATTTATGACATGTAATATTGGTGAAGGAACATCTAGTTTAATTCATTTCTATCTAAATGACATTTTCTATACTTCAAATACAACCAATCCACTTTCACCAATTTTCTTCTCATTTAAAGAGAAATCCAACTCCTTAGGGTGTTTTTTATTTTTTTGAATTTTATCCTTTTGACACAAAACACTTATAGGAGGAACTTTACTATTTTTTACCATGTTTTGGACTATCTTACAATTATTCATACACAATAAATTTATATGTTTGGTATACAATCAAACACTATTATATTAAACAAATTTAATTAAGAATATCAAATTATCTAATAATTTTTAAAAAAAAATATTTTGAAATTATGTTTTTTTAAGGTTTAATTACTTATTGGTTCTTATAGTTTGATCAAATTTACAATTAAGTCCTTATATTTTTTTCTTTTGATTGGGTCCTTAAACTACTTTTAATTTTGTAATTAAGTCCTTGCTAGTATAAAAAAAAGTTAGAGTTAATAAAATATTTTTTCGCAAATTAAAAATATTAGGAATTAAGAACCTAATTAAATCTTTAATCACATATTTTTTAAAAAGAATATTCGGTTAATTTTAATATTATTAAGACGAAAAAGACCTAATTATAAAATTAATAGTATAAGAATCCAACTAAAAAAAATTATAAAAACTTAATTACAAATTTGATAAAACTATAAGAGAAAAGGACAAATAAGTCCCTGACCTTTTACCCCGTGGACATTTTCGTCCCTGACCATTGAAAAATACATTTAAATCCCTGACCTCCTTGAAAATAGGACGAATCAGTCCCTCCGTCAAAAAGCCACCGTCAGACACAACGGAAAAGTCTGACGTGGCTTCCCTTCGTCTTACCTGGCATGACGGATGCCAACGTGGCACGTTAGTGAGACAGAGCATTTGGAAAGTGGACAAATAAATCCCTGGAGCCCATAACTACGTCGTTCATCCACTGTGCCTCACCACTGCCATCATCATCATCAACAACAACAACCATGCCTATTGGAGGTTTTTCTCTTTATAGATTTTGATTAGATAGGCACAACACTTAAGGTAGGGGACAGTTTTTGTGGGTGAAGAAGAAGGAAGAAAAGGTAAGGTTGGTGGTGGTGCATGTGGGCGTGGAGCTGGATGGTGGTGGTTGAAGGAGGTGTTGGTGGCAGAGGAACCATCTTCAAAGGTTAGGGATTGACGAGAGCATCAATGTTTCCTACTACAGCCTACAATCCGCCTGAAGATTCTCTAAGCCAAGATGTGATTGCAACTGTGGAGAAGAGCATGAAAAAATATGCTGACAACCTCATGCGATTTCTTGAGGGAATTAGTTCAAGGTTATCCCACTTGGAATTATATTGCTACAATCTTGACAAATCTATTGGAGAAATAAGATCTGATTTAAATCGTGACCATGGGGAGCAAGATTTAAAGCTCAAGGCCCTTGAAAAACATCTTCAAGAGGTATGCTGCTTTCATATATATTCTTAGGTTTAACTTCATTTTATATATTACCTAGTACCTATACAGCACTACCCCACATCTGATGGATGAATACTTTGGATCTTGTGTTAATGAAATCCTGAAGTAGTTATACATCAACTGAAGCAATTTTTTCCCCTTCCAATTCAATTGCAGACATTTTTTTTCAATTGGGAAATCCAACCATATTCCTTTCTTGATTTGCAAACCTGTTCAACATAACAAGATAGCTATACTTTGTTTATCTGGTCAATGAAGCACCATTCATCAATCACAAACCGGACATTAATCTCTATTGCTAGATTAACAATTTGTTATTGCTCGAATATTCTGTGTTTTCTTGATACTGTTCCAATATACGCAAAAAATAAATTTTAGCTATGAGCAGTGCAGAGTAAATGAAGCATTTAACTCACAATGTTCTGTATTAGCATGCTTTCATATATCTGTTCACTTTATTAATTGATTATATAGACTTTGAGAAACAAAGATTGTTATTGCATGTATTCATTTTCCTTACGTTGGTTATGTAGGTTCATAGATCTGTACAAATTTTAAGAGACAAGCAAGAGCTAGCTGACACTCAGAAAGAATTAGCCAAGCTTCAACTTGCTCAGAAGGAATCATCTTCCTCAAGCCACTCAGAGGAGAGATCATCGCATTCTACAACAGATCCTAAAAAGATTGATAGTGCATCTAATGCACACAACCAGCAGTTAGCTCTTGCACTTCCTCATCAAATTCCCCCACAGCAGCAGCAGCCGCAATCGGCTGCACCCCATGCTCAAGCTCCAGTAGCAAATGCGTCCCAAGCCACCCAACAACCTACTTATTACATGCAGCAACCCCCCACTCCATTGCCAAACCCTCCAGCTGCTCCCCAGCTCTCTCAGAATCAGTATTTACCATTGACAAATCAACAATACCAAACACCCCAACTTCAACAAGACATGTCGCGGGTGACTCCACAACCAACACCATCTCAGGTAACCCCATCCCCAGTTGTGCAACAGTTCCCTCAGTATCAGCAGCCACAGCAACAACAGCAGCAGCCGCAGCCACCCCAGTAGCAGTGGGCTCAGCAGGTGCCATCTTCACAGCCTCCCTCAATGCCACCCCAGATAAGATGCTCATCTAGCCAAACAAAAAATTTGCAATGACCTTCCTTTCCCTGTCAAAATTCCCAATGATCAGATACTATTTGCAACCATCTAACATCAGACCAAAGCCAAAATTCCTTAACTTACCTTATAGAATGGACAACCCAAAAAGATTCTGTTAGGGTTGCTAACTGTCTTTGACATATACATTATTGCATAAACTCCACAGAAACACCTCGGTGCGACGGCGACGTTTCCATCTCCAGCCTGAAGCGCATATGGAACTGAGTTTGAACCAGACTTCTCTTCTCTAAATCCACTTACGCTTCTTCTTGAGGTTGATGATGCCCCCTGCGTTGCCATTGTTAACATACGCAGAACTCTTCTCCTCACCACCAGCCACCAGCCTGAACGAAGAAGCCAAAGGAATTTCAAGATTAGGGCACCTATCTAAACGACGTAGTTATGGGCTCCAGGGACTTATTTGTCCACTTTCCAAATGCTCCATCTCACTAACGTGCCACGTTGGCATCCGTCATGCCAGGTAAGACGAAGGGAAGCCACGTCAGACTTTTCCGTTGTGTCTGACGGTGGCTTTTTGACGGAGGGACTGATTCGTCCTATTTTCAAGGAGGTCAGGGATTTAAATGTATTTTCCAATAGTCAGGGACGAAAATGTTCGCGGGGTAAAAGGTCAGGGACGTATTTGTCCTTTTCTCAAACTATAAAGACAATCAGAATAATTAAAACTTCTTTAATTAGAACCTTTTTTTTCTCGAAATCCAACACGATAACAATTTTTGAAGAGTCAGATCATTCCAATGTTATTAAGACAACATTTCTTAAGTTGCTGTTTTGCAATGTGATAAAATTTAATTGCTATGTAATTGGCATCCAATCAAATACTTTTATAGTTATATTTATGAGACTTTTAAGTTGATAAATAATTAAATCAAATACTTTTGTCGATAAATTAATACATAATTAAATGTTGTTTAAATGGGATGTGTTTTACATACTTAATATGGTGACAAACCATATCAGTGGGTTTCTCATCTCAACCTATAACATATGCCAAAGAGATAATATAAAAAAAAATACTACTGTCCTTTGAATGACCTTGATCTTTAACACGTTGCTAATGGCAGCATTATGGGTTATAATGTTGATATTACAGTAACTAAAGGGTAACATTTTCCCAGAATTGTGTATAACAAAAACCATTTAAATGTCAAAATCCTAAAACAAGGCCACCTGATAAAAATGGTGGAAGCAACTGTTATTTTTTTTTGTCTGAGTTATGAGAAAAGAGAGTGCCTGTAAGCTTCTCTTTCGAATCCACGAATCTTGAAAAGTTGCTTGCAACAGCTAAGAATCATCCTCCTCTCTATGGCAACTTGCATGCAGTTGTCTCATCTTTAGACTTGTATTTGCCAAGCATCTCGGCAACAGTTCTGCAACGGCACTGGTTTCCTGGCCGGATAACATCGCCATAAACAGCCATCTCGATTATGTCGAGCTCCTTGTCTGGTAATTGGCAAAACAAGAATAATATCCGTCAAAAAACATGACAGAGCTCGTAAAATGAGAGAAATCCGAGCAAACTCACTTTCCTGCCACATTATATCAATTAATGGTTACATCTCATCATTGAACAGAACATGATCCTACAGTTTGGATCTAAATTCTTATGAATGAACAGAGTGAGAACAACATTGTCCTTGCAAAACACCTTCAGGGGCTTGGCTTCTAAGTTCTCATCAAAATTCCATTTAACATTTACCATAAAAGACGCTGCGGCTAATTTTGGATATCCTCGCGAAAAAAGGTTCAACATGCCTTCCTAAATGGGGTCAATTAACAGAAAGCAGTAATATAAATAACATCCATCAGTGGCCATTTTCAATCACAACACATAAATGGAATAAAGAATTTGAGATAAATGGTTTCCTTAATGCGTAGAAATGTTATTGTCAAACAGTCTATCAAACAAAATCGATCTAAATTATAGGGAACAAACAGCACAGGTCAATATCACTTCTAGGATGCAATCGAAAGAATCCACCCGCAGTTAGAGCACATGAATTTAAAACACTTGGTAAATCCACAGTAAGAAAAACAAACATAGATTCCTTTCAAGATCTATAAACTGCAAAAGAAGGCTGCAATTGATACAAAATATGATCCTTATCAACAAATTGTAGCGGCTTCTAATCATATTGGAAATCTCAGTCTTCTATATAGTACACGATACTAGCAATTTGTCCCAACTATGATTGCCAGGGTTGAATAAAGGACCCCATAAAGCAAAATTTAGGTTTAACTAAATTGCATAATAGATAAGAGGAATAGTTCATGCAAATTACAAAGAAGCATATGCGTACCAGTAAAGATAACATCACAAGAGTATCCTTTGAGTTGATCAGCATCAACCTGATATTTATTTGATTTGAATCTGTTCACTCTTGACTGAAGTATCTGACAATTTTCTTCAGTGGATTCACCCCCTAAAACACAACATAGAAATCTCACATGTCAATTTAAATCATTCTTCAAATGAACCAAATAACAATCTACAATTCTATATGGTATATGTTCAACTGATGATAAATCCTTAAAGAAGTCAAAACAAAGAAGCATAAAACTTCATTTTTCACGCATTATCTTCATTTCTATCTCCAACTTTCAACTACTATTACATAAAACATCGGAATTTAGTCAACTTTCGGTATTGACTTCTACATCTATTGCCACATTTTTTTTCCAACCAAAACACAGCAACCCAGAAGAAAATGAAGTGTTATTATGAAATAGAAGCGAAAAGGGTAACAGAAAAATGGAACCTTTGGAGAAGGGGACGATGTGATCGTACTCGTAGCAGAGGCAGCCGAGGCAGTCTTTGAAGCGCTTGCAAACAATGTTGCCAGCGGCGTCTTTGCGCCACCTCTCAGGGTGGCGGCCGGGAACGATTTCGGCGTTGTTCCAGCACTTGATCTTCGTTTTTGCGTCGAAGAATCTCGGCCTATTATCTCCACCGTCTCCGTTCCCGTTGCCGCCGCGAGAACGATGGGGCGAGGAGCTCATCCCTCCTCAGTCCTCACTTATCTTTCCTTTCCTTTTTTTTTTTTTTTCGGTGGAACAGTGTGAGGCAGAGAAGGAAAAAGAGCAATAATGGCCCATTTATTTGAAAAAATAACTATTTTTTTATTATCCACAATCCAACTAGCTAATAATTAATTTGTCTTAAATTTAAACTTTATTTGATAATTTATTGTTAATTAATAAATTAAATAATTACTCAAATTAGTACTAAAAAATTTTAAAAACAAATATTTTAGTTTTTTAAAAAAATTAATACACAAAAATATTTCTAAAATTTAATTCTAATAAACAAATCAGTCTCTAATTTATTTTTTTATAGAATAATTACCAAAAATAATTCTCAAAAATTTTAAAAGTAGATATTTTTTAATCCCCAAAAAAATTTAATATACAAATCACTTTTTAACATTTTTTTTGTAGACACGAGAGTCTCCCGTTCATTAAAAAAAATAAAATAAAATAAAATAATAATTATTATAATTATTAATTACAAAATAATACTATACCATAATTTTTTATTTTTTAGACAAAAATAATAATAAATTTATTTATTAGATTTTTATATATATATTTATAATAAAAAAATATATATATAGTCACTCAATAATAATAATAATAATAATAATAATAATAATAATAATAATAATAATAATAATAATAAAGATTATGCTATAAAAAACTCAACATTAAAATTATTTGATATTTTAAATTTAATATAATTAAAAGATATCCTAAAGTATGTTTGTATTAAAAGAAAATATTTTAATTTATATTTCAAAGTATCATTATTTACCTTATTTATTTCCAACGAAAAGAGTGTATCAATATGCTAGTATCATCATTCACATGCACAAAGTTAAGTTAATAATAATAAAGGTTGACATACAATAAAAATAAAATGAACAGAAAATTGTTATGTCATATCTAACAGAAAAAATATTAGAGATTGATCTGTGTATTAATTTTTCTTAAAACTAAAATATATGATTTTAAAATTTTTGGAGACTGATTTAAATAATTATTCTATTAAAAAATAGACTAAAAATTAATTTATCTGTCAGAATAAAATCTTAAAAATTAATTTGTTTATTAATTTTTTTAAAAATTAAAATATCTACTTTTAAAATTCTTAAAAATTAATTTGAATAATTACTCTAATAAATTATTATATGTAAGCGAGATTCAAATTCTAAATGCCATACAAGGAAGTTGTATTATGGCTTAGTTAGTTCTCCTTTTATGCGCCTGACTAAGCATCAAACATCACACATGCTTAATTATTTCATTGCAATCTTGTTTGTCTTTTTGGTCGTTGAGTAAACTACCAAAATTCATCCTAAAAAATTTAAACACAGATAAATTTAACAACGGAAGAAAGAAAATTAAATTATAATTTTGAATGATTTGTTTTATCCGTTAAAACTAATCATTTGTTTGTCAAAATTAACCAATCATCAAAATTAAATTTTTATTATCTAAAATTTTTAAAATATTTTTATTTCTCTTTTCTTTAAATCTAACTCTAAGTGTATACGATTAGAAAAATATTAAAGTATTTCTAAAAATATTTAGATAAAAATATCTTATTTCTATATTTGTTTCAAAGTTTAAAAATATATTTCAGATAATTTTTATTCTCTGAAATTAAAATACCACTAATTTTATTCTCATCTTCTCAATAGTTATCTTTAATTCCAATGAAAATGAAATGTGTATAATAAAATAAAAAGATTAAATTACGTTTACTAACCTAATCCTAATTCTAACTCTTCCTCTTCGTCTTCAGATTTTTCCTTCTCATTTCATCAGAAAACTAAACCCTAGCAGAATCTCTTCTCCATGAAAACTAAACTCTAGCAGTGTTTTTTTCCAAATTCATGGAAGCTCCACCAGCATCCACTCAACGCCGATTTGGATTTGCACGACCACCGCGCACCGCATTCTAAAAGGAAGATTCACTGCTTCTGCACTAGTTTTGTTTGCGTTCGTCTTTCTTCTTCTGCCACTGCGAAGTTGTGCGTAACGGTGACGAGTTCAATTTCTCTGTTGGATTCGCTTCAACTTCGTTCTCGCTCGATAACTTCTTCGTGTCGCCAAGGTGCGGTTGCAGATTGAACTGCAACGATGAAGACAACAACGAATTCAGAGTGAGGAAGCTTAAGTTGAGCATTTCGTGTCGTCAAAGTGTGGTTGGAAATTTTTTTTATTTTTCAAAATTTTAATTAGGTTTCTCTGTGGATTTTGTGTTGCTTACAGCTGAATAATGTTAAGGTAAATCAATTGCATGTTTTGATTAGCAGTTTGTTTTGTGTGTGTTCTTGCTTGATAATTAGGTAATTATTATGTTAAAATTAAAAGAAAAATTGAGGGATTCTTAGGTACTTCTTTCAGCTATTGTTAAAATTAAATCGAATAAGAAATTTGTTATTCTACTTATTGTCAGTGACATAATCACATAATCCAAAAGAATTTCTCTTAAACAATAGTATAAGGAGTCAGAATTTTTCTTAAACATGTCTATTGAATCAGTTTTGATTGTTCAAATACTAATTTTTTGTATGAATTCAAACATGACGAACTATGTTTTCTGTAACAAAATCTGTATGTTAGTGTGCTATTTGTTTGTTTGTGTATTTAGGCATTGGATTTATTTGCAATAGTAGTCATCAATCCTGAATTGTTCATGTTTAGCTTAGTAGTAACAAGTGCCTTTTCTAATTGGTTGATGAAGCAAATGTAGCATAAGTGTGTTAATTTGGATATTTCAATTTCAATTGTATCAGCACTTTCAATAGCAGCAAAATATCGCCATTTTATTTTTTTCCCATGTTCCTTTTGTTACGATGTTGATATTCTTGTAAATCTAAATCTCACGTACATGTTAAGCTATAATAGTTTTTTTGTCTTCTTTTGATTCTTTCCTTACATGCAATCCTTAAAATGCTCTACCATAGTCCTAGGAGGAACTGAATTAGTGTTGACATGATAAGTACTTTTGTTGTTTTCATTTTTAAACAGAAATACTACTTTGCTACTTCAAAAACAATGATGAGGTTGAATGGCATAACAAAATCATTTGTAGCTAATCATGTAGCAGAAACTAATGCTAGAGCTGTGACAATAAGGGCCTTTCAGGAGGAAGATCGCTTTTTCAAGAAGAATTTAATGCTGGAGCTCTTATGGCATTTCACAGAACAATTCCCTAGTATTTTCAATTCAATTTCAATGCGCTCTAGCAAATTATATAGTATCTGTAGAGCAATGTTTTGAAAACTGGTTCGGATCGGCCGGTCAAACCGATCGAATTGTGAACCAGACACAAAGACGGTTCGGGCAATCAGCAAAACCACGAAATATGAAAATCGGAATTGAACTGGTGAACCGGCCGGTAATCAATTGGTCGAACCGAACCGTGATTCAGCTGATTTTTGGGCTGGGCAGCAAAATGCTGCCGTTTCAACGAATGAAACCCTAAATCAATGTTCTGAATCCCTAACTGCCTTCAGCCCTTCACAATTCTCATCGAGCAAGGTTCTGAGAACGCCATCACAGTCTCACACGGCCAGATGGGTTCGATGTCGAGCAGTCACCTCCGTCGAGCAGTCACCTTGATAAACCCCAATTTTGTCGTTTATCTTGTGCTTATTTTAGGGGATTTTATCACCTTTTCTCATATTTATTCAATGAAATAGCATGGTTTTGTAATTGTCCCTTTAATTATGCTTAAGTGTAAAAACATGTTTTTTAGGCCCTTAAATTGGTGATTTTAACTCACTTTAATTCCATTCGATGTCTTGATGTGTTTGTTGAGTGATTTTAGGTTCATAAGGCAAGTATTGGATGAAAGAAATGAGGAGAAAAGTATACAAAGTGGAGAATGCATGAGGAAACAAGGATTGGGAATGCATCGATGGGCGCACAAGCGTACAAGGCGTGCGCGCAGAAGAGACATCGCATAGTGATGCGCACGCGTACATGACGCGTACGCGCGGATGAAGAAATAGCCAATCGACGCGCACGCGCACATGGCGCGTACGCGCCGATACTCGCACGTGACTCACTTAAAGGCAAAATGCTAGGGGCGATTTCTGAGCTGCCCAGGCCCAAATCCAACTTGTTTCTGAGTGTATTTCATGCAGAATTGAAGTCCAAACAAAGGGGAGCAATTAGTTAGTCAACATGAGCCTTTAGTTTGTTTTCTAGAGAGAGAAGCTCCCTCTTCTCTCTAGAATTAGGTTAGGATTAGGTTAAATTGTATTGGATCTTGAATTAATTACTTGATTTCATCTTGTTTCTTTTACAATTTCTCATTTCTACATCTTGACTTTCTTAGTTGTAATGTTAATTTCTCATTTTGCTCTCTTGTATGTTGATGAACATTGTTGGATCTAATTCCCTTTTAATGCAATTTCATGTTTCCATGTTTCTTTTATGTTGATCTTGCTTGCTCTTATTGATTTCTCACTTATGATAGTTGTGGGTTTTCCTTAATTTTAGCATTTTGTGATGTCTACTTTTATTGCACATTAGGTGTTTGATAGAATGCTTCTTATAGTTTGTGAGTAGTTCTCTTGACCCTTGGCCTAGGCCAAGGGGATTGAGTGATTTTGAGTCCTTGGGCTTCATTGAATTGGTAATTCTAGAGCCCTTGGGGATCAATTCGATAACCATTGACTCTAGCTTACTACTAAGTTAATTAGTAGCTAAGTTGGGACTTATGGATTGATGTTGATCAAGCCATTTGACGTACTCCAAGCCTAGGAGTAGACATTACGTACTTAAGGCTTTAGTGAGTAGACCTAATGAGCTGGGTTCCTCATAATTATCAATAATTGATTTGTTGACAAGGATGGTGATCTCAATTTCCCATATCTAGCCAAGAGTTCTTTATCTTACTTTCTTTAATTAGTTGTTTGATTCACCTCTTTCTTGCTCCCTTTATAAATCAAAACCCCCTTGCCCCTTCATAGCCAATAATTGACCACTTCATTGCAATCTCTTGTGAGACGACCCAGAGTCTAAATACTTCGATTAATTCTTATTTGGGATTTGTACTTGTGACAACCAATATTTTTTATGTGAGAATTATTTGTTGGTTTGGAGCTATGCTTACAACGAAGTTCTCATTTCTATAAGGAAAATTCTAGACCATCGAGCAATTCTCACTTATCAAAATGGCGCCGTTGCCGGGGATTGTAATGGTGCTATGTTATTGGCTATTGTATATATTGTGAATAGCTTGATTTTTTGGTTTGCTTGTTGGTTTTTGCTAGTTGTAGGGCTTATTTTTCTTTATTTCTTGTTAGCTTTTGTTTTTATTTTCTCTTTCACCATGAATTCCACTTTGGCTATGAGTGTGGTTCAAACTATGTTGTAGAAAATGGAAGCTTCAATGAGGATGTGCATCAAAGATTTGGAAATCAAAGATGGGAGGAGCCCTAAGCTTATGGACAACCTTCTTGGCAACAACCTCCTCCGAACTCTTATGGGTACAACCCTAATCCTAATGCATACCAATCCAATGTGTGTAATGACCCTTATTGTGATTGTCAACCACAACCACCACATGCATATGAACCCCCTCCTCAACATAGCCTTCCACCACACTCACAAGCATTCTACTACCATCCACCTCCATATGATCCCAACCCGTATCCACCATTCCAACACCAATACGCCCAAGAACCACAAAGTCCACACACACCACCTCAAGAATTTTACCAATATGAACCACCTTCCAATTACAACAACCTTCCCTCAAACAATGAACCCTCTCTTCCACCATCACCTCCCGATGGAGCCCTCACGTTAGAACTGAGAGATCTTGAATCTCTTATCTTAAGGCGACAAGAGAAGGATGAAAATAAGTTTAAGGAGATAAGAACAAGGATGGCTAGCATGGTAGAAGCCGTGAGTCACCTAACATCCCACCTAAGCTCATGCAGCCTAAGTACTCCCATTGTTGAATGTGGAGAAACAATCAAGGAGCCTAGTAAGGGAGTGAACTTGAAGCTCCATGGTGAGGAAGAGAAGTTAAAGCAAGAAGTGCAACAAGAGGAGGAGGTAGAGATTAGTGAACAAAAGGAAGTAGTGGGTGGATGTTTAGGATATATTGAGCACATAAAGGAATCTCAAGTTGAAGAGCCCTCTTCCACGGAGTTTGGAAGGGATGTTAAAGAGGAGAGTAATGTTGCGGAAGTAGACAGAGAGTTGAGGGAAATTGATCAAGAAGTGGATTCCATCATTAGTGATTTTTTGTCCACATTGATCAATCCCCTTGATGATCTTGTTGAGCCTTCTCCCAGTGGACTAGGAAGCACTGTTGAGGAGGATGTGCAACCTCCAAGGCATATTGTGAGTAAAGAATTGAAAGAAGTGCCCCAAGCAACAAGCCCCCTTATATATGATGATTCCGCATCAACATGTGACCCTTTCGAGTTTGAATAGTCCTTCACCAAAATTCTCGGAATTGATGATGAGGTAGACTTCACTAAACCTCCTATCTATGATGAGAGTGATAGGGAAGAGATAAAAGAAATTGGTGAAGAAGAATGTGAACTTGAGGAAGCTTGGCAAGAGGAGGAACTTGAAAAATCTTGCCAAATGGTGGAAGCCTCTAGAAGAGGATGGACAGGAGTGGAGCATGCTTTGTCAAGATCATTGGGACCTCCTCCACCTAGGTTGTCATCCAATCCTTCATTTGAGTGGGTAAAACTTCTAACTCTTAACTTTATTATCCCACTTGAATTTGGTTTGCTTGAGATGGATGGCCAACTTAGGGCGCTTTGTGGAATTAAGCGAAAGAGGAGGATGTTTAGTGGTTGGCGTTGTAAATCTAGACTCATTATGGTCGGAATCTCAAAATTGAAGAGCATGGATTGGTGTAGTGCTCAATTAAATGGGTCTAGGAGGGTAGTTTGGTGCTTTCATGAGAATTCGGCTTTCTTGTCACCCGGACGGAATCAAGGCGATCAACTAGAAGATGGGTGCGAAGATAAGATATGGGACCCTGAATCACACCATGAAAACCAATTTTGGGAGCTCATATCTTGGAGAGAACCTCACCCAATCTTGGTGAAGATGGTTTGAACTTCTAACGACCGATTGAAGGACAAGCACTTTTGGAGGTTCAAGGATGAATACAAGCGTAAACCACCTTGACAAGGAGCCTCCCAAATGTCCAACTTAAGGACTTAAACTAAAAGTGCTTGGTGGGATGGTAAACTCTTTCCCTTATCTTGTAGATATAATGAATGAATGAATTGGGTTCCATTGTATGTAGCTTCCTTACCCCCTTAGTATACGTTGCCTTGCTTGCTAAGTTGCTTATACACTCTATGCCTTAATTAGGGATGATTCTTTGAATTTGAGTTTTGGCTTGGATTGCAAGTTTTCTCAAATTGTTTGAAAAATTCCCAAAATTCAAAAATATGTTTGATTTTGAATTTTAGCTAGTTTTAGAGTCCTAGAGGAGGTTGGGAGGATTATAAGCTCTTCTTGGTGTTTCTGAAAAAAAAAAGGAGAGAGAGAAGCCACGCGCAAGCGCACAGTGCGCGCGCGCGCCGGTTGTGCATTTCGCACTCTCCGGGCCAAGGACCAGAGAGTTGTGCCACTTTTTGGCCAACTCTGGGCCTTAAGCCACGCGGATGCGTACATGACGCGTCCGCGCCCCTTTGCGTTTCCCTACCTACGCATAGGTGCACCTAGCGCCTCCGCGTCATCCACGCGGACGCGTGCAGTGCGCGCATGCGTCGATGCGTTTTTACATCACCCAGGCCAAAGAGCCGAGAGTTATGCCAACTCTGGGCCACTTTTGTGCCTTTGGCCCAACTCACCTGCGCGGACGCGCACCGTACGCGTCCGCGCCCATGCCCGCATCAACCAACTACGCGCAAGCGCATTTGACGCCCTGATAAACCACTATTTTATGGTTTATCTTGTGTTTAATTGAGTGATTTCACCAAGTCTTTACCCACTTATTCATATGATTTACATGATTTTACAATTCCTTCCTAAGTTTTATTCTATGGTTGAAAACTTGCTTCCTAGAGATCTTTAATTTGTGTATTTTAATTCTCCTTTATACCATTCGATGTCATGATCCGTGTGTTAAGTGTTTCAGGCTTTATAGGGCAGGAATGACTTAGAAGATGGAGATGAAGCTTGCAAAAAAATGGAAGGAACACAAGAAACTAAGGAGATGACCAGCGAGCATCGACGCGCACGCATGGCTCACGCGTGCGCGCGATATGAAGAAATTTGCAGCGACGCGCGCGCGTGCCTGATGCGTAAGCGTAGATTGGAGTTCTGCAAGATGACGCGTGCGCGTGCTTGACACGAACGCGTGACACGCCAAAATGACCAGCGACGCGTACGTGTGACTGACGCATACGCGTGACATGCGTGATCTGCAGAAATAACAGGAAATGCTGGAGGTGATTTCGGGTCGCGTTTTGACCCAGTTTTCGGCTCAGAAACACAGATTAAAGCCAGGGAACGTGCAGAGACTCAAGACACATTCTCATTAGGATAGTTTTTAGGTTTTAGATCTGAATCTAGAGAGAATTTACTCTTCCTCTAGGTTTTCTTTACATTCACGTTTTATTAGTTTATTGCTTTTGCTTTTGGGATATTGAAGAGTCATCACCTCCGTTGAAGATACTATTCTAGTTTGTTTCCTTACTTGCTCTTTTATTTATTCCATATTCTTAATTCTTGTTTAGAGTGGTAATTGGATTATTTTGAATTTATTAATGCAAAGGATTACTTTTATTTTTAATTAATTTTCAATCCCTATTTTATTTAATTTATCATGTCTTCTTATATTTCTATGAGCGTTATATTCATGTCAATGGAGTAGATTCTCTACTTGACATGGGGGTTGATTAAAAGGAGACACTTGAGTTGGAAGGCTTAAGTGATGATTAACTGGAAGTTGTTGGCTAGTTCTGTATTTACTAACGCTAGACCTTCCCAAGGGAGAGGACTAGGATTTGCGAATAAGAGTTAGCTCAATCACTTGACTTTTCTTTATTTAGTAAGGGTTAACTAAGTGAAAACAACAACCTTTTTGATACTACACTTAAGAGATCCCAACAAGGATAGAACTTCCGATTAATCATTCCCCCAGTCAAGGCTTTTTAATTAGGATATATAATTTTCTTTTAATTACGATTATTTATTTTCTGTCATTCAAATCTCAAAATCTCTTGGAAACTCCTAATTAATAAATTAGCACCCTTTTTTGGAAACTCGTTGGGAGACGACCTGGGACTCATACTCCCAGTATTTTTATTCTAAATTTGTGACAACCTTTCTAAATTGATGAGGCAAATTTTAGCTGGTTAGGAGCTATACTCGCAATGCTGTTCTTATATTACAATCTCTTAATTGGCCTAATTTCTGTCACGCATCAATTTTTGGCGCCGTTGCCGGGGAGTTGCAATTGTGTGTTAGATTATTAATTAGTGTACATATTTTATTTTTATTTGCATATTTTATTTTGTTTTATTACCATGAGCTATATGTTTCTTTCATTGAATGACGCGTTCACTACCTGATCCGAACTTAGCCGCGTTTGATCCTGAAATTGAAAGAACTATTTCACGTATTAGGCGAGCTCGACGTCGGTTAGCCTTTGAGGGTGGTGAAGTGGTTGTTATCGATTCACCAATCTCATCTGAGGGTGAATCTGAACCGCCATCTGAGAGCGAAACAAGCTCCTTTACTACTGATTCAGTTGATTCACGTGCAGATAGAATGGCAGTATCTAGGAGGATTACTCTCCAGGAAGCTGGAGCCCCAGATTTTACAATGCAGCCGTATCAAGTGCATCACCCAGCTTTGACTGCAGATTTTGAACTGAAGACTGCACTAATCAACTTGATGCCCAAGTTTTATGGCTTACCTGCTCAGGAGCCCATCAATCACCTCAGGAATTTTTAGACAGCCTGTTCTACTGTTAGGCGTCATGGTGCAAATGAAACTTCTATTCTGTTAACTGCCTTCCCATTTTCTCTTGAGGAAAATGCGAGGGAATGGTACTACTCCCAACCTGAAGCGACTGTTACTAACTGGGATACGCTCAGGAGAGAATTTTTGGAGAAATACTTTCCAACTGAAGTTATAGACAGACTGAGGAAAGAGATCTCCTGCATTGTTCAAGGTGAATCAGAAACTCTCTTTGAGTACTGGGAGTGTTTTAAGAATCTTCTGGATGCATGCCCCATCACATGATTGACAGGCTAGTGTTGATCAGCTATTTCACTCAAGGTATGAAGCCTTGGGATAAAACTACACTAGATGGTGCTAGTAATGGTTCTCTGAAGAAGTACAAGACCGCAGATGAAGCATGGCAACTGATCAGCGATTTAGCTGAGTCCACCAGGAATCACAGGCACAGGAGCAGCCACTCAAAAGCTGTTGCAGAAATTTCTTCTAGCACTGAGACTTCTGCTCTTACACAGAGTATATGTGAAATGACCAACCTACTGAAGCAAATGCAGTTGAACCAACAACAACAAGCTCAGCCTTCTCCACCACAACAAAGCCAACAGTTAGTTCCCTAAAGAGTATGCGAAATATGTGCTGATTATAGTCATTATATGGATAAATGCCCGCAGCTCCAACAAGAAGACAACACTGTGGCAGCTACTCATAACTTCTATGACCGCCCGAATCAAGGATACAATCAACAAGGCGGCAATTACAATCAAGGTGGGAACTATAACCAAGGATGGCAAGACAACTCCAACCAAGGTTGGAGGAATAATTCCAACCATGGCTGGAGGGATAACTATAACAGAGGAGGCAGAGACAACAATGGAAATCAAAGATGGAATAACAACAACAGACAGCAAAATCAGAACCAACCTTACAGAGCTCCTCACCTAAGGCAATCACAAGGACCCCAGCACAACCAACAACAGGTCCCTCAGATCACTTATCCCACTTCCTCATCAAATGACGAGATGCTTCGTTCTCTTGCACAAGGACAACAAGACATGAAGACTACACTGAACTCTACTCTAAATGGTCTGAATGCCACTTTACAAGCTCTCGCCGTCCGGATAGATTCATTACCTACTTCTACTAGCTAACCTTTAAGCTCTAGTGGAATTCCTTCTCAACCCTTACCTAACCCCAAGGGTGGCATCAATGTCATCACTTTGAGGTCCGAAACCACACTGCAAGAGAGGAACCAAGAGGAACCAAGCCCACAGATACACGCCCCAGCTGAGGATGTGGTAGAAGTGGAAGATGCTGAAGAGGAAGAGGAAGAACAAGACGTGGTTGAAGAAGAGATAACTCAGCAAAGGAATGGACCTCTAAAGGATGTAGAAGCTGCAAGTGGTGCCATCCCTATTCCATTTCCACACTTTGCAAGGAAATCCAGAAAGCAGATGGAACTTGATCCCAGAATGGTAGAAATCTTCAAAAAGGTTGAGGTAACTATTCCCCCTTTTGATGTTATTCAGCAAGTACCTAAATATGCAAAATTTCTGAAAGATTTATGCATACACAAGGATAAAATTAATGAATTAGAAACTATTCCTTTAGGTAGTTCTATATCTGCTTTAATGGGAGGTATACCTGAAAAATGTAGTTATCCAGGTCCATGCATGGTTAACTGTACCATTGGAGGTGTAATATTTTCTGATTGCCTGTGTGACTTAGGAGTGTGTGTTAGTATAATGCCATTGTCTATATATGATACTTTAAGGCTCTCTCCCTTAAAAAGGTCGGCAGCTCATTTTGTGTTAGCAGATAAAAGCATTATTACAGTAGTTAGAATTGCTGAAGATGTATTAGTGAGCATTAAGGGGTTCACATTCTCATTGACTTCTATATCCTGGAAATGCCCCCTAATGACTCAGGAGGAGTGGAAGACCATCATCAATCCTGCTTGGAAGACTATTCCTGAAGACCTCGAAGTTCAAGCTGGATGCATTCTCAGGAACTTACTCCTTTGAGATAGATGGCAAAACAGTGAGTTTCAGTTTAAATGAAGCTATGAAGCACCCTCTGGAAGATCATTCTATCTTCTAGTGCGACATCATTGATGAAACTATATCTGAAGTTCACCAAGAAGAAGTATAAGGGAGGCACATGGAGCAAGGTCTAAGTGTGGGGACACCCTTTGAACACAATGAGGACACTTTGCCATTATCACTAGCCCTGGATAATCCAGAGCCTAGCTATGAGCAGAAATTGGAATTGAAGTCCCTTCCTCCACACCTTAAGTATGCTTACCTTAAGGATAATCAGAAGTTCCCAGTTATCATTGCAAGGGAACTCACTTCCCAACGGGAAGAGAAACTGCTCAGTGTGCTGAGAAAGCACAAGAAAGCAATTGGGTGGAGCTTGGCGGATATAGTAGGCATCAGCCCTCAAATTTGTGAGCACAGAATATATTTAGAAGAGGAATCAAATCTTGTCCGTCAACCCCAAAGAAGATTGAATCCCACCATCTTAGAAGTTGTCAAGAAAGAAGTGACCAGGCTACTTGAAGCAGATATCATTTACCCCATCTCAGACAGTAAATGGGTCAGTCCAGTACAAGTGGTGCCCAAGAAGTCTGGAGTCACAACAGTAAAGAATGAGCATGGAGAGCTCCTGACAACTAGAGTGCATAATTCATGGAGGGTTTGCATTGACTATAGGCGTCTCAACCAAGCTACTCGCAAGGATCATTACCCCTTGCCATTTATTGATCAGATGCTTGATCGCCTATCAGGTAAATCCCATTATTGTTTTTTAGATGGTTATACAGGTTACTTTCAAATTCATATAGCTCCTGAAGATCAGGAGAAGACTACTTTTACATGTCTCTTTGGAACGTATGCATATAAGAGAATGCCTTTTAGCTTATGTAATGCACCTGCTAGTTTCCAAAGATGCATGATGAGTATCTTCTTAGATCTTATTGTGAACTGTATGGAAGTATTTATGGATGATTTTAGCGTATATGGTGATTCATTTGACCTCTGCCTGGATAGTTTAGCTCGAGTATTAGACATGTGTGTTAGTTCAAACCTTGTATTGAATTTTGAAAAGTGTCATTTTATGGTAAAACAAGAGATTGTTCTAGGACATGTTGTCTCCAAAATTGGTATTTCTGTAGATCCAGCAAAGGTAGATGTCATTTCTAGTTTACCTTACCCCTCCTCCGTGAGGGAAGTCCGTTCGTTCCTAGGCCATGCAGGTTTTTACAGGAGATTCATTAAGGACTTCAGTAAGGTAGCATTACCTTTATCCAGACTGCTGCAGAAGGATATTGAGTTCGAGTTCAGTGAGGATTGCATGCAAGCGTTTGATAAGCTGAAGATCACCCTGACTCAAACTCCGATTGTGAGAGGACCAGATTAGAGCCAGCCATTTGAAATTATATGTGATGCCTCCAACCATGCAGTTGGAGCGGCGCTGGCTCAGCGCGAAGGTAAGGACCCTTTCGTAATTGCTTATGCGTCTAAGACCTTAGACGCTGCTCAGTCTAATTACACTACTACTGAAAAAGAGCTTCTTGCTATTGTTTTTGTTCTGGATAAATTCTAAGCCTATTTACTTGGTACTAAGGTGGTAGTGTACTCAGACCATGCAGCTCTAAAATATTTATTAGCTAAAAAAGAGTCCAAACCAAGGTTGATACGTTGGATACTGCTGCTGCAAGAATTTGATTTAGAAATTAAGGATAGGAGTGGTAATCAGAATTTAGTGACAGACTACTTGAGTCGCCTTGAGCACATTAATGATGACTCCACTCCTATAAATAATGCTTTTCCATTTGATAGCTTGCATGCAGTATCTGAAGTAGTTTCTTGGTATGCACCTGTAGCTAACTATCTAGTTAGACATACTTTCCCTCCCAATTTTACTAAACATCAAAGGGACAAACTGAAAAGCGAGTCTAAATATTATATATGGGATGACCCATACTTATGGATTTGTGGTGCTGACCGGGTAATTAGAAGGTATGTACCTCAAACAGAATTTCAGTCTATTTTAGAGGCCTGCCACTCTTCTGAGAGTGGAGGACATTTTGGCCTTCAAAGAACAGCTAGGAAAATTTTAGACTGTGGATTCTGGTGGCCTACTCTTTTTAAAGATGCTGCTAATTTTTGTAAATATTGTTCCCCAAGCCAAATGTTTGGTAATATGTCCAAGAGGGATGAAATGCCACAAAAGATTATGCTTTTTTGTGAAATTTTTTATGTTTGGGGCATAGACTTCATGGGTCCATTTCCAAACTCTAATGGTTACCTTTATATACTGTTAGCTGTAGATTATGTTTCTAAATGGGTGGAAGCAATTCCTAGCCGTACTGATGATGCTAACACTGTTGTTTCCTTTGTTAGAAACCATATTATTTGTCGCTTTGGATCACCACGAGCAGTCGTGAGTGATCAAGGCACTCACTTTTGTAACAGGAGACTAACAGGATTACTGAAGAAGCATGGGATAGTCCACAAAGTAGCAATAGCTTATTATCCCCAGACCAATGGGCAAGCAGAAGTGTCTAACAGAGAAATTAAACACATTATGGAGAAGATAGTAAAGCCTCATAGGAAGGACTGGAGTGCCAGGCTATAAGATGCACTCTGGACATATAGAATAGCGTACAAGACACTCATTGGGATGAGCCCCTTCCGCTTAGTGTAAAGAAAGGCTTGCCACCTTCCAGTAGAGGTGGAACACAAGGCTTTCTGGGATGTAAGGGAATGTAACATGAATTTTGAAGAAGCTGGTGCTGAAAGAAAGTTGCAACTAGCAGAATTAGAAAACCTTCGCCTAGAAGGATATGACAACTCCAGGCGATACAAAGAGAAGATGAAGGCTGTCCATGACAAGCACATAAAAAGGAGAGAATTCAAACCAGGGGAGTTGGTTCTTCTTTATAACTCCAGACTAAGGATTATGCCAGGTAAATTAAGATCAAGATGGGAAGGTCCCTATAGAGTAGAGAAGGTAGAGCCATACGGAGTTTTTAACCTGCATCATCCTTCTAGCTCCAAATTCATAAAGGTCAATGGACACCGCCTAAAGCTTTATCATGGAGAAAAGATGAAGGATCACAAAGAGCTAGAGGTTTTCCTCTTGGAAGACCCACCAACAGAAGCAGAATGAGTCTGAAGACCGTCCAACTTAAGGACGTAAAACCAAAGTGCTAGGTGGGAGACAACCCACCATGGTATGATCGTTCCGTTTCAGTCTTAGTTTTATTTTACTTTATTCTATTGTGTTTTTGTTAATGACTCTTCTTATAATCTCTGCATATAGCCTGCATTCGCATTTGCATTCCACATATAATTAAAAAAAAAGCACGCGACGCGCAAGCGTCGCTGACGAGTCCGCGTCATAGGTACTTTCGAAACAAGAAGAAAAGAAGCAGAGAGTTACGTGAGAGCGTGGCTGAAGGCTTGCCTTAGGCACAAAACACGCCCACGTGCACGCGTCCCTGATGCGTCCGCGTCAATTGCAAATTCAGCCTTCCACGCGTGCGCATCACCCACGCGCACGCGTGACCCTACAAACTCGACGTAAATAGGTGTATGGCAGAGAGTTATGATAGAGTGGGGTTGGAATGGTGCTGGAAGCACAAACCCCATCACGCATACGCGTCATTTTTCAAAATTAGGCCATTCACGAGAGCGCGTCACTCACGCGCACGCGTCACCCAAAATTTTGTCAATGTGCGTATAATACAGAGAGTTGTGCCTACACGAGGCTGCACTCGCGCCAAAAGCACAAATCAGGTCATGCGTGCGCGTCACCCACGCATACGCGTCACCTAAAATGATCACAAACCACGCGAACGCGTGCACCACGCGTCCGCGTCGCCTGCGCCGCACAGCTTATCCAGATCAGCGCCAGAAATCTTATCTTTTCTTCCCCAATCCTAATTTTTTCTCCCCCCTTCTTAGTTCTTTCTTCTTCCTTCTTCCCTCTTTATTCTTTCTCACTTTTTACTTTCTCCCTCCTTCTTTTTCACATCCATTATCAAGATTCTTTTCTTTCCTTCTTCTCTTTTTACTTTTCCATTATTATTTTTATTTATGTTTTCTTCTTTTTTCTTTTTTCTTTTTACCTTCATTATCTATGTTTCTTTTTTTTTCTTTTCCTTTTTATTCTTTTAATTATTGTTAGAAATTTAATTGGGTGATTGTTTTCTTCTATATTTTTCTTGTGAGTATATTAAGAAATTATTTGACAATTAATATTACTTCTTATGGGTTGCTTTCATGTTCAATTTAATACTTTCGATAACATATTTACCATGCATGCTATATGTTTGTGAAAAAGCCCGTATAGCATTGTGCATTAATTTTTTAAATTATTCTATTCTACTACTCTAATGCCTGTTTTTCACAAAACACATTTTCATTTATTATTGATTGAATTTAATTGTGAATACAAACAAATTGTTCGTTTAAACGACTTGATAATCAAATTGGGCATTTAATGCTTGATCTATGCTACTCATGCCTTTGCCTGCATGCTGATGAGCGGATATTTTATACGCTTTTTGGGGTTAATTTCATATAGTTTTGAGTATGTTTTAGTTAGTTTTTAGTCTATTTTTATTAGTTTTTAGGAAAAATTCACATTTCTGGACTTCACTATGAGTTGTGTGTTTTTTTGTAATTTCAGGTATTTTTCTGGCTGAAATTGAAGGAGCTGAGCAAAAATCTGATTCAGGCTGAAAAAGGACTGCTGATGCTGTTGGATTCTGACCTCCCTGCACTCAAAGTGGATTTTCTGGAGCTACAGAACTCGAAATGGCATGCTTCCAATTGCGTTGGAAAGTAGACATCCAGGGCTTTCCAGAAATATATAATAGTCCATACTTTGCACAAGAATAGACGACGTAAACTGGCGTTCAACGCCAGTCCTCTGCCCAATTCTGGCGTCCAGCGCCAGAACAGGATCAAAAACTGGAGTTGAACGCCCAAACTGGCACAAAAACTGGCGTTCAACTCCACAAATGGCCTCTGCACATGAATGGCTTAAGTCTCAGCCCCAGCACACACCAAGTGGGCCCCAACACACAGAAGTGGGCCCCAGAAGTGAATTTCTGCATCATCCATCATAGTTTATCCAATTTTTGTAAACCTAGGCTACTAGTTTAGTATTTAAACAACTTTTAGAGACTTATTTTGGATCTCATGACATTTCAGATCTAAACTTTGTATTCTCTGACGGCATGAGTCTCTAAACCTCATTGTTGGGGGTGAGGAGCTCTGCTGTGTCTCGATGAATTAATGCAAGTATTTCTGTTTTCCATTCAAATACGCTTGTTCCTATCTAAGATGTTCATTCGTGCTTAACTGTGATGGAGATGATGATCTGTGACATTCATCACCCTCCTCAAACCACGAACGTGTGCCTGACAACCACCTCCGTTCTATATCCGATTGAATGAGTATCTCTTAGATTCCTTAATCAGAATCTCCGTGGTATAAGCTAGAACTGATGGCGGCATTCATGAGAATCCGGAAAGTCTAAACCTTGTCTGTGGTATTCCGAGTAGGATTCAAGGATTGAATGACTGTGACGAGCTTCAAACTCCTGAAGGCTGGGCGTTAGTGACAGACGCAAAAGGATAGTAAATCCTATTCCAACCGGATCGAGAACCAACCGGTGATTAGCCGTGCTGTGACAGAGCGCGTGAGCATAGTTTTCACTGGAAGGATGGAAGGTAGCCATTGACAACGGTGATCCACCAACACACAGCTTGCCATAGGAGGACATGCGTGCGTGAACAAGAAGACAGAGGAAAGCAGAGATTCAGAAGGCAAAGCATCTCCAAAACTCCAACATATTCTCCATTACTGCATAACAAGTAACCTTTAATCCATGCTCTATTGTTTATTTGCAATTCAACTGATAAACATAATTGACTTCCTGACTAAGATTTACAAGATAACCATAGATTGCTTCAAACCAACAATCTCCGTGGGATTCGACCCTTACTCACGTAAGGTATTACTTGGACGACCCAGTGCACTTGCTGGTTAGTGGTACGCGTTGTGAAAAGTGTGATTCACAATTCGTGCACCAAGTTTTTGGCGCCGTTGCCGGGGATTGTTCGTGTTTGAACAACTGACGGATTATTTTGTTGCTTAGATTAGGAAAAATCTTTCTTTTTTGGTTTAGAGTCTTTTACTATTTATACCTTGTTAAAACACTTTAAATTTATAACTTAGTTAGTTAGAACGTGGTGTTTATGTTCATGGTAATTGGCTATCATATTTTTAAAAAAAAAAAAAAACCTTTTTCAAAAATAATTTTTCTATTAAATCCTGTGCCAAACTCTAAGTTTGGTGTTTTCAAAAATAATCTTTCTTAAAATTTTCGAAAATTTCCATAACTCATTTGGCTAGAGCGTTAATCTGTGTTCTTGGTAATTGGGTTAGAATCTTTTATATTCTTTTCAAAACCTTTTTCATAAATAATATTTTCTCTATTAAATTGTGTGCCAAACTTTAAGTTTGGTGTTTTCTTGTTGAATTCCCTTTGGTTTTCAAAAATTTTGGTGGTTTTCTAAAAATTTTAAGTTTGGTGTTCTTTCTTCATGTTCTTGTGTTCTTGTGAGTCTTCAAAGTGTTCTTGAGTTTTCCTTGTGTCTTGATCTTAAAATTTTTAAGTTTGGTGTTCCTTAGTGTTTTCCCTCCAAAATTTTCAAAAACAAGGAGCATTAGATCTAAAAATTTTAAATCTTGTACTATCTTATTATTTTTCTCTCTCCTCACTAAATTAAAAAATATCTTTCAAAATATCTCTTCTAACTTCCTAACTTCTTATCTTTTCAAAATTTGTTTCAACTAACTAACTAACTTTTTGTTTGTTTCTTAACTTTTTCAAAACTACCTAACTAACTCTCTCTCTCTCTAATTTTCGAAAATATCTCCCCTCTTTTTCAAAAATTTCTTTTTTATTAACTAATTAATTTTTATTTTTTTTTATATACGAAAAAAAAAATTTTATTTCAAAATTCAAATTCTTTTTAGTTATTTTATTTTATTTAAGTATTTACTTCTTATAAAATAAAATAAATAAAAAGATAAATCAGTCCAAGTTATATCCATATATCCATCATGGACATAAGTGGAGATGGACAGTCCAGGAGGACTTTGGGGTCATATTCTAACCCCTCTACTGCTTCATATGGGAGTAGCATATGCATACCCTCCATTGGAGTTAGTAGCTTTGAGTTGAATCCTCAGCTCATTATCATGGTGCAGCAAAGTTGCCAGTATTCCGGTCTTTCACAAGAAGAACCTACAGAGTTTCTGGCACAATTTTTACAAATTGCTGACACAGTACATGATAAGGAAATAGATCAGGATGTCTACAGACTATTACTGTTTCCATTTGCTGTAAAAGATCAAGCTAAGAGGTGGTTGAATAACCAACCTAAGGCCAGCATAAGGACATGGAAACAGCTGACAGAAAAATTCCTGAATCAATATTTCCCTCCAAAAAGGATGACACAGCTAAGGCTGGACATCCAAGGCTTTAAACAAGGAGATAATGAATCTCTTTATGATGCCTGGGAGAGATACAGAGAGATGCTACGAAAATGCCCCTCTGAGATGTTTTCAGAGTGGGTTCAGTTAGACATCTTCTACTATGGACTTGCAGAAGGAGCTCAGATGTCTCTAGATTACTCAGCTGGTGGATCTATCCACATGAGAAAGACAATTGAAGAGGCTCAAGAGCTCATTGATACAGTTGCCAGGAATCAGCATCTGTATCTAAGCAGCAACCCTTCCATGAATGAAGAGGTTAAAACAGTAACTGCTGAATTCAGTACTGTAAAACAAGCTGCTGAATTCAATCAGCAATTGGATTTTCTAACAAAGTAGCTAGCTGAATTCAAAGATAGGCTACAGGAGACAAGGATAGCTAATACACACATGGACGAACAGTTTAAGCAAACAAAGCAGCAGCTATCAAGGCAAATAGCAGAAGAATGCCAAGCAGTTCAATTAAGAAGTGGGAAAACATTAAATACCCCACCTCAAGACATCAAAAATTCAAGAAATGAGCGACCCACCAAAGATTCACCTGAGGACAGTAAGAGCCCAGGGAAAATTAATTCTTGCACTAAAACACCAGAAAATGGGTGGAAGGCTGGCGCTGAACGCCCAGACCATGCCCAAAACTGGCGTTCAGCGCCAGAAACAAGGCAGGATTGGCGTTCAACGCCAGAAATGGGCAAGAATCTGGCGTTGAACGCCCAAATGGTGCAGAATCCAGCGTTGAACGCCCAAAATGGGCACATTTCTGGCGTTCAGGCGCCAGGAACAGATAGTGAGTTGGCGTCTAACGTCACTCCAGCTTCTGACTCTGGTACTCAATTGCCAGTGAGGGATCAGACACACACAAGTGCTGATAACAACCCCTCTAAAAAGGCTTCTTTAACCACTAAGATTGAGGAATATAAAGCCAAGATACCTTATCCTCAAAAACTCCGGAAAGAGGAGCAGGATAAGCAATTTGCTCGCTTTGCAGATTATCTAAGGACTCTTGAAATAAAGATTCCATTTGCAGAGGCACTTGAGCAAATACCTTCTTATGCCAAGTTCATGAAAGAGATCTTGAGTCATAAAAAGGAGTGGAGAGAAACAGAAAGAGTTCTCCTCACTGAAGAATGCAGTGCAGTCATTCTGAAAAGCTTTCCTGAAAAGCTTAAAGACCCTGGGAGCTTTCTAATACCATGCATATTGGAAGGTGATTGCACCAAGACAGCTTTATGCGATCTTGGGGCAAGCATCAACCTAATACCTGCATCCACTATCAGGAAGCTTGGCTTAACTGAAGAAGTTAAACCAACCCGGATATGTCTCCAACTTGCTGATGGTTCCACTAAATACCCATCAGGCGTGATTGAGGACATGATTGTCAGAGTTGGGCCATTCGCCTTTCCCACTGACTTTGTTGTGCTGGAAATGGAGGAGCACAAGAGTACTACTCTCATTCTAGGAAGACCCTTCCTAGCAACTGGACGATCCCTCATTGACGTCCAACAGGGGGAAATAACCCTGAGAGTCAACGATGACGAGTTGAAGTTGAACGCTGTCAAAGCCATGCAGCATCCAGACACATCAACAGACTGCATGAAAGTTGACCTTATTGACTCTTTGGTAGAAGAGATCAACATGGCGGAGAGTCTCGAATCAGAGTTGGAAGACATCTTTAAAGATGTTCAGCCTGATTTGGAGGATTCAGGGGACATGAAAGAGCCTCTGAACTTTCTTCTGAAAGAGGAAAAACCTCCTAAACCAGAGCTCAAGCCACTGCCACCATCCTTGAAATATGCATTTCTAGGAGAAGGTGACACTTTTCCAGTGATCATAAGCTCTGCTTTAAATTCACAGGAAGAGGAAGCACTTATTCAAGTGCTAAGGACACACAAGACAGCTCTTGGGTGGTCCATAGGTGACCTTAAGGGCATAAGCCCAGCTAGATGCATGCACAAAATCCTATTGGAGGATAATGCCAAACCAGTGGTTCAACCACAGAGGCGGCTAAATCCAGCCATGAAGGAAGTGGTGCAGAAAGAGGTCACCAAATTACTGGAGGCTGGGATTATTTATCCTATTTCTGACAGCCCCTGGGTGAGCCCTGTTCAAGTCGTCCCAAAAAAGGGAGGCATGACAGTGATTCATAATGAAAAAAATGAACTGGTTCCTACAAGAACAGTTACAGGGTGGCGCATGTGTATTGACTACAGAAGGCTCAATACAGCCACCAGAAAGGATCATTTTCCTTTACCATTCATAGACCAGATGCTAGAGAGACTAGCAGGTCATGATTATTACTGCTTTTTGGATGGCTACTCAGGCTATAACCAGATTGCAGTAGATCCCCAGGATCAAGAGAAAACAACATTCACATGTCCATCTGGGGTGTTTGCTTATAGAAGGATGCCCTTTGGGCTATGCAATGCACCTGCAACCTTCCAGAGATGCATGCTCTCTATTTTCTCTGATATGGTGGAAAAATTTCTGGAAGTCTTCATGGATGACTTCTCAGAATATGGAGACTCATTCAGCTCCTGTCTTGATCACCTGAAACTTGTTCTGAAAAGATGCCAAGAAACCAACCTAGTTTTAAACTGGGAAAAGTGTCACTTCATGGTGACTGAAGGAATTGTTCTTGGGCATAAAATCTCAAACAAGGGAATAGAGGTGGATCAAGCAAAAATAGAGGTAATTGAAAAATTACCACCACCTGCCAATGTTAAGGCAATCAGAAGCTTTCTGGGGCATGCAGGATTCTATAGGAGGTTTATAAAGGATTTTTCAAAAATCGCAAAACCTCTAAGCAATCTGCTAGCTGCTGACACGCCATTTGTGTTTGACACAAAGTGCCTGCAGGCGTTTGAAACGCTGAAAGCTAAGCTGGTCACAGCACCAGTCATTTCTGCACCAGACTGGACATTACCATTTGAGCTAATGTGTGATGCCAGTGATCATACCATTGGTGCAGTATTGGGACAGAGGCATGACAGGCTTCTGCATGTCATTTATTATGCTAGTCGCGTTTTAAATGATGCCCAGAAAAATTACACAACCACAGAAAAAGAATTACTTGCAGTGGTTTACGCCATTGACAAGTTCAGATCATACTTAGTAGGATCAAAAGTGATTGTGTACACTGACCATGCTGCTCTTAAATATCTACTCACAAAGCAGGATTCAAAACCTAGGCTCATCAGATGGGTATTGCTTCTGCAAGAGTTTGATATAGAAATAAGAGACAGAAAAGGGACAGAGAACCAAGTGGCTGATCATCTGTCCCGGATAGAGCCAGTGGAAGGGACGTCCCTCCCCTTTCTTGAGATCTCTGAGACGTTCCCTGATGAGCATCTATTTGCCATTCAGGAAGCACCATGGTTTGCCGATATTGCAAACTATAAAGCTGCAAGGTTCATACCCAAGGAGTACAATAGAATACAAAAAAAGAAACTAATTACTGATGCAAAGTACTACTTGTGGGATGAGCCCTATCTCTTTAAGAGATGTGCAGACGGAATTATCCGTAGGTGTGTCCCCAGAGAGGAAGCACAGAGAATCCTATGGCATTGCCACGGATCTCAATATGGAGGCCATTTCGGAGGTGAGCGAACAGCCACCAAGGTCCTCCAATGTGGCTTCTATTGGCCCACACTCTATAAAGATTCCCGAGAATTTGTACGTAACTGTGACAGTTGCCAAAGAGCTGGCAATCTGCCTCATGGTTACGCCATGCCTCAATAAGGAATCTTGGAGATTGAGTTGTTTGATGTATGGGGAATTGACTTCATGGGACCTTTCCCACCATCATACTCAAACACTTATATTCTGGTGGCAGTTGACTATGTATCAAAATGGGTTGAGGCTATTGCCACACCCACCAATGATACTAAAACAGTACTGAAGTTCCTCCAGAAACATATCTTTAGCAGGTTTGGTGTCCCTAGAGTACTAATCAGTGATGGGGGCACTCACTTCTGCAATAAACAGCTTGACTCTGCCATGGTTCGGTATGGAATTCGCCACAAGGTGGCCACTCCATATCATCCACAAACCAATGGGCAAGCTGAAGTCTCTAATAGAGAATTAAAGAGAATCCTGGAACGGACAGTAAATACCCGTAGAAAGGATTCGGCACGGAGCTTGGATGATGCTCTGTGGGCTTACAGAACAGCATTCAAGACCCCTATAGGGACCTCTCCATACCAACTGGTATATGGTAAGGCATGTCACCTGCCCGTGGAACTGGAACATAAGGCCTACTGGGCAACCAGATTCCTAAACTTTGATGCCAAATTAGCAGGAGAAAAAAGATTGCTCCAGCTAAATGAGCTAGAGGAGTTCAGATTCACAGCTTTCGAAAATGCCAAGCTATATAAGGAAAAATAAAAAAAGTGGCATGACAGAAAGCTGTCATCTAGAATCTTTGAACCAGGACAGAAGGTTTTGTTGTTTAACTCTAGACTCAGGCTATTCCCCGGGAAACTGAAATCCCGGTGGAGGGGACCATACGTGATTACAAGTGTATCACCATGTGGTTACGTGGAGCTTCAAGATATTGATTCTGATAAGAAGTTCATTGTCAATGGACAGAGAATCAAGCATTATCTTGAAGGCAACATTGAGCAAGAATGCTCAAGGCTGAAGCTAGATTAAAAGCTCAGCAAGGTCCAGCTAAGGACATTAAAGAAGCGCTTGTTGGGAGGCAACCCAATTTTTATTTATTTTCATGGTTTTTCATGTTTTATTAGGTTCATGATCAAGTGGAGTCACAAAATAAATATCAAAAATTGAAAATAGAATCAAAAACAGCAGAAGAAAAATCACACCCTGGAGGAAGCAGTTGTCTGGCGTTCAACGCCAGAACAGAGCATGGTTCTGGCGCTGAACGCCCAAAATGGGCAACATCCTGGCGCTGAACGCCCAGAACAATCATGGTTCTGGCGTTCAACGCCAGAAATGGCTAGTAAATGGGCGTTGAACGCCCAAAATGGGCACCAACCTGGCGCTGAACGCCCAGAGTTGTGTGCAAGGGCATTTTGCATGCCTAAATTGGTGCAGGGATGTAAATGCCTTGACACCTCAAGATCTGTGGACCTCACAGGATCATTTCAAGATCTGTGGACCCCACAGGATCCCCACCTTCCCTCCTCATAATCCTAGTTTTTTTCTTTCCACATCTTCTTCTTCATCTATTCCCTCTTCTTTTGCTCGAGGGCGAGCAACATTCTAAGTTTGGTGTGGTAAAACAATTATGTGAAGGATCTATAGCTCAGTGGTAGAACATGTGGCTGCAAATCAAGAGATACCTCAGGGGATGCACTTCCCTCCACATAATTATTGGAAGCAACTGAGGATAGAAATACCAAAAATCACTAGGAATCAAGCCACAAGGGCAAGGAAGAGACATAAAAGAGCTCAAGAACATCATTGGTGCCTCAAGAAGGAAATGCCATAATCACTAAGGTGGACTCGTTCCTTGTTCTTACTTTCTCTGTTTTTCGTTTTCTCTATGTTAAGTGCTTATCTATGTTTGTGTCTTCATTACATGATCATATAGTAGTAATTAGTATCTATTTTGATTTTATCTCCAATTAAGCTATAGTTTATTTTTCTCATCATCAGCAAACATGAATAAAGTAGTAGATCTTTTGAATAAGAGGCAATAAAATTTTGAGTTTAATAAAAGAAATTCTAATTAGTTAAATGTGGTGGCAATGCTTTCTGTCTTCTGAATGAATGCTTGAACAGTGCATATGTCTTTTGAATTTGTTGTTTAAGACTGTTAAATATGTTGGCTCTTGAAAGAATGATGAACATGAGACATGTTATTGATAATCTGAAAAATCATAAAAATGATTCTTGAAGCAAGAAAAAGCAGCAAAGAACAAAGCTTGCAGAAAAAAAAAAAAGAGAAAAAAAAAGAGAAAAAGAAAAAGCAAGCAGAAAAAGCCAATAACCCTTAAAACCAAAAGGCAAGGGCAAATAAAAGGGATCCCAAGGCTTTGAGCATCAGTGGATAGGAGGGCCTAAAGGAATAAAATCCTGGTCTAAGCGGCTAAACCAAGCTGTCCCTAACCATGTGCTTGTGGCGTGAAGGTGTCAAGTGAAAACTTGAGACTGAGCGGTTAAAGTCAAGGTCCAAGCGAAAAGAAGAGTGTGCTTAAGAACTCTGGACACCTCTAATTGGGGACTTTAGCAAAGCTGAGTCACAATGTGAAAAGGTTCACCCAGTTATGTGTCTGTGGCATTTATGTATCCGGTGGTAATACTGGAAAACAAAGTGCTTAGGGCCACGGCCAAGACTCATAAAGAAGTTGTGTTCAAGAATCATCACACTGAACTAAGAGAATCAATAACACTATCTGAATTCTGAGTTCCTATAGATGCCAATCACTCTGAGCTTCAATGGATAAAGTGAAATGCCAAAACTGTTCAGAAGCAAAAAGCTACTAGCCCCGCTCATCTAATTAGAATCTGAGCTTCATTCAAAAACTCTGAGATATTATTGCTTCTCAACCTATTAGTCTTCTATTTTATTTGTCTAGTTGCTTGAGGACAAGCAACAGTTTAAGTTTGGTGCTGTGATGAGCGGATATTTTATACGCTTTTTGGGGTTAATTTCATATAGTTTTGAGTATGTTTTAGTTAGTTTTTAGTCTATTTTTATTAGTTTTTAGGAAAAATTCACATTTCTGGACTTCACTATGAGTTGTGTGTTTTTCTGTAATTTCAGGTATTTTTCTGGCTGAAATTGAAGGAGCTGAGCAAAAATCTGATTTAGGCTGAAAAAGGACTGCTGATGCTGTTGGATTCTGACCTCCCTGCACTCAAAGTGGATTTTCTGGAGCTACAGAACTCGAAATGGCATGATTTCAATTGCGTTGGAAAGTAGATATCCAGGGCTTTCCAGCAATATATAATAGTCCATACTTTGCACAAGAATAGATGACGTAAACTGGCGTTCAACGCCAGTCCTCTGCCCAATTCTGGCGTCCAGCGCCAGAACAGGATCAAAAACTGGAGTTGAACGCCCAAACTGGCACAAAAACTGGCGTTCAACTCCACAAATAGCCTCTGCACGTGAATGGCTTAAGTCTCAGCCCCAGCACACACCAAGTGGGCCCCAACACACAGAAGTGGGCCCCAGAAGTGAATTTCTGCATCATCCATCATAGTTTATCCAATTTTTGTAAACCTAGGCTACTAGTTTAGTATTTAAACAACTTTTAGAGACTTATTTTGGATCTCATGACATTTCAGATCTAAACTTTGTATTCTCTGACGGCATGAGTCTCTAAACCTCATTGTTGGGGGTGAGGAGCTCTGCTGTGTCTCGATGAATTAATGCAAGTATTTCTGTTTTCCATTCAAATACGCTTGTTCCTATCTAAGATGTTCATTCGCGCTTAACTGTGATGGAGATGATGATCTGTGACATTCATCACCCTCCTCAAACCACGAACGTGTGCCTGACAACCACCTCCGTTCTATATCCGATTGAATGAGTATCTCTTAGATTCCTTAATCAGAATCTCCGTGGTATAAGCTAGAACTGATGGCGGCATTCATGAGAATCCGGAAAGTCTAAACCTTGTCTGTGGTATTCCGAGTAGGATTCAAGGATTGAATGACTGTGACGAGCTTCAAACTCCTGAAGGCTGGGCGTTAGTGACAGACGCAAAAGGATAGTAAATCCTATTCCAACCGGATTGAGAACCAACCGGTGATTAGCCGTGCTGTGACAGAGCGCGTGAGCATAGTTTTCACTGGAAGGATGGAAGGTAGCCATTGACAACGGTGATCCACCAACACACAGCTTGCCATAGGAGGACATGCGTGCGTGAACAAGAAGACAGAGGAAAGCAGAGATTCAGAAGGCAAAGCATCTCCAAAACTCCAACATATTCTCCATTACTGCATAACAAGTAACCTTTAATCCATGCTCTATTGTTTATTTGCAATTCAACTGATAAACATAATTGACTTCCTGACTAAGATTTACAAGATAACCATAGATTGCTTCAAACCAACAATCTCCGTGGGATTCGACCCTTACTCACGTAAGGTATTACTTGGACGACCCAGTGCACTTGCTGGTTAGTGGTACGCGTTGTGAAAAGTGTGATTCACAATTCGTGCACCACATGCCAATAAACATCTTGCATCTACTTGCCAAAACATGCACTTGCTATATTTCCAGTGGTGAACTGATCACATGTAGTCATGACCATGTGATACAAGTCATCGTTCCTTACCTTGACATTGATTATCACTTGCCCCATTCTCTTCCTTGCTCTAACCTTTAGCTTTACATGTACTTACCTTTTCCCTTTTTAGGATGGCCACCAAAAAGGGTAAAGAGAAAGCTACTCCCAAACAACCGGCAAGGAAAGGAACAAAAAGAGCACTAGTGGCAGAGCCATCTTCAACAGCAGTAAAGCCCTCAACAAAGCGAATCAAGAGGATCATCAAGGTCGATGAAAAAGAGAAAGCCTTTCCAGTAAAGGACACTGCGTGGTTCACTAACCGCTACTGTGAGCAGATGTTCCCCATTCTGGCTGAAAGGAACTATAACAATGAGTACCTTCTCATCCTCCCAACTCACATTATTGAATTTGTTGAGCCCCGCATTGAGCGAAGACAATGAGGATTCCTACGGAGACAGCCACGGCAGGTTAACCTTTCATGGGTAGTTGAATTCTACTCCAATTTTCACATGCCAACCATGCAGTCTATCTATGTCCGTCAGAAGCAAGTTCCCATAACTGAAGAGACCATTCAATGAGCTATAGATCTTCCCCCTGCTCCAGAAGGATTGGACGCATTCCAAAAAGCCTCATTCAAGCACCAGATATACCAATTTGACTAGAACACCGTTCTCAGAGTTATAGCACAACCTGGCAGCAGATGGATCTATGGATACCATCGATCCCGACCTAAGGGCATATTGGCTTCAGCACTCACCTTAGAGGCTCGAGTATGGGCACAGATTATGTCCCATTACGTCTTTCCGAGCACTCACGAGTCCTCCTTCACTACAGACATGGCTGTTCTACTCTGGTGTATCCTTACAGACCAACACCTCAATTTACCAAGACACATTCGGGATGCTATGGAACACGTACAGATCGCGGGCAACCTACCTTTTCCCGCCTTGGTTTCAGATCTAGTCTCAGTAGCCGGAGTCTCCTACAGAGCTGGGGACACTGATAAACCACTATTTTATGGTTTATCTTGTACTCAATTGAGTGGTTTTTATCAAATCTTTACCCACTTATTCATACTATTTGCATGTTTTACATTTTCCTTCCTGGTTTTGTGCTATGATTGAAAACATGCTTCTTTGATCTTATATTTGCTTATTATTAATCCTCTCTTATTACCATTAGATGCCTTGATATATATGTTAAGTGTTTTCAGAGATTACAGGGCAGGAATGGCTCAGAGGATGGAAAGGAAGCATGCAAAAGTGGAATGAATACAAGAAGTTGGAGAAACTGCTAAGCTGTCCAGCCTGACCTCTTCGCACTCAAATAGCTATAACTTTAGCTACAGAGGTCCAAATGACGCGGTTCCAGTTGTGCTGGAAAGCTAACGTCTGGGGCTTCGATTTGATATATAATTTGCCATAGCTGCCTCGAAGTTAGGTGGCGCGAACGCGTGAATGACGCATCCGCGTCGCATCTGCAACCTCAACCCGCGCGGCCGCATGGACGACGCCTCCGCGTCACGTGCCCGCGACCTGGACGTAACAGAAATTGCAGGGGGCAATTTCTGGGCTGCTTTTGACCCAGTTTTTAGCCCAGAACACACAGATTAGAGGCTATAAAGTGGGGGGAATGCATCCATTTATAAGGGAGCTCGCCAATTTAGTTACTTCTCATGATTTAGATTAGTTTTGAGAGAGGTTCTCTCCTCTCTCTCTTAGGATTTAGGATTTCTTCTAGTTTTAGGAGTGATTCTCAATCCCATGTTTAATATTCCTTTTATATTTTTATTCTACTGCTTTTATTCGTATCTATACTTTATGTTGCCAAATTGGCTTATGAACTCTTCATGTTAGATTATAATTTCTCTTATTAATGTTATTTGAGGTATTTCAGTTTATGATTGCTTTCTTTAATTTATGTTATTGTTGCTTTATATCTGAAGGTATTTTTATTCCAGAAAATTTATTTTTTCCCCTTTTGGTCTTAGTTAAGAAATCAGTAACTCAGGAGTTATCTTATCTCAACATAATTGATAACTGTTATCTTTGCTAATTGAACTGAACTTCAATAATCCCAACCTTTTCTTAGGAAATAAATATGATTCGAAGATCAAACTAATTAGTCCCTTGACTTTCCCTTGCTTTAGTAAAGGTTAACTGAGTGGAATTAAGATTCAACTTTCATTGTTATTGATAAGGATAATGATGAGCGGATAATTTATACGCTTTTTGACATTGTTTTTAGTATATTTTTAGTAGGATCTAGTTACTTTTAGGGATGTTTTTAATAGATTTTGTGTTAAATTCACATTTCTGGACTTTACTATGAGTTTTTGTGTTTTTCTGTGATTTCAGGTATTTTCTGGCTGAAATTGAGGGACTTGAGCAGAAATCAGATTCAGAGGTTGAAGAAGGACTGCTGATGCTGTTGGATTCTGACCTCCCTGCACTCAAAGTGGATTTTCTGGAGTTACAGAACTCGAAATGGCGCGCTTCCAATTGCGTTGGAAAGTATACATCCAGGGCTTTCCAGAAATATATAATAGTCCATACTTTGGCCAAGAATTGACGACGTAAACTGGTGTTCAACGCCAGCTTTCTACCCAAATCTGGCGTCCAGCGCCAGAAAAGGATCCAAAACCAGAGTTGAACGCCCAAACTGGCACAAAAACTGGCGTTCAACTCCACAAATGGCCTCTGCACGTGCAACACTTAAGCTCAGCCCAAACACACACCAAGTGGGCCCCGGAAGTGGATTTATACATCAAATACTTACTCATGTAAACCCTAGTAGCTAGTTTATTATAAATAGGACCTCTTACTATTGTATTAGGCATCTTTGGATTACCTTATGATCCTTTGATCACGTTTTGGGGGCTGGCCATCTCGACCATGTCTGGACCTTCACTTATGTATTTTCATACGGTAGAGTTTCTACACTCCATAGATTAAGGTGTGGAGCTCTGCTGTTCCTCAAAGATTAATGCAAAGTACTACTGTTTTCTATTCAATTCTTCTTATTTCTCTTCTAAGATATCCATTCGCACCCAAGAACGTGATGAAGGTGATGATTATGTGTGACGCTCATCACCATTCTCCCCTATGAACACGTGCCTGACAAACACTCTCGTTCTACATGAAATAAGCTAGAATGAATATCTCTTAGATCTCCTAACCGGAATCTTCGTGGCGTAAGCTAGAATGATGGCGGCATTCAAGAGAATCCAGAAGGTCTAAACCTTGTCTGTGGTATTCCGAGTAGGATTCAACGATTGGATGACTGTGACGAGCTCCTAACTCGCGATTGCAGGGCGTTAGTGACAGACGCAAAAGGATAGTAAATCCTATTCCAGCATGATCGAGAACCGACAGATGAATAGCCGTGCCGTGACAGGGTGCGTGAGCATATTATTCACTGAGAGGATAAGATGAAGCCATTGACAAGGGTGATGCCTCCAGACGATTAGCCGTGCCGTGACAGGGCATTGGATCATTTTCCCGTGAGATGACCGAAAGTAGCCATTGACAGTGGTGATGTATCACATAAAGCAAGCCATGGAAAGGAGTAAGACTGATTGGATGAAGACAGCAGGAAAGCAGAGGTTCAGAGGAACGAAAAGCATCTCCATTCGCTTATCTGAAATTCCTACCAATGAATTACATAAGTATCTCTATCCCTATTCTATTAATTATTATTCGAAAACACCATTATCAATTTATATCTGCCTAACTGGGATTTGCAAGGTGACCATAGCTTGCTTCATACCAACAATCTCCATGGGATTCGACCCTTACTCACGTAAGGTATTACTTGGACGACCCAGTGCACTTGCTGGTTAGTTGTATCGAAGTTGTGACAGACTGTAAAACTAGATCAGAGTATCTGGCCTAAGAAGCCATTACCAAAGATCACAATTTCGTGCACCAAGTTTTTGGCGCCGTTGCCGGGGATTGTTCGAGTTTGGACAACTGACGGTTCATCTTGTTGCTCAGATTAGGTAATTTTCTTTTTGTTTTGTTTTCAAAAATTTTTCAAAAATCTTTCAAAAATTCTTCTTTGTTTTCGAAAAAAAAAAGTTTTCAAAAAAAAGAGGAAAAAAAAATGTTTTCAAAAATAAATTATTCTATGGCTTCAAAATTTTTAAGAATGAATTCTAGTGTTTCATGAAATATGTTGAATCATATCTGGCTGTAAAGCCATACCCAAACTACTTTGGGATTGGTATTCAACTAATCACTCCAGCCCATGTAATTATATGTTAAAGCTTGGCTGGCTGTTAAGCCATGCCAGACCCTTTGATTGGAGCTTTAAGACTAACATGGCAAGATTCCTGGAATTCATATTAAAAATTTTGGAATCCTTATTTTTCCTTTTTCTAAATAATTTTTCGAAAAATATAAAATAAAAATCCAAAAAAATTAGAAAATCATAAAAATAAAAAAATATTTCATGTTTCTTGTTTGAGTCTTGAGTCATATCATAAGTTTGGTGTCAATTGCATGTGCATCTTGCATTTTTCGAAAATTTCATGCATTCATGGTGTTCTTCATGATCTTCAAGTTGTTCTTGGTAAGTCTTCTTGTTTGATCTTGATGATTTTTTGTTTTGTGTCTTTTCATGTTTATCATATGCATTCTTGAATTCTTAGTGCGTAAGCATTAAAGAATTCTAAGTTTGGTGTCTTGCATGTTTTCTTTGCATTAAAAATTTTTCAAAATTATGTTCTTGATGTTCATCTTGACATTCAAAGTGTTCTTGGTGTTCATCTTGACACTCATATCATTCATGCATGCATTCATTGTTTTGATCTAAAAATTTCATGCATTGCATCATTTTTAGTGTTTTTCTCTCTCATCATAAAAATTCAAAAATCAAAAAAATATCTTTCCATTTTTTTCTCTCATCAAATTCGAAAATTTGAGTTGACTTTTTCAAAAAAAATTTAAAATCAAGTTGTTTCTTATGAGTCAAATCAAATTTTCAATTTGAAAATCTTATCTTTTTCAAAATCTTTTTCAAAAATCAAATCTTTTTCAAAATTCTTAATTATTTTCGAAAATTCCAAAAATATTTTTCAAAAATATTTTTCTTATTTTTATACCAAATTTTCGAAAATAACATAATCAATTAAAGTTTTGATTCAAAAATTTGAAGTTTGTTACTTGCTTGTTAAGAAAGATTCAAACTTTAAGTTCTAGAATCATATCTTGTGAATTCTTATGAATCAAGTCATTAATTGTGATTTTAAAAATCAAATCTTTTTCAAAAACTAATTTCTATCATATCTTTTCAAAAAAATATCTTCTTATCTTATCTTTTTCAAAATTTGATTTCAAAATATCTTCTCTAACTTCCCAACTTCTTATCTTTTCAAATTTGTTTCAACTAACTAACTAACTTTTTGTTTGTTTCTTAACTTTTTCAAAACTACCTAACTAACTCTCTCTCTCTAATTTTCGAAAATATCTTCCCTTTTTTTCAAAAATTTCTTTTTTATTAACTAATTATTTTTATTTTTTATATAAAAAAAATTTAAAAAAAAAAATATACTAACCTTTTTCAAAAACTATTTTCAAAAATCACTAACTCTTTTTCAAAAATTGTTTTCGAAAATTCACTTCCCCCTCTCATCTTCTTCTATTTGTTTATTGATATACTAACATCTTTCCTTCAACTCTCCAAAAATCCGAGTTCAGATTTTCTTCCCTTCTTTTCTTCTACTAACACAAGGATCCCTATACTGTGGTATAAAGGATCCATATTATTATTACTATTTTTTCTGTGCCATCTTCTTTGTCATATGAGCAGGAGCAAGGACAAGAACATTCTTGTTAAAGCAGATCCAGAACCTGAAAGGACTCTGAAGAAAAAATTAAGAGAAGCTAAAATACAACAATCCAGAGATAACCTTTCAGAAATTTTCGAACAGGAAAAGGAGATGGCAGCCGAAAATAATAATAATATAAGGAAGATGCTTGGTGACTTCACTGCACCTAATTCCAATTTACATGGAAGAAGCATCTCCATTCCTGCCATTGGAGCAAACAACTTTGAGCTGAAACCTCAATTAGTTTCTCTGATGCAGCAGAACTGCAAGTTTCATGGACTTCCATCTGAAGATCCTTTTCAGTTCTTAACTGAATTCTTGCAGATATGTGATACTGTTAAGACTAATGGAGTAGATCCTGAAGTCTACAGGCTCATGCTTTTCCCTTTTGCTGTAAGAGACAGAGCTAGATTATGGTTGGATTCTCAACCCAAAGACAGCCTGAACTCTTGGGATAAGCTGGTCACGGCTTTCTTAGCCAAGTACTTTCCTCCTCAAAAGCTGAGCAAGCTTAGAGCTGATGTTCAAACCTTCAGATAGAAAGAAGGTGAATCCCTCTATGAAGCTTGGGAAAGATACAAACAGTTGACCAAAAAGTGTCCTTCTGACATGCTTTTAGAATGGACCATCCTGGATATATTCTATGATGGTTTATCTGAGTTATCAAAGATGTCATTGGATACTTCTGCAGGTGGATCCATTCACCTAAAGAAAACGCCTGCAGAAGCTCAAGAACTCATTGACATGGTTGCTAATAACCAATTCATGTACACTTCTGAAAGGAATCCTGTGAGTAATGGGACGCCTATGAAGAAGGGAGTTCTTGAGGTTGATACTCTGAATGCCATATTGGCTCAGAATAAAATATTGACTCAGCAAGTCAATATGATCTCTCAGAGTCTACATGGAATGCAAGCTGCATCCAACAGTACTCAAGAGGCATCTTTTGAAGAAGACGCCTATGATCCTGAGAACCCTGCAATAGCAGAGGTAAATTACTTAGGTGAACCTTATGGAAACACCTATAACTCAACATGGAGAAATCATCCAAATTTCTCATGGAAGGATCAAAAGCCCCAACAAGGCTTTAATAATGGTGGAAGAAACAGGTTTAGCAATAGCAAGCCTTTTCCATCAACCACTCAGCAACAGACAGAGAACTCTGAACAAAATGCTTCTAATTTAGCAAATCTAGTCTCTGATCTATCTAAGGCCACTGTAAGTTTCATGAATGAAACAAGGTCTTCCATTAGAAATTTGGAAGCACAAGTGGGCCAGCTGAGTAAAAGGATCACTGAAATCCCTCCTAGTACTCTCCCAAGCAATACAGAAGAGAACCCAAAAGGAGAGTGCAAGGCCATTGACATAAGCGCCATGGCCGAACCTGTGAGGAGAGGAGAGGACATGAATCCCAAGGAGGAAGACCTCCTGGGACGTCCAGTGACCAATAAGGAGCTTCCCTCTGAGGAACCAAAGGACTCTGAGGCTCATCTAGAGACCATAGAGATTCCATTGAACCTCCTTATGCCCTTCATGAGCTCTGATGAGTATTCCTCTTCTGAAGAGAATGAGGATGTCACTGAAGAGCAAACTGCCAAGTTTCTTGGTGCAATCATGAAGCTGAATGCCAAATTGTTTGGCATTGATGCTTGGGAAGTTGAACCTCCCTTGTTCATCAATGAACTAAGTGATCTGAATCAACTGACATTGCCTCAGAAGAGACAGGATCCTGGAAAGTTCATAATACCCTGTACCATAGGCACCATGATCTTTAAGGCTCTATGTGACCTTGGTTCAGGAATAAACCTCATGCCCCTCTCTGTAATAGAGAAACTGGGAATCTATGGGGTGCAAGCTGCTAAAATCTCACTAGAGATGGCAGACAGCTCAAGAAAACAGGCTTATGGACAAGTAGAAGATGTATTAGTAAAGGTTGAGGGCCTTTACATCCCTGCTGATTTCATAGTCCTGGATACTGGAAAGGAAGAGGATAAATCCATCATCCTAGGAAGACCTTTCCTGGCCACAGCAAGAGCTGTGATTGATGTTGACAGAGGTGAAATATTCCTTCAATGGAATGAGGACTCCCTTGTGTTTAAAACTCAAGGATCTCCCTCTGCAACCATGGGGAGGAAGCAGAAAAAGCTTCTCTCCAAGCAGAGTCAACCAGAGCCCCCACAGTCAAACTCTAAGTTTGGTGTTGGGAGGCCACAACCAAACTCTAAGTTTGGTGTTGAACTCCCATATCCAAACTTTAAGTTTGGTGTTGGAGAGTCTCAACAAAGCTCTGCACATCTGTGAGGCTCCATGAGAGCCCACTGTCAAGCTATTGACATTAAAGAAGCGCTTGTTGGGAGGCAACCCAATGTTTATCTAATTCTTATTTTTATTGTTTTTCATGTTTTCTTAGGTTCATGATCATGTGGAGTCACAAAATAAACAAAAAAATTTTAAAAACGGAATCAAAAATAGCAGAAGAAAAATCACACCCTGGAGGAGCATCTGTCTGGCGTTCAAACGCCAGAACAGAGCATAGTTCTGGCGCTGAACGCCCAGAATGGGAGCATCCTGGCGCTGAACGCCCAGAACAAGCATGGTTCTGGCGTTCAACGCCAGAAATGGCAGCAAATGGGCGTTGAACGCCCAAAATGGGCACCAACCTGGCGCTGAACGCCCAGAGTTGTGTGCAAGGGCATTTTGCATGCCTAAATTGGTGCAGGGATGTAAATGCCTTGACACCTCAAGATCTGTGGACCTCACAGGATCACCTCAGGATCTGTGGACCCCACAGGATCCCCACCTACCTCCACTCACTCTCTTCTCTCTTCTCAATCATCATCTATTCCCAATAAACACTCTTCCCTATTAACCCTTTACCACTCACATCCAAACATCCACTTTCCTTCAAAATTCAACATCTCTTTCCCAGCCAATCCCACCCATATGGCCGAATACACACTCCCATCCATCTCCTCCATATCTTCTTCTTATTCTTCTATTCTTTCTTCTTTTGCTCGAGGGCGAGCAACATTCTAAGTTTGGTGTGGTAAAAGCATAGCTTTTTTGTTTTTTCCATAACCATTGATGGCACCTAAGGCCAGAGAAACCTCTAGAAAGAGGAAAGGGAAGACAAAAGCTTCCATCAAGGGTCTATAGCTCAGTGGTAGAACATTTGACTGCAAATCAAGAGATCCCTGAGATACCTCAGGGGATACATTTTCTTCCACACAATTATTGGAAGCAACTAAGGGTGAAACATCAAGAGCACTCCATTATCCTTCATGAAATCAGAGAAGATCTAAAAGCAATGAAGGAGGAGCAACAAAGACAAGGAAGAGACATAGAAGAGCTCAAGGACATCATTGGTTCCTCAAGAAGGAAACGCCACCATTACTAAGAAAGAGGAAAGGGAAGACAAAAGCTTCCATCAAGGGTCTATAGCTCAGTGGTAGAACATTTGACTGCAAATCAAGAGATCCCTGAGATACCTCAGGGGATACATTTTCTTCCACACAATTATTGGAAGCAACTAAGGGTGAAACATCAAGAGCACTCCATCATCCTTCATGAAATCAGAGAAGATCTAAAAGCAATGAAGGAGGAGCAACAAAGACAAGGAAGAGACATAGAAGAGCTCAAGGACATCATTGGTTCCTCAAGAAGGAAACGCCACCATTACTAAGGTGGATTCATTCCTTGTTCTTATTTCTTCTGTTTTTCGTGTTATGTGCTTATCTGTGTTTGTGTCTTCATTACATGATCATTAGTAGTTAGTAACTATGTCTTAAAGTTATAAATGTCCTATGAATCCATCACCTCTCTTAAATGAAAAATGTTTTAATTCAAAAGAACAAGAAGTACATGAGTTTCGAATTTATCCTTGAACTTAGTTTAATTATATTGATGTGGTGACAATGCTTCTTGTTTTCTGAATGAATGCTTGAACAGTGCATATGTCTTTTGAAGTTGTTGTTTAAGAATGTTAAATATGTTGGCTCTTGAAAGAATGATGACTAGGAGACATGTTATTTGATAATCTGAAAAATTATAAAAATGATTCTTGAAGCAAAAAAAAGCAGCAAAGAACAAAGCTTGCAGAAAAAAAAATAGGCGAAAAAAAAAATTAGAAAGAAAAAGAAAAAGCAAGCAGAAAAAGCCAAAAGCTCTTAAAACCAAGAGGCAAGAGCAAAAAGCCAATAACCCTTAAAACCAAAAGGCAAGGGCAATTAAAAAGGATCCCAAGGCTTTGAGCATCAGTGGATAGGAGGGCCTAAAGGAATAAAATCCTGGTGTAAGCGGCTAAACCAAGCTGTCCCTAACCATGTGCTTGTGGCGTGAAGGTGTCAAGGGAAAACTTGAGACTGAGCGGTTAAAGTCAAGGTCCAAAGCAAAAAAAAAAGAGTGTGCTTAAGAACCCTGGACACCTCTAATTGGGGACTTTAGCAAAGCTGAGTCACAATCTGAAAAGGTTCACCCAATTATGTGTCTGTGGCATTTATGTATCCGGTGGTAATACTGGAAAACAAAGTGCTTAGGGCCACGGCCAAGACTCATAAAGAAGCTGTGTTCAAGAATCATCATACTGAACTAGGAGAATCAATGACACTATCTGAACTCTGAGTTCCTATAGATGCCAATCATTCTGAACCTCAATGGATAAAGTGAGATGCCAAAACTATTCAAGAGGCAAAAAGCTATAAGTCCCGCTCATATGATTGAAGCTCCGTTTCATTGATAGTTTGGAATTTATAGTATATTCTATTCTTTTTATCCTATTTTGATTTTCAGTTGCTTGGGGACAAGCAACAATTTAAGTTTGGTGTTGTGATGAGCGGATAATTTATACGCTTTTTGACATTGTTTTTAGTATGTTTTTAGTAGGATCTAGTTACTTTTAGGGATGTTTTTAATAGATTTTGTGTTAAATTCACATTTCTGGACTTTACTATGAGTTTTTGTGTTTTTCTGTGATTTCAGGTATTTTCTGGCTGAAATTGAGGGACTTGAGCAGAAATCAGATTCAGAGGTTGAAGAAGGACTGCTGATGCTGTTGGATTCTGACCTCCCTGCACTCAAAGTGGATTTTCTGGAGCTACAGAACTCGAAATGGCGCGCTTCCAATTGCGTTGGAAAGTAGACATCTAGGGCTTTCCAGCAATATATAATAGTCCATACTTTGGCCAAGAATTGACGACGTAAACTGGCGTTCAACGCCAGCTTTCTACCCAAATCTGGCGTCCAGCGCCAGAAAAGGATCCAAAACCAGAGTTGAACGCCCAAACTGGCACAAAAACTGGCGTTCAACTCCACAAATGGCCTCTGCACGTGCAACACTTAAGCTCAGCCCAAACACACACCAAGTGGGCCCCGGAAGTGGATTTATACATCAAATACTTACTCATGTAAACCCTAGTAGCTAGTTTATTATAAATAGGACCTCTTACTATTGTATTAGGCATCTTTGGATTACCTTATGATCCTTTGATCACGTTTTGGGGGCTGGCCATCTCGGCCATGCCTGGACCTTCACTTATGTATTTTCATACGGTAGAGTTTCTACACTCCATAGATTAAGGTGTGGAGCTCTGCTGTTCCTCAAAGATTAATGCAAAGTACTACTGTTTTCTATTCAATTCTTCTTATTTCTCTTCTAAGATATCCATTCGCACCCAAGAACGTGATGAAGGTGATGATTATGTGTGACGCTCATCACCATTCTCCCCTATGAACACGTGCCTGACAAACACTCTCGTTCTACATGAAATAAGCTAGAATGAATATCTCTTAGATCTCCTAACCGGAATCTTCGTGGCGTAAGCTAGAATGATGGCGGCATTCAAGAGAATCCGGAAGGTCTAAACCTTGTCTGTGGTATTCCGAGTAGGATTCAACGATTGAATGACTGTGACGAGCTCCTAACTCGCGATTGCAGGGCGTTAGTGACAGACGCAAAAGGATAGTAAATCCTATTCCAGCATGATCGAGAACCGACAGATGAATAGCCGTGCCGTGACAGGGTGCGTGAGCATATTATTCACTGAGAGGATAAGATGAAGCCATTGACAAGGGTGATGCCTCCAGACGATTAGCCGTGCCGTGACAGGGCATTGGATCATTTTCCCGTGAGATGACCGAAAGTAGCCATTGACAGTGGTGATGTATCACATAAAGCCAGCCATGGAAAGGAGTAAGACTGATTGGATGAAGACAGCAGGAAAGCAGAGGTTCAGAGGAACGAAAAGCATCTCCATTCGCTTATCTGAAATTCCTACCAATGAATTACATAAGTATCTCTATCCCTATTCTATTAATTATTATTCGAAAACACCATTATCAATTTATATCTGCCTAACTGGGATTTGCAAGGTGACCATAGCTTGCTTCATACCAACAATCTCCGTGGGATTCGACCCTTACTCACGTAAGGTATTACTTGGACGACCCAGTGCACTTGCTGGTTAGTTGTATCGAAGTTGTGACAGACTGTAAAACTAGATCAGAGTATCTGGCCTAAGAAGCCATTACCAAAGATCACAATTTCGTGCACCAGATAACTAAGTCTGGACTTCCAATTTCTCATACTTTGCCAAAAGTTTATTTTATAGTTATTTATTTATTTTTAATTGCCATTTAAATTATTTGTCCTATTCGTTCATCATTCTTGAAACCCCAGATCTACAATCTCCATAACCAATAATAAGAACATACTTTCCTGCAGTTCCTTGAGAAGACGACCCGAGGTTTGAATACTCGGTTATCAATTTCAAAGGGGTTTGTTACTTGTGACAACCAAAACGTTTGTATGAAAGTACTTTTGAAGGTTTAGAAACTATACTTGCAACGAGGATTTATCCACAAATTTCTAGACCACGCAAAAGTTCTCTCATCAAAATGGCGCCGTTGCCGGGGAACTGCTAACGTGTGCCTTATTATTGGTTATTGTAAATATTTTTCTTTTACTTGTTTATTTATTTCTGTTTTTCCTTTTTTAATTTTACTTGCTACTATGAACTCTCACCCTTCCCGCTTTGAGTTTGGTTCTAACTTTGTTGAAGGAAATAGAAGTTACAGCAGGAATGTGCATCAAAGTCAGACCAATCAAGGATGGATGGAGCCAAGAGGATCTAATCAACCCTTTAGGCAACAACACCCTCCAAGATATCATGGACAACGACCACTCTACAACGCATACCCAGCTGATAGATATGGTGGACAACCTTGTAACTACCAACAAGCCCCACCCCGTGCCTATAGACCAACCTCTCAACATAACCTCGAACCACCACACTCACAAGCTTCTCTTCACCATTCACCACCACATGATCCCTATTTACCCCAGTTCCAATCCAATCACTCCCAAGCACCACTATTTTCCTATGTTTCATGTCCAAATCTATCACCCCGAGAATCAGAGGTTCGCCTCAAGGAAGCAGTAAATAAGCTTCAAACAACCATTCGACAACTGGAGCAAGCAGTAATTCAATTAGCTTCTAGACGTTCGAACATTCAAGGACCAACCACAGCTCCATGTGGACAATCTAACGAAGAGTGTAGCATGAGGGAATTACTAGAAACTCCAGTGGACAAGACAGAGAATGAATTCGTACTAGAACAAGTAGAAGAAGCTGTCATTACGCAAGAAGAAGAGTTGGTTGAAGATCTAGGAGACGCTGAACCTCCATGGGAATTCAGAGCTGAGGAAAACTCCGTCAAGGACGTTACAGTTGATGCTAAGGAGGACAGTACACAATCCCCAAGGCAGGTCGTTTATGAAGAACTAGACGGAATAACCCAGGACACAAATTTCCTTGATGATGATAGTCACAAGTCAAGCTCTCTTAGTGATTAACTTGCATCCGCAAGTGACCTCTCTGAGATCAAAGAATCTTCCCCAAATGAATACAAAGATGATGCAGAGGTAGATTTCTCTCAACCTCCAATCTATGACTTAAGTGATGAGGAAGACACAGAAGACTTTGACCAGGACACAGATGCATTTGAAGAATCTTGCAAAGAAGTGGAGGAATTCACAGAAGAGCACAAGGGAGTAAAACTTACAGAACCACTGAAAATACCTATCCCAAGGCCATTACCACCCAATACAAGCTTTAAGTGGGTACAATCCTTAGCTTTAATCTTTACTTTTCCACTTGAATATGGTTTGCTTGAAACAGATGGCCAGCTTAGAGCTCTCTGCGGCTTTAAGAGTAAGAGGGAAATGGCTCGCACTCAGAGCTGGTGCACAAGGTTCAATAAGGTTCCACGCTTCAACTCGAAGTGCACGGATTGGTATCACGTTCAATCGAATGGATCTTGGAAAACGTTTGGTCATCTTGGTGAGAATCTAATTTCCAAACCGTCCGGATGAAAAAGTATAGATCAAAACGAAGGCAGATTTAGAACCAAAGTTTAGGATCCTGGAAAATATTCTGATATTCATCACCCCGGGAGCTTGAAAATATGTTTGAAGCTGCTCAGAAGCTTCACTTGCCTAGTTTGGGACCCCGGAAGCTGTTGGCATTCCAAACATTGGTGGAGATTTCTGGATGAATTTAAACACAAGCCACCATAACAGGAAGCTCATCTAATGTCCAACTTAAGGACTTTAAATAAAAGTGCTAGGTGGGAGACAACCCACCATGGTATGATTGTTCCTTTTGCAATTTTAATTTTATTTAGTTTTGTTTGTTTTTGAATTTTATTTTTATTTTATTGAACCTGGAATCATGCATAGCATTCACATTAAGCATTGCATTCTGCATACTGCATTCCGCATTCTACATAAAAAAATTCGCAGGTATTGGGAGAGAATAATGAACAGAAAGTTACGCAGGAGCAGCGCTGGAGGCGTGCCAATGGCACAAATCGTCCCACGCGACTGCGTCGCTGACGCGACTGCGTCGCTGACGCGACTGTGTCATATGGAAATAATGGCCTCCCACGCGAACGCGTGTCCCACGCAGCCGCGTGACCAGGATTTCGACGTCAAAGTGGTGCACACCCGAAACTTGTGCGAGAGTGGTGCTGGATTGGTGCTGAACGCATAATCCTTCCCATGCGGTCGCGTGACCCACGCGACCGCGTCATATCCTTCTAAAGCCTACTCACGCGATCGCGTTGGGATCGCATGCCCCACGCGATCGCGTCACTTAAAATTTGGCAATTAATGATTTTGAACAGAGAGTTGTGCGAGTGCGAGGCTGCCCTCGCGCCAGTCGCATAAAATGGGTCACGCGACCGCGTTACCGACGCGACCGCGTCAATCAGTTTAAGCACAATTCGCGCGACCGCGTGCCCCACGCGGCCGCATCACTCGCGCCGCACAACTCATTCAAAATATCTTATATCTTTCTTTTCCAAATCCTTATTTTTTCTCTTTTCTTATTTCTTTCTTCTTCCTTTCTTATTTTTTTCTCTTCCATTCTATTTTATTTAATTTATTTGCATACTTTCATTCATTGCATATTTTTATTATTTTACCATTGGTGTTCAAATGTTCCTATTCCACTGTTACATCTTTTCTGGTATTTTCTTGGTGCTTAGTGACTTGTTTAATTCTGATTGAGTAATATTATTTAAATCAATGCCAATTTTTTATATCTGTATTACTTTTGCATTGACATGAATTTATATTTTCTCTCATTCCTCACTCTCTTCCCCATTGTTGCAAATTTTGCACCATTGGTATGCCATGTGCTTCTATTGTTTTTCTCACGTACATGTTGAAGCTTCTATGTAATTGAGACCCTTATTATCTGGCATTAACACCCATATTTTATTTATTTTCTATCTTTAATTTTGGGTTACTTTTCTTCTTTTTCTCTTCTTCAGGATGGCCACCAAAGAAGGGAAAGGAAAAAATTCTAAAAGGGGAGACAAACAAGTCCACCTGCACAATCTTTGAAGGAAAGCATCAGTTGGAACAACCCGTCTACCTGCACATCTCAGCATGCACCGAGGACGGTGCAATATTTAAGTGTGGGGAGGTCGATACTGATCTCCATGGGTTAGTATTTTCTTATCAACACCAATATTTTATTTTCCTTGTTAGTTGTTACATTTGCATGTTTGATTGCATATTTATTTGATTTTATGCATTCAGTTACTACTTGGTTGAAGTAATATTTTCTTTTCCAAGAAATTTTTATAGTATTTCACTAATTGAAAAATTTTTATGTTAAAACTTGTTTGAAGTTGTATTTGGAACATGGTTTTTAAGCCAAAAAACACACAACCTGTGAGATTTTAAGCTTATTTACATGGTTACATTATTTAACCATAAATTTTTATTCTTGTGTGTTTTCTTCTCTATAATTGCAATCTTTGCTTTGTTCCATTCTATATGTCCATTATTTAGTGTATTTACATGCTTGCATATGATTGAGGCCATTACTTGTTATTAGCTCACTTATCTCAAATAAGCCTACCTTTTACATCACCCTTGTTAGCCACCTTGAGCCTTTTTATCCCCATTTATTCTGTTCTATAACCACATCACTAGCCATAAGCAGAAAAATAATTAAATATCCCAATTGAATCTTTGGTTAGCTTAAGATAGAGATTGTGTATCAATTAAGTGTGGGGAAATTATGGGAACATGGGTTCATAATGGAATGTGTTAAGTTTTTACTTTGATAAAATATTGAGAATTTGGGTACCTACTCATGTGAGACTAGAAAAATTAAAAATCCATGTGCATTGATAAGTTATGTTTATTTTTCAGCTTTAAAAAAAAGGAGAAAAAAAGAGAAAAAGAAAAAATATATATAATATAAGTAAATAAATAAGGGGACAAAATTACCCCAATATTAATTTTAATAAAAGATCAATGCACATGTGATAAAAATTAAAGAAAATTTGGTACATGAGTATGGGAATTATACAAAAGTGGGAATTATGGGTAGCTAGGCATGAATTTAAAAGTATATAGAGTATATGTATATTAGGTGAGAGCTTAGGTTAATTAAAGATTCATATTATAGCTCACTTGGCCATACATATATCCTTACCTTTACCTCAGCCCCATTACAACCTTGAAAAGACCTCATGATGTTTGCATTGGTACATTAAATATTTGTTGATTGGTTAGATGAAGAACAAGTTTTAGAAAGCATGACTAGAGAACCCTATACACTTGAGAGATTAGAGTGATATACACTACCAGTGAGGGTTCAATGCTTGATTCTATGTTCCCTGCTTTCATGAGCTGTCTTCTTACAAGTTTACTTGCTTTTTATTGTACGATTTGAATTAGTGAAAATTGGTTTGTATTTGTCTTGGAGAACTTGTTTACTTTTAAACCAAGTAGGTAGAAACATTTTGCATGTAGTTGCATTCATATAGATAGGATTGCATTTCATACATCCTACCATTCCTCTTCATCTTTATAGCTTCTCTTGAGCTTAGCATGAGGACATGCTATTCTTTAAGTATGGGGAGGTTGATAAACCACTATTTTATGGTTTATCTTGTACTCAATTGAGTGGTTTTTATCAACTCTTTACCCACTTATTCATACTATTTGCATGTTTTACATTTTCCTTCCTGGTTTTGTGCTATGATTGAAAATATGCTTCTTTGATTTTATATTTGCTTATTATTAATCCTCTCTTATTACCATTAGATGTCTTGATATGTGTGTTAAGTGTTTTCAGAGATTACAGGGCAGGAATGGCTCAGAGGATGGAAAGGAAGCATGCAAAAGTGGAAGGAATACAAGAAGTTGGAGAAACTGCTAAGCTGTCCAGCCTGACCTCTTCGCACTCAAACGGCTATAACTTTAGCTACAGAGGTCCAAACGACGCGGTTCTAGTTGTGTTGGAAAGCTAACGTTCGGGGCTTTGATTTGATATATAATTTGCCAAATCTGCCCCGAAGTTAGGCGACGCGAACGCGTGAATGACGCGTCCGCGTCGCATCTGCGAACCTCAACCCGCGCGGCCGCATGGACGACACCTCCGCGTCACTTGCCCGCGACCTGAACGTAACAGAAATCGCATGGGGCGATTTCTGGGCTGCTTTTGACCCAGTTTTCAGCCCAGAACACACAGATTAGAGGCTATAAAGTGGGGGAATGCATCCATTCATAAGGGAGTTCGCCAATTTAGTTACTTCTCATGATTTAGATTAGTTTTGAGAGAGGTTCTCTCCTCTCTCTCTTAGGATTTAGGACTTCTTCTAGTTTTAGGAGTGACTCTCAATCTCAGGTTTAATATTCCTTTTATATTTTTATTCTACTGCTTTTATTCGTATCTATACTTTATGTTGCCAAATTGGCTTATGAACTCTTCATGTTAGATTATAATTTCTCTTATTAATGTTATTTGAGGTATTTCAGTTTATGATTGCTTTCTTTAATTTATGTTATTGTTACTTTATATCTGAAGGCATTTTTATTCCAGCAAATTTACTTTTTTTCCCTTTTGGCCTTGGTTAAGAAATCAGTAACTCAGGAGTTATCTTATCTCAACATAATTGATAACTGTTATCTTTGCTAATTGAACTGAACTTCAATAATCCCAACCTTTTCTTAAGAAATAAATAGGGTTCGAAGATCAAACTAATTAGTCCCTTGACTTTTCTTTGCTTTAGTAAAGGTTAACTGAGTGGAATTAAGATTCAACTTTCATTGTTATTGATAAGGATAACTAAGTCTGGACTTCCAATTTCTCATACCTTGCCAAAAGTTTATTTTACAGTTATTTATTTATTTTTAGTTGCCATTTAAATTATTTGTCCTATTCATTCATCATTCTTGAAACCCCAGATCTACAATCTCCATAACCAATAATAAGAACATACTTCCCTGCAGTTTCTTGAGAAGATGACCCGAGGTTTGAATACTCGGTTATCAATTTCAAAGGGATTTGTTACTTGTGACAACCAAAACGTTTGTATGAAAGGACTTTTGAAGGTTTAGAAACTATACTTGCAACGAGGATTTATCCGCAAATTTCTAGACCACGCAAAAGTTCTCTCATCAGACACCAAGGCCATGATTCCACGGAATGATCAGTACGTCCCTAACGGGAAGTACATCAGACCTCCAGCGGCCACTACTAACCGGCCTGCAGACTCGGCCGAAGATATTCCTTCTGCTTCCACATCACAAGCACCTTCAACAAACCAACTGCTCCATTAGATACTTGAGAGGCTAGACAGGCTTGACCGGAAGGGAAAGCAAAGGGAGCGCCGTAACAAGCGCCGATTTACATACCTCAAGGAGCTGCTTGTTGGTAACCACCCACCTGAAGAAGACCCAAAAACCCCGGACTCCACTTCATTTACCAGCACAGGGAGCCATGACGGTCCCGATTGTGGAGATACTACTACCAGCCTTCCTTTGTTCCTGACTGATGGCACCGAGGACGGTGCCAAGCTTTAAGTGTGGGGAGGTCGGTCAGTACCTGACTTCCGGAGGTAATTTCTCTTTCTTAACACCAATAGAATAGGATATTTATTTATTTTTCTTTTGATAGGATAGGATAGATTGCATAGTAATATGTAGTTGCATGCATGTTCTAATTGGTTGAAAAATAATAAGTTTCTTTTTAAATCCTATTTTTGAAAAATTTCACTAATTTAAATCAAAATTTTTGTGTTAAACTTGTTTGGAAGTTGTATTTGGAACATAGTTTAAAGCTAGAACACACAACCCAGTGAGACTTGAGCTTAATTACATGGTTATACTATTTAACCATAAAAATTTTATTCTTGTGTGTTTTCTTCTCTATGATTGTAATCTATATTTTGTTCCATCCTATATGTCCAATGTTTAATGTGTTATATGCATGCATATGATTGAGGCCATTGTTTGAATATTAACTCATTTATCCCAAATAGCTTGCACTTCCACTTATCTTTGTTAGCCACTTTGAGCCTATTAAATCCCATTTGTTCTATATTTTACCACATCACTAGCCTTAAGCGGAAAAACAAAGTAACTACCCCAAATTGAATCTTTGGTTAGCTTAAGATAGAGATTGTGTATCAATTAAGTGTGGGAAAACTGTGGAAATATAGGTTAACAAGGGAATGTGTTATACAATTGATAAATTATTTGAAATATTGGGTACCTACTCATGTGAAACTAGAAAAATTAAAAATCCATGTGCATTGATAAATTTATTTTTACTTTTACTTTAATTAAAAAAATCCAAAAATATTCAAGTGATTAAGTAATTAAATAAATGAATAAGGGGACAAAATTACCCCAATGTTAAGTTTAATGAAAAGATCAATGCATATGTGATATAAGTTAAGAGAAAAGTTGATGCATGAGTATGTAATACAAAAGTGGAAAAATTTTGGGTAGCTAGGCATGATTTAAAAAGAGTATAGAGTATGTTAGGTGATAGCTTAGGTTAATCAAGGATTCAATTTATAGCTCACTTAGTCATATATATACCCTCACCTTTACCTTGGCCCCATTACAACCTTGAAAAGACCTCATGATATTTGCATTGGTACATTAAATACTTGTTGATTGGTTAGGTGAAGAACAAGGTTTAGAAAGCATGATTAGAGAAGAGTAGAGTGATTACCCTATACACTAGAGTGACTAGAGTGTATATACACCATCAGTAAGGGTTCAATACTTTATTCTATGTTCCCTGCTTTCATGAGCTGTCTTCCTACAAGTTTACTTTTTTTTTACTATATAATTTGAATTAGTGGAATTTGATTTATGTTTGAAGAACTTATTTACTTTTAACCAAGTAGGCAAAAATCATTTTAGCATATAGTTGCATTCATATACATAGGTTGCATTGCATTGCATGAGTCTTACTTTTCCCTACTCATTTATTTTATCTCCTTAAGCTAAGCATGAGGACATGCTAATGTTTAAGTGTGGGGAGGTTGATAAACCACTATTTTATGGTTTATCTTGTGTTTAATTGAGTGGTTTCACCAAGTTTTTACCCACTTATTCATATGATTTGTATGATTTTACAATTCCTTCCTAAGCTTTATTCTATGGTTGAAAACTTACTTCATAGAGATCTTTAATTTGTGTATTTTAATTCTCCTTTATACCATTGCCGTGATCCGTGTGTTAAGTGTTTCAGGCTTTATAGGGTAGCAATGGCTTAGAAGATGGAGAGGAAGCTTGCAAAAAAATGAAAGGTACACAAGAAACTAAGGAGATAACCAGCGAGCATCGACGCGCACGCATGGCTCACGCGTGCGCGCGATATAAAGAAATTTGCAGCGACGCGTGCGCGTGCCTGATGCGTACGCGTGGATTGGAGTTCTGCAAGATGACGCGTGCGCGTGCTTGACGCGAACGCGTGACACGCCAAAACGACCAGCGACGCGTACGCGTGACTGACGCGTACGCGTGACATGCGCAATCTGCAGAAATAACAGAAAACGCTGGGGGCGATTTCGGGCCGCGTTTTGACCCAGTTTTTGGCCCAGAAACACAAATTAAAGCCAGGGAACGTGCAGAGACTCAAGACGCATTCTCATTAGGATAGTTTTTAGGTTTTAGTTCTGCATCTAGATAGAATCTACTCTTCCTCTATGTTTTCTTTACATTCACTTTTTATTAGTTTATTGCTTTTGCTTTTGGGATATTGAAGAGTCATCACCTCCGGTGAACATACTATTCTAGTTTTTTCCTTACTTGCTCTTTTATTTATTCCATATTCTTAATTCTTGTTTAGAGTGGTAATTGGATTATTTTGGATTTATTAATGCAAAGGATTACTTTTATTTTTAATTAATTTTCAATCCCTATTTTATTTAATTTATCATGTCTTCTTCTTATATTTCTATGAGCGTTATATTCATGTCAATGGAGTAGATTCCCTACTTGACATGGGGTTGATTAAAAGGAGACACTTGAGTTGGAAGGCTTAAGTGATGATTAACTGGAAGTTGTTGGCTAGTTCTGTATTTACTAACGCTAGACCTTCCCAAGGGAGAAGACTAGGATTTGCGAATAAGAGTTAGCTCAATCACTTGACTTTTCTTTATTTAGTAAGGGTTAACTAAGTGAAAACAACAACCTTTTTGATACTACACTTAAGAGATCCCAACAAGGATAGAACTTCCGATTAATCATTCCCCTAGTCAAGGCTTTTTAATTAGGATATATAATTTTCTTTTAATTACAATTATTTATTTTCTGTCATTCAAATCTCAAAATCTCTTGGAAACTCCTGATTAATAAATTAGCACCCTCTTTTGGCAACTCGTTGGGAGACGACCTGGGACTCATACTCCCAATATTTTTATTCTAAATTTGTGACAACCTTTCTAAATTGATGAGGCAGATTTTAGCTAGTTAGGAACTATACTCGCAACGCTGTTCTTATGTTACAATCTCTTAATTGGCCTAATTTCTGCCACGCATCAAGCCTCCGTGCCCCTTCCTTATTTTTCCCACCCACGCGGACGTGCATGGTGCGCGCACGCATGGATTCAAATTAACTAACCCCAGGGACGCGAGAACCCTAGTGCAGTCGCGCACTCTTCCACCTTCTGCCCCAACGTCTTTCCCTATTCTTCTCCCTCCATAACCATCACCCTTCATCCTCTCTGCAACCATCGACGAGCACCACCGGCGTCCACATTTCGCCGTCAGTTGCCGCCGCCATCACCTCTATTCCCTCCTTCTCTCTTTTTCCCTCTCTTTCTCACTCTCATAGTCCACTACCCACTCTCGCCACTCCCCCCCCCTCTTTGTTCTCCACCGTGGCCATCCATTGCCGCCGGCGAGCACCCAACACCCATCACCGATCACACCTCTTCTCCCCTTTCCCCTTGCTCTGTACACACACCACGCCTCCACCACTTGTTCTGTTTTCACCGCTTTCACACCTCTTCTCTGCTCGCGCTGCTTTCCGGCTTCGTCGTGAGGAAGGCCGCCATCCTTGGTAATTCTGCCTTCCTCCGCTGCTTCCATTATCCCCTTCTATTTCCAATTCTGCTTCTGCCTTGTTTCTAGGTTCCCCTGCTTCAGTCCTATTTCTTCGCTTTCTTTTAATTAATTTTGTTAGTTAATGTTAGAATAGATTAGCTATTGAATTCTGCATGTTAGGATAGATAGAATTGTATGCGGTTAGGTAGTTAGGATGTGGTTAGAGGAATCTAGGCCTGATAAGTGCTCCGTTCTTGTTTATTTTCTGCATATTGAATGCTTTGCCAAATGATGGTTAGTGTGCTGTACTGATTTCTGTTTTATCTGCCTTGCTTTACTGCTGCTTGAAAATATGTAATCCATGCTCTTACCATATTTTGTTGCATTCTTGGATTCATATGCGAATTTTGCTGTTATTTGCTATCCGGGAACATCCGTCTTACTGCCGGAATGCTGCCCAAATTTCTAGAAAATTGTTTTGTTCTTAACTTGCAACCTAATACTTGAACTTGACACTTTTCAAGTTGAGTTTTACCTGACTTCAACAAGCTCAATTCTTAGGTTACTATGGTTGGCATTTCCGTACTAATTTGTGTTTTTCGTGATATGCATTGAATAGTGAGTTCAAGGCATTGTTTGTCGGATTTCTGTGACAAATAATACCTTGCCTAACTCACCAATTTGAACCTTCACGTGCTTTCACGATTCAAGTTAAGTCAAATGACTTTCGACTCAAACTGAGCTTACCGATTGACCTTAACTTGAACTCCTTAAATATAGTTTATTCACTTGAAATGTTTGGTGCATTCACTAGTGCAACCCTTTTTAATTCAAAATGGTTTTCAACTTGCCTTCGGTTACACTAATGTATATTTTACTCTTTCAACTCCAATTGTTGCAAAACTGCGTGACCATGACATTGATTGATGATTTACTTCCCATTTATATGCTTCTGTGCAAAACTTTCATATTTCATCATCAATGATGCATCTTTTTCATGGATATGAGTATGCTTATTCTCCATACTTTGCGCACTTCTTTTTATTGAGCCAGTAACCGTCATATCACTAACTTTTGAACCATTTTTCTAACTTCTAACTTGATTAACCAACTAACTTCTCTTTTGGTTTTCAACTTAACCCTTTTGATCATTCTTTTGGATATGGCGTTTCTTAGGCTTAATGAACAAGCATTGTGCAATTGTGGTTTGAACTCTTGGTTTGTGACTTGGTTTGAATTCTGAATCTTGTTACTTGCATTCCAAGAATTCTCTTTACTTCACTCACTTCATGAATATGTCCTACCTTGAGTGCTATACATCTACTTGGCTAGTTGCTTATATCATATCACATATGTTTTTTAGGATGTCGGATAAAAGAAAAGCCATAGCTACTACCTCAAAGAAGAGGAAGCGCTCTAAAGCCTCTACCCCTTCCCCTTATGCCAACTATGCTAAAAATCCGCTGAATGACATGGATAAGGAGAATCAGCTGCTACCGTCCACTGACCCAACCAAATCTCCCAACCTCTATTGTGAGCTTCGCTTCCCTAAATATCGGAAGACAAATCTGAACATTGAGAAGAAACTGGTCCTTCCCAACGACGTGATACGCGCCATCAATACCCGTATTCTGGAATTGGGCTTGGACTTTGTTGATAGGGATTTCGGAAGGATAAACACTTCGTGGGTGAAGGAGTTCTACTGCAACTTCTTTTGCGCAACTCTTGATTCAGTCCACCTACGGGGTAGGGAGATCTTGATTATTGAGGCAGCTATTGGGGAGGCATTGCTTTGCCGACCTCGTACTGGTGACACATGCGCCTATCAGCAGGCCGAGATAGCTATCCACTGCATGACCTTTGATTATGAGGTGCTGAAGCGTGTGATTGCCACAGCGGATGCCCCTTGGATGATAGATTCTGGCAACAAGAAACCCAAGGGGATGCTATTCACTTATCTATCGAGAGAGGCTAGGACTTGGCAGCAGATATTCGCCCATTATGTCCTGCCCACCACTCATTTTTCCGAGATTCCGATGGATATGCTGGTTCTGATTGGCTGTGTCATGGAAGGAAAAGAAGTAGACTTCCCTCGGTTGATCAGGCAGAGCATGTGGCGAGTGCACATCCGTGGCCTATTACCATTTCCTACATTAGTCACCAGCATAATTGAGCTAGCCGATGTCCCTTGGATGGACGATGACGTGACACCACCATCCCCAGATGACAACGACAAGGAGGCTACTATTCCGTGGAGTGGGTGGGTGCACGAGAAGCCTCCACCCAGATGCCATTCTCGAGCTAGAGCAGTGGTGGAGGCAGCTCAGTCTTCATCTTTCGCAGCAGCAGCAGGACCCTACTCTGCTTCAGCAGCTGCAGCACCTTTGGCATCACCGCCAGCACCTGAGCCGACATACCTGTTAGTACAGCGCCTGTTTCGCTTCATGGAGCGCAGCGAGTGTCGTATCATGTGACGTCTCGATCGCATAGACCAGGTGTTTGTATCGCAGGGCATTGAGCTACCTCCGCTCCCAGACTCTCCCGCCTCCGATGAGCAGAATCACGAGGAGCAGCATGTCGAGGAGCCGACTCAGCAGGAGGCACCCCCAGAGACACAGGCCACTACAGAGGTTCAGCAGCCCCTAAGGACTCATAGCCAGTACCACAGCCTGAGCCAAAGCCACAGCCATAGCCTGAGCCTAAGCCACTGCCCGACGCAACTGTTGACCTCCAGCCCATGCTTCAGCAGTAGCATCGAGGACGATGCTTCATCCTAAAGTGTGGGGAGGTCACCGTTCGTGACCGGTGGATAGCATTTGTGTGGTGAGCTTTCGGACATTTATCTTCTAGTTTCTGCTACTTTATTTCATTTTGCACTTTATCTTTGAGATTATCGTATATATTTGTTATCTTGGGATTACTATATCTTAGTCGTCGCATTTTGCACCTTAGATTGTATACAGTCCATATTTTGGTTGGATTTTTATTATATAGTTATTTTAGCCTTTCTGGTTGTGAACTAGAAAAACATTGTGAATTGTTGAAACCTAGTTGACCCCCTTTGCGTATGAAATTTGCTTTGATTGGAAAAGGGGTAAACTAAGAATTTTTTTTTAAATCACAACATTGTATTAGAATAAGTTTGGTTAATATGATGAAAATTTTCAAGAAATCCATTTCTAGGACATCATCCCAATTGATTGAAATTTTTTTTTAGGACTTGCTTGATTTATACACTCTGTGGATCATGTTTTGAGCAAAAAATACAAGCATGTGAGTTTTGAGTCTAATTGTGTGGTTACATCTTATAACCACTATATTCATTCTTGTGTGCATTATTCTCTTCCTATGATTGTAATCTTTGATTTGTTTGATTCTTTATGTCCATTACTTTGTGTATACATGCATTTATATGATTGAGGCCATTGTTCAAATAGCTCACTTACCCAAATAGCCTACCTTTTTTTTTCATTGTTAGCCAATTTGAGCCTATGCTTAACCTATTTGTTCATAAGTGTAACACATTACAAGCCTAAGTGAAAAATAATAAATGTCCTTAATTTGAATCTTTGATTAGCTTAGGCTAGTGAGAGTGTTCATTATTTGATTTTGGGAGAGTTGGGAACATTGGGTAAAGATAAAAGTGTGTTTTTGTATTTGTGTTGAGAATCTTGGGAATTGGGTACATACTCATGTATTAATCATTTGTAAACCATATGCATTGATGTTCTTGTATATATTTTAGTTTGAAAAAAAAAATAAAAAAATGAGAAAAACAAAAAGAAAAAAAAAATATATATATATATATAAGAAGAAAAAGAAAATATATAGAAAAGAAAGAAAAAGAAAAGCAATAAAAAGAGGACAAAGTGCCCCAAGGTGAAGTTCAATAATGATCAATGCATATGTGTGGTGATCAAAAGAGAATGCATGAGTGTGTAGAAAAGTGAAGAATGGATAGCTAGGTTGTTTAGAATTGTATAGGTTGTCATAGGTTAGGTGGGAAGTCTAAGTTAATCAAAGACTCAAATCTCAAGCTCACTTGACCATATGCACCCTACCTTGACCCTAGCCCCATTACAACCTATGGGGAAGTCCTCATGATATTTGTATGCATGCATAAAGTAATCGTTGATTGTTAGATGAGAAACAAATCTCAGAAAGCATGATTAGGGGAGAATTGAGTGAATCAACCCCATACACTTGAGTGCCTAGAGCGGATACACATCCGGTGAGGGTTCGATCGCTCAATTACATGCTTCCACCCATGATCATATTTTCTTGCAAGTTTGTAAAATCTTTCAATGATTCAATTCAATTGTGGTTTGCTTTGATTGCTATTGCCTTAGCCCTTGTGCTTGCATGTGTATTCTTGGAGATTGATTTATTTTGACTGAGCCATTGCATTCATGTAAATAGGTTGCTTATAGATAGATTGCATTTAGTTAGTTGGCATTGAATAAATGTTGATACCCCTTCGCTTCTTCCTTGATTTTAGCATGAGGACATGCTTAGTTTAAGTGTGGGGAGATTTGATAAACCCTAATTTTATGGTTTATCTTGTGCATATTTTAGGGAATTTTATCACCTTTTCACACATTTATTCAATGAAATAGCATGGTTTTGTAATTCTCCCTTTAATTATGCTTAAGTGTAAAAACATGGTTTTTAGGCCCTTAAATTGGTGATTTTAACTCACTTTAATTCCATTCGATGCCTTGATGTGTTTGTTGAGTGATTTCAGGTTCATAAGGCAAGTATTGGATAGAAGAAATGAGGAGAAAAGCATACAAAGTGGAGAATGCATGAGGAAACAAGGATTGAGAATGCATCGATGGGCGCGCAAGTGTACAAGGCGCGCACGCGTACATGACGCGTACGCGCGGATGAAGAAATAGCCAATCGACGCGCACGCGCACATGGTGCGTACATGCCGATACTCGCACGTGACTCACTTAAAGGCAAAATGCTGGGGGCGATTTCTGAGTTGCCCAGGCCCAAATCCAACTTGTTTCTGAGTGTATTTCATGCAGAATTGAAGTCCAAGCAAAGGGAGAGCAATTAGTTAGTCAACATGAGCATTTAGTTAGTTTTCTAGAGAGAGAAGCTCCCTCTTCTCTCTAGAATTAGGTTAGGATTAGGTTAAATTGTATTGGATCTTGAATTAATTACTTGATTTCATCTTGTTTCTTTTACAATTTCTCATTTCTACATCTTGACTTTCTTAGTTGTAATGTTAATTTCTCATTTTGCTCTCTTGTATGTTGATGAATATTGTTGGATCCAATTCCCTTTTAATGCACTTTCATGTTTTCGTGTTGATCTTGCTTGCTCTTATTGATTTCTCACTTATGATAGTTGTGGGTTTTCTTTAATTTTAGCATTTTGTGATGTCTACTTTTATTGCACATTAGGTGTTTGATAGAATGCTTCCTATAGTTTGTGAGTAGTTCTCTTGTCCCTTGGCCTAGGCCAAGGGGATTGAGAGATCTTGAGTCCTTGGACTTCATTGAATTGGTAATTCTAGAACCCTTGGGGATCAATTCGATAACCATTGACTCTAGCCTACTACTAAGTTAATTAGTAGCTAGGTTGGGACTTATGGATTGATGTTGATCAAGCCATTTGACGTACTCCAAGCCTAGGAGTAGACATTACGTACTTAAGGCTTTAGTGAGTAGACCTAATGAGCTCGGTTTCTCATAATTATCAATAATTGATTTGTTGACAAGGATGGTGATATCAGTTTCCCATATCTAGCCAAGAGTTCTTTATCTTACTTTCTTTAATTAGTTGTTTGATTCACCTCTTTCTTGCTCCCTTTATAAATCAAAACTCCATTGCCCCTTCATAGCCAATAATTGACCACTTCATTACAATCCCTTATGAGATGACCCGGAGTCTAAATACTTCGGTTAATTCTTATTTGGGGTTTGTACTTATGACAACCAATATTTTTTATGTGAGAATTGTTTGTTGGTTTGGAGCTATGCTTACAACGAAGTAATTCTTTTCTATAAGAAGAAAATTTAGACCATCAAGCAAAATCTCATCTATCACACCTCTGTCGAGCTATCACCTCCATCGCACAGTCACCTCCGTCGCGCAGTCACCTCCTTTGACCAGTGACCTCCGTCGCGCAGCAATTGTCGTTTATTGGAACTTGGAACAGCCACCTCCATCGCGCAGCAGCCGTCGTCCCTTAAAGGTGCTCCACCACTTGTCAGTTCACTCGGCGTCGCTGTCTCCCAAGTCCCACTCTCCCTATTGCATGTTCTGTTGAAACCTTGAAGGTGCCTTCGAGCTTCCAGAGTTCCAGGTAATTTTTTTTTAGTTATGAACTTATAATTGTTTGATTGAATCATTGAATAACTGTTGCATGATGAACTCTGATTATGTGAACTCTGATATTGTGAACTCTGTTCGTTGAGTAGCTCTTTGATTTTGTGACATGATGAACTCTGAAACTGTGAACTCTGAACTGATCCTGCTAAACTGAACTGGATTTTGTGACATGATGAACTGCTAAACTGTGAACTCTTTGATTGAGTAGCTCTTTGATTTTGCTTTGCTTACTGAACTGGATTTTGTTGTTTGTTGAATAATTGTGAATAATTTTGAATAATTTTGGATGTTGTTTGTTGTGAACTTGAGAGTTGAGATTATTGGGTTGGATTGCTGGTAATGTTTACGTATGTATGAAAGTATCAACCAAGAACTACCTAGGAATAATAATGCGAAAAATAATTCTGCTTCGAATGAACGTTCTCTTCCTCCCACGACTAGCGAAAGTCAGTCACAAACTTCTAATGTTCGGGGAAAACTGATCCTGCTTGGAGATACGTTGCTTTACAAAATATAAATGGAAAACTGCATTACCAATGCTTATTTTGTCTGAGTACTTTTGGGGGCGGGGGAATTAATAGAATGAAAAAGCATTTGGGGAAGATAGGTGGAGACATTAAGAAGTGTTCTAAGGTCCCATATGATGTAGAAAAATAAATGGAAGGTTTATTGAAAGAGACTCAGAAAAGTAAAACTAGTAAAAGGAAAGTAAGTTTCAACGAAGAGGGTACTGATGAGTGTGAGGATGCAATTGATGAAGCAATAGCGCAAGATGAACAACAAACTCCGAGTCAGTTACCAACTAAGGAGGTTATTGGAGGCCATCCAAAAAAGAAAGCAAAAACCATTATTCCTCCTATGTTTGCACCAAGAACAACTCCGGGAAGTCAACCAAGTCTGAAAAGCGTGTTTCAAAACAAAGAGGCGCTTCATGAAGTTGATAAGCGAGTGGCTAGATGGCTTTTGGATTGTAGGATTCCTTTCAATGCGGTTATGTCACCCTTTTTTCAAGATATGTTGGATGGTGTTTCTGGCATTAGGCCTGGTTATAAAGGTCCTTCTTATGATACATTGAGGGTTAACTTATTAGCCGATCTCAAAAGGGAGTGTCAAATGGTTGTTGATAGCTATAGGTCTGCTTGGAAAGAAACTAGATGTACTCTCATGGCTGATGGTTGGACAGATCAAAGGCAAAGAACATTGATTAATTTTTTGGTTTATTGTTCGAAAGGGTTGTGCTTTGTGAAATCTGTAGATGCCTCAAGTATGGTTAAAAATGCTTCAAGCTTGTGTGACTTGTTTTCAGAGGTGATTGAATGGATTGGGCCTGATAATATTGTTCATGTAGTGACAGATAATGTCGCGAATTATGTTGCTGTTGGTAGGCTTATTAATAAGAAATTTGAAAATATTCATTGGTCACCTTGTGCTGCTCATTGCTTGAATCTTATTCCAAAAGATATAAGCAGTGGTGCACGAAATTGTGATGTCCAGGCTCAAACAATCCCTGGCAACGTGAGCAACTTGGTATGCGCAATCGTAATTACACTTTGATTATGTAAAATTCATGGCTCTTTCTTTCCCTGGCAGTGGCGCCAAGAACATGGTGCCAATACCATGGTTCACAACTTCGATACAACTAACCAGCAAGTGCACTGGGTCGTCCAAGTAATACCTTACGTGAGTAAGGGTCGAATCCCACGGAGATTGTTGGTATGAAGCAAGCTATGGTCACCTTGAAAATCTCAGTTAGGCAAATGTAAATTGATAAGGGTGTTTTCGAATAATAAATAGAAGAAGGGATAGAAATACTTATGTAAATTAATCGGTGAGAATTTCAAATAAGCGAATAGAGATGCCTTCGTTCCTCTGAACCTCTACTTTCCTGCTATCTTCATCCAATCAGTCTTACTCCTTTCCATGGCTGGCTTTATGCAAGGGCATCACCGTTGTCAGTGGCTACATCCCCTCCTCTAAGTGAAAAATATGCTCACATGCTCTGTCACAGCACGGATAATCATCTGTCGGTTCTCGATCATGCTGGAATAGGATTCACCCTCCTTTTGCGTCTGTCACTAACGCCCAACAATCGCGAGTTTGAAGTTCGTCACAGTCATTCAATCATTGAATCCTACTCGGAATACCACAGACAAGATTTAGACTTTCCGGATTCTCTTGAATGCCGCCATCATTCTAGCTTACGCCACGAAGATTCTGATTAAGAGATCTAAGAGATACTCATTCAAGCTTACTTCATGTAGAACGGAAGTGTTTGTCAGGCACGTGTTCATATGGGAGAATGGTGATGAGCGTCACACATAATCATCACCTTCATCACGTTCTTGGGTGCGAATGGATATCTTAGAAGCGAAATAAGATGAATTGAATAGAAAACAGTAGTACTTTGCATTAATCTTTGAGGAACAGCAGAGCTCCACACCTTAATCTATGGAGTGTAGAAACTCTACCGTTGAAAATACATAAGTGAAAGGTCCAGGCATGGCCGTGTGGCCAGCCCCCATGGTCTAAGAACAATGCGTTCAAAGATGATCCTAAGATCCTAAGATGATCAAAAGATTCATAATACAATAGTAAAAGGTCCTATTTATAATAAACTAGTCACTAGGGTTTACATAAGTAAGTAATTGATGCATAAATCCACTTCCGGGGCCCACTTGGTGTGTGCTTGGGCTGGGCCTGAGTGTTGCACATGTAGAGGTCCTTCTTGGAGTTGAACGCCAGCTTTTGTGCCAGTTTGGGCGTTCAACTCTGGTTTTGGCTCCTTTTCTGGCGCTGGACGCCAGGTTTGGGTAGAAAGCTAGCGTTGAATGCCAGTTTACGTCATGAATTCTTGGCCAAAGTATGGACTATTATATATTGCTGGAAAGCCCTGGATGTCTACTTTCCAACGCAATTGGAAGCGCGCCATTTTGAGTTTTGTAGCTCCAGAAAATCCACTTTGAGTGAAGGGAGGTCAGAATCCAACAGCATCAGCAGTCCTTCTTCAACCTCTGAATCTGATTTTTGCTCAAGTCCCTCAATTTCAGCCAGAAAATACCTGAAATCACAGAAAAACATACAAACTCACAGTAAAGTCCAGAAATGTGAATTTAACATAAAAACTAATGAAAACATCCCTAAAAGTAACTAGATCCTACTAAAAATATACTAAAAACAATGTCAAAAAGCGTATAAATTATCCGCTCATCACAACACCAAACTTAAATTGTTGCTTGTCCCCAAGCAACTGAAAATCAAATAGGATAAAAAAAGAATATACTATAAATTCCAAACTATCAATGAAACAGAGCTTCAATCATATGAGCGGGACTTATAGCTTTTTGCCTCTTGAATAGTTTTGGCATCTCACTTTATCCATTGAGGTTCAGAATGATTGGCATCTATAGGAACTCAGAGTTCAGATAGTGTTATTGATTCTCCTAGTTCAGTATGATGATTCTTGAACACAGCTTCTTTATGAGTCTTGGCCGTGGCCCTAAGCACTTTGTTTTCCAGTATTACCACCGGATACATAAATGCCACAGACACATAATTGGGTGAACCTTTTCAGATTGTGACTCAGCTTTGCTAAAGTCCCCAATTAGATGTATCCAGGGTTCTTAAGCACACTCTTTTTTTGCTTTGGACCTTGACTTTAACCGCTCAGTCTCAAGTTTTCACTTGACACCTACACGCCACAAGCACATGGTTAGGGACAACTTGGTTTAGCCGCTTAGACCAGGATTTTATTCCTTTAGGTCCTCCTATCCACTGATGCTCAAAGCCTTGGGATCCTTTTTATTTCCCTTTCCTTTTGGTTTTAAGGGTTATTGGCTTTTTCTGCTTTCTTTTTCTCTTTTTTTTTCTATTTTTTTCGCCTTTTTTTTTTCTGCAAGCTTTGTTCTTTGCTGCTTTTTCTTGCTTCAAGAATCATTTTTATGATTTTTCAGATTATCAAATAACATGTCTCCTAGTCATCATTCTTTCAAGAGCCAACATATTTAACATTCTTAAACAACAACTTCAAAAGACATATGCACTGTTCAAGCATACATTCAGAAAACAAGAAGCATTGTCACCACATCAATATAATTAAACTAAGTTCAAGGATAAATTCGAAACTCATGTACTTCTTGTTCTTTTGATTTAAAACATTTTTCATTTAATAGAGGTGATGGATTCATAGGACATTCATAACTTTAAGACAAAGTTACTACTACTAATGATCATGTAATGAAGACACAAACATAGATAAGCACATAACATAGAAAATGAAAAACAGAGAAAGCAAGAACAAGGAATGAATCCACCTTAGTGATGGTGGCGTTTCCTTCTTGAGGAACCAATGATGTTCTTGAGCTCTTCTATGTCTCTTCCTTGTCTTTGTTGCTCCTCCCTCATTGCTTTTTGATCTTCTCTAATTTCATGAAGCATGATGGAGTGCTCTTGATGTTCCACCCTTAGTTGTCCCATATTGGAACTCAATTCTCCTAGGGAGGTGTTGATTTGCTCCCAATAGTTTTGTGGAGGAAAGTGCATTTGAGGCATCTCCGGGATCTCATGGTGATGAGCTTCCTGCGCCTCTTGAGCTCCATGAATGGGCTCTCTTGCTTGCTCCATCTTTTTCTTAGTGATGGGCTTCTCTTCCTTAATAGGAATGTCTCCTTCTATGAAAGCTCCAGCTGAGTAACATAGATGGCAAATGAGGTGAGGGAAGGCTAACCTTGCCATAGTGGAGGACTTGTCAGCCACCTTGTAGAGTTCTTGAGGTATAATCTCATGAACTTCCACCTCTTCTCCAATCATGATGCTATGGATCATGATGGCCCGGTCTATAGTAACTTCAGACCGGTTGCTAGTGGGAATGATTGAGCATTGAATGAACTCCAACCATCCTCTAGCTACAGGCTTGAGGTCCAATCTTCTTAGTTGAACCGGCTTGCCTTTGGAGTCAATCTTCCATTGAGCTCCTTCTACACATATGTCCATAAGGACTTGGTCCAACCTTTGATCAAAGTTGACTCTCCTTGTGTAGGGGCGTGCGTTCTCTTCCATGTTTGGCAAGTTGAACGCCAACCTCACATTCTCCGGACTAAAATCTAAGTATTTCCCCCGAACCATTGTAACATAGTTCTTTGGATCCGGGTTCCTACTTTGATCATGGTTCTTGGTGATCCATGCATTAGCATAGAACTCTTGAACCATTAGGATGCCGACTTGTTGGATGGGATTTGTTAGAACTTCCCACCCTCTTCTTTGAATTTCATGTCGGATCTCCGGATACTCATTTCTTTTGAGTTTGAAAGGGACCTCAGGGATCACTTTCTTCTTGGCCACAACATCATAGAAGTGGTCTTGATGGGCTTTGGAGATGAACCTTTCCATCTCCCATGACTCAGATGTGGAAGCTTTTATCTTCCCTTTCCCCTTTCTAGAGGATTCTCCGGTCTTAGGTGCCATCAATGGTAATGGAAAAACAAAAAGCTTATGCTTTTACCACACCAAACTTAGAATTTTGCTCGCCCTCGAGCAATAGAAGAAAGAATAGATGAAGAAGAAGAAGAAATGGAGGAGAGGGAGAAGGTGATGTGTTTCGGCCAAGAAGTGTGTAGAGGGGTGTGTTGTGTGAATTTGATGAAGAATGGAGGGCTTTATATAGGGAAGGGAGGGGGGAGAGGTTTCGGCCATATGGGTGGGTTTGGGTGGGAAATTGGTTTTGAATTTTGAAGGTAGGTGGAGTTTATGAGGTAGGTTTATGGGGAAGAGTGGATGGATGTGAGTGGTGAAGAGGTGATGGGGAAGAGAGTTTGAGGTGATTGGTGAAGGGTTTTTGGGGAAGAGTGTTTATGGGGTTGTGTGAAAGAGGGGTGAGAAGAAGTGAGTGGAGGTAGGTGGGGATCCTGTGGGGTCCACAGATCCTGAGTGGATCCTGTGGAGTCCACAGATCCTGAGTAGATCCTGTGGGGTCCACAGATCCTGAGGTGTTCAAGGATTTACATCCCTGCACCCATTAGGCATGTAAAAATGCCTTTGCACCCAACTCTGGGCGTTCAGCGCCAGGTTGGTGGCCATTTTGGGCGTTCAACGCCCATTTGTGTGCCATTTCTGGCATTGAACGCCAGAACCATGCCTGTTCTGGCGTTCAGCGCCCAGAAGCTGCCCATTTTGGGCGTTCAGCGCCAGAACCATGCTCTGTTCTGGCGCTGAACGCCAGACAGATGCTCCTCCAGGGTGTGATTTTTCTTCTGCTGTTTTTGATTCCGTTTTTAATTTTTATATTTATTTTGTGACTCCACATGATCATGAACCTATAAAGACATATAACTAAGAAAAATATAGTTAGATAAATAAAAATTGGGTTGCCTCCCAACAAGCGCTTCTTTAATGTCAATAGCTTGACAGTGGGCTCTCATGGAGCCTCACAGATGTTCAGAGTATTGTTGAAACTCTCCAACACCAAACTTAGAGTTTGGATATGGGAGTTCAATACCAAACTTAGAGTTTGGTTGTGGCCTCCCAACACCAAACTTAGAGTTTGACTGTGGGGGCTCTGGTTGACTCTGCTTTGAGAGAAGCTTTTTCTGCTTCCTCTCCATGGTTGCAGAGGGAGATCCTTGAGGTTTAAACACAAGGGAGTCCTCATTCCATTGAAGGACTATTTCACCTCTGTCAACATCAATCACAGCTCTTGCTGTGTCCAGGAAAGGTCTTCCTAGGATGATGGATTCATCCTCTTCCTTTCCAGTATCCAGGACTATGAAATCAGCAGGGATGTAAAGGCCTTCAACCTTCACTAATACGTCCTCTACTTGTCCATATGCCTATTTTCTTGAATTGTCTGCCATCTCTAATGAGATTCTAGCAGCTTGTACCCCATAGATTCCCAGTTTCTCTATTACAGAGAGGGGCATGAGGTTTATTCCTGAACCAAGGTCACACAGAGCCTTAAAGATCATGGTGCCTATAGTACAAGATATTATGAACTTCCCAGGATCCTGTCTCTTCTGAGGCAATGTCAGTTGATCCAGATCACTTAGTTCATTGATGAATAAGGGAGGTTCAACTTCCCAAGTATCAATGTCAAATAATTTGGCATTTAGCTTCATGATTGCACCAAGAAACTCGGCAGTTTGCTCTTCAGTAACATCCTCATTCTCTTCAGAAGAGGAATACTCATCAGAGCTCATGAAGGGCATAAGGAGGTTCAATGGAATCTCTATGGTCTCTAGATGAGCCTCAGAGTCCTTTGGTTCCTCAGAGGGAAGCTCCTTATTGGTCACTGGACGTCCCAGGAGGTCTTCCTCCTTGGGATTCACGTCCTCCTCTCCCTCATTGGGTTCGTCCATTTTGCTTATGTCAATGGCCTTGCACTCTCCTTTTGGATTCTCTTCTGTATTGCTTGGGAGAGTACTGGGAGGGATTTCAGTGATCCTTTTACTCAGCTGGCCCACTTGGGCTTCCAAATTTCTAATGGAAGACCTTGTTTCATTCATGAAACTTACAGTAGCCTTAGACAGATCAGAGACTAAGTTTGCCAAATTAGAAGTATTTTGTTCAGAGTTCTCTGTCTGTTGCTGAGTGGATGATGGAAAAGGTTTATTATTGTTAAACCTATTTCTTCCACCATTATTAAAGCCTTGTTGAGGCTTTTGATCCTTCCATGAGAAATTTGGATGATTTCTCCATGATGAGTTATAGGTGTTTCCATAAGGTTCACCTAAGTAATTCACCTCTGCTATTGCAGGGTTCTCAGGATCATAAGCTTCTTCTTCATAAGAAGCCTCTTGAGTACTGTTGGATGCAGCTTGCATTCCATGCAGACTCTGAGAGATCATATTGACTTGCTGAGTCAATATTTTGTTCTGAGCCAATATGGCATTCAGAGTATCAACTTCAAGAACTCCCTTCTTCATAAGCGTCCCATTACTCACAGGATTCCTTTCAGAAGTGTACATGAACTGGTTATTAGCAACCATGTCAATGAGTTCTTGAGCTTCTGCAGGCGTTTTCTTTAGGTGAATGGATCCACCTGCAGAAGTGTCCAGTGACATCTTTAATAGCTCAGATAAACCATCATAGAATATATCCAGGATGGTCCATTCTGAAAGCATGTCAGAGGGACACTTTTTGGTCAACTGTTTGTATCTTTCCCAAGCTTCATAGAGGGATTCACCTTCTTTCTGTCTGAAGGTTTGAACATCAGCTCTAAGCTTGCTCAGATTTTGAGGAGGAAAGTACTTGGCTAAGAAAGCCGTGACCAGCTTATCCCAAGAGCTCAGGCTGTCTTTGGGTTGAGAATCCAACCATAATCTAGCTCTGTCTCTTAGAGCAAAAGGGAAAAGCATGAGCCTGTAGACTTCAGGATCTACTCCATTAGTCTTAACAGTATCACATTGGTGCACGAAATTGTGATGTCCAGGCTCGAACAATCCCTGGTAATGGCTCCAAAGCTTGGTGCTTTGATCTTAATTCATAATTGTCACAACTTTGATACAACTAACCAGCAAGTGCACTGGGTCATCCAAGTAATACCTTACGTGAGTAAGGGTCGAATCCCACGGAGATTGTTGGTATGAAGCAAGCTATGGTCACCTTGTAAATCTCAGTCAGGCAGATATAAAGTGATGAAGATGTTTTCGAATAATAAATAATAGAATAGGGATAGAGATACTTATGTAATTCATTGGTAGGAATTTCAGATAAGCAAATGGAGATGCTTTTCGTTCCTCTGAACCTCTGCTTTCCTGCTATCTTCATCCGATCAGTCTTACTCCTTTCCATGGCTGGCTTTATGTGATACATCACCACTGTCAATGGCTACTTTTGGTCATCTCACGGGAAAATGATCCAATGCCCTGTCACGGCACGGCTAATCGTCTGGAGGCATCACCCTTGTCAGTGGCTTCATCTTATCCTCTCAGTGAATAATATGCTCACGCACCCTGTCACGGCACGGCTATTCATCTGTCGGTTCTCGATCATGCTGGAATAGGATTTACTATCCTTTTGCGTCTGTCACTAACGCCCTGCAATCGCGAGTTCGGAGCTCGTCACAGTCATTCAATCATTGAATCCTACTCAGAATACCACAGACAAGGTTTAGACCTTCCGGATTCTCTTGAATGCCGCCATCATTCTAGCTTACGCCACGAAGATTCTGGTTAGGAGATCTAAGAGATATTCATTCTAGCTTAATTCATGTAGAACAGAAGTGTTTGTCAAGCACGCGTTCATAAAGGAGAAGGATGATGAGCGTCACACATAATCATCACCTTCATCACGTTCTTGGGTGCGAATGGATATCTTAGAAGCGAAATAAGAAGAATTGAATAGAAAACAGAAGTACTTTGCATTAATCTTTGAGGAACAGCAGAGCTCCACACCTTAATCTATGGAGTGTAGAAACTCTACCGTATGAAAATACATAAGTGAAGGTCCAGGCATGGCCGAGATGGCCAGCCCCCTATTGTGATCTAAGATAGCATACAACTGATCAAAGATGCCTAATACAATAGTAAGAGGTCCTATTTATAATAAACTAGTCACTAGGGTTTACATGAGTAAGTAATTGATGCATAAATCCACTTCCGGGGCCCACTTGGTGTGTGTTTGGGCTGAGCTTAAGTGTAACACGTGCAGAGGCCATTTGTGGAGTTGAACGCCAGTTTCTGTGCCAGTTTGGGCGTTCAACTCTGGTTTTGGATCCTTTTCTGGCGCTGGACGCCAGATTTGGGCAGAAGTCTGGCGTTGAACGCCAGTTTACGTCGTCAATTCTTGGCCAAAGTATGGACTATTATATATTGCTGGAAAGCCCTGGATGTCTACTTTCCAACGCAATTGGAAGCGCGCCATTTCGAGTTCTGTAGCTCCAGAAAATCCACTTTGAGTGCAGGGAGGTCAGAATCCAACAGCATCAGCAGTCCTTTTTCAACCTCTGAATCTGATTTCTGTTCAAGTCCCTCAATTTCAGCCAGAAAATACCTGAAATCATAGAAAAACACACAAACTCATAGTAAAGTCCAGAAATGTGAATTTATCATAAAAACTAATGAAAACATCCCTAAAAGTAACTAGATCCTACTAAAAACATACTAAAAACAATGCCAAAAAGCGTATAAATTATCCGCTCATCACAACACCAAACTTAAATTGTTGCTTGTCCCCAAGCAACTAAAAATCAAATAGGATAAAAAGAAGAGAATATACTATAAATTCCAAACTATCAATGAAACATAGCTTCAATCATATGAGCGGGACTTATAGCTTTTTGCCTCTTGAATAGTTTTGGCATCTCACTCTATCCATTGAGGTTCAGAATGATTGGCATCTATAGGAATTTCAGATTTCGAATAGTGTTATTGACTCTCCTAGTTCAGTATGATGATTCTTGAACACAGCTTCTTTATGAGTCTTGGCCGTGGCCCTAAGCACTTTGTTTTCCAGTATTACCACCGGATACATAAATGCCACAGACACATAATTGGGTGAACCTTTTCAGATTGTGACTCAGCTTTGCTAAAGTCCCCAATTAGAGGTGTCCAGGGTTCTTAAGCACACTCTTTTTTTGCTTTGGACCTTGACTTTAACCGCTCAGTCTCAAGTTTTCACCTGACACCTTCACGCCACAAGCACATGGTTAAAGACAGCTTGGTTTAGCCGCTTAGACCAGGATTTTATTCCTTTAGGCCCTCCTATCCACTGATGCTCAAAGCCTTGGGATCCTTTTTTTATTTGCCCTTGCCTTTTGGTTTTAAGGGTTATTGGCTTTTTCTGCTTGCTTTTTCTTTTTCTTTCTATTTTTTTTTATTTTTTTTCGCCCTTTTTTTTTTTTGCAAGCTTTGTTCTTTGCTGCTTTTTCTTGCTTCAAGAATCATTTTTATGATTTTTCAGATTATCAAATAACATGTCTCCTAGTCATCATTCTTTCAAGAGCCAACATATTTAACATTCTTAAACAACAACTTCAAAAGATATATGCACTGTTCAAGCATACATTCAGAAAACAAGAAGCATTGTCACCACATCAATATAATTAAGCTAAGTTCAAGGATAAATTCGAAACTCATGTACTTCTTGTTCTTTTGGATTAAAACAGTTTTTATTTTAAGAGAGGTGATGGATTCATAGGACATTCATAACTTTAAGACAAAGTTACTAACTACTAATGATCATGTAGTGAAGACACAAACACAGATAAGCACATAACATAGAAAACGAAAAACAGAGAAAGCAAGAACAAGGAATGAATCCACCTTAGTGATGTCCTTGAGCTCTTCTATGTCTCTTCCTTGTCTTTGCTGCTCTTCCTTCATTGCTTTTAGATCTTCTCTGATTTCATGAAGGATGAAGGAGTGCTCTTGATGTTCCACCCTTAGTTGCTTCCAATAATTGTGTGGAAGAAAATGTATCCCCTGAGGTATCTCAGGGATCTCTTGATTTGCAGTCAAATGTTCTACCACTGAGCTATAGACCCTTGATGGAAGCTTTTGTCTTCCCTTTCCTCTTTCTAGAGGCTTCTCTGGCCTTAGGTGCCATCAATGGTTATGGAAAAAATAAAAAAGCTATGCTTTTACCACACCAAACTTAGAATGTTGCTCGCCCTCGAGCAAAAGAAGAAAGAATAGAAGAAGAAGAGGATATGGAGGAGATGGATGGCTGTGTGTATTCGGCCATATGGGTGGGATTGGGTGGGGAAGAGATGTTGAATTTTTGAAGGTAAGTGGGTGTATGGGTGTGAGTGGTAAATGGAAGACAGAAGGGATGAGTGTTTATTGGGAATAGAGGATGATTGAGAAGAGAGAAGAGAGTGAGTGGAGGTAGGTGGGGATCCTGTGGGGTCCACAGATCTTGGGGTGTCAAGGCATTTACATCCCTGCACCAATTTAGGCATGCAAAATGCCCTTGCACACAACTCTGGGCGTTCAGCGCCAGGTTGGTGCCCATTTTGGGCGTTCAACGCCCCTTTGCTGCCATTTCTGGCGTTGAACGCCAGAACCATGCTTGTTCTGGGCGTTCAGCGCCAGGATGCCCCCATTCTGGGCGTTCAGCGCCAGAACTATGCTCTGTTCTGGCGTTTGAACGCCAGACAGATGCTCCTCCAGGGTGTGATTTTTCTTCTGCTGTTTTTGATTCCGTTTTTGATTTTTTTGTTTATTTTGTGACTCCACATGATCATGAACCTAAGAAAATATGAAAAAAAATAATAATAGAGTTAGATAAACATTGGGTTGCCTCCCAACAAGCGCTTCTTTAATGTCAATAGCTTGACAGTGGGCTCTCATGGAGCCTCACAGATGTGCAGAGCTTTGTTGAGACTCTCCAACACCAAACTTAGAGTTTGGATATGGGAGTTCAACACCAAACTTAGAGTTTGGTTGTGGCCTCCCAACACCAAACTTAGAGTTTGACTGTGGGGGCTCTGGTTGACTCTGCTTGGAGAGAAGCTTTTTCTGCTTCCTCTTCATGATTGCAGAGGGAGATCCTTGAGTTTTGAATACAAGGGAGTTCTCATTCCATTGAAGGACTATTTCACCTCTGTCAACATCAATCACAGCTCTTGCTGTGGCCAGGAAAGGTCTTCCTAGGATGATGGATTCATCCTCTTCCTTTCCAATATCCAGGACTATGAAATCAGTAGGTATGTAAAGGCCTTCAACCTTTACTAATACATCTTCTACTTGTCCATAAGCCTGTTTTCTTGAGCTGTCTGCCATCTCCAGTGAGATTTTAGCAGCTTGCACCCCATAGATTCCCAGTTTCTCTATTACAGAGAGGGGCATGAGGTTTATTCCTGAACCAAGGTCACACAGAGCTTTAAAGATCATGGTGCCTATGGTACAGGGTATTATGAACTTTCCAGGATCCTGTCTCTTCTGAGGCAATATCAGTTGATCCAGATCACTTAGTTCATTGATGAACAAGGGAGGTTCAACTTCCCAAGTATCAATGCCAAATAATTTGGCATTCAGCTTCATGATTGCACCAAGAAACTTGGCAGTTTGCTCTTCAGTAACATCCTCATTCTCTTCTGAAGAGGAATACTCATCAGAGCTCATGAAGGGTATAAGGAGGTTCAATGGAATCTCTATGGTCTCTAGATGAGCCTCAGAGTCCTTTGGTCCCCCAGAGGGAAGCTCCTTATTGATCACTGGACGTCCCTGGAGGTCTTCCTCCTTGGGATTCACGTCCTCTCCTCTCCTCTCAGGTTCGGCCATGGCGCTTATGTCAATGGCCTTGCACTCTCCTTTTGGGTTCTCTTCTGTATTGCTTGGGAGAGTACTAGGAGGGATTTCAGTGATCCTTTTACTCAGCTGGCCCACTTGTGCTTCCAGATTTCTAATGGAAGACCTTGTTTCATTCATGAAACTTACAGTGGCCTTAGATAGATCAGAGACTAGATTTGCTAAATTAGAAGCATTTTGTTCAGAGTTCTCTGTCTGTTGCTGAGTTGATGATGGAAAAGGCTTGCTATTGCTAAACCTGTTTCTTCCACCATTATTAAAGCCTTGTTGGGGCTTTTGATCCTTCCATGAGAAATTTGGATGATTTCTCCATGTTGAGTTATAGGTGTTTCCATAAGGTTCACCTAAGTAATTTACCTCTGCTATTGCAGGGTTCTCAAGATCATAGGCTTCTTCTTCAGAAGATGCCTCTTGAGTACTGTTGGATGCAGCTTGCATTCCATGCAGACTCTGAGAAATCATATTGACTTGCTGAGTCAATATTTTATTCTGAGCCAATATGGCATTCAGAGTATCAACTTCAAGAACTCCCTTCTTCATAGGCGTCCCATTACTCACAGGATTCCTTTCAGAAGTGTACATGAACTGGTTATTAGCAACCATGTCAATGAGTTCTTGAGCTTCTGCAGGCGTTTTCTTTAGGTGAATGGATCCACCTGCAGAAGTGTCCAGTGACATCTTTGATAGCTCAGATAAACCATCATAGAATATATCCAGGATGGTCCATTCTGAAAGCATGTCAGAAGGACACTTTTTGGTCAACTGTTTGTATCTTTCCCAAGCTTCATAGAGGGATTCACCTTCTTTCTGTCTGAAGGTTTGAACATCAGCTCTAAGCTTGCTCAGCTTTTGAGGAGGAAAGTACTTGGCTAAGAAAGCCGTGACCAGCTTATCCCAAGAGTTCAGGCTGTCTTTGGGTTGAGAATCCAACCATAATCTAGCTCTGTCTCTTACAGCAAAAGGGAAAAGCATGAGCCTGTAGACTTCAGGATCTACTCCATTAGTCTTAACAGTATCACATATCTGCAAGAATTCAGTTAAGAACTGAAAAGGATCTTCAGATGGAAGTCCATGAAACTTGCAGTTCTGCTGCATCAGAGAAACTAATTGAGGTTTAAGCTCAAAGTTGTTTGCTCCAATGGCAGGAATGGAGATGCTTCTTCCATGTAAATTGGAATTAGGTGCAGTAAAGTCACCAAGCATCTTCCTTACATTATTATTATTTTCGGCTGCCATCTCCTCTGCCTGTTCAAAAATTTCTGAAAGGTTATCTCTGGATTGTTGTATTTTAGCTTCTCTTAGTTTCCTTTTCAGAGTCCTTTCAGGTTCTGGATCTGCTTCCACAAGAATGTTCTTATCCTTGCTCCTGCTCATATGACAAAGAAGAAGGCACAGAAAAATAATAATAATAATGGAGATCCTTTATGTCACAGTATAGGGATCCCTGTGTGAGCAGAAAAAGAGGGGGAGATAAAGGATGTGATGTAAAGGAAGAAATGCAACTGTACGAATGGAAGAGATGTGAGATGAGATGTTAGGATATGAATGAATAAATAGAATAGGATGGAGGAGGGATAATTTTCGAAAATTATTTTGAAAAAGAGTTAGTGATTTTTGAAAAATGGTTTTTAAAAAATGTTAGTAATTTTCGAAAATTTTTGAAATCAAAAATAAAAAATAAAAATGATTAGTTAATTAAAAAGAAATTTTTGAAAAAGAGGGGAGATATTTTCGAAAATTAGAGAGAGAGAGTTAGTTAGGTGGTTTTGAAAAAGTTAAGAAACAAACAAAAAGTTAGTTAGTTAGTTGAAACAAATTTTGAAAAGATAAGAAGTTAGGAAGTTAGAAAAGATATTTTGAAAAGATATTTTTGAAAAAGATAAGATAAGAAGATATTTAGAAAGTAGTTTTGAAAAAGTTAAGAAACAAACAAAAAGTTAGTTAGTTAGTTGAAACAAATTTTGAAAAGATAAGAAGTTAGGAAGTTAGGAAAGATATTTGAAAAGATATTTTTGAAAAAGATAAGATAAGAAGATATTTTTGAAAAGATATGATAAAATTAGTTTTGAAAAAGATTTGATTTTTAAAATCACAATTAATGACTTGATTCATAAGAAATCACAAGATATGATTCTAGAATTTAAAGTTTGAATCTTTCTTAACAAGCAAGTAACAAACTTCAAATTTTTGAATCAAAACATTAATTGATTATGTTATTTTCGAAAATTTGGTATAAAAATAAGAAAAAGATTTTTTGAAAAATATTTTTGGAATTTTCGAAAATAACTAATAATTTTGAAAAAGATTTGATTTTTGAAAATAGATTTTGAAAAAGATAAGATTTTCAAATTGAAAATTTGATTTGACTCATGAGAAACAACTTAATTTTAAAATTTTTTTGAAAAAGTCAACTCAAATTTTCGAATTTGATGAGAGAAAAAGGGAAAGATATTTTTTTTATTTTTGAAATTTTTATGAAAAACATGAAAAATATGCAATGCATGAAATTTTTAGATCAAAACAATGAATGCATGCATGAATGCTATGAATGTCAAGATGAACACCAAGAACACTATGAAGAACATGATGAACATCAAGAACATATTTTTGAAAAATTTTAAATGCAAAGAAAACATGCAAGACACCAAACTTAGAATTCTTTAATGCTTAGACACTAAGAATTCAAGAATGCATATGATAAACATGAAAAGACACAAAACATGAAAACATCAAGATCAAACAAGAAGACTTACCAAGAACAACTTGAAGATCATGAAGAACACTATGAATGCATGAATTTTCGAAAAATGCAAGATGCACATGCAAATGACACCAAACTTATAACATGACTCAAGACTCAAACAAGAAACAGAAAATATTTTTGATTTTTATGATTTTCTAGTTTTTTTTTTGGATTTTTTTTTTCAAAAATTATATGAAAAATAAAAAATAAGGATTCCAAAATTTTTAATATGAATTCCAGGAATCTTGCCATGTTAGTCTAAAGCTTCAGTCCAGGAATTAGACATGGCTCACTAGCCAGCCAAGCTTTCAATGAAAGCTCCAGTCCAAAACACTAGACATGGCCAATGGCCAGCCAAGCTTCAGCAGGTATGGATACTTTTCATGTATAGAACAAATCAGTGTGTGAGAATCTCTTCATTTGTGATGACAAGTTGAAACCCCAGTCCAAAAATTAGACATGGCTTACAGCCAGCCAGGCTTCAACAAATCATCATGAAACACTAGAATTCATTCTTAAAAATTTTGAATAAAATTTTTGAAAACATTTTTATTATTATTATTTTTTTTTTCGAAAACACATGAGAAAATTTTGAAAATATTTTTGAAAAATTTTTGAAAAGAAAACGAAAAGAAAATTACCTAATCTGAGCAACAAGATGAACCGTCAGTTGTCCAAACTCGAACAATCCCCGGCAACGGCGCCAAAAACTTGGTGCACGAAATTGTGATGTCCAGGCTCGAACAATCCCTGGTAATGGCTCCAAAGCTTGGTGCTTTGATCTTAATTCATAATTGTCACAACTTCGATACAACTAACCAGCAAGTGCACTGGGTCGTCCAAGTAATACCTTACGTGAGTAAGGGTCGAATCCCACGGAGATTGTTGATATGAAGCAAGCTATGGTCACCTTGTAAATCTCAGTCAGGCAGATATAAAGTGATGAAGATGTTTTCGAATAATAAATAATAGAATAGGGATAGAGATACTTATGTAATTCATTGGTAGGAATTTCAGATAAGCGAATGGAGATGCTTTTCGTTCCTCTGAACCTCTGCTTTCCTGCTATCTTCATCCGATCAGTCTTACTCCTTTCCATGGCTGGCTTTATGTGATACATCACCACTGTCAATGGCTACTTTCGGTCATCTCACGGGAAAATGATCCAATGCCCTGTCACGGCACGGCTAATCGTCTGGAGGCATCACCCTTGTCAGTGGCTTCATCTTATCCTCTCAGTGAATAATATGCTCACGCACCCTGTCACGGCACGGATATTCATCTGTCGGTTCTCGATCATGCTGGAATAGGATTTACTATCCTTTTGCGTCTGTCACTAACGCCCTGCAATCGCGAGTTCGGAGCTCGTCACAGTCATTCAATCATTGAATCCTACTCAGAATACCACAGACAAGGTTTAGACCTTCCGGATTCTCTTGAATGCCGCCATCATTCTAGCTTACGCCACGAAGATTCTGGTTAGGAGATCTAAGAGATATTCATTCTAGCTTAATTCATGTAGAACAGAAGTGTTTGTCAGGCACGCGTTCATAAAGGAGAAGGATGATGAGCGTCACACATAATCATCACCTTCATCACGTTCTTGGGTGCGAATGGATATCTTAGAAGCGAAATAAGAAGAATTGAATAGAAAACAGAAGTACTTTGCATTAATCTTTGAGGAACAGCAAAGCTCCACACCTTAATCTATGGAGTGTAGAAACTCTACCGTATGAAAATACATAAGTGAAGGTCCAGGCATGGCCGAGATGGCCAGCCCCCTATTGTGATCTAAGATAGCATACAACTGATCAAAGATGCCTAATACAATAGTAAGAGGTCCTATTTATAATAAACTAGTCACTAGGGTTTACATGAGTAAGTAATTGATGCATAAATCCACTTCCGGGGCCCACTTGGTGTGTGTTTGGGCTGAGCTTAAGTGTAACACGTGCAGAGGCCATTTGTGGAGTTGAACGCCAGTTTCTGTGCCAGTTTGGGCGTTCAACTCTGGTTTTGGATCCTTTTCTGGCGCTGGACGCCAGATTTGGGCAGAAGGCTGGCGTTGAACGCCAGTTTACGTCGTCAATTCTTGGCCAAAGTATGGACTATTATATATTTCTGGAAAGCCCTGGATGTCTACTTTCCAACGCAATTGGAAAGGCGCCATTTCGAGTTTTGTAGCTCCAGAAAATCCACTTTGAGTGCAGGGAGGTCAGAATCCAACAGCATCAGCAGTCCTTTTTCAACCTCTGAATCTGATTTCTGCTCAAGTCCCTCAATTTCAGCCAGAAAATACCTGAAATCACAGAAAAACACACAAACTCATAGTAAAGTCCAGAAATGTGAATTTATCATAAAAACTAATGAAAACATCCCTAAAAGTAACTAGATCCTACTAAAAACATACTAAAAACAATGCCAAAAAGCGTATAAATTATCCGCTCATCACACATATCTGCAAGAATTCAGTTAAGAACTGAAAAGGATCTTCAGATGGAAGTCCATAAAACTTGCAATTCTGCTGCATCAAAGAAACTAATTGAGGTTTCAGCTCAAAGTTGTTTGCTCCAATGGCAGGAATGGAGATGCTTCTTCCATGTAAATCGGAATTAGGTGCAGTAAAGTCACCAAGCATCTTTCTTACAGTATTATTATTTTCGGCTGCCATCTCCTCTTCCTGTTCGAAAATTTCTGAAAGGTTATTTTTGGATTGTTGTAATTTAGCTTCTCTTAATTTTCTCTTCAGAGTCCTTTCAGGTTCTGGATCTGCTTCAACAAGAATATTCCTGTCCTTGCTCCTGCTCATATGACAAAGAAGAGGGCACAGAAAAAATAATAATAATATGGATCCTTTATACCACAGTATAGGGATACCTGTGTGAGTAGAAGAAAAGAGGGGGAGATAAAGAATGTAATGTAATGGAAGAAACACAACTGTGAGGAGGGTTGAGATGTGAGATGAGATGTTAGTAAATGAATAAATAAATAGAATAAGATGGGAGAGGGAGGATTTTCGAAAAATATTTTTGAAAAAGAGTTAGTGATTTTCGAAAATGGTTTTTGAAAAATGTTAGTAATTTTCGAAAATTTTTAAAATCAAAAATAAAAATAATTAGCTAATTAAAAAGAAATTTTTGAAAAAGGGGGGGATATTTTCGAAAATTAGAGAGAGAGAGAGTTAGTTAGGTAGTTTTGAAAAAGTTAAGAAACAAACAAAAAAGTTAGTTAGTTAGTTGAAACAAATTTTGAAAAGGTGAGAAGTTAGGAAGTTAGAAAAGATATTTTGAAATCATATTTTTGAAAAAGATAAGATAAGAAGATATTTTTGAAAAGATATGATAGAAATTAGTTTTGAAAAAGATTTGATTTTTAAAATCTCAATTAATGACTTGATTCCTAAGAAATCACAAGATATGATTCTAGAACTTAAAGTTTGAATCTTTCTTAACAAGCAAGTAACAAACTTCAAATTTTTGAATCAAAACATTAATTGATTATGTTATTTTCGAAAATTTGATATAAAAATAAGAAAAAGATTTTTGAAAAATATTTTTGGAATTTTCGAAAATAACTAAGAATTTTGAAAAAGATTTTATTTTTGAAAAAGATTTTGAAAAAGATAAGATTTTCAAATTGAAAATTTGATTTGACTCATAAAAACAACTAGATTTTAAAAATTTTTGAAAAAGTCAAATCTAATTTTCGAATTTATGAGAGAGAAAGAGAGAAAGATATTTTTTTGATTTTTGAATTTTTATGATGAGAGAGAAAAACACTAAAAAGATGCAATGCATGAAATTTTTAGATCAAAACATGTGATGCATGCAAGAATGCTATGAATGTCAAGATGAACACCAAGAACACTATGAATGTCAAGATGAACATCATAGACACAATTTTGAAAAATTTTTAATGCAAAGAAAACATGCAAGACACCAAACTTAGAATTCTTTAATGCTTAGGCACTAAGAATTCAAGAATGCATATGAAAAACAATAAAAGACACAAAACAAAAAATCATCAAGATCAAACAAGAAGACTTGCCAAGAACAACTTGAAGATCATGAAGAACACTATGAATGCATGAAATTTTCGAAAAATACAAGATGCACATGCAAATGACACCAAACTTATGACATGACTCAAGACTCAAACAAGAAATAGAGAAATATTTTTTATTTTTGTGATTTTCTAATTTTTTTGGATTTTTTTTTCGAAAATTATATGAAAAAGGAAAAAAAATAAGGATTCCAAAATTTTTAACATGAATTCCAGGAATCTTGCATTCTTAGTCTAAAGCTTCAGTCCAAGAATTAGACATGGCTCACTAGCCAGCCAAGCTTTCAATGAAAGCTCCGGTCCAAAACACTAGACATGGCCAATGGCTAGCCAAGCTTCAACATGTAATTCAGACATGACACGCCTGACATACTCATTCCCAAAGGAATTAGACATGGCTTTACAGCCAGCCAGGCTTCAACATACTTCATGAAACACTAGAATTCATTCTTAAAAATTTTGAATCTAAAATTTTTTTTGAAAACATTTTTTTCGAAAACAGATGAGAAAATTTTAGAAATATTTTTGAAAAATTTTTGAAAACAAAACAAAAAGAAAATTTCCTAATCTGAGCAACAAGATGAACCGTCAGTTGTCCAAACTCGAACAATCCCCGGCAACGGCGCCAAAAACTTGGTGCACGAAATTGTGATGTCCAGGCTCAAACAATCCCTGGCAACGTGAGCAACTTGGTATGCGCAATCGTAATTACACTTTGATTATGTAAAATTCATGGCTCTTTCTTTCCCTGGCAGTGGCGCCAAGAACATGGTGCCAATACCATGGTTCACAACTTCAATACAACTAACCAGCAAGTGCACTGGGTCGTCCAAGTAATACCTTACGTGAGTAAGGGTCGAATCCCACGGAGATTGTTGGTATGAAGCAAGCTATGGTCACCTTGAAAATCTCAGTTACGCAGATGTAAATTGATAAGGGTGTTTTCGAATAATAAATAGAATAAGGGATAGAAATACTTATGTAAATTAATCGGTGAGAATTTCAGATAAGCGAATAGAGATGCCTTCGTTCCTCTGAACCTCTACTTTCCTGCTATCTTCATCCAATCAGTCTTACTCCTTTCCATGGCTGGCTTTATGCAAGGGCATCACCGTTGTCAGTGGCTACATCCCCTCCTCTCAGTGAAAAATATGCTCACATGCTCTGTCACAGCACGGCTAATCATCTGTCGGTTCTCGATCATGCTGGAATAGGATTCACCCTCCTTTTGCGTCTGTCACTAACGCCCAACAATCGCGAGTTTGAAGTTCGTCACAGTCATTCAATCATTGAATCCTACTCGGAATACCACAGACAAGGTTTAGACTTTCCGGATTCTCTTGAATGCCGCCATCATTCTAGCTTACGCCACAAAGATTCTGATTAAGAGATCTAAGAGATACTCATTCAAGCTTATTTCATGTAGAACGGAAGTGTTTGTCAGGCACGTGTTCATAGGGGAGAATGGTGATGAGCGTCACACATAATCATCACCTTCATCACGTTCTTGGGTGCGAATGGATATCTTAGAAGTGAAATAAGATGAATTGAATAGAAAACAGTAGTACTTTGCATTAATCTTTGAGGAACAGCAGAGCTCCACACCTTAATCTATGGAGTGTAGAAACTCTACCGTTGAAAATACATAAGTGAAAGGTCCAGGCATGGCCGTGTGGCCAGCCCCCATGGTCTAAGAACAATGCGTTCAAAGATGATCCTAAGATCCTAAGATGATCAAAAGATTCATAATACAATAGTAAAAGGTCCTATTTATAATAAACTAGTCACTAGGGTTTACATAAGTAAGTAATTGATGCATAAATCCATTTCCGGGGCCCACTTGGTGTGTGCTTGGGCTGGGCCTGAGTGTTGCACGTGTAGAGGTTCTTCTTGGAGTTGAACGCCAACTTTTGTGCCAGTTTGGGCGTTCAACTCTGGTTTTGGCTCCTTTTCTGGCGCTGGACGCCAGGTTTGGGTAGAAAGCTGGCGTTGAACGCCAGTTTACGTCGTCAATTCTTGGCCAAAGTATGGACTATTATATATTGCTGGAAAGCCCTGGATGTCTACTTTCCAACGCAATTAGAAGAGTGCCATTTCGAGTTCTGTAGCTCCAGAAAATCCACTTTGAGTGCAGGGAGGTCAGAATCCAACAGCATCAGCAGTCCTTCTTCAACCTCTGAATCTGATTTTTGCTCAAGTCCCTCAATTTCAGCCAGAAAATACCTGAAATCATAGAAAAACACACAAACTCACAGTAAAGTCCAGAAATGTGAATTTAACATAAAAACTAATGAAAACATCCCTAAAATAACTAGATCCTACTAAAAATATACTAAAAACAATGTCAAAAAGCGTATAAATTATCCGCTCATCAAGCAGCATGCCACATATTTCTAACCTTGCAACACATGTTTTGAAGATTACCGTGTTTGTGTATAATCATATGGTGTTCTTGTCCTGGCTAAGACAAAGAACTGATTGGAGAGAGATTGTTCGTCCATGTGCAACTCGTTTTGCCACTGTCTTCCTCACATTGATGAGTATCTTTGAGCGCAAATCGGATTTACAATCATTGGTTGTTGATACACACTTTACCGGACACAAATTAGGAAGGAGTGCTAATGGTAGAGCTGTGAGTGCAATTATCCTAGACAATAAATTTTGGGATGATTGTTTTACTGCATGCCAAATTGTGAGTCCGTTGATTGGTAGATGCCGATAATAAACCATCATTGGGGATTGTTTATGAAGGTATGCTGAGGTCAGAAAATGGAATCAAAGAAATGTTCAAGCAAAGGAAGACTGCATATCAACCTTACACAGAGATTATCAACTCAAGATGGGACAAACACTTGAAAAAAAGTCTTCACGCAGCAGCTTATTTCTTAAATCTTGCTTGCTTTTTTTCTGAAAATTATAGAGAAGCACCTGATGTCATGCGAGCTTTACTTGATCTTGTTACATTGCATTGCAAGGTTAATAATTTAGATTCATTTGAGGTAATGAAAGAAATACACTTATATAGAGATCGAAAGTAAAGCTTTGATAGGCCTGAAGCTGTTCCAGTTGCAAAAAGACTTCAACCTGCTAATAATATATGTTTGATAATAAGCTTTAGTTATTTGCTTATTTTATGTTTTGGTTTCCTTAATTTGATAACTGATACTTGAGATATGGGATTGTAACTTGTAGATGAATGGTGGAGGTTGTTTGGTAGTTCTACTCCATGTTTACAAAACATGGCAGTTCACATTCTTAGCCAAGCATCTACTTCTTCAGGGTGTTAAAGGAATTGAAGTCTTTTTGATCAAATTCATACAACAAGAAGGAATAGATTGGAGCATGATAGGCTAAGTGGTATTGTGTATGTTACATATAATTTGCGTCTTAAATCCAGGTAATATATATTTCATCCTTTTATTTCATATCATTAGATTTTGTATAGTTAATATACTAGGCTTATCATATATTGTATTTAATTTGTTAAGAAGGAAAGGAAAAAAAGAAAGCAAAAGTTGCAATATGATCCAATCGATATTGAAAGTATTGATATGGTTGATTTTTGGGTGAGGAAAGAGGTTGTTGAAAAAGAGCCTGATCTTCCAAGTAATATTGAAGACTTGCTTGGTGAGTATTATAGTTTATTGATCAGACAATAAATTACAATAGCTTTGATCTTTAATTTATTGATAATGTGTTATATTTTGTTAGATGAGATTGATGCTGATTTAGATCAAGGTGGTGGTGGTGGTAGTAGTAGTACATTTTATGCTGCACCACTTGCTTTTTCTGGTCCAAGTAGTGGAAATGAAGGTGATGATATCAATGACACAAATCTGCAGCAAGTTATGGAGGATTCTGATGATTGATGACAAACTTGGATCATTTTGATGTTGCTATGTTATGTTTGATTGGTTGTTTTGTTTTTTGACTTTTGAATTTATATTTGAATGAGATTATAACATTCTGGTTTATGTAGTACTTTTAAATTAAATGATATTTTAAAGTTTACATTAGAGTATAATTATATTTTTATGTGTTTATTTATATTTTATTTATTATTTTATTATAAAACGATTTTTTCGGTTCAACCACGGTCGAATCGGTTGAACCTATGAACCAGTGAACCAGTAGCTAGAGCGGTTCGATGACCGGTTCATTTTTCAGAACCTTGCTGTAGAGAGTATAAATCAATATATGTATATACCAAGTGAGGCCCCAGAAGTTATCGAAGGAAATCGCCCTCCGGTTAATTGGCCAGTTGCAGGGTGTTCTGGCCCAGCCCAATAAGGACCGGAGGTCCACCCGACCTACTTCCGAATCTGGCAGGTCCCCGACCCGCCCGAGCTAACTCACCTCTCGTGAAGTCATCCCCTAGTGAGGGTCTGGATAGCTAGTTGATGCTTCCAAACACATGGGCCTAAATAAAAGGCTCACTCGACGAGTACAGATAAAGGGAGGGAGACATACCCTTCCCCAGCTACGTCATTCTTTTATCCTAATTAGCCGCCTCATCGTACGGACACTTACTTTAGTATTGAATAATTTTCAATACAAAGATTTTGAGATACATCGATGCAACACTAGTTAATAACACTAATCCTAGGAATGGAAATACAAGTAGAACCTAAATTACACCTAGATTCGACCTTAGGAGTTGAATTTGTACTAGGAATTGAAAAAAAAAAACTAAATTGAAATTCCTATGTGATTCAACTTTATTAGAAGAATCACTTCTAGCAAAAGAAAAATTTTCTGTGGAGTTAAAATTACTTAAATAATTTTTAAAGAAACTAAATAATTTGAGACATCTTGCTCTTTGGCCATGACAAAATATCCTCGAACTATTGTCTTTTAAGAACAACTACTCCCACCCAATAGGAGGAAAATAAAGTGTTGGCTGACGAAACTTCACATTAAGTTCTTCTGAAGTTAGAAAATAGCCTTCACAATTATAAGAATTAAACACCTTGTCGACATTAAGTAGTTTCAATTTTTCATTATACACCTTAAAATTGACATGTATCTGCTCCACATAAAGGCTCGAATATGCTTTTATCACTTCAGATTTTTCTTCATCATTTCAAAGAAGAATGCTCTGATGCACGGTCTAAGGTACAGTTCCAACGCCATGGATCCAATCTCGTCCAAGCAAGTCATTATAACTAGCATTTGAAGATATAACCACAACGACAGTATTTCGATACGAAGACCCCACCTACACTCGGAGAGTCGCTAACCCTTTTGCAGGGGTCAATATACTGCTATAATCAGTTACTAAAATATTAGTAGGGATCAGGTCATCAAAATGCTTCCCTACCTTGATCAACATCCGTTCTGGCAATAAACTAATTGTTGCCTCTCCATCGACCAAAATTTTGTTAACACAAATACCACTCATGTAAGCTGAAACATGCAATGGTCGAAGGTGTGACTTTTGCTTTTCGGTTGGCGTTTGGAAATATTCCAATTTGTCCTCTGAAAAAATAAAAGCAAAAGCCTCTTCGTCTTTCACATCATAATACTCATTCGGTTTCCCTTTATATTCCCGCAAGTACTCAGTTGGTATAATTGAGATAGTGCTTACCATTTTGTCATCTCCTTCATCGAAATATTCTTTGTCCAAGTCAACACCCTTTTCTTTATCATCAACTGGAGCTACAACAACAGCATTGCCTTTTTCAAATTTAGCTGGTGAAGGAATCCCTTTAGGAACAGTTTCTCCATCAGACGAAAAAAATATTCGGGAATGAATGGAAGGGGTTGCTCCCTTGTCTTTGGAATTCAATAATTCCTTTTGCATCATCTGTCGTCCATACTTACCACCTCGATTTCCTCTAGTTTTTTCTCAAGGATATGGATAACAACCTCAATTAAAACCTCGATGACCCCTTTGAGGATTACACCTATAATGCGCATCTCAATTACGAAACTCCTGACAATTTCTTATCCATTACACACCTAAGACTTGCGAATGACTCATCAAAGGGGAAAAATTCCTTTGAGAAACTCAAGAACTTTGTCCCTCTTAATATCGAGGAAGTTGCCTCTGACAAATTTGTTCCTCCTTATGAGCTAATTCTTTTTTCATTCTTTCTTTCTCAAATATAGTTGCAGTGTCGGCATCAAACACAACATTACACCGAGGACACAAAGACACATCTCGATTCTTTAATTTTTGTTGCATAAGAAACTCCAACAACCCTTCACCAACACCTGGATACACTGCTTGAACATTGGTTTCAAAATCCCTCAAGGCAGTATCAAATTCATAAGTAAAACCAACCATGTTACTTTCTAAAAAGGGCTCTGCCAAAATTTGCACCAGCATCGAAAGGATCAGAATCAACCTTCATATCTTTCTTGCCATTATCAAACTTCAATCTTCCTTCCATAATTTCTTTTAAATCAAGTCCCTAAAATGGACATAATTATTAATCGAATGGCTAGTTGTTTGATGAAATTTACAATAGGATTTTTTCTTTAAATCTTTTATCGAAATCAATGTCTTGCCTTCCGGCAAAACCAATTGTTTATCTCTAAGCAACACATCAAATATTTGATCTGATTTTGAAATATTGAAACTGTACTTATTTCCACTCTTATGCTTTGTATCATTAGACTTATCAACAATTGTGATTTTTTTAAGCAAAGAACAAACATAAAGTGGACCTTTTTTTAATTCAGTCAAATCAACTTCAGGAAATTCAAAATCAGGTTCCTCATTTGAGGATTCTATTTTGATATATGAAATCTTTTCTTTTCGAGAAAAGGGTTTATTTTTAGCCTTTTCTCACTTTTAAATCTTTCTTTTTCCTTTCAAAGAATTTCCACTTGACGAACTCTTTCAGCCAAATGAGCCAAGTCAGGTATATGGATATTGAGCAACTTTTGACGCATGTAAAAACCTAACCCCATAGTTTCTATTTTTACCACTTCGCTTTCAAGAAGGGCCACATAGCACCGACTTTGAGCATTTTTAATACGAATCATGAAGTCATTAATTGATTCTCCATTATCACGATTCAAAGCCACCAAGTCACTGACTGTTACATTCAATTTCCCTCTATAAAATTGAAAATGAAAAGCACTCTCCAATTGTGCTCAAGTTATAATTCAACTAGGCCTAAGATTAGAAAACCAAGTAAATGCATTCTTCATTAAAGAAGAAGGAAAAAATTTCATTTTCAAGTTTTCAACATTTGCTAGATTTTCCAATTCGACCATATATCGAGCAATATGCTCGGTAGTCGATTCACCAACTTCTCCTGCAAACTTTGTTATTGTCTTAGGATTTTTTTACACCCCTAGGAACCTCTGCTGCTTGTACAATAGCAAGAAGAGCAGAAACAAAATATGATCGATTCATAAAATCCATGTTGAATCCGACTCTGTTAAGAACATCCTCAACAATTCTACTAACTTGGTATTGCTCACCATGTTGATTGACTCGAATTCGAGCCAACACTTCATTCGCATTTTGATCTCATCAAACTACTCGAGGAATAACTTCCTCAAGGTGCATATCATCATTCCTATTTCTGGGCATGTTCATCACATCCTCTAGATTTACCTGCACATTTTGCTTGTCACCTTCATCGTAATCAACAATTTGAGCAATCCGCTCAACTTGTCTAGCAAGACACTCGAACTTTGACTCATGATCAGCCATCATAGAGTTCAAAATGGTAGTCATTTTCTAAGTCAATAAATTGAACAAGTCATGATGACTTTTATCAACATGCTGTCGAAAGGTAGCCATCGAACCAGGACCATTCAATGTGAAACCCACTTGATAATCATGAGTAAACTCAGGATATAATGGAGGTACTGGATTGTTAATTACTCCTGATGAATTTTCAAATCGAATTGGAGGAGCATAACCACCCATTGGTGGAGTATAACCCGAAGGAAGGCCAACCAATGATTACTGGCGATTCTGTTTGTGTCAGAGCAATTCGTGGGCGTGGATTCCGCCCACTATTCCCAACTGGGGGATTAGTAACCGTCGCATTCTCTCCTAACATACTACCTTTTGAACGCGGCGTTATCTCTGCCAAAGTTTGTGCAACTATAGAAATATTATCATTTGCAGATGACTCACCATTAGTATTAGAAACTTCTTCTGCCATATGTATAATTCTTTCACTTCTAAGTTGCATACACTAGATAGTTACAGAAACTTTTGACATACTTAATTTTTAAAACTGTCCCACCAAGCGTGCTAATTTGTTATGCAGATTTTTAACAAATCTAGGTTGGTTCGATATCTAGTAATTTTTAACAAACCTACTCCTCTTGTAGGTACCAATTTTCAAAAGTGCATCAAAATTCCTTTTACTTGATTAAAATAACAAAGAAAAATATGAAATGTAAAGAAAATAATTTTGGAAAATAAAATGGCTAAAAATGAAAGCAATGACATTTAATTTAAAGAAAATAATAAATTACCTTCGACCAAATCGACAGACTTTGAATTCAAATACAAATACTAAAAATTTTAAAAAAAAGCAATAGATTTGCATAAAAAGGAAAAATTATAAAGAAAGTAAAGTAAATGTAAAAGACATGAAATGAACCCTAAGAAAAGAAAGCTATTTGTAGATTCAGAAATTCGCTGGGGATATGAGTCTGTGAGAGTGTTTTTTGAAATGAGATTCCGACCCTTGTTCCTTTCAATCTTTGGCTATTTATAAGACTCTTCGACCAATCAAATTCCAATGTATTTCCCATGTGCATTAATTCTTAGGTAATTGTTCCCGTGCTTTGAATGATATTAACTACCATCAATTATCTTCACTTGTCAATTCTTCTCCTTTCGATAGCCTTTCTTCCTTCGATAAGTCTTGTCAATTGAACTATCTCCCTTATCGATAAATCCTTTTCGACGAGCCCTATGTCCTTTGAAGAGGAAAGGGAGGAGCTACAGCCGTCGCGCCTTGTCTCCGTAGTCGCTGAGCTTCGACCGCCGCCATGCCAAGTCGTCGTCGCCAGTTGTTGAGAGAGAAAAGATATTGTTTATCTTATTGAATTATTGAATTATTGAGGATGCTGGTTATTCTGATTTGTTGATTCAGTTTTGTTGAGTTGGTTATTGTTGGGCTGGTTTCTTGAAATTGGTTTTTGAATTATGATAGAATAATTTGAGAAGATTAGAGTTGATTTTGTTTGGTTTATCAGAAATTATTCTGAGAATTGGATATGGTTTGATATATGAAAATAACTTGATTTTGGAAATGGTTTGAAAAGAGTTTGAGAAATGATTTGGATGGGATCAGAGAAGGATGGCAAAGTCCGAGTTTTAGGGAAGGTGCTGCCGAAATTTCTAGAAGAATTTTGAGAAGTTTTACTTTGATTAATTTGGATTGAAGAATTATTTTACTTGATTTTGATTTATTTAAGAAAAAAGTGAATTATGTTTGAGTTTAAATGAGTTAGTTTTGAAACGAGATTGGTTGTCGCCCCCTAAAGTCTAGAGGTCTTGCCGAGGGGTTTAACTAATAAATGATTTTCCTTTGTCTTTTGAAAAGAGTTTAAATTCGAAAACGGTTTTGAAGTTAGCTCGAAGAATGTGAGAATAAATGAAACATGATTATGACAATGATGATACTAATGAATTGTAATTGACTGAGAGATGAATTGAATGATAATGTGACAAATGTGACTGGGTAAGAAGCGGTGGCATTGTCCACTCGCTTCGAGTATATGTTGTGACTCCGGATAGGATGCAGTGGTTTTATCCACTTGCTCCGGGTAAGAGTCAATAAGCCAGGTAAAATACAGTGGTGTTATCCACTTACTCTGGAAAAGTTCGAGACTCCGGATAAGATGCAAGGGTTGATTTCTGTCACCACTTGCTCCGAATTGAGAACTGTAACACCACCTGAGTAAGAGGCAAGGGTGAAATTGTCCTCTTGCTCCGAGTACGCGGGTAAGATGTAAAGGTTGCAGCGTTGTCCCACTTGCTCCATGTTTTGCTTCACATGAACGTACGTTCAAAGGTGAAAGCAATTCTGGGTTCAAAGTTTCACAAAATTGCCAAACATAAGAATGAGACATTCAAGATACTCAAACGGGTTTCTCTCTTCCCCAACGTGAATCCCAAACACACCCATAGCCCATTAGTAATTCACTTTCTTACTCTCAATTGGATCTTTGACTATGTTGGGTTGGAAGGAAAGAAATAGAGAGAAAAGAAGGTTGCAGCGTTGTCCCACTTGCTTCATGTTTTGCTCGTACGTTCAAAGGTGAAAGCAATTCTGGGTTCAAAGTTTCACAAAATTGCCAAACATAAGAATGAGACATTCAAGACACTCAAACGGGTTTCTCTCTTCCCCAGCGTGGATCCCAAATACACCCATAGCCCATTAGTAATTCACTTTCTTGCTCTCAATTGGATCTTTGACTATGTTGGGTTGGAAGGAAAGAAATAGAGAGAAAAAAAATAGAAAGGAAAGAAAGAAAAAGAAAGAAATTGAGTGAATTTTTATTTTCCTTAAATGTGTTTGGATGGACGGAAAATAAGAAGGAGAATATGTTATAAAAAGATAATTTTACTCTTATATTATAAAAGATATTGAAAAAGATAAAGAGGTAATATTGGAAGTAGAGAGAGAGAATTAGTTTTCTCTCTATTTTTTTTAATGTTGGAGAGAAAATAAAATTGATGGATCCCACTAATTTTTTTCCATCCCTTTTTCTTTCTCTCCCATTTCTCTTATGAACCAAATAATAAAAAATAATCATTTTTCTTCTCATTTTTTTTCTTTCTTTTTCTTTCCATCCATTTTTCCTTAAAAAAAGTGGTTACAAGAAAATACATTGGACAAAAGTCAAGTCCAGACACACGTGCAACCAACTGTCGCACTAATTCTTATACTACCACGTGTAAGCCATCTATGGATGCATAAGGAATCTCTATAAACAACATCACCATGTTATAATTCACGTAATAACTTTTATAAAGAAGGTTGAATACCTCTAAAAAATGGAATGGTAAAAAAGTTAATTGGTTAAATTTAGGAGCTCTATATATGATGTTTATTTTGGTTGAATGATAGTTTGGAATATTTCAAAAAAGTGGAACTAGAATAATTTTTGAAGCATACAAACTTGATTGAAAATTTGAGTTATGATCAAACGATTCTTATTCTAAACGTGTTTTAATATTTATTTTAATCTAAAGTATCCCTTGAATTTGGTTAGATGTATATATTAATTATGGTTTAAAATATTAAATAGTTGTTAGAGTGCACACATATAAATAATTAGAAAAAAGACTTACTATAATAGCTAATGATGTGAAAGTATACAACTATAATGTTTATTCTTTACAAGTTGAAATTAAAGTTATTATTAATTTTTCACTCAGATTTAAATATCTCCTATATATATTAGATATAGGTGTTCATATATAAGATTTGATGTACTCAAATTGTTTTAATTAGTTACTATTGATTTTAAAATTACTATCTCAATTTTCTAATCTGATTTTATAATATTTTTAATCAATTTTATTTAAATATCTCTTTAATTGTTAAAAATATGATGAATTTACATTGACCAGGTTGGTTCACAATTGCTAAAGTTGACAATGATAATAATATTGATTCACAATTGTTAGATCTCTAATAGTTAACATTGCCCAACAAATTAAATACAATTGTTTATAAAATATCTTGACCTAATTAAATTTACTTCAATTTTGTATACAAGCACTTCTCTGCCAGCGAATAGCTATAAGTAATATATTATTTGAATTATATGCATGATATATTTGATGTTTTTACCAGCAATTAATGCACAACAATATGCAATATTGAATTAGTGCACAACCCCGCGCTATGGACTACGCTCTTACACTAGTTCACCTAATAACAATAGCAACAACAAAAACTCAGCATAACATCTTCATGAGAAGGCCATCCTTCGGCCTACTGAATGCATTTGTATACAATTTGATTGGCCCAATATCCCACAAAAAATGGTTAGTCTTTAGCATTTTCATGCCATTGTTAAACTCAGCTAATCATCCGACAAATTGGAGGAGCATGCAGTTAAAGCTGCCTTTTTCTGCAAAATCTTCAGCGCAGCTACTGCTCAATTCAGCAGCACCAGGGGCAGGTGTCATTCACAGGGAGAAACGCGTTATTTCTACATGTATGTATGTTTTTTCACATCCATACTATAGCACTTGGTGGTACAAATACAAAGTAACCAGTAGTGTTGTTTAGAATGATCATAAAGAGCTACTGAAAAGACATGACAAGAAGTTATCAAAAATGATCTGAAAGATTATTCCTAGTAAAGTACTACAATAAAAGGGAATATCAATATCACGAGGGAACGGTTATTTCGAGTACATGGGCTGGCTGAGATGTACACTAATTTTGTTAGGAAAATTTTCAGGTATGAGAGCAGCACCAATATTCGAGTAGTATCTCAATAATGAAACTCTTCCTAACGGGACACAATGAAAAAATTCAACTCGTTACGAGTGGTTAACTATGCAATACTCATCACTCTGCCATAGGCGGTGTCCGTAACTTCAGAATCCGAAATTAATACAAAAGATAATAATAATTGCTTGAAAACGTGTTTCATCGAATTATGGATGATAAATGCTCTCACTTGAGCTACTACTGAGGAAATTCCAATTTTATATTACACCTTATTTAGTACGGAGGTTTCAACAGCGCAGGCAAATAAAGGGCATAACAGTCAAATTGGGGGTTAAAAATAAAAAGAAAAACTAAGGACAAACTTCTCTTCATGATAGACTCCTCCTTCTTTATAAGAAAGTCACAGGACAACAGAGAAAAAAACAACATAAAAATGGAATATAGTATCCTGTCACCACCACATCCATAAACAACACTGGTAAGAGACTACTAGTCTGACTAGAGAGAATTTATAAGCCCGGTTTTGAACAAAAGGCTATATGATAAAAGAGGCTTACAAAAATATGTTTTTTTCTGCTTAAAATGAAAACAACAAACTGCCAATGTTGCCATAAATGGAATCAAATCTTTAGTTCTTTGGGCCAATATCCTTCAGGGCACAAATCTGCTCCTCACCCATAGCAGACATGACAGAGACAACAAGGTCCTTACCCTCAGCAAACCCATCCTTAATCTGCATCAACCAATCACTGATGCACATAAATACACCATTTATAGGAACATAACACATCCATACACGAATTGCATTAAATTGTACAAACCTGAGACAGGAGAGAATCATCAGTAGGGAGCCTGAGATCATCCTTGGTGTTTCCATTTTCAGTGAGCAGACTCACCTACAATACAACCATTTAAGACGAAGAAAATGCAAGCACACATTAAGAATACAACCACAATAATAATGACAGTAAAAAGGAATATGCATTAGAATGTAAATGCCTTAATATTACACTAATGCAGTAAGTTTTCATAGAAGAAATAAAATCTCTGCAGTTTCCAGTGCATTGAAAATTTATAAATTTAATTTTACCACTTCAGTAACCCTAATCAGTAGATTCAAGTTAACAAAACCATAATAATAGTAATAAGTAATAATAACAATATGAGTAAATCAATTAATCAAATGGAATTCTTGGAAACTTACAAATCCATCCTCAGAGATATCAATGAGCTGGTAGTCAGTACGATTCACATGGGGAACCTGACAAGAAGAAATAGTAATTACCGAATGTTATTATGATGTGCAACTTCATGGAGCACACACAATAAATTACACCTCAAAAAGTGGCAAGGAAAGAAAGAAAGAAAACGATGAGGAGCACACATACATCACAGTTGTGAGAAGAGGGAACGATATCTTCGAGCTTCTTGGCAGTGAAGATATCAATTCCAACAAAGTGGCACTTAGCGTGACCGTGCTTTCCAGTCTTTGAAGTCGAAACTTCAACAACCTGCCCACAGATAAAAAAAAGCCCATCGATAACACAGCACACAAATTGAATTCAATAGATAACAACACTATAATTAATTAAGCAATTAATCATGGATGCAAATAACAAATCAAGCACGCAAGCAAGTACAATAAGTCACCATCAACAGATTAGATCAGCAAACCCTAGAAAAACAAAGCACACAGACTAGATCTAGAAAGAAGAACCATACTATAAATCAATTCAATTAATCAGTGAATTAATCATTTGACAAAGGGAAATGAAGAAACTGAAGGGAGAACCTTGCAGGGACGGCCCTTGATGACGATGTAACCGTTCTTGCGGATGGTACCGGCTTGCTGAGGGTAAGTCTTGGAGGCTCCGGCGTCGGCCTTCGACTCGAAATGGTGCTCCTCGTCCGACATATCCAACGGTGATTTCACTGAATTTGGAGTGAGTCAGAGAGAAATGAGAAGAAGGAGAAGAGGGAGAGAGAGTAGATGTATCTTTCTTTCTGCTTTTGTTCGTTTATATTCACTGCAATCGCCACGGAATCTAGGGTTTCACATTTTCAATTGCAGATCTTAGTATGCCAATCACCACCGTTGGATTCAGTCTACCAGTGTCCGTTGGATCATAAATATCAGCAGCTAGCTGCGTCCCTTCTACGCTGATTCTTATGGGCTCAGGCCCAATTGAAACAGACGCTCTCTTCAATTCGAGACCATGCATAACCATGATTGCGCTTTAGCCGAAAACGAAGAAAACGGAAAAAGAAGCCCAAAAACTAATTAAACTTTTGCTTTGTAACCCAAAAACAACGTGAAACTGAAACGTAACACAAGATGATATTCAAAGTCAAGACCCACGTCCAAAAAAAAATTCAAGATCAGAAAAAAAAAGATGATATTCAAAGTTGTTTTTTGCAAAATTAATGTTCAATTTGGTCTCTAAACTTGTATTTGAATCTTAATTTACTCTCTAAAAGTTTAATTGTCTTTATTTAGTCTCTAAACTTTGCGAACATATCTCGTACTAGTCTTTAAACCAATTTTCAACGTACGTTAATAGAACATTGTCATAGACAGCTGGAGGCTACGCTAGACTCTATAAAATGATATTGATTTAATTTTGGTATTCAAATAATTCATGTTTATTGAAATTTTACCTAACAAAATAATAAAACAATTGATACGATGTCGACTTTGGACTATTTGAATGTCAAAACCAAAACGTATCTGACTAAATATATCATACATCTATTAATGTTTTTGTACTGAAAATAGTCTTAGAAGCTAATGAAAGGCATATTTACAAAATTTTAGAATTAAATATAGACAATTAAAATTTTAGGGACTAAATTGAATATTAACTAAAAAATTAAAGTTCAAATATTATACATTTCATGTTAATTGATTTTACAGTAAAAATTCATTTGGTTAAACAAAGATCAATCAAGAAAATTTTGGTTGGTAATCTCGCATAAAAAGAAAAACTATATATTTTTCGATTGAATTTGTAACAAAGCATGTCTCAATATCTAATTTTATATCTTTATGTGAAGATATTAAAGTATTATTTTAGTTTTTAACCTCGTGATTAAAATTTATTTCTAATAATATTTAAAACATTTTATTTTTATTCCAAATGCCTTAATTTGTTAATTTTTAGTTGTCAAAATTAATTTTTTTAAATATCTTTTTATTATCTTTTTTTTTTCTCACATAACTATAACTATCACTATGATTATTATAATTCAATTTTTATCGGTGTCTAAAAGAAAATTATAATGAAAAAGGGTAATTTTGAAAAAAAAAGAATAATTAAAAAAAAATTGATGAGAGAATTAAAATAGAATTAATATATAATGCTTCAAATATTAAAAATTGAATTAGAATTTAATTCAAATATTAAAGATAAAATAGTACTTGTCCCTATTAAATTTAGTAGAAAGTTGACTTCACATGAAGTTGTTCCTGAATGGTTGATACATGTTACTATATTGTTTAAAAAAAAAACGATTTATTTTATACAAATAGTCTTTTTAAAAAAATCAGTTTAAATAGATCAAATAACTACCTTTAAAATAATTTCAATTTTTTCTCCGTGCTATTCCTAAATTCCTAACAGATGAATTTGATACATTCTTTTTCTTCATTCTTATTGACCAATGTTTTTTTTAATTTATTTTAAACTTTTATTTATTTAATTTTTGTCAAATATATGTATACAAATTGTTTGAAAAAGTAAAGCTTATTATTCTGCAAAAGAAACAAAATTCACGTTTTTTTTTTCTTTATAAGAATAGCATAAATGGTATCATCTGTCTTTTTTTTTTGTCTCTGTTTCTATCTTCTTGATGAGCTTTGTTTTGTTTTCCATGATTTACATTTTCAGTTGCTAAATTTTTTTTCTAACACAAATTTTAAATTAAACTGTAAACAAATTTTAAATTAAGCTGTAAAAATATGTTCACTTACTGTTAAATTAAATTTCATGATAATCAATCAATTAACTTTTATTTTACTAATAAACTATTTTCATGCAAATTATTGTTGAATTTTTAAGATTATTCTATAAATAAATTATTTTTTTAAAATAATAAGACGATAATTTACTTCTCTAAAAATCATGATTTCACTGTCATGTACGCTTTTATGTTTTAAATAACAAACTAAAATTTATTTTCAATGAAACTAGAATTTATTTTCAATGAAACAAAAATATATAATCAAAATATTAAGTTGGTCTCTTTAAATAATTGAACATAATATTATTAATTTTGTCTACAACAATATTTTTTTAAAATTTTTTAAAATAAAATTGACCAAAAATAAAAAAAAAAAAAAACTAATGAAAATATTTATTTTGTCATTGTCATCAAGAATAGGATAGCCATAAAAAAAATCCAACCAAATAAAAAGGACCTAATTCATACAATTAAATTATCATCATATCATCACAATAAACTATAACACCACCAACTAAAGAGACATGCAACAAATATGGAAGAGATCATACAAAAATTTCAACTAGTCCACATTATACCATAATTATATTTTTATCTTCCATTACATAAAATTGCAATAAATTATCTTGACATTTATGATATCTTTCTTAGACTTGTAAAGAATCTCTATTTTCGTTTTGTCTGTCTTCATACTAACGAACTATGTTAAGCACGATTCCCACAAAACCATTGACACCAAATTTCAAAGCTAATATTTTTCACGTATTTCATTTGCTAATACAATTATTTTAAAAAAAAATAAAAAATAAAAAAATAAATACATGATTTATCTCTGCACATAATTTTTAGACTTTTTTATTTAAATAAAATAAAGAAAGATTAATTTTATTTGATTCTCTTAGATTAAATTCAAAAACATGAATATTCTAAATCTACTAATACATAAATCGTGCTAGAACAGTGTGTATTAAATATTATATTAAACACTACAATCTAAAACAATTTATGCATCAAACTCCTTCAAAAAATGCTCATAAATCGTTACACAGCACCAAGCATTCCAAATTATATATAATTCATCCTAAGATATAATGGTTTATTTTTTTTTTCACCTAAACCACTATGAGATAGCACGATTTACGTGCAACGAACTATATCACACTTCCTAGCATGATTAACGTGCAACAACCTATCCCACACTACCCTATCGATTAAAAGAATATGCCTACATTTATTTAAATACATTCATATTATTTTTAAATTAAAAGAATATATTTATTTAAAATAACAAAAATATATTTATTTAAAATTCTAAAATTTTGAATCAATTTACTTGTATTAATTTCAAAATAATTTAAAATAATATGAGTACGTTTATTTAAATTTTAAAAATTTTAAAGTAATAAGAGTATGTTTATTTAAAATATTAAAATTTTAAATAAACCTACTTATATTAATTTTAAATTTTATTTAAAATAATATGAATATATTTATTTAAAATAAAAAATTAAAATAATAAGGGTACATTTATTTAATAAATTTTAAGTTAAAAATAATATAAGTGTATTTATTTTTTAGTTAAGAATTAACGGTTTCAAATCGTTATTTTTTTTAAATTAAAAAATATAATTAATTATATAAATACAATAATATAAATACATATAATTTTATAAAATTAAATTTAATTATTAATTTAAATTATATTTATTTAAATTTTAAATTTTTAAATAATACAAATTTTATAATTTAAAATTTGAATTATTTAAATAAAATTAAATTGATTGGAAAATAAAAACATACCAATACAATTTAAATCGTATTAAAACGTAAGAAAGTTTGCTGAGTTCATAAACAAAGTTTACGTAAACAAATAAGTTCAGTCAATGTGATAAGTGAATTTTGTGCAAATTTTATAAAAATATTATAAAAAATCAAATCCTAAAAATTAACGTGATTTTAATTGTTTTGAGAATTAAAATTTTATTATATTTTATAATAGAAAAATAAAATGTGATTAACATTGAGTTGATCCGAATATACTAAATAATTTTGTTTCTTTTTAATAATTTTTCAATTATAATTTTGGTTTAAAAAAAATTCATAGTAATCAATTAACTACAATTTCTCAATTTAAATTAGTTAATTTATTTTTATAATAAAATTCATATAACGCTGAAAAATCTAATATCATGGCTATATCATATATCTTATATACTTAAATCACCGACGCCAATTAAGTTTTGTAATTAATCTAGAAATTTGTTCCTCAAGTTTATATTAAAAAAAATAAATACAATTTTTTAATTTAAATTAATCAATTATGTCCTATACCCAAGTGCTTTCTCCCTTCTTATTTCAAAATATTACTCATCATACTTAATCTAATTTAATATGTTACTTTTATTTAAAAAAAAACATTTATACTTTTTAAAATTATAATTTTAACAAAATATATTTTAAAAAACTCAAATAACAAAACAAATTTTTAAAGATATATTTTATTTGACAAAATAAACAAAACATATATAATTAACGGGCCTGCTACACATACAAGCAATTAAGGTTTACAAGCCTTACAAGTTGGCCCAGCCCAAAAATAATCCACGCGCACTCACTCCTTAGAATGGAGCGTTAATCGTACGCGCCTCACACAACGGTTTCGCTTTCCAAAACACGCACATTATGGCGCACTCTTCAGCTTCTCCCTCAAAGAAAACGCAAACGGTCAAGTTTCAAGGCACATTCCAAACAAATTACAATTCTGAAGAGATGTTCGAACTTGTCGCGAAGATTAGAAGAAATCAAGAACAAAAGATAGAACTCTCCATCAAAAATCACCAGAAAAAACGAAGAAATATTATTCAAGGTAAGTTACTGTTTTACTGATCTTGTAGATTTTTCACATTTTTGTTGCTGATTTCGAAATCGAAGAACTAGGTTTTACTGTTCTTCTAAGTTCTTCTAGGTTTTACTTTTCTTCTTGTTCTAGATCTCATATTACTGTTTTTACTGTTCTTCTTGTTCTAGGTTTTACTATTCTTCTTATTCTAGTTCTTCTCCTAACTGATTTTTGGGTGTATATTGCGTAATTTGTTGAGTGTATATGGCGTAATTTGTTGGGTGTATATGGTTGATTGTTGGGTGTATATGGCGTAATTTGTTGGGTGTATATTTCTGAACTCATAATGTAATATAATCAACTGTTGCAACTGTTCTAATATTGCTTGTCCTTGGGTGTATATTGCTTGACCTTGTAATATTGCTTGACCTTGTATATTTATGCATATTTGAGTGAATTGAAAATCATTTTGAACTGATCTAATTAAATACTTATGAGAATCGGTTTGGGTGTATATGGCTGATCTATGGGTGTATCTGACTGATATATGGGTGTATTTTTTATATATTAACAGCATCTCTTTTTTATTGCAGTAAAAATGGCAAGCAAAAACTAAGCTGAAAAAAATGTAAGCACAAATATATGTCTTAGATCAAATTAGTTTTTCATAATAGAAATATATCTGACTCTAATTTTGCTTTGTTTACAGCAAACCAAAGACCTGAAGTGTGCAACCCATTTGTTGAGTGAGAAATTCGGAAATATGAGCGAGGAGAAGAAAGCAATTGTTAGGGATTTGGGGTTTGGTGGCCTGATGCACATCCCGCCGCTAAGGGTGCATCACAAATTATTAAAGGAGTTGGCTAACTCCTTTAAATTAGGAAAAAACACACTCGAAATCGGCTACGGTTCGTTTAGAGTAAGACCAAGCACAATAGGGGCTGCACTTGGCCTCAACGCGTCAGATAACTCATTACAGACATAGGTGTATATAAGCCATATTGGGGTGTATTTCAAGTGATGTTTGGGTGTATTTCAAGTGATTTTCATACTATGTTATTTTTATTTTTGTAGGAGATCTATTTCCTTAGAAAGTCAGTTATAAGGAACTTTCTGAAGAGAACAAACATATTTTTAGAAGATTCCAGGGCAAGACTCTAAAAAATCTGACAGATGAGATGATGACTATTGCTGTTGATAATGAACAGGATCGCCTCATGTTCAAGAGGATTTTCATCCTCTATATACAGATGGCGTTCCTGTTACCAACCACAATAAACAAAATCTCCCCTGTGCACCTGGCACCAATTTTCAAGATGGACATAATAAAAGAGGGAAACTGGGGAGCACATGTTCTGAATTTCATCATCAAGGGCATAACAGATTATAATCTAAAAAAGAAAAAGGCAATTGACGGATGCATGTTTGCCCTGATGATAGTCTACTTCCATCTATCAAAAAATAAAGACAAGAAAGGAGAAGAAAGACCTCCACAACCCTGGATTGCCAACTAGACTAGAGAGCAGTTGGTTGAAAGAATGAGAGCAGAAATGGATGAACATATGGTAAGTGAAAAGAATACCTTGGGTGTATTTTATTTACGTGAATGCTGTTAACTAACATTTCTACTGTTTCAGGGAATTGTAAAGATGGCCGAAACAAAGGAGAAATTAAAACAAATGAAGAAAAAAGATAAGAAAGAAAAAAACAAAAAAAACAAAAAAGGAAAGCAAGTTCATCATCATCAGAGACTGAAACATCTGAAGCTGAAGTCTATTCTTCCCCTGATTCTGAGACTGAAGAAGACTCAGAGGGACCAAAAAGGAAACAACCCACCCGAACAGCTAAAAAGTAAGTAACATACTTGGGTGTATTTTGTCACTTTTAGGGTGTATTTTGTCACTTTTAGTCTTTTTGTTAATAATGATTGTTTGCCTACCAGAATTGAATCCAAAAAAGGAAGAAGAATCAGGAAGATTCCGATTCAAAAACTGAATCGAATGATGAGTAATGTTCTGAAATTCTCATCGCTTTCTTTTCTGTTTATTCTCAAAATTTCTTGTATTAACAGTGCGTTTCTTATTAACTTTCAGAAGCGAAGAATCATCACCAGTAGAAAAACAAAAAAAAAAAGAAAAAGAGCAAGCTCATTGTTGAGGATTCATCTCCTGAACAAACTCAATCCTATCATGGGTAGGATACTTTGTAAAGCTATACTACCATTTATGTTCAAAATTATATTTGTTAACATGTTGTTTTATGCATATATTGTCAGATCTGAAATTGGAACTGAAGAATTAGAAGAATTGTTGAGGGAATCTAAAAAGAAGAAAAATAATGAAAAATTTGCTGCACAGGGGTTTGTAATGTTTGGTGTGTATATTACCGATTTTAAGGTGTTTTCGTTGCTAATAATTATTTCTGGTTTTCCAAGGCGAAGGGAGCTGACATGCGATCGACAGAAGGTCACTACGACTCATCTGAGATGTAAGAACCTTTATTTGATAAAATCTTGTTATCCTGATTTAACCGTATGGTATTTTTACTGAATGATATCTATTCCATCTTTAGAATACTGGACGTAAACTTAGAAAGTGATGATTCTTTGTCTCAAGGACACACGAATCAAAGCAGCATAAACAAACCGGCAGAGAGCATGTAATTTCTCTTTCTAATACCGGTTGCTTTTATCTTTTATTACCTTCTGCTTCTAATTCTGTATATATATTTTTTTAGGAAAAAAACCCTTTAATGTTTTATTCGAGAGAAAAAAGGCAGGAAAAAAAAGCAAAAAATGCAACTACGTAAGTTCTCAAAAAAACAAAGCCTGTGTTTCTTTTGATTACTTCGGGTGTATTTTTGACTTTCTTTGAGTGTATTTCAGGTTGAGTCTAGTTAAAGAGTCAGCCAATGAGCCAGCTAAAGAGAACATGATGGTTGTGTGGGTAAAGACACAGTCACAAACTGAAGCGCTTTTAATGTGAGTTTTTCAAGAAAATTTCAACCTTATAACCATTTTATTTTTGTGGGCTTTGTTAACCTTTTATTTTTCTTCTTATTTAGAGTTTTGATTCAAGTTTATCTACCATTGTCCCAAACAACCACTGTGCCAGAAATTGAACCAACCCCTGTGCTAGAAATTGAACCAACCCCTGCAAAGTCTCCAAGTGAAAAAATTAATGAAGAAACTACAAAAAGGTAAGGAATAATCTTGGGGTATATTTGTTTATTGTTTGGGTGTATATTGTCCTTGTTGGGGTGTATATCCTCACAATTTTTTTGTAACACTGCAGCACTCCAGAACCACCGCCAAAAACTGAAGAAAGCACACCCACGCTTCCACCAGCTCCATCTAAAGTGTAAGTTCAGCAGAGTAAAATTTTGTTTTCAATATCATTCATCTATTCTTATTCTTATAGTACGTTATATATCATCACGTAGTAATCTAGCCCCAGAAGATGCTGTTGCACTGATGATGATGGCACGAACAGCATCGTACATTCCTAAAGAAGGTCCGATGCCATCATTCAGCCTCGGCTTGACTGATTCAAGCCAAGAAGAAGCAGCAACGCAAGAGGGTGCAGCAACGCAAGAGGGGCAGAGGGCAAAAACTCCTGAAACGCCAAAACTAATAGAACAGTTAGGGGAGCTGGTGGAAAAAATTGCAGGCAGTGGGGTGAAAACAGAAGGTAAAACTCCACCTATTCATAAGCAAAGTGGTGAAGAAAGTTTTGAAAAGTTTGAAACTCCTGCGAGGACAAATGAAATGAGTGCTGAAATGAAAGAGAAATGCTACATCTGGGCCACACGTGTGAAAACATACGCAGATGGACGTACTAATGAGTATGACGCTGTGTGCACACTCAATGCCCAAGATCAATACATTTTGTTAAAAATCCACTTCGCATCTCTCAAAGCTGATACACATATAGAAGCTGAGGTAATATTAGAATAACATTAATGATTTTATCATGAAAAGTAACTGCAGTATCGATTTATGTAAAATTGATTTGGGCTTTTATTTCTAGATTGTCTCTGCCATGTGCCTCATCCTTAACCAGAAAAACATTAAAAAGTTTCAAGAAGAAATATACTGTCTCTCCCCTGATATTGTGGTAAGTTGTACTTCAACAAATCTTGGGTGTATTTTTTTATTCCTTTGGGTGTATTTTCTGTATTCATTTGGGTGTATTTTCTATATTCATTTGGGTGTATTTTCTGTATTCATTTGGGTGTATTTTCTGTATTCATTTGGTGTTTCACAATTGTTGCAGAACATGGCCATTGCAAATCATCCAGAAGGGGTATTCTTACAGCCTAAAACCAATAAGCCATTCAGAGTGGAAGACTACCCAATGTTTATACCCTTCTTGGACCTTAAAAAATTAGCATCGCATCGTTATGTAAGTTTTTGTTTCTAAAGCTTCTTATTACCATTCTTTATTTATGTACCAAATAAACTAAAACACTGTTCAATGTGGACATACTTCAGATTTTTACACCTGTTTGCCATTCAAACGATTGGTGGTTATGGGTGGCTGATACAAGAAAAAAAAATTTTTTGTACTCGACCCATATCACAAGACTTGTCCAGTCGATGAAAGAATGAACATAAATAAATTCGCTGTAAGTTAGTTCTGTGTTCTGTATTTTAATATTTGGGTGTATTTCTGTTCAATATAAGGTGTAGGTTTGTGCTCCTTTGTGTGTGTTCCTTTATTAAATTTATTCATATATTACTGATTTGTTTTGTGTTTTAAGGGATATGTAATTTCAAGAATGAGAGTATATGCTGGGGGGCACCTTTGAAGAAAAAGGATCACGAAATTCATACACTATACATTAACATCTCAGGCCAAAAGACAAGGTATAAATCTTTTAATCTGAAAATTAAACTTTCCTAGATGTAATTTGCTAATTTATTTCTTGTTTTTCAGCTATGACTGTGCTATTTATGTAATGAAGTGGCTTGAGATAATTCAGCCCGAAAACGTTAAAAGGAGGAAGTATGAGTGGGACAACTGGACCCAGGTAATTGTGTTTAAAAACTATATAACTCTGTATTACCTTACTAAATTAACATAGTTGATTAAAAAGAAAATTCTTTTAAACTTCAGGACGAGGTGGACCACTATAGAGTAGAATATGCTTCCTGGATTCTATTCAATGAAATGAATCAAGACAAAGCTAAAGCCATTAGGGGAAGTGATGCAATAAGACTGTCAAGGCCATCATCATTGTTATTGAGTCCATATTGTCAGATAGATTCTAATGATATTGACACTGATTAATCTAACTGTTTTATAGTCTTGTAAGAAACTGAACACATGCTGTAAAAATTTGCCAATTATAATCTAGTTTATTGTAAAATTTCTTTCCATAATTAAGCTCTCTCTGCTGTATTCAAAATGTCTGAATTATAGGTACTATAATATGAAGAAAAACATCAAACCAAATATACACCCATAACCTGACATTTTACACCCAAAGAAAGTTGAATATACACCCAAACATCTATCCTCTGATGCTTTATCCCTAAAATCCTAAACCCTAAACCCTAAAACCCTAAAACCATAAAACCCCAAACCCTAAAACCCTATACCCTAAACCCTAAAACCCTAAACCCTAAACCCTAAACCATAATAAAAAAACAAACAATAATTTATAACATAAACAACAGATTCTGAAATATATATATATATATATAAAATGTTAAATACAAGAAAATTCAGAAATACACCCAAAAAACTAAGCTTTACACCCATATTCTGTAATTATACACCCAGAAAACTATCCACTGCTGCTGGTTTCCTGAACTGATAATTCATAACACGTCCTTGATATTGGCTGGAATTTGGATGCACCACTGATGCAGCATCAAAGAGGTTTAACTGGATATAATAAACTCACATATTAGCAAAAATATTAACAAGAAAATTAAAATCAATCACCACAAGTTTAAAGAATATCACTTTTACCTCGTTTAGAGCTTTTGTTTTCTTTTTCTTTGAGGCATTTGCAATCTGTTTGTCCAACTTTGAACCTAACCTATTTTTTGGATGTCCTCTTGTTCGAACCCTTGGAGGGATTTGAAGCTCGTTAATGGATTCCAAGTTGGCATCTTCGTGAGATAACGAACATGTCCCCTTCCTTTTGGCTTTCAGTTCTTCCATCTCAACCATGACCTCATTGTACGCACGGTCCAGAATAGCAGTCAGCTCCGATTTTGATGCAAATTCACAAATATTTTGCGAATGAAATACCAATTCGTCAAACCTCTTGCTTCTTGGCTCCAAAAGTGGCTCGTCGTGGCTGCTCTTGATGTGTGTGTGTCGCCTCTTTACCTTCTTGCTCCATCGTTCCAGTATATATCTCGGTGACACTTGGGTTACTCGTTCAAAGCTTAACACGCTTAGTGCATGATAGCACAATATGCCTCTTGACTCGAATAATAAGCATTGGCATTTCACCTCGGCTGCTACTGAGTCGTAAGTAACCACAAACTTGTTGAATATTGAGCTGCAAACTTGTTCTCCAACTTCATATACTGAATAGCCTAGAGCATAGTTCGTTAATCTTGTGATGCAATTTGCCTTTTCTCTGAATTGTGCTTGGACTTTCCTAAACTTTTGGTGAGTGTACACATGTTGAAATTGAGCTTTAATGGAGGATTTTGTTGCACATGGTATGACCGTATGAAAATCTGCAGCATCCGATTCTCTCTCTGCTTGCTCCCTATTTCTGATGTAATTATCGTATTGTTTGACAAATTGAATAAGCGAGCTGTTCCGTGTAATGAACTTGTTAAAAAATGAATGCATGCTCTCGCTCCTTTGTGTGCTTCTGATCCCTGCCCAGAAGTGGTGATCTAGATAAATTAGAACCCATATATGACGGTCTTCGTAAAGATCTGCATAATACACCCAAATAAAGCTATAATACACCCAAAAAAATGCAATTTACACATCTGCTGCAGATTTTAAACAACATTACCTGAAAGCCACTTGTTGTCCACAAGACCATACTTGAGCAGAAAATCATTCCAATTCCTATCAAATAAGTCTTTGGTATGAGAGTTCCAAACAACTTGACTCATTTCTTGTTCAATTTCTGCATGTCCCTTGTACCGTTTAATTTGCTTGGAATCTTCTTCATGATGTGCCAAATACACCAACGGTGAATTGTTGTTGGCATACAAGCCTCTATAGTCCTTTTCGTTGATGCGCACTGATCGGTGAGAATCTCTTTCGGAGAACCACAAACCAAATTATACCTGAAATAAATTACCATAGTGCAGAATGAAAAATCATTACATACACCCAAAAAATGATTTTATACACCCAAAAATATCCAATAGACACCTCTGCAGCAGATTCATAAAACAACATTAATTTAGCATCATAAACATGAACATCATATTATCTGTTAGTATTGTAGGTGGTGTCAAATGAAATAACATCTCCGAAATACTCAAAGGCAGCTCTGCTTCTTGCATCAGCCCAAAAAGCCAGCTTAATCAATTGATCGTCCTCGAGTTCGAGCTCAAAAAAGAAATTTTGATTTTCTCTTTCATTCTTAACAAATATTTCCCAAATTCTTTTGCATCTTCTTGTTCAGAAACATTTCGCACTTCTCTCGTGATGTAATTCCTACATCCTTTTTAATAAAATTTAACTCACGGTGACCCCTGGCTGCTGCAATAAATGATTGGTAAGTTTTGCTTGGTCTGATACCAGCCTCCTCGTTATTCTCTATTGTACGACGAACAGACATGCTTAGTTCCCTGTGCTGTTTGAGCATCTCTACTTTACTTGGACAGCAAGGGTGTGAATGATGCAGCATAACCTTTGAAATGATCCAAGCGCCAACATCCTTCAATGTGTGTATATAAATTCTTACAGGACAGTTTAAACCAACTGTGGAATTTGTCTTCTCGGTCGGAGATATTTTAGATTTCTATTTTCCCTCTCTGCTACATGTAATCAATTGATTCTTAATCTCGTTTCCCTTCTTATTTGTGCTCCAAACTCTTGTAGAAAAATCTGCAGCCTTGGCATAGTCCTTGTAAAATTTTCTAACATCTTCAAGGGTGGTAAAAGTCATTCCAACCTTGGGAACAAACTGGTCATTAACAACACAGAGAGGCTGCAGAATACACCATGTCAAAAACAAAAAAATACTATAGAATTTCTGCACCTCATAAAAAAATAACAATTGAAGTAAAATACACCCAAGGACTCCTGATCTACACCCGAACGACAACAAGTCAACTAAAATAACAAGAAAAGCCATAAACTGTAAATACACCCAAACTTCCCTAAAATACACCCAAAAAGTTCTGATCTACACCCGAGCGTCTGCTATAAATTGCAGATAATTAATCAAAACTAATACATTAGATTCAATCCACAGATTATTTTCACGCATTAATTTCACAGTCAATGTTCACGAATTATTCAGCTAGACAATCATAGACGAATAACTGCATCAAATTCAGAGTAATCATAATTAGCTGAATCTAAATCAAACCTCAGGAACTTCGTTCGATTCAAATTCAAAATCCACTTCGCCCTGATTCAGCTGACAATCTGAGGTTGAATCATCTATTATCTTCAAAACAAGTTCAAACTTTGATTTCAGAAACCAGAAAATCGAAAAAAACAAAGCTAGAGTTACAGAGAGAGAAACTCACATCAATGACGAAGAACAAACCAGTGATAAACGCAGGTAAAAGAACGATCGAAAAGATAAGGGAAGAACGCAAGAAGGAGAACGAAGAAATTTGGCAAGAAGGAGAACGAATAAGGAAATGAAATCTTTTAAAAATTGGAAGTTATATATTCACGCGTTAATTGATTTTGTTTAAATTAATATTCTGTTATATAGCGCGTGAAAGGTACGTAACATTAGGAGCGCATTTAGGGGGTTAGTTGTCTTCAGGACTTGTAACACTTTTGTATGCTAAGATTTATTGTATAATTAATTGAGGTTAGGATTATTCAAAAAAAAAAATAAACCATGTTTCCTAAGATGAATTATATACAATTTCGGATGTTCGGTGTCTTGAAAACGATTTATGAATATTTTTTTGAAGGAATTTAATGCATAAATCGGTGTTTAATATAATATCTAATACACACTATCATAGCACGGTTTATATATTAGTAGGTGTAGGAGATTCACGTTTTCAAATTTGTAGAATCAAATAAAATTGATCCTTCTTTATTTTATTTAAACAGAAAAAATCTATCCCTCAATATACCCATATCTTCTAGGTCTAAATCCATATCTCTGTGGTATAGGCTCAATGCATGAGTTTTTTATCTTCCTTTCTAGAAGAATCAGGACTCCAAAAATTTCTACTGCATTCATCCGAACAAACAGAGATTAATATAAGCCATTTATTATTGGAAAAAAAATTAGGAGACAACCTATAAATGTTATTGTAAAAAATGCATGGGTGGTTATATTGTATTGTCCCAACATTATAAGAAATTATTGATTTTTTGTTTTTTCATTTTTCCAATAGATTAATTTAAATAATTTTTCTCTTGATGTCGATGTTATGTATGAGATAATACATTTGTACATTTCTTTATCAATGAAATAGTATATTTTTTATTATTAAGGACAATAAACAAAAAAGTCTTAAAAATAGTTGCGTTAATAAAAAATTAATAAAAACTTATTCGTATAGATTTCTCTCAGAGGTCATGGTCATCAAAATTATTATCTTTTTTATTATACTCCTATATTTAACTTTTTCTTTATTGTCAAGCATGTAATCACTTAATTTTCATGAGTAGTTCTATTCTTATACTCTAATTTTGTACTCTAGTTATGTACTTTTAATTGCAAAATATTATATTTTTGTTTAATATCATCTTTGTCAATATTGATATATTTCAATTTTTGTTTATTTTAGAGTAATACTATAATTATGGATGAAGAAGATAAAGGCAAGGAAAAGGTAGAAATCTAAATTAGAGTACTTCAAAAAGTTCAAAAGTAAATATTGAGAAGAGTTAACAAATGATAAAAAATTACCTATACTATAAGTATTAAAAAATTATTTTGACAACTATCTTATAATAATCATAATTTAGAAGAATAAATTAAAGGATGTTATGTATCCATCTAAACTTCTTATTATTATTATTATTATTATTATTATTATTATTATTATTATTATTATTATTATTATTATTATTATTATTATTATTTTGTGTTTTCATTTGTCGTACAGTTATGTTAAATAAAAAAATATTTTAGGAGCTTTTGAGTATAGATCTGTTTTGTCGATTTTTAGCAAATCGATGGTGGTTCGATTCTAATGGTCTGGGAGCGAAACCTACTTCTTTTTTGTAGGTACCAGTTTTCTATAAGTGCATCAAAGTGTCTTCGATTAGACGAGAATCGAAAAGGAACATAAATCGAAATTTATAAAAGGATAAATGAAATGAAAATTAAAGTTTTCAAAAAAAAAAAAATTAACTGGAATTGGAAAGGTTGCATTTAAATTTAAATAAAGCAATAAAGGTGCCTTCGACTGAATCAAAGGGCTTTGTCTTGAAAAATAAATTTACTGAAATGTAAATTGGACATGGAAATTAAAGAGTACTTGAAAGACAAATTGACTTGAAAGATAAACTTGCTTGAAAGATAAAGTTTACTGGAATTTTAAATGAAAGATAAAGACAAATGGAAAGAATCCTACAGATAATTGACTCGAGACAAACTCAGAAATTCGCTGGGATGTGAGAGTGCGTGAGTAATTTCTGAAACGAAGTTCCAACCTTTATTCCATAAAATTTTCTAGTATTTATAATCTACCTCCATAACTGATAATTAATTACAAAGTGCAATCTTGAATGCACACTCTTTGGTAACTGTTCCCGCCCTTTGGTTGATCAATGCTTACTCATAAATTCCTCACGTGGTAAATGGATTCAACTTCTCTACTTACGTAACCGCTCGATCTGCTTTTCGAGCTAACCCATTCGACTACCTCTTTCGAGCACTTGATCGATTAGGCCTGTTTGATTCAATAGAGCGTCTCGAAATCAAATTTGTGTCAAATACATTCAGCCAATGTTTGCATGTGCATCTTTTCGAAAAACTACCTATATCTTGGACCTCTTTACTACTTCAAACCAACTTACTTCAATCGAAAATATTTTCGATCAACAAATTGCCCCCTTGGATTAATGTGTTTGCCTTCGATGGCATTATTCAAAGATGAAACACTTAATCCAAATTCAAATTTCAATCTCTTAAATCAGTAATAATTACCATTTAACTTCCCCATTAATACTGATCCACTCGACACGTTTTCCGAAATATACGCTTTCTCTCTCCACCTCTTCGCCTTCTTCGGGAAGTTACCTCTTTTTGCATTCCTTCTGCAATAACGGGTACAACAACACTTCCTTCAAATTCAACATTTTTGCTCCTGCTCAATTTTTCGAACCTTTGCTCTCTGAATTTCTTTTGCACCAATCTTTCTTGTGTAACCCTTAACCTTCAAAACTTCCTTTTCTCTGTTCTGCAATGGCCGCTTCCTCTTCTCACGCCGCTGCCCAGGACAAGGGTAAAGGTCCCCAGGTAGCACCACCAGCTCCACCAGTGCTTCACATACTAAATCAAGTCAACGATGAAATTATTGGCGACCCCTAACTTCAAGTTGATGATAATAGAATTTTAATCCCTTTCACAGTGGGCGGAGACGTTCACTGCTTCCTCGGGCCTGTCGAAACCTTAGAAAGGGCAAACAAAAAACTACCATTCTTTCCCAGTGCTCAAGGGGAGGATTTATTGATAAATCAAGCCCTGGACATCTGATGGAGGGCGTAAGTCGGCCAATTAAGAAATTATAATATAAGAACAGCGTTGCGAGTATAGTTCTTAACCAGCTAAAATCCGCTCATCAATTTAGAAAGGTTGTCACAAAATTAGAATAAAAATATTGGGAGTATGAGTCCCAGGTCGTCTCCCAACGAGTTGACAAAATGGTGCTATCTTATTAATCAGGGGTTTTCCGAGAAATTTGAGAGTTGAATGACAAAAAATAAATAATTATAAATTAAAAGAGATTTATATGATTAAAATAAAAAGCCTTGACTGGGAGAATGATTAATTGGAAGTTCTATCCTTATTGGAATTCTCTCAAGTGTAGTATAAAGAGGTTGTTATTTTCACTTAGTTAACCCTTACTAAATAAAGGAAAGTCAAGTGATTGAGCTAACTCTTATTCGCAAATCCTAGTCCTCTCCCTTGGGAAGGTCTAGCGTTAGTAAATAGAGAATTAGCCAACGACTTCCAATTTAACTAATCACTTGAGCATTCCAACTCAAGTGTCTCCTTTTAATCAACCCCCATGTCAAGTTGGGAGTCTACTCCATTGACATGAAAATTACTTACATAGAATTAAAAAGTGAATAAAAGGAAGACATGATAGACAATAACTACAAATCAATTAAAGGTAAAAGTAATCCTTTGCATAAATAAATTCTAAAAATAATCCAATTGTAACTCTGAACAAGAATTAAGAATATAGAATAGTAAAGGAATAAGGAAACAAACTAGAATAATATCTTCAACGGAGGTGATGACTCTTCAGTATCCAAAGCAAAAGCATAAAACTAAGAATATGTGAATGTGAAAGAAAACCTAGAGGAAGAGAAATTTCTCTCTAGATTCAGATCTAAAAAACTAAAACTATACTATTGAGAATGTGTGTTGAGTCTCTGCATGTTCCCTGGCTCTAGTCTGTATTTCTGGGCCAAAAACTGGGTCAAAACTCGGCCCAAAATCGCCCCTAACATTTTCTGTTATTTCTGTAGATTGCGCATGTCACCCACGCGTACGCGTCACTGGTCATTTTTGCTTGTCACGCGTACGCGTCAGGCACGCGCACGCGTCGTCTTACAGAACTCCAATCCACGCGTACGCACGCGTCGCTGCAAATTTCTCCATATCGCGCGCTCGCGTGAGCCATGCGTGCGCGTCAATGCTCGCTGGTTATCTCCTTAATTTCTTGTGTTCCTTCCATTTTTGCAAGCTTCCTCTCCATTCTCTAAGCCATTCCTGCCCTATAAAGCCTGAAACACTTAACACATGGATCACGGCATCGAATGGTATAAAGGATAATTTAAAATACACAAATTAAGGCTTTGGGAAGCAAGTTTTCAACCATAGAACAAAACTAGGAAGGAATTGTAAAAATCATGCAAATCATATGAATAAGTGTGCAAGGACTTGATGAAACCACTCAATTGAGCACAAGATAAACCATGAAATAGTGGTTTATCAACCTCCCCACACTTAAACATTAGCATGTCCTCATGCTTAGCTCAAGGAGATCAAAAGACTAAATAAGGGAAAGTAAGACTCATGAAATGCAGCCTATGTATGCAACTATATGCTAAGATGATTCTGCCTACTTGGCTAAAAGTAAATAAGTTCCTCAAGACAAACATAAATAAGATATCACTAATTAAAATCATACAGTAAAGACAAGTAAACTTGTAAGAAGACAGCTCATGAGAGCAGGGAACATAGAATCAAGCATTGAACCCTCACTGATAGTATATGTGCACTCTAATCACTCAAGTGTATAGGGTAATCACTATACTCTTCTCTAGTCATGCTTTCTAAACTTTGTTCTTTACCTAACCAATCAACAAGTATTTAATGTACCAATGCAAACATCATGAGGTCTTTTCAAGGTTGTAATGGGGCTAAGGTAAAGGTGAGGGTATATATATATGGCTAAGTGAGCTATAAATTGAATCCTTGATTAACCTAAGCTCTTACCTATACATACACTCTTTATACTTTTAAAATCATGTCTAGCTACCCAAAATTCCCACTTTTGCATATTTCACATACTCATGCATCAACTTTTCTTTTAATTTTTATCACATATGCATTGATCTTTTATTAAACTTAACATTTGGGGTAATTTTGTCCCCTTATTTATTTATTTATTTATTGAATTTATTTATTTTTTATTTTTATTTTTTATTTTTTTAATAAAAAGTAAAAGTAAACATAACATTATCAATGCACATGGATTTTTAATTTTTCTAGTCTTACAGGAGTAGGTGCCCAAATTCCTAATATTTTATCAATTCAACACTTCCCTATTATCCCATGTTCCCACAGTTTTCCCACACTTAGTTGATACACAATCTCTATCTTAAGCTAACCAAAGATTCAATTGGGGTAATTAATTTGTTTTTCTGCTTAAGGCTAGTGATGTGGTAAAATATAGAACAATTGGGGATTAAAAGGCTTAAAGTGGCTAACAAAGGTAATTGAAAGAGTAGGCTATTTGGGATAAGTGAGCTAATAATCAAATAATGGCCTCAATCATATGCATTCATATAAACACATTAAACATTGGACATATAGGATGGAACAAAATAAAAATTACAATCATAGAGAAGAAAACACACAGGAATAAAATATTATGGTTAAATAATGTAACCATGTAATTAAGCTCAATTCTCACAGGTTGTGTGTTCTTAACTTAAAAACCATGTTCCAATTTACAGTCTTCAAACAAATTTAACACAAAAATTTTGATTTAAATTAGTGAAAATTTTCAAAATAGAGTCTTTGAAAAGAAACTTATTATTTTTCAACCAAATAGAGCATGCATGCAAACACCTAGTACTATGCAATTTATCCTATCCTAACAAAAGAAAAATAACCTATTGGTGTTAAGAGAAAGAAATTACCTCCGGAAGTCAGGTACTGACCGACCTCCCCACACTTAAAGCTTGGCACCGTCCTCGGTGCCATCAGTCAGGAACAAAGGGGGCTGGTAGCAATGTCTCTACAATTGGGATTGTCATGGCTCCCTGTGCTGGTGGATGAAGTGGAGTCCAGGGTGTCTAGGTCTTCTTCAGGTGGGTGGTTGCCAATAATCAGCTCCTTGAGGTACGTAAATCGATGCTTGTTACGGCGCTATCTTCGCTTTGCCTGCTGGTCAAGCCGGTCCAACCTCTCAAGTATTTGAAGGAGCAATTGATTTATTGAAGGTGATTGTAATGTGGAAGGAGAATGAATATCTCCAGCCGATTCTGCAGGCCGGCTAGTAGTGGCTGTTGGAGGTCTAATGTACTTCCCGTTAGGGACGTACTGATCATCCCGTGGAAGTATGGCCTTGGTGTCCCCAGCTTTGTAGGTGACTCCGGCTGCTGAGACTAGATCTGAAACCAAGGCGAGAAAGGGTAGGTTGTCCGCAATCTGTACGTGTCCCATAGCATGCCGGAGGTGTCTTGGTAGATTGAGAGGCTGGTCTGTAAGGATACACAGGGGAGAACAGCCATATCTGCAGTGAAGGAGGACTCATGAGTGTTCGGAAAGACGTAATGGGACATAATCTGTGCCCATACTCGAGCCTCCAAGGTGAGTGCTGAAGCCAATATGCCCTTAGGTCGGGATCGATGGTATCCATAGATCCATCTGATGCCAGGTTGTGCTATAACTCTGAAGATGGCATTCCAGTCAAATTGGTATGTCTGGCACTTGAAAGAGGCTTCTTGGTATGAGTCCAATCCTTCTGGAGCAGGGGGAAGATCTAAAGCTCGCTGAATGGCCCCTTCGGATATAGGGACTTGCTTCTCACGGACATAGACAGACTGCATGGTTGGCATGTGAAAATTGGAGTAGAATTCAACTACCCATGAGAGATTAACCTGCCGTGGCTGTCGCTGTAAGAATCCCCATTGTCTGCGCTGAATCCGGGGCTCAACAAAATCAACAATGTGGGTTGGGAGGATGAGGAGGTGCTCGTTGTTATAGTTTAACTCAGCCAAGATGGGGAACATCTGTTCACAGTAGCGATTAGTGAACCGCGCAGTGTCCCTTGCTGGAAAGGCTTTTTCTATGTCATTGACCTTAATGATCCTCTTGACCCTCTTTGTGGATGGTTTGACTGCTGTTGAGGATGGTTCCGTAGCTAGTGCTTTTTTTGTTCCTCTCCTTACCGATGGTTTGGAAGTAGCTTTCTCTTTACCTTTCTTGGTGGCCATTCTGAAAAGGGAAAAGGAAAGTAACATGTAAAGCCAAGGGTTAAAGCAAGGAAGAGGGCAGTACAAGTGATAATTAATGCCAAAGTAAAGAAGGATGTCGTTAACACATGGTTGCAACTATATGTGATCAGTTCATCCATGAAAATATAGCAAGTGCATATTATGGCAAGTAGATGCAAGATGTTTATTGGCATGCCAGCAAAGACATGAGTAGCATAGATCAAGCATCAATAACTAAAATGTATTATCACTCGTAACAAGCTAACCATCACGTTTGTATTGATAATTATATTAAATTAATAAAATATTTAAAGAGTTTTGTGAAAAACAGGCATTAGAGTAGAAGGATAGAATAATTAAAGATGCACAATGCCATACGGGCTTTTTCACAAACACTTAGTATGCATGGTAAATATGTTATTGGAAGTATTAAATTTGAACATGCAAGCAACCCAAAAATTTAATATTCATTGTCAATTAATTCCTTTAATAATCCACAAGCAATTATGGAAGAAAACCATTACCCAATTAGATTTCTAACACCAAGTGAAATAATGCAAAAAGAAAAAGAAAGACAAAGAAACCATAGATAATGAAATTAAAAAGAAAAGGAAGAAGAAAACATAAATTAAAGTAATAATGGAAAAGTAAAAGGGGAAGAAGAAAAGAACCTTGATGAAGAAGATGAGGAGGGAAAGAAGAAAGTAAAAAGGAAGAAGGAATAAAGAAGAAAGAAGGAAGAAGAAAGAATTAAGAAGGGAGAAGAAAGAATTAGGATTGGGGAAGAAAAGATAAGAATTCTGGGCGCAGATCTAGTAAAACTGTGCGTCGCATGCGACGCGTGCGCGTCAGGGACGCGTATGCGTGACATGGGTTGTGCATTTGGCGCGGAGGCAGCCGCGCACACACACAACTCTCTGTTTCATTACGCATATTGCCAAAATTTGGGGTGACGCGTGCGCATCAGGGACGCGCACGCGTGAATAGCCTGAATTGGAAAAACGATGCGTACGCATCAGGGACGCGTACGCGTGATAGGGCTTGTGCTTCCAGCACAATTCTAGCCCCACACCATCATAACTCTCTGGCCATACACCCATTTACGCCGATTCGCAGGGTCACGCATGCGCATGGATGACGCGCACGCGTGGAGGGCTGATTTTGCAAGCGACGCATACGCGTCAGGGACGCGTACGCGTGGGCGTGTTTGTGCCCAAGGCACGCCTCCAGCCATGCTCCCGCACAACTCTCTGTTTCTTTTCTTCTTTGTTTTGAATGCACGTATGACGCGTACGCGTCAGCGACGCTTGCGCATCATGTGCTTTTTTTTTTATGTAGAATGCAAAATGCAGCATGCAGATGAATATGCAGAAATTATCAGAAGAGTCACTAAGGAAAATAAAGTAGAATAAAATAAAATAAAACTAAGACTGAAACGGAACGATCATACCCTGGTGGGTTGTCTCCCATCTAGCACTTTGCTTTTACGTCCTTAAGTCGGACGGTCTTCAGGCTCATTCTGCTTTTGTTGGTGGGTCTTCCAAGAGGAAGACCTCTAGCTCTTTGTGATCCTTCATCTTCTCACCATGATAAAGCTTTAGGCGATGTCCATTGACCTTGATGAATTTGGAGCTAGAAGGATGACGCAGGTGAAAGACTCCGTATGACTCTGTCTTTTCTACTCTGTAGGGACCTTCCCATCTTGATCTCAACTTGCCTGGCATGAGCCTCAGTCTGGAGTTATAAAGGAGAACCAACTCTCCTGGTCTGAACTCTCTCCTTTTTATGTGCCTGTCATGCACAGCATTTATCTTCTCTTTGTATCGCCTAGAGTTGTCATATGCTTCTAGGCGAAGGTTCTCTAATTCTGCTAGTTGCAGCTTCCTTTCAGCTCCAACTTTCTCAAATCCTATGTTGCACTCCCTCACAGTCCAGAAAGCCTTGTGTTCCACCTCTACTGGGAGGTGGCAAGCCTTTCCGTACACTAAGCGGAAGGGGCTCATCCTGATGGGTGTCTTGTACGCTGTCCGATACGCCCAAAGCGCATCAACAAGTCTGGTGCTCCAGTCCTTCCTATGAGGTTTTACTATCTTTTCCATAATGCGCTTTATTTCTCTGTTAGATACCTCTGCTTGCCCATTGGTCTGGGGATGGTATGCTGTTGCTACTTTGTGAACTATCCCATGCTTCTTCAATAATCCTGCTAATCTCCTGTTACAAAAGTGAGTGCCTTGATCACTCACGATTGCTCGTGGTGATCCAAAGCGACATATAATAAGGTTTCTAACAAAGGAAACAACAGTGTTAGCATCATCAGTACGGGTAGGAATTGCTTCCACCCATTTAGAAACATAATCTACAGCTAACAGTATATAAAGGTAACCACTAGAGTTTGGAAATGGACCCATGAAGTCAATGCCCCAAACATAAAAAATTTCACAGAATAGCATAATCTGTTGGGGCATCTCATCCCTCTTGGATATATTGCCAAACCTTTGGCATGTGGAACAAAATTTACAAAAGGCAGCAAGATCTTTAAAAAGAGTAGGCCACCAGAATCTACAGTCTAAAATTTTTCTAGCTGTTCTTTGAGGGCCAAAATGTCCTCCACTCTCAGAGGAGTGGCAGGCCTCTAAAATGGACTGGAATTTTGATTGAGACACACACCTTCTAATTATCTGGTCAGCACCATACCTCCATAAATATGGGTCATCCCATATATAATATTTAGACTCGCTTTTCAGCTTGTCTCTCTGATGCTTAGTAAAATTAGGAAGGAAAGTATGGCTAACTAGATAATTAGCTACAGGTGCGTACCAAGGAACTACTTTAGATACTGTATGCAAGCTATCAAATGGAAAAGCATCATTGATAGGAGTGGAGTCATCCTTAGTGTGCTCAAGGCGACTCAGGTGGTCTGCCACTAAATTCTGGTTACCACTCCTATCCTTAATTTCTAAATCAAATTATTGCAGCAACAGTATCCAACGTATCAACCTTGGTTTGGACTCTTTTTTAGCTAATAAATATCTTAGAGATGCATGGTCTGAGTACACTACCACCTTAGTACCAAGTAAATAGGCTCGGAATTTATCCAGAGCAAAAACAATAGCTTGAAGCTCTTTTTCAGTAGTAGTGTAATTAGACTGAGCAGCGTCTAAGGTCTTAGATGCATAAGCAATTACGAAAGGATCCTTACCTTCGCGCTGAGCCAGCGCCACTCTTACTGCATGGTTGGAGGCATCACACATAATCTCAAATGGCTGGCTCCAGTCTGGTCCTCTCACAATTGGAGCTTGAGTTAAGGCGATCTTTAGCTGATCAAATGCATTCATGCAGTCCTTACTTAGCTCGAATTCAACATCCTTCTGCAGTAGTCTGGATAAAGGCAATGCTACCTTACTGAAGTCCTTAATAAATCTCCTGTAGAAACCTGCATGGCCAAGGAACAAGCAGACTTCCCTCACAGAGGAGGGGTAAGGTAAACTAGAAATGACATCTACCTTTGCTGGATCTACAAAAATACCAGTATTAGAGATAACATGTCCTAGAACAATCCGTTGTTTTACCATAAAGTGACATTTTTCAAAATTTAACACAAGTTTTGAACTAACACACTTGTCCAATACTCTAGCTAAACTATCCAAGTAAAGGTTAAAGGAATCACCATATACGCTAAAATCATCCATGAAAACTTCCATACAGTTTTCAATAAGATCTGAGAAGGTGCTCATCATGCATCTCTGGAAAGTAGCAGGTGCATTACATAAGCCAAAAGGCATCCTTTTGTATGCATACGTTCCAAAGGGACATGTAAAAGTAGTCTTCTCCCGATCTTCAGGAGCTATATGAATTTGAAAATAGCCTGTATAACCATCTAAAAAGCAGCAATGGGATTTACCTGACAGGCGATCAAGCATCTGATCAATAAATGGCAAGGGGTAATGATCCTTGCGAGTAGCTTGGTTGAGACACCTGTAATCAATGCAAACTTTCCATGAATTCTGCACTCTAGTTGTCAGGAGCTCTCCATGCTCATTCTTTACTGTTGTGACTCCAGACTTCTTGGGCACTACTTGTACTGGACTAACCCATTCACTATCTGAGATAGGATAGATGATATCTGCTTCAAGTAGCCTAGTCACTTCTTTCTTGACAACTTCTAAGATGGTGGGATTCAATCTTCTTTGGGGTTGACGGACAGGCCTTGCTCCCTCTTCTAAAAATATTCTGTGCTCACAAACTTGAGAGCTGATGCCTACTATATCCGCCAAGCTCCACCCAATTGCTTTCTTGTGTTTTCTCAGCACACTGAGCAATTACTTCTTTTGTTGGGAAGTGAGTTCCCTTGCAATGATAACTGGGAGCTTCTGATTATCCTCAAGGTATGCATACTTGAGGTGGGGTGGAAGGGGCTTTAATTCTAATATCTGCTCATGGCTGGGCTCTGGATCATCTGGAACTAGTGATAATGGCAAAGTGTCCTCATTGTGTTCATAGGGTGTCCCCACACTTGGACCTTGCTCCATGTGCCTCTCTTCTGCTTCTTCTTGGTGAGCTGCAGTTACAGTTTCATCAATGATGTCGCACTGGAAGATGGAATGATCTTCTGGAGGGTGCTTCATAGCTTCATTCAAATTGAAACTCACTGCTCTGCCATCTATCTCAAAGGAGTAAGTTCCTGAGAAGGCATCCAGCTTGAACTTTGAGGTCTTCAGGAATGGTCTTCCAAGCAGGATTGAGGATGGTCTTCCTGAGTCATTAGGGGACATTTCCAAGATATAGAAGTCAATGGGAAATGTGAGCCCCTTAATGCTCACCAGCACGTCTTCAGTAATTCCAACCACTGTGATGATGCTTTTATCTGCTAAAACAAAACGAGCTACCGACCTTTTTAAGGGAGGGAGCCTCAGAGCATCATATATAGACAATGGCATTATACTAACACATGCTCCTAAATCGTACATGCAGTCAGAAAATATTACACCCCAATGGTACAGTTAACCATGCATGGATCTGGGTCACTACATTTTTCAGGTATACTTCCTATTAAAGCAGATATAGAACTACCTAAAAGAATAGTTTCTAATTCATTAATTTTATCTTTATGTATGCATAAATCTTTCAGAAACTTTCATATTTAGGTACTTGTTGAATAACATCAAAAAGGGGAACTGTTACCTCAACCTTTTTGAAAATTTCTACCATTTTGCGATCAAGTTCCATCTGCTTCCTGGACTTCCTTTCAAGGAGTGGAAATGGAATAGGAATGGCGCCACTTGCAGCTTCTGCGTCCTTTGGTGCTCCATTCCTTGGCTGAGCTACTTCTTCTTCAACCATATCTTGTACTTCCTCTTCCTCTTTAGCATCTTCCACTTCAACCAAGTCTTCAACTGGGGCGTGTTCTTGTGGGTTTGGCTCCTCCTGGTTCCTCTCTTACAATGTGGTTCCGGACCTCAAAGTAATGGCATTGATGCCACCTTTTGGGTTAGGTAAGGGTTGAGAAGGAATTCCACTGGAGCTTGAAGGCTGGTTGGTGGGAGCAGGTAATGAATCTATCTGGGAGACGAGAGCTTGTAAAGTGGCATTCAGACCATTTAAAGTAGAGTTCAGTGTAGTCTGCATGTCTTGTTGTCCTTGTGCAAGAGAACGAAGCATCTCGTCATTCGATGAGGAAGGAGGATAAGTAATCTGAGGGACCTGTTGTTGGTTGTGCTGGGGTCCTTGAGACAGCCTTAGGTGAGGTGCTCTGTAAGGCTGGTTCTGATTCTGCTGTCTGTTGTTGTTATTCCACCTCTGATTTCCATTATTGTCTCTGCCTCCTCTGTTATAGTTGTCCCTCCAGCCATGGTTGGAATTATCTCTCTAACCCTGGTTGGAGTTGTCCTGCCACCCTTGGTTATAGTTCCCACCTTGGTTGTAGTTGCCGCCTTGTTGATTGTATCCTTGATTCGGGCGGTCATAGAAGTTATGAGTAGCTGCCACGGTATTGTCTTCTTGTTGGAGCTGCGGACACTCATCAGTGTAATGACTATAATCAGCACAGACTCCGCATACTCTTTGAGGGACCAACTGTTGGCTTTGTTGTGGTGGGGAGGCTGAGTTTGTTGTTGATTCAATTGCATCTGCTTCAGTAGGTTGGTCATTTCACATATAGCTTGTGTGATAGTAGTAGTCTCACTGCTAGAGGAAGCCTCTGCAACAATCTTTCAGTGGATGTTCCTATGCCTGTGATTCCAAGTGGACTAAGCTAAATCGCTGATCAGTTGCCATGCTTCATCTGCGGTCTTGTACTTTTTCAGAGAACCATTACTAGCACCATCCAATGCAGTCTTATCCCGAGGCTTCATGCCTTGAGTGAAGTAGCTGATCAACACCAACTTGTCAATTATGTGGTGGGGGCATGTGTCTAGAAGGTTCATAAAGCGCTCCCAATACTCATAGAGAGTCTCCGATTCACCTTAAACAATGCAGGAGATCTCTTTCCTCAATCTATCTGTAACTTCAGCTGGAAAGTATTTTTCCAAGAATTCTCTCCTGAGCGTATCCCGGTTGGTAACAGTTGCTTCAGGTTGGGAGTAGTACCACTCCCTCACCTTTCCCTTGAGAGAAAACGGGAAGGCGGTTAGCAGAATAGAAGTTTCATTTGCACCATAACGCCTAATAGTAGAACAGGCTGTCTGAAAATCCCTGAGGTGCTTGATAGGCTTCTGAGCAGGTAAGCCATAAAACTTAGGCATCAAGTTGATTAGTGAAGTCTTCAGTTCAAAATCTGCAGCCAGATTTGGATGATGCACTTGATACGGTTGCAGTGTAAAATCTGGGGCTCCAGCTTCCTGGAGAGTAATCCTCCTAGGTGCTGCTATACTATCTGCACGTGAATCAACTGAATCAGTAGTAGAGGAGCTTGTTTCTTCCTCAGATGGCAGTTCAGAGATGAGATTGGTGAATCGATAATAATCACTTCACCACCCTCAGAGGCTAACCGACACCGAGCTCGCCTAATACGTGAAAGAGTTCTTTCAATTTCAGGATCAAATGCGGCTAAGCTCGGATCAGGCAGTGAACGCGTCATTCAATGAGAGAAATATATAACTCATGGTAATAAAATAAAATAAAATATACAAATAAATAAAATAAAAATATTTACACCAACTAATAATTTAGCACACAATTGCAACTCCACGGCAATGGTGCCAAAAATTGATGGAGGGCGTAAGTCGGCTAATTAAGAAATTATAATATAAGAACAGCGTTGCGAGTATAGTTCTTAACCAGCTAAAATCCGCTCATTAATTTAGAAAGGTTGTCACAAACTTAGAATAAAAATACTGGGAGTATGAGTCCCAAGTCGTCTCCCAACGAGTTGACAAAAGGGTGCTATCTTATTAATCAGGGGTTTTCCGAGAAATTTGAGAGTTGAATGACAGAAAATAAATAATTATAAATTAAAAGAGATTTATATATTCAAAATAAAAAGCCTTGACTAGGGGAATGATTAATTGGAAGTTCTATCCTTGTTGGAATTCTCTCAAGTGTAGTATAAAGAGGTTGTTGTTTTCACTTAGTAAATCCTTACCAAATAAAGGAAAGTCAAGTGATTGAGCTAACTCTTATTCGCAAATCCTAGTCCTCTCCCTTGGGAAGGTCTAGCGCTAGTAAATAGAGAATTAGCCAACGACTTCCAATTTAACTAATCACTTGAGCATTTCAACTCAAGTGTCTCTTTTTAATCAACCCCCATGTCAAGTTGGGAGTCTATGAAGAGAGAACTTTTGCGTGGTCTAGAATTCAGAATAAATTCCCGTTGCAAGTATAGCTTCTAAACCAACAAAAGTCCTTTCTTACAAACATTTTGGTTGTCACTAGTAACAAACCCCTTTAAAATTGATAACCGAAGTATTTAAACCTCGGGTCATCTTCTCAAGGAATTGCAGGGAGGTATGTTCTTATTATTGGTTATGAGTTTTGTAAATTTGGGGTTTTGAAAGTAAGGAACAAGTAATTTAAATGACAAATAAAATAAATAAATAACTATAAAATAAACTCTTAGCAAGGTATGAGAGTTTGGAAGTCCTGTCCTAGTTATCCTGATCAATGGTGATGAGAATTGAGTTTTAATCCCACTGAGTTAGCCTTTACTAAAGCAAGGGAAGGTCAAGTGGACCAATTAGTTTGATCCTCAGGTCCTAGTCAATTCCTAAGAAAGGACTGGAGTTATTGAAGTTCAATTCAATTAGCAAAGACAACAGTTATCAATCACGTTGAGTTTGATAACTCATAAGTTACCAATTACTTAACCAAGGCCAAAAGGGGAAAGGTAAACTTACTCGAATAAAAATGTCTTCAGATTGAAGCAACAGTAATATAAATGAAAGAAAGCAATCATAAACTGAAATACCTCAAATAACATTAATTAAGAGAATCATATGTAACATGGAAGAGTTCATAAATTAAATTGAGAAAATAATTAAAAAGGAATATTGAACCTGATGAAGAGTTGGAATACTAAACTGAAATAATAAGAAATCCTAATCCTAAAACCTAAGAGAGAGGAGAGAACCTCTCTCTCTAAAAACTACATCTAAACTAAGAAAAGTGAATAATTCGAGAGCTCTCCTTGAATGGATGCATTCTCCCACTTTATAAACTCTAATCTGTGTCTTCTGGACTCGGATCTGAGCCAAAAAGGGTTTCAGAAATCGCTGGAAGCGTTTTCTGTAATTTCTGGTGCGTGGCGTCTGTCACGCGTCCACGTGGGTCATGCGGTCGTGTCATCTGGAGTTTTCCTTGTCACGCGTTCGCTTCGGTCATGCGTACGCGCCATCTGTGTTCTGCTCATGGCGGGCGTCCGCGTCAGTCACGCGTTCGCGTCGATGCCAGTTTCTTCAAAAACTCCATTTTATGCTTTTCTTCCATTTTTGTATGTTTCCTTTCCATCCTTTAAGTCATTCCTGCCTTAGAAGATCTGAAACTTCTCAACACACAAATCATGGCATCGAATGGTAATAAAGGGTGATTAAAATAAATAATTTCAAAGCATAGGAAGCATGTATTTCACATATATCACATAATAAGGAAGGAAAAGTAAAACCATGCAATTTACATGAATAAGTGGGTGAAGGATTGAATAAATCTCTTGAATTGAGCACAATATATATCATAAAATATGGGTTTATCAACCTTCCCACACTTAAACAATAGCATGTCCTCATGCTAAATCCAAGATAAAGAATAAGGTAAGGTTAAAGTGGTGGAATCTCATACAATGCAATCTATTCTAAATGCAACTACCTAAATGCATCATGCAATTCTAATTGTTATTCACTTGTATATAAAACTTACATGTAGTTAAATTAATTCATATTCTCAAGGAATCATATATGCATAGCCAAACCCTAGATAATGTTAAAGCACTTTTACAATTGAGATGGGTAAACATATTTTTCAAACTTGCAAGACAATTAACAATTCAAGCAGAGATATATGGTGATGAGCTATTGAACCCTCACTGGATTTTGTGTTTATTCTCTAGTCACTCAGTGTTTATTGGGTTAATCACTCTATTCTTCTTTTTATCCTTACTTTCTATAACTTTGTTCTTCATCTAACCAATCAACAATTATAGAATACAGACATACAAAAATCATGAGGTCTTTTTCAAGGTTGTAATGGGGCTAAGGTAAGGGTAAGGGTATATATATAAGGCTAAGTGAGCTAATAAGTGAATCCTTGATTAGTCTAAGATCTCACCTAACATACATATTTTGTAATTCAAAGTTTCTTAACCTATTTGCCCAACTTTTCTCACTTTGTATTGCAAGCTCATGCATTAACTTAAATTTTATCCCATGTGCATTGATTCTTTTTATTTTGTAATTGGGGAGTTTTTGTATCCCCTTAATTAAATATCGAAAATAATTTTTTTTATTGCACATGGTAATTCAATTGTTTTGATTTCACATGAGCATGCTTCCCAAATTGAGATATATTTTGAAATATCTTTATTCTTTTTAACTTTCTACCTTTGTTTCTATCATCCATGTTCCCATTAAGTTCCCCACACTTAAACAATACACAATTTCTATCTTAAGCTAACCAAGGATTCAACTTGGGATTTTTATTTTATTTTTCTGCTTAAGGCTAGTAATGTGGTTTATAGAACAAGAGGGGATTAAAAAGCTCAAAGGGGCTAACAAGGGTGATTTAAAGGGTAGGCTTATTTGGGATAAGTGAGCTAAATAAGTAATGGCCTCAATCATCTCTTAGTATGTATCTATACTCTATAATTGGACATATAGACTAAAACAAGGTAAAGAACACCAGAATAGAAAAGAAGGGCAAAACACACAGGAATAAAAATTATGGTTTGAATGTAACCATACAATTAAGCTCAAAACTCACAGGCTGTGTGTTCTCTAGCTCAAAAATCATATATCAGTTATACATGTCTTGCAAGTAGAAATTAAGAGTTCCCCTTATTCCCAATGTAAAATTTCTTGGGTGGCTTTAAAGTTTTAGTGTTCCTCCTTGATGAAATATTGTTAACTAACTAACATGTTATGTTCTATATACAAGGTGTGTGGATTGTTTTTGATTATGTTAAAGTCTCTAGTTTACTTCCTTTTTATTTTCAATTTAAACCAAACTATCATATGCTAAAAGGGTAAACTATACTAATTAATCCACATATTCTATAACTAATAAGTTTAGAATTGCAAACTAAACTAAATGGCTAAAATATGAACTAAAGTGCAAAATGCAGAAAATAGAGTAAAAACACATAAAAAGAACAATGTATAAGTACTGAAAGATAAAAATAAAAATAAAGATAAAAATACAGAAAAATAACCAAAATAAAATAAAAGAGTCTGTAGTGGTTCACCAAAAAGATATGCCAGAGATGGCGACCTCCCCACACTTAAAATAAAGCATCGTCCTCGATGCTCACTCAAGCTGGGTGTGAAGGAGTGTCATCACCGGAAGGATGGGCTGCTGGAGTCTCGGTGGTGGCCTGAGGATCTGTAGACTGGATAAGGGTAGGAGGATCTGTCTGCTGCAGCGGAGGCTCTGACTGAATAGGAATCTCGGGATCTGCGGCCTGTATCTGGTGTGGCTCCTTCTGTTGTGGCGCAACCTGCTCCGGGCCTGCCTGCTCAGCCTGGGCATGTGTCTCCTCCTCATGAGGGCTCGCCTCCGCCTCAGATGTGTCAGAAGGGGTGTCAGGCTCGGAGGGGATGTCGCCGCCAGATCGGATCATCAACTTGAGGTGCTCATAACGTCGCTTGTTACGACGCTCCATACGATCCAAGCGGGTAGAGTCGATGCACCAAATGGTAAATAGGCTCAGGAGCAGGTGGAGGTGCAGTGGGTAGGGCTGGTGCAGCAGTGGAAGAAGAGGGGGCAGCTGATGGCGTGGCTATCTCAGCAGAAGCGGTGAGGAATGGAGGTGTATAGCCTAAAGCCCGAAACTTCCTGCCGTGAGGGATAATCTTCTTGCAGTCCGCAGCAGGTGGCTTCTCATCAGCATCCTCCCAAGGCACGTCAGCTCGACGGCCTAGCTGGGTGACCAGGTAAGGGAAAGGAAGGGTGCCTCTGACATGGACCCTGGCCATAAAGTGCCGGATTAATCGTGGCAAATACAGGTCCTTACCCTCCAGTACACACCAGAGAAGGGTGATCATAGTGGTAGGCAGCTCTGTCTCATGAGTGCTCGGCATAACAAAGTTGCTCAGGATCTGGTGCCAGAGCCGAGCCTCATCATTCAGATACATAAGCTTGATTCCTTTAGGTATTGTGGTGTTCTTACCCATGACCCATGGGACAGTAGGGTCAAAGGCTATCCTCTCCTTAACAGCATCCCAGTCGAATCTCAGAAACCTCATATCCTCTTTAGCCTTTTGGTAACCATCAGGCTGATCTGACTTAGGCTGAAGGCGCAGAATATCCTCAATGGCCTCTTCAGTGACCAGTATCTATTTCCCTCTGAGGTTCACTGCATCCAGGGAAGTCTTGAAATAATTGCAGTAAAACTCTCTTACCCAGGAAGCATTGACCTCTGTCAAATTTCTCTCCAAGAAGAACCAGCCTCTTTGTTTGATCTGATCGGAGGTGTACTGCTGTAGTTCTTCGGGAATCTTCAGAGTCCTCTCCAGGTACAGATTTCTGGAGGTAGCAAACACTGGATACTTCAGCTCACAGTATCGGTTTGTAAACTTGATTGGATCATTGGCAGGGAGGAGCTGGTCAGCCTTCTCCTGCGAGGTAAAGTACTTTTCCCGCCAGGAGTCATCATGCATAATCTCCAGGATAGACATAGAGGGTTCACCTTTTTTCCGTTTGCCAGTTGTTGCCTTTCCTTTTCCCTTTCTTTGAGGGCCAGACATCCTGAAAAACAGAAATCTAGGATATAATAAAAGCAGAAAAACAAGTAGGCAAATAACAAGATAAGCACAAAGTGGCAAAGGAGCAGTAGAATTATGAAATGAGTTAAAGAAATGTATAGTTTGGATTGTTTCGGAGGTAAAAATCTAAGATGAGAAATCACAATCCAAAATAATTTATGAGTGGAATACTTGTTAATTAGGAGCAACAATAATCATGCCATGAGTGAAAAAGTTGAAAGAGTTAGTCAGAAAGCAGAGGGGAAAGTTAGAAAGTTAAAAGTGGGTAAAATTGAAAAAGAGGTTAGAAAGCGGAAATCATTGAGTTAGTAAAAAGAAAGTCAGAGTAAGTGGCATGATGATTGGTTTCTAAGTAACAAGAATTTCACAATTTTAAGCAACAGACAACTCATATTCAAGCAAGGAAATCAAGTTGGTGATGATTTATATAGATATAGAAATAGCGAAAAAGTGAAATCTAATCATCAATAATGTGATTTATTAACCGGGAAAACAGAGGAATAAGAATGCTGGCCCGTGCATTCATGAATTGGTTTGGTAAAAGCTAAGGAGTGCCAAATTCAAATTGCCAAAACCAAAACATGAATGAATATCAAAATAATTTACAGAAAATTGGGCAGCATTCTGGCTAAAATTGGATGTTCTCGGGTAATAAACAGCAAGCAGAATAGTTCATATAAATTAAAGTAAAGCTGCAATTACATATACGGAATATGAACATGAAAAAGCAGTGTAAAAAGCAACATGAAACAGTAAAGAATAGCAAATGAACAGTACTAACATCACAGCAATAGCAGAATTGCGAAAATGATAAAACAAGTAGCAAGAACAACACAATTAATCAGGCCTAAAACCACTAACCACATCCTAGCTACCAAACCACCTAGAATCAACTACAAACATGCATCTCTAACTAGCCTAATTTGAACATAATTGGAAACATATGCAACTAACTACAAATGAAAGAAAAATGGCGTTCGGCGGAACCTGGTAGGCGTATGAACAAAGCTAGGGAACAGAAAGATGGCGGGGGTGTGGTGGTGGTGCTGGGAGGGGCACGGCGGTGTGGTGGCGGAACAGGGTGGTTGGTGCGGTGGTGGGTGGCTGTTCGTGGTGGCAGGGGGTAGGGTTAACGGTGGAGGGGGTGGTTTAAGAAAATGGGGATGAGGGTGGTGGTGGTGGTAGGCGCGGCGGTGATGGCGGTTGGTGTGGCGGTGGTTGGCTGCGGTGGGGCAACGGTGGTGGAGGGTTGAAGAGAAGAGAAAGAGAAGAAAGGGAGGGAAGGAAGAAGGAGGGGGTGGGCGTCGCGGTTGTGGCTGGGTGGTCGGTGCTGGTGCGGTGGTCAGGGGTGGTTGGCGGCGGGTGCATAGGAAGGAGGGAGAGAGAACAAAGGGGGTTGGGGAAGGAGAGTGGGGCGCAATGGGGGTAGGGTTTCGCGTCACTGGGGTTAGTGAATTTGAATCTACGCGAACGCGAGGGGCACGCGGTCGTGTGGCTAGGGTAGAAAGGGGTTGACGCGATCGCGTGAGTGACGCGATCGTATGGAATGGGTAAAGGGATGAATGACGCGGTCGCGTGAGGCATGCGACCGCATCACTGGAAATTGTGCTAAACGCACAATTCCAGCGTCGTTTCAGCATAACTCTCTGTCTCCTTTGGGGTGTTGTGCAATCCATGCGACGCGAACGCGTTGCTCACGCTTTCGCGTGGGATGGGTGTTTTGCAAGTGACGCGTTCGCGTCGCACTTTTGTGCTAAACGCACAACAGCCGCACGATTCCAGCCCAGATTTTTGGGCGTTGGATTTTTACGCCGATTTCTAGATCACGCGTTCGCATGATTGACGCAGACGCGTGGGAGCTGTTTTTCACAACTGACGCGAACGCTTTAGCGATGCGATCGCGTCGCACGCCCTTTTTTTTATATGCAATTATGCAGTTATGCAGTATGTAATGCTAATGCAAATGCTTACGAATAATATCCAGGTTCAATGAAAATAAAACAATATAAAAATAAACAAAACGAAATAAAATGGAAACAGGAACGATCATACCATGGTGGGTTGTCTCCCACCTAGCACTTCTAGTTAAAGTCCTTAAGTTGGACATTAGATGAGCTTCCTGTTATGGGGGCTTGTGCTTAAATTCATCCAGAAATCTCCACCAATGTTTGGAATGCCAACAGCCTCCGGGGTCCCAAACTAGGCAAGTGAAGCTTTTGAGCAGCTTCAGACAGGTTCTCAGGCTCCCGGGGTGACGAATGTCAGAATAGATTCCAGGATCCCAAACCTTGCTTTTAAATCCGCCTTTGTCTTGATTTATATGCTTCCATCCGAGCGGTTTAGAAATTGTATTCTCACCAAGATGACCAAACGTCTTCTGAGACCCATTCAATTGAACTTGATACTAATCCTTGCACTTTGAATTGAAGCGTGGAACCTTATTGAATCTTGTACACCAGCTCTGAATATGAGCCATGTCCCTCTTACTCTTAAAGCCGCAGAGAGCTCTAAGCTGGCCATCTGTTTCAAGCAAACCATATTCAAGTGGAAAATTAAAGATAAAGGTTAAGGATTGTACCCACTTGAAGCTTGTATTAGGTGGTAATGGCCTTGGGATAGGTGTTTCCAGTGGTTCTGTAAGTTCTACTCCCTTGTAATCTTTTGTGAATTCCTCCACTTCTTTGCAAAATTCTTCAGCTGCAACTGTGTCCTGATCAAAGACTTCTATGTCTTCTTCATCACTTAAGTCATATGTTGGAGGTTGAGAGAAATCTACCTCGACGTCACCTTCGTACTCACTTGGGTAAGGTTCTTCAGGCTTAAGGAATTCAGTTGCGGATGTGAGTTCGTGACTAGGAGAGCTTGATTCAAGATCGTCACTGCCCATGGAATCAACTTCTTGGTCTGTTCCGTCCAATTTTTCACAAGGCATATGCTGTGGGGGTTGTGCACTGTCCTCTTTGGCACCAATTTCGGACTTCTCCGCGGAATCCTTTACGGCTCTTGATTCCCATGGAGGTTCAGCATCTCCTAAATCTTCAACCATTTCCTCCTCTACAACTATCATGGCTTCCTCTACTCGTTCCAGTACAAAGCCATGCTCCTCATTGTCCACCAAGGTCTCTAGTGTCTCCTTCATGTTATGCTCTTCTTTTGATTCTCCACATGCAACCATGGGAGTACCTTGAGTTCTTAGATATTGGGAAGCTATTAAATTTACTACCTCAGTCACGGCAGTAGTGAGTTCCAGTACGCCCTTTTCTATATTTGCTTGCCCTTGAAGAAGAACACGAAGTTTGTCATTCACTGGGGGTTGGGGTGGGTGTGAGGTTTCATTGGTTGGGGGAGAGGGTTCAAAATAAGAATGTGGTGGTTCTTGGGAGTAATTGGATTGGGATTGTGGTGGATAAGGGTCATATGGTGGTGAATGGTGAAAAGGAACTTGTGAGTGTGGTGGTTCAAATATACGTTGAGAGGATGGTCTATAAGCACAGGGTGGGCCTTGTTGGTAGTTACAAGGTTGTCCACCATATCTATTAGCTTGGTATGCATTGTAAAGTGGTCTTCGTCCATGATATCTTGGAGGGTGTTGTTGCCTAAAGGATTGATCAGATCCTCTTGGCTCCATCCATCCTTGATTGCTCTGACCTTGATGCATGTTCCTGCTATAACTTCCGTTCCTTTCAACAATATTAGAACCAAATTCAAAGCGAGAGGGGTGAAAATTCATAGTAGCTAATAAAAATAAAAAGGGAAAAACAAAAACAAATAAACAAATAAAAGAAAAAATATTTAGAATAACCAATAATAAGGCACACGTTTGCAACTCCCCGGCAACGGCGCCATTTTGAAGAGAGAACTTTTGCGTGGTCTAGAATTCAGAATAAATTCCCGTTGTAAGTATAGCTTCTAAACCAACAAAAGTCCTTTCTTACAAACGTTTTGGTTGTCACAAGTAACAAACCCCTTTAAAATTGATAACCGAAGTATTTAAACCTCGGGTCATCTTCTCAAGGAATTGCAGGGAGGTATGTTATTATTATTGGTATGAGTTTTGTAAATTGGGGGTTTTGAAAGTAACGAACAAGTAATTTAAATGACAAATAAAATAAATAAATAACTATAAAATAAACTCTTGGCAAGGTATGAGAGTTTGGAAGTCCTGTCCTAGTTATCCTGATCAATGGTGATGAGAATTGAGTTTTAATCCCACTTAGTTAGCCTTTACTAAAGCAAGGGAATGCCAAGTGGACCAATTAGTTTGATCCTCAGGTCCTAGTCAATTCCTAAGAAAGGACTGGAGTTATTGAAGTTCAATTCAATTAGCAAAGACAACAATTATCAATCACGTTGAGTTTGATAACTCATGAGTTACCAATTACTTAACCAAGGCCAAAAGGGGAAAGGTAAACTTACTCGAATAAAAATGTCTTCAGATTGGAAGCAACAGTAATATAAATGAAAGAAAGCAATCATAAACTGAAATAGCTCAAATAACATTAATTAAGAGAATCATATGTAACATGGAAGAGTTCATAAATTAAATTGAGAAAATAATTAAAAAGAAACATTGAACCTGATGAAGAGTTGGAATACTAAACTGAAATAATAAGAAATCCTAATCCTAAAACCTAAGAGAGAGGAGAGAACCTCTCTCTCTAAAAACTATATCTAAACTAAGAAAAGTGAATAATTCGAGAGCTCTCCTTGAATGGATGCATTCTCCCACTTTATAACCTCTAATCTGTGCCTTCTGGACTCGGATTTGGGCCAAAAAGGGTTTCAGAAATCGCTGGGAGCATTTTCTGTAATTTCTGGTGCGTGGCGTCTATCACGCGTCTGCGTGGGTCACGCGGTCGCGTCATCTGGAGTTTTCCTTGTCACGCATTCGCTTCGGTCATGCGTACGCGTCATCTGTGTTCTACTCATGGCGCGCGTCCGCGTCAGTCACGCGTTCGCATCGTTGCCTTTGCGCACTGGGCATGCGACCGCGTCGTCCATGCGTTCGCGTTGATGCCAGTTTCTTCAAAAACTCCATTTTGTACTTTCCTTCCATTTTTGTTTGTTTCCTTTCCATCCTTTAAGTCATTCCTGCCTTAGAAGATCTGAAACTTCTCAACACACAAATCACGGCATCGAATGGTAATAAAGGGTGATTAAAATAAATAATTTCAAAGCATAGGAAGCATGTATTTCACATATATCACATAATAAGGAAGGAAAAGTAAAACCATGCAATTTACATGAATAAGTGGGTGAAGGATTGAATAAATCTCTTGAATTGAGCACAATATATATCATAAAATATGGGTTTATCAGTCTACTCCATTGACATGAAAATTACTTGCATAGAATTAAAAAGGGAATAAAAGGAAGACATGATAAACAATAACTACAAATTAATTAAAGGTAAAAGTAATCCTTTGCATAAATAAATTCTAAAAATAATCCAATTGTAACTCTGAACAAGAATTAAGAATATGGAATAGTAATGGAATAAGGAAACAAACTAGAATAATATCTTCAATGGAGGTGATGACTCTTCAGTATCCAAAGCAAAAGCATAAAACTAAGAATATGTGAATGTGAAAGAAAACCTAGAGGAAGAGTAATTTCTCTCTAGATTCAGATCTAAAAAACTAAAACTATGCTAATGAGAATGTGTGTTGAGTCTCTGCATGTTCTCTGGCTCTAGTCTGTGTTTCTGGGCCGAAAACTGGGTCAAAACTCAGCCCAAAATCGCCCCCAGCATTTTTTGTTATTTCTGTAGATCGCGCATGTCACGTGTACGCGTCATTTTTGCTTTTCATGTGTACACGTCAGGCATGCACACGCGTCGTCTTACAGAACTCCAATCCACACGTACGCGTCAGGTACGCGCACTCGCACTCTGCAAATTTTAAAGGAGAATTTAAAATACACAAATTAAGGCTTTAGGAAGCAAGTTTTCAACCATAGAACAAAACTAGGAAGGAATTGTAAAAATCATGCAAATCATATGAATAAGTATGCAAGGACTTGATGAAACCACTCAATTGAGCACAAGATAAACCATGATATAGTGGTTTATCAACATCTCCTTTTTCATCAACCAAAAGCCCTTCAGGAACAACCCAAAAATTAACCCTCAAGGAGCTGATTTTACAGCTGGCTTCAACGCCTTGCTCCATCAAAAAGTGTTGCTTGGGGAGCTCTGGGGATCCAGGAACTCCTAAGGCTTTCCTACTTCTCACCTTCAACACTCCCCTGGATGATTGGGGTTGTGACTTATTTTTGGAACAAGACAACTAACAATTTCCATCTCCCCTGTGGAATGATTGGTATGTCTCTTTTAGATGTGGCCACTATCACAGGACTTCCCATCAATCCTCCAGACTGCACACCTGACATGCAACCCAAGCGCCACTACAACATTGCCCCTATCAGTTCTTATAGTGATTTCATTGCTCATCACATGGGCAAAGAGGGCACTGCCGTCACAGATGACGAGCATGTAGCCTTTTTATTCTATTGGCTAAATGTCATTGTCTTCTATTCTCGAAGTGTACAGATGTCAAAATTTTTCCTTCCTTTGGCCGCTCTTCTTCACGAAGGAAATACCCTTAATTTGGCCAAGCTTCTTCTGGGTCATGTTTTCGAAAAGCTTGGGCAATTTGTACATTGTCTCTGAAACAATTGTCTGATCAGTACTGGTGGTCCCCTCTGGCTTCTCCAACTATGGCTTAATGCCATCTTCGAAACGTTTATGATAAAACCTGGAGGTGGCGCTACCGACAAGCAACACATCAAAGGATTTCGAATGGCTGACTACAAACCAAACTTCCTAGATACACAATTGGACGAAGACCGATTTTGGACAGTTTTTTCTCTCTTCCATTCTTGCAAAGATTTTTATAATGAAAACCTCAATTTCGCCCCTTTTTTGCATCGAAATTGTGGTCCTGCATGGCTTGATCGCTTGCTTTTTCCACATGATATTGAGGAAAGTGAACTGGCTAATCGGAATTGGGCAAATTTACTAGATGTTCAAGTAATCCCTATAGGGTTACCCCAACACAAAAAGAAAAAATTAAAAGTGATCCTGTACGCTCCTCACTTCACAGCTAAGCAACTGGGTTTCTCACAGGCCATTCTAACCCCTCTTCCTCGAAACAACAAACCATTTTGTCACATCACCCTAACCTCTCAAATTGAACTTGATTTCATCATATCAACAAATCAACAACAAAGGGAACATTTCAATTTCCTTGTTTATGATCGCAGCTCATACATCACCAAGTCTTATCTCGAATGGTGGACTACTTACTACTCTAGGTACAGTCGTACTTTAGAGGAAATCCAGCAATCTGCCATTCGAACAAACCTCACTGCCGAAGGTTTCTCCAAAAAATCTCAAAAAAGAAAAGCTGACACCACAGCCTCTTCTCGACAACCACAACACAAAAGCCGACGGAATCCCACCAGGACTTCCAGAAGGGTAACTAATTTCACATATACTTATGTACTTCGAATTAGAAGATTTCAAAAATTATATCTACTTAACAATTCTTGATTTTGATTTTCCATCAGCTATGTTTGCAACCATCAAGTGAAAGCTCTGATGAAAGTTAGCAAACCATCTGGAACATTCTTGATGCTTCCTCTCAATCAGAGGATACAGCTGATTCAGACCCTGGTGCTCAGTTAATTTAAAAACCAAGACGTATTCTGGTAACATAATCATTTCTATATATATTTCATTTGAATTAGAATAAATCTAAACTTATAACTGTGTACCTTTATATCAGCCTACCACTGTTGCTCACTCAATCACATTCCCTGTGGCACCTGATCAACCACTTCTGTAACAACACCAGGATTTGGGACACTCCACGTCTCATGATTCAATTCAAGCTATAGAATTTTTCGAACCATTACAAGTTGCTTTTCCTCGTCCTCCTGAGACACAGATGATTGATTTGACAAAAGACCATACACAACATTCTCCATCACAAACTCAAATCCTTGGACCACCCTCACCCAACAATCAAGCTGCACTTTCTGCTGAAAACCAAGTGGCCCCAGACTCTGACTCTGTCTCTCAAGTTGCTGAGACTACCAATTCAAATTCGCCTCGATCCAGAGTCTTAAAAACTCCCCAGGGATTCTCCAATCCCCCTCAACAAGCTGAATTTCAAACCCCCTCCTGATCAAGAATCTAGAGACTTGGGCACTTCTACTACACCTACAAGTGCGTCTTTGGTTAACCTGATCTCTGTCTTAAATCAAGTCATCCAAGAGGATGAAGTGCTTGTTCCCGTACCAACACTTCCTAGACCATTTTCATCCAGTCTTCTATTCGAATTGGATGTTGACACTCGAGAACAGCTTCAATCACTTCTTAAACTCTTGGATCATCCACCTGCTACATGGATCAAAGATGGCCTTCTCAACCAACTTTTATCTGATCTTTTGAATTCTCCATTTGAATTTTCGGCTTCTACTCCGTATTCTGCCATAATCCAACAATTCAAACAACTTGCCAACAACAGTGTAGCTTTTCATAATAAACTCCAAGAGATCAAAAACGAAGAGGCTAAGATCACAACAGAAGTAGATAATTGTGCCTCTGTTCTTCAACCAAAAAAAGCTTCTCGTGAAGAGTTCGATCTGAGAATCTCTCACGCTATCTCTATTCAAGCCTTTTATGACAAGGAAGAGATAAAGCTCGAAACAGAGTTAGCCCAAATCAATGAAAAGCTTACCAAAGTACGCGAGAGACGGGCTGAAATAGCCGTACCTCTGACCACTGCCCAGCAAGAACAACAACAAATTATTCAAGAAATTGTTTCTATTGAGACCAAGCAAGAAGAATATAAGAAACAACTTGACAAGGTCCAATTTAAAAAGTTCAAGCAAGCTGAGACAATTTTAACTTTGGACAAAAACAGGGCAAACTACGCTCAGACTTGGCAAGACTCTTGGCACCCCATTCCTCTAAGATTTCAGTAGTGATTTCAGTATTTGTAATAATTTATTTTCCTTCGGACTTTTGCATCTCAACTTCAATTTGGCAAACAAAAATATTGCTTTAAGTATTTTCCATTAATCGAATCAATTATATTTCCTGATTCGATATCTTTAATTCGATATGCATTCCCCGAATACACTCTTATCACTTGGAAGGACCTTCTCAAGTATGGGACCATTTGCCAAGAAATCTCGATTTCTTTTCCATTGGCAAAATAACTTTTAAAACCAATTCACCTATACTGAAATACTTTTCTTTTATTCGATGATTATAACTTCGAGCAACGCTTTCTTTTTGTCGAATCATATTCTCAAGTGTCAGGATTCGCTCTGAATCCAATTCATTCAACTCGTCAAACATTGCATTCCAGTAATCATCGACTGAAAAATCATTCTGTTTTGATACTCTTAAAGTATTCAAGTTAATCTCTTGTGGTAGCACCGCGTCATGGCCATAAACCAATTTATAGGGTGAAGTATTTGTTGACCCCCTTGGTGAATTTCGATAAGCCCATAATACTTGGCTTAAAGTTTCATGCCATGTTCGGGGTTTATTCTCGATATGCTTCTTAATCAAACTTATCAAAATTTTATTTGCTGCCTCCACTTGCCCATTAGCCTGTGCATAGTAAGGAGTTGAGGTAACCATATTGATATTCCTCGAGGCTGCAAAATTTTTAATCTGTTGACCAGTAAACATAGTTCCTTGATCAGTGCTCAATGTTTGAGGAATTCCAAATCGATGGATAATATGTTCCTCAATGAAATCTATTATTTCATTTTGACCAACTTCTATTAGGGGAACCGCTTCAACCCACTTTGTGAAGTAATCGATTGCTACCAAGATAAACTTATGTTGTTTCAATGAAGGAGGGTGAATTGACCCAATCAAATCCAAAGCCCAACCTCTAAATGGCCATGGTTTTATTATCGAATGCAATTCATATGTTGAAATTTGTTGTATCGAACCATGTTTCTGGCATTCTTGACATGCCTTTGCATAATCGATACAATCTTTTATCATAGATGGCCAATACACATGATTACGATATAACACCCATTTCATCTTCTTTCCAGCTTGATGGGCACCATATATCCTTTTATGGACTTCGTTCAAAGCAATATTTTGATCATCTCGACTTAAACATCTTGACAAACTTTCATCGATTCCTTTCTTATACAATTCATCGACCATTAAGACAAAACTCATCGCCTGCAATTTTATCTTTCTTTCAACTAAGATACTGGGATTTTTTAAATATTCAGCAATAGGCTTTCTCCAATCATCATCTTCCCATTTATCCACAAAAAAAGCCTCTCTTTCATTCGCAGGTACTAATATTTGATGAATGCTAGACAATTTTTTGAGAGTCTCTGGACTGATTCTATATCTAGAAGCACTTTGGGCTAATTCATTAGCAATTTCATTATGAATCCTTAGAATGTGAACCAAGAAAACTTTTCGAAAGGAGGTTAACAACTCGCAAGCAGTTAAATATTTTTTCAACTTCTCATTATTGCATTTAAACTCCTTCGATAACTGTTTCAAAACCAACTGGGAATCTCCTAATATCTGGATTTCCAAAGCCCCTTTACTAATTAATATTTTGAGACCCAAAATCAACACTTCGTACTATAAGAAGAATGGGTTTCGAATATTGTTCCTGTGATGAAGAAGAATGGGAAGTTAAGAGTATGCATTGATTTTTGAGATTTAAATAATGCTACTCCGAAGGATGAATATTTTATGCCAATTGCAGATCTGTAGCGGGAAACAAAATTTTAAGTTTTATGGACGGTTATTTGGGATATAACCAAATCTTCCTTGCTAAAGATGATGTGTCCAAAACTTCCTTTCGTTATCATGGGGCGTGAGGCACTTATGAATGGGTAGTCATGCCTTTTGGTTTGAAAAATGATGATGCTACTTATCAACGAGCAATGAATGCTATATTCCATGAATTTATTGGAAAATTTATAGAGGTGTATATCGATGATGTCATGGTCAAATCGATTTCGGTGAATCAACATATTGATCATTTAAGAAAAGCATTTGTTGCCCTGAGGAAGAAGGGATTGAAAATGAACCCTTTAAAATGTCTCTTTGGGGTATCAGCTGAAAACTTCCTAGGTTTTGTTGTTCATAAAAAGGGAATTGCAATCGATAAGAATAAGGCAGATGCAATATTGGCTTTATCTGCACCCAAATCGAAAAGAGAAGTTCAATCCTTCCTAGGGAAGGTGAATTACCTTAGGAGGTTCATTTCGAATCTTTTTTATCAAACTTGAGTGTTTGCTTCTTTAGTGAAACTAAAGAATGACTCACAGTTCGAATGGACGAATGAGCATCAACTAGCATTCGATTCGATTAAGGCATATTTATCTAAGGCTCCAATTATGGCGAATGTTCGTCCACATGAGCCTTTGAAGTTGTACATTGTAGCATCTATAAATACAATTGGGTGCATGTTAGCCCAAGAATGATGAGAATGGGCATGAACGGGCAATTTATTACCTTAGTCGAGTTTTAACTAACATCGAGATAAGGTATTCCCCAGTAGAAAAATTATGTCTATCTTTATACTATGTCTGTATGAAATTAAAATGTTATATGGTAGCTAAATCGATGAAGGTTATAGCACAAACTGATCTTATCAAATATATGTTATTTCCAATGTTACGAGGACGTTTAGGGAAATGGATGTTAGCTTTGACTGAGTTTGATTTACAATATGTCTCGGCCAAAGCTGTGAAAGGTCAGGTCAAAGTTGATTTTCTTGTTGATAATTCGAATAATCTGAATGACCAGGGGGCAAATGTAATCGACATTGAAGTCAATTATTGGAGGTTATATTTTGATGGATCGAAGCACAAAGATGGTGTGGGGGTTGGAATTCTTATTATCTCACTAGAATGGATTCCATCCGAATTTTTATTCGAAATAAAATATCCTTGCTCGAATAATATGACAGAGTACGTGTAACACCCTAACTTTTAGCACGTCATGATCGTACCAAAAGTAAGGCGTTACGGACCTGATTTCCTTTATTATAAATTTACTATTGTTCCTTTACGTCGATATCGCGTTTCCGTTTTTAAGAAAATTTCAGAAAATAGATTTTAGTAATTAAAATCACATAACAAAAGATCTTCAAATAATAATAATCACATAATTACTAATAATAATAGATGTTATACGATTAAATTCAATGTAAAACTCAAATACAATACCTATCCCTCTGGATAAAATAAAAACCCTAAAGCAACAAGGACGAGGGAACTCTATAAAAACAACAGGAATCACAAGTAAATCTACTAATCGTCTGCAGCTTCTTACTGAATCTCCGAACCTGTGTCACTGAAAGGGTGGAAGATTTGGGGTGAGAACAAACCATACGTTCTCAGTAGGGAATGTGAATGCCGTAAAAGTAATGAAATAAAGTGTAAATAATTAACTTTACTTAATAAAAATATAGTTTTTATCAAACCCTTTGAAAATACTCTTGGTTCTACTTTAGATAATTAATTACCTCCTTTTAAAATCTCTTAACTTAAAACAAAACTTAAATATAAAATTAGTCACATTTCCTGTCTCTCAGCCACATAGTTAATCCTCAGTCAAATGTCAACTCGTAATCACTTTAATACACTCACAAACAAGTAGTGCAAGCAAGAGATTCAATTCAATGTACAAGCAAGTCACAACAAGACAAACAATACAATCACAAAGTAATAAGACAAGCAAGCGCAATAAAATGCAAATGTGCAAACAACATGATGCATGTCTATCCCTAACGCAGGCCATGAGCTCATGTGTCGGTTGCCTACCCGCTCCCGACATTACCCGGGCACAAGTCCCAGATATGGCTTTCCAGATGCATCAGTGTGCTTATAAGTCGTACGGCTAGGCCGCATCAGTGTGACTTTCCAAATCAATAAGCGTACATCTGGAAAACAGTTCTCAGTGTGTGGGCGTCCCCACTTTACATTTGGCACTAAGGCCCAAACAATGTCACATCTGCTCTCCTATGGCAGACACTTCATTAATTAATATATTCTTTAAATCCTTGTTCTCTGCTGGCAAAGATTCCTTTTCTTAATAAACCGAGCTTAAATCTTTACTTAAAACAAAATCTCTCCTTAAAAGATTAGGTTTAAAACATTATATTTTTCTTAATAAATCAAACTTTAAAATAAAGTAAATCTTTTCTTAAACTAAATATATTTCAAATAATTTAATTTTCCAAAACCAAATCTTTTAAAATAACTTTTCAAATAAAACCTCAAATTTTATAAAATTTCGGCGGCATTTTCTCTAAAATTCGGTCTAAACCACCCTTACGGGTTCCCTATTCCTCAACAATTCACCAGCCTTTTTCTCAAATCAGCGAAATTCTTAATAATCAGAAAACAGTCACATTCACAGCAATAATCCATACTTAATAACATTATTATTATTAATATATATATATGTTTGTAATTATTCAATTAATTTTGTAGGCATTCTAAATTAAAAACGTTTATCTTTAAAAACAAATTCCCTACCTTCGTACGTAATCGAAATACTCGAAATTCCAGAGAAACTTTCTGACCGAGCTGCTGAAAGGAAAAACGTCCGGAATCCTCCGTGCCTCGTAGAACTCCAGTTGGCCAAGCTCAAGGAGTAGGAGAGCTACGTCACCGTCGACTTCTACCGGACAAAAATAACGCCAACACGTAAAAGAGGAAGATACAAACACTTTTATCGGATTAAATTTTTTATTAGAGTTATAAATCGCAAGAAATTGAGACCAGAAGATTAGAGATTTTTCACGGTTCTCTCTCAGTTCTCTCTTGCAAAGCTTCGGTCTCTTTCTTATTTCCTTTGATTATGGTTCGGTGACAAGAAGATATAATGAAGCAAAAATTGATAATGATGTTTAATGACTAACATAATATGTGTCAAGTTTATAAATTATATGTATGCATACTAAGCCACGTTGGTGGCTTTCTTCCTTTCCCAGATGGCATTCGGCCAAGGGATATAATGGAAACTAGGATAATAATAATAATAATAATAACTAAATTAAATTTTATTTTATTAAATTAATTTTGGAAAATTTGGGGTCTTACATCCTACCCCACTTATAAAAATTTTCGTCTTCGAAAATTGATATAAGATGAAAAAGATTCAAAACAAAGGATTCCACTACAAGCAATTAAGGAAGAGATGACTTCAAACCTCGTTAGCACGAATAAGGAGTATACGTTTTCCTAAAACTTTACTTCTAACGTTCTCAAACCCTATGTTTCACGTTACTTATTACTTCTATCTCGTCTATGATAATCTATCAGTGTTTCCATATACATGAATCATTAGTATTAAGTTGGCCAGACCTAATACCATGAGAGATGCAACAGTTGGCTAACAGAATTAATAAATAGACAATCATGCATTTGAAACTCAAACTCTTGTCAGTGGGACAAGTCCTACTGCATGACAGACACTCAGAGTGTGCAGTAAAGCATAGTCAGTCCATTCCCAAGGCTCTAACGGGAACGAACAGCTCTGATACCATAATGTAACACCCTAACTTTTAGCACGTCATGATCGTACCAAAAGTAAGGCGTTACGGACCTGATTTCCTTTATTATAAATTTACTATTGAGCCTTTACGTCGATATCGCGTTTCCGTTTTTAAGAAAATTTCAGAAAATAGATTTTAGTAATTAAAATCACATAACAAAAGATCTTCAAATAATTATAATCACATAATTACTAATAATAATAGATGTTATATGGTTAAATTCAATGTAAAACTCAAATACAATACCTATCCCTCTGGATAAAATAAAAACCCTAAAGCAACAAGGACGAGGGAACTCTATAAAAATAACAGGAATCACAAGTAAATCTACTAATCGTCTGCAGCTTCTTACTGAATCTCCGAACCTGTGTCACTGAAAGGGTGGAAGATTTGGGGTGAGAACAAACCACACGTTCTCAGTAGGGAATGGGAATGCCGTAAAAGTAATGAAATAAAGTACAAATAATTAACTTTACTCAATAAAAATATAGTTTTTATCAAACCCTTTGAAAATACTCTTGGTTCTACTTTAGATAATTAATTACCTCCTTTTAAAATCTCTTAACTCAAAACAAAACTTAAATATAAAATTAGTCACATTTTCTGTCTCTCAGCCACATAGTTAATCCTCAGTCAAATGTCAACTCGTAATCACTTTAATACACTCACAAACAAGTAGTGCAAGCAAGAGATTCAATTCAATGTACAAGCAAATTACAACAAGACAAACAATACATCACAAAGTAATAAGACAAGCAAGCGCAATCAAATGCAAATGTGCAAACAACATGATGCATGTCTATCCCTAACGCAGGCCATGAGCTCATGTGTCGGTTGCCTACCCGCTCCCGACATTACCCGGGCACAAGTCCCAGATATGGCTTTCCAGATGCATCAGTGTGCTTATAAGTCGTACGGCTAGGCCGCATCAGTGTGACTTTCCAAATCAATAAGCGTACATCTGAAAAACAGTTCTCAGTGTGTGGGCGTCCCCACTTTACATTTTGCACTAAGGCCCGAACAATGTCACATCTGCTCTCCTGTAGCAGACACTTCATTAATTAATATATTCTTTAAATCTTTGTTCTCTGCTCTCCTGTGGCAGAGATTCATTTTCTTAATAAACCGAGCTCAAATCTTTACTTAAAACAAAATCTCTCCTTAAAAGATTAGGTTTAAAACATTATATTTTTCTTAATAAATCAAACTTTAAAATAAAGTAAATATTTTCTTTAACTAAATATATTTCAAATAATTTAATTTTCCAAAACCAAATCTTTTAAAATAACTTTTCAAATAAAACCTCAGATTTTATAAAATTTCGGCGGCATTTTCTCTAAAATTCGGTCTAAACCACACTTACGGGTTCCCTATTCCTCAACAATTCACCAGCCTTTTTCTCAAATCAGCGAAATTCTTAATAATCAGAAAACAGTCACATTCACAGCAATAATCCATATTCAATAACATTATTATTATTAATATATATATATATATATATTTGCAATTATTCAATTAATTTTGTAGGCATTCTAAATTAAAAACGTTTATCTTTAAAAATAAATCCCCTACCTTCGTACGTAATCGAAATACTCGAAATTCCGGAGAAACTTTCTGACCGAGCTGCTGAAAGGAAAAACGTCCGGAATCCTCCGTGCCTCGTAGAACTCCAGTTGGCCAAGCTCAAGGAGTAAGAGAGCTACGTCACCGTCGACTTCCTCCAAACAAAAGTAACGCCAACACGTAAAGGAAGAAGATACGAACACTTTTATCGGATTAAATTTTTTTATTAGAGTTATAAATCGCAAAAAATTGAGACTAGAAGATTAGAGAATTTTCACGGTTCTCTCTCAGTTCTCTCTTGCAAAGCTTCGGTCTCTCTCTTATTTCCTTTGATTATGGTTCGGTGACAAGAAGAAATAATGAAGCAAAAATTCATAATGATGTTTAATGACTAACATAATATGTGTCAAGTTTATAAATTATATGTATGCATACTAAGCCACGTTGGTGGCTTTCTTCCTTTCCCAGATGGCATTCGGCCAAGGGATACAATGGAAACTTGGATAACAATAACAATAATAACAATAACAATAATAACTAAATTATATTTTATTTTATTAAATTAATTTTTAAAAATTTGGGGTCTTACATCCTATCCCACTTATAAACATTTTAGTCCTCGAAAATTGATATAAGATGAAAAAGATTCAAAGCAAAGGATTCCACTACAAGCAATTAAGGAAGAGATGACTTCAAACCTCATTAGCACGAATAAGGAGTATACGTTTTCCTAAAACTTTACTTCTAACATTCTCAAACCCCATGTTTCACGTTACCTATTACTTCTATCTCGTCTATGATAATCCATTAGTGTTTCCATATACATGAATCATTAGTATTAAGTTGGCCAGACCTAATACCATGAGAGATGCAACAGTTGGCTAACAGAATTAATCAGTAGACAATCATGCATTTGAAACTCAAACTCTTGTCAGTGGGACAAGTCCTACTGCATGACAGACACTCAGAGTGTGCAGTAAAGCATAGTCAGTCCATTCCCAAGGCTCTAACGGGAACGAACAGCTCTGATACCATAATGTAATACCTTAACTTTTAGCACGTTATGATCGTACCAAAAGTAAGGCGTTACGGACCTGATTTCCTTTATTATAAATTTACTATTGAGCCTTTACGTCGATATCGCGTTTCCGTTTTTAAGAAAATTTCAGAAAATAGATTTTAGTAATTAAAATCACATAACAAAAGATCTTCAAATAATAATAATCACATAATTACTAATAATAATAGATGTTATACGATTAAATTCAATGTAAAACTCAAATACAATACCTATCCCTCTGGATAAAATAAAAACCCTAAAGCAACAAGGACGAGAGAACTCTATAAAAACAACAGGAATCACAAGTAAATCTACTAATCGTCTGCAGCTTCTTACTGAATCTCCGAACCTGTGTCACTGAAAGGGTGGAAGATTTGGGGTGAGAACAAACCACACGTTCTCAGTAGGGAATGTGAATGCCGTAAAAGTAATGAAATAAAGTGCAAATAATTTACTTTACTCAATAAAAATATAGTTTTTATCAAACCCTTTGAAAATACTCTTGGTTCTACTTTAGATAATTAATTACCTCCTTTTAAAATCTCTTAACTCAAAACAAAACTTAAATATAAAATTAGTCACATTTTCTGTCTCTCAGCCACACAGTTAATCCTCAGTCAAATGTCAACTCGTAATCACTTTAATACACTCACAAACAAGTAGTGCAAGCAAGAGATTCAATTCAATGTACAAGCAAGTCACAACAAGACAAACAATACAATCACAAAGTAATAAGACAAGCAAGCGCAATCAAATGCAAATGTGCAAACAACATGATGCATGTCTATCCCTAACGCAGGTCATGAGCTCATGTGTCGGTTGCCTACCCGCTCCCGACATTACCCGGGCACAAGTCCCAGATATGGCTTTCCAGATGCATCAGTGTGCTTATAAGTCGTACGACTAGGCCGCATCAGTGTGACTTTCTAAATCAATAAGCGTACATCTGGAAAACAGTTTTCAGTGTGTGGGCGTCCCCACTTTACATTTGGCACTAAGGCCCAAACAATGTCACATCTGCTCTCCTGTGGCAGACACTTCATTAATTAATATATTCTTTAAATCCTTGTTCTCTGCTGGCAGAGATTCCTTTTCTTAATAAACCGAGCTCAAATCTTTACTTAAAACAAAATCTATCCTTAAAAGATTGGGTTTAAAACATTATATTTTTCTTAATAAATCAAACTTTAAAATAAAGTAAATCTTTTCTTAAACTAAATATATTTCAAATAATTTAATTTTCCAAAACTAAATCTTTTAAAATAACTTTTCAAATAAAACCTCAGATTTTATAAAATTTCGGTGGCATTTTCTCTAAAATTCAGTCTAAACCACCCTTACGGGTTCCCTATTCCTCAACAATTCACCAGCCTTTTTCTCAAATCAGCGAAATTCTTAATAATCAGAAAACAGTCACATTCACAGCAATAATCCATACTCAATAACATTATTATTTTATATATATATATATATATATATATATATATATATATATTTGCAATTATTCAATTAATTTTGTAGGCATTCTAAATTAAAAACGTTTATCTTTAAAAATAAATCCCCTACCTTTGTACGTAATCGAAATACTCGAAATTTCGGAGAAACTTTCTGACCGAGCTGCTGAAAGGATAAACGTCTGGAATTCTCCGTGCCTCGTAGAACTCCAGTTGGCCAAGCTCAAGGAGTAGGAGAGCTACGTCACCGTCGACTTCCACCGGACAAAAGTAACGCCAACACGTAAAGGAGGAAGATACAAACACTTTTATCGGATTAGATTTTTTTATTAGAGTTATAAATCGCAAGAAATTGAGACTAGAAGATTAGAGATTTTTCACGGTTTTCTCTCAGTTCTCTCTTGCAAAGCTTCGGTCTCTCTCTTATTTCCTTTGATTATGGTTCGGTGACAAGAAGAAATAATGAAGCAAAAATTGATAATGATGTTTAATGACTAACATAATATGTGTCAAGTTTAAAAATTATATGTATGCATACTAAGCCACGTTGGTGGCTTTCTTCCTTTCCCAGATGTCATTCGGCCAAGGGATATAATGGAAACTTGGATAATAATAATAATAATAATAATAATAATAATAATAATAATAATAATAATAATAATAATAATAATAATAATAATAAAGGGCAGCAAAAAAATCGCCCCCAGCGTTTTGCTTTTAAGTGGGTCACGTGTGAGTATCGGCGCGTACGCGCCATGTGTGCGTGCGCATCGATTAGTTATTTCTTCGTCCGCACGTACGCGGCATGTACGCGCGCGCGTCTCTATGCGAAGCCACTTCTGCGCGCATGCGCGCCTTGTACGCGTGCGCGCCCATCGATGCATTCCCAATTCTTGTTTCTTCATGCATTCTCCACTTTGTATGCTTTTCTCATCATTTCTTCCATCTAATACTTGCCTTTATGAACCTGAAATCACTTAACAAACACATCAAGGCATCGAATGGAATTAAAGTGAGTTAAAATCACCAATTTAAGGGCCTAAAAAGCATGTTTTTACACTTAAGCACAATTCATGGGAGACTTACAAAACCATGCTATTTCATTGAATAAATGTGGGAAAAGGTGATAAAATCCCCTAAAATAAGCACAAGATAAACCACGAAATCGGGGTTTATCAAATCTCCCCACACTTAAACTAAGCATGTCCTCATGCTAAAATCAAGAAAGAAGTAAAGGGGTATCAACATTCATTCAATGAAAACTAACTAAATGCAATCTATCTATATGCAACCTATTTACATGAATATAATGGCTCAGTCAAAATAAATCAATCTCCAAGAATACACTTGCAAGCACAAGGGCTAAGGCAATAGCAATCAAAGCAAACCACAATTGGATTGAATCATTGAAAGATTTTACAAACTTGCAAGAAAAGATGATCATGGGTGGAAACATGTAATTGAGCGATCGAACCCTCACCGGATGTGTATCCACTCTAGGCACTCAAGTGTATGGGGTTGATTCACTCAATTCTCCCCTAATCATGCTTTCCGATATTTGTTTCTCATCTAACAATCAACAATTACTTTATGCATGCATACGAATATCACGAGGACTTTCTCATAGGTTGTAATGGGGCTAGGGTCAAGGTAGGGTGCATATGGTCAAGTGAGCTTGAGATTTGAATCTTTGATTAACTTAAACTTTCCACCTAACCTATGACAACCTATACAATTCTAAATAACCTAGCTATATATTCTTCACTTTTCTACACACTCATGCATTCTCTTTTTGATCACAACACATATGCATTAAATTTATTGAACTTTAAACTTTGGGACATTTTGTCCCTTTTTTATTGCAATTTTTTTTTACTAAAATATGTACAAGAGCATCAATGCATATGGTTTACACATGATTAATATATAAGTGTGTACCCAATTCTCAAGATTTTCACACAACTACAAAACATGCTTTTATCTCTACCCAATGTACCCAACTTTTCCAAAATCTAATGATGAATACTCTCACTAGCCTAAGCTAATCAAAGATCCAAACAAGGGACATTTATTGTTTTTCACTTAGGCTTGTAATGTGCTACAATTAAGAACAAATGGGTTAAGTATAGGCTCAAAATTGGCTAACAATGGAAGATAAAATGTTGGCTATTTAGGTAAGTGAGCTATTTGAACAATGGCTTCAATCATATAAATGCATGTATACACAAAACAATAGACATAAAGAATCAAACAAATCAAAGATTACACTCATAGGAAGAGAATAATGCACACAAGAATGAAAATAAGTGGTTATATGATGTAACCACACAATTAGACTCAAAACTTACATGCTTGTGTTCTTAGCTCAAAACATGATCCACAAAGTATATAATTCAGGCAAGTCCTAAAAAATTTTTTCAACCAATTGGGGTGATGTCCTAGAAATGAATTTTTTGGAAATTTTCATCATATTGACTAAGCTTATTATAATGCAATGTTGTGATTTGGAAAACTAAAAAAAAAATTTCTTAGTTTACCCTTTTTTCCAATCAAAGCAAATTTCATACACAAAGGGGGTCAACTAGGTTTCAACAATTCACAATGTTTTTCCAATTCACAACCAAAAAGGGCTAAAACAACTATATAATAAAAATCCAACCAAAATATGGAGTGTATACCATCTAAGGTGCAAAAATGTGACAACTAAGATAAAGTAATCCCAAGATAACAAATATATACAATAATCTCAAAGTAATCTCAAAGATAAAGTGCAAAATGAAATAAAGTAGCGGAAATTAGAAGATAAATGTCCGAAAGTTCACCACACAAATGCTATCCACCGGTCACGAACGGTGACCTCCTCACACTTTAGGATGAAGCATCGTCCTCGATGCTACTGCTGAAGCACGGGCTGGGGGTCAACAGTCGCGCCGGGCTGTGGCTCAGGCTCAGGCTGTGGCTGTGGCTGTGGTACTGGCTGTGAGTCCTCAGGGAGCTGCTGAACCTCTGTGGTGGCCTGTGTCTCTGGTGGTGCCTCCTGCTGAGTCGGCTCCTCAACATGCTCCTCCTCCTGATCCTGCTCATCGGAGGCGGGAGAGTCTGGGAGCGGAGGTAGCTCAATACCCTGTGATACAAACACCTGGTCTACGCGATCGAGACGTCGCATGATGTGACGCTCGCTGCGCTCCATGAAGTGAAACAGGCGTTGTACAAGCAGGTATGTCGGCTCAGGTGCTGGCGGTGGTGGTAAGGGTGCTGCGGCTGCTGAAGCAGAGAAGGGTCCTGCTGCTGCTGCGGAGGATGAAGGTGGAGCTGCCTCCATCACTATTCTAGCTCGAGAACGGCGTCTGGGTGGGGGCTTCTCATGCACCCACCCACCCCACGGAATAGTAACCTCCTTGTCGTCATCATCTGGGGTGGTGGTGTCACGTCATCGTCCTCCCATGGGACATCGGCTAGCTCAATCATGCTGGTGACCAGTGTAGGAAATGGCAGTAGACCACGAATGTGTGCGCGCCACATGCTCTGCCTGATCAACCGGGGGAAGTCTACCTCCTTCTCCTCCATGACAGCCAATAAGAACTAGCATATCCATCGGGATCTCTGAAAAGTGAGTGGTGGGCAAGACATAATGGGTGAATATATGCTGCCAAGTCTTAGCCTCTCTCAACAGATAAGTGAATAGCATCCCCTTGGGCTTCTTGTTCCCAGAATCCATCACCCAAGGGGCGTCCGGTGTGGCAATCATGCACTTCAGCGCCTCATAATCAAAGGTCATGCAGTGGATAGCTACCTCTGCCTGCTGATAGGCGCATGTGTCATCAGTACGAGGTCGGCAAAGCAATGCCTCCCCAATAGCTGCCTTAGTGATCAAGATCTCCATACCCCTTAGGTGGACTGAATCAAGAGTGGCACGAAAGAAGTTGTAGTAGAATTCTTTCACCCACGAAATGTTTATCCTCCCCAAATCCCTATCAATAAAATCCAAACCTAATTCTAGAATACGGGCATTGATGGCGTGTCTCACGTCGTTGGAAAGGACCAGTTTCTTTTCAATGTTCAGGTTCGTCTTCTGATATTTGGGGAAGCAAAGCTCACAGTAGAGATTGGGAAACTTGATTGGGTTGGTAGATGGTAACAATTGATTCTCTTTTTCCACGTCATTCAGCGAATTTTTAGCATAGTTGGCATAAGGAGAAGGGGTAGAGGCTTTAGAGCGCTTCCTCTTCTTTGAGGTAGTAGCTATGGCTTTTTCTTTATCTGACATCCTGAAAATAGATGTGATATGATATAAGCAACTAGCCAAGTAGATGTATAGCACTCAAGGTAAGACATACTCATGAAGTGAGTGAAGAAAAGAGAATTCTTGGAATGCAAGTAACAAAATTCAGAATTCAAATCAAGTCACAAACCAAGAATTCAAACCACAATTGCACAATGCTTTGTTCATTAAGCCTAAGAAATGCCATATTCAAAAGAATGAGTAAAGGAGTTATGTTCAAACAAAAGGAAGAAATCAGTTGGTTAATCAAGTTAGAGTTAGAACTGGTTCAAAAGTTAGTGACATGACGGTTACTGGCTTAATTAAAAGAAGTGCACAAAGTATGAAAGGTAAGCACACTCAAAATCATGAGGGACATTTAGTCATTGATGATGAAATATGAAAATTTGCACAAGAGCATGTATATGGGGATCAAATCATTAATCAATGTAAAGGTCACTAGGCTCGCCTTAATTGGTGTTGGTAAAGTCAAAATATTGAAAAACAAGTTAACCAAGAAACATTCAACACCAAATCCAATGAGGCATAAAAGTCACAAGTTGGAACAAGAATGGAAAATCTCACGATCTATGTGACTTAATGCAAATTAGGTATGAACAGAATGAATCAAATCAGCCACATAGATTAAAAACCTTCAAACTTGTGAGTTTATGCAAAAAAGGCACAAAAATCTTAAAAGAATTTCAAGTTATGGTCAATCTGAAAACTCACTCAAACTATTCAATGCATAGAAGTAAAGCAGCATTATAAACAAGCAAAGAGTATGATAAGCATGACCAAAACTTGTAAACAAGTTCTTGAGGAGTTTCCAAAACCATTTAGCAAATAAAATTCTATTGACACAGTATTTCGTCAAATAGAAGCTTATTGCACCAAATAAAACAATGTTATTTCATAAAACATGGTTAGGAAAAATCTGGCAGCATTTCAGCAGTAAATTGGCTATTTTCCAATTTCAATCAATCAATTCAGATTCCATATGAATTCATTAACTAGTAAAAACACAAGAAATCATGTCTGAATTCATATGAATCCAAAGAAATAAGCCAATCCTTCAGCAACTAAACATCAAAAAGCAATTTAAACCAAACTAGCCAGCAACAAACAACATTCTTTTTTTTAAACAATGTACAGAAATACTAGCTTACAACACAGCACCAGAACAGCACCATGAACAAAATGAAACAGGAATTCAGCAACAATAGGGTCTTGAAGTAAGAACAAGACGAAAACTTGAAGTGGAGCAATTGACAATTCAATTTGAATTCAAGAAAAACAGTATCACTCCATCGACAATGAACCATTCAATAAGCAAGCAATCTAAATTCAAACACTTTAAACCAGATTGAATTCAATGATTAAACTCAAATCGGAACAACGAGAAAAATATAGCACCCAAAACAACAACAGGGAACAATCCAGCAACATTCTTTTTCTTGAATTCATCATCCAATCACAAGCATTCAACATGAATTTGAACAACTAAGTATCTTGATTCAAGTGATTGAGTTCAAAATGGGACAAAACAGCAGTAAAGACAACTTAAATTTATACATTCAACAAAAATTCTCACTGCACAAGCAAGCAACATGAATCCAAACAAATGCTCCTAACTGAATCCAGTGATTAGGTTCAAATTAAAACAAGACTCAGCATCAACCAGGCAAGACAAAGCAGCAATAAACCAGTATGCAGCAACATCAAACAGGCCAAATTAGCACAGGAGCAAACCATACAGCAACAAACAAAGCAGGAAAATCATTAGAACAGCAACATCCCAAACAACAGCATTATTCAAAACAAACTTAAATCTACTATCAAGCTCAGATTCTCTAACCACATAATCAACTAACATGCATTTCTAACTAAACTAAGTTAACAAAAATTAACTAACTAGCTGTAGTAACGAATTAAAATAAAACAGGGGAAAAGCAGAGACCTGGGGAGTAGAAAATGAACAGAACAGAAAGTTGATTGGAGAGAGGAAGATGGAGGAGACATGTGCTGAACGAAGGTTGATGTCGCGGTGAGGGCTTGCCGACGACAATGGGGTCGCGGCTGTTGATGGCAGTGGAGTTGGGGCGAGTGGGAAATGGAGGAAGAGAGAAAGAAGGAGGGAGGGAAAGGTGAGAAGGTTGCGCGGCGGTTGATGGTGGCGGAACGTGGTCGCCGGAGGTGGCCGGGTGGTTGTTTGCAGAGAAGATGATGGTGAAGGAGGGAGAAGGAGAAGAGACGTTGGAATGGGGTGGAGTGAGGGAACGCGAATGCTAGGGCTTTCGCATCCCTGGGGTAAGTGAAATTTTGAATCCATGCGCCCGCACACCGTGCGCATCCGCATGGATAGGAAAATAAGGAAGTGGCGCGGGAGCGTCATATGCACCTGCGCGTGGATGGGAGATGTGGGAATAGGTGCGAACGCGTACGGTGCGCGTCCACGCGGGTGAGCTGGGCCAAAGGCGCAAAATTAGCGCAGACTTGGCATAATTCTCGGGTCCTTGGCCTGGGTGATGCAAAAACGCATCGACGCGCGCGCGCACTGTGCGCTTGAGCGTGGATGAGTTAATTGATGATGGGACGCGGAGGCGCCAAGTGCACTTACGCATAGGTAGGGAAACACAAAGGGACGCAGACGCGTCACGTACGCATCTGCGTGGATTAAGGCCCAGAGTTGGCCCAAAAGTGGCACAACTCTCTGGTCCTTGGCCCTGAAAGTGCAAAATGCACAACCGACGTGCGCGCGCTCTGTGCGCTTGCGCGTGTTTGTTTTTTTTTTAAAATAGTACCAAGAAGAGCTCACAATCCTCCTATTCTCCTTTAGGACTCTAAAACCAGCTAAAATGCAAAATCAAACATATTTTTGAATTTTTGGGGATTTTTCAAGCAATTTGAGGAAACTTGCAATCCAAGCAAAAACTCAAATTCAAAGAATCATCCCTAATTAAGGCATAGAGTGTATAAACAACTTAGCAAGCAGGGCAAAATATACTAAGGAGGTAAGGAAGCTATATACAATGGAACCCAATTCATTCATTCATTATATCTACAAGAGAATGGAAAGAGTTTACCATGGTGGGGTGTCTCCCACCAAGCACTTTTAGTTTAAGTCCTTAAGTTGGACATTTGGGAGGCTCCTTGTCAAGGTGGCTTACGCTTGTACTCATCCTTGAACCTCCAAGAGTGCTTGTCCTTCAATCGGTCATCAGAAGTTCCAACCATCTTCACTGAGCTTGGGTGAGGTTCTCTCTAAGATATGGGCTCTAAAAATTGGTTTTCATGTTGTGATCCAGGGTCCCTGATCTTATCTTCGCACCCATCTTCTAGTTGATCGCCTTGATTCTGTCCGGGGGACAAGAAAGCTGAATTCTCATGAAAGCACCAAACTATCCTCCTAGACCCATTTAATTGAGCATCACACCAATCTATACTCTTCAATTTTGAGTTTCCAACCATAATGAGCCTAGATTTACAACGCCAACCACTAAACATCTTCCTCTTTCGCTTAATTCCACAAAGCACCCTAAGTTGGCCATTCGTCTCAAGCAAACCAAATTCAAGTGGGATAATAAAGCTGAGAGTTAGAAGTTTTACCCACTCAAACGAAGGATTGGATGGCAACCTAGGTGGAGGAGTTCCCAATGATCTTGACAAAGCCTACTCCACTCCTGTTCATCCTCTTCTAGAGGCTTCCACCACTTGGAAAGATTTTTCAAGTTCCTCCTCTTTCCAAGCTTCCTTAAGTTCGCATTCTTCTTCACTAATTTCTTCTATCTCTTTCCCATCACTCTCATCATAGATAGGAGGTCTAGTGAAGTCTACCTCATCATCAAGTCTAAGCATCTTGGGGAAGGACTCTTCAAACTCGAAAAGGTCATATGTTGATGCGGAATCATCGTATATAAGGGGATTTGTTGCTTGGGACACTTCTCCCAATTCTTCACTCACAATATGCCTTGGAGGTTGCACATCCTCCTCAACATTGTATTCTAGTCCACTGGGAGAAGGTTCAACAAGATCATCAAGGGGATTAATCGATGTGGACAAAAAATTACTAATGATGGAATCCACTTCTTGATCAATTTCCTTTAACTCTCTGTCTACTTTCGCAACATCACTCTCCTCTTTAACATCCCTTCCAAACTCCGTGGAAGAGGGATCTTCAACTTGAGATTCTTTTATGTGCTCAAAATATCCTAAACATCCACCCACTACTTCCTTTTGTCCACTAATCTCTACCTTCTCCTCTTGTTGCACTTCTTGCTTTAACTCTTCTTCCTCACCATGGAGCTTCAAGTTCACTCCCTTACTAGGCTCTTTGATTGTTTCTTCACATTCAATAATGGGAGTACTTAGGATGCATGAGCTTAGGTGGGATGTTAGGTGACTCACGGCTTCTACCATGCTAGCCATCCTTGCTCTTAACTCCTTAAACTTATATTCATCATCCTCTTATCGCCTTAAGATACGAGATTCAAGATCTCTCAGTTCTAACATGAAGGTTTCATCGGGAGGTAGCGGTGGAATAGAGGGTTCATTGTTTGAGGGAAGGTTGTTGTAATTGGAAGGTGGTTCATATTGGTGAAATTCTTGAGGTGGTATGTGTGGACTTTGTGGTTCTTGGGCGTATTGATGTTGGAATGGTGGTGGCTCTAGATATGGTTCATATGGTGGTTGGTATGGTGGGTATGGGCTAGGGTCATATGGAGGTAAATGGTGGTATGAGGCTTGTGAGTATAGTGGGGGGCTATCTTGAGGAGGGGGTTCATATGCATGTGGTGGTTGTGGTTGACAGTCACAATAAGGGTCATCACACACATTGGATTGGTATGCATTAGGATTAGGATTATACCCATGAGAGTTCGGAGGAGGTTGTTGCCAAGAAGGTTGTCCATAAGCTTGGGGCTCCTCCCATCTTTGATTTTCAAATCCTCGATGCACATCCTCATTGAAGCTTCTATTTCCTACAACATAGTTTGAACCACACTCATAACCAAAAGAATGAGAATTCATAGTGTCAAGAGAAAATAAAAACAAAGACTAATAAGAAACAAAGAGAGCAAAATTCTACACTAGCAAAAACTAACAAACAAACCAAAATTCAAGCTATTCACAATATATACGATAGCCAATAACATAGCACCATTACAACTCCACGGCAACGGCGCCATTTTGATAGTCAAGATTTGCTCGATGGTCTAGAATTTCTCTTATAGAAATAAGAACTTCGTTGTAAGCATAGTTCTAAACCAACAAACAATTCCCACATCAAAAATTTGGTTTTGTCACAAGTACAAACCCCAATAAGAATTAACTGAAGTATTTAGACTCCGGGTCGTCTCACAAAGAATTGCAATGAAGTGGTCAATTATTGACTCTAAAGGGGCAATGGGGTTTTGGGTTATAAGAGGAACAAGAAAAAAAAGTAAATTAAGCAAGTAATTAAAGGAAGCAAGATAAAGAACTCTTGGCTAAGACTTAGGTACTTGAGATCACTATCCTTGTCAACAATTCAAACATTGATAATTAAGGGGAACCAAGCTCATTAAGTCTACTCACTAAAGCCTTTAGTATGTAATGAGTACTCCTAGGCTTGGAGCACGTCAAATGGCTTGATCAACATCAATCCATAAGTTCCACTCTAGCTACTAATCATCTTAATAGTAGGGTGGAGTCAATGGGTATCAAATTGATCCCCAAGGGTTCTGGAATTACCAATTCAATGAAGCTCAAAGACTCAAGATCACTCAATCCCCTTAGCCTAGGCCAAGGGTCAAGAGAACTACTCAAAACTATAAGAAGCATTATATCAAACACCTAATGTATAATAAAAGTAAACATCATAAAATGCTAAAATTAAGGAAACCCACAACTATCATAAGTGAGAAATCAATAATAGTAAGCAAGATCAATGTAAAAGAAATATAGAAACATGAAATTTCATTAAAAGGAGATTAGATCCAACAATGTTCATCAACAAACAAGAGACCAAAATGAGAAATTAACATTACAACTAAGAAAATCAATATGTAGAAATGAGAAATTGTAAAAGAAACAAGATGAAATCAAGTAATTAATTCAAGATCCAAGACAAATTAACCTAACCTAACCTAATTCTAGAGAGAAGATGGAGCTTCTCTTTCTAGAAAACTAACTAAAGGCTCATGTTGACTAACTAATTGCTCCCCCTTGCTTGGACTTCAATTCTGCATGAAATATACTCAGAAACAAGTTGGATTTGGGCCTGGGCAGCTCAGAAATCTCCCCAGCGTTTTGCCTTTAAGTGGGTCACGTGTGAGTATCGGCGCGTACACGCCATGTGCGCGTGCGCGTCGATTGGCTGTTTTTTCGTCCACGCGTACGCAACATGCACGCGCGCGCGTCTCTGTGGGAAGCCACTTCTGCACGCGCGCGCCTTGTACGCGTGCGTGCCATCGATGCATTCCCAATTCTTGTTTCCTCATGCATTCTCCACTTTGTATGCTTTTCTCCTTATTTCTTCCATCTAATACTTGCCTTTATGAACCTGAAATCACTAAACAAACACATCAAGGCATCGAATAGAATTAAAGTGAGTTAAAATCACCAATTTAAGGGCCTAAAAAGCATGTTTTTACACTTAAGCACAATTCAAGGGAGAATTACAAAACCATGCTATTTCATTGAATAAATGTGGGAAAAAGTGATAAAATCCCCTAAAATAAGCACAAGATAAACCACGAAATTGGGGTTTATCAGTTACCTAGGTTTGGTGTTCTTTAATCTCTTGCTTATTCTTTACTGGTAACCTAGGACTACTTGATTGAGGAACATGCTATTTCCTTTTTAATTGTGTGGTTTCTGTTTTTAATTGACCAATGTGTTGTGTTCTAAACCATGCGCATTTAGAATACGCACATTGCCTTTTCTCATACCACACTTCTATGACCTTTTCCTCAATTATTGTTTATTTGTTTATACAGCAACCCCAAGCCCCGGTGCCCACCAGCTGAAGGTGGAGCCCCCAAGTTCCGTTCTCCCGGATTGAGTGCATGCACGGAGGACCGTGCAACGTTTAAGTATGGGGGAGGACCTGCAAATTTGGGGTGGAAATTCTCTCTTTCTCAACACTTTGCATTTATTTCTAGTTTTTAAGTAGCTTTGTCTTTTGTGAATATTTGTTGGTATTTCATTGCATTTTGCTTGGTTTGCTTGTATATATCTTAGCTTGTTTATAGTTTTATTCTTGGTAGATATTTGCATGTTACCTAGTATAGGAAATAAGTTTGGTAAAACAACAAAGAATTTTCAAGAAATCCCTTTTAGGGCGTTTCATTGATTAGATTTGGAAACTTGTTTTTGAACTTGCTTGAAGTATTCTTTTTATGGAAAATAGAAAAGAGCTTGAACAAAATACTTAGTGATATTTGAGCTTTAATTGTGTGGTTGCACATTTTCAACCACAGTTTTTGTTCTTGTGTGTTATACTCCTCTTATGATTGTGATCTTAGATTTGCTTGAATCTTTATATCCTATATTTGTTGTTTTGAATGCATTTAGTATGATTGAGGCCATTTTTGAAATGAACTCCCTTAACCCATATGGCCAATCCTTACATCTACCTTTGTAACCACTTTTTAGCCTTGATAATTTCCCTTTGTTCTAATTTTAAACACATCATTTGCTATAAGTGAAAAACCATTATGTCCATCAATTGTATCTTTGATTAGCTTGGGTTTGAGTGTGTGTGTTAATCAAGTGTGGGGGGAATTTGTTGGAAAACATTGGTAGTTAGTTTACTTTGGGTTTTCATTGAGAAATTTTGGAAAAATGGGTAAACGCTCATGCATCTATTAATTAAAACATATGCATATCTCTTATATGATAAAAGAAGAAAGAAAATTTGGTGTACATACTTTGTTTAAAATAATAATAATAATAATAATAATAATAATAATAATAATAATAATAATAATAATAATAATAATAATAATAATAATAATAATAATAATAATAATAATAATAATAATAATAATAATAAAAGAAAAAAAAAAAGAAATGAAAATAAGAATGTAAATAAAGGATGTATATGTGGTTGAATGAGAAAGAGAATGCATGAGTGAATGTGAGAAAGAGGATAAATGGGTTGTTAGGTTGTCTTGTTATGTATATAGGATGATATAGGATTAGGTGGGATACTTGAGCTAATCAAAGATCCAATTTTCTAGTCCACTTAACCATAATAATCCTACCCTTACCCTAGCCCCATTACAACCCTCCAAAGACCTCATGATATTTGCATACATTCATCAAATATTTGTTGATTGTTAGATGACTTGCAAATCTTTGAAAAACATGATTAAAGGAGAATTTAGTGATTAAGCCCTAAACACTGAGCGATTAGAGTGTATACACATCTGGTGAGGGGTTCGATCGCTCAATTCTATGTTTCCATCCCTTATTTTTCGTCTTCTTGCAAGTTGCTGAAATTAATTTTGAAAATTTCAAAAAATATCTTTGGACATTGATCATATTGCTATATTTTCTTGTCTTGACCCTAAGTTTCTATTTTTGATTGATTGGAATTCTTTAATTTGTTTTTACCAAACTCAATAGGAACCATAGTATAGATGTAGATAGATAGCATTTAGTATAGTTACATGCATGTAGTTAGTTGCATTTAATAAATTGCTTTCCCTCCTTATCCTTCTCCTTTGATTGTGATTAGCATGAGGACATGCTATTGTTTAAGTGTGGGAAAATTGATGAATCCATATTTGACGATATATTTTGGTTTGATTTGAGTGGATTTCATCACTTAAACCCACATTTATTAACCCAAATAGCATACTTTTGTGTTCTCTCCCTAAATTGAGCCTAATTGTGAAAACATGCTATTTTGTGCTTAATTTAATCACTTTTATCCCACTTTTATCCCATTCGATGCCTTGATGGTTTTGATGAGTGATTTCAGGTGTATTAGGTTGGAAAGGCTTGATAAGAGTGGAAGAAAAGCAGGGATTTGGGAGAAAAAATGAAGAAAACAAAGGAGAAGCACACATTGGAGTGTGCGTGCGCACAACCCCCTATGCGTACGCACAAGAACCACACAGCCAAGTGTGCGTGCGCACAACATCCTGTGCACGTGCACAAGAAGAAAATCAGCATGTGTGCGTATGCATACACCTGTGCATACGCACAAGTCTCAGCACGTGACTCACTTAATGGAAATTGCTGGGGGCGATTTCTGGGCCTCCAGAGTGTAAACCCCGCTAAAATCTGTAAATAATTATTCAATAAATTGAATTTTAATTAGAAAAATTAAAAATATAAAATTAATATCAAAATAGGATAGATCTCCTCAAAACGAGAATTTTGATACTAATTTTGAAAATTTTGGCCCAAAATCGGACCGGAAGGGCCGAACCGGTTGAACTGGGACTCAAACCGAGCCCGTGGGTCCAATCGGACCCATAACTTAAAAGAAGCAGCAGCTTTTTCTTCCTCATTTCATACACAACGAATCCAAACAGATTGGGAAGGAAGAAGAACTCCCTAACCCTCATCAAATCATCTCACTACCATAACTTCTCTGTTTGAGCTCCAATCGCCGCACCGTTCGTGGCCACAATTTCAGCGCGTCGAGCTCTACATTTCTATTGGATTAATTTCACCGGTAAGCTCCATTTTCATTCCAGAATCTCTATCCCCTTTCTATTCTTGAAATTGAAACCCTATAGTGAGATTTTGCCAATTTTGATGTTCTATGTTCGATTTAGCTTGTGGAGCTTACTGGGTTTGAGTTGCTACGTGTGTGGGAGCGGTAAGGTTTCCCTAACCTTAAATTTAATTTTGAATCCATTAGGTAAAATCTTAGTTTGTAATATATGTGTGTATTAAGTAAGAATTAAGTTCATATATATGCATTGGAAGTGAAAAGTGAGTATTTGGAGGCTTATGGGTGATTGAAGCTTGGTTTGTGGCTCGTTTCTTTGAGCTTGGGGGGCTGTGTTCTAGCTTGTGAGGCTGCCTTGGATTGAATAAAGTGATCAGCCAAGGTATGGTTTAGGTTTCGCGTGTCTAACATATAAGGTTTTGTGAAAACTTAGGCTAGGGGACCAAAGGCTAAGTTGAAATGGATAAATGTATGAAATGATTAGTTGTGTGATGATGTAGGATAAATTTATGATTGAGTTGTATTGGAATTTATGAGTATGAGTTGTTGGTAATGTTGAATATATGTGATTGTAATTATTAATGTTAGGTTGGTGATGATGTTGATATGAGTTAATTGAATTTGGTGGTATGGCTTGTTTTATTAGTTGAAGGTGAATTATGATATGGTGTTAATGAATGAAGGTAATGGACTAATGAATTTTGATATGAAAGTTATGGTTGGAAGGGGTGAATTCTTTGAATAATGCATGGGTTTTATGAATTGGTATGAATATTAATGTGATAGTGGATAGGATCAATAAAATGTAACTTGTTGTATAATGGAGGTGCAGGTTTTGATGGTAAGGAACATGACTTCGGTGAAAATGAGGTTTGGATGTGGATTGGTAAAAAGTGAATTTTGGTGAATTTTGGAAGTCCATAACTTGCTCCTCAAATTTTGGATGAAATTGTGGTTTATTTCAAATGAAAGATGGTTTTATAAGCTTTTGAACGATATCAATTTTAAGAAAAACGGAATTTTGTAGAGAAAGTTATGGACGACGGAAGTTTGGTATAAAAACTGTGCTTACAGGATAACAAAATCTGGTTTGTAGCAGCTTTCTGGGCATTCTGCCAATTTTGGAAAAACGTCCATCCACACGTGCGCGTGACCCACGCGTACGCGTGGCGTGGCATTTTAACGACGCATGCGCGAGCAACCATGCGTGTGCGTGAGAGGAAAATGCGCATAATCACGCATACGCATGACGCACGCGTACGCGTGACGCACGTGTGCGCATGACCCACGCGTACGCGTGGCCCCCGTTTGCTGCAAAACTGGATTTTAACCTTTTAAACCAGATTTTCCACTTCTAAACCTCTATTTTCTCCCTTTTAGACTTAAGGTATGGTACTAAACCCAGTAGCTAGTTGAAGCTAGGAAAATAAGATAACTTGAGGGTGAAGTAAGAGGAAAAATGATGAGTTATATGAAGAAAATGAGACTGTTAAATGAAGTTTAATGCCATGGCTGGATAAAAGATTATCTATTGATTATGAAAATGAAATGGCTTATGAATAATGATATCTGAGATACGAGTTTTCCTGGGTAAGAACCGTGGCTTGCCACCATGTGTTCCAGGTCGAAACTCGATACTCTATTGACCCTACGTTGTGACCAGGCACGTATAAATTCCTGGGTATGGATAATCCCCATTGAGTGAATTGAATGATGAATGAATGTGAAATCTATGCATAGACTCATGGGGATGCGCGATGGGGACAGTCTAAGGTTTTCGGACTTGTCGGGTTGGCTGGATAACCGACAGATGAGCCTCGTCAGCCATAGGACAGGCATGCATCATGTGCATTTGTTTGTTTTGATTGCTATGCATTTCCTGGGTTTGTCTAATTGAATATATACCTTCTGCTATCTGTTATACTTGATATTTGCACTATCTGCTTATTACTTGTGTGTGAACTTGTTTGGTTGCTTGTCTCTGCTGAATTATGGATGACGGAGGGATGGAGGAAAGGGTGAAATGGTTTGGTGTTATGTTAGGTTTGAAATTGAATGAGTTTAGGCAGGTCTAGATTACCTACCCCTATTTATGGCTTCTGTTTAGTAATTAAATTTTACAATTGTACGACGGAGTTCTAGGATTGCCTCTGGAATTCCCAGGACCTTATTTATTATGCGCATGGCACCTTTACCATGCTGAGAACCTCCGGTTCTCACCCCATACTGTGTTGTTATTTTCAGATGCAGGTCGAGAGGCTCCTCGCTAGGCGTCTGAATCTTGAAGCAGAGTAGTCCCTGGGTTTTTTTAGGCTTATGATTGTATATATATATGTACCTATGCACTTAGCTTGCTCTCCAAGAAACTTGTTTATTTAAATGGTGAAAGCAATGCATATGTACTGTACTCAAAATCGGATGCATGAATATGTGGAAAACATGGTTAATGGATAGTTAGATTTTGTATTGTGATTACATGGATTGTCTTAAATTAGGTGGGAAAAGTTTAAGTTAATTAAGGATTCAGATTTTAGTCCACTTGGCCAAATACAATCCTACCTTGATCCTAACCCCATTACAACCCTTAAAAGACCTCTTGATATGTGTATTTGTGCATTAAACTTTTGTTGATTGGTAGAAGAAAAACAAGCCTTAGAAAGCAAGATTAGTAGAAAATTGAGAGAGTCGAACCTTAAACACTTGAGTGATTAGAGTATACACTTCTAATGAGGGTTCGATGCTCGATTCTTTGTTCTTGGCTTTCATGAGCTATCTTCTTCTTGCAAGTCTATTTGTACTTCATTTTTATGATTTGAGTTAGTGAAATCCAGTTCATATTTGTTTTTGAAAGGCTTATTTACTTTTAACCAAGTAGGTAGAAACATCTTAGCATGTAGTTGTATTCACATAGATAGGTTGCATTTCATACTCTCTACCATTCCTCTTCACTCTTTTAGTTCTCTTGAGCTTAGCATGAGGACATGCTAATGTTTAAGTGTGGGAAGGTTGATAAACCCCATTTTTAGGGTTTATCATATGCTTAATCTAGTGGATTTTATCTATTATTCTCACACTTATTCATACAATTCGCATGTTTTACGTTTTCCTTCCTGATTTTGTGCTATGATTGAAAACATGCTTCTTTGGCCTTATATTTGCTAATATTAATCCTCTCTTATTACAATTCGATACCGTGATATGTGCGTTAAGTGATTTCAAGGATTACAGGGAAGGAATGGCTTAGAGGATAGAAAGGAAGCATGCAAAAATGGAAGGAATACAAGAAGCTGAAGGAACTGCTAAAGCTGTCCAGCCTGACCTCTTGGTACTAAATCGACCATAACTTGAGCTACAGAGGTCCAAATGAGGCGGTTCTAGTTGCGTAGGAAAGCTAACATCCGGGGCTTCGCAACGATATATAATTTGCCATAGCTTTCTGATGCACCAATATTGCGTGGTACATCTTCTACTTAATTGAGTGGATTTTGTCCACTAAACTCACACTTATTCATTGAATTGCACGGTTTTACATTTTTCTTCCTAATCTTGTGCTATGATTGAAAACATGTTTCTTTGGTCTTAATTTAGCTAATCTTTCCTCTCTTATTACCATTCGATGCCTTGATATTTGTGTTAAGTGTTTTCAGAGATTACAAAGCAGGAATGGCTTAGAGGATGGAAAGGAAGCATGCAAAAGTGGAAGGAATACGAGAAATTGAAGGAACTGCTAAGCTGTCCAGCCTGACCTCTTTGCACTCAAACGGTCATAACTTGAGCTACAAAGGTTCAAATGAGGCAGTTCCAGTTGTGTTAGAAAGCTAACATCCGGGGCTTCAAAATGATATATAATTCGCTATAATGGCCGTACAGAAAAATGATGCACACACGTGAATCACGCGGACGCGTTGTTTTGCAGAAAAACCAGCGACCTGTACGGATCAGAATTCGCCCCTAGCGATTTCTGGGCTGTTTCTGACCCATTTTTTGGCCAAGAAAACACAGATTAGAGGATATAAAATGGGGAAATCAATTCATTCATTAATACAATATTCATAATTCACAATTTTTAGGTTTTAGATGTAGTTTTCTAGAGAGAGAAGAGCTTCTCTCTTAGGTTTTTTAATTAGGATTTCTTTTACTTTATGGTTATTTCTTCAATCCAGGTTCAATATTCCTTTAATTTATGTTTCTCTTCTACTTTTATTTACTCTATTACTTTAGTTGCTCTATTTCACTTGGTAATTATTTATGTTGCCAAATTGGCTTATGGATTCCTATGTTTAATTTGATTCATTACAATTTGAGGTATTTCAGATTTATGATTGCTTTCTTCTAATTATGATATAAATAATTTAGATATTTCCCTTTTGGCTTTGGTTGAGTAATTGGTGACACTTGAGTTGTCAAACTCAGCAGTTGATTGAGAATTGAAAACTGCTGATTGATTTGGATCCCTCTAAAGCTAGTCTTTCCATAGGAGTTGACTAGGACTTGAGGAATCAAGTTGATTAGTCCACTTGACTTTCCTTTATTTAGTAAGGGTTAACTAAGTGGGAGCAATAAACAATTCTCATCACACCTGATAAGGATAACTAGGATGGGATTTCCAGTTCTCATACCTTGCCAAGAGTCTTTATAATTATTAATTTATTTTTCTTGTCATTTAGTTTACTTGTTTTTTAATTCAAAAACCCCTAAAAATACACTTTTTCTCATAACCAATAATAAATCATACCTCCCTGCAATTCCTTGAGAGATGACCCGAGGTTTAAATACTTCGGTTATAAATTTTATTGGGTTTGCTTTAGTGACAAACAAGTTTTTGTACAAAAGGATTCTTTGCTGGTTTAGAAACTATACTTGCAACGCGATTATAATTTTATAAAAATTCTTTACTGGCAGAAAAACCAGTTCATCACTGTCCTGAAGATAGGTGACGCGGATGCGTGGATCACGCGGATGCGTGACCTGGAAAAAATACAATCCACGCGTACGTGTGGATGACGCATACGCGTGACTTTGCAGCGACCTATACGTATCAGAAATCACTGGGGGCGATTTCTAGGCTGTTTCTGACCCAGTTTTCGGCCTAGAAAACACAGATTAGAGGCTATAAAGTGGGGGAATCTATTCATTCATAGAGACAACTTTTATATTCACAATTTTAGGTTTTAGATGTAGTTTTAGAGAGAGAGAGGCTCTCTCCTCTCTCTTAGGTTTTAGAATTAGGATTTCTCTTAGTTTATGGTTATTTCTTCATTCCAGGTTCAATGTTCCTTTAATTTAATTTCTCTTCTACTTTTATTTATTCTATTACTTTAAATTGTTTATTTTTCCAATATTGGTTTATGAATTCCATGTTAGGATTGATTTTCTTAATTAATACACATTGAGGTATTTCAGATTTATGATTGCTTTTCTTCTCTTTATGTTATTGATGCTTCCAATTTAATTTAGATTTTCCCCCTTTGCTTTGGTTGAGTAATTGGTGACACTTGAGTTATCAAACTCAGCTGTTGATTGAAAATTAGAATTCGCTGATTGATTTAGATCCCTCTAAAGCTAGTCTTTCCACAAGAGTTGACTAGGACTTGAGGATCAAATTGATTAGTCCACTTGACTTTCCTTTATTTAGTAAGGGTTAACTAAGTGGGAGCGATAAACAATTCTCATCACACCTAATAAGGATAACTAGGATGGAATTTTCAGTTCTTATACCTTGCAATGATTTTTATGATAATTAATTTACTTTCTTGCCAATTTATTTCCTTGTTCCTTATTCCAAAAACCCCAAAAAGATACAATTTTATAACCAATAATAAATCATACTTCCCTGCAATTCCTTGAGAGACAACCCGAGGTTTAAATACTTCGGTTATAAATTTTATTGGGTTTGTTACTTGTGACAACCAAAACTTTTGTACGAAAGGATTCTTTGCTGGTTTAGAAACTATACTTACAACGCGATTATTCTTATAAAATTCTTTACCTTCAAAAATCTAATTGTCAATAGCCTTCTTCTCTTTTTCTGTGGAAGCTCCATCAAATCCATCCGAATGCTACCTAAAATAAACAGAATTGCACATGACTCAAAGTAGCATCCATAGTGGCTAAAAGATAATTAATTCTTGATTAAACTCTATAAATTAAATGCAAATTCACTAGGAAAAGGTAGGAAAGATGCTCACACATCAGTAAGCCACAGTTTGCTCTTCGAATTCACAGCCCTCAATTTCGAAAATTTAGTAGGTAAAGTGTTGAGATTTTTTAGTTTTGATGTTATAGGATCCAATTAACTTGAGGGGAGGGCTTATTCTTGCCTCCTTGGTCCTTGGGTAAGGTAAGAGATCTCAAACCCTAGTGAGAGTTCTGAATTTAAGGTATTGGGTATTGAGTTATTGTGTTTGGGTATCATAATTATGGTTTAGGAAGTGTGTATGTGCATATTGAAGCTTGATTGATATCTTGGAAAGCTTGGAAAGGAGCTTTGTGTTTGGAAATCTGATTTTGAGAGCTTTGAGACATTGGAAGTTGAGAAAAAGGTAAAATTTGAAGTGTTCCGGATGGAACGGGAATCGGCCAAGGTATGGTTTCGGTTTCCTGTTTCTAGAATGTAATGTGGTGTGAAAACTTAGGCTAGAGACCTTAAGATAGGAATTGAACTATTGATGTTGTTGATTGGTTGAAATAAATTGTGTCATAGTGTATGTGATTAGTGGATTCTAAAATGTTGATATGGTCGTTGGATGATGTGGATTAAGTTGAAAATATGTGGATAATGATAGAATGATTGTGAATGGTGATAATTATTGGTAAGGCATGTGAAGTTGTATGTGATATGGGTTGGTATGCCTAGTTGTTGGTAGAGTTAAGGCTCTTGTTGATGAATATAAAATTGTATGTGATAATGATATATATTGATTGATGGAATTGAGCATTGATTGGAAATTGAAAATGTGTAATGTTGATTAAATATTGAATTATTGAATTGAGATTGGCTAAAGTGGAAGAATTGGTGGGTTGATGATTGAATGAGAGTTTGAAAATGCTTGATGTTGGAAGGGTTGAGTTTTGGTTAGTTTTGAATGAATTTGGAAGTGTATGTTTTAGAAATTGGGAATTTATGAGTTTTGGTAAAAATAGAATTTTGATGAACTTCAACGGATCATATCTTGAGCTACTATTTTTGGAATTTGATGATTTTTATATCAAATGAAAGATAATTTTATAAGCTTTAAAATGGTTTAAATTTGGTAGAAATTCGAATTTTGTGGAAGGAGGTATGATCGTTGAAAGTTTGGGCTTGAAATATGAATTCTGCAAATTCTGTAGAATTTGTGATTTCTGGTTTGTGTGCTCACGCACACCCTGTGGAATTCTGGACCTGTGCGCACGCACACACTTGTGCGTACGCACACACAGGGAAGTGGCTTCTGCTGGGGGCGCTAGCACGCCCCGTGCGCGCACACAATCATTTAGGTTTTTGCAAGCTATGCGTACACACAGCTCTGTGCGTACGCACACGTTGGGAATGACATTCTATTGATGGCACTAGCACACCTTGTGCGTGCACTCAACAATGAAAATTTTACTTTCTGTGCGTACGCACAAGCCTGTGCACACGCACACTTTTTAAAAATATTTCTGGGCGTGCGCACGCATACGACTCTGTCCTTTTCTAAAGCTTTTGTTTTCAAGTCTTTCACATTTCCAACAAGCTTGTAACCTTCCGAGATGTTGTTTCACGCTTATAAACCCCCAATTTCATCCTTTAAGCCTTAGGTCAATATAAAATGCCTAATGATTAAGAGAAAGCTAGGGAAGAGGGTAACTTGTGGATGAAGAAAGGGGATATTATGATGAGTTATAATTATTAATGATGATATGAGTCATGGAGGAAGGTGGTGGAGTGCTGTGTATGATATGAGTCGAGTGGATGAGTATGATATGAGCCGAATGGCTGTGTGTGATGATGGTTATGGCTGATAATGAATTATGATTTTTGTAAGCTGGATGGTTGAGATGAATGTTAATGTATGGCTAAGATTGAATGCATATATGCTGAATTGAATTATTGATATTGTAATTGTTGCACTCCACCTATCTGAGATATGAGTTTTCCTACGTGAAAGCAGTGGCTAGCCACCACGTGCTCCAGGTGGAAACTTGATACTCTACTGACCCTATGTCATAAGTGTGGCCGGACACTGTGAAAGTTTCGGATGAGCTCGCCCCCGTGAATATACACCATTTAGGGTGTTCGATGTGAATTATGATTTATGTTATGGATAACTCGAGTTGGGGATGCACGACAGAGGGACAGTCCAATGGTTAGCTACCAGGACTTGTCGGATTGGCTTTATAACCGACAGATGAGACTCATCAGCCACTAGGACAGGCATACATCATATGCATTATATGTGATTTGTTTGGAATGCCTAATTGTTTGCATCATTACTTGCTAATTGCCTAATTGTCTTACTTGCTTCCTACTTGTGTATTTCCTTGCTTGATATAATTGTGCTTACATATCGAATCACTGTTGGTGGTTGGGAGGTTTGAAGGTTTTGGAAAGGGGATATTTAGTTAGACCGAAGATCATTAGTTAGTTGCCTGTTTTCATTTCTCATGGTTTAGTTATATTTACACACTTTGATTATAATTTGGAAGTTCTAGGATTGCCTTCGGCTTTTTTAGGACATTACATGTTAGATATTTGGGCATTGTTACCATGCTGAGAAACTCCGGTTCTCACCCATGCAAATTTTGTGGTTTTCAGATGCAGGACGTGAGGCTCCTCGTTGAGGCATGCTAGAGACTTCTATTTTGGCGAAGATCCTTAGCTCTCGGGATTTTATTTTGATCTTATACATTTGTTTAGATATTTATATTCTCCACTATTCATATATACACTGTATTGACTCTTCTTAGAAGGTATTTTGGAGAAATAGGTTCTGTATATTGTCCTTTGGGTTTTATTTTGGATAGTCCCTCTATATATGTATGTATACTTCTATGCTCAGACAGGTTATCTTCGCAAACCGAGTCCTGAGCCTTGATATCTGTATTGTTGCTACTCTTTTGTATATCTTCTCATGTTAGCTTATTGTAACACCCTATTACACAGAGTTTTACGCTTAAGTCGTAGAAAAGAGGTAATGTGGTGTTACGGACCTCTAGACCGCAAAATAAATACATAATAGAGAATAAGACAATATACTAGGAGCCTTGAAACAAAACGGGTAAGCAAAAATCGCTAAATGAAAAGCGCAACGCTTAAAGGAAGGGATTTCTTGCGCGCTAAGAAACCTAATAGGAACATGATAAAACAATAAACAAAAGGATAAAGGAAAGCCAAGGAACAGCATAACTAGTCCCTGACTCAGCCTGCGAAGCTAAGGCTGGCCAGAGGATATATATATATACATATAAATATACATAAGTGTCCCCAAAATACATCAAAATATCAAAGTAAACTCCTAACTCTCCCTCAACCTCTAAGAGGAGCAGCATACATAAGTTACTTGGAGAGTAAGCTACACATATATATACATATATACAAATAGAAACCAAAATACACCCAAGGACTACTTCGCTTTCCAGGATCCAGACGCCTAGCGAGGAGCCTCTCGACCTGCATCTGAAAAATAACAATACAATATGGAATGAGAACCGGAGGTTCTCAGCATGGTAAAAGTGCCACGCGTATAATAAATAAGGTCCTGAGAATGCCATAGGCAATCCTAGAACTCCATTATTCAGTTCCAACTTAGGTACTAACCGGAAGCCATAAATAGAGGTAGGTGTTCTAATTCTACCTAACTTACTCAAGTTCAAACTTAACCTAACACCAAACCATTTTCTCCGTTTCCTCCATCCTTCCATCATTCAGAATGCAATAGAAACAGGCAACCAAACAAGTTCACGTACAAGTAGTGAGCAGATAGTACAAATAGCAAGTATAACAGATAGTAAGTGACATATATCAATTAGGCAAACCCAGGAAATGCATAGCAGTCACACAAACAAATGCATATGATGCATACCTGTCCTATGGCTGATGAGGCCCATCTGTCGGTTATCCAGCCAACTCGACAAGTCTGAAAACCTTAGACTGTCCCCCGTCGCGCATCCCCAAGAGTCTATGCATAGAGTTCACATTCATTTATCATATAATCACTCAATGGGGGCTATCCATACCCGGGAATTTATACGTGCCCGGTCACCCTTACGACGTAGGGTCAACAGAGTATCGTGATTCAACCTGGAACACGTGGTGGCGAGCCACGATTTTTACCCAGGAAAACTCGTATCTCAGATATCATTATTCATAAGCCAATTCATATTCATAATAATAATTTAATCAGTCATTAAAGCGATTATAGTTCAACCTCATTCATTAACAACTCCTTTTTTTTACACTTCTCCCCATTTTTACCTTTTTCTTCACTCCCAAGTTACCTCAAACCCCCTAACTGTTGCTATTTACTAACTTACTAGTAGGGTCTAGGATTAACAAGGCAAAAGTAGGGGTTTTAGAGTTTAAAACCATGTTTAGAATAGAAAAATAAAGGTGCTGAAAAATAGGGCGTGTGCGTACGCACACACCTGTGTGTGCGCACAGCTTGAAAAAGAAAGCAGGACGTGTGTGTACGCACGTATGCGTGCATGTGCACACATTACTTGTTGTGCGAGCACCCCACCTGTGCTGGCGCCACCAACAAAAGACTTGCCCTGGCGTGTGCGTGCGCACAGGAGTGTGCGTACGCACACTTTATGAAAAATACTAGGTGTGCGGGTGCACAGAGGCGTGCGTACGCATAGGAAAATTTTTGCTTCTATTGGGTGCGCGCGCACAACTGTGTGCGTGGGCACACATCGGGAAACCTGGTTCTGCTGTAACCTTTAAAATTTCAGTTTTTCGCACCAATTTTCCGGCATCCATAACTTCCTCTACAAAATTCGGTTTTTCGCAAACTTTATATCAATTTCAAGCTTACAAAACACTCTTTAATTTAAAACAAACCTCATTATTATTCAAAATTTGTAGAGCAAGATATGGACTACCAAAGTTCATCAAAATTCACATTTTACCAAAAATACCCTAAACCCCATTTTTCACCAATTCTCATTCTCTACTCACAAAACCTGCAAGTTTACAACACCACATTCATAATTCCTTACCTATAAAACATGCATTTGTTAACATACCCATTCTCACCTCATCAACAATCATTTCAAGCTATCTTTAACCAATCCAATGAGCCAAAATCTCAACTTATTTTTAGCATATATCACATGTACATATATAAACAATCCTTCACAAATACCATTCCATTTATGCAATATCAACCTTTAACACACAATATTCCATCACTCACATAACAACTCTTCAATAGCAAACACCAACCATAATCATCATTCTATATCAACACCAACACAACCCATTATAAGCAAGTCCAAGGGCATACAATTAATAACCTCAATACCTCATAAATCCAACATATGTTCATCAACAATTATACCAACAACAATGCAAAGCTACTCATTAAATGCCATTAACAAATTCAACTTATCCTAGGGTTCCTCTAACCTAAGTTTTCACAACATCGTAAATATTAAACGTGCGAAACTTAAACCATACCTTGGCCGATCACTTGGTTCACCCAAGGCAGCCTCACAAATCAAAGTTACAGCCCCTCTAAGCTCAATCAAAACAGCCCCCAAACCAAGCTTGATCACCAACAAGCTTTCATTTACTCCCAAGCCAATTCCAATACTTATATACCCACTTAATCTACACCTAATACATATACATGCTCCAATTTCAGTTTTTCCATCATAAATACAAGATTGAGCTAGGGTTAGGGTATTCTTACCATACCCATAGGCTCAATAGCTTGAGCCCACAAGTTCCGGAAGCTAACTTGAACCTAGAACACAAAAATTGGACAAGATACACCATAGGTTTCCAAGTTTACCAAAGAAAGAGGGATAGAGATTCTGAACTTAATAGGATACTTACCAGTGAAATTGTTCGGATAGAAAGGTAGAGCTCAACGCGCTGAGCGCGTGACCGTGAACGGTGCGGCGATCGGAGCCCGGATGAGGAAGTTATGGTGGTTGGAAGGAATGGTGAGGGTTAGGGTTCTTCTTCCCTCTCCCTTGCTGTTATGGCGTCCAGCAGCTAATGCGGAAGAAGAAAGCTGCTGTTTCATTTAAGTGTTTGGGTCCGGTTGGATCCACGGGCTCGGTTTGGGCCCCGGTTCAACTGGTTTGGCCCTTCCGGTCCGATTTTGGGCCAAAGTTTTGAAATTAGTATCGAAATTCTCGTTTCGACGAGCTCTATCCTATTTTAATATTAGTTTTGCATTTTTATCTTTCCTAATTAAAATTCAATTTATTCACTAATAATTTACCGATTTTTGCGGGGTTTACACTTATCCTATATCTGTTTCGTTTACGTTATCGATTGGAGTATTGCGCTTTTCGATTTAACAGTTTTGATTTACCCCTTTTCTTCAAAGGCTCCTAGTTATAAATATTTTTCAGACTACTATATATACTAAATTTTATTTTTAGAGGTCGTAATACCTCGCCACCTCTGTTTTATGACTTAAGCATAAGACTCTGTGTGGTAGGGTGTTACAATAATTACATATACACATGCATTAAATTATCCTTAATTAAAATATCTACTTTCTATCGACCTATGATGTACTTTTAAAGGATTAGTATTTAAGGTACTATATTAATGGATAAGAATAAAACCATACTCTAAAATTTTTTATTACAAAATTTCTCCAAAAATATTTAGAATTGCAAATAGAACCTGATTAGAAATTATTTTAAGCTTATATTTATTGTTTATTTAATTATTTTATTATGTAATTATATTATTTTTTATAAAAATTAAATGTTTTTTTACTATTGTATTAGCTATGTATCATTGTATTTTAAAATTTTTTTCTGTAAATTTGATCATATATATATATATATAGAACATATGAGAAACATTAATTTCTGCTAAAATCTAAATTAAATAAATAATATTTTTAGTTATTTATATACTTACATCCATCAAATTAGGTATTTTTATCCAATGTCAACTCGGTTTTAACAAAATCTATTCAGTGGAATATTGTCCTTGATGTAACTTTTTCTTTGTTCTTTTTTTAAAATGAAGTACATTAACTATAAAAAAAGTCATACTAATGCCGAGTACTATTAAGTTGTTAGTATTAATTATTTAATATAGTCCTAATCTATAATATTTTTGTTTAATAATAATATGTTTTTTATTATGTATATAATGTGCTTAATAAAAAATTATGAAGCATAAAAGGATAGATTTATTGGCCAAATAATAATAATAATAATAATAATAATAATAATAATAATAATAATAATAATAATAAATAAGATTAATTTAATAATATTCACGAACAGTTAATTACAGATATAGACTTACATTATTTTCTTTTATTAATGTCTCTAAATAAAAAGTCTCTTCAGCTAATATTTACAAAACATATTTGTATTTCTTTAATATCGATGTCTTTAGTCCCAAAAATACTTTTTTTCATATTACAAAGCTGTTTATTACATGATATTAATCTTAAAAATCACTCCTTATTTGACTGTGGTGTATTCTGCATAGCCTGTCAAAATAAAAAACTAAATCATTCATATGCTATTAAATCCCAAAAGATATAAATTCATGGGAAAATATTATTTGAAAACTAAACATAAGATAGATAAATGACAACAAATCTTAATTACCTGTAGCAACCATATATGACTGGGAATGGGACCATATAAGGAAGTTTTATAGTTAGCAGAAGTATGGTTGCTATCTCCTCCAAAAAATGTAGAACTTGAACCTTCACAAAGACATAGTCCATAATAGTATAATTCCAGAATGATTGAATTGTAAATATACTAAATACTAAATTGAATAATGTGCATACCAGAATTATAGACTTTACTTTATATCTTTTTGAGACAATTGTAGATTCTTTTTCTCACTCCAAAAGTGTATATTTTTAACATTCACCTCCACAGAAAAAGTTATTGGAGTCTGTTCATATAAAATTACAAAAATTGGTTCAAAATTAACAAAAGTATAAATTTCATATAAAGAAACAAAGTTAAAACGTACATATTAACTCAAAATATCATGACATTAGTTGTTTAGTCTGCTCCAATTTTGCTTCCAAGTGTTTCTTCACTCTACAAATTTCATTCATTGTGTAGCGAAAATGAGAGAATTTTCTGCCTCCTAAGTATAACATACGAGAACTAGCAACTAATAATGCACCTATCCGCATCAGAATGCTCCTTTCTTCATCCTGTTTTCCATTTATGTTACCTTGATCATTGTCAAATTTTTTAACGTCTTTAGTCCATCTTTTCAATACAAGAGTTTCTGGCAATTCCTTGATCTGTTCCCATTTCATCACACAAAACATATGAGAACATGGAATGCCATAACTATCCCATCTTTGACATTGACACACCATTTTCTGAGTATCTTGATCATATAAAACAATGTACTCATGATCAGGTCTTCCATACTTGATGATCTTGTACTCTGAAGTTGTTGAACAACTACCAAACCACACAATATCCAAAGCTGCCACACTTTTAATCTCTTTTAATATTTTCCAAAATATCTCCCTAATATACACTGACACAGCACGACGCTCAAGAGAATGTAAACCTGTTGTGGGCACATGTTCTCCATTTATTGTTTTGAATTCAGCAACAATCTCATTATTTTTGTAGTCCCTTAAAGCACGTTCTAGGTTTTGCACCAATGCAAGTATACTATCCCTTGAGTCAACAAAGCTTTTAATGAAAGAATTTATGCCTTCACATCTGGATGTAGTTCTAAATACAACACAAAACTTGCTACTCAAATAAGCAATAGCCCATTGTTCTTTCATTCTATATTGTTTCTCTACACAGTCGTTTCCCACAAGATTAAACCTTTCAACCATGTCATGCCAATCTCTTCAAATTCATCACATTCAAAATTGGCATACAAGTATTTTTTAAATTCCTCACGAAATTCTGGGTCCTTGATATGAGATACTACATTTTTATACAGATGCCAAGCACACAATCTATGGGTAGCATTTGGAAAAACTTCTTCAATTGCACTCTTCATGGCATTATCACCATCCATTATGACAAGACTCTGATGCTTATTCATCATCACCTCTGAAAAGTTATCTAGTAACCACTTGTATGATTTTGTTTGTTCATCTGCTAGCAAACCGAAGCCAAAAATACAAGTTTGGCAATGATGGTTTGTGCCTGAAAAGATAACTAGCGGCCTATTATACTTATTTTTCTGTAGGTAGAATCAAATGCTAGAACATCACCAAAATATTGATAGTCTAATTGACTTAAATCATCCGCTTAGAATAAATGCTCCAATTTATCATCATCTGTTAAACTATGTTTCACAATCATCATAGGTTCATCCTCTGCTTTTCCATGCAAATAATTAAGAGTTGCATTTACATCTCCTTCAATGATCTTTGAACGTAGATTTCTTTCAATATAGTTATCCAAATCCTTTTTGTAAAACCAGTAAATTCATAACCACCGGCTTGTCCTTCAAAGGTGGGAGGCCATGTCTATGCATGCTATCCACTTGTGCTTTGTCTGCATCTGTCATTGTACGATGATTTAGAATTTGGTGAACTAATTTAAGCAGTATCAAAGGATGGTTATGATCCTCCACAATCTTTCTGACTTTCCACATTGAACAACTCTTGTCAAGATAAATTGACAACATTGCATTACAACTTGTTCTGGTCTCAGGCTTCTGGTTTCATATCTTACTAGTAGTTGCGTAGCATTTCTTCTCTCTCACACCTGCCTTGTTGTACAAGAATTTATGTCGAACATAATTGCCAATACTATCAGCAGCCGCATCCCCCTTTCGAACTCCAAACCTCACACACTTGGCATACCTTACATAACATTCGTAAGCTTCTTCATAACTTACAAATTGCTGATTCAAAAAATCATTTGCACTCAAAACAGCTGCCTCCTTACCATCAGTAGTTTTATCATTGCCGTTTTCATTTTCCTCCTTCTCTATATAACATTCATCCTCTTCAGAATGTGACATATTTTCCATATTTTTTCCTTACCCTACATCAGTATTAAAATAAAATAACTTATAAAATTGACGAATTACAACAATGTAATCTCATGGTTTATTTTCTATTGTTCCTGTATCCTTTCTACTAGTGACATAAATTTTTTAACAAATAGACTAGAAAAATAAATGAGAAGATATATAAAATTTAGTTCTAAACATCTTTTTAGTCATATACCTTATTAATATTATATAGGTCAAATTTTACTTCACATGATTCTTTTCAAGAAAAAATATACACAAGTTAAACATGTACTAAGATAAAAATCTAAATCTCAAAACACTATTTTATTCTTTACAAATATTAATGTGGCAAAATTAAAAAAACACTCAGACCTAGTACTACATTATAGTTATATTTGGAGTATTTTTGGTTATATATATATTTTTTATTCTAGTACTCATGGTTGATACTAAAATTTTTAACCATACCAACTTTACATATATATATATATATATATTTCAATCAAATTCAAGTGACTATAATTAACATCTTAAAATTAATTTCGCTTACTCCTTAAACATCTCAAATCATCACCAAACTAAATAAAGAGAGTAAGATAGGTTATATTCAATTAGTTAGGTATTCAATTGAAAAAAAAATAATTTACTGCTCTTTAATCAAATATAAATATTAAATTAGAGTACATAGTTTATTACTCCCTAACCTAATATCCTATTTGTGAATTAATATATTTCTTAAAATATAATACAAGACTAGATCACATCTTTGTTAATATAAAATCCATTCATCAAAACTAGTTGAGTTTAAATAAAAATACAAAGCGTACAGACATCTTTAAATATTAAGCTTAAATATATATATACAGTTCAATTGATGTAGTTCTATTGAAAAAATTATCTCTATTTTTATAATAGAGTTAAATCTCATACAATTACCTATTATATTTAACAGGTATGCTACGCATATAAGCCTTTTTGTCTAACAAAACACACGTGCATTATACTCTCACATTCAAGAGTAAATACACGCACGTTACTCAACCACTTCTTGTTTCCAAAGCGCGCTACTCACCATTATGAACGACTCTTCTTTTTCTTCCTCGATGAAACCCACAACTGTCATTTTTCTTCGCGTTTCACCTCCTCCTCCTCTTCTTCCTTCTTCTTCTCCTCCTTCTTTGTGTTTCTCCTCCTTTTTCTTCGCGTGTTTCATCTTTATCGTCGTGTTTCTCCTCCTTCTTCTTTTGATTTTGCAATATTATGTATTTTTTCTTCTTTGTTTGATTTTTTCCTCCCAAAAAGAATTATGAGAATATGAAATAAGAAGAAGAAGAAGAAGAAGCAGCAGAAGATGAAGAGGAGGAAGAGGAAGAGTTCTGAATTATGCAGAACTCATCAAAATAAAAATACACCTAAATATCTTTGTATTACACCCAACTATCTTTGTTTTACACCCAAATTTGCTGCAGATATAGAAATGAGTTATGTTACATGTATACTAAAATCAACCATCAAAGTCAGCAAGGGCTGCAAAATACACCACAGAAGGGCTGGAAAATACACCATATTAAAAAAGCATAAACTATAGAATGCAAATACAACTATAAAACCATCATAAAAAATAACAAAAACCATATTCATGAATCATAACTAAACAGAAACTAAAACAATTCAACTAAAAGAATAAGACAATTCACCCTCTGTCAGATGAAAAGTCATAAACTGTAAATACACCCAAACTTTTATAAAAATACACCCAAATATTCTTGATCTACACCCAAATGTCTGATATAAAATGGATAAGATTATATTAATTCTAATCAGAACTAGTACATTAGATTCAATTCAAATAAGGAAGAATTAACAGCAAATTTCACAGGCAAGGTTCACGCACTGGTTCATCTGACAATATGAAGTTGAATTATCCATTATCTTCAAAAATGATTTCAGAGCTTGATGTCAAAAAATAATGGAAATCGAGAATAACGAAGAAAGAGAAAAGAGAGAGAAAAGCACGTAAATGAAGAAGGAGAAAGAGAAGGCAAGAAATTCGAAAAAGAAAACGAAATCCGTTTAAAAATTAAAAATCTGTTAGAGGCGCATGAAACATATGTGCATAACAAGCGCGTTTGAGCGTAATATCAATTGGAGGACTTATAAGACTTGTATAGCAAAATCACTTGTATGTAGAGATTAATCCTATATTTAATTGAGTATTTGTATGGACAATGATGCGTGAGCATCTTTCCTATCTTTTCGTAGTAAATTTGCATTCAATTTATCGAGTTTAATCAAGAATTAATTATCTTTTAACCACTATGGATGCTACTTTGATTCGTGTGCAATTCTGTTTATTTTAGGTAGCATTCGGCTGGATTTGATGGAGTTTCCACAGAAAAAGAGAAGAAGGCGAATGATGCTGTCAACCCTGACCTCTCTACACTCAAACCTAAATATCTCGAGCTATAGAGGTCCAATGGACATGATTTCAGTGACGTTGGAAAGCTAACTTCTAGAGCTTTCCAACTATGTATAATAGTTCATACTTCTTCTCCAACCACACTGCCAAAGCTGCGCCTAACTTGAGATTTCTCAAGTTAGGCGCAAGACATTAATAAGCACGCACAAGGATTACGCCACATTCCAAGTTAGGCGCCCAAATTGTCAAGTTAGGTGCCAGTTTCACTAACAACACTCCCTGGAGGCTGCCAAGGCTGCGCCTAACTTGAGATTTCTCAAGTTAGGCGCAAGACACAACAACAACACGCAAGAGTAGTTAATTCCTTCAAGTTAGGCGCATGATTTACTCAAGTAAGGCGCCAATGCTCAAGCATTCTGTAAGACCCGGTCAATTAACGGCTAACTAACCCATAAAATGAGAATTTATTCTAGAAAGCCAAAAATGTTATTTTTATGGCTAAATGTGATAGAGGAGATTGAGACGAGAATTTCGATACCAATTTTATAGAAATCGGACCAAGATTGGACCGAACGGGCCAGACCGGACCAACCGGACCCAAAGTGGGCCCTTGGCCCAACATAACTAAACCAAAACCCTAGTTTTCAGCATTCTCTCTCCTCATTAAACACACACACACGCTGAAATGGAGTGAGGGAGGAGAAGAACACTCTCTCAAGTTCTATCTCTCACTTGATCTTCAAACCACCATAACTTTTGATCTAGAGCTCTGATTGCCGCTCCGTTTGCGGCCACGCGTTCACCGCGGAGAGCTCTACAAAACCTATACAATTAATCTTGAGGTAAGCCATGTTTTACTGTTCGAAATTCCAGCCTTTGATTTCGAGTTTCATGAGCAAAAATGTTGAGATTTTGGGTTCTTTGATGTTATAGGACCCAACTCTCTTGAAGGAGAAGGTTAATCTTGTCTCCTTGGACCTTGGGTGTGGTAATATTCTCAACCCTAGTGTAAATTGTTGTTCTATGATGTTTGGGTATTGAGATGTTGTGTATGGATATGATGATTGTGGCTTAGGTTGTGTATATGTGAATATTGGAGCTTGATTGGTGATTTTGAAAAGCTTGGAAAAGGGTTTTTGTGTGATAAAATTTGTTCTTGGAGGTGTTGATACCTTGAGAGCTTGTGGACAAGTGGTTTGGAAGTGCTCCGGTTGAGCTTGAGAAATCGGCTAAGGTATGGTTTCGGTTTCCCGTATCTAATATGTAATGTGGTAGGAAATACTTAGGCTAGAGGCCCTAAGATAGGCATTGAATTGTTGGTGTTGTTGAATGGTTGAGATATATAATGTGTTCATATATGTGATTATGAATATTGATGCCTTGATTGTGTGATATATGAGAAATGCATGTTGTGATATATGCTTGATGGATGATTGAGGTTGAATTGATGGGTGGTATCATGTTGATGGTGAGTATGATGTTGATCATGTATAATGATGGTTGATTTGGAAATTGATATTATTGGAAATTGGGATGAGAAGGATGTATGACATGAGATTGTGTTTGTCCTTTAGCCATTGATTGAGAAGTGTTAAAATGGTTGGAGGTAGTTTTGGGAATTTTGGTAAAATGTCAATGTGTGAGTTGAGGATGGCTTGTTGTTGATTTTGGTACATTTTGAATGATTTCAAAGAGAAGGGTTGAAATTGGCATGTTTTGATTGATCTTGAAAAGAGTTGAAAGTGGCTTGTTTTGAAAATGGCACTTTGTGGTTTTGAATGAAAATATGGTTTTTGGGCATACTTTGACGGGACATAACTTGGACTACGGATCTTTGATTTGTGCCAAATCTATTTAGAAATGAAATTGGATCCGGGATGTCCATGCCGTTCAAAGAACGGGTGAAAAATGATTTAAAATGAGAGAGTTATGACCGTCGAAAGATTGGGGGTTGAATCTGTGAATTCTGCAGCTTTTAACTTAGAAAATTTTTAGCAGAATGACCCCTCGCGCGTAGGCGCACTTGGCGCGTACGCGCCGTTCTTCGAGAAAGCATCATCCACGCGTGCGCGTGGTGTGCGCGGGCGCGTCGATGCGCTGCATCGAATGCCCAGCCATTTTCCAGAGAGTTGTGCCAGAGTTGTGCCAGTTTTGTGCCTGGGGCACAATGTATTCGCGCATATGCGTGGCTGACGCGTGCGCGTCGTTTGGCTAATTTTCAACCCACGCGTTCGCGCGTATGACGCTTGCGCGTCGATGAGTTTTAAGGCCATCCACGCGTGCGCGTGGAGTGCGCGTACGCGTGGCCCTGTTTTCATCCCAAAGTTGATTTTTGAGTTTTAAAAGCCAAATTTCATACTTCTAAGCCTCCGATCTCACCACTTATGTCTTAAATCATTATGATATGCCTAGCATGAGAAAAAGGGCTAGTGAATGTGGTAACTTGTGAGTGAAGCAAGGGGAAAAATGAATGATCATTGATGATCAAAGATGATTATGTGAGATGCGGAGAATGGCGGTGGAAGTGCTTGTTATGCCATGGGCCGAAGGGGCATAATTGTTAATGAATTGGCTGGTTATGGATTTAACCGTGAGCCGGATGGCTGGATTATGCCGTGTGACGGCGGAGCCATGTTTATGGCTAAGTATAAATGCATATATGCTGTTGAATGAATTGTGAATGTTTGCACTTCCACCATCGGAGATGAGGGTTTCCCTGGGTAGTAGCAGTGGCTAGCCACCACGTGCTCCAGGTTGAGACTCGAAGCTCTTTTGACCCTATGTCGTAAGTGTGGCCGGGCACTGTGAAAGGCCCGGATGAGCTCGCCCCCGTAAATATTCACCAGTGATGGTGATGGATAAATATTCACCAGTGAGGGTGATGGATATGGATCATGATTATGATCAAGTTTATGATGAGTATAACTCGAGTTGGGGATGCACGATAGAGGGACAGTCCAATGGTTAGCTACCAGGACTTGTCGGATTGGCTCTATAACTGACAGATGATATCATCAGCCACTAGGGACAGGCATGCATCATAAGCATACTACATGAATTGTTTGAGATTGCCTATTTGACTGCATATTACTTGCTAATTACCTAAATGCCTTATTTGTTCCTATTTGTAAATCTCTTGTCTGATATAACTGTGTTTGCTATATTATACTCCTGCTGGTGGTTGGGAGGTCGGAAGGAATTGGAAAGGGAAGTATTAGTTAGATTGAAGAATCTTTAGTCAGTTGCCACTTACGGTTTAGTTTGCTTATAAGCTTTGATATTATCTAGAGGAAGTTCTAGGATTGCCTTCGGCTTTCCTCTATTATTATGTATTATATATGTGGAAGCTGTTACTGTGCTGGGGACCTCTGGTTCTCACCCATGCGGATTTTGTGGTTTTCAGATGCAGGACGCGAGGCTTCTCGTTGAGGCATGCTGGAGACTTCTGGATTAGCGAAGATCCTTTGTTCTCGGGACTCTGTTTTGGTTTATATATCTTGTTTAGATACTTTTATCTCCATTAAATAATACAAACTGTGATGACTCCTTCTAGAGGGGATTTTTGGAGAATAGGTTTTCTGTATTTGTGTCCCTTTGGGTTTCCTTTGGGGTTTTCCTTATTTTATCATATGTATATATTGCTATGCTCGGACCGGTTCTCTTCGTAGCCGGATTTTGAGTCTTGATATTCCTGTTTTTGACACTCCTTTATATATATGATCTCGCGTTCGCTTATCCTTTACTCGTTACGTTATCGATCGGAATGTTGCGCTTTCGAGTTACGGTTTTTGTTTACCCCTTTTTCTACAAAGGCTCCTAGTTATAATCAATTATTCATACTACTATACGTACTAAATTTTTGTTTTAGAAGTCGTAATACCTTGCCATCTCTGAATTATGACTTAAGCATAAGACTCTGTATGGTAGGGTGTTACACATTCCACACCAACACACGCTGCCCACCTCAAGTAAGGCGCAGCTTCATGCGAAGTCAGGCGCAAGCTCTCCCTCAATCAAGTGGTCCCCACACCGTTGCACAAGCCACGCGAGATCTTTATTTATTCTGATTAAACTTTAATTCAATCAAAAATAGGAAAAGATATTATTTAGTTTTAGAAATTATAATTTACATTAATTAGGATTAGATATAAAATAAAAAAGAAACTTCTCTTCAGGAATTATTCCACCTCAGTCCAATTTACAGTTTACCAGAATCCTAGTTTTCACTCTTTTCCATGAGCAACTAAACCTCCACTGTTAAGGTTAGGAGCTCTGTCTATTGTATGGATTGATTCTATTATTTTTGTATTTTAATTCATGTTTTGATTCATTTAATTCAAGAACTGTTTTCGTTCTTTATTTTATGAAATTGGGTGGAATGGAAGTATGACCCTCTTTCTAGTTGAGTTCTTGTATAACTTGGAAAAGCTCTTTACTTGAACAACAGCTTGAAAACATATTCTCCTAAATTTCTCATTATTTGGATTTAACGGGATACATGACATATAATCCTCTTATATTTGGATAATTAGGATTTTTGTGGCATAATAACCAGAATTAAACTTCACCCTCTAATTGGAATAAATTGACCAAGGAATTGGCGGTTGATGAGAGTTAGAGGAGACTAAAAAGGTCTAAGGAATTAGGGTTTAGTCACATATGGTTTGCCATGAGTTAAATCTTGCATGATTAAAATAGTTATTAAGAAAAGTCAATCCGGAAAATAGATAACTCTGAAACCTTAATTGTTTCTCCATATATTATTCCCAACTTATTTATTGCCTGTCTTCTGATCTTCTGAGTTTACTGTTTAATGCTCTTTGAACTCTCAACACTATTTTCTGTTTGTCTAACTAAGTAAATCACTTAACCATTGTTGCTTAGTCCATCGATCCTTGTGGGATCGACCCTCATTCACTTGAGGTACTACTTGGTACGACCCGGTGCACTTGCCGGTTAGTTTGTGGGTTATAAATTCCGCACCAAGTTTTTGGCACCGTTGCCGGGGATTGACTGTGATTGACAACTACTGGTTGTTTGATTTATTAGATCAGACATTTTTGCTTTAATTTCATAACTTATTTCTTTAAAATTAAAAAAAAAAATTTGATTTATTTTATTTAAATTTTTTTTCTCTTGATTTCTGAAATTAAGTTTGGTGTCCCCTTAGTAGTTTTTATTGTTCCTAGTTATTTTACTCATTGAGTTTGAATTTTATACTCCTTTTTGTTTATTAGTTATTTTATTTTCTTAATTATTCAGTTTATTTTCTTTATTTTATTTCTCTTTTATTTTTATTTTCTTTTATATTTTATTTTATTTTTATTTTTCTTTATGTTCTTTCTTCTTTACTTGCCTGTTTACCACATGGTGCGTTTAATTTTGTTTGGTTTTTGTGCTAAGGAAAAATAATGGAGAGAGATCACATGGGTTACTACTCACACCCAAGTAGTGATCCATATTATTGTGGATGGAGTAACTATCCGAATTTCGGTTGGCAAAGTCAAAACCAAAGAAACTTCAGTGCTCCATGTTCCAACTATCAAGAACCACCATCTCCATATTCATACCAAGAACCACCACCTTCCTATCCATATCGAGAACCATAATCTTTCTACCCATATCAAGAGCCACCATCTCCCTATTCATACCAAGAACCATCTTCTTTTTACTCTTATCAAGAACCATCATCTCCTTCTTATTCATATCAAGAGACACCATCTCCTTATTCATATCAAGAGCCATCATCTCTTGAGTTTCTCATGAAAGAATTCATACATGATATAAAGACGGATGTCAAAAATGTAGAGAAATATGTGCAGTTAATTATCAAGTCCCAGGAAGAGGAACAAGCAAATTCCTTCCCAAGAGATATAATGCAAGATCCTATGGAAGAAAGTGAGGAAATCAATCAAAGGAGTTCATACTCCAGTGAATTAGAGAACTTTCCACCCTCACACATGGAAAAAGAGGAAGATGCAAAAACAAAGGAGGAAGATGCACCAACAAAGGACGTTGTAAGGGATGAAAATAATTATGGAAATCTACACTCCAATGAAGCAGAGAGTGGCATAGAGGGTGAGTTTATTGAACCACCAATTCAAGAAGTTCTTGATGAAGGGTACACTCTAACCATCACACAATACCCAAATTTTGAAATCAAAGAAGTGAAGGCAACCAAGGAAAATACTGAAAAGGGGATTGTGACCAAGAAACAGAAGAAAATATCTATGAAGAAGAAAAGGTCAGCAAAAAACAATCCAACCTCTACCCCAACAAGCAAGGTGAATCAAGCTAATCACAATAAAAGAAAGCTTGTTAGGAGGACTTTATATCAGGGGGCACTAATCTTCACCTCTCCCCCCTTGGAGTCATTTCTTTTAACCAACTAGAAGAAGAGGAAGAAATTCAACAATCAAGTGTCAAGCTAATGACATTAAAGAAGCGCTTGTCGGGAGGCAACAACCCAATGTTTTCGTATCCTTTAGTTTGATCTCTGTTGATTTAATTTTGATATTTATTTAGTTTTAGTTGAGTTTTTACTGTTTTTCCTTTGTTTTATGTATGTTTGGATCATGCAGAGTAATTAAAACAGGAACAGATACCTGAAAACTGAGTTTCGGAAACCTTAGAGTGTATTCATTCGGACACCTTAGGCGCCACATGAAGCTGTGTAATGGGAATTTCGTGCTGCCTGGTCCGCGCCTAACTTGAGGATTCTCAAGTTAGGCGCTAGGTGTGAGGACCCAAAGGAAGTTAGGCGCCGTTGGAGGTCAAGTTAGGCGCAGAGATAGTCGTTGCACTCGGAAGGCCTCAAGTTAGGCGCTGTGAATTGCAAGGAGCTTGAAGTTGGGCGCCAACATCCCTACACCAAGTGAAGTTAGGCGCAATGTCACTATCCAAACATGAAGTTAGGCGCACGGATCCCCAACTCCCCACCTTTGACCAATTCCAAATCAAATCCTTTTAATTCCTAAACCATATCCCTTGTGATTCACTTCCTTTTCCACCCCAGATCCTCCATTAAAATTCCCTTCGTGTTTGCCTTCCCCGTCCCCATCACCTAATATATATATATATATATATATATATATATATATATATATCTTCCTCCCCCCCCCTTTTCCTAACCGTGATCTACCCCTTCCCCTAAAAAAAATACAAATTATATATATATATATATACGCAAAAAAATCCAAAAAAAAATTAATACAAAAAATTATATATATATATATATATATATTAATTAATTTTAACCTCTCTTATCCTTTTATTATTTTTCTTGTTCTTTTGCAATAATATTTGTTTTTACTCCTCCGTACGTCTTTTTATGTCTCTCCCTGTTTCAGTTTTTCTTTGCTTGAGGACAAACAAACTTTTAAGTTTGGTGTTGTCGCTTCGCTTGTGGAATTTCTGTTAATTTTAATGGCACCAAAGGGAGGCGAATCATTTTCACGGAGGAGCACAACCTGAAGAATGAGTCGACCACTAGGATAACTGAGGTGGTTGAGTTCCTTTCATTCTATGTCCCATTCCGTTCTTATTTTGTTGTCTTCTGTTTTCTGTTGCTTTGATTACCTGCATGATCTTTAGTACTTTCAGTTCTTAGATTTAGTTTCATTCTATTATTTGCTTTTAGTTTAAAAAAATTTGTCTCATATACCACTCATTGAGCTTGAATCTAAAAAAAAAGAAAATAAAAGACGTGATGTATTGCATGAGAAATTGAGTTTATATTTACGAGTAGTCTTATTTACTTAAATGTGGTGGTATTTTCTGTGATTCTGAATGCATGACATGAACAGTGCATATCTGAATTTGAATCAAGGAATGTTCATGTATAAGGAAAAGGAATTTGGAGAACCATTATGAATTTTCTGAAATTAGTGGAAGTTAATCCTGAAAGCAAAAAGAAACAGCAAAGAAAAAAAAACAAGGTCCAAGGCTCTGAGCATCAATAACTAGGGAGGTCAGACATGATTAAAAGCTCAAAGAGTTGTTTCCTTAATCATATGCTTGTGGTGTTCATGTGTCAAGTAATCCTTGAGACAAAACATTTAGAGTCGAGATCAAATACATTTAGCAGAGTATGCCAAAGGCTTTGAGCACCACTGTCTGGGAGTAGCTGAAAGAAAAATCAGAACTTCAAGAGAGTTCCCCAGTTAAGTGCTTGTTGTGTTCTTATGTCAATTAACCCTTGAGACAGAACATTTAAAGTCACAGTTAGGCTCAAGGTGCAAAGCACAAGTTAATTGAGAATTTAAGGATATCTGCTATGTTCAAGGATTAAACAGAAATATAAAGATCAGAGAATTCATAATATGATCCGGATTCTAATTCCGAATGACATTGACATTCCTCTGATTCAAAGGAGAGTGAGATGCCAAAACTGTTCAGAATTGCAATAGATAAATCAAAATTTAAGAAGAGACATGAGAATAACTGAACTCTCACTTCTCATGCAAATTTACATCTTAATCTTGTATTAGTTTTGGTTGCTTGAGGGCAAGCAACAATTCAAGTTTGGTGCTGTGATGCGTGAGCATCTTTCCTATCTTTTCCTAGTGAATTTGCATTCAATTTATCGAGTTTAATAAAAAATTAATTATCTTTTAACCACTATAGATGCTACTTTAATTCGTGTGCAATTCTTTTTATTTTAGGTAGCATTCGGCTGGATTTGATGGAGTTTCCGCAGAAAAAGAGAAGAATGCGAATGATGCTGTCAACCCTGACCTCTCCACTCAAACCTAAATATCTCGAGCTACAGAGGTCCAATGGACGTGATTTCAGTGGCGTTGGAAAACTAACTTCTAGAGCTTTCCAACTATATATAATAGTCCATACTTCTTCTCCAACCACACTACCAAAGCTACGCCTAACTTGAGATTTCTCAAGTTAGGCGCAAGACATTAATAAGCACGCACAAGGATTAGGCCACATTCCAAGTTAGGCGCCCAAATTGTCAAGTTAGGCACCAGTTTCACTAACAACACTCCCTGGAAGCTGCCAAGGCTACGCCTAACTTGAGATTTCTCAAGTTAGGCGCAAGACACAACAACAACACGCAAGAGTAGTTAATTCCTTCAAGTTAGGCGCATGATTTACTCAAGTAAGGCGCCAATGCTCAAGCATTCCACACCAACACACGCTGCCCACCTCAAGTAAGGCGCAGCTTCATGCGAAGTCAGGCGCAAGCTCTCCCTCAATCAAGTGGTCCCCACCCCGTTGCACAAGCCACGCGAGATCTTTATTTATTCTGATTAAACTTTAATTCAATCAAAAATAGGAAAATATATTATTTAGTTTTAGAAATTATAATTTATATTAATTAGGATTAGATATAAAAGAAAAAAGAAACTTCTCTTCAGGAATTATTCCACCTCAGTCCAATTTACAGTTTACCAGAATCCTAGTTTTCACTCTTTTCCATGAGCAACTAAACCTCCACTGTTAAGGTTAGGAGCTCTGTCTATTGTATGGATTGATTCTATTGTTTTTGTATTTTAATTCATGTTTTGATTCATTTAATTCAAGAACTATTTTCGTTCTTTATTTTATGAAATTGGGTGGAACGGAAGTATGACCCTCTTTCTAGTTGAGTTCTTGTATAACTTGGAAAATTTCTTTACTTGAACAACAGCTTGAAAACATATTCTCCTAAATTTCTCATTATTTGGATTTAACAGGATACATGACATATAATCCTCTTATATTTGGATAATTAGGATTTTTGTGGCATAATAACCAGAATTAAACTTCACCCTCTAATTGGAATAAATTGACCAAGGAATTGGCGGTTGATGAGAGTTAGAGGAGACTAAAAAGGTCTAAGGAATTAGGGTTTAGTCACATATGGTTTGCCATGAGTTAAATCTTGCATGATTAAAATAGTTATTAAGAAAAGTCAATCCAGAAAATAGATAACTCTGAAACCTTAACTGTTTCTCCATATATTATTCCTAACTTATTTATTGCCTGTCTTCTGATCTTCTGAGTTTACTGTTTAATGCTCTTTGAACTCTCAACACTATTTTCTGTTTGTCTAACTAAGTAATCACTTAACCATTGTTGCTTAGTCCATCAATCCTTGTGGGATCGACCCTCATTCACTTGAGGTACTACTTGGTACGACCCGGTGCACTTGCCGGTTAGTTTGTGGGTTATAAATTCCGCACCAAGTTTTTGGCGCCGTTGCCGGGGATTGACAGTGATTGACAACTACTGGTTGTTTGATTTCTTAGATCAGACATTTTTGCTTTAATTTCATTTAACTTATTTCTTTGAAATTAAAAAAAAATTTGATTTATTTTATTTAAATTTTTTTTCTCTTGATTTCTTAAATTAAGTTTGGTGTCCCGTTAGTAGTTTTTATTGTTCCTAGTTATTTTACTCATTGAGTTTGAATTTTATACTCTTTTTTGTTTATTAGTTATTTTATTTTCTTAATTATTCAGTTTATTTTCTTTATTTTATTTCTCTTTGATTTTTATTTTCTTTTATATTTTATTTTATTTTTATTTTTCTTATTTATTTTTATTTTTCTTTATGTTCTTTCTTCTTTACTTGCCTGTTTACCACATGGTGCGTTTAATTTTGTTTGGTTTTTGTGCTAAGGAAAAATAATGGAGAGAGATCACATGGGTTACAACTCACACCCAAGTAGTGATCCATATTATTGTGGATGGAGTAACTATCCGAATTTTGGTTGGCAAAGTCAAAACCAAAGAAACTTCAGTGCTCCATGTTCCAACTATCAAGAACCACCATCTCCATATTCATACCAAGAACCACCACCTTCCTATCCATATCGAGAACCATAATCTTTCTACCCATATCAAGAGCCACCATCTCCCTATTCATACCAAGAACCATCTTCTTTTTACTCTTATCAAGAACTTTTTACTCTTATCAAGAACCATCATCTCCTTCTTATTCATATCAAGAGACACCATCTCCTTATTCATATCAAGAGCCATCATCTCTTGAGTTTCTCATGAAAGAATTCATACATGATATAAAGACGGGTGTCAAAAATGTAGAGAAATATGTGCAGTTAATTATCAAGTCCCAGGAAGAGGAACAAGCAAATTCCTTCCCAAGAGATATAATGCAAGATCCTATGGAAGAAAGTGAGGAAATCAATCAAAGGAGTTCATACTCCAGTGAATTAGAGAACTTTCCACCCTCACACATGGAAAAAGAGGAAGATGCAAAAACAAAGGAGGAAGATGCACCAACAAAGGACGTTGTAAGGGATGAAAACAATTATGGGAATCTACACTCCAATGAAGCAGAGAGTGGCATAGAGGGTGAGTTTATTGAACCACCAATTCAAGAAGTTCTTGATGAAGGGTACACTCTAACCATCACACAATACCCAAATTTTGAAATCAAAGAAGTGAAGGCAATCAAGGAAAATACTGAAAAGGGGATTGTGACCAAGAAACAGAAGAAAATATCTATGAAGAAGAAAAGGTCAGCAAAAAACAATCCAACCTCTACCCCAACAAGCAAGGTGAATCAAGCTAATCACAATAAAAGAAAGCTTGTTAGGAGGACTTTATATCAGGGGGCACTAATCTTCACCTCTCCCCCCTTGGAGTCATTTCTTTTAACCAACTAGAAGAAGAGGAAGAAATTCAACAATCAAGTGTCAAGCTAATGACATTAAAGAAGCGCTTGTCGGGAGGCAACAACCCAATGTTTTCGTATCCTTTAGTTTGATCTCTGTTGATTTAATTTTGATATTTATTTAGTTTTAGTTGAGTTTTTACTATTTTTCCTTTGTTTTATGTATGTTTGGATCATGCAGAGTAATTAGAACAGGAACAGATACCTGAAAACTGAGTTTCGGACACCTTAGAATATATTCATTCGGACACCTTAGACGCCACATGAAGCTGTGTAATGGGAATTTCGTGCTGCCTGGTCCGCGCCTAACTTGAGGATTCTCAAGTTAGGCACTAGGTGTGAGGACCCAAAGGAAGTTAGGCGCCGTTGGAGGTCAAGTTAGGCGCAGAGATAGTCGTTGCACTCGGAAGGCCTCAAGTTAGGCGCTGTGAATTGCAAGGAGCTTGAAGTTGGGCGCCAACATCCCTACACCAAGTGAAGTTAGGCGCAACTCTCCCCTAAGTTAGGCACAATGTCACTATCCAAACATGAAGTTAAGCGCACGGATCCCCAACTCCCCACCTTTGACCAATTCCAAACCAAATCCTATTAATTCCTAAACCATATCCCTTGTGATTCACTTCCTTTTCCACCCCAGATCCTCCTTTAAAATTCCCTTCGTGTTTGCCTTCCCCGTCCCCATCACCTAATATATATATTCCTCCCCCCCCCTTTTCCTAACCGTGATATACCCCTCCCCTAAAAAAAATACAAAAAAAATTTAATACAAAAAAATTTATATATATATATATTAATTTTAACATCTCTTGTCCTTTTATTATTTTTCTTGTTCTTTTGCAATAATATTTGTTTTTACTCCTCCGTACGTCTTTTTATGTCTCTCCCTGTTTCAGCTTTTCTTTGCTTGAGGACAAACAAACTTTTAAGTTTGGTGTTGTCGCTTCGCTTGTGGAATTTTTATTTATTTTAATGGCACCAAAGGGAAGCGAATCATTTTCACGGAGGAGCACAACCTGAAGAATGAGACGACCACTAGGATAACTGAGGTGGTTGAGTTCCTTTCATTCTATGTCCCATTCCGTTCTTATTTTGTTGTCTTCTATTTTCTGTTGCTTTGATTACCTGCATGATCTTTAGTACTTTCAGTTCTTAGATTTAGTTTCATTCTGTTATTTGCTTTTAGTTTAAAAAAATTTGTCTCATGTACCACTCACTGAGCTTGAATCTAAAAAAAAGAAAATAAAAGACGTGATGTATTGCACGAGAAATTGAGTTTATATTTACGAGTAGTCTTATTTACTTAAATGTGGTGGTATTTTCTGTGATTCTGAATGCATGACATGAAAAGTGCATATCTGAATTTGAATCAAGGAATGTTCATGTATAAGGAAAAGGAATTTGGAGAACCATTATGAATTTTCTGAAATTAGTGGAAGTTAATCCTGGAAGCAAAAAGAAACAGCAAAGAAAAAAAAACAAGGTCCAAGGCTCTGAGCATCAATAACTAGGGAGGTCAGACATGATTAAAAGCTCAAAGAGTTGTTTCCTTAATCATATGCTTGTGGTGTTCATGTGTCAAGTAATCCTTGAGACAAAACATTTAGAGTCGAGATCAAATACATTTAGCAGAGTATGCCAAAGGCTTTGAGCACCACTGTCTGGGAGTAGCTGAAAGAAAAATCAGAACTTCAAGAGAGTTCCCCAGTTAAGTCCTTGTTGTGTTCTTATGTCAATTAACCCTTGAGACAGAACATTTAAAGTCACAGTTAGGCTCAAGGTGCAAAGCACAAGTTAATTGAGAATTTAAGGATATCTGCTATGTTCAAGGATTAAACAGAAATATAAAGATCAGAGAATTCATAATATAATCCGGATTCTAATTCCGAATGACATTGACATTCCTCTGATTCAAAGGAGAGTGAGATGCCAAAACTGTTCAGAATTGTAATAGATAAATCAAAATTTAAGAAGAGACATGAGAATAACTGAACTCTCACTTCTCATGCAAATTTACATCTTAATCTTGTATTAGTTTTGGTTGCTTGAGGACAAGCAACAATTCAAGTTTGGTGCTGTGATGCGTGAGCATCTTTCCTACCTTTTCCTAGTAAATTTGCATTCAATTTATCGAGTTTAATCAAGAATTAATTATCTTTTAACCACTATAGATGCTACTTTGATTCGTGTGCAATTCTGTTTATTTTAGGTAGCATTCGGCTGGATTTGATGGAGTTTCCGCAGAAAAAGAGAAGAAGGCGAATGATGCTGTCAACCCTGACCTCTCCACTCAAACCTAAATATCTCGAGCTACAGAGGTCCAATGGACGTGATTTCAGTGGCGTTGGAAAACTAACTTCTAGAGCTTTCCAACTATGTATAATAGTCCATACTTCTTCTCCAACCACACTACCAAAGCTGCGCCTAACTTGAGAGGCAAGTTAGGCGCAAGACATTAATAAGCACGCACAAGGATTAGGCCACATTCCAAGTTAGGCGCCCAAATTGTCAAGTTAGGCACCAGTTTCACTAACAACACTCCCTGGAAGCTGCCAAGGCTACGCCTGTAAGATCCTAAATTTTTATAAATTAAATAATTAACTATTTACAAATTATTGTATTATATTAAAATGTAGTTTTTAAGAAAATTATTTTCAACAAGATAATTAAATAAAATTTTATCATTATTAAAGTTTAATTTAATTATTACTTATCTTATTAAATTTAAATTATCTATAAAAAAAATTATTTTGATTAGACAAAATTTATTATTATTATTATTATTATTATTATTATTATTATTGGAAGGTACCTAACGTAGCCTTCAAGGAACCAAAGAAAGGAAATGGAACTTGATTTACTATGCATATGTATATATATAATAATAACACATGCTTTCTTTTATTTATTAACCTTGACACCTAGCCAATATTTATTTTAATCATGGAATGTCATTATATATTCTTTCCATTATCTCATTCACTTGGTCAAGGTTCCAAGTGTACAAAAGAAGAAGTAAACGTGGCTTGTTTGCAATATATATATATAAGATTAATGACACCTAAATGCCTTAGCTACCACAAATTTCCATCCATTTCCATTAGCTTTAATCACTCCCATTTCTTTCATTCATACTTTACCGAATGGAACTTGAGAGAAAAGAACAAGGGAAAAGCCGTAAGGGAGAGAGATTGAGAAACCATAGAACATTCGAGTTTCCAGTTTTAATTTCTTGAGATTCGTAAATCCAATAAAAAATCTAATCCGATAAAAGTGTTTGTATCCTTCTCCTCTACGTATTGGCGTCACTTTTAATCGGTGGAAGTCGACGGTGACGTAGCTCTCCTGCCCCTTGAGTTCGGCTAACTGGAGTTTTAGGAAGCACAGACGATTTCTGACGCTTTCTCCTTCAGCAGCTCGATCAGAAAGCTTCTCCGGACCTTCTATTGTTTTGATTTCGTACGGAGGTAGGGGATTTTGTTTTGAAATTAACTGTTTTTAAACTATGAATGCCATGGAAGTCTAGTGGATATTTGTAAATAATTTATGATTGTTTGAAATGACTGAATGATGAGTTTGAATTGTGTATGTGACTGAATTTGATGAATATGTACTTGATTTCTCGATTGAAAAGAGGTTGAAAATTGTTCAGTTGGGACCCGAAAAAGGGTGGCTAACCCCGAGTTTTAGGGGAAGTGCTGTCGAAATTTTATAAAATTTGAGGTTTTATTTGAAAAGTTATTTTTAAAGATTTGGTTTTGAAAAATTAAATTATTTGAGATTTATTTAGTTGAGAAAAGGTGTATTTTATTTTTAAACTAGATTTATTAAGAAAAAAATAATGTTTTAAATCCAATTTTGTAAGGAGAGATTTTGTTCTAAATGTTGTTTTGAGTTTTTTTTTTTTTTTAAGAAAAAGGAATCTCTGCCACAGGAGAGTAGAGAACAAAGATTAAAGGAATATATTAATTAATGAAGCGTCTGCCACAGGAGAGCAGATGTGACATTGTTTGGGCCTTAGTGCCAAATGTAAAGTGGGGACGCCCACACACTGAGAACTGTTTTCCAGATGTACGCTTATTGATTTGGAAAGTCACACTGATGCGGCATAGCCGTACGACTTATAAGCACACCGATGCATCTGGAAAGCCATATCTGGGACTTGTGCCCGGGTAATGTCGGGAGCAGGTAGGCAACCGACACATGAGCTCATGGCCTGCGTTAGGGATAGACATGCATCATGTTGTTTGCACATTTGCATTTGATTGCGCTTGCTTGTTTTATTACTTTGTGATTGTATTGTTTGTCTTGTTGTGACTTGCTTGTGCATTGAATTGAATCTCTTGCTTGCACTATTTGTTTGTGAGTGTATTAAAGTGATTACGAGTTGACTTTTGACTGAAGATTAACTATGTGGCTGAGAGACAGAAAATGTGACTAGTTTTATATTTAAGTTTTGTTTTGAGTTTAGAAATTTAAAGAAAAGTAATTATTTATCTAAAGTAGAAATAAAAATATTTCCAAAGGATTAACAAAATAGTTTTACTAAGTAAGTTAATTATTTGCATCAAATTCATTACTTTTACGGCATTCCCATTCCCTACTGAGAACGTGTGGTTTGTTCTCACCACAAAATCTTCCACCCTTTCAGTGACACAGGTTCGAAGATTCAGTTAGAAGATGCAGACGACTAGTAGATTAACTTGTGATTCCTATTATTTTTATAGATGTTCCCTCGCCCTTGTTGCTTTAAGTTTTATTTTATCCAGAGGGATAGGTATTGTATTTGAGTTTATATTGAATTCATTTGTATAGCATTTACTATTATTAATAATTGTGTGATTTTAATTACTACAAATAATTTTCTGGTATTCTCTTATAAACTGAAACGCGATATCGACCTAAAGGCTCAATATTAAATAGTAAATAAGGAGAACAGATTAGTAACTCCTTACTTTCGGTACGATCATGACGTGCTAAAGGTTAGGGTGTTACATTATGGTATCAGAGCAGTTCGTTCTCATTAGAGCCTTGGGAATGGACTGACTATGCTTTACTGCATACTCTGAGTGTCTGTCATGCAGTAAGACTTGTTCCACTGACAAGAGTTTGAGTTTCAAATGCATGATTGTCTATTGATTAATGCTGTTAGTTGATCGTTGCATCTCTCATGGTATTAGGTCTGGCCAACTTAATACTAATGATTCATGTATATGGAAACGCTAATGGATTATCATAGGCGAAATAGAAATAATAGGTTATACGAATTACGGGGTTTGGTTCCGCTAGAAGTTACGTTTTATGGGTTGGATTCGATTCGACGTATACTCTTTACTCGTGCTAGTGGGTTTGAAGTCATCTCTTCCTTGATTCCTTGCAGTGGAATTCTTTGTTCTGAATCTTCATCTTGGGATGTGTTTCGAATATTTTCTGACCATACCTTGTCATTCATACATATCCTTATTCGAGCACGTTCATGGTTATTACTCGAACCTTTCGGAACATTCAACCTTAATGTTATTTACCTGTCATTATTATGTGCATCCTTGTTAGAGTCTAATTTTAAGAATCTTTCTAAATTTCCGCAGTACACTACTCTTTTTTTGTCATCATCATGAGATATGATTTTTTTTTCACATTTGAAAAACTGAATATGCCAAACCATTTTGGTTCTTTTCTTTGATGTTTTTAAAAGTGAACTGGAAATGAATCTTTTCCATCTTTTATCAATTTTCGAGGACGAAATTTTTATAAGTGGGGTAGGATGTAAGATTCTAAATTTTTATAAATTAAATAATTGACTATTTACAAATTATTGTATTATATTGAGATGTAACTTTTAAGAAAATTATTTTCAACAAAATAATTAAATAAAATTTTATCATTATTAAAGTTTAATTTAATTATTACTTATCTTATTAAATTTAAATTATCTATAAAAAAATTATTTTGATTAGGTAAAATTTATTATTATTATTATTATTATTATTATTATTATTATTATTATTATTATTGGAAGGTACCTAACGTAGCCTTCAAGGGAACCAAAGAAAGGAAATGGAACTTGATTTACTATGCATATGTATATATATAATAATAACACATGCTTTCTTTTATTTATTAACCTTGACACCTAGCCAATATTTATTTTAATCATGGAATGTCATTATATATTCTTCCCATTATCTCATTCACTTGGTCAAGGTTCCAAGTGTACAAAAGAAGAAGTAAACGTGGCTTGTTTGCAATATATATATATATATATATAAGATTAATGACACCTAAATGCCTTAGCTACCACAAATTTCCATCCATTCCCATTAGCTTTAATCACTCCCATTTCTTTCATTCATACTTTACCGAATGGAACTTGAGAGAAAAGAAAAAGGGAAAAGCCGTAAGGGAGAGAGATTGAGAAACCATAAAACATTCGAGTTTCCGGTTTTAATTTCTTGAGATCCGTAAATCCAATAAAAAATCTAATCCGATAAAAATGTTCGTATCCTTCTCCTCTACGTATTGGCGTCACTTTTGATCGGTGGAAGTCGACGGTGACGTAGCTCTCCTGCTCCTTGAGTTCGGCTAACTGGAGTTTTAGGAAGTACAGACGATTTTTGACGCTTTCTCCTTCAGCAGCTCGATCAGAAAGCTTCTCCGGAGGTTCTGTTGTTTTGATTTCGTACGGAGGTAGGGGATTTTATTTTGAAATTAACTGTTTTTAAACTATGAATGCCATGGAAGTCTAGTGGGTATTTGTAAATAATTTATGATTGTTTGAAATGACTGAATGATGAGTTTGAGTTGTGTATGTGACTGAATTTGATGAATATGTACTTGATTTCTCGATTGAAAAGAGGTTGAAAATGGTTCAGTTGGGACCCGAAAAAGGGTGGCTAACCCCGAGTTTTAGGGGAAGTGTTGCCGAAATTTTATAAAATCTGAGGTTTTATTTGAAAAGTTATTTTTAAAGATTTGGTTTTAAAAAATTAAATTATTTGAGATTTATTTTGTTGAGAAAAGGTGTATTCTATTTTTAAATTAGATTTATTAAAAAAAACATAATGTTTTAAATCCAATTTTGTAAGGAGAGATTTTGTTCTAAGTGTTGTTTTGAGCTTATTTTTTTTTAAGAAAAAAGAATCTCTGCCACAGGAGAGCAGAGTACAAAGATTAAAGGAATATATTAATTAATGAAGCGTCTGCCACAGGAGAGCAGATGTGACATTGTTTGGGCCTTAGTGCCAAATGTAAAGTGGGGACGCCCACACACTGAGAACTGTTTTTCAGATGTACGCTTATTGATTTGGAAAGTCACACTGATGCGGCCTAGCCGTACGACTTATAAGCACACTGATACATCTGGAAAGCCATATCTGGGACTTGTGCCCGGGTAATGTCGGGAGCGGGTAGGCAACCGACACATGAGCTCATGGCCTGCGTTAGGGATAGACATGCATCATGTTGTTTGCACATTTGCATTTGATTGCGCTTGCTTGTTTTATTACTTTGTGATTGTATTGTTTGTCTTGTTGTGACTTGCTTGTGCATTGAATTGAATCTCTTGCTTGCACTATTTGTTTGTGAGTGTATTAAAGTGATTACGAGTTGACTTTTGACTGAGGATTAACTATGTGGCTGAGAGACAGAAAATGTGACTAGTTTTATATTTAAGTTTTGTTTTGAGTTTAGAAATTTAAAGAAAAGTAATTATTTATCTAAAGTAGAAATAAAAGTATTTCCAAAGGGTTAACAAAATAGTTTTACCAAGTAAGTTAATTATTTGCATCAAATTCATTACTTTTACGGCATTCCCATTTCCTACTGAGAACGTGTGGTTTGTTCTCACCCCAAAATCTTCCACCCTTTCAGTGACACAGGTTCGAAGATTCAGTTAGAAGATGCAGACGACTAGTAGATTAACTTGTGATTCCTGTTATTTTTATAGATGTTCCCTCGCCCTTGTTGCTTTAAGTTTTATTTTATCCAGAGGGATAGGTATTGTATTTGAGTTTATATTGAATTCATTTGTATAGCATTTACTATTATTAATAATTGTGTGATTTTAATTACTACAAATAATTTTCTGGTATTTTCTTATAAACTGAAACGCGATATCGACCTAAAGGCTCAATATTAAATAGTAAATAAGGAGAACAGATTAGTAACTCCTTACTTTCGGTACGATCATGACGTGCTAAAGGTTAGGGTGTTACAACGCCTAACTTGAGATTTCTCAAGTTAGGCGCAAGACATAACAACAACACGCAAGAGTAGTTAATTCCTTCAAGTTAGGCGCATGATTTACTCAAGTAAGGCGCCAATGCTCAAGCATTCCACACCAGCACACGCTGCCCACCTCAAGTAAGGCGCAGCTTCATGCGAAGTCAGGCGCAAGCTCTCCCTCAATCAAGTGGTCCCCACACCGTTGCACAAGCCATGCGAGATCTTTATTTATTCTGATTAAACTTTAATTCAATCAAAAATAGAAAAAGATATTATTTAGTTTTAGAAATTATAATTTACATTAATTAGGATTAGATATAAAAGAAAAAAGAAACTTCTCTTCAGGAATTATTCCACCTGGGTCCAATTTACAGTTTACCAGAATCCTAGTTTTCACTCTTTTCCATGAGCAACTAAACATCCACTGTTAAGGTTAGGAGCTCTGTCTATTTTATGGATTGATTCTATTATTTTTGTATTTTAATTCATGTTTTGATTCATTTAATTCAAGAACTGTTTTCGTTCTTTATTTTATGAAATTGGGTGGAACGGAAGTATGAACCTCTTTCTAGTTGAGTTCTTGTATAACTTGGAAAAGCTCTTTACTTGAACAACAGCTTGAAAACATATTCTCCTAAATTTCTCATTATTTGGATTTAACGGGATACATGACATATAATCCTCTTATATTTGGATAATTAGGATTTTTGTGGCATAATAACCAGAATTAAACTTCACCCTCTAATTGGAATAAATTGACCAAGGAATTGGCGGTTGATGAGAGTTAGAGGAGACTAAAAAGGTCTAAGGAATTAGGGTTTAGTCACATATGGTTTGCCATGAATTAAATCTTGCATGATTAAAATAGTTATTAAGAAAAGTCAATCTGGAAAATAGATAACTCTGAAACCCTAACTGTTTCTCCATATATTATTCCCAGCTTATTTATTGCCTGTCTTCTGATATTCTGAGTTTACTATTTAATGCTCTTTGAACTCTCAACACTATTTTTTGTTTGTCTAACTAAGTAAATCACTTAACCATTGTTGCTTAGTCCATCAATCCTCGTGGGATTGACCCTCATTCACTTGAGATACTACTTGGTACGACTCGGTGCACTTGCCGGTTAGTTTGTGGGTTATAAATTTCGCACCAGACAACACCAACAATGTTAATTTCTACATATTGTTGATATCAAATCAACACTTACTACAATTATATTTCATAAACTATTTAAAAAAAAAGCATAACTCAGTAATGCAATACTTGCAGAATAAATGTACTAACTTTACCTATGATGACTTGAATCTGAGAAGTAACGACAATCCAATCAATCTCTGTATTGACTCTAGACAAAGATGTGAACAGTAGATCTCCCAAAATTGTTGTCTAACGTCCAATCAATTTCATCCTGAACATAAAAATGGTGTGATAGTTACGTATTTATTAAATAATTTTCATTATTCACAGAGGAGTGAATAAAAACATAAATTAAGAAATACATTTGAAATAATAAATTTGATTAAGAAATATAAATAAGAGGAATATACCTAATTGAAAGTTTGATATTAGTTCTGAAAAAGGGATTGGAAGAGAACGAATTTTAAGTGCGAAACGAAGAAGAAGGGAATAAAAGTAACTATTTGGTCCAATTTAAAATGGTTTTTAAAAAAAAATCATTTGTATAAAATAAACTGATTTTTTTAAACCATATGGTAACACGTGTTAGCCATCCAAAAGCAACTTCATGTGAAGTCAACTGCAGTCAGTTTCTACCTATTTGGTAGAAACTGACCTGCAGCCATCCATTTGGTAGAAACTCACCTGCAATAGACGTCACACGAAGTTACTTTTGGATGGCTGACACGTGTTACCATATGGTTTAAAAAATTGGTTTATTTTATACAAATAGTTTTTTTTTTAAAAAACCATTTTAAATTGGACCAAACAATTACTTTTATTCCCTTCTTCTTCGTTTCGTACTTAAAATTCGTTCTCTTCCAGTCCCTTTTTCAGAACTAATATCAAACTTTCAATTAGGTATGTTCCTCTTATTTATATTTCTTAATCAAATTTATTATTTCAAATATATTTCTTAATTTATGTTTTTATTCACTCCTCTGATAAAAATTATTTAATAAATACGTAACTATCACACCATTTTGATGTTCAGAATGAAATTGATTGGACGTTAGACAACAATTTTGGGAGTTCTACTGTTCTCATCTTTGTCTAGAGTCAATATAGAGATTGATTGGATTGTCGTTACTTCTCATATTCAAGTCATTATAGGTAAAGTTAGTACCTTTATTCTGCAAGTATTGAATTACTGAGTTATGCTTTTTTTTTATAAATAACTAGTATATGTTCCCGTGCAAGCACGGGGTAATATATAAAATTATATAAGTTTTTTTATTAAAATTTAAATAAAAAATATTTATAGTAATTATTATTATAAATATTTTACAACTTAAAAATATTAAAAATAATTAATATTTGTTTTAATTAATTTGAATTGGTTGAATGGTCATCTCATTTGTCTGTTTAAGCAAATATTTAGAGTTCAAATCTCGCCTTGTGTGTATAACAATCCATTAGTTAGCGACAGACCCTTATAAATAGAGCATCAATATGTGGTGGATTAGTCCTCCACTTGCCGAGTTAGAAAATCCGTAGAAAAAAATTATATTTCTCTTTAAAATAGAATAATTTTTCATTAATAGCAATATTTATGGACTTTTGTCTTTGTTGAAATTTACTTGGGACAATTTTATTTCTGGGTATCATATTTATTCTTGAAGTCAAAACAATATGATCAACATTGTTACTTGTTAAAACTTCACATTTTATGAAATGATTTTTAAATTTTCAAATTCATAAACTTATGTCATTACAAAAGTTATTAGATTGATTAATATTTCTTGGTAACATGGTGTACCGAAATACCATCGTTGAGTATTAATTAGTGTAAAAAGAAACTAATAACAACTTTTGTTATTCAATATATAACTTATTCTATTGAAAAATAAATTAATATTTTCTAAACTTGTAAATACATTTTCTTCTAATTTATTACACCATTTTATTCGACAATATTTACCATTAAAAAATAGCAAATAACTATACTATCCTACAATATATATGATGTACAAAGTAATTTCTTATCTTGAAATTAATTCTAGTTAGTGAGATAAAATTTAAAATATTTTTTTTTATTTTCTTACTCAAATTTAAATTTAAATTTAGAATTGATTAGCAACTCATCCTTTTTTAATTTCAATAAAAAAATAAATTAGTTAGATGCAAAATATTTAACATTTAATAATTTTAATTATTTAAATTTTAATTACCAAAAATTTAGTTAAAAATTAATTATAAACTTAATAGTCGATAATATATATATATATATTATATTAGTACGTAAATAATAATATTATCTTTGTTATTACTTTTATACTAAAAAATATCAATCTATACTATTTACATATTTTTTCACTACTAATAAATAAATAAATATTTGCACTATTATACTTATTATCCTAGATGATGACTTAAGTTATTTATTTTGTATATTAAATAATATTTTGTATGTTAAATTTATTAAATATTAAGATAAAAAAATTGTTCAATAAATTATACAAATAGTCATTACAGAAAAGAAAAAAAAATCATATATCATATATAATAATGCTTGATATATATAGTGCCATGTATAAATTAAGATTATCTATTTTAATTATGTGAATGATTATTGTTATTTTCACTTTTTTGTTACACTAGAAAATAATATTTAAAACTAAAAAAAAGAGATAATTAATTTTCTTAATTTGAATTAAAAAATGTCTTGTAAACATATCCAAATTTTATATATACTAAGTGTTATAATATTAAATAGTATTGTATTTGCTATAACAATGACTCAAAATATTAATCCAAGATATATTTGGGCCTAGTAAGACCTCAATGCAAGCAAGATCAACTAAAATCTATTGTTAGGGTCCCAAATCTGACTTAGGTTCATTACCTTAAAGGCTTAATACAGATGAAGTTCACGTGTCTCCTCTTAAATCGGCTCAGATTGGATTTCCGTTGCTAGTTAGATATGGTAATGAGTACTCAGGAGAGCGTAAGAAGCCCCCTTTCCATCCCTCACTCCTATTTTAAAAAAAATGTCCCCGTTCCTTCTCCATCATTACAAGTTTCTGTTTAATTACCCTTAAGGAATGTAGATCTTCTCGGGTATCTACGAATATTCTTTGAAAATTTTTGAAAATATTAACACAAAAAGACATAATATAATAATCATAAAATAATCAATTAAATATAATTCAACATAATTTATAACATATTCGTTATGAAAAATAACATTTCAAAAGGAGAAAACATAAAAATATATTCCAACATAATAACATAACATAATTTTTTGGGACGATATTGAACAACGTAGTGACGAACTTGAGAGGCAGAGAAAGTGAGTTAGAGAGAGAGATAGGATCGAGGTTAAGAATGAGTCTGGAAGAAAAAGAAAAATTTTGAATTGGAAGCAGAAATTAAGGTTAATAAATTCAAGAAATAGATTTATGTATATATAAATTAGGATAAATTAATAATTTTATATTTCCATATATTTAATAGCTTCCATGGGGTGGGTACTTATGTGTGTGTCCCCATTAGGGGTGGCAAACGGGAAAGCCTGCCCTGTCTCGCCAAAAGTCCGCCATCTAGTGGGTTGGCCCGGCCCACCCCGCCTAGTAAAGTGGTCCTGAATTTTTCCCCCGCCCCGCCTAATGGTAGGCTGGCGGGTTAGGGGCTCTCCCTTTTTTTTATAAACCATTAAATATTAAACAATATATATATAATTTTACAATAATTTCAATAAATTTATAATTTCTAAAAACATAAAAAATTATAATTTTTAAATTCACACACATTAAAGTCTTTATAATTATAAACCAAATTTTTTGAAACAAAATAATAAAACCAACATTCTCCAAAGCAAAACAAATATTATCCAAAATATATAATTAAACATCTTCAAGTTTATAACCAATCAAACATAAAACATAATCCAAAATATCACTTAGAACATCTTCAATTATCATCTTCATCATCTTATAGATCAATAACATCATAGAAATTTGTAAAAAAATGGCCCTGACAAAATAAAAGCTTGGCCCAACGGGGAAGCCTGCCCCGCCCCCGCCTAGCCGAAGCTCGCCAAAGTCCATGGATTATGCGGTGCGGGGTAGGCGGGATTTTTAAGTTTGGCGGTCTCAAATTTCCAGCCCAATCCATTTTTTTTGGTGGGTTATGCGGGTCAGCTCGATGGGTTTCGGCCCGTTTGCCACCCCTAGTCCCTATCCATTTTCACGTGGCAAGTCGTGAGAATTTCACAAGTCCCCATCTAGCCTTAAAACGCGAGTAATCCCTGCAAATACCTGTTTTGATTGTTTTTGTGATCATCCCTATTGTTAGCATTCATTGGTTCGTGACGTGGAGCTATTCTAGCCACTCAAAAAATTCTTAGATAATCAAAGTTTAGGTTATATCATTTTTATAAAGTCACATGTATTCTTGTTATAACAATATTAATAGAAGATAAATGGATAAAAACTAAGCTATTGTTTGGATATAAGATGGAAAATAAGAGGAAAGAAAATGGAAAGAAAGAAAATGAGAAGAAAGAAAATGAAAAGAAAATTATATTTTTTGTGTGTTGTTTAGATGAAGAAAAAATGAATGGAAATAAAATAAAGGAAATTCTTTTTTTTTTCTTGGATGGAAGAAAAAATAAAAAGAGAAAAAATTATAATAGAGTAAAATTATATTAATGTTTTTATATATTATATATAAATTATAATTCAAATGGTAACTCTGTATTTTTACCTATGTTTGCACTTCTGCGTCAATTCTTTTCATAATTTTAAAGAGAAAAAGTTTACATGAGCTCCACATACACTTTTATGTTTTTCATTCAATTTCTTTGTTGATCCAAACAATAAAAAATTAATTTTTTTCATCCATTTTCTTCTCTAGTATTTTATTTTCCTACAAATTCTTCTAATCCAGACAATGCATAAATAAGTCACATTTTTCATATATATAACAATAACTAATATCACATATTAGGTTAATTTATGTTGATAAACCAAAGTTACTCCAAAATTACCTGAATCACCCAAACCCAAAAAACGTTACCTAGTTGTCTCCATTTACATTTCTATATAAATCGAATTTAATGAATTCGAATTAGGGTAATAAGTAGTAAATCGAATCTATAGGATTCAAATTACTTGACATTGTGATTCGAAAGTAAATTGAATTCAAAGAATTCGAATTATGTCAACCCGGCCCCTACTAAATCGAATCTATAAATTTTGATTTATATGGTCCATACTAAATCGAAGCAGTAAGGTTCGATTTATACTCACTTAGAAGCAATCCAACTCATTGTAAATCGAATCTCCTTCATTCGATTTAGTAGCATAGATAGCATCCAAGTAATTCGAATCTTATAGATTCGATTTACTACGGAAACACATAATTTGAACTTCATAAATTTGATTTACATAGATATGTAAATTGAGACATGCACGTAGCCTTTTTTACTTTGGGAGATATACGTAAAATTGGTTTGCAAATGGTTTATGAAGGTGATTTACCCTGCATATTATAACTTGTGAAATCATAATATTTTGAGAAGTAATGTGTAACATCCTAATTAGCCTAAGCTTTATCTCGCGTCATAAAGCAAAGGTTAATCAGAGATTATGACAATCCTAAACTTATACGAATAATATATAGAAAGAATTATTATAATCTAGAAGCCCGATGAAGGATATAGCTCAAAAACAGGATTTAAAAAGCACAAACGTACTAGCAAAGCTACTAACTTAAAGCACAAGATATGGACAAGATACAGCAAATATAATAGTAGTATATCCAAAAGAATCTAACCACGGCTCACGGAGTTTAAGCCGGCTAGTCATATACAGACCGTACATGAAACCAGACAGTAAAAACAGCTTATACAAGTTTTGTTCTCTCAATACAAGCCTCTAGGCAAAACAAAATACAAAAGTGAGAGATGTATAGAAAAAATAAATCAAAAAGACCCAAGAGGTATCCGGATCCTCCGCTTCTGTCACCATCCAAAACAACTCACCGAGGTGGGTTGCGACCTGCATCTGAAAAACACAACAGAAAATATGGTATGAGAACCGAAGGTTCTCAGTATTGTAACAGTGCCCAGTGATGTAGGATATAAGACCCCGGGATGCCAAAGACAATCCTAGACTTCATATCCATCACAAGATCTCATCTTAGGCATACTAAAACAAATAAGCATAATTATATAAATCTTAACATAAGTAAACTGGGTAATCTATCTTAGGGGATTTCTATTCTAACCAAACACCGCTGTCCCACAGCCTTCACCAACCTATCCTCCATGCGATCCCATCGCCACCGCCTTCTGAACCTCCTCAATCCCAGTAGAATTCACAATTAATTACAATGCAAGTAAAACACAATTATTGTCATGTAAGGCAGATATTTCAAATAGCAAATAGGCATGTTATACAAATAGGCAAACCATTACAAGTAATCAAAGCATACAAATAGATAGAAAATGCATATGATGAATGCCTGTCCTATTGGCTGTGATATCACATTGTCGGTTCAATTGCCAACCCGACATATCTCCATGGAGATGTCGCCCTTCGGAATCATCAATGGGAACCCCCGAGATATAGTTCTCGGATCACTGTCCAGGATTTTGCGCCTGCACGCTCTATTGATCCGAAGGGATGCGAGCGGGATACTCTTGCCTCAGACCTCACATCTCAACATAAGTAGGATTAACTACCGTCCTTACACTGCCGCCGCTACCTCGACAGGCGGGATTAGCCACCGTCCCTGCCGGGCGCATAGCATCTCATAATCTCAGTACAAATCAGTACTTTAGTGGTTTTTCAGAAAATATTTTCAGTATACATGGATCCATCATCTCATTCTGAGTCCTCGACTCATCTCAACCACTGTAAATTCACATTTAAGTTCCAAACTCAATAGTTCCTTATTTCTCATCTTATATATCAATCATCCTTCACATACCGTCAAACCATTCTCAGTACACCCGAGACCTAATCCTCTGTTTTCTAATTTTCATAAAAATCATCAACTAAAACCATTAGTTTATTTCCCATGTTCTCATACCCAAAATTAAGCCCAAAAGCCTTAAAATGGTGTTATAGAAGCTTACAATCTTGTTGGGAAGGTGAAATAGTTGAAAACAAAGTTAAATTTGAGAAACAGAGTGTGTGCATCCGTACAGGGGTGTGCGTGTGATAAACCAATATTTTATGGTTTATCTTGTGCTCAATTGAGTGGATTTTATCAATCTTTCATACACTTATTCATACTAATTGCATGGTTTTACATTTTTCTTCTTGATTTTGTGCTATGATTGAAAACTTGCTTCCTAGATACTTTTAATTATGTATTTTAATTCTTCTTTATCCCATTCGATGTCGTGATCCGTGTGTTAAGTGTTTCAGGCTTCATAAGGTACGAATGATTTGGAAATCGGAAAGGAGGCATGCAGAAATGGAAGGAACACAAGAAACTAAGGAGATGACCAACGAGAAATAACGCGAGCGCATGGCCACGCGAACGCGCGAAATGGAGAATTCGCAACGACGCGGATGCGTGCCTGACGCAAACGCGTGGATTGGAGTCTGCACAAATGACGTGAACGCGTGAACGACGCGAACGCGTGGCAAGGAAAAATGCTGAATGACGCGAACGCGTGGATGACGCGTACGCGTGACCTGCGCGATCTGCAGAAATAACAGAATTTGCTGGGGGCGATTTCGGGCTACATTTTGACCCAATTTTTGGCCCAGAAACACAGAATAAACCTAGGGAACATGCAAAAACTCGAGGACGCATCCATACACATTCAGATTCATCACATTAGGATTACTCTTAGTTTTAGATCTGAATCTAGATTAGTGTTACATTGATAGTTTATGCTTTTGCTTTGAATTGTGGATGTTGAAGAGCCATTACCTCCGTTGAAGACATTACTTTAGTTTGTTTCTTTACTCCCTTATTTTTAATTAGTTACTCATTAACTCTGTTCAGATAATCATGTTGCGTTTTGAATTTATTAATATACGAAGTTATTTTTATTTTAATTAATTTTAATTCTCTATTTTATTTTATTTAATTATGTCTTCTCATATTTTTATGATTATTTCTTTCATTTCAATGGAGTAAAATTTCTACTTGACATGGGGTTGATTAAAAGGAGATACTTGAGTTGGAATGCTCAAGTGCTTAGTGGAAATTGGACGTTGTTAGCTAATTCCATATCTACTAACACTAGACCTCCCTAAGGGAGAGGACTAGGAATTGAGGGTAAGAGTTAGTTTAATCAGCATACTTTTCCTTATTTAGTAAGGGGTAACCGAGTGAGAACAACAACCTTTTTACACTACACTACACTACACTTGAGAAGATTCCAACAAGGATAGAAATTCCATTTAATTATTCCCCCAGTCAAGGCCTTTTATTCAGAGTATCAATAACTATTCTTAGTTTATTTTTATTGTCTTAATTTTTAATCATTTTAATTACTCGTTATCAAAACTCAATTTTTCTGAAAACCCCTAGTTAATAAAATAGCACTCTTTCCTGCAACTCATTGGGAGACGACCTGGGACTCATACTCCCAGTATTTTATTTCTAAAATTTGTGACAATCCTTTTTTAAATTGGTGAGGCAGATCTTAGCCAGTTAAGAGCTATACGTGAAACGCTGTCCTCTTAATTGAATTCTCTAAATTGGTTAACTTCTGTCGCTACATCAATTTTTGGTGCCGTTGCCGGGGAGTTGCAATAGTGTGCTAAATTATTAATTAGTGTGTATATTTTATTTTTATTTGCATATTTTATTTTTATTTTTGTTACCATGAGTTACATGTCTTTCTCATTGAATGACGCGTTCATTGCCTGATCCGAGTTTAGTCTCATTTGATCCTGAAATTGAAAGAACTCTTTCACATATTAGACGAACTCGACATCGGTTAGCCTCTGAGGGTGGTGAAGTGATTATTATCAATTCACCAGTCTCATCTGAGGGCGAATCTGAACCGCCATCTGAGAGCGAGACAAGCTCATTTACTACTGATCCAGTTGATTTACGTGCAGGAAACATGGCAGCACCTAGGAGGATTACTCTCCAGGAGGCAGGAGCCTCAGATTTTACACTGCAGTCGTATCAAGTGCATCACCCGACTACAGCTGCAGATTTTGAACTAAAAACCGCACTGATCAACTTGATGCCCAAGTTTCATGGCTTACCTGCTCAAGAGCTTATCAAGCACCTTAGGGATTTCCAGACAGCCTGTTCTACTGTTAGGCGTCATGGTGCAAATGAAACTTCTATTCTGTTAACCGTTTTTCCGTTTTCTCTTGAGGGAAAGGCAAGGGAGTGGTACTACTCCCAACCTGAAGCAACTGTTACCAACTGGGATACACTCAGGAGAGAATTTTTGGAAAAATACTTCCCAGTTGAACTCACAGATAGACTGAGAAAAGAGATCTCCTGCATTGTTCAAGGTGAATCAGAGACTTTCTATGAATATTGGGAGCGCTTCAACAATCTCCTGGACGCATGTCCCCATCACATGATTGGTAAACTAGTATTGATCAGCTACTTCACTCAAGGCATGAACCCCCAGGATTAGACTACACTGGAAGGTGCCAGTAATGGTTCTTTGAAAAAGTACAAAACCGCAGATGAAGCATGGCAACTGATCAGTGACTTAGCTGAGTCCACTAGGAATCACAGACAGAGGCGCAACCCCAAAGCTGTTGCGGAGATTTCCTCTAGCAAAGAAACTACTGCTCTGACACAGAGTATATGTGAAATGACCAACCTACTGAAACAGATGCAGACAACAGGCATAACAAGCTCAGCCTTCATCACAACAAAGCCAACAGTTGGTTCCACAAAGAGTATGCGGGATCTGTGCTGATTATAGTCATTATACTGATGAATGCCCGCAGTTCCAGGAAGACAACACTGTGGCAGCCACTCATAACTTCTATGACCGCCCGAATCAAGGATACAATCAACAAGGTGGCAACAATAACCATGGATGGCAGGACAACTCCAACCAAGGCTGGAGAGATAATTCTACCCATGGCTGGAGGGATAACTTTAACAGAGGAGGCAGAGGCAATAATGGAAACCAGAGGTGGAATAACAATAATAACAACAGACAGCAGAATCAAAACCAACCTTACAGGACACCTCACCTAAGACAATCACAAGGACCCCAGCAATTCTAATTCCTCATCAAATGACGAGATGCTCCGTTCTCTTGTGCAAGGATAACAAGACATGCATGTGCAGCTGAACTCTAGTCCAAATGGCTTGACTGCCACTTTACAAGCTCTCGTCTCCCGGATGGATTCCTCACTTAATTCCACACATCAACCTTCAAGCTCTAATGGAATTTCTTCTCAACCACTGCCTAATCCCAAAGGTGGCATCAACGCCATCACTTTGAGGTCTGGAACCACATTACGGAGAGGAACCATGAGGAGCCAAACCCACCAGAAAACGTGCCAGCAGAGGATGTGGTGGAAGTGGAAGATGCTCAAGAAGAAGAGGACATACAAGACATAGTTGAAGAAGAAGAAGCTCAACCACAGAATGAAGCCCCAAGGGATGCTGAAGCTGCAAATCACGCCCATCCTATCTCATTTCCGCAACTTGCAAGGAAGCCCAAAAAGCATATGGAACTTGATCCCAAAATGGTAGAAATATTCAAAAAGGTCGAGGTAACTATTCCCCTTTTTGATGTTATTCAACAAGTACCTAAATATGCAAAGTTTCTAAAGGATTTGTGCATACATAAAGATAAGATTAATGAATTAGAAATTATTCTTTTAGGTAGTTCTATATCTGCTTTAATGGAGGGTATACCTGAAAAATATAGTGATCCAGGTCCATGTATGGTTAGCTGTACCATTGGAGGTATGATATTTTCTGACTGTATGTGCGATTTAGGAGCATGTGTCAGTATAATGCCTTTGTCTATATATGATACTTTGAGGCTCCCTCCCTTAAAAAGGTCGGCAGCTCGTTTTGTGTTAGCAGATAAAAGCATTATTACAGTAGTTGGAATTGCTGAAGATGTATTAGTGAGCATTAAGGGGCTTACATTTTCCATTGATTTCTACATCCTGGAAATGCCCCCTAATGACTCAGGAAGACCATCATCAATCCTGCTTGGAAGACCCTTTCTGAAGACTTCAAAGTTTAAACTGGATGCATTCTTAGGAACTTACTCTTTTGAGATAGATGGAAGAATAGTGAGTTTCAGTTTAAATGAAGCTATGAAGCATCCTCCGGAAAATTATTCTATCTTTCAGTGCAACATTATTGATGAAACTGTAGCTGAAGTTCACCAGGAAGAATTAGAAGAGAAGTATATGGAGCAAGGTCCAAGTGTGGGGACACTTTTTGAAAACAATGAGAAGACTTTACCATTATCACCCGCCCCAGATGATCCAGAGCCTAGCTATGAGAAGAAATTAGAGTTAAAGCCCCTTCCTCCATACCTCAAGTATGCTTACCTTGAGGACAAGTAGAAGTTCTCAGTCATCATTGCAAGGAAACTCACTTCTCAACAAGAAAAACTACTCAGTGTGCTGAGAAAACATAAGAAAGTAATTGGATGGAGCTTGGCGGATATAGTAGGCATCAGCCCCCAAGTTTGTGAACATAGAATATTCTTAGAAGAGGGAGCAAAGCCTGTCCGTCAGCCACAAAGAAGATTGAATCCCACCATCTTAGAAGTTGTCAAGAAGGAAGTGACCAGGCTACTTAAAGCAGATATCATTTACCCGATTTCAGATAGTGAATGGGTCAGCCCAGTACAAGTAGTGCCCAAGAAGTCTGGAGTCACAACAATAAAGAATGAGCATGGAGAGCTTCTAACAACTAGAGTGCAGAATTCATGGAGATTTTGCATTGACTATAGGCGTCTCAACCAAGCTACTCGCAAGGATCATTACCCCTTGCCATTTATTGATCAGATGCTTGATCGCCTGTCAGGTAAATCTCATTATTGTTTTTTAGATGGCTATACAGGGTACTTTCAAATTCATATAGCTCCTGAAGATCAGGAAAAGACTACTTTTACATGTCCCTTTGGAACTTATACTTATAAGAGAATGCCCTTTGGCTTATGCAATGCATCAGCTACTTTCCAAAGATGCATGATGAGTCTTTTCTCTGATCTTATTGAGAACTATATGGAGGTTTTTATGGATGATTTCAGCATATATGGTGATTCATTTAGCCTTTGCTTGGATAGTTTATCTAGAGTATTAGACAGGTGTGTTAGTACAAACCTTGTATTAAATTTTGAAAAATGTCACTTTATAGTCAAACAAGGAATTGTACTAGGACATGTGGTGTCTAATACTGGCATTTCTGTAGATCCAGCAAATGTGGATGTTATTTCTAGTTTACCTTACCCCTCCTCCGTGAGGGAAGTCCGTTCGTTCCTTGGCCACGCAGGTTTTTACAGGAGATTTATTAAGGACTTCATTAAGGTAGCACTGCCTTTATCCAGATTGCTGCAGAAAGATATTGAGTTCGAGTTCAGTGAGAGCTGTATGCAAGCATTTGATAAGCTAAAGATCGCCCTGACTCAAGCTCCAATTGTGAGAGGACCTGACTGGAGCCAGCCATTTGAAATCATGTGTGATGCTTCCAACCATGCAGTAGGAGCAGCGTTGGCTCAGCGCGAAGGTAAGGACCCTTTTGTAATTGCTTATGCATCTAAGACCTTAAATGCTGCTCAGTCTAATTATACTACTACTGAAAAAGAGCTTCTTGCTATTATTTTTGCTCTGGATAAATTCCGAGCCTATTTACTTAGTACTAAGGTAGTAGTGTACTCAGACCATGCAGCTCTAAAATATTTATTAGCTAAAAAGGAGTCCGAACCAAGGCTAATACGTTGAATACTGCTGCTGCAAGAATTTGATTTAGAAATTAAGGATAGGAGTGGTAACCAAAATTTAGTGGCAGACCACTTGAGTCGCCTTGAGCACATTAAGGATGACTCCGCTCCTATAAATGATAATTTCCCATTTGATAACTTACAAGCAGTATCTGAAGTAGTTCCTTGGTATGCACCTGTAGCTAATTATCTAGTTAGCCACACTTTTTCTCCAAATTTTACTAAGTATCAGAGAGACAAGCTGAAAAGTGAGTCCAAATATTATATATGGGATGATCCATATTTATGGAGGTGTGGTGCTGACCAGGTAATTAGACGGTGTGTGCCTCAATCAGAATTCCAGTCTATTTTAGAGGCTTGCCACTCATCTGAGAGTGGAGGACATTTTGGCCCTCAAAGAACAGCTAGAAAAATTCTAGACTGTGGATTCTAGTGGCCTACTCTTTTTAAAGACGCTGCTGAATTTTTGTAAATCTTGTTCCCCATGCCAAAGGTTTGGTAATATATCCAAGAGGGATGAGATGCCTCTACAGATTATGCTTTTCTGTGAAATTTTTTATGTTTGGGGCATCGACTTCATGGGTCAATTTCCAAATTCTAATGGTTACCCTTATATACTGTTAGTTGTAGATTATGTTTCTAAATGGGTGGAAGCAATTCCTACCCGTACTGATGATACTAACACTGTTGTTTCCTTTGTTAGAAACCATATTATCTGTCGTTTTGGATCACCACGAGCAATCGTGAGCGATCAAGGAACCCACTTTTGTAACAGGAGACTAACAGGATTACTGAAAAAGCATGGGATAATTCACAAAGTAGCAACAGCTTATCATCCCCAGACCAATGGGCAAGGAGAAGTCTCTAACAGAGAGATTAAACGTATTCTGGAGAAGATAGTAAAACCTCATAGGAAGGACTGGAGTGCCAGGCTACAAGATGCACTCTGGGCATATAGAACAGCGTACAAGACACCCATTGGGATGAGCCCCTTTCACCTGGTATATGATGAGATATTTTGGTGAGAAACGAATTTCTACCAAAACACCCAAAACTAACCGGCAAGTGTACCGGGTCGTATCAAGTAATAAAAACTCACGGGAGTGAGGTCGATCCCACAGGGATTGAAGGATTGAGCAATTTTAGTTTAGTGGTTGATTTAGTCAAGCGAATCAAGTGTTGGTTGGGTGATTTGTGATTTGCAGAATGTAAATTGCATGAAATTAAAGAGAGCGGGAAAGTAAATTGCTGAAACTTAAAGGACAAGAAATTAAATGACAGAAACTTAAAGTGCAAGAAATGTAAATTGCTTGAAAAGTAAAGGGGATTGGGATGAGGATTTGCAGAATTTAAACAAGGGAAAACTAAATTGCATCAAACAGAAGAGGAAAAGGGAGCTGGGATTGAACCGGATCTTATAACAGCAAAGTAAATGAACAATGAAAGCATTAAACAGAGAATTGAAATGAGAATTTAGATCTCAGGACCCAGAGACTAGAAAACCAAGTCTAGATCTCAATGCCTTCCTAGATCCAACAAGAACAATAGCAAGGAAATTGTAAATTGCAAAGAAAAGAGATGAAGATCAAGTAACAGAAACAGAAATGCTAATTCAATTAACAGTAAAGGAAACAGAGAGATCCAAGATTGAGATTGAAACAGAATTTCTTCAATTCTCCAATCCAAGATCCAAGACAAAAGTAAAATGAAATTAAAAGCAATGAAAGCAAGAAATTAAAGTTCACCCCCGTTCCAAAAGCTCTCCGAAAACTCTTATGAAAATTCTAAAAGGAAAGCTCTAAAAGAAAACTCTCCAAAAAAAGCTCCCCAAAAAAAAGCTCTCCAAAACAAATTGAATTCTATCCTATTTATACACTTTCCAAAATGATCTTCAAGCCTTGAGTTGGGCCTTTGTTCTTGGTGGAATTGGATTGAAAGAGGCCTTGGTTGATTGCTCTTGAAGATTGAAGAAGAACCGAAGTGAACCAATTGAACCGGTTTTTGAAGTTGGCCAAAGTTGATCTCAACGTTAGGGTCAAAGTTAGGGGTCTAACTTTGCCCCTAACTTTTCATGGCAGCAAGCATGATTTCCTGGTGTGGACGTTGGTGCCAACGTTAGGGGTCTAACTTTGACCCTAACGTTGGCCTTGCTTGGTGTGATTGGCGCCAACGTTAGCCTCCACGTTAGGGGGCTAACGTTGGCGCAAACGTTGGCCTACTCCCCCATTGTGATTTAAGTGCCAACGTTAGCCTCCAAGTTAGGGGGCTAACGTTGGCGCAAACGTTGGTGGCCCAGGGATGAAGTTTCTCTTGCCAACGTTAGCCTCCAAGTTAGGGGGCTAACGTTGGCTCAAACGTGGGAGCCCAGGGAGTACTTCATGCCCAACGTTAGGGGTCTAACTTTAAGCCTCCAAGTTCAATTTCAACTTCCATTCTTCACTTCTAGCCATTCCTCTTTGCTTCAACCTTTCTCCAAGCCTTCTTCACCTATCATTGATCAACCAAACTAATCAAAGCTTTGCTCAAAATCATGAGGTATTCAATCTTCCACAATATGCAACAAATATAGTTCAAAACCTCATGAAATGGCATGAATTCACATATGGTTGGTTCAATCAAGGGAAACATGAAAATCTACTCAATTAGCTTGCTTGTAGCTCAAGAAAGTGCATAATTCTAATGAAAACTAAAGAAAAAGACTAGCTAAAATGGGCTAAGATGACTTGTCATCACAACACCAAACTTAAAGCTTGCTTGTCCCCAAGCAAGGAATGAATTATTAAGAAGAAAGAATGAAATGGAAGAGGAAGTTCATGCTAGCAAAGTGTTATTGATAGTTCATGGGGTTTTATGTGGATATGCAAATGCTCACTTCTTATTGACTCCTAGGCTTAGAAAGTCTCCTTCAAGCTTCAAGTGACATACTGCTATGACCTCTCATTATTCCTTCATCCTTGGCTTTTACTTTATTCTCAAGCTTTATTTGAGTGTCATGTGTAGCAAGTTCATTTTCTTTTCTTTCTACTTGACACATTATTCACTATAGACACTTGGCTCACATTCCTTCTTAAAACATTGATGCCCAGCACCTCTTTGGGCTACTAAATGCTTTGTAGTTAGGTTGCTCTTGATAGTGGATTTTCAGCTGATGATCCCAGGTTAGTTAACCCAAGTCATCAAGTGTTGAGGCACTCCTAAGAGCTTACTAATCCAAGCAGATCCTAGTACAAAAACATCACAGGCATATATTTCAGAGTTCAAGCTATTGGTGTCCAGCTTTGTTTCTTTTTATTTTTCTTTTGTTTTGCCACCTTTTAGCTTTCTTTGTTCTTTCTTTCTTTTTTTTTTGTTTTTCTTTCTAACCAAGGAATTCTATTCAATTGAGATTCATAGACAATAGGCCACTCTCTACTTAGAAGGAGATATCCTAGCTCTTTATTCACTAAAAGTGAGTTATTATACAATCACACACACACCACCACTTACTTTTATTCTACTTCTAACTAACAGAGACTATTATTCTTCACATTCAAACTGTTCTTTTATTGAATTAAAAGATGCAGGGGACAACATATGCTTCTTGTCAAGTGAAAATGAACACACAAGCCAACATAAAAACCAGCCTACAAAAACATAATTGATGCATACTACACTAACAGTTTCTGTTAAAATGGGCATATTCATACTTCCAAATTAGAGCAATTCAATACTGATGGAGTTAAATGACAATACAACCTCTTGGTGGCTCCTTCTTCTTTCATCTCAGCTAATGGTGAGTAGTCCTCCCAGAAGAGTGATTGATTTTCTGCAGTGTTAATGGAAGTTGCTTGTTTCTCAAGCCCTTATGTGATTTGTTAGTGTGCAAGACTTTCTTGTAGGCGTTTGAACTTACTTTGGTGTGTGAACACCAAACTTAGTCTCTTGCCATGTTTCTTATCCATAACCATATGTGAAAGCTTAAATCTTTGCTAAAGGTAATAAAATTGAAAACTAGAAACAGACAATGCTTAAATGATTTGTCAGATTGCTTGGAGCTGGTAACTCTTTATATAGAAAGTGAGAATGTGCTTTTAAGTAAGATTTTGGTGGAACACCAAACTTAGAATCCTTCATATGCTCTATCAAAACATTTTAAGCATGTAAAACAAAATTCTTTATGATATTGGTTAAGTGTGCTTAAAGACATATCAACTTAGCATATGTTTCAAAATAGTGCATGCAATAAATGGACATGTTCATGAAAAGAGAAAAGAATTCATGCATCAAGTGACCATAGTTTATTGAATGTAAAATGACAAGAATCTTAAAGCATGGGTTGCCTCCCATGGAGCGCTCTTTTATTGTCACTAGCTTGACATTGAAGCTTTCTTTTATGGTGGTTGATGACTGTAGTGCCTCAACTTGTCCCCTCTGATCGTGAGCTTCTTCTTTGTTCCTTGGTGCTCTATCTCAGCATGTTCTAGTGATAATATTTTGCTCACAGTGTAGTAATCGTTAGTCTGTTGGTCTGTTCCCAGTTGTTGATAGACTAACTGCACTTTGTCACCTTTGGAGAGCCCTTCTGTTGGGATTTTTTTGTTCTTCCACCCCTTTTTGATTCTGTTTTTGTTTTTCTTCCTTCCTTTTGTTAATTCTTCTTCTTTGAAAACAGGCTCCCTTTTGAAATTCCTTTTCTTAGTTGCCAATACTACAATGTTCCCTTGAGCTTCTTCATTACTTTGCACAGTCTCTTTCTCTTTTTGGCCTGCTGTATCATCTATCTCTTGCTTGGGAGGGCAGTTGTTGTTTGTCTTGTTGATTTCCTCCCTCCACTGCAGATTCTCCTTGTCTGTTTCTGTACCATCCTTCTTTTCATTACTGTTCTGTGTTTCTGGTAGTACACTCAGAGTGATACTTTCATTATGCATCCTGAGGGTTAATTCTCCTTGCTCTATGTCTATGATGGCCCTAGCAGTGGCTAAGAACGGTCTTCCCAGTATAATGGAGTCGCCCTCATCCTGATTCGAATCCAGGATCACAAAATCTGCTGGGAAGATGAATCTATCTACCTTGACTAGAAGGTTCTCAATTATACCACTGGGGCATATCACTGATTTGTCCACCAATTCTAGAGACATCTGTACTGGTTTTACCTCTTTTATGCCTAACTTTTTCACTAGAGAGGCAGGCATCAGATTGATACTAGCTCCCAAGTCACACATCGCCTTCTTGATAATCATACTGCCAATGGCGCAGGGTAGAAAGAAACTCCCAGGGTCCTCAAGTTTGGGAGGAAGTCCCTTCTGGATTAGTGCTCTGCATTCCTCAGTGAGCAGTACAGTTTCATTAACTTGCCAACTCCTCTTCTTGTTGATAAGTTCCTTCAAGAACTTTGCGTACAGGGGCATTTGCTCAAGTGCTTCAGTTAAGGGAATATTGATCTCTAACTTCTTGAAGATTTCAAGAAATTTTGGGAAGTGTTGGTCCTTAGTTTCCTTGTTAAACCTTTGAGGATATGGCAAGGGAGGAGTGAAGTTATTTCCCTGCCTTTGGTCCTCAGTTGGCTCTTCAATTACTTCCTTTCCCTTTCTTGATTTTTGTGGCTGATCTTCTTTTTCTTGAGCTTGATTCTGAGTTGGCTTGCTTGCTGTCTCCTTCTTGTCATTGACTTTCTCTTCTTCGGCTTGTTTCTTGTCACTTTCCTTTGGCTTCTTGGTTGCTTCTTCATTTTTCACCAAGACTCTTCCACTCCTCAATTGTATTGCCTTGCATTCTTCCTTAGGATTTGGGATTGTGTCACTCGGCAGTGAGCTTGAAGATCTCTCAACAGAAATCTGTTTGGAGATTTGCCCAATTTGCCTCTCTAGGCTCTTCATGGAGGCTTCATGGTTCTTAGTTGTCATTTCTTGGTGTTTCCACATTTTGTCTATCAAGGTTTCCAAGTTGGTGAGTCTTTGAGATTCAGGTGATGCTTGTGGTGGGTTGTGAGATGTGGATGGTGGATGGTAGGCATTTTGGTTGGTGGGTTGGTTATTAGATTGGTAATGGTTGGGGTTGGAGTAGTTGTTTTGAGGTTTTCTGTAGGGGTTTTGGTTAGTTTGCTGCTGGTTGTGGTTTTGGTTGTTTCTTAAAGTGTTTTGGTTTGAGTTTCTCTGCCATGGTTGTTGATTTTGGTTGTGATTGTCTCCCCACCTAAGGTTTGGGTGGTTCTTCCAAGAAGGGTTGTAAGTGTCACCATATACTTCATTTGGCCCAGAATTTTGGTTGTGCATGTACTGGACTTGTTCTTGCTGTTGCTCCTCTTGAGTCTCTTCACTCTGTCCCCATGTGGTTGATGGTTGGCTAGTGTTGACTGCTGCAACTTGGAGACTATCAATCCTCTTGGCCATTTGCTCAAATTGTTGTTGAATTTGCTGCTGCATCATCTTGTTTTGAGCTAGAATTGAATCCACTCCGTCTAGTTCCATTACTCCTCTTCTTTGTGATGGTTGGCGGCTTCTTTGATGAGCAAAGAAATATTGATTGTTGGCCACCATGTCCACAAGATTCTGAGCTTCCTCAGCAGTTTTCATTAGTTGTAGTGAACCTCCAGCAGAATGATCTAATGCCTCCTGAGATTTCAATGTCAGGCCTTCATAGAAATTTTGCAGCACGTCCCATTCATTGAACATCTCTGGAGGACACTTTCTGATTAAGGCTTTGTACCTCTCCCATGCTTCATACAAGGATTCAGCATCTAATTGTGTGAATGTCTGCACCTCAGTTTTCAGCCTGATGACTCTCTGGGGTGGATAGAATTTGGCTAGAAATTTAGTCACCAAGTCATCCCAACTAGTGATACTTGCTTGGGGAAAAGTTTCAAGCCATTGTGCATCCTTATCCCTTAATGAGAACGGGAATAGCAGAAGCTTGTAGGTTTCAGGATTCACACCATTGGATTTGACAGTGTCACAGATCCTCAAGAAGGTAGATAGATGTTGATTTGGATCCTCCAATGGTCCTCCTCCAAATGAGCAGTTGTTCTGGACCAATGTGATGAGTTGTGGCTTCAGTTCAAAGTTATTTGCATTGACATTAGGGGTGAGAATGCTGCTTCCACAATGTCTAGCATTTGCAAAAGTATAGGAAGCCAATACTCTCCTCTGTTGTGGTGGATTATTAACTCCTTCTCCTGGATTAGATGTATCTCCTTCCATCTCGTGGAATTCTTCGTCTGATTCTTCTTCTCCAACAATACTTTTCCCTCTTTCGGCTCTTCTTATCCTTCTAAGAGTTCTCTGATCAACTTCAGATAACACAGGAGCGGATCTCCTTGTACCTGACATACAAACAAGACAAAAGAAACACCAGCAAGATCACTTCAATCTACTGCTAGAATGAAGTTTAGTTTAAGCAAAAATTCAAACAGTTAGTGGGTTAATCAAAAGTTAGTGAAAAATAAAGAAAAAGTGCTTGATCTAGGTCACCACCTCACTTAATCATTGTCAATTTAGTCAATCCCCGGCAACGGCGCCAAAAACTTGATGAGATATTTTGGTGAGAAACGAATTTCTACCAAAACACCCAAAACTAACCGGCAAGTGTACCGGGTCGTATCAAGTAATAAAAACTCACGGGAGTGAGGTCGATCCCACAGGGATTGAAGGATTGAGCAATTTTAGTTTAGTGGTTGATTTAGTCAAGCGAATCAAGTGTTGGTTGGGTGATTTGTGATTTGCAGAATGTAAATTGCATGAAATTAAAGAGAGCGGGAAAGTAAATTGCTGAAACTTAAAGGACAAGAAATTAAATGACAGAAACTTAAAGTGCAAGAAATGTAAATTGCTTGAAAAGTAAAGGGGATTGGGATGAGGATTTGCAGAATTTAAACAAGGGAAAACTAAATTGCATCAAACAGAAGAGGAAAAGGGAGCTGGGATTGAACCGGATCTTATAACAGCAAAGTAAATGAACAATGAAAGCATTAAACAGAGAATTGAAATGAGAATTTAGATCTCAGGACCCAGAGACTAGAAAACCAAGTCTAGATCTCAATGCCTTCCTAGATCCAACAAGAACAATAGCAAGGAAATTGTAAATTGCAAAGAAAAGAGATGAAGATCAAGTAACAGAAACAGAAATGCTAATTCAATTAACAGTAAAGGAAACAGAGAGATCCAAGATTGAGATTGAAACAGAATTTCTTCAATTCTCCAATCCAAGATCCAAGACAAAAGTAAAATGAAATTAAAAGCAATGAAAGCAAGAAATTAAAGTTCACCCCCGTTCCAAAAGCTCTCCGAAAACTCTTATGAAAATTCTAAAAGGAAAGCTCTAAAAGAAAACTCTCCAAAAAAAGCTCCCCAAAAAAAAGCTCTCCAAAACAAATTGAATTCTATCCTATTTATACACTTTCCAAAATGATCTTCAAGCCTTGAGTTGGGCCTTTGTTCTTGGTGGAATTGGGTTGAAAGAGGCCTTGGTTGATTGCTCTTGAAGATTGAAGAAGAACCGAAGTGAACCAATTGAACCGGTTTTTGAAGTTGGCCAAAGTTGATCTCAACGTTAGGGTCAAAGTTAGGGGTCTAACTTTGCCCCTAACTTTTCATGGCAGCAAGCATGATTTCCTGGTGTGGACGTTGGTGCCAACGTTAGGGGTCTAACTTTGACCCTAACGTTGGCCTTGCTTGGTGTGATTGGCGCCAACGTTAGCCTCCACGTTAGGGGGCTAACGTTGGCGCAAACGTTGGCCTACTCCCCCATTGTGATTTAAGTGCCAACGTTAGCCTCCAAGTTAGGGGGCTAACGTTGGCGCAAACGTTGGTGGCCCAGGGATGAAGTTTCTCTTGCCAACGTTAGCCTCCAAGTTAGGGGGCTAACGTTGGCTCAAACGTGGGAGCCCAGGGAGTACTTCATGCCCAACGTTAGGGGTCTAACTTTAAGCCTCCAAGTTCAATTTCAACTTCCATTCTTCACTTCTAGCCATTCCTCTTTGCTTCAACCTTTCTCCAAGCCTTCTTCACCTATCATTGATCAACCAAACTAATCAAAGCTTTGCTCAAAATCATGAGGTATTCAATCTTCCACAATATGCAACAAATATAGTTCAAAACCTCATGAAATGGCATGAATTCACATATGGTTGGTTCAATCAAGGGAAACATGAAAATCTACTCAATTAGCTTGCTTGTAGCTCAAGAAAGTGCATAATTCTAATGAAAACTAAAGAAAAAGACTAGCTAAAATGGGCTAAGATGACTTGTCATCAGTATACGGAAAGGCTTGCCACCTCCCCGTAGAGGTGAAACACAAGGCTTTCTGGGCTGTAAGAGAGTGCAACATGAATCTTACGAAAGCTGGTGCTGAAAGAAAACTGCAACTAGCAGAGCTAGAGAACCTTCGCCTAGAAGCTTATGACAACTCCAGACGTTACAAGGAGAAAATGAAGGCTGTCCATGACAAGCATATAAAAAGGAGAGAATTCAGATCAGGGGAGTTAGTTCTACTATATAACTCCAGATTAAGGCTCATTCCGGGTAAACTGAGATCAAGATGGGAAGGTCCATACAGAGTAGAAAAGGTAGAGCCATACGGAATTTTCCACCTGCGTCACCTTACTAGCTCCAAATTTCTAAAGGTCAATGGACATCGCCTAAAGCTTTATCATGGTGAGAAGATGAAGAATCAAAAGGAACTAGAGATTTTCCTCTTGGAAGACCCACCAAGAGAAGAAGAATGAGCCTAACGAGCGTCCAACTTAAGGACGTAAAAGCAAAGTGCTAGGTGGGAGACAACCCACCATGGTATGATCGTTCCGTTTCAATCTTAGTTTTATTTTTACTTTATTTTTATGATGTTAATGAATCTTCTTATCATCCCTGCATATAGCTGCATATAGTTTGCATGAGCATTTTGCATATTATTTAAAAAAAAAGAGCACGCACGCGACGCGGTAGCGTCGCTGACGCGTCCGCGTCACCAGTGCGTTTTGAAGAAAAGAAAACTGGACAGAGAGTCACGCGAAAGCGTGGCTGGAGGCGTGCCTTAGGAACAAATACGCCCACGTGACCGCGTTGCTGACGCGGCCGCGTCATTTTGAAAAATAGCCTCCCACGCGTCTGCGTCACCCACGCGAACGCGTGCCCCTAAAAAATCGACGTAAAAGAGGTGTATGGCAGCAAGTTATGATGGAGTGGGGCTGCAATGATGCTGGAAGCACCAACCCTATCACGCGACCGCGTGCCCCACGTGGCCGTGTCGTTTTACAAAATCAGGCCATTCACGCGATTGCATCACCCACGCGAATGCGTCACCCCAAATTTTTGGCAAAATGGGTTTGAAACAGAGAGTTGCGCGAACGCGTAGCTGCCCTCGCGCCATTCGCACAAATCAAGTCACGCGACCGCGTGACCCATGCGTCCGCGTCACTTGACATAAATCACACATCACGCGACCGCGTGATCCACGCGTCCACGTCACATGCGGCGCACAACTTATCCAGATCAGCCAAATATCTTATCTTTTCTTCCCCAATCCTAATTTTTCTCATCCTTTCTTACTTTCTTCTTCTTCATCTTTTTAACTTCTCATTCACTTTCATTCTATTTTACTTAATTTATCTGCATACTTTCATTCATTACATTTTAATTTTGTGCATATTTTTATTTTCTTTTCTAAATTTATTATTTTTCCATTGGTGTTAAATTTTCCTATTCAACTGTTGCATCTTCTCTTGAATTATCCTGGTGCTTCATGACTTGTTTTATTCTGATTGGGTATTATTATCCATAAGTCAATGCTATTCTTTTATGATACTTGCATTCCATTTGCATTGATATGCACTTATACTATCTTGCATTACACACACTCTCTCCCCATTGTTGCAACTTTTGCACCACTGGTATGCCATGTGCTTCTATTATTTTCTCACTTGCATGTTGTAGCTACCATGTAATTGAGACCCTCATTATTTGGCATTAACCCACCTAGACTTTATTTATTTTCTTATCTTTATTTCTGGGTTACTTTTTCTTCTTTTTCCTCTTCTTTTAGGCTGGCCACCAAAGAAGGAAAAGGAAAAGCTTCTAAATGGGGAGACAAATAAGTCCATCAGCACAATCTTTAGAGAAAAGCATTAGTTGAAGCAACCCTTCCACTTGCACATCTTAGCATGCACCGAGGACGGTGCAATCTTTAAGTGTGGGGAGGTCAATACCGATCTCCATGGGTTAGTTATCTTCTTTTCAACACCAATGTTTAAATTTTCTTTGTTAAATTAGTTGTTGTATTTGCATGTTTGATTGCATATTTATTTGATTTTGTGCATATTTTACAACCACTTGGTTAAAGTAATATTTTCTTTTTCAAGAAACTTTTTAGAGTATTTCACTAATTTGAATTAAAACTTTTGTTGAACTTGTTTGAAGAAATATTATTTTGGAACATGGTTTAGAGCTCGAACACACAAAACCAGTGAGATTTTGAGCCTATTTGATTGGTTGCATTTTACCAACCAATATTTTATTTTTGGTATGTGTTTTTCTCTCTAAAATTGTGATCTTTGTCTTGCTTAATTCTATATTTCCATTGTTTGATGTATGCATGCACTTATATGATTGAGGCATTTGTTTCACTGAGCTTACATACCCATATGGCCTTACCCTTTCATTATCCCTTGCAAACTAATTTTGAGCCTATTATAGCCATTTGTTCTTTACTTTAACACATCATTAACTCTAAGCGGAAAACAATAATGTCCTTAATTTGAATCCTTGGTTAGCTTAGACTAGTGAGAGTGCTTATGATTTAAGTGTGGGAAAATTGGGTTTGGAAACTTTTGGTTTGAAAATTGAGTATGTTAGAATTTTCTGAAAATGTGAAAGAATGTTGAGAATATGTTCATGCATTCAATATCTTAATCATATGCCTTGAGAAAAGCAAAAGAAAGAAAAATTATGAAAAAAAATTTAAAAAAAAAAAGAAAAAGAGAAAAAGAAAAGAAAAAGAGCAAATAAGTAAAAGGGGACAAAATGTCCAAAAGTAAATGGTGAAAGTAATGCATATATGTATTGTACTCAAAATCGGATGCATGAATATATGGAAAACATGGTCAATGGATAGTTAGATGTGGTATTATGATTACATGGATTGTCTAAAGTTAGATGGAAAGTTTAAGTTAATTAAGGATTCATATTTTAGTCCACTTGACCAAATACAATCCTACCTTGACCCTAACCCCATTACAACCCTTAAAAGACCTCTTGATATGTGTATCTGTGCATTAAATTTTTGTTGATTTTTAGATGAAGAGCAAGCCTTAGAAAGCAAGGTTAGTAGAGAATTGAGAGACCGAACCTTAAACACTTGAGTGATTAGAGTGTATACACTTCCGGTGAGGGTTCGATGCTTGATTCTTTGTTCCCGGCTTTCATGAGCTATTTTCTTCTGCAAGTTTATTTGTACTTCATTTTTATGATTTGAATTAGTGAAATCGAGTTCATGTTTGTTCTTGAAAGGTTTATTTACTTTTCACCAAGTTGGTAGAAACATCTTAGCATGTAGTTGCATTCATATAGATAGGTTGCAGTTCATACTTATCTACCATTCCTCTTCACCTTTATAGCTTCTCTTGAGCTTAGCATGAGGACATGCTAATGTTTAAGTGTGGGAAGGTTGATAAATCACTATTTTATGGTTTATCTTGTGCTCAATTGAGTGGATTTTATCAATCTTTCATACACTTATTCATACTAATTGCATGGTTTTACATTTTCCTTCTTGATTTTGTGCTATGATTGGAAACTTGCTTCCCAAGCCTTTAAATTACCAAAAATTAATTTCCCTTTATACCATTAGATGTCTTGATATTTGTGTTAAGTGTTTTTAGAGATTATAGGGCAGGAATGGCTTAGAGGATGGAAAGGAAGCATGCAAAAGTGGAAGGAATACAAGAAGTTGGAGAAATTGCTAAGCTGTCTAGCCTGACCTCTTTGCACTCAAATAGTCATAACTTGAGCTACAGAGGTCCAAATGATGCGGTTCTAGTTGCGTTGGAAAGCTAACGTCCGGGGCTTCGATTTGATATATAATTTTCCATAGTGACCATACAGCTAGGTGACACGAACGCGTGCTCCACACGGACGTATCGCAGTGACAAAATCCAGCGTGGCAGATTTCGCCCCCAGTGATTTCTGGGCTGTTTCTGGCCCAGTTTTCGGCCCAAAAAACACATATTAGAGGCTATAAAGTGGGGGAATGCATTCATTCATGATTATCAACTCATAATTCATAATTTTAGGTTTTAGATGTAGTTTTTAGAGAGAGATGCTCTCTCCTCTCTCTTAGGATTAGGATTTAGGATTTCTATTATGTTTAGGCTACTTCTCTTCAATCACAGGTTCAATGTTCCTTTAATTTATTTTCTAATTTTATTTATTCTATTACTTTAATTATTATTTATCTTTTCAATTTAGTTTATGAACCTTCCCATGTCAGATTTGAATTTATGTTTAAATGGAATTTGAGGTATTTCATATTTAAGATTCCTTTCTTTTATTTATGTTACTGTTGCTTCCAATCTGAAGGCATTTTTATTCAAGTAGATTTTCTTTCCTTTTGGTTTTGATTAAGTGATTGGTAACACTTGAGTTATCAAACTCCTTGTTGATTGAAAATTGGAATTCTTTGCTGATTGATTTGAGCTCCAATAACTCTAGTCTTTTCTTAGGAATTGACTAGGACCTGAGGAATCAAATTGATTCATCCACTTAACTTACCTTCATAGTTAGAGGTTAACTAAGTGGGAGCAAAATCCAATTCTCATCACAATTGATAAGGATAACTAGGATAGGACGTCCGGTTCTTATACCTTGCTAAGAGTTTATTTATTTATTTAAATTAATTCCTTACAATTTACTTTCGTGCCATTTACTATTCTTGCTTTTTATCTTATACATTCTAAAACCAAAAAATATACCTTTTTTCATAACCAATAATAAATCATACTTCTTCCCTGTAATTTCTTGAGAGATGACCCGAGGTTTGAATACTTCGGTTATAAATTTTATTGGGTTTTGTTACTTGTGACAACCAAACTATTGTACGAAAGAAATTCTTGTCGGTTTAGAAGCTATACTTACAACGCGATTATTTTTATAAAATTCTTTACCGGCAGAAATCCGATCGTCAGCGTGCGCACGCCCAGGAGGATTTTTAAAAGTGTGCGTACGCACAGGTACCAAAATTCATAATGTCTGTTCACCGACACAACCTGTGCTAGCGCTCTCAACAGACTGGCCTTCCCAACGTGTGCGTACGCACAGGTTGCAATTCCTCATTGGGTATGTGCGCACACAAGTTGTGCTAACGCTGTGAACAGACTGCCTGCCTCTTCGTCTGCGTACATGCAGGTCTGTGCATGCGCACATGTTAAAATTTTTGCAGAGTTATGCGTGTGCACAAGGCTGTGCATGCGCACATACCAGAAATCACAAAATTCTGCAACTTTGCAGAATTTCAGATTTTAACACCATTCTTTGTTTGACCATAACTTCCTCTTCAAAATTCCAAATTTTACAAACTTTACATCTTTTGAAGAGTTTTCAATAGGCTTTAAGTTCATACCATTTTCAACCAATTTTGAAAATCGAGGCAAAAGTTATGATCAGACAAAGTTCACCAAAATTTCCTTTTTACCAAAATTCACAATTTCCACAATTTCTTGTAAAACACAACCAGCACCATACCAAACTATTCCAAACTCTATTTTTCATCAAAATCTACCATTTGTGTCATATTACATCCATCTCACCACATTTTTCTTCACATTTTATTCTCAACCTCAACATCACATATATCACATATTCACCAATCATCTTTATGTCACTATCAATTTTCATCATCAACTCAACCATGATTCATATGAATAATCAACAATATTCATTCATCCAAATCCATTATATCTCAACTTCATCATTTAACCACAACAACAACATCAATTCATTATACCTTATCAACCCAAACAATCATCAACAACATATAAATTTCCAAACCTATCCTATGGGCCACTAGTCTAAGTGTCCATGAATATTATATACTACATAGAGGAAACCAAAACCATACCTTGGCCGATTCTCAATATGTCTTTAACTCAAAACGAGCACACAATAAACACCAACAAGATTTGCAACACAATCCGAGCTTCCAATGCAACTCCAACAAGCACCAACAAGCTCCAAACTCACAATAATCAAGCTATATATACATAAACCATCACAAATCAACCTAGGGCTCAAAATAAACATAATCTCACAAGGGTTCAATGTCTCTTACCTTTCCCAATAGCTTTTGTACCCAAAATTCAATGCTAAGCAAGGATTAGAGTGAACCTAAACATCCAAAATCACAAAAACTCACTTAATCAAAAGCCCTAGAAACCCAAAATTTTGAAGACAGAGGGGGATTCGAGCTTTTCTTACCAGTTTCTTGGATGGGTTTTGTAGAGCTCTTCACAAGGAACGCGTAGCCGTAAATGGTGCGGCGATTGGAGCTCTATAGCTCAAGATATGAGCTTGAGAAGATGGATATAAATAGTGTTAATGGGGGTTTCTTCTCTTCTTCTCCTTTCAGCTGGTGTGTGTGTGTTTAAGTGTTGTGTGCTGAATTGGGTTCACTAAATGAACCTTTATATATGTTGGGCTTGGGCCCAACTTGGGCCCGGTCTAACCCATTAGCGTTTTTAGCCCGTTTGGCCCAACTTCAGGCCAAACCTTTAAAATTAACGCCCGGTTTTCCATTTCTAATCTTTTTCTAAGGTTTTTGACTGTTTTCACTTTTTCTCGCATAGCACCGGGCAGACTTGAACCGATTCAACCGGTTCAACTGCCGGTTCATGATTTTTCACGATTTTTTGCAGAAAACACATTTTTTGACTCAAAAAGACCCACTGAGTCCAAAAATCACATTTAAAACCTCAAATTCTCATTCTAACTTTTTGGATCCTATTTTGGGGAATATTAATCACTTAATTAACCGGTTGATTAGTTGTGGTTCTTATATTCTCCCCACCAAATAAGAAAGTTTGCCTTCAAAATTTAATTACCTGAGAAAAGCTCGGGGTAATCTTTTTGCATCTCGGAATCCAATTCCCAAGTATGTTCTTCAACTCCTGCTCGCTCCCAAGCAACCTTAACCAATGAAACTTCCTTTCCTCGCAACTTCTGCACACTAGTGTCGTCAATACGCACTGGTGTTACTTGAAAAGTTAAGTTTTCCTTCCACTCAACTGACTCAGGCTCCAACACATGAGCAACATCCAACGTGTACTTGCGGAGCTGTGACACGTGGAATACGTCATGTAAGTTAGACAGATGAGGTGGTAAAGCTACTTGATATGCCACCGGCCCGAATATCTTTAGAATCTCAAATGGTCCAATGAACCTCGGATTCAACTTCTTAGTCTTAATTGCTCTTCCAATCCCAGTTGTTGGTGTAACCCTTAGAAATACATGTTCTCCCACTTCGAACTCTAACGGTTTTCTTCTCTGATCCGTGTAACTTTTCTGTTGACTCTGAGCAGTTAGAATCCTTGCACGAATCCTTTTAATGTTCTCAGTGGTCTCTGCTATCAAATCTGGACCCAATACACTCACTTCACTAGATTCATACCAACAAAGTGGAGATTGGCACTTCCGTCCATACAAGGCTTCATACGGAGCCATCCCAATGCTCGCATGAAAGCTGTTGTTGTACACAAACTCCACCAATGGCATGTAACGGTCCCAACTCCCGTGTTGATCCAAAACACATGCTCTCAGCATATCCTCTAACGTCTGAATAGTTCTTTCCAACTGTCCATCAGTTTGCGGATGATATGCGGTACTGAGACATAACTTCGTACCGAAAGCTCTTTGAAAAGCTCCCCAAAATCTTGATGTGAATCGGGGATCACGGTCCGATACTATGCTCGATGGCACACCATGCAACCTTACTATCTCCTTTATGTACAACCTTGCTAACTCCTCCATAGAACAGTTCACTCGAATAGACAGAAAATGAGCAGATTTGGTTAAGTGATCCACGATCACCCAAACCGCATCAAATCCCGACCTAGTCCTTGGTAAATGATAAACCACTATTTTATGGTTTATCTTGTGCTAATTTGAGTGGCTTTTATCAAGTCTTTGCACACTTATTCATATAATTTGCATGATTTTATAATTCCTTCCTGATTTTGTTCTATGATTGAAAACTTGCTTCCTACACCTTTAAATTGTGTATTTTTAATGTCCTTTTATACCATTTGATGGAATGGCTTGTAGGATGGAAAGGAAGCTTGCAAAAATAGAAGGAACACAAGAAACCAAGGAGCTGACCAGCAAGGAACGACGCGTGTACGCGTGACACGCGAAGAAGACCATCGACGCGTACGCGTGACATGCGCCACATGCAGAAATCACAGAAAATGCTGGGGGCAATTTTGGGCTAAGTTTGGACCCAGTTTTCGGCCCAGAAAACACAGATTAGAGGCTGCAAAGTGAGGAAAACACATTCATTCATACATACAACTTTCATTCACATAATTTTTAGGTTTTAGATGTAGTTTCTAGAGAGAGAGAGAGGCTCTCTCCTCTCTCTAGGTTTTAGGATTCTTAGGTTTTAGGATTCTTAATTTAGTTTCTCTTCTACTTTTATTTGTTCTAGTACTTTAGTTTATCTATTTCTCTTATTGATCACTTTATGTTGCCAATTTAGTTTATGAATTCTCATGTTAGATTTGATTTTCTATTTAATGCGATTTGAGGTATTTCATATTTATGATTGCTTTCTTCAATTTATGTTATTAATGCTTTCAATTGGTTGTTTGGGTTTTATTATCTCTTATTGCTTTTCTATGCTTTTATGTTGTGCCTTCCAAGTGTTTGATAAAATGCTTGGCTGGATTTTAGAGTAGGTTTTTTTCCTCTTGGCTTTGGTTGAGTAATTGGAGACTCTTGAGTTATCAAACTCCTTTGTTGATTGATAATTGAAAATTGCTAGTTAATTTGGATCCCTCTAAAGCTAGTCTTTCCTTAGGAGTTGACTAGGACTTGGGGAATCAAATTGATTCATCCACTTGACTTTCCTTCATAGTTAGAGGTTAACTAAGTGGGAGCAATGGACAATTGATGTCACAATTGATAATGATAGCTAGGATAGGATTTCTAATTCTCATACCTTGCTAAGAGCTTTCTTAATTATTAGTTTATTTTCTTATCATTTACATTCCTTGTTCAACCTTTCAAAAAACCCAAAAAGATACAATCTCAAAACCAATTGTAAGCAACACACCTCCCTGCAATTCCTTGAGAGACGACCCGAGGTTTAAATACTTCGGTTTATTCTATTGGGTTTGCTTTATTGACAACCAAATTTTTGTATGAAAGGATTCTTTGTTGGTTTAGAAACTATACTAGCAACGAGAATTTATTGTAAATTCTTTACTAGCAAAAATCCGTTCGTCAAAATGGCGCCGTTGCCGGGGAGTTGCAAACATGTGCCTTATTATGGGTTATTGTGAATATTGTGAATAAATTTGCTTTTTCATTTCTTTGTTAGTTGTTTCTAGTTTTAGTAGTTTAGTTTCATTATTCCTTATTAGTTTTTGTGTTTTTATTTTCTCTTGACACTATGAATTCTCACCCCTTTGGCTATGAGTTTGGTTCAAATTATGTTGTAGGGAATGGAAGCTATAATGAGAACATGCATCAACGTTGGGACAATCAGAGATGGGAGGAGCGACAAGGATTTGATCAACCCTCTTCGCAACAACCTTCTTCAGTCTCATAGAGGTATAACTCTAATCCTAATGCATATCAATTTAATGGATGTGGTGCTCTTTATTGTACTTGTCAACAATTACCACCACATGCCTATGAGCCTCATCCTCAATATAGCCCTCAACCATACTCATAAGTCCCTTTCTACCAAACACCTTCCCATAACCCTTATCCACCACACCAACTACCATACGAACCATATGAACCATACCCAGAACCACCACCTCAATATTCACCATCTCCATATCCTTACCAAGAAGAACCGCCTTCCCACTATGAGCCCTTTCTCCCAACAAATGAACCCTCCTGTCCACCCCAACCTCTACTGGATGGAAACACCCTTAGTGTTATTCGCCAAGGGCAAATAAAGCTTCAAACCACACTTACCTCTACTCTCACTAGTCTCACCTCTACTCTCTAAACTCTTATATCCTGTATGGATGCATCAATCTAAGAGCAACATGATCCCAATTATGCTATTGACACGGAACAAGAGAGAAGGGATCGGCACAGGGATTTAATGGATCGAGTTCACGCACCCATACTTCAAAAGAAGCACGAGGAGGCCCAAATTGTGGAAGTAGAGACCCTTGAAGATGAAGGAGTAGCTGAAGAATTGGTACGGAAAGACATCAAGGAGGAGTTCGATTTTGTAATAGATCAAGTGAAGAAAGCCGAAATTATAGAAGAAGAGGAAGTGGTTGAAGAATTAGGAGATGCGGAACCTCCACAGAAATCTCAAGTCATTGAGGATAGTGTACAACCTCCAAGGCATATCATGGTTAAAGACTTTGAAGGGGTTGATCATGAGATGGGTTCAATAATTAATGAGTTTTTACCTACAATTGAACCCTCTCCCATTGAACTAGAGGAAGAGGTTAATGTTGCAAAATCTTGTCAAGAGGTGGAGATCATCAAAGAGGAGCCCAAGGGAGTGAAGCATACATTGGCAAGGCCGCCACTGGAGATACCTTCCCCCAAGCCATTACCATCCAACACAATATTCAAGTGGGTAAAATTCTTATCCTTAAACTCTACCTTCCCATTTGAATATGGTTTGCTTGAAACGGATGGACAACTTAGAGCTATTTGCGGTTTTAAGAGTAAAAGGGAGATGGTTAGCGGTTGGCAACACCATCCTAGGTTCATTATGGTTGGAAGCTCAAGGCCTAATTGTAAGGGTTGGTATAATTCTCAATTGGTTGGGTCTAGGAGGATGTTTGGGTGCTTACATGAGAATTCCAAGGCTAAACCACCCAAATGGAATCATGATGATCAACTTGAAGACGAGTGCAAAAGCAAGGTTTAGAACCCCGGAATTCATTTTAGCAATCAACACTCTTGGGGCCTTGTCACATGCTTTAACTTGCTTGAAGGCTTTATGCACCTAGTTTGGGATCCCGGAGGCTATTGGAATTGCAAACATTGGTGGGGATTCCTGGATGAGTTCAAGCACAAGCCACCATAACAAGGAGCTCACCAAATGTCCAACTTAAGGACAATAACTAAAAGTGCTAGGTGAGAGACAACCCACCATGGTATGATCTTTCATTTTTATTCTTAGTTTTATTTTATTTTATTTTTTCAGTGTTAATTCATAAATTCTGCATCATCACCTGCATTCTGCATATAAAAAAAACTCATTCGACGTGCAAGCGTTTAGGATGTGCACGCGTCATATGTGAGTGCGAAAAACATTAAGTTTGAACAGAGAGTTGGGCGGGAGTGGGTCAGGAAGCATGCTCTGCGCACAAGCAAGCCCACGTGTACGCGTCAAGCACGCGCACGCGTGGATATGGCAATCGGTGTAAATAGCATGCTGAACAGAGAGTTGTGATGGTCTGGGGATGGCACTGTGCTAGAGGCACAAAATCACCCACGCATACGCGTCCCTAACGCGTGCGCGTCCTTTCTCTTTCAGACCACCCACGCGTACGCATCCCAGATGCTTACGCGTCGCATGGCCGTGTCCATTTTCACGCGCACGCGTGACCTGTGCACCCGCGTCGCACCCTGTTTTTCATTTCTTCTCCTTTTTCTTCTCTTATTTCTCCTTCTTTCCTCCTCCTTTCTTACTTTCTTCTTCTTCATTTCTTTAACTTCTCATCCTTATTCTCCTTCATTCTATTTTACTTAATTGGTTTGCATACTTTCATTCATTGCGTTTTAATCTTGTGCCTGTTTTATTTTCTTTTCTAAGTTTATTATTTTACCATTGGTGTTAATTGTTCTTATTCAACTGTCGTATCTTTTCTGGTATTATTTTGGTGCTTAGTGACTTGTTTTACACTGTTGGATGATATTATTTATCCGTCAATGCCAATCTTTTATGATACTTGTATTCCTTTTACATTGACATAAATTTATATTATCTCTCATTACCCACTCTCTCTCCCCAATTGTTGCAATTCTTGCACTATTGATATGCCAATTGCTTCTACTGTTTTCTCACTTGCATGTTGTAGCTACCATGTAATTGAGACCCTCATTATTTGGCATTAACCTACCCATATTTTATTTGTTTTCCTATTTTTGTTTCTGGGTTACTTTTCTTCTTTTCTCTTCTTTCAGGGTGGCCATCAAGAAGGGAAACTGAAAAATTTTACATGGGACGACAGACAAGTTAATCTGCACAATTTTTGGAGAAAAGCATCAGTTAGAGCAGCCCATCCACTTGCACATCTTATCATGCACCGAGGACAGTGCAATCTTTAAGTGTGGGGAGGTCGATACCGACTTTCGTCGGTTAGTTATTCCCTTCTCAACACCAATGTTTAATTTTCTTTGTTAAATTAGTTGTTGCATTTGAACGTTTGATTGCATGTTTGCTTGATTTTGTGCATATTTTACCACTACTTGGTTGGAGTGATAAGTTCTTTTGCAAGAACCTTTTTTATAGCATTTCACTAATTTAAATTAAAACTTTTTCCATAAAACTTGTTTGAAAATTGTAATTTGGAACATGGTTTATAGCTAAGAACACACAACCTATGAGATTTTGAGCTTAATTATATGGTTACATTATTTAACCATAAATTTTATTCTTGTGTGTTTTCTTTTCTATGATTGCAATCTATGGTTTGTTCCATTCTATATGTCCTTTGTTTAGTGTATTTGCATGCATACATATGATTGAGGCCATTAATTGTTATTAGCTCACTTATCCCAAATAGCCTACCATTTCAATTACCCTTGTTTGCCACTTTGAGCATTTTAATTTCCATTTGTTCTTTATATTACCACATTACTAGCCTTAAACGGAAAAACAATTAATTACCCCAATTGAATCTTTGGTTAGCTTAAGATAGAGATTGTATATCAATTAAGTGTGGGGAATTGTGGGAACTTGGGTTGATGAGAATGTGTTGTGTTTTTACTGACAAATATTGGAAATTTGGGTGCTTACTCATGTGAAATCAGAAAAAAAAACCATATGCATTGATATATTATATTTTCATTTATGAAAAAAATTATATATATATATATAAAGAAAAGAAACAAATGAATAGGGGATAAAATCACCCCAATACTAGGTTCAATAAAAAGATCAAAACACATGTGATGGAATAAAAAAATTGATGCATGAGTATGTGAAATGTACAAAAGTGAGATTTTGGGTAGCTAGGCATGATTTTAGAATTACATAGAGTGTGTGTGTGTTAGGTGAGAGCTTAGGCTAGTCAAAAATTCATATTATAGCTCACTTGGCCATACATATATCCTCACCCTTACCTTAGCTTCATTACAACCTTGAAAAGACCTCATGATGTTTGCATTTGTATACTAAATATTTGTTGATTGGTTAGATGAAGAACAAAGTTTTAGAAAGCATGACTAGAGAAGAGTAGAGTGATTAACCCTAGACACTTGAGCGATTAGAGTGCATATACACTTCCAGTGAGGGTTCAATGCTTGATTTTATGTTCCCTGCTTTCATGAGCTATCTTCTTACAAGTTTACTTGTCTTTTATTGTGTGATTTGAATTAGTGAAATCTGATTTATGTTTGTCTTGGAGAACTTGTTTACTTTTAACCAAGTAGATAGAAACATCTTAGCATACAGTTGCATCATATATAGGTTGCATTTCATGAAGTCTTACTTTCTCCCATTCATTCTTTCTATCTCCTTGAGCTTAGCATGAGGACATGCTAATGTTTAAGTGTAGGGAGATTGATAAACCACTATTTTATGGTTTATCTTGTGCTACTTTGAGTGACTTTTATCAAGTCTTTGCACACTTATTCATATAATTTGCATGATTTTACAATTCCTTCCTGATTCTGTTCTATGATTGAAAACTTGCTTCCTATGCCTTTAAATTGTGTATTTTTAATGTCCTTTTATACCATTCGATGGAATGGCTTGTAGGATGGAAAGGAAGCTTGCAAAAATGGAAGGAACACAAGAAACCAAGGAGCTGACCAGCGAGGAACGACGCGTGCGGGTACCTGACGCGTGCGCATGATTTGGCGCATTCCATAGCGACGCGTGCACGTACCTGACGCGTATGCGAGAGTGACGCGTACGCGTGACATGCGCCACATGCAAAAATCGTAGAAAATGCTGAGGGTGATTTTGGGTTGAGTTTGGACCCAGTTTTCGGCCCAGAAAACACAGATTATAGGCTGCAAAGTGGGGGGAAACACATTCATTCATTCATACAACTTTCATTCACATAATTTTTAGGTTTTAGATGTAGTTTCTAGAGAGAGAGAGAGATAGGCTCTCTCCTCTCTCTAGGTTTTAGGATTCTTAGGTTTTAGGATTCTTAATTTAGTTTCTCTTCTACTTTTATTTGTTCTAGTATTTTAGTTTATCTATTTCTCTTGTTGATCACTTTATGTTGCCAATTTAGTTTATGAATTCTCATGTTAGATTTGATTTTCTATTTAATGCGATTTGAGGTATTTCATATTTATGATTGCTTTCTTCAATTTATGTTATTGATGCTTTCAATTGGTTGTTTGGATTTTATTATCTCTTATTGCTTTTCTATGCTTTTATGTTGTGCCTTCCAAGTGTTTGATAAAATGCTTGGTTGGATTTTAGAGTAGGTTTTTCTCCTCTTGGCTTTGGTTGAGTAATTGGAGACTCTTGAGTTATCAAACTCCTTTGTTGATTGATAATTGAAAATTTCTAGTTGATTTGGATCCCTCTAAAGCTAGTCTTTCCTTAGGAGTTGACTAGGACTTGAGGAATCAAATTGATTCATCCACTTGACTTTTCTTTATAGTTAAAGGTTAACTAAGTGGGAGCAATAGACAATTGATGTCACAATTGATAAGGATAGCTAGGATAGGACTTCTAATTCCCATACCTTGCTAAGAGCTTTCTTAATTATTAGTTTATTTTTTTATCAATTACATTCGTTGTTCAACCTTTCAAAAAACCCAAAAAGATACAATCTCAAAACCAATTATAAGCAACACACCTCCCTACAATTCCTTGAGAGACGACTGATAAACCCATATTTTATGATATAATTTGTGCTCAAATTAAGTGTTTCTATCAATTCTTCACCCACTTATTCATGTAAATTGCATGGTTTTACTATTCCTTCCTTATATTATGATATATGTGAAAAACATGTTTCCTATGCTTTAAAAATATTAATTTTAATTACCCTTTATTACCATTCGATACCGTGATTTGTGTGTTAAGTATTTTCAGATCTCATAGGGCAAGAATGGCTCAAAAGACAAAAAGGAAACATACAAAAATGGAAGGAAAGCACAAAAATAGAGTTTTGAAGAAAAGGGCAGCGACGTGAACGCATGGACGACGCGAACGCATGCCTAGCGCGAAATGGCATCGACGCGTACGTGTGGACGATGCGGATGCGCGCCTTGAGCAGAACGCAAATGACGCGTACGCGTGACAAACGCCACATACAAGAATCTACAGAAAATGCCCCCAGCAATTTCTGGACCCTTTTTTCGGCCCAAATCCAAGCCAGAAACACAGAATATAAGCCAGAGAATGGAGGAATCAAAAATAGAGAGATAGAACAACTTAGTAATACATAATTTTTAGGTTTTAGATGTAGTTTTTAGAGAGAGAGGTTCTCTCCTCTCTCTTAGGATTAGAATTTAGGATTTCTATTATGTTTAAGCTATGATCTCTTCAATCACAGGTTCAATGTTCCTTTAATTTACTTTCTAGTTTTATTTATTCCATTAGTTTAATTGTTATTTATCTTTTCAATTTGGCTTATGAACTTTTCCATGTTAAGATTTGAATGTTCTATTTAATATAATTTGAGGTGTTTCAGATTTGATTTTGCTTTAATTTATTTATGAATGATTTCAATTCAATTTAGATTTATTTTCCTCTTTTGGCTTTGGTTAAGTACTTAGCAACACTTGAGTTATCAAACTCAGCTGTTGAATGAAATTGGAATTCCTTGCTGATTGATTTGTACTCCAATAACTCTAGTCTTTCCATATGAGTTGACTGGGATCTGAGGATCAAATCAATTTGTTCACTTGACTTTTCTTTGTTTAGCAAGGATTAATTAAAGTGGGAGCAGAATCTAATTCTCATCACACCTGATAAGGATAACTATGATAGGACTTCAATTTCTTACACCTTGTCAAGAGATTTTATTAATTATTAATTTATTTTTCTTGCCATTTAAATTACCTGTTCCTTATTTCAAAAAACCCAAAAATATACAATTTTCCCATAACCAATAATAAATCATACTGCCCTACAACTCCTTGAGAGACGACCCGAGGTTTAAATACTTCGGTTATTTATTTTTATTGGGTTTTGTTACTTGTGACAACCAAACTTTTGTATGAAAGGATGATTGCTTGGTTTAGAAACTATACTTGCAACGAGAATTTATTGTAAATTCTAAACCATCAATCTTCAGTTCATCAAAATGGCGCCGTTGCCGGGGAGTTGCAACTGTATGCCTTATTATTGGTTATTGTAAATATTTTCTTTTGCTTGTTTATTTGTTTTTATTTTCGCTTTCAATTTTTATTATTTACTATGAATTCTCACCCCTATCGCTTTGAGTTTGGTTCTAATAATGTTGAAAGGAATGGAAGCTATAAAAAGAACATGCATCAAGGTCAAAACAATCAGAGATGGACGGAGCCACGAGGATCTGATCAATCCTTTAGGCAACAACACCTTCCAAACTATCATGGATGATGACCATTCAATAATGCATGTCAGAACAATAGTTATGGTGTACCCCCTTGTAATTACCGGACAAGCCCCATCATACGTCTATGAACCACCTCCTCAATACAGCTTTGAACCACCACACTCATAAGCCAACTACCGCCATTCACCTCCATATAACCCTAACCCGTATCCACCCCAATTCCAACCCAATTACTCCCAAGAACCACCACTTCACTATGCACCATGTCCATATCCATCACTTCAAGAATCAAGGGAGCAACTCAAGGAAACATTCAAAAAATTTCATGCCACACTTCACCAATTGAATCAAGCGATAAATAGACTACCTTCCCGACGTTCGGACACTCAAAGAACCCCCATGGCTTCATGTGGGCAAACTAATGAAGAACGCAGCATGAAGGAGATACTAGAAACCCCACTGGACAGTACGGAGCATAACTTTGTACTGGAACAAGTGGAGGAAGCTGAAATTATCGAAGAAGAAGAATTGGTTGAAGACTTAGGAAATGCTGAACCTCCATGAAAATCCAGAATTGTGGAGAATTCCGTCAGGAAAAGTGCAGTTGATGCTAAGGAGGATAGTGCACAACCCCCGAAGCAGGAATCCTATGAAGACCTGGACGGAATAACTCAACAAGCAAGTTTCCTTGATAATGAAGATCACGAGTCAAGTTCTCCTAGTAATGAACTTGCATCCGCAAGTGAATTCTTTGAGAGGGAAGAATCTCCCCCAAGTGAATACGAAGATGATGCAGAGGTAGATTTTTTACAACCTCCAACTTATGACTTGAGTGATGAGGAAGATATTCGAAGACTTGGATCAAGATGTGGTTGAAATTAAAGAAATTTGCAACGAAGTGGAGGAATTCACAGAAGAACACGAGGGAGTAGAGCTTGCGAAACCACTGGAAACACATATCCCAAGATCATTACCACCCAATACTAAATTCAAGTGGGTAAAATCCTTAGCTTTTATCTTTACTTTTCCACTTGAATATGGTTTACTTGAAACAGATGGTCAGCTTAGAGCTCTTTGCGTCTTTAAGAGTAAAAAGAAAATGGTTCGTGCTCAAGGCTGGTATGCAAGATTCAATAAGGTTCCACGCTTCAATCTGAAGTGTAAGGATTGGTTTCGAGTTAGATTGAATGGGTCTCGGAGAATGTTTGGCCATCTTGGTGAGAATGCAACTTCCAAACCGCCCGGTTGGAAAAATATAAATCAAGACAAAGGCGGATATAAGAGCAAGGTTTGGGATCCTGGAATCTATTCTGACATTTAACACCCCGGGAATCTGAGAACCTGTTTGAATTTACTCAAAGGCTTTACATGCCTAGTATGGGATGCCGGAGGCTGTTGGCCAAACAGTGGTGGAGATTTTTGGATGATTTCAAGCACAAGCCACCATAGCAGGAAGCTCATCAAATGTCCAACTTAAGGACTTTAACTAAAAGTGCTAGGTGGGAGACAACCCACCATGGTATGATCGTTCCTTTTTCAATTTCAGTTTTATTTCGTTTTATTTGTTTTTAAGTTTTAATTTATTCTATTTTCATTGAACCTGGAATTATTCATATCACCCATATTAGCACTGCATATTGCATAATGCATAATTGCAATAAAAAAAATCACCCACATGAGCGCGCAGGCCACGCGTGGGCGTCGACTGGAAATCGGCGTAAGATCCAACGCCCAGAAAGTTGGGCTGGAATCGTGCGGCTGTTGTGCGTTGAGTGCAATCGGCCCACGCGCTCGCGTCCCTGACGCGAACACGTCACTCACACTATGCACATCCCACGCGAAAGCGTGAGCGATGCGTACGCGTCGTGTGGATTTTATGGACCCCATTGAAAACAGAGAGTTGCGCCAAAACGACGCTGGAACTGTGCGTTTAGCACAATTTTCAGCGACGCGTTCGCATGCTCCACGCGTACGCGTCCCTTACCCTTTACCTAATTCACGCGATCGCGTCAACGACGCGACCGCGTCACACCCCTTTCTCGCCCAAATCACGCGATCGCGTGCTCCACGCGTTCGCGTGGATTCAAAAATACTAACCTCCCATTCACGTGAAACCCTACCCATCGCGTCACCCAACCCCCCCACCCCCTCTGCAACCTCTCTTCTCCCATCCCCCAACCACCACCACTCCTGGCCGCCCAGCCCCGACCGCCGCGCCGCACCACACCGCCGACCCCCCCCCCCTTTTTCTTCTTCTCCTCCCTCCTCTTCTCCCCTTCCCCTTCTCCCATTTCCTCCTCCCTCTACAACCACCAAACCCCCACTGCTGCCGCCCCATCACTGAGCCGCCACCACCGCGCCACCACCAGCCACCACAACACAACCTTCAATCCCTCCCCCCCCTTTAACCCTTATCCACCCACAACCACCAAACCGCCCCTGCCTCCACCTCGGACCGCCGCCGCGCTGCCACCCATCGCCGCTGTGTCACCACCATACCGCCACCATCTCTCTGAGCCTACTTTCTGTTTCTACACATCAGGTTCCGCCAAACACCGATTTTGTTTTCCAATTAGTCAATTAGTTACATATTTTATAGTTTTTGTTCGAAATAGGATAGTTAGAGATGCATGATTGTAGTGGATTTTAGGTGGTTAGGTAGCCAGGATGTGGTTAGTGGATTTAGGCCTAATAATTGCACCGTTCTTGCTAACTTTTTTTATCTGATTCGTAATTCTAAATTTGATGTGATGATGTGTTGTTCATATGTTGTTCTTCATATTTGATGTTGCTGTTAAATTGTTCTTTAATGTTCTTGCTATTTGTTAATCTTTTCAGCACTATTTAATTTCATATGAACTGATTTTTCCTGCTTTTTACTACCCGGGAACATCCAATTTTAGCCGGAATACTGCCTAATTTTCTGCAAATTTATGGTTTAATCCACCCCATTCATGTATTCATTTGGAAATTCAGTATTTTGCTTTAGTTAGCTACAACCAACCCAATTTATGAATGCACGGGCTAGCATTCTTATTCCTTTTGGTTCCCTGAGTAATAAATTGCTTATTGATGATTTCATTCTCATTTTACACTTACTTTATCTATAAGAATTATCATCAATAAACTGCAATCCTTGCTTGAATATGAGTTAATTGTTCTTCAAGTTTGTGAATTTCTTGGTAACTAGGAAAACCATTCTCATGCCACTCACTTTAACTCCCTTTTTAACTCCTAACCAGCTTCACTTTCTAACTTCTTTTTTTTTTGGTTTTTACCTAACTACTTTAACTTTCTAACTCAAGGCATGATTACTATTTTTCCTAATTAACTTGAATTCCACTTATAATATATTTTGGATTGTGATTTTTAATCTCAGACTTTTAACTCGAATTCAATCCAAAATGTACATATATTTACCTCATTTCATGCTTCTATTGCTCTTTTGCCTTTATGCTTACATTGACAAAACCCTACTTGCCTACTTGTTTTCCTACTTTAATTCTTCAATTATATCCTGCAACTTCTGCTTTTTAGGATGTCTGATCCCAAGAGTAAGGGAAAACGCAAGGCAACTACAGGCAAACGGAAAAGAGGAGAATCTTCTACCTCTATCCTGGATCTCCTTCCTCTATCCTGGATCTCCTTCACGACGATTCCTGGCGGAAAAAGAACTTTACCCCACAGGAAAAGGCCGACCAGTTCCTCACTGCCACAGATCAAGTCAAATTTGCAAACAGATACTGTGAGCTAAAGTATCCAGTGTTTGCCACTTCCATGAACCTCTACCTAGAAAGAACTCTTAAAATCCTAGAAGAACTCACCCAGTACACTTCCGAACAAATAAAATAAAGAGGCTGGTTCTTCTTGGAAAGGAACTTGACAGAGGTCAATGCATCCTGAATCAGAGAATTTTACTGTAACTATTTCAAGACTTCCCTGGATGCAGTGCACCTTAGAGGGAAATAGATTTTAGTCACTAAAGAAGCTATTGAGGATATCCTTCTGCTTCAGCCTAAGTCAGATCAGCCTGACGATTACCAAAAGGCTGAAGAGGATATGAGATACATGAGATTTGACTGGGACGCAGTCAAGCAGAGAATAGCCCTTGATCCTACTGCCCCATGGGTCATGGGAAAGAATACAGTGATGCCTAAGGGAATCAAGCTGATATATTTGAATGATGAGGCTCGGCTTTGGCAGCAGATCCTGAGTAACTACGTGATGCCGAGCACTCATGAGACAGAGGTGCCCGCTGCTATGATCACCCTCATCTGGTGTGTGATGGAGGGTAAGGACCTATATCTTCCACGTTTCATCAGGTATTCTATGGCCAAGGCCCATGTCAGAGGCACTCTCCTTTTCCCTTATCTGATCACCCAGCTAGGTCGCCGAGCTGATGTGTCTTGGGAGCTTGCTGATGAGAAGCCAACTGCTGCAGACTGTAAGAAGATCATTCCTCACAGCAGAAAGTTTCAGGCTTTGGGGTACAAACCTCCTTTTCTCACTACTTCTGCTGAGGTTGCCACATCTTCAGCTTCCCCTTCTGCATCCACTGCTGCACCAGCTCTATCCACTGTACCTCCGCCTGCTCCTGAGCCCATTTATCATCTGGTGCACTGCCTCTTCGCACGCCTGGATCGTATGGAGCGTCGCAATAAGCGACGCTATGAGCACCTAAAGTTGATGATCCGATCCAGCAGCGACATCCCCTCCGAGCCTGACACCGCTTCTGAGCCTTCTGATGTGGAGGCATATGATCATGAGGAGGAGGCACCCGCCCAGGCTGAGCAGGGAGGACCCGAGCAGGCTGCACCACACCATGAGGAGCCCCACCAGATCTAGGTCGCAGATCCGAAGATTCCTCTACAGACAGAGCCTCCGCTTCAGCAGGCAGCTCCTCCTACACTTACCGAGACTGCAGACCCTTAGCCTACCACAGAGTCACCAGCAGCCCATCCTTCTGGAGATGACACTTCTCACACTCAGCCTGAGTGAGCATCGAGGACAATGCTATTAATTAAGTGTGGGGAGGTCGCCATCTCCGGCATACTTTATTTTGGTGAACCACTTTTGAGACACTCTTTTTTTATCCTATTTTGCTTATTTTTCTGTATTTTTATCTTTATTTTTATTTTTATCTTATCTTGTCTTCCAATACTTGCACATTTTTTTCTTCTGTATTTTTACAGTATTTCTGCATTTTGCACTTTGGTTTATATATTTATCTTAGATATTTAGTTTAGTCTAGTTGCAATTTTAGTTATTAAGTTGTGATATAGAACATATAGATTAATTAGTTTAGTTTACTCTTTTAGCATCGATAACTTGGATTAATTAAAAATAAAAAAAAGAGTAAACTAAAGACTTTAGTATAACAGAATCACAACAATCCACACACTGTGTATATATATAGCAATAAATGATTGGTTAATTTAAACAACATTTTTCAAGGAAAAACACTAAGATTTTAAGAGCCACCATAAGATTCACATTGAGAATAATGGGAACCCTTGATTTCTACTTGCATGACATACATAACTGATATATGGTTTTTGAGCCAGAGAAAACACAACCTGTGAGTTTTTGAGCTTATTTGTATGGTTACATTATTTAACCATAATTATTTCATTCTTGTGTGTTCGCCCTTCTTTTTTATTCTGGTAATCTTTACTTTGTTTTAATCTATATGTCCAATATAGAATGTAGATACATACCAATATATGATTGAGGCCATTATTTAAATTACTCACTTATCTCAAATTAGCCTACCTTTTACATCACCCTTGTCAACCCCCTTGAGCCTTTTAAATCCCCTTCTATTCTATAACCACATTACTAGCCTTAAGCAAAAAAATAAAATAAAAACCCCAAGTTGAATCCTTGGTTAGCTTAAGATAGAAATTGTGATACACACTAAGTGTGAGAAAACGTGAGAACGTGGGTTGATAGGAAATGATTAATTCAATAAGATAATAAGGATTTTGGGAGCATGCTCATGTAAAATCAAATTAAACCAAAACACCATCTGCATTGATATATGCTTATGTTTCAAAAAAAAAACTTTTTGGTTAAATAAGTAAATAAGGAGACAAAATTATCCCAATAATAAGTTTAGTAGAGAGATCAATGCACATAGAAGTAAAAGCAAAAACAAATTTGGTACATGAGTATGTGACACAAAGTGAAAAAAATTGGGAACCCCAAGAAAGTTATAAATTATATGGAATATATATATATATATATATATATATATATATATATATATATATATATATATATATATATATATATGTTAGGTGAGATCTTAGACTAATTAAGGATTCAACTTATAGCTGACTTAGCCTTATATATATATATCCCTACCTTTACCTTGGCCCCATTACAACCTTTAAAAGACCTCATGATGTTTGTATGTACACATTCTATATTTGTTGATTGGTTAGATGAAGAACAAATTTTTAGAAAGCAAGAATAGAAAAGAATAGAGTGATTAACCCCAAACACTGAGTGTCTAGAGAGTAAACACAAAATCCAGTGAGGGTTCAATAGCTCATCACCATATATCTCTGTTTAATTATTTAATTGTCTTGCAAGCTTATGAAATATTTTTAACCCAACTCAATTGTGACAGTGCTTTAACATGAATTAGGTTTGGCTATACATATATAATTCCTTGAAAATATGAATCAAATTAACCACATGTAAGCTCTATGTATATAGTTGGATAATAATTAAAATTGCATGATTTATGTAGGTAGATTGTATTTAGAATAGATTGCATTGCATGAGATTCCACCATTCTAACTTTACCCTTTCTCTTGGATTTAGCATGAGGACATGCTATTGTTTAAGTATGGGGAGGTTGATAAACCCATATTTTATGATATAATTTGTGCTCAAATTGAGTGTTTCTATCAATTCTTCACCCACTTATTCATGTAAATTGTATGGTTTTACTATTTCTTCCTTATATTATAATATATGTGAAAAATATATTTCCTATGCTTTAAAAATATTAATTTTAATTACCCTTTATTACCATTCGATACCGTGATTTGTGTGTTAAGTATTTTCAGATCTCATAGGGCAAGAATGGCTCAAAGGACAAAAAGGAAACATACAAAAATGGAAGGAAAGCAAAAAAATAGAGTTTTGAAGAAAAGAGCAGCGACGCGAACGCATGGACGACGCGAACGCATGCCTAGCACGAAATGGCATCGACGCGTGCGCGTGGACGACGCAGACGTGCGCCTTGAGCAGAACACAAATGACGCGTATGCGTGACTGATGCATACACGTGACTGACGCGTACGCGTAACAAGAAAAACTCCCAGATGACGCGAATGCGTGACAGACGCCACGTACAAGAATCTGCAGAAAATGCCCCCAGCGATTTTTGGACCCTTTTTCGGCCCAAATCCAAGCCAGAAACACAGAATATAAGCCAGAGAATGGAGGAATCAAAAATAGAGAGATAGAACAACTTAGTAATACATAATTTTTAGGTTTTAGATGTAGTTTTTATAGAGAGAGATTCTCTTCTCTCTCTTAGGATTAGGATTTAGGATTTCTATTATGTTTAAGCTATGATCTCTTCAATCACAGGTTCAATGTTCCTTTAATTTACTTTCTAGTTTTATTTATTCCATTACTTTAATTGTTATTTATCTTTTCAATTTGGCTTATGAACTTTTCCATGTTAAGATTTGAATGTTCTATTTAATATAATTTGAGGTATTTCAGATTTGATTTTGCTTTAATTTATTTATGAATGATTTCAATTCAATTTAGATTTATTTTCCCCTTTTGGCTTTGGTTAAGTACTTAGCAACACTTGAGTTATCAAACTCAGCTGTTAAATGAAATTGGAATTCCTTGCTGATTGATTTGTACTCCAATAACTCTAGTCTTTCCATATGAGTTGACTGGGATCTGAGGATCAAATCAATTTGTTCACTTGACTTTCCTTTGTTTAGCAAGGGTTAATTAAAGTGGGAGCAGAATCCAATTCTTATCACACCTGATAAGGATAACTATGATAGGACTTCAATTTCTTACACCTTGCCAAGAGATTTTATTAATTATTAATTTATTTTTCTTGCCATTTAAATTACCTGTTCCTTATTTCAAAAAACCCAAAAATATACAATTTTACCATAACCAATAATAAATCATACTACCCTGCAACTCCTTGAGAGACGACCCGAGGTTTAAATACTTCGGTTATTTATTTTTTTTGGGTTTTGTTACTTGTGACAACCGAACTTTTGTATGAAAGGATGATTGCTTGGTTTAGAAACTATACTTGCAACGAGAATTTATTGTAAATTCTAAACCATCAATCTTCAGTTCATCAACAACCCGAGGTTTAAATACTTCGATTTATTCTATTGGGTTTGCTTTAGTGACAACCAAATTTTTGTATGAAAGGATTCTTTGTTGGTTTAGAAACTATACTAGCAACGAGAATTTATTGTGAAATTCTTTACTAGCAAAAATCCGTTCGTCAGTAAACCGGTCACAAAATCCATTGCAATTCCTTCCCACTTCCACTGAGGAATATCAAGAGGCTGTAGCATCCCTGACGGTTTCTGATGCTCTATCTTCACTTTCTGACATGTCAGGCACTTGGATACCACTGTAGCTACATCACCTTTCATCCCAGGCCACCAAAACATCTTCTTTAAGTCATAATACATCTTCGTACTTCCGGGATGAATAGAAAACCCACTATTATGAGCTTCTGACAACAAGTCTTGCCTCAAACTTCCAACATCTGGTACACAAATTCTCCCCTTATATCTCTATAACCCTTCATCATCCTTGGTGAATTCTCCAAGCCTTTTATCACCAACAGGTTGAAACAATGGTTGAAGCTTTTGCTCATCTTGCTGAGCCTTCTGAATCTTTGTTTTAAAGGTACTCAAGATCTGCAACTGATTCAAACAAACTCTTCTGGCAACTTCACCAATATCCAGCTTAAGATCCACGAACTTATCCACTAGTTCCTTTTCCTTGATTCTCATCCAAGCAATTGTTAAAGATTTCCGACTCAATGCGTCTGCTACCACATTCGCCTTTCCAGGATGATAACTCAACTCAAAATCATAATCTTTAAGAAACTCCATCCACCTTCTCTGGCGCATATTAAGCTCTTTCTGATCAAAGATGTACTTGAGATCACTCTTGTGATCAGAAAAGACACTAAACCTCACTCCGTACAAGTGGTGTCTCTAAATCTTCAATGCAAACAAAATCGCCACTAATTCCAAATCATGAGTTGGGTAATTTACCTCGTGCGGTCTCAGCTAACGCGACGCATAAGCCACCACATTCCGGTGTTGCATCAACACGCAACCCAAACCCTTCAAGGAAGCATCATAGTACACTTCGAATGGTTCATGCGGTTCCGGCAAGATTAAAATAGGTGCTGAAGTTAACTTATGCTTCAAAGTTTGAAAACTCTCTTCACACTCCAACGTCCACACAAAAGGCACTTCCTTCCTTGTCAATTTAGTCATCGGTAGTGCAATCCGGGAAAATCCTTCAATAAATCTCCGGTAATATCCAGCTAAGCCCAAGAAGCTTCTGACTTCCGTCACCATAGTTGGTTTTTCCCATTCCATCACTGCCTCTACGTTAGAAGGATCCACAGCTATCCCTCCTTTGCTTACCACATGGCCTAAGAACTTTACTTCCTCCTTCTAGAACTCACACTTCGACAGCTTAGCATACAATTTTTGCTCCTTTAATATTTGTAACACAATTCTCAAGTGTTCCTCATGCTCCTTCACCTCTTAGAGTAAACCAAGATATCATCTAGGAAAACCACCACAAATTTGTCCAGAAAGGGACGAAAGACCCTGTTCATGTAATCCATGAAAATAGCAGGTGCATTCGTTAACCCAAAGGACATCACCGCAAACTCGTAGTGTCCATAACGCATCATAAATGCAGTCTTAGGGATATCATCCTCCTTCACCCTTATCTGATGGTAACCGGATCTTAAATCGATCTTAAAAAACACTCCAGCTCCTTGTAGTTAATCCATCAAGTCATCTATCCTTGGCAATGGATACTTGCTCTTCACAGTTACTTTGTTTAACTGTCGATAATCCATGCACAATCGCATTCCTCCATCCTTCTTCTTCACCAGTAAACGTGGCGCTCCCACGGAGATACACTAGGTTGAATGAACCTCTTGTTCAGAAGCTCTTCCAACTGAGTCTTTAATTCTGCCAGCTCTATCGAAGCCATTCTATACGGCACAATCGACACTGGTCCGGCTCCCGGCACCAATTCAATCGCAAACTCAATCTCCCATTGAGGTGGGAATTCAGGGATATCTTCTGGGAATACCTCCGAAAAGTCTCTAAGCACCGGTATCTGATCTAGTTCCTGATTATCACCTAACGTGTTCGCAGCCAACAAAATATAACCCTGACACTCTTCCCCACTACAGTGCACCATCACAGAGTTCAGGTACTAGCCCTCAGCTATCACTGCTCCCTTTTCTCCTTCTGGCATAAACTGAATTGACCGTTCAAAGCAGTCCAATAAAACTCGGTTCTTCGCCAACCAATCAAACCCCAAAATCATCTCCAACCCAACCATTGGTAAGCAAATCAAATCATGCACGAAGTCTCTACCCTCAAGCTTGAAATCTACTTGCCTACACCCTGACCTAGTTATAACCGTCTGATGCGGAGTATGTACATGCAGATCAAATGCTAACTCTGACACTTTCAAGCCTAGTTCCTCAACTTTAGCAAACGAAATAAACAAATGTGATGCTCCAGTATCATATAATGCAATTAAAGTCTAATCACCAATTAAACAAATACCTCTCATCAACGGATCCGCCTTGGAAGCATCTTTGGCGTTCACAGCAAAGACTAGACCTTGATGTTAACCTTGACCCACATTCAGATTCTTCCCACGAGTGCAATCCCTCGCAATATGACCAGGCAAGCCACAGTTGAAACATCCATCTAAACCAATCTTGCAAGATTCATATGGGTGAAATCGTCCACAACGCACATAAGTCAAATCCGGAGAAACCTTACTCTGATTTCCTCTCCCTTTGCCTGCCACGCTGAAACTGATCCTGAGTGCTCTTTCTGAAGCCTCCTTGACCTTGAGGCGCATTTTCTCCTCTCTTGAAGCTTTGACCCCTCGGATGGAAATACTTGCCACATCCCTAACTTGAACTTCCTCCATGAGTGTCCTTGGACAAAGCTACCATCTTGGCATACTCTTCCACCACTCTCGCCTTGTTCACCAAGTCAGAAAAAGTACGAATCTCCATTGGAGCCACAGCGGTCATAATGTTGTCCTTCAAGCCTCTTTGGTACTTGATGCACTTTCAGCTCTCATAGGTCTCTAGGGCACCCTGACATACCCTAGAAAACCTACAGAGTTCCTCAAACTTGCTTGTGTAGTCTGCCACATATAGGGAACCTTGCTTCAGCTGCATAAGTTCCATTTCCTTCGCTTCCTTTGCAGACTCAGAAAAATATTTCTTGTAGAAGGCCGTCTGAAATACATCCCAAGGGACATCAGCGTTCTAGAGCTGTAGCAAGCGGCACTCTGCTTGCCACCAGTGCTGGGCCTCTCCCGCTAGCTGATAAGCAGCAAATTCAACATACTGATTATTCGGAACGTGTTGCGCCTGTAAAGCACGTTCCATGGCTTAGAACAAGTTGTCCACTTCTGTTGGATTGGTTGATCCTCGAAAAATTGGCGGATGAACCTTGAGGAACGTCGCCAAAGTCATCGGAACACCTCCCGCATTATCGCCGTTTCCCTCAGCATTATCATGAGCATTCCCTTCTCCATTCCCATTTCCGTTTCCGGCCGGTTGGCCCAATCTCTACACAGCTTGCAGAGTCGCAGCAGCATTAGCCTCTATAGTGTTTGCCAGATTAGCCATAGCCGCCATGAATTTGGCATGGCTGTCAGCCGGTTGCGCATTTCTACTTTCTCGGGAACATGCTCGACCTCGTCCGCGAGTGGCCATTAGGGTTCCTGTCTACACCAACAATCGATATCAAGGTGATCAGTCTCAATATCAAAAGCCTAGTGCTTCAATTATCCCAAACAGGCACTCACAAACAAGCATGCTATGCATATATCAAGTAGATAACCTAATAGCATCAAAGAAAATACATACAGAGTATGCAATGAAGCACAATCGGTCCATCCCTCAGGCTCACGAGGACGAACCGCTCTGATACCACTAAATGTAACACCCTAATTAGCCTAAGCTTTACCTCGCATCGTAAAGCAAAGGTTAATCAGAGACTACGACAATTCTAAACTCATACGAATAATATAGAAAGAATTATTATAATCTAGAAGCCCGATGAAGGATATAGCTCAAAAATAGGATTTAAAAAGTGCAAATGTACTAGCAAAGCTACTAACTTAAAGAACAAGATTTGGACAAGATATAGCAAAGATAATAGTAGTATATCCAAAAGAATCTAGCAACGGCTCGCAGAGTTTAAGCCGGCTCGTCATATACAGACCGTACATGAAACCAGACAGTAAAAACAGCTTATACAAGTTTTGTTCTCTCAATACAAGCCTCAAGGCAAAACAAAATACAAAAGTGAGAGATGTATAGCAAAATACATCAAAAAGACCCAACAGGTATCTGGATCCTCCGCTTCTGTCACCATCCAAAATAACTCACCGAGGTGGGTTGCGACCTGCATCTGAAAAACACAACAGAAAATATGGTATGAGAACCGGAGGTTCTCAGTATGGTAACAGTGCCCAGTGATGTAGGATATAAGATCCTGGGATGCCAAAGGCAATCCTAGACTTCATATCCATCACAAGATCTCATCTTAGGCACACTAAAATAAATAAGCATAATTATATAAATCTTAACATAAGTAAACCGGGTAATCTATCTTTGGGGATTTCTATTCTAACCAAACACCGCTGTCCCACAGCCTTCACCAATTTATCCTCCATGCAATCCCATCACCACCGCCTTCCAAACCTTCTCAATCCTAGTAGAATTCACAATTAATTACAATGCCAGTAAAACATAATTATTGTCATGTAAGGCAGATAATTCAAATAGCAAATAGGCATGTTATACAAATAGGAAAAACATTACAAGTAGTCAAAGCATACAAACAGATAGAAAATGCATATGATGAATTCCTGTCCTATTGGTTGTGATATCACATTGTCGGTTCAACTGCCAACCCGACACATCTCCATGGAGATGTCGCCCTTCGGAATAATCAATGGGAACCCCGAGATATACTGCTCGGATCACTGTCCAGGGTTTTGCGCCTGCACACTCTATTGATCCGAAAGGATGTGAGTGGGATACTCTTGCCTCAGACCTCACATCTCAACGTAAGTGGGATTGACCACCGTCCTTACGCCGCCGCCGCCTCTGTCTCGACAGGCGGGATTAACCACCGTCCCTGCCAGGCGCATAGCGTCTCATAATCTCAGTACAAATCAGTACTTCAGTGGTTTTTCAGAAAATATTTTTAGTATACATGGATCCATCATCTCATTCAGAGTCCTCGACTCATCTCAACCATTGTAAATTCACATTTAAGTTCTGAACTCAATAGTTCCTCTTTTCTCATCTCATATATCAATCATCCTTCACATACCATCAAACCATCCTCAGTACACCCGAAACCTAATCCTCCGTTTTCTAATTTTCATAAAACTCATCAACTAAAACCCTTAGTTTATTTCCCATGTTCTCATACCCAAAATTAAGCCCAAAAGCCTTAAAATGGTGTTATAGAAGCTTACAATCTTTTTGGGAAGGTGAAATAGTTAAAAATAAAGTTAAATTTGAGAAACAAGGCGTGTGCGTCCGCACAGGAGTGTGCGTGCGCACGCCCAGGAGGAATTTTAAAAGTGTGCGTACGCACAGGTACTAAAATTCATAATGTCTGTTCACCCGTACAACCTGTGCTAGCCCCCTTAACAGACTGGCCTTCCCAACGTGTGCGTGCGCACAGGGCTGTACATACGCACAGGTTGCAATTCCTCATTGGGTATGTGCGCGCACAAACTGTGCTAACGCTTTGAACAGATTATCTGCCTCTGCATGTGCGTACGCACAGGTCTGTGCAGGCGCACATGTTAAAATTTTCGCAGAGTTGTGCGTGCGCACAAGGCTGTGCATACGCACATACCAGAAATCACAAAATTCTGCAACTTTGCAGAATTTCAGATTTTAACACCAATCTTTGTTTGACCATAACTTCCTCTTCAAAATTCTAAATTTTACAAACTTTATATTGTTTTGAAGAGTTTTCAATAGGCTTTAATTTCATACAAATTTCAACCAATTTTGAAAACCGAGACAAAAGTTATGATCATACAAAGTTCACCAAAATTTCCTTTTTACCAAAATTCACAATTTCCACAATTTCTTGTAAAACACAACCAGCACCATACCAAAGTATTCCAAACTCCATTTCTCATCAAAATCTACCATTTGTGTCATATTACATCCATCTCACCACATTTTTCTTCACATTTTATTCTCAACCTCAACATCACATATATCACATATTCACCAATCATCATTATATCACTATCAATTTTCATCATCAACTCAACCATGATTCATATTAATAATCAACAATATTCACTCATCCAAATCCATCATATCTCAACTTCATCATTTAACCACAACAACAACATCAATTCATTATACCTTATCAACCCAAACAATCATCAACAACATATAAATTTCCAAACCTATTGATAAACCCCTATTTTATGATTCATCTTGTGCTCAAACTGAGTGTTTTTATCAATTCTTCACCCACTTATTCATATGAATTGCATGGTTTTACTTTTCCTTCCCTATTATGTGATATATGTGAAAAACATGTTTCCTATGCTTTAAAAATATTAATTTTAATTACCCTTTATTACCATTCGATGCCGTGATTTGTGTGTTAAGTATTTTCAAGTCTCATAGGGCAGGAATAGCTTAGGGGACGAAAAGGAAACATACAAAAATGGAAGGAAAGCACAAAAATAGAGTTTTGAAGAAAAGGCAGCGACGCGAACGCATGGACGACGCGAACGCATGCCTAGCGCGAAATGGCATCGACGAGTACGCGTGAAAGACGCGAACGCGTGCCTTGAGCAGAATGCAATGCGTGACAAGAAAAACTCCCAGATGACGCGAACGCGTGACCCACGCGAATGCGTGACAGACGCCACGTACAAGAATCTGCAGAAAACGCCCCCAACGATTTCTGGACCCTTTTTCGGCCCAATTCCAAATCCAGAAACACAGAATATAAGCCAGAGAATGGGGGAATCAAACAACAACTTAGAGACGATATACAACATTCATAATTCACACTTTTAGGTTTTAGATGTAGTTTTTAGAGAGAGAGGTTCTCTCCTCTCTCTTAGGTTTTAGGATTAGGATTCCTTTTATGATTAATACTTCAATGCCAGGTTCAATATTTCCTTTAATTAATGTTTCTCTTCTATTTTTATTTATTCCAATGTTTTTACTTGCTAATGTTCCAATTTAGCTTATGAACCTTTTCATGTCGAGATTTGAATATTCTATTTAGTATTATTTGAGGTATTTCAGATTAATGATTGTCTTATTCTATTTATGATGCTTTCAATTTAATTTAGATTTATTTTTCCTTTTGGTTTCGGTTAAGTGATTGGTAACACTTGAGTTATCAAACTCAGCTGTTGATTGAATTTGGATTTGCTAATTGATTTGAATCGCTCTAAAAGCTAGTCTTCCCATAGGAGTTGACTAGGACTTGAGGATCAAATTAATTAGTCCACTTGACTTTCCTTTGCTTTAGTAAGGGTTAACTAAGTGGGAATAAAACCCAATTCTCATCACACCTGATAAGGATAACTAGGATAGAAATTCCAATTCTTATACCTTGCCAAGAGATTTTATTATTATTAATTTATTTTCCTTGTCATTTAAATTACTTGCTCCTTATTTCAAAAACCCAAAAATTCTACCTTTTTCCATAACCAACAATAAATCACACTGCCCTGCAATTCCTTGAGAGACGACCCGAGGTTGAAATACTTCGGTTATAGATTTTTATTGGGTTTTGTTACTTGTGACAACCAAAGTTTTTGTGCGAAAGGAATTATTGTCGGTCTAGAAGCTATACTTACAACGGAACTTATTTGTGAAAATTCTAGATCGCGCGAGAGTTTCGTTCGCCAAAATAGCGCCGTTGTCGGCGAATTGCAACTGTGTGCCTTATTATTGGTTATTGTAAATATTTTCTTTTACCTGTCTATTTGTTTTTATTTTCATTTTTAATTTTTATTAGCTATTATGAGTTCTCACCCCCGTCGCTTTCAGTTTGGTTCTAATATTGTTGAAAGGAATGGAAGCTATAACAGGAACATGCATCAAGGTCAAAACAATCAAAGATGGAAGGAGCCACAAGGATCTGATCAACCCTTTAGGCAAGAATACCCTCCAAGATACCACGGACCACGACCATTCCATAATGCATGTCAAGACAACAATTATGGTAGACCCCTTCGTGACAACCATCACCCACCAAATTACTATGGTCAAAAACCATTCCGAGGTGCGTACCAAGATGATAGATATGGTGGACCCCTTGTAATTACCGACAAGCCCCATCATATGCCCATGAACCACCTCCTCAACACAACTTTGAACCACCACACTCACAAGTCCCCTACCACCATTCACCTCCATATGACCCCAACCTTTATCCACCCCAATTCCAACCCAATTACTCCCAAGAACCACCACTTTCCTATGCACAATGTCCATATCCATCACCCCAAGAATCAAGGGAGCAACTCAAGGAAACATTAGAAAAATTTCATGCCATACTTCACCAATTGAATCAAGCGATAAATCGACTGCCTTCCCGATGTTCGGACACTTAAGGAACCCCCATGGCTTCATGTGGGCAATCTAATAAAGAACGCAACATGAAGGAGATACTAGAAATCCCACTGGACAGTAAGGAGCATGACTTTGTACTAGAACAAGTGGAGGAAGCCGAAATTATCGAAGAGGAAGAATTGGTTGAAGACTTAGGAGACGCTGAACCTCCATGGGAATCCAGAATTATGGAGAATTCCGTCAGAAAAAGTGCAGTTGATGCTAAGGAGGATAGTGCACAACCCCCGAAGCAGGTATCTTATGAAGAACTGGACGGAATAACTCAACAAGCAAGTTTCCTTGATAATGATAATCCCGAACCAAGTTCTCCTAGTAATGAACTTGCATCTGCAAGTGAACTCTTTGAGATGGAAGAATCTTCCCCAAGTGAAGACGAAGATGATGCCGAGGTAGATTTTTCGCAACCTCCAACTTATGACTTGAGTGATGAGGAAGATATAGAAGACTTGGATCAAGATGTGGTTGAAGTTGAAGAAATTTGCAATGAAGTGGAGGAATTCACAGAAGAACACAAGGGAGTAGAGCTTGCAAAACCACTGGAAACACATATCCCAAGGCCATTACCACCCAATACAAAATTCAAGTGGGTAAAATCCTTAGCTTTTATCTTTATTTTTCCACTTGAATATGGTTTGCTTGAAACAGATGGCCAGCTTAGAGCTCTTTGCGGCTTTAAGAGTAAAAGGGAAATGGTTCGTGCTCAAGGATGGTATGCAAGATTCAATAAGGTTCCACGCTTCAATTTGAAGTGTAAAGATTGGTTTCGAGTTCGATTGAATGGGTCGAGGAAGATGCTTGGTCATCTTGGTGAGAATACAACTTCCAAACCACCCACTTGGAAAAATATAGATCGAGACAAAGGCGGGTACAAAAGCAACGTTTGGGATCATGGAATCTATTCTGACATTCAACACCCCGGGAGCCTGAGAACCTGTTTGAAGCTGCTCAAGGGCTTTACATGCCTAGTTTGGGACCCCAGAGGCTGTTGGCATTCCAAACAGTGGTGGAGATTTTTGGATGAATTCAAGAACAAGCCACCACAGCAGGAAGCTCATCAAATGTCCAACTTAAGGACTTTAACTAAAAGTGCTAGGTAGGAGACAACCCACCATAGTATGATCGTTCCTTTTTCATTACAATTTTATTTCGTTTTGTTTGTTTTTAAGTTTTATTTTATTCTATTTTCATTGAACCTAGAATTAGTCATAGAATCTACATTACCTTTGCATTTTGCATCCTGCATATATAAAAAAAAACACCCCACGCGAGCGCGCAGGCCACGCGTGGGCGTCGATTGAAACTCAGCGTAAAGATCCAACACCCAAAAAGTTGGGCTAAAATCGTGCGGCTGGTGTGTCTTTAGAACCCAGAAAGTTGGCCCACGCGTTCATGTCCCCTGACGCAAACGCGTCACTTGCACCACACACACCCCACGTGAAAGCGTGAGCGATGCGTACGCGTCGCATGGATTTTAGGGAACCTATTGGAAACAGAGAGTTGCGCCAAAACTATGCTGGAATTGTGCGTTTAGCACAATTCTGAGTGATGCGTACGCGTGCCCCACGCGTACGCGTCACTTTCGTTATCCCACAATCACGCGATCGCGTTAATGACTTGTTCGCGTCAGAGCCCTTTTCGCCCCAATCACGCGATCGCGTGCTCCACGCGTTCGCGTGGATTCAGAATCACTAACCCCAACCCACGCGAAACCCTACCCTTTTCGCGTCCCCAAAACCCCCCTCCCCCTCTGCACTCTCCCGTCTCCCATCCCCCAACCACTACCACCCCCAGCCATCCAGCTCCGACCGCTGCGCCGCCATCCCATCCGCCGCGCGGCCCTCGCCGAAACCCCTCCCTTCTTCTTCTCCCCCTTCCCTTCTTCCCCCTTCTTCCTCCCCTCCACAACCCCGCCCCACTGCCGCCGCTACCTACCAGACCTCCAGCCATCCACCACCACCCCCATTCCCCTAACCCAACTCGCTCCTCTTCTCCCCTCTCTCTCAGCCAACCCCACTGCCGCCAAGGACCGCCGCCTCACAGCCCTGCCACAACCGCGAAACCCCAGTGCTGCCGTGTCAACCACCCAAACCAACAACATCTCTCTGAGCCCTGATTCTATTCCTCTACGCACCAGGTTCCGCCATACACTGAATCCTGTTTCTCGTTGATTAGTTAGTTAGTTTTTCAATTTTTTTTCAACATTAGGATAGTTAGAGATGCATGATTGTAGTGGATTTTAGGTGGTTAGGTATCTAGGATGTGGTTAGTGGATTTAGGCCTGATAATTGTGCTGTTCTTGCTACCTGTTTTTATCTAATTCGCAATTCTGAATTTGCTGTGATGATGTGCTGTTCATATGTTGTTCTTTCATGTTGATGCTGCTGTTACACTGTTCTCTCATGCTATTTGTTAATCTTTTCAGCACTATTTACTATCATATGAACTGATTTTCTTGTTGTTTATTACCCGGGAACATCTAATTTTAGCCGGAATGCTGCCCAAATTTTTTCTGGAAATTGTTTCACTCAACTCCCGTTCATGAATTGGTTTTGGCGATTTCAAGTTTTGCGCTGTTTGGTTTCAGGCTAGCCAATTCATGAATGAATGGGCTTGCATTCTCACCATTTCTGGTTCCTGGATTACTAAATTGCATTATTGATGATTTCTTTTCCCTTTTGCAATTTTATAAATTATCATAAATAAACTGCAAATCTTTGCTTGAATATGAGTTGATTGTTCTTCAAGTTTGTGAATTTATTGTTAACTAGGAAACCCATTATCATGCCACTTACTTTAACTTTCTTTTTACTTACTAACCGCTTTAACTTTCTAACTTTTCTTTTCACCTAACTACTTTAACTTTCCAACTCAAAGGCATGATTACTGTTTTTCCTAATTAACATGAATTCCACTTATCATATATTTTGGATTGTGATTTTTACTCTCAAACTTTTCATTTGCATACAGTCCAAAATTTACTTATATTTCACTCATTTCATGCTTCTATTCCTCTTTTGCCTTTATGCTTATATTGATAAATCCTATTTGCTTACCTGTTTTCCTGCTTTAATTCTTAAATGGTATCCTGCAACTTCTGCTTTTCAGGATGTCTGATCCCAAAAGTAAGAGAAAAGGCAAAGCAACCACTGGCAAAAGGAAAAGAGGCGAATCCTTTACCTCTATCTTAGACATCCTTCATGACGATTCCTGGCGGGAAAAGAATTTCACCCCGCAAGAAAAGGCTGATCAGTTGGTGCCTGCCACTGACCCAAAAAAATTTGCAAACAAATACTGTGAGCTGAAGTACCCAGTTTTTGCCACTTCCAGGAACTTATACCTAGAAAGAACCCTCAAAATTCCAGAAGAACTCAAACAATACACTTCAGACCAAATCAAACAGAGAGGCTGGTTCTTCTTGGAAAGGAACCTGACTGAAGTCAACTCATCCTGGATCAGAGAATTCTACTGTAACTACTTTAAAACATCCTTGGATGGAGTACAGCTCAGAGGCAAGCAGATACTGGTTACTGAGGAAGCAATAGAAGAAATCATCCACCTCCTACCTAAGTCAGATCAGCCAGACGGTTACCAAAAGGCTGAGGAGAATATACGATTTATGAGATTTGACTGGGACGCAGTTAAGAGGACTATTGCTATTGATCCTACTGTCCCCTGGGTCATGGGTAAGACAACTACAACCCCAAAGGGAATAAAGCACTCATGAGACGGAGGTGCCAGCTGCTATGATCACCCTCATCTGGTGTGTGATGGAGGGAAAGGACTTATATCTGCCCCGATTCATCCGGTATTACATGGCCCGAGTCCATGTCAGAGGCACCCTCCCTTTTCCATACTTGATTACTCAGTTGGGCCACCGAGCTGAGGTGCCCTGGGAGCTAGCAAATGAGAAGCCAATAGCCGCGGACTGTAAGAAGATCATCCCTTACAGCAGAAAGTTTCAGGCTTTGGGCTACCAACCTCCTTTTCTCACTGACTCTGCTGAGGCTGCCACATCTTCTGCTGCCCCTTCTGCATCCACTGCCCCACCAGCCACCACTATACCCTCACCTGCCTCAAATCCTGTCTATCATCTCGTGCACCGACTCTTCGCATGCCTGTATCGTATGGAGCGTCGCAACAAGTGACGCTATGAGCACTTAAAGTTGATGATCCGATCTGGCCACCACGACATCCCCTCCGAGCCTGACACCCCTTCTGAGCCATCTGAGGAGGAGGCGGACGATCATGAGGAGGAGGCACGTGCAGAGGCTGAGTAGGCAGGATCTGAGCAGGCTGCGCCACACCATGAGGAGCCCCATTAGATACAGCCAGCTGATCCAGAGATCCCTCTTCAAGCAGAGCCTCCACTTCAGCAGGCAGACCCTCCGACACTCATCCAGACTGCAGAGCCTCAGACCACCACAGAGACACCTACTGCACATCCTTCCAGACATGACACTTCTTCACACCCTGCTTGAGTGAGCATTGAGGACGATGCTATTATTTAAGTGTGGGGAGGTCGCCATCTCTGGCGTACTTTATTTTGGTGAACCACTTTTCAGACCCTCTTTTTATCCTATTTTGCTTATTTTTCTGTATTTTTATTTTTATTTTTATTTTTATTTTACCTTATCTTATTTATCTTCCGGTACTTGCACATTTTCTTATTTTATTGTATTTTTACTGTATTTCTATATTTTGCACTTTGGTTTATATACTTATCTTAGATATTTAGTTTAGTCTAGTTGCACTTTTAGCTTATTAAGTTGTGATATAGAATATATAGATTAATTAGCTTAGTTTACCCTTTTAGCATACGATAACTTAGATTAATTGAAAAAAAGAGTAAACTAAAGACGTTAGTATAACAGAATCACAACAATCCACACACTGTATATATATAGCAACAAATGTTGGTTAATTAACAACATTTCTTCAAGGAAGAACACTAAGATTTTAAGAGCCATCCTAAGATTCACATTGAGAATAATGGGAACTCTTGATTTCTACTTGCATGACATACATAACTGATATATGGTTTTTGAGCCAACGAACACACAACCCGCAAGCTTTTTAGCTTAATTGTATGGTTATATTCAACCATAAATTTCATTCCTGTGTGTTTCGCACTTCTTTTCTATGCGTGTAATCTTTACTTTGTTTTAATCTATATGTCCAATATAGAATGTAGATACATCCACGCATATGATTGAGGCCATCATTTGAATTTTCCCTTACATATCCCAAATAAGCTGGTGCGCGAAATTGTGATCATCAACAATGGCGCCAAAGACTTGGAGCTCTCAAACGTGAATCACACTTTGTCACAATTCCGTACAACTAACCAGTAAGTGCACTGGGTCGTCCAAGTAATACCTTACGTGAGTAAGGGTCGATCCCACGGAGACTGTCGGCTTGAAACAAGCTATGGTCATCTTGTAAATCTCAGTCAGGCAGATTCAAATGGTTATGGATGATTGATAATTAAAGATAAATAAAACATAAAATAAAGATAGAAATAGAGATACTTATGTAATTCATTGGTAGGAATTTCAGATAAGCGTATGAAGATGCTTTGTTCCTCCTGAACCTCTGCTTTCCTATTGCCTTCTTCCAATCATTCATACTTCTTTCCATGGCAAGCTTTATGTTGGGCATCACCATTGTCAATGGCTACTTCCCGTCCTCTCAGTGAAAATGTTCTACGCACGCTGTCACCGCATGGCTAATCATTTGTCGGTTCTCGATCATGTTGGAATAGGATCCATTGATCCTTTTGCGTCTGTCACACGCCCAACACTCGCGAGTTTGAAGCTCGTCACAGTCATCCCTTCCCAGATCCTACTCAGAATACCACAGACAAGGTTTAGACGTTCCGGATCTCAGGAATGGCCGCCAATAATTCTAGCCTATACCACGAAGGTTCTAATCTTATATTAGAAACCCAAGAGATACACATTCAAGCTTGTTTGCATGTAGAACGGAAGTGGTTGTTAGGCACGCGTTCATAGGTGAGAATGGTGATGAGTGTCACATAATCATCACATTCATCATGTTCTTGTGTGCGAATGAATATCTTAGAGAAGAAGTAGGTGTGAATTGAATAGAAAAACAGTAGTACTTTGCATTAATTCATGAAGAACAGCAGAGCTCCACACCTTAATCTATGGTGTGTAGAAACTCCACCGTTGAAAATACAAAAGTGATAATGGTGGTCATTGGCTTCGGCCCCAGAGAGGGAACCTGAAGAACCAAGATGAAAATACAATAGTAAAAGGTCCTATTGATAGAAAACTAGTAGCCTAGGGTTTACAGAAATAAGTAATTAATGCAGAAATCTTCTTCCGGGCCCACTTGGTGTGTGCTTGGGCTGAGCATTGAAGCTTCCATGTGTAGAGACTTTTCTTGGAGTTAAACGCCAGTTTTTGTGCCAGTTTGGGCGTTTAACTCCAGCTTTTGTGCCAGTTCTGGCATTTTGACGCCAGAATTCTTAAGCTGACTTGGAATGCCGGTTTGGGCCATCAAATCTTAGGCAAAGTATGGACTATTATATATTGCTGGAAATCCCAGGATATCTACTTTCCAACGCAATTAAGAGCGCGCCAATTGGGTTTCTGTAGCTCCAGAAAATCCACTTCGAGTGCAGGGAGGTCAGAATCCAACAGCATCTGCAGTCCTTTTTCAGCCTCTGAATCAGATTTTTGCTCAGGTCCCTCAATTTTAGCCAGAAAATACCTGAAATCACAGAAAAACACACAAACTCATAGTAAAGTCTAGAAATGTGATTTTTATTTAAAAACTAATAAAAACATAATAAAAACTAACTAAAATATACTAAAAACATACTAAAAATAATGCCAAAAAGCGTATAAATTATCCGCTCATCACAACACCAAACTTAAATTGTTGCTTGTCCCCAAGAAACTGAAAATCAAATAGGATAAAAAGAAGAGAATATACAATGAATTCCAAAAACATCTATGAGGATCAGTATTAATTAGATGAGCGGTGCTTTTAGCTTTTTGCTTCTAAACAGTTTTGGCATCTCACTTTATCCTTTGAAGTTCAGAATGATTGGCTTCTATAGGAACTCAGAATCCAGATAGTGTTATTGATTCTCCTAGTTAAGTATGTTGATTCTTGAACACATCTACTTTATGAGTCTTGGCCGTGACCCTAAGCATTTTGTTTTCCAGTATTACCACCGGATACATAAATGCCACAGACACATAACTGGGTGAACCTTTTCAGATTGTGACTCATCTTTGCTAGAGTCCCCAATTAGAGGTATCCAGAGCTCTTAAGCACACTCTTTTTGCTCTGGACCACGACTTTAACCGCTCAGTCTCAAGTTTTCACTTGACACCTTCACGCCACAAGCACATGGTTAGGGACAGCTTGGTTTAGCCGCTTAGGCCAGGATTTTATTCCTGTGGGCCCTCCTATCCACTGATGCTCAAAGCCTTGGATCCTTTTTATTACCCTTGCCTTTTGGTTTAAAGGGCTATTGGCTTTTTTTGCTTGTTTTTTCTTTTTTCTTTCTCTTTTTTTTTTCGCCTCTTTTTTTCGCAAGTTTTTCACTGCTTTTTCTTGCTTCAATAATCAATTTTATGATTTTTCAGATTATCAAATAACATTTCTCCTTTTCCATCATTCTTTTAAGAGCCAACAACTTTAACATTCATAAACAATCAAATTCAAAAATATGCACTGTTCAAGCATTCATTCAGAAAACACAAAGTATTGCCACCACATCAAAATAATTAAACTATTTTAAAATTCAAAATTCAAGTACTTCTTTTTCTTTTTCAATTAAAAATATTTTTCATTTAAGAAAGGTGATGGATTCATTTTCATTGCTTTAAGGCATAGACACTTAGACACTAGTGATCATGTAATAAAGACACAAACATAAATAAACATAAAGCGTAAAAATTTGAAAAACAAAAAATAAAGAACAAGGAATTTAAAGAACGGGTCCACCTTAGTGATGGCGGCTTGTTCTTCCTCTTGAAGATCTAATGGAGTGCTTGAGCTCCTCAATGTCTCTTCCTTGCCTTTGTTGCTCCTCTCTCATGACTCTTTGGTCTTCTCTAATTTCATGGAGGAGGATGGAATGCTGTTGGTGCTCCACCCTTAGTTGTCCCATGTTGGAACTTAATTCTCCTAGGGTGGTGTTGATTTGCTCCCAATAGTTTTGTGGAGGAAAATGCATCCCTTGAGGCATCTCAGGGATTTCATGGTGAGGAATTTCCTCATGTCCATGAGTGGGATCTCTTGTTTGCTCCATCCTTTTCTTAGTGATGGGCTTATCCCCATCAATGAGGATGTCTTCCTCTATGTCAATTCTAGCTGAATTGCAGAGGTGACAAATGAGATGAGGGAAGGCTAACCTTGCCAAAGTAGAGGACTTGTCCGCCACCTTGTAGAGTTCTTGGGATATAACTTCATGAACTTCTATTTCCTCCCTAATCATGATGCTATGGATCATGATAGCCCGGTCTATAGTAACTTCAGACCGATTGCTAGTGGGAATGATTGAGCGTTGGATGAACTCCAACCATCCCCTAGCCACGGGCTTGAGGTCATGCCTTCTTAGTTGAACCGGCTTCCCTCTTGAATCTCTCTTCCATTGAGCACCCTCTTCACAGATGTCTATGAGGACTTGGTCCAACCTTTGATCAAAGTTAACCCTTCTAGTGTAGGGGTGTGCATCTCCTTGCTTCATGGGCAAGTTGAATGCCAACCTTACATTCTCCAGACTAAAATCTAAGCATTTCCCCCGAACCATTGTAAGCCAATTCTTTGGGTCCGGGTTCACACTTTGATCATGGTTCTTGGTGATCCATGCATTGGCATAGAACTCTTGAACCATTAAGATTCCGACTTGTTGAATGGGGTTGGTGAGAACTTCCTAACCTCTTCTTCGAATCTCATGTCGGATCTCCGGATATTCACCCTTTTTGAGTTTGAAAGGGACCTCGGGGATCACCTTCTTCTTGGCCACAACTTTATAGAAGTGGTCTTGGTGCACCCTTGAGATGAATCTCTCCATCTCCCATGACTCGGAGGTGGAAACTTTTGCCTTCCCTTTTCTCTTTCTATAGATTTCTCCGGCTTTAGGTGCCATAAATGGTTATGGAAAAAACAAAAAGTAACGCTTTTACCACACCAAACTTAGAAGGTTTGCTCGTCCTCGAGCAAAAGAAGAAAGAAGAGAGTAGAAGAAGAAGAAATAGAGGAGATGAAGGGGGCTTAGTGTTTCGGCCAAGGGGGAGAAGTAGTGTGTATGTTGTGTGAAAATGAAGGAGTGAAGATGGGTTTATATAGGAGTGGAGAGGGGGGTATGGTTCGGCCATTATGGGTGGGTTTGGGTGGGAAAGTGGTTTGAATTTGAATGGTGAGGTAGGTGGGGTATTATGAAGGATGGATGTGAGTGGTGAAGAGAATTGTGGGATTTGATAGGTGAGGGGTTTTTGGGGAAGAGGTATTGAGGTGATTGGTGAATGGGTGAAGAAGAGAGAGAGAGGTGGGGTAGGTGAGGATCCTGTGGGGTCCACAGATCCTGAGGTGTCAAGGATATCTCATCCCTGCACCAAGTAGCGTGCAAAAATGCCCCTTTTTGCCAATCCTGGCGTTAAACGCCAGGCTGCTGCCCATTTCTGGCCTTTAACGCCAGCTTCTTGCCCATTCCTGGCGTTAAATGCCAATCTGGTGCCCATTTCTGGCGTTTAAACGCCAGTAAATTTCTCCTCAAGGGTGTTCTATTTTTTCATTCTGTTTTTCAGTATGTTTTTGCTTTTTCAATTATTTTTGTGACTTCACATGATCATCAACCTACAGAAAATATAAAATAACAAAAGAAAATAGAAATTTAACATAGATAATTAAAGATTGGGTTGCCTCCCAACAAGCGCTTCTTTAATGTCAATAGCTTGACAGTGGGCTCTCATGGAGCCTCACAGATGTTTAGAGCAATGTTGGAACCTCCCAACACCAAACTTTAGAGTTTGAATGTGGGGGTTCAACACCAAACTTAAAGTTTGGTTGTGGCCTCCCAACACCAAACTTAGAGTTTGACTGTGGGGGCTCTGTTTGTCTCTGTATTGAGAAAAGCTCTTCATGCTTCCTTTCCATGGTTACAGAGGGATATCCTTGAGCTTTAAACCCAAGGGAGTCTTCATTCACTTGAATGATCAATTCTCCTCTGTCAACATCAATTACAGCTTTTGCTGTGGCTAAGAAGGGTCTGCCAAGGATGATGGATTCATCCATACACTTCTCAGTCTCTAGGATTATGAAATCAGCAGGGATGTAGTGGCCTTCAACCTTTACCAAGACATCCTCTACAAGTCCATAAGCCTGTTTTTTTGAATTGTCTGCCATCTCCAGTGAGATTTTTGCAGCTTGTACCTCAATGATCCATAGCTTCTCCATTACAGAGAGAGGCATGAGGTTTATGCTTGACCCTAGGTCACACAGATCCTTCTCAAAGGTCATGGTGCCTATGGTACAAGGTATTGAGAACTTTCCAGGATCTTGTATCTTTTGAGGTAATCTCTGCCTAGTCAAGTCATCCAGTTCTTTGGTGAGCAAGGGGGGTTCATCCTCCCAAGTCTCATTATCAAATAACTTGATATTTAGCTTCATGATTGCTCCAAGGTACTTAGCAACTTATTCTTCAGTAACATCTTCATCCTCTTCAGAAGAAGAATACTCATCAGAGCTCATGAATGGCAGGAGTAAATTTAATGGAATATCTATGGTCTCTGTGTGAGCCTCAGATTCCCATAGTTTCTCATCAGGGAATTCCATGGAGGCCAGTGGACGTCCATTGTGGTCTTCCTCAGTGGAGATCACTGCCTCTTCCTCCTCTCCAGGTTCGGCCATGTGAGACGTGTTTATGGCCTTGCACTCTCTCTTTGGATTCTCTTCTGTATTGCTTGGGAGAGTACTAAGAGGGAGTTCAGTAACTTTCTTACTCAGCTGACCCACTTGTGCCTCCAAATTTCTAATGGAGGACCTTGTTTCAGTCATGAAACTTTGAGTGGTTTTAATTAGATCAGAGACTATAGTTGCTAAGTCAGAGTGGCTCTGCTTAGAATCCTCTGTCTGTTGCTGAGAAGATGATGGAAAAGGCTTGCTGTTGCTAAACCTTTTTCTTCCACCATTATTGTTATTGAAGCCTTGTTGAGGCCTCTGTTGGTCCTTCCATGAGAGATTTTGATGATTTTTCCATGAAAGATTATAGGTGTTTCCATAGGAATCTCCCATGTAATTCACCTCTTTCATTGCTGGGTTCTCAGGATCATAAGCTTCTTCTTCAGGGGAAGCTTCCTTAGTACTGCCTGGTGCAGCTTGGATTCCAGATAGACTTTGAGAAATTATATTGACTTGCTGGGTTAATATTTTATTCTGAGCCAGTATGGCATTCAGAGTATCAATCTCAAGAACTCCTTTCTTCTGATTTGTCCCATTATTCACAGGGTTCCTTTCAGAAGTGTACATGAATTGGTTATTTGCAACCATCTCAATGAGTTCCTGAGCTTCTGCAGGTGTCTTCTTCAGACGAAGAGATCCTCCAGCAGAGCTGTCCAATGACATCTTAGACAGTTCAGACAGACCATCATAGAAGATACCTATGATGCTCCATTCAGAAAGCATGTTAGAAGGACACCTTCTGATCAATTGCTTGTATCTTTCCCAAGCTTCATAGAGGGATTCTCCTTCCTTCTGTCTGAAGATTTGGACTTCCACTCTAAGCTTGCTCAATTTTTGAGGTGGAAAGAACTTTGCCAAGAAGGCATTTACTAGCTTTTCCCAAGAGTTCAGGCTTTCTTTGGGTTGTGAATCCAACCATGTCCTAGCTCTGTCTCTTGCAGCAAAAGGGAAGAGCATAAGTCTGTAGACTTCAGAGTCAACCCCATTGGTCTTGACAGTGTTACAGATTTGCAAGAATTCAGCTAAGAACTGATGAGGATCTTCCAATAGAAGTCCATGAAACTTGCAATTCTGTTGCATTAGAGAAACTAATTGAGGCTTAAGCTCAAAGTTGTTTGCTCCAATGGCAGGGATTGAGATGCTTCTCCCATAGAAGTCGGGAGTAGGTGCAGTAAAGTCACCAAGCACCTTCCTTGAATTATTGGCATTGTTGTTTTCGGCTGCCATGGTTTCTTCCTCCTTGAAGAGCTCTGTTAGGCCCTCTAGAGAGAGTTGTGCTTTAGCTTCTCTTAGCTTTCTCTTCAAGGTCCTTTCAGGTTCAGGATCAGCTTTAACAAGGATGCCTTTGTCTTTGCTCCTGCTCATATGAAAGAGAAGAGAACAAGAAAGTATGGAATCCTCTATGTTACAGTATAGAGATTCCGTGAAGTGTCAGAGGAAAATAAGAATAGAAGGAGAAGGTAGAAAGAGAAGAATTCGAACTTATCAAGAGGGATAGAGTTCGAATTGTTGATAGTGGAGGAGTGTTAGTCCTTAAATAAAAGGATGTGAGAAGAGGGGAAGAATTTTCGAAATTAAAGTAAAAGATTTTGAAATAATTAAAAGAAATTTTGAAAATTTGATTGATGATTTTCGAAAACTAAGATTGGGAAAGAAATTAAGTGATTTTTGAAAAGATTTTGAAATTAGAAATAAAAAAGATATGATTGAAAATTAATTTTAAAAAAGATGTGATTGAAAAGATATGATTGAGAAGATATGATTGAAAATCAAATTAAAAAGAGAAAGTTTTAAAATTAAAGTTGATTGCTTGACTAACAAGAAATTAGAAGATATGATTCTAGAATTTAAAATTTGATCCTTTCTTAATAGGCAAGTAACAACTTGAAAATTTTGAATTAAATAACTAATTGTAGCAAGGATTTTCAAAAATAGCAATAAATAAAAAAAATTAAAAAAAATTGATTTTGAAAAGATATGATTGAAAAGATATGATTTGAAAAAGATTTGATTTTGAAAAATTATGAAAATTTGGAAAAGATTTGAATTAAAAACAAGATCTTCCCTCTGGTGTCATCCTGGCGTTAAACGCCCAAAATGGCATTCATTCTGGCGTTTAACTCCCAAAATGCTACCTTTTTGGGCGTTAAACGCCCAGCCAGGTACCCTGGCTGGCGTTTAAACGCCAGTTTTCCTTCTTCACTGGGCGTTTTGAACGCCCAGCTTTTTCTGTTTAATTCCTCTACTGAATGTTCTGAATCTTCAATTCTCTGTATTGTTGACTTGAAAAGACACAATTTTGAAAATATTTTTGAATTTTTAAAGATGAGAAACAATAAAAAAATGCAACTAAGATCAAATAAACAATGCATGCAAGACACCAAACTTAGAAGTTTGTATACTAAGGACTATAACAATTTGAAAATGCATGTAAGAAACAACAAAACACACAAAACAAGAGAATTTAAATATCAGAGCTAGGAAATCATCAAGAACAACTTGAAGATCAATGAAGAACATAATGCATATATTTGAAAAATGCAAGAAGAATAGAAACATGCAATTGGCACCAAACTTAAAAATTAGACACTAGACTCAAACAAGAGACATAAAAATATTTTTGATATTATGATTTTATAAAAAAAAATTATTTTTTGAAAATTATATGGAAAAGAGAATAAAGAGATTCAAAACTTTTAATAAGAATTCTAGGAATCATGCAATGTTAGTCTAAAGCTTCAGGCTAAAAAGATTAGACATGGTTAGCCAAGCTTCAGCAGGGCATTACATTCAGCAGCTAAATTGATGAGAATCAATCAGCTTTTGTGATGATAAGAACATCACCTTGAAACTCTAGAATTCATTCTTAAAAATTCTGAAAAATAAAAAGAAAAGTACCTAATCTAAGCAACAAGATGAACCGTCAGTTGTCCAAACTCGAACAATCCCCGGCAACGGCGCCAAAAACTTGGTGCACGAAATTGTGATCATCAACAATGGCGCCAAAGACTTGGAGCTCTCAAACGTGAATCACACTTTGTCACAATTCCACACAACTAACCAGCAAATGCACTGGGTCGTCCAAGTAATACCTTACGTGAGTAAAGGTCGATCCCACGGAGACTGTCGGCTTGAAGCAAGCTATGGTCATCTTGTAAATCTCAGTCAGGAAGATTCAAATGGTTATGGAGGATTGATAATTAAAGATAAATAAAACATAAAATAAAGATAGAGATAGAGATACTTATGTAATTCATTGGTAGGAATTTTAGATAAGCGTATGAAGATGCTTTGTTTCTCCTAAACCTCTGCTTTCTTATTGCCTTCTTCCAATCATTCATACTTCTTTCCATGGAAAGCTTTATGTTGGGCATCACCGTTGTCAATGGCTACTTCCCGTCCTCTCAGTGAAAATGTTCTACGCACGCTGTCACCGCACGGCTAATCATGTGTCAGTTCTCGATCATGTTGGAATAGGATTCATTGATCCTTTTGCGTCTGTCACACGCCCAACACTCACGAGTTTGAAGCTTGTCACAGTCATCCCTTCCCATATCCTACTCAGAATACCACAGATAAGGTTTAGACGTTCCGGATCTCAGGAATGGCCGCCAATAATTCTAGCCTATACCACGAAGGTTCTAATCTTAGATTAGAAACCCAAGAGATACACATTCAAGCTTGTTTGCATGTAGAACGGAAGTGGTTGTCAGGCACGTGTTCATAGGTGAGAATGGTGATGAGTGTCACATAATCATCACATTCATCATATTCTTGTATGCGAATGAATATCTTAGAGAAGAAGTAGGTGTGAATTGAATAGAAAAATAGTAGTACTTTGCATTAATTCATGAAGAACAGCAGAGCTCCACACCTTAATCTATGGTGTGTAGAAACTCCACCGTTGAAAATACAAGTGATAATGGTGGTCATTGGCTTCGGCCCCAGAGAGGGAACCTGAAGAACCAAGATGAAAATACAATAGTAAAAGGTCCTATTTATAGAGAACTAGTAGCCTAGGGTTTACAGAAATAAGTAATTAATGCAGAAATCTTCTTCTGGGCCCACTTGGTGTGTGCTTGGGCTGAGCATTGAAGCTTCCATGTGTAGAGACTTTTCTTGGAGTTAAACGCCAGTTTTTGTGCCAGTTTGGGCGTTTAACTCCAGCTTTTGTACCAGTTCTGACGTTTTGACGCCAGAATTCTTAAGCTGACTTGGAACGCCGGTTTGGGCCATCAAAGCTTGGGCAAAGTATAGACTATTATATATTGCTGGAAAGCCCAGGATGTCTACTTTCCAACGCAATTGAGAGAGCGCCAATTGGGCTTCTGTAGCTCCAGAAAATCCACTTCGAGTGCAGGGAGGTCAGAATCCAACAGCATCTGCAGTCCTTTTTCAGCCTCTGAATCAGATTTTTGCTCAGGTCCCTCAATTTCAGCCAAAAAATACCTGAAATCACAGAAAAATACACAAACTCATAGTAAAGTCCAGAAATATAATTTTTATTTAAAAACTAATAAAAACATAATAAAAACTAACTAAAATATACTAAAAATAATGCCAAAAAGCGTATAAATTATCCGCTCATCATAAGCCTACCTCCTACATCACCTTTGTTAGTCCCCTTGAGCCTTTTAATCCCCTCTTGTTCTATAACCACATCACTAGTCTTAAGCAGAAAAATAATTTAAAAATCCCAAGTTGAATCCTTGGTTAGCTTAAGATAGAAATTGTGTATTCACCAAGTGTGGGGAAATGTGGGAACATGGGTTGATAGGAAAGGATTAAATCAATAAAATAATAAGGATTTTGGGAGCATGCTCATGTGAAATAAATTTAAATTAAAATACTAAGTGCATTGATATATGTTATGTTTATGTTTAAAAAAAAATCTTTCCTTTTTAATTAAATAAATAAGGGAACAAAATTACCCCAATAATAAGCTTAGGGAAGAAATCAATGCACATAAGGTAAAAATCAAAGTAAAGTTAGTACATGAGTATGTAATAAAAAAGTGGAAAATAGGGTAGCTAGGCAATTTCTCAAACCTATAAAAGAGTATGTATATGTTAGGTGAGATCCTAGACTAATTAAGGATTCAACTTATAGCTCACTTAGCCTTATATATACCCTTACCTTTACCTTGGCCCCATTACAACCTTGAAAAGACCTCATGATATTTGTATGTATACATTGTATATTTGTTGATTGGTTAGATGAAGAACAAAGTTTTAGAAAGCAGGAATAGAAAAGAATAGAGTGATTAACCCCAAACACTGAGTGACTAGAGAGTAAACACAAATCCAGTGAGGGTTCAATAGCTCATCTCCATATATCCATATTTAATTATTTAACTGTCTTGCAAGCTTGTGAAATATTTTAACCCAACTCAATTGTGATAGTGCTTTAACATGATTTAGGTTTGGCTATACATATATAATTCCTTGAAAATATGAATCAAATTAATCACATGTAAGCTCTCTATATATAGGTGGATGATAATTAAAATTTTATGATTCATGTAGGTAGATTGCATTTAGAATAGATTGCATTGCATAAGATTCCACCATTCTAATTTTACCCTTTCTCTTGGATTTAGCATGAGGACATGCTATTGTTTAAGTGTGGGGAGGTTGATAAACCCCTATTTTATGATTCATCTTGTGCTCAAATTGAGTGTTTTTATCAATTCTTCACCCACTTATTCATATGAATTGCATAGTTTTACTTTTCCTTCCCTATTATGTGATATATGTGAAAAACATGTTTCCTATGGTTTAAAAATATTAATTTTAATTACCCTTTATTACCATTCGATGCCGTGATTTGTGTGTTAAGTATTTTCAGGTCTCATAGGGCAGGAATGGCTTAGGAGACGAAAAGGAAACATACAAAAATGGAAGGAAAGCACAAAAATGGAGTTTTGAAGAAAAGGCAGCGACACGAATGCATGGACGACGCGAACGCATGCCTAGCGCGAAATGGCATCGACGCGTACGTGTGGAAGACGCGGATGCGTGCCTTGAGCAGAACGCAAATGACGTGTACGCGTGACTGAAGCATACTCGTGACAAGGAAAACTCCCAATGACGCGAACATGACGCGAACGCGTGACCCACGCAAACGCGTGACAGACGCCACGTACAAGAATCTGCAGAAAACGCCCCCAACAATTTCTGGACCCTTTTTCGGCCCAATTCCAAATCCAGAAACACAGAATATAAGCCAGAGAATGGGGGAATCAAACAACAACTTAGAGACGATATACAACATTCATAATTCACACTTTTAGGTTTTAGATGTAGTTTTTAGAGAGAGAGGTTCTCTCCTCTCTCTTAGGTTTTAGGATTAGGATTCCTTTTATGATTAATACTTCAATGCCAGGTTCAATATTTCCTTTAATTAATGTTTCTCTTCTATTTTTATTTATTCCAATGCTTTTACTTGCTAATGTTCCAATTTAGCTTATGAACCTTTTCATGTCGAGATTCGAATATTCTATTTAGTATTATTTGAGGTATTTCAGATTAATGATTGTCTTATTCTATTTATGATACTTTCAATTTAATTTAGATTTATTTTCCCTTTTGGTTTTGGTTAAGTGATTGGTAACACTTGAGTTATCAAACTCAGCTGTTGATTGAATTTGGATTTGCTAATTGATTTGAATCGCTCTAAAAGCTAGTCTTCCCATAGGAGTTGACTAGGACTTGAGGATCAAATTAATTAGTCCACTTGACTTTCCTTTGCTTTAGTAAGGGTTAACTAAGTGGGATTAAAACCCAATTCTCATCACACCTGATAAGGATAACTAGGATAGAAATTACAATTCTTATACCTTGCCAAGAGATTTTATTATTATTAATTTATTTTCCTTGTCATTTAAATTACTTGCTCCTTATTTCAAAAACCCAAAAATTCTATCTTTTTCTATAACCAACAATAAATCACACTGCCCTGCAATTCCTTGAGAGACGACCCGAGGTTGAAATACTTCGGCTATAGATTTTTATTGGGTTTTGTTACTTGTGACAACCAAAGTTTTTGTGCGAAAGGAATTCTTGTCGGTCTAGAAGCTATACTTACAACGGGAATTTATTTGTGAAAATTTTAGATCGCGCGAGAGTTTCGTTCGCCACCTATCATATGGGTCACTAGCCTAAGTGTCCATGAATATTATATACTACATAGAGGAAAGGGAAACCATACCTTGGCCGATTCCCAATATGTCTTTAACCCAAAACGAGCACACAATAACCACCAACAAGATTTGCAACACAATCCGAGCTTCCAATGTAACTCCAACAAGCACCAACAAGCTCCAAACTCACAATAATCAAGCTATATATACATAAACCATCACAAATCAACCTAGGACTCAAAATAAACATAATCGCACAAGAGTTCAATGCCTCTTACCTTTTCCAATAGCTTTGGTAGCCAAAATCCAATGCTAAACAAGGATTAGAGTGAACCTAAACATCCAAAATCATAAAAACTCACTCAATCAAAAGCCCTAGAAATCCAAAATTTTGAAGAGAAGAACAGAGAGGGATTTGACCTTTCCTTACCAGTTTCTTGGTGGGTTTTGTAGAGCTCTTCACAAGGAATGTGTAGCCGCAAACGGTGTGGCGATCGGAGCTCTATAGCTCAAGATATGAGCTTGAGAAGATGGAAGTGAATAGTGTTAATGGGGGTTTCTTCTCTTCTCCTTTCAGCTGGTGTGTGTGTGTGTTTAAGTGTTGTGTGCTGGATTGGGTTCACTAAATGAGCCTTTATATATGTTGGGCTTGGGCCCAACTTGGGCCCGGTCCAACCCGTTAGCATTTTTAGTCCGTTTGCCCCAACTTCGGGCCAAACCTTTAAAATTAACACCCGATTTTCCATTTTTAATATTTTTCTAAGGTTTTTGACTGTTTTTACTTTTTCTTGCGCAGCACCGGGCAGACTTGAACCGGTTCAACTGTCGGTTCGCGATTTTTCGCAAAAAACACATTTTCTTACTCAGAAAGACCCACTGAGTCCAAAAATCACATTTAAAATCTCAAATTCTCATTCTAACTTTTTGGATCCTATTTTGGAAAATATTAATCACTTAATTAACCGGTTGATTAGTTGCGGTTCTTACATAATGTATAGACAACTTAAATGTTGATAAGTCTAAAAAATTTTAGAAAAAAAATAAAAATATAAAAAAATTACATGTTGATCCATAAGATTTTTTATAAAAAAAAATTTGTCCATAGTCTATGATTAATAACTTTAAAATTATATATATGTTATTATTTTATATATATTTTTTATTTTATAAAGACTTATAATTTTGTTATCGGCGATGTTAGTGGTTATAGAGAGATTTTTACCTTTAAATAAATTATAAAAAAATTAAAAATAAAATTAGTTGCTATTTTTCTGACAATTCATTTAGTTTTTAGTTTAAATTAAAATTAAATTATATATTCAATTTATATTTATTTATTTATCCTAATGATTGTATATAATAGATAATATATTTGAGCATGTTTTGAAAGAAACTATTGAATTTTATATAATTGAAAGTTAACTATGAAATTGAAACTAAGATGAAGTGAAATACAATAAACATATGAGGAGTGAAAGTAAAATAAATAATTAAAAATTAGGTAATAAAATAATTAAAAAAAGTAAAAAAAAAAAGACAAAAAAATAATGTATGTAGTTGATAAAAATACACCATAAATAAATTAGTATAATCAATGAATATAAAAAATGAAAGACAAAAATTAAGATATATTTTTGTTAAAAATTCAAGAAAAACATTGTGAAGAAGAACCTATTAATCAAGTTTTATGAAAATATTATAAAAAAATTGAAATGTTAGTAAATAAAATAGTAACTCCTTTAAGAATTATTAATCAAAATACATAAAAGCATATTCTTATTCTTAGATATAAAAAACAATAAGAGAATAATTCAAATTAAATTTATTTATTTTATTTTTTTATTTATTACTTATTAAATAATTTAATGTTTATTTAATTTTGGTCAAATTAGATAATTGATTAGTTATAATTAATATTGTTAACCCTAATGGTATAATTGAAACATATTGAAACTCTAAAGGTAAAATTAAAACTAAATGTTAAGGATAAAATTAAAATAAAAATGCATTTGCTATCTTGTAAATTTTTTTTAATAAAAATCTCATTTATACATCTTTAAAATACATCATTTTAATACAATGATATTTTTATTAAAAATAAAAATTATGATAAATATCTCATATATTTGTTAGTAAATTATATACAAATATTTTTTGAAGCATATCATTTTTATTATATGAAAATAACTTAAATACCTTTAAATGTAATTATGATAATTTATTAAGTATTATATTTTTTTTACTAATTTATATTTAAGAATTTACCTCTAACTTTTAATTATAGTAAAAATGTAAGATATGATGCCAAGAAAAAAGCTAAAGCGACATAAATTTTTTTACTAATAAAAAAATGTTTTTTTATTTTTTAGACACGTATCTATTTTTTTAAGTTTTACATATTAATTTATATAAATTAATGATAATTAAATGTACAAAAAAATACTAATTAATAAAGAAATAAAATTTAAGATAAATATGTCCTGAACAAATTGAAATAAAATAAAGACTTTTAATTATGATTATTAATTATAATCACATATATTTACTTCAAGATTTATACTTCAAAAATTTAGTATATTAATATTTTATATTTTTATTTCTCAATTTTAGACTATCACAAATATTAGTTACTCTTCAATAATGACAATGCTTTTAAAAAAATAAACATAATTAAATGATCTTAAAATTATATAATAATTTTTAAAATAACAAAAAAATATATAATTACCTAAAATATAATATTTGTGTAGTAACTGAAATTTAATTGCCAATATAAAAGTAACATATGATATCATTTCGTAATCAAATAAGTATTTAATCAAAGAATTTAATATTTATATAATAATACGACAAAATAAATTAAAGTTTGAGTTTAACCGTAGCAAGCGCTCAAGTTTAAATTTTCATAAATTAATTTATTTTTGTTAAAGTGAATTGCGCAATAAATTAAAAAAATTCATAAAAAAAATACAAAGTAAATATAATATCTACATCTTTTACACTACCACGATAAGATGATTATCATAAGTCTTTTTAGCATAAATTAAATAGAACAACATATAATAATAAAGAAACAATGAAATCCAAAAAAGTTATAGAACACCGACCTATCATGCACTATGACTGTTAGTATTGAGAAAGCTTTAACCACTTATTCTTTTATTAGCTAGCTATCTTTTTATCTACTCTACACTTTATCTACGAATATATTAAGGACTAAACATATGCTTCAACCTTTCAAAATTCTATATATTCTTGCCAAACACAATATTATTATGCCTTTTTTTTCTTTATAGAAACCATTGAATGGAAGAACCGTTGGTAAAAAGATGAAGTTCTCTTATAATATGTATGACTTTTTATGATAATAAAATAAAAATAAAAAGTATGAAATAATATTGTGTATATTTAAGTTACTTTTAATCTTTTTTAATAACCAGATTTATCATAACGTAACTGATGAACAATGACAGTTAATACGGATTGGATATGTTTTGAGTATGCTACAAATTTTATGATTTTATACGAAACAATATTAGTTTTAATTTATATATTTATTATTAGGTATTAAAAATAAAAAGTATTTGTATTGTTAGCCTTTTTCAAACCTTTCTCAACTTTGACCGTGATTAGGTTTAAAAGATCACCTATCTCATTGGAAATAAATGTAATCCAATCAATTTTTACTTGATAGTGCTATACATTCGCATAATCATAGGAGAATTAACTTTAGTGAGATTACAATATAGTATTTAGTTACCACATGAGTACTTTTATATATAGAATTATCAATCAATTATGTATGGTTTCTGATGAAAATAATATATTAAACATGGATATTGTTTGTTAGGTAAAAGATAACAGATTAACAAAGAAAATTAATTACAATGGGTATATTCATTTCAAAAAACTATTTTTCTATATAATATTATAAAAAAATATCATGGTCACCCTAAATTATCACAGGTTCAACTTCCATCGACAGCGATAGAATGCCTAAATTGAGACATTTTTAGACTATAATATTTGTCAAACAAATAATTAATGAAACACTCATCCATACCTTCTCATTTTGAGTACATTTATACATAAAATAAAAGTTGAAATAGTAAAAGTGATAAAAATGATGATTTTTATAATTTTGTGTGGCTATCTATATATAGAAGACCAAAAGATCATGATTGTCTAACAAAATTAGTTTTATTTATTGCATTCAATTTGAATAAGTAAAAAATCATCTTATTTTAATTTAGTCCTTAATTCACATGATTTAAATTTAGCTCAATAAATATAATTTGATTTAATTTAATTATTAGTAAAAAATATCTTGAGAACCTATTTTATTCATAGATTTATTATTTTAAGAATTAATTAATTAATACAGATAATTAGTATAATTAATTTAATCTAATAAATTAAAAAATACTAACAGAACATTAAAAGAAATAAATTAAAAAATACTACCAAATCAAATTGATATAAATTATAATAAGTTATGTGATATTTAAATATATATTCAAATCAATTAGTTGATATATTTAATTTATCATAATAAATTATATTTAATGAGTTAAAAGAAACAAATCGCTAAATACTCTCATAAGCATGTTACATCAACTCCATCATTAAGTGCAGAAACTTGATCTTTATATAATAGAATAAATAATAAATAGAATATATGAGAATATGATATATGACATATTTTAATTATGAAATTGTTATTATATAATAAATTTTTTCTGAATCCTTATTGCTTGTTCGTTGCTAATTTTTACGTAATTACTTAATAATTTCCGCCTATAAAACTATCAACTACCTAATATTATGATTTAATTAATAAGAATGATGACATTAATATTTTTTCATAAGTCTTGTTATTATTTATAATTAGAAAATAGCCATAAATAAATTTATTTCCAGAATGTTAATTTTGTTGCCAAATTCTATATTACCTTTAAAATTTTAGCGTAATTGAGTCTAATTTTTACATTTTGAAATGAATTTACTTGACAAAATTAATATGTAAATCACATTATTATTACAAAATTACTTTTTAACATAATTAGTGGTGCTTATTTGAACCATTAAATTTAGCTTCTAATGATATTAAAGTCAACTGATTTTATTATCTTGTGCCTTCAAAGAATTTACACGACTGACATAAAAATATAACAATTGAAAAAAAATTCATTACAATGGGTATATTCATTTTAACAAATATTCTTCTATCTAATACTATAAAAAAATACATCGGCCACTTTGAAAAATTGAGATATATTCACCAAACAAACAATCAATAAAACACTCATCCGTACTTTCTCATTTTGGGTACATTTATACATAAAAAAAATTATACATAAAGAAAAAAAGAAGAAAAAAAGAAGAGTTGAAATAGCAAGGGCGATAAAAATCATGATTGTTATAATTTTGTGTGGCCATCTATATATAGTAGATCAGACAATTATGATTATCTAACAAAATTAATTTATATTTATTACACTCAACTTGACTAAGTAAGAAATTATCTTTTTTTTAATTTAGTTCTTAATTCATATGATTTGAATTTAGCTCAATATATATGATTTAATTTTATTTGATTTAATTATTAGTTGAAAATATCTCAATTGCCTATTTTATTCATAAATTTATTATTTTAATGACTAATAAATTAATCAAATTAATTAATTAGTACACATAATAAATTTGGTTTAATAAATTAAAAGAAATAAATTAAAAAACACTTACAAAATATTAAAATAAATGAATTAAGAAATACTACCAAATCAAATTGATATAAATTATAATAAATTATATGATATTTAAATATCTAATCAAATCAATTAGTTGATATAATTAGTTTAGCGTAATAACTTGTATTTATTGAGTTAAAAGAAATAAATCGAGAAACATTCTCAGAAGCATGCCACGTCAACTCCATCATTAAGTGCAAAAACCCAATTTTTATATAATAGAATAGATTTGTGAAGTATAATTGTAGTAAGTGTTGGTTTGATATCAACAATATGTAGAAATTTATAAAACCCGGTCAAACCGTAATTAATTAAATAATAAATTAAATAGGAGCGAATATGGTTAGAAAATCTAGCAATCGGAATTTGATAATTTAAACATGATATTTGGACTCAGTAGATTTTTCTGAGTCAGAAAACATAGTTTTCTGCATAAGAACGCGCACTGGAATATTGACCGACAGTACCAACTGAGATTTATCTGGTACTGCAGTTGGAAAAATTAATTATAAGTGAATAAGGCTAAGAAATTAGGATTTATAATTAGGACAAGTGGAAATATTTAAAATGCGATTTAAAGCTCTAATCTTGAAGGTTTTGGCCCAAAATTGGGCCAACGGACAAAAATAAGTGAAGCGGGCCCAAGTGGGCCTAAGACCCAACATATATAAACATTAGTTATGAGCATTTCAGCTTATTTACCCTAAAGAAAGAGGGTAGGGGCGCTGCATTGAGAGAAGAGAGAAGAAAGGAGAAAACATAATCCTAGCTCCAACTTCAAATCACCATAACTTGAGCTACGGAACTCTGATTGACGAGCCGTTTACGGCCACGCATCACTCTTCTCATCCTCTACATTTCTATCTAAGTTTTGTGGTGAGTATTCTATTCATCTCTATCCAGTTTTCAAAATTCTCCACTGTTATACGTTTTTTGGTAGTTAGTGTTGAAATCTCGTGATTTTGGTTGTGTAGGGATACTCTAACATGGATTCTATGTGGATTCTATCCCTATTTCATATGAGCTGAGGTAAGAAGTACTCAAAACCTTGTAATTTATCATTTTCATGAACCCTAGGTTAATGTATATATGTGAAATTGGTTATGTTAGTGTATTAGGTGATTTTGGTGCACAATTGGAAGATTGATATTGCTTGAGGAGCTTTGGTGAGGCTTGGAGCTAAGGGTTGGTGGAGACTTCTAAGAAAGAGCCCAATTATTTTGGCTACAAGAGGTACAATTTAAGTTTCATTTAAGTACCGTGTGGAGTGATGAGAATTCCTAGGCTAGATGCCCCTAGGATTAAGTTTGGATTGTGTGAATGGTTGGTGTTAATATGCATAGTTGATATATAATGTAAATTAATGATTGGGTTGAGAATTGTGTGAATTGTATGTATGGTGTGTTGAGAATTTGATAAAGTGAATAATGAATATTGGTTTGTGGACTATGCATTTAAATTGTGAATTTGGGCCGGAGGCCGTGAATTTTGGGCCGGAGGCCGGAATAGGTAAGGAAAGTAAGTTGATATGTGTATTGTGTGATGATATAAGATATTGGATGGATTTAGATATTGAATATGTGAATACTTGGTTTGGTTATTGAATAATAAGGTTTGAGAAATTGAGGTGTGGAATTTGATAGTTTTTTTGTGAAATTGTGTAGATGAGGTAGATTTGGTTTGGTTGAGTGTAATTATGTGAATGTGGTTGGGTTGTGTTCATTTGGATGAGTGGAAATGAATTTGGCTTGTGAACATTAGAAAATTGGTGATTTCTAATTTTGGGATAAAAACTGATTTTTGACCAACTTTGGCGGTCCGTAACTCGGTCCACGAAGTTCTGAATTCTTCAAAAATAGATTTTTATGAAAGCTTATTCAAAGATCTTTCCAACGGTTCAAAAATGGTTGAAAAAGGAATTTCTTTTGAAGAAGTTATGTATGGTGGAAGTTTGAGGTTTAAAAACGAAATTCTGCAGCTTTTTAACTTAGTAAAATTTTTTGCAGAACGCACACCCAGGCGTATGCGTGGCCGATGCGCACGCGTCGTTTTCAAATTTTCACTACCCACACGTGCGCCTGGCCGACGCGTACGCGTTGATGGGCTAAATTAGTTGCCCAGCCAAATTTTCCGAGAGTTGTGCTTGAGTTGTGCTGGTTTTGTGCTTGGGGCACAAAACGCACCCACGCGTACGCGTGGCTGACGCGCAGGCGTCACTTGGCTTTTTTTCCCATCCACACGTGCGCATGGGGGACGCGTGCGCGTCACTGTAACTTTTCTGCTTTCCACGCGTGCGCGTGGGCGACGCGCACGCGTGACTCTATTTTCACCCCAAAGCTGATTTTGAGTTTTTAAAGCCAAATTTCAGACTTCTAAGTCTCTATTCTCACCCTTCATGTCCTAAATACTTATAGTATGTCTAGCGATGGGAAGAGGCTATGAGATATGGTAACTTGTGGATGAAGTAAGGGAAGAATTAATGATGAATTATGATTAATGATGACTGTATGAGTTACTGAGGGTGATGATGGAAGTGCGGTGTATGCCGTGAGCCAAAGGGCTGTATTTGATAATGATTATTGGCTGGTTATAGGTTATGCTATGAGCCGGATGGCTATGATAAATATTGATTTATGGCTGGAAATGAAAATATGTCTTTGAATGATTGTTTTATTTTGAGCTCTCTTTCTCGAAAGTGCGACCCCAGAGAGATGAATGAAGGTGAGGATCCCCTTCGTTGTTCTTCCTGGTATTGTAAAATTGCCCCCAGTGAGATGGTGGGAGGTTAGGATCCCCTCCTTGGTTCTTCCTAGGCATATGAGAACGTACCTCCTGGGTAGATGCAAGGGTTGCGGTTGCGCCCCACTTGCTACAGGTTGGTTAGTATAGAGGCTCCCCGGGTGGGCGCAAGGGTTGTGGTTCGTCTCACTTGCTCCGAGTCATTGTTTGAGAATTGGTAATAATGGAGTATGATTATGAATGAATGTGTAGTTGTGATACCTAGGTAGTAGCAAGGGTTGTGGTTTGTTCCGCTTGCTCCAGGTTAATGATTGAGATTTGATAACAATGATGATTGATTGAGGAAGCTTTAACATGTGGCGAGTATGCCGGAGATGCATATATGATTAATGAACGAATGTGGCAAATGAATAATGTTGGAAAATGTTGAATGTGAGCATGCTTGTGTTTTCTCTCTGGTTGTAAGGGCGACAGGCGCATATACCCTCTAATGGCGACAGGGCGCATATACCCTCTAATGGCGATAGGGTGCAGATACCCTCTAATGGTGACAGGGCACGTATTCTCTCTAATAATATTAATGTGCAACAGAGAGACTGTGCCCGGGTTAGCTACCAGATACGTCGGGTTGGCTTGATAACCGACAGATGATATCATCAGCCATAGGACAGGCATACATCATTTGCATATGTTTGAATTGTTTGGGTTTGCCTACTTGTTTTGGATTGCTATATCATATATGCTAAGTTACCTGATTATGTGCTACTTGTTCTACTTGTACTTTAATTGTGTATTACTTGCCTGTATTGCTTGTGTTTGTACAACTGAGAGGTCCCTCATGCTGGTGTCGGTGGACGCTGAGGGCTGTTCTTGATGAGATAAATTGATGATGTGATTGGATAATGATGATGATTATTGAATGATGTAATTTGAGGATGACCCTCCAATGCTTCCATTTTTCCTTGCTTCCGCTGTAATGGCCTTAGAAGCAAGTAATAGAGCTAAGGAAGAGATTAGCCGGTATGAGCTCACAACTTCAACTAACTCAAAGACGACTACTGATGAATTCCTCAAGTGTAGTAAGATCATCCCTTAGACTGGTAATGGATTCCAAGGTCTTTCTTACGTCTACTAAAAGGAATCAATGTCGGCTTCTGCCGGCTACCTGCGCTCTTTGAGTTCTATTGATTGCTGCCGTAAGCCCGCATTCTACATAGCTAGCTTCTTCCTTAACTCCGGACGGGGGGATTCTATCAACAAAATAGGAAAGAAGAAGCTTTGCATGGCGTGTAACACAATATCATGAGAAGTATATTTCTTCCCTAAGTTGTTCCTGGGTAGAAGCAGTTATGTGATTTCACTTGCTCTAGGTGAGGATAAGAGGTAACGCTATAGAATTGCTGAGACAAAATAACTGATAGTTTGGCTTATGTTTCTGATTCTGATTCGTTGGAGAGTTTGAGAGAGTTGAGAAGCATGAGGAAGAGGAATTAGACTTAGCATTCCCTCATGACAGTTGCCTATTTATGGATTAGCGAGAACATAGGGTGAATGTTTGGTGAAAGGAAGTTTAGGATGCTTAGCGAGTTTTCATTATAATGCATTGTATTTATTTGACACTTTTACCGTACTGAAAACCCATGGGTCGGGAGTTCTCATTCCGTATATATCTCTTGTTTTTCAAATACAGGCCTAGGTGCTCAGATATGAGCTGTGGTTCATCTGAGGGATGGTGAAGATCCTTACATTCTCTACTTTATATTTCGCTTAGAATCTCTCCATCTTTATTTTGAAAAGCGTATAATATGTATTGAACTCTTTTGAACTCACCTATAGAGGCTCTTATGTTTCTTTTGGGAGAGATTGGGAGATACTATTGTCAACTACTGTTATACTGTACCCTAGCCGACCTAAACTTCGCGGATCGCGACTATTGGCTATTTACTTATATTATATATCTATATACTATCCCTCTATTACTCTCCTTCATACCTTTATCTGTATGTCGCCTTCGACTTCATGCTTTATCTTTTAGTTGTCGATACGTGAGTGATATGACTTCACGATTTTATTTTTACTCCTTTCAGGCTTCTCGACTAATACTCCTTTCGATTATACTTATATTTATGTAACAAAAATCCACCTTGAGAGTCGTACCACCTTATTATCATTGACTTATGACTCGAGTAAAAGGATTTGAATATTAGGGTGTTACAAAATTAACGTTGTTGTTGTTGTCCATACAAATACCCAATTAAATATAATAGATAATTGTATGAGATTTAACTCTATTATAAAAATACAGATAATTTTTTCAATAGAACTACATCAATTGAACTGTATATACATTTAAGCTTAATATTTAAAGATGTCTGTACGCTTTGTATTTTTATTTAAACTCAACTAGTTTTGATGAATGGATTTTATATTAACAAAGATGTGATCTAGTCTTGTATTATATTTTAAGAAATATATTAATTCACAAAGAGGATATTGAATTAGGGAGTAATAAACTATGTACTCTAATTTAATATTTATATTTGATTAAAGAGCAGTAAATTATTTTTTTTTCAATTGAATATCTAACTAATTGAATATAACCTATCTTACTCTCTTTATTTAGTTTGGTGATGATTTAAGATGTTTAAGGAGTAGGGGAAATTAATTTTAAGAGGTTAATTATAGTCACTTGAATTTGAATGAAATTCTTATATATATATATATATATATATATATATATATATATTTAAAGTTGGTATGGTTAAAAATTTTAGTATCAACCATAAGTACTAGAATAAAAAATATATATAACCAAAAATATTCCAAATATAACTATAATGTAGTACTAGGTCTGAGTGTTTTTTTAATTTTGCCACATTAATATTTGTAAAGAATAAAATAGTGTTTTGAGATTTAGATTTTTATCTTAGTACAAGTTTAACTTTTGTATATTTTTTTTTTTGAAAAGAATCATGTGAAGCAAAGTATTAACTTTATAGAAACATATTTCAAATTATTAACAACTTATTAAAAGTAATTTAAACTTTAACATTGATCATAACAAAATTTGACCTATATAATATTAGTAAGGTATATGACTAAAAAGATGTTTAGAACTAAATTTTATATATCTTCTCATTTATTTTTCTAGTCTATTTGTTAAAAAATTTGTCACTAGTAGAAAGGATACGGGAACAATAGAAAATAAACCATGAGATTACATTGTTGTAATTCGTCAATTTTATAAGTTATTTTATTTTAATACTAATATAGGGTAAGGAAAAATATGGAAAATATGTCACATTTCTGAAGAGAATGAATGTTATACAGAGGAAAAAAATGAAAACGGCTATGATAAAACTACTGATGGTAAGGAGGCAGCTATTTTGAGTGCAAATGATTTTTTGAATCAGCAATGTGTAAGTTATGAAGAAGCGTACCAATGTTATGTAAGGTATGCCAAGTGTGTGGGGTTTGGAGTTCGAAAGGGGGATGCGGCTGCTGATAGTATTGGCAATTATGTTCGACGTAAATTCTTGTGCAATAGAGCAGGTGTGAGAGAGAAGAAATGCTACGCAACTACTAGTAAGATAAGAAAGCAGAAGCCTGAGACCAGAACAAATTGTAATGCAATGTTGTCAATTTATCTTGACAAGAGTTGTTCAATGTGGAAAGTTAGAAAGATTGTGGAGGATCATAACCACCCTTTGATATTGCTTAAATTAGTTCACCAAATTTCAAATTATTGTACAATGATAGATGCAGACAAAGCACAAGTGGATAGCATGCATAGACATGGCCTCCCACCTTCGAAGATCATGGGTCTTATTGCTGGACAAGCCGGTGGTTATGAATTTGCAAAAGATTTGGATAACTATATTGAAAGAAATCTACGTTCAAAGATCATTGAAGGAGATGTAAATGCAACTCTTAATTATTTGCATGGAAAAGCAGAGGATGAACCTATAATGATTGTGAGACATAGTTTAACAGATGACGATAAATTGGAGCATTTATTCTGGGCGGATGATTTAAGTCAATTTGACTATCAATATTTTGGTGATGTTCTAGCATTTGATTCTACCTAAAAAAATAAGTATAATAGGCCGCTAGCTATCTTTTTAGGCACAAACCATCATCGCCAAACTTGTATTTTTGGCTTCGGTTTGCTAGCAGATGAACAAACAAAATCATACAAGTGGTTACTAGATAACTTTTCAGAGGTGATGATGAATAAGCATCTGAGTCTTGTCATAACGGATGGTGATAATGCCATGAAGAGTGCAATTGAAGAAGTTTTTCCAAATGCTACCCATAGATTGTGTGCTTGGCATTTGTATAAAAATGTAGTATCTCATATCAAGGACCCAGAATTTCGTGAGGAATTCAAAAAATGCTTGTATGCCAAATTTGAATGTGATGAATTTGAAGAGTATTGGCATGACATGGTTGAAAGGTTTAATCTTATGGGAAACGACTGGGTAGAGAAACAATATAGAAGGAAAGAACAATGGGCTACTGCTTATTTGAGTAGCAAATTTTGCGTTGGATTTAGAACTACATCCAGATGTGAAGGCATAAATTCTTTCATTAAAAGCTTTGTTGACTCAAGGGATAGTATACTTGCATTGGTGCAAAACCTAGAACGTGCTTTAAGGGACTACAGAAAGAATGAGATTGTTGCTGAATTCAAAATAATAAATGGAGAATATGTGCCCACAACAGGTTTATATTCTCTTGAGCGTTGTGCTGCGTCAGTGTATACTAGGGAGATATTTTGGAAAATATTAGAAGAGATTAAAAGTGTGGCAGCTTTGGATATTGTGTGGTTTGGTAGTCGTTCAACAACTTCAGAGTACAAGATCATCAAGTATGGAAGACCTGATCATGAGTAAATTGTTTTATATGATCAAGATACTCAGAAAATGATGTGTCAATGTCAAAGATGGGATAGTTATGGCATTTCATGTTCTCATATGTTTTGTTTGCTGAAACGGGAACAGATCAAGGAATTGCCAGAAACTCTTGTATTGAAAAGATGGACTAAAGACGTTAAAAAAATTGACGATGATCAAGGTAACATAAATGGAAAACAGGATGAAGAAAGGAGCATTCTGATGTGGATAGGTGCATTATCAGTTGCTAGTTCTCGTATGATATACTTAGGAGGCAAAAAATTGTCTCATTTTTGCTACACAATGAATGAAATTTGTAGAGTGACGAAAGACTTGGAAGTAAAATTGGAGCAGACTATTTCACCGGAAAAAGGCAACAAAGTTGGTGATCTTTCTGATGCAAAATCCAAAGGTGCACCAAAAGTCTCCGAAAAGATGAAAATAAAAGACGACAATTACAATCAAACTGGTCACACAAAAAGGAAATGCATAGAGAGAACTGCTGAAAAAGATGTTCAACATAATGATAGAATGGTCAGCGAAGATGAATTTGAAGATGGTGTTCAATCTGTTAGTATTCCAAATTATCAAGTAACACGAGAATTTATTATTACTTACTAGACTAAACAACTAATGTCATGATATTTTGAGTTAATATGTACATTTTAACTTTGTTTTTTTATATGAAATTTATACTTTTGTTAATTTTGAACAAACTTTTTGTAATTTTATATGAACATACTCCAATAGCTTTTTCTGTGGAGGCGAATGTTAAAAATATACACTTTTGGAGTGAGAAAAAGAATCCACAATTGTCTCAAGAAGATATAAGTCTATAATTCTAGTATGCACATTATTCAATTTAGTATATTTCAAATTCAATCATTTTGGAATGATACTATTATGGACTGTGTCTTTGTAAAGGTTCAAGTTGTACATTTTTTGGAGGAGATAACAACCATACTTCTGCTGGCTATGAAACTTCCTTATATGGTCTCATTCCCAGTCATAGATGGTTGCTATAAGTAATTAAGATTTGTTGTCATTTATCTATCTTATGTTTAGTTTTCAAATAATATTTTCCCATAAATTTATATCTTTTGGGATTTAATAGCATATGAATGATTTGGTTTTTTATTTTGACAGGGCATACAGAATACACCACAGTCAAATAAGGAGTGATTTTTGAGATTAATATCATGTAATAGACAGTTTTGTACCATAAAAAAGTATTTTTGGGACTAAAGACATCGAAATTAAAGAAATACAAATATGTTTTGTGAATATTAGCTGAAGAGACTTTTTATTTAAAGACATTGATAAAAGAAAATAATGCAAACTATATCTGTAACTAACTGTTCGTGAATATTATTAAATTAATCCGATTTATTATTATTATTATTATTATTATTATTATTATTATTATTATTATTATTATTATTATTTGGCCAATAAATCTATGCTTTTATTCTTCATAATTTTTTATTAAGCATATTATATACATAATAAAACACATATTATTATTAAACAAATATATTATAGATTAGGACTATATTAAATAATTAATACTAACAACTTAATAGTACTCGGCATTAGTATGACTTTTTTTTTAGTTAATGTACTTCATTTTTATAAAAGAACAAAGAAAAAGTTACATTAAGAACAATATTCTATTGAATAGATTTTGTTAAAACCGAGTTGACATTGGATAAAAATGCATAATTTGATGGATGTAAGTATATAAATAACTAAAAATATTATTTATTTAATTTAGGTTTTAGCAGAAATTAATGTTCTCATATGTTCTCTCTCTCTATATATATATATAATTTTTATAAAAAATAATATCATTACATAATAAATTAATTAAATAAACAATAAATATAAGATTAAAAGAATTTCTAATCAGGTCCTATTTGCAATTCTAAACATTTTTGAAAAAATTTTGTAATGAAAAATTTTAGAGTATAATTTTATTCTTATCCATTAATATAGTACCTTAGATACAAATCCTTTAGAAGTACATCATAGGATAAGACGATAGAAAGTAGATATTTTAATTAAGCATAATTTAATGCATGTGTATATGTAATTATGTTGTTCGCAAAATATTTTTTAATTAACGTTTACTTCTTTTAACAAATAGTGTGTACCGAGTTAAAAAAATTACCTTTAAACAAAACATAATAAATAAATAAATAATATTTTATATTATTATATTCAAATATATTTAGTAGATATAAAATATTTTTTATAAAACATAATAAATAAACAAAATATATTTTTACATCGTTGTACCATTCGTGAAAGTATTTTTTTAAAAGTGATATATTCAAATATTAAATTACTTTTATTTTTTATAAGATTCTTTAAAAAAATATTTTAACATTTTTTTTAAGTTACACCCACACAAGACAATATATTATTACTATCCGATTTATATGTAAACAATAAAAATGTGAAGAATAAAATAAATTTAATTTTAAGATAGATATTATAAATTTTTATTCACTTTTTTTTTTGGGTTATATTACGTTAATTAGGTTAAAATCTAAAGTATTCTAATACTTTTTATAAATACCCATTGATTTTATAATAGTACACGTCTTCTTTTAATATAAATGTAATACAGTAGAATATTACGTATTAAGAAAATAAAGATAAGATAATAATCATTCTTATGCAAATACATTATAACTAATAAGCTCAATTTTTAATACTGAAACAAAAAGTAATGAAATTTTCTAAAGAAATAAACTAATAATTCTAATATAGAATTATAACTAGACTAAATTACCCTATAAAACTAAGATAATCACAACACTTTCTCCAAGTGAAAAAAATTAAAATTGTTCTTAATTTAAATTATTCTAAAATTAAATTGGTCTTGAATTGTTGTTCTAATTTTTTATAGCAAATCTTCTATTTCTCTCTTTTTGATGTTGTGATCTCCACTAATAAGATCAATTGGAAGGCCCATTCTTGTAAAATTATTTACTCTCTGTTGCAAAATAAAATTACAATGTTATATTAGATTAGAAACTAACTTATGAATTTAATAAATTAAATATATTGTTATAGTACCCCAACTTTATATGATCCCCAAAGATTATCATCTATTGTGCAACATTAATACCACAATCATTCCTGCAATAGAACACATAAAGAAAAAAAAAAGATAATACTAGGTTTTTAAAATTTTAATAATATTGCTTTCTAATAATAAGATAAGTTTATGTAATTATTATAATTTTTCATTCATATTAATTTAGTTTAAATTAGTGAATGAAGTGCGAAATTTTTATTTACTTATAAGCCATCTTTTTGCTGCATAACTTCGGAATCTACCAATTTATAAGTAGAAATTGTAGGTGATATCCCGCAATTTATATGTTCCGTCACCCAAAATATTTTTAAGAAATGACGCCTGAATGGTCATCATCAACCATAAGTGGTAATCCAAATATGATGAAAGAATATTTTTTAAATACAATCTGGTTTGTTTAAATAGCTCACCACTTTATTGACTGCTGTCATCCTTAACTTTTTCTGTATCTTAGATTTTTTGGAGTCAAGATATACAATTTCGTGATTAGGTAGGTTAACAACCGTTAAGAACCAGTGAAAATCCACGTGAATTGGAACATAAATCTACTTTAACAAATGACATTAGATTATAAGATTATTTGTTACAGTAATAAATCACTTTTAGTACCATACTTTGATAGCAAATTCCTCTATGAGACATGTCTACCTTAGTAAGATTATCTGCTTCTCTCATAAAATTGGCCTTAATATAATTCCAAGTTTCGATGGAAACATTTTCTAGATGCATTGCAATTTGCTGTAAAAGACATATCAATTAGATCGAGTATACATACCTATAATGCAGAAAAAGAATGAACATACCGCAAATGTTGTGGGAAGAAACCACTTGTGGTCATCATCATTATGAGTTAGCATGGAAGCAACAAGGATAAGGACCTATAGTTATATCAAATCACAAGGTCCAAAATTATATAAAATAAACAATTCAATAAATTTTGCTACAAAATAAAGCCAATTTGAGTACATTTTGGATAAATGTGTAACAAAGCAAAAAAATACAATACATCATCAACAATAGACTGTCCAGGTTTTAGTGTCATCAAAGCTTCTCTTGTGGCTGAACAATGATCATTGGAAACCAATTATTCCCTATCAAAAATAAATCAACTAATTTAAATTGAGAAATTGTAGTTAATTGATTACTATAAATTTTTTTAAACCAAAATTATAATTGAAAAATGTAACACCCTACCACACTCAACTTTATACTTAAGTCGTAAAATAGAGGTGATGTGGTATTACGACTCTAAAATAAAATGTGTACATATAATAGCAGAAAGAATATAATAAACTAGTTTAAACCAAAATTATAATTGAAAAATGTAACACCCTACCACACTCAGCTTTACACTTAAGTCGTAAAATAGATGTGATGTGGTATTACGACTCTAAAATAAAATGTGTACATATAATAGCAGAAAGAATATAATAAACTAGGAGTCTTGAAGAACAGGAGAAATAAAAATCACGAAATAAAAGTGCAATGTTCAGAAAATGAGTTAGCTTGCGAACAAAGAAAACTGTAGCTGTGAGGCATAAGATAACGAAAGTAGGAATAGAGGGCCAAAGATACAAAATAACAAGCTCCTAATTTAGCCCGCGAAGTCAAGGCTAACCGGAAGATATATACACATATATACATATACATATCCAAAATCCAAATTTACATAAACAAAATCCTGTCTCTCCATAGGCCTCTAAGAGGATCAAAAGAATAAGCTATGCGGAGAGTCAAGCTAAGTACATATATATATCACTGTACAACAAAATAACCCAGTAACCACTTCGCTTCAGGAGTCCAGACGCCTAACGAAATGTCTCTCGACTTGCATCTGAAAATCAACAACATAGTATGGGGTGAGAACCAGAGGTTCTCAGTATGGTAAAGGTGCCACACACATAAGATATAAGGTCCTGGGAATGCCAGAGGTAATCCTAGAACGCCGACACTCAGATTATAGAGCTTAAAGTATTAAACAGAAGCCATAAAAGGTGGTTTTCTAAGAGTATCTAAGCCTAACTTAACTTAATCTTAAATTTAAGTCTCAGACTGCCATTCCTCCATACCTCCTTCTCCATCAACATTTCATAGACAAATAAATAGATAAAAGCAAACACAAGAAGGTTACAAATACTACAGGTAGCAAATATACACTTAACATCGCAAATGCACTTAGGCAAACCCAGTTAGAGCACAAACAAGTAATTCAAGTAATATGCACATGATGCATGCTTGTCCTATGGCTAATGAGCTCATCTGTCGGTTATACAGCCAACCCGACAAGTCCGGTTTGCTAAACCATTAGACTGTCCCCCGACGTGCATCCCCAAGAGTCTATGCATATCTTTTTCTCAAATAATCAATATTGCTCAATGTGGGGTTAACATTCCCGGGAATTTATAAGTGTCCAGTCACCCTTACGTCGTAGCGTCAACAGAGTATCGAGTTTTCAACCTGGTACAAGTGATGGCAAGTCATGATACTTTACCCAGGAAATCTCGTATCTCAGATCATTTAATTAATCAAGCCAAGTATCATACATGATCATTCATTTGTTTATTCAAGCCAAATATCATACATGATCATCTGTAGCATTTCATAATCAATTCATCACATTTCAGTTTGACTTCGTCTCCAAGTTATTCCCATTTTCTAACTTTATCTGATTATCAGGTTTAATACTATTATTTATGACTAGAGAAATGAAAATAGAGGTTTAGAAGTTTAAAATAGGGTTTTAAAACTCAAAAAATCATGTTTGCTGGAACAGGGGCTACGTGTCTGCGCGGATCACGCATGCGCATGGGAGTGTGAAACTGCAACTTACGCGCGCGTCCCTTTGTCATGCGTACGCATGGACGTGCTTGCTAACCCCTTACGCGTGCGCATGGGACCAGTCGCGTACGCATCGCCAAAATTCCATACCACGCGTACGCGTGGATCACACGGGCGTACGTTCTTTAAAAAAAAACAGATTCAGTAGCAAAGTTGCAGAATTGTAACAAAAACCAGTTTTGAGTTCCAATCTTCCAACACCCATAACTTCTTCAATTTAAAATATTTTTCACCCGTTCTTCGAACGGCGTAAACTTCATAAACCCAATTTTCATTTTAAAACAAGTTGGAAGCAAATTGAGGGTCCGGAAGCCAAGTTACGCCTTGCCGAAGTTTGGCCCAAAACCAAGATTTTATAAACTTTCAAAACCTCCTCTTCATTCGAACCAAAACCCATGAGATCAACACAACAACCTACACTTACTACACAAAGTATCCTCCATTCTCAATGCAATAACCACATAAAGGTCATACTTTAACCCAACAATAATTACATACACACATACCCAATCCTGCAACTAAAACTATAGCTCACAAGATACATAATGATATTCTCAATTCAACAATTACAATTTGTCAAATCATCAACTAATCCACAGCTCCATACCAATCCATATATAACAACAAAATGCTAAACAATGACACACACATACATTCCAACCTATTCTATGGTCATTTAGCCTAAGTTTTCACAAAATATTATATATTAAATGCAAGAAACCTAAACCATACCTTGGCCGATTCCCACGTAGTGATCAAGGCAACTTATTTTAAACAAACACAGCCCTTCAAAAATTCAATAAACACTAGGCTCAGCTTCCTCCAAGTTCCAATATTCATAATTTCGAGCTCCAATTATTTATTCACAACCTAATACACATTTAGAACACATATATACCCAATTTAATACCCGAAACATAAATTCAGCAAAATTAAAATGGAATTATGGTATCCTCACCTTACCCAAGCTTCACATAAGCAAGAGGAAATATTTTCCTCAAGCTAATTGGATCCTAAAACATCAAAGAGTAAAGAAATTCAATACCTCCACTCAATTTTCAAAAATTGGGGGAAGAAGTGGCTGAGAACAATAAAGCAAGTTACCTATGAAATTGTTTCGGTAGAAACGTAGAGCTCGACGCGGTGCTCACGTGGCCGCAAACGGTGCCGCAATCGGAGCTCGGACGGAGGAGTTACGGCGAGTTGAACTTACCGTAAGGGTTACGGGATTCCTTCTTTCCTCTCCCCTGTGTGCTTCAACGCTGCTAAAATGGGGAAGAGAAGGAACGTGGGTTCATTTAAAGGCTGGCCCGGTTGGGCCCACGGGCCCGGTTCGACCCATTCAATTTAATCTTGGACCGATTTCTTCGAAATTAGTGTCAAAATTCTCGTTTCGATGAGCTCTTTCCTAATTTAATATAATATTCGCACTTCTAATCTTCTTTATTAAAAATTAATTTATTGACTAATTATTTACTAATTTAACGGGGTTTACCAAAAATCATTAAAAAGAAACAAAATTATTTAGTATATTAGAACCAACTCAATGTTAATCACATTTTATTTTTCTATTATAAAATATAATAAAATTTTAATTCTCAAAACAAATTAAAATCACCTTATTTTTTAGGATTTAATTTTTATAGTGTTTTCATAAAGTTTGTACAAAATTCACCTATTACATTGATTGAACTTATTTATTTACGTAAACTTTGTTTATGAACTCAGCAAACTTGCTTACGTTTTAATACGATTTAAATTGTATTGATATATTTTTATTTTTCAATCAATTTAATTTTATTTAAATAATTTTAATTTTAAATTTTAAAATTTGTATTATTTAAAAATTTAAAATTTAAATAGATATAATTTAAATTAATAATTAAATTTAATTTTATAAAATTATATATATTTATATTATTGTACTCATATAATTAATTATATTTTTTCAATTTAAAAAAAAAAACGATTTGAAACCGTTAATTCTTAACTAAAAATTAAATACACTTATATTATTTTTAACTTAAAATTTATTAAATAAATGTACTCTTATTATTTTAATTTTTTATTTTAAATAAATATATTCGTATTATTTTAAATAAAATTTAAAATTAATATAAGTAGATTTATTTAAAATTTTAAATTTTAATATTTTAAATAAACATACTCTTATTATTTTAAAATTTAAATAAACGTACTCATATTATTTTAAATCATTTTGAAATTAATACAAGTAGATTGATTTAAAATTTTAGAATTTTAAATAAATATATTTTTATTATTTTAAATAAATATATTTTTTAATTTAAAAATAATATAAATATATTTAAATAAATGTAGGCATGTTCTTTTAATCGTTAGGTAGTGTGGGATAGATTGTTGCACGTTAATCGTGCTAGGGAGTGTGAGATAGCTGGTTGCAAGTAAATCGTGCTATCCCGGCCCATAGTGGTTTAGGTGAAAAAAAAAATAAACCATCCTATCTTAGGACAAATTATATATAATTTGGGATGCTTGGTGTCGTGTAACGATTTATGAGCATTTTTTGAAGGAGTTTGATGCATAAATTGTCCTAAATTATGGTATTTAATATAATATTTAATACACACTACTCTAACACGGTTTATGTATCAGTAGATTTAGAATATCCACGTTTTTTAATTTAATCTAAGAGAATCAAATAAAATTAATCTCTACTTTATTTAAATAAAAAAGCCTAAAAGATATGTGTAGAGATAAATTGTGTATTTATTTTTTTATTTTTTATTTTTTTTAAAAAATAATTGTATTAGCAAATGAAATACGTGAAAAATATTAGCTTTGAAATTTGGTGTCAATAATTTTGTGGGAATTGTGCTTAACATAGTTGGTTAGTATGAAGACAGAAAAAACGAAAATAGAGATTTTTTATAAGTCTAAGGAAGATATCATAAATGCTAAGATAATTCATTACAATTTCATGTGATGGAAGACAAAAATGTAATTATGGTGTAATGTGGATTGGTTGATATGATGGTAGTTTAATTGTATGAGTTAGGTCCTTTTTATTTGGTTGGATTTTTTCTATGATTATCCTATTCTTGATGGCAATGGCAAAATAAATATTTTCATTAGTTGTTCTTTTTTTCTCTATTTTTGGGTCGATTTTATTTTAAAAAATATTGTTGTAGACAAAATTAATAATATTATGTTCAATTATTTAAAAAGACCAAATTAATATTTTGATTAGATACTTTTGTTTCATTGAAAATAAATTCTAGTTTTATTGAAAATAAATTTTAGTTTGTTAGTAAAAATACAAAAGCGTGCATAACAGTGAAATCATGATTGGAGACTATGCCATTTGAACTATTACTCATTGGCAAGTAAATTATCGTCTTATTATCTTAAAAAAATAATTTATTTATAGAATAATCTTGAAAATTCAACAATAATTTGTATGAAAATAGCTTATTAGTAAAATAAAAGTTAATTGATTGATTACCATGAAATTTAATTTAACAGTAAATTTGTAATTGAACATATTTTTACAGTTTAATTTAAAATTTGTTTATAACTTAATTTAAAATTTGTGTTAGAGAAAAAATTTAGTAACTAAAAATGTAAGTCATAGAAAACAAAACTGTTACGATGGGTAACCGGAGATTATTGGGTTGGATTAGTTTGGCTGGCCCAATCGTTGGAATAAGGGAGTATCCAAGCGGATTGATGATCCAAAGCCCCCGTCCGACTTCGGTATGAGAGAATGGGGGGTGGTACCTGCAAAGACACTCTGATGCCAAAGTCAGCAAAGGGAGCAAAACAGGTCTAGAGAGTATTAGGCTTCTGAGATACCTGAGAAGTGTCAGTGTATTTATAGTGGTGAACCCATAACCACCGTTGGTGTAGTTCCATTATTCATGGGGAATAACCGTCTCTTTATCTTAGGGAGGTTGAGATATGGCTCCAGGAAGTGGGTAGAGAGATTTTAGAGGCAGTTACTCATTTGAATGGGTATTTATCTGCCAGCTAACCTTCGTCCCGACTTCTTTAGAGCAAGTTGTGGTAGGAACCGACTTCGTGGGGTGAAGGTCGGTGTAGAGCGAGGCTTAATCCTTTGGATTGGGCCTTTCGTTTGGACCTGGGCCTTATCATTGGGCCAGGGTATGAATAGTGCCCCTACTCGAGCCCAATTTCTTTTAGGACTTGGGTTCGAGTATTCTACTCGGGGTCGTAGCCGACTTGTTGGAGGACCGACGTGATGGTTTGGAACCGACGTGACTTTTCGTGACTTTTGATTTTCACAGTTACGTCTAATCAAATGTCGCGTCCGTTAGAGGTTTGCGTAGGGGTTGTCTTGGTAACGGTGCACCCATTAATGACTGCGTCCGTTTTTACCATTATGCCCCTAACGTGCTTATAAATACTTCCCTTCTCTTTCGTTGCTTCGTTTCTGCGATTTTTCAAATTTTCTTCTCATCCGTTCGTGGAGCGTTCTTCGTTTGAAGGCTTTCATTTTCCTCTACCTTATTACCAGGCAAAGGTTAGTCTTTTTCTCCTTGTCTCTTCTATGAAATGCTTCTGTTTGCATGCCTTTACTTTAGAGAGAGGAGTTGACTTCGTAGGCTTTTTTGTTTGATTCCGTATCCCCTTAGAGACCCTGTTCGTGATCTTTTTCCTTTTTCCTTTGTAGGTTTCGCTAATCCTTTTTTAGGAAAAGAAAAATGACTTCCATAGAAACTCTTGCTCAGTGGGTCGATGTCACGGTCTTAGGAGAGGAACCTCTGGTTGATACTGATTTTATCACTGACCTTCACACTCGTCACCGGCTCTGCACCTCTGATGAGAATGAACCAAAGTATGAACTGGTGGCCCCGGGTCCGGAAGACCGGGTTTGCTTTGGGAGGGCTTCAGAGGCAGCCCCTCATTTCTTTTATATGTACGAGAGCATGATCACCCGCCTGGGAATTTTTCTCCCTTTCTCTGATTTTGAGATTGCTGTTTTACGTCACTGTCGTGTTGCACCTACCCAGCTTCACCCCAATTCCTGGGGTTTTCTGAAAATTTATCAGTTTATCAGCCATGCCTTGGAATTTCCGACTTCTTTGAGGATTTTTTTCTTTCTTTTCCACATGACCAAGCCCTTCAGTGGGCAGAATAATAAGCAACAATGGGTGTCCTTTCGAGCTATACAAGGTCGGAGGATCTTTACCCTTTTTGATGAATCTTTCCATGACTTCAAAAATTATTTTTTCAAAGTTCAAGCCGTAGAGGGTCACCACCCCTTTTTCTTGGATGAGAATTCTTCTCCTCGCTTTCCCTTGTACTGGTTAGAGGCTTCCCCCTGTGAGAAATATGGTTTGGAGGATCTGGATGAGGTGGAGGCAGCCATTGTAGGGTTCCTCCGAGAAGTATGGGGGAGGGCCCCATATCTAGATACCAAAAAATTTCTCCAGGGGTCGTCGTCTTTTGTCCAGACACAACTAGGTAGCTTTTATCTACTTTGTTTCCGACTTATTTCTACCGACTTGAAGTTTACCGACTTGTTTTACTAATTGTTTTCTTTTACAGAGATGGCGAGGAAGAATTCCAATGAGTCTTACCAGAGAGTCCAGGAGGCCAAGGCGAGGTCTCGCGCCAGAACCAGTGGTGCCAGGGTATCTAGCTCTCCTCTTCCTCTTCCTCCCCCTTCTTCCCAAAATTTGGGAACTCCTTCTCAACCCATTGTTATCTCCTCTTCGGCTTCTTCTCAGCCGTCCCCTCCTCCCCGACCCTCTCCTGAGCCAGAGAAGAAGAAGCGCAAGGCTTTAGAGCCTGGCTCTTCTTTTGAAGGTGAGGCTAAGGTGGATGCTTCTGCATTTATCCGAAAATTCATCTACCCCCATACCCTATAGGTATGGATGATGTTTCTATTCGGAACCACCTCACTATTCTGGCTGAGAAGAGTATCAGGGCGGCGGGGATTTGTGCCAAGTTCCTCGATATTTTTTAGAAGACTCCTCTTAGCTTTCTGGGTTTAACCTCTAGGGTTGAAGAGTTGGAGGGAAGGCTTCTCATATATCAGGAACATGAGAAGGAGTTGAAGAAGGAGGTCACCAAATTGAAGGAGGAGAGGGATGGCCTCCAAGAGAAGGAGAGCAAGTTACAAGCCCTATGTAACATGGAGGAGGGCTTGAGAAAGAAGGCGCAGGAGAGTTATCAGAGTTTATTTGAGGACCTTGTGGCTGTAAGGAGGGATTTGTTGAACTCTCGGACTGCCTATGCCGAGTTGGAGGACTCTATTGCTGAAGGGGCAGAGGAGGCCTGGAGGATTTTTAAGGAGCAGGTCGGAGTCCTTGCTCCCGACCTGGATCTCTCTCCTTTGGATCCTGACAAGGTCGTTATTGATGGTGCCATAGTTTATCCCCCAGCTCCCGAGGTCGTCACTGAGTCAGATTTGAAGACTCGGGGGCAGAGAATCATTGAGTCCCCTCCTCGTCAAAAGGATGTTCCGAGTTCCTCCAGACCTCTCGGCACCTCTTCTCTGACTCCTATGGACACTTCTCTCCCTGGTCCTGATGGCGCTCCGACTTCTCTTCCCGACTCTGGTGGTGATCCGACTACTCCCTTTGGTCCTGGTGGTGATGCTCTTTAAGAATTTATTTGTTGGCTATATGGGGGCCCGGCCTGTGGGTCCCCCTTTTTTAAACTCTTTATATTTGTGGCGATGGTGTGTCGACATTGGCCTTTTATGGCCGTAAACAAAAAGAATATTTATAATTACCCTTTTTTGGATAAGGGTTATTTTAACAAAAATACCCTTTTCGGTATAAGGGTTTCAGCTACCTTTTTGTGTGCATGTTTTTTCTGATTTTGTTTTTTCGAAGCTCCCTTGATCTTTTCTAAAAAACCTTTCTTTTGGCTTGTCTGTTTTCCTGAGCCTTTTCGTTTTAAGGACTTTAGGACAGCTTTTAAGCTTTTTCTAGGTTTTTTCAATCCCTTTTTTGTTATTCCTACTACTCAACTTTGTTTTATTGAGTATTTATGACTTAGGTTATTTTTGCGATGCGTTTTCTTTTCTACTCGATTTTTCATTTCGACTTATGAGTCGGAATGTTTTCGAGTTCCTCACGATCAACTTTTATAACCTCTTTACACCGACTTGTACCTCGTCGTTTTATCCTGACGACCATCTAGGTCGGTTCATGGGATTTTCACGTTTTGTCGAGCTTAAGTCGGCGCGTTTCGTAGAAAAGTAAACGAGAAGAAATTTATAAGAGATATTGTAAAAAAGACCTTTATTTATTTGGGGAGGTACTTTTGCGGCCACTAAGGGTTTAATGATCTATTCCCCCCTTAGCCTCTACTATGATGCCTCGTTAAAAACCCTCTTTCAGAAAAAACCCTTTAATTTTTGGGAAAAAATCATGAAGTTGGGAAAAGAGTACATCAGGGAGTAGAGTTCGCTTTTAGCTATAGTACCTTTTCATGTTACAAGCATGCCACGACCTTGGTAGCTCAGCACCGTTTAAGTCGGTCACCTTGTAATAACCTTTTCCTAAGACCTCATTAACTTTGTAGGGTCCTTTCCAATTGGCAGCGAGCTTTCCTTCCCCCGATTTGTTGACTCCTATGTCGTTTCTGATTAAGACCAGATCGCTTAGTGCGAAACTTCTTGGAATGACTTTCTTGTTGTATCTGGTATCCATCCTTTGCTTCAGCGCTGCTTCTCTTATCTGGGCTTGTTCTCGGACTTCGGGGAGCAACTCGAGCTCCTCTTTGTGCCCCTGTATGTTTCCGATTTCATCATGGAGAATCACTCTTGGGCTTTGCTCACTAATTTCCACTGGTATCATGGCTTCTACCCCATAGACAAGTCGGAAGGGTGTTTCTCCAGTTGCAGATTGGGGTGTCGTCCGATAAGCCCACAACACTTGGGGGAGCTCCTCTGTCCAGGCTCCTTTTGCATCTTGTAGTCTTTTCTTTAGCCCTGCCAGTATGACTTTGTTGGCTGCCTCGGCTTGTCCATTTGCTTGTGGGTGTTCCACCGAGGTGAACTGGTGTTTGATTTTCATACTGGCCACTAGGCTTCTGAAGGTGGAATCGGTGAACTGGGTTCCATTATCTGTGGTAATGGAGTGAGGTATCCCATACCTTGTGATGATATTTTTGTAGAGGAACCTCCGACTTCTCTGGGCGGTGATGGTGGCCAATGGTTCTGCTTCTATCCACTTTGTGAAGTAGTCTATTCCCACAATTAAGTATTTGACTTGTCCTGGTGCCTGGGGAAAAGGACATAACAAATCCATTCCCCATTTTGCGAAGGGCCATGGAGAAGTTATACTAATGAGCTCCTCGGGGGGAGCCACGTGGAAATTTGCATGCATTTGGCAAGGTTGGCATTTTTTCACAAATTCTGTGGCATCTTTCTACAAGGTCGGCCAGTAGAATCCAGCTCGGATTACTTTTCTGGCTAGCGACCTGGCTCCGAGATGGTTTCCGCAGATCCCATTGTGGACCTCCTCTAGCACTTCAGTGGTCCTTGAGGTCGGTACGCACTTCAACAATGGCGTTGATATTCCTCTTTTATAAAGGATATTTTTCACCAGAGTGTAATGTTGTGCTTCCCTCCGGATTTTCTTGGCCTCTTTTTCCTCTTTGGGGAGGATGTCGAATTTTAGGTATTCGACCAGAGGATTCATCCATCCGAGATTTAGCTCGGATACCTCAAGGACATCTTGTTTGCCCTCTGCTTTTACTACAGAGGGCTCTTGGAGAGTTTCCTGGATCAAGCTTCTATTATTCCCTCCTGGCTTAGTACTCGCTAACTTGGAGAGGGCGTCTGCTCTGCTATTGAGATCCCGAGTTATATGCTTAACTTCGGTTTCGGCAAAGCGCCCGAGGTATTCCAGAGTTTTTTCCAGGTATCTCTTCATGTTTGGGTCTTTAGCCTGATACTCTCCATTTATCTGGGAGGTCACCACCTGAGCGTCAATGTATATCATCACTTTTGTCGCACCGACTTCTTCGGCCAGCTTCAGTCCTGCAATCAGGGCTTCATATTCTGCCTGATTATTTGAAGCTGGGAATTCAAATTTGAGGGATACCTCTATTTGAGTTCCCCTTTCGTCGGCCAGTATTATACCTGCACCGCTTCCTGTCTTGTTTGAGGATCCATCTACATAAAGTTCCTATGTAGTTGGCTTTTCCTCTTGATCTCCCGCATATTCTGTTATGAAGTCGGTAAGGCATTGGGCTTTGATTGCTGTCCGAGTTTCATATTTCAAGTCGAACTCGGAGAGCTCTATTGCCCATTGAACTATTCTCCCCGCAACATCCGTCTTTTGGAGGATTTGCTTCATGGGTTGGTTCATCCGGACTTTTATTGTATGTGCTTGAAAGTAAGGCCATAGTCTTCGTGAGGCTATTACTAAGGAGTAGGCAAACTTATCTAGTTTGTGGTACCTTAGCTCAGGGCCTTGTAGAACTTTGTTGATGAAGTAAACTGGATGCTGTCCGACCTCGTCCTCCCTTATCAGGGCTGATGCGACACCTTTGTCTGCTACGGACAAATAAAGGACGAGGTCCTCCCCGACTAGAGGTCGGGTTAGTATTGGTGGTTGGCTCAAGAATCTTTTGAACTCCTGGAACGCTCCTTCGCATTCTGGAGTCTATTCGAACTGGCATCCCTTTCTTAATAAAGAAAACAGTGGAAGGGATTTTAGTGCCGATTCTACCAAAAATCTAGAGAGGGCTGCGAGTCGGCCATTCAGTTGCTGAACCTCTCTTAAGCAAGTCGGGCTCTTCATTTCCAGGATAGCTTTACACTTATCGGAATTTGCTTCAATCCCTCTTTGTGTTAGCATGAATCCTAGGAATTTTCCGGCCTCCACCGCGAAGGTACACTTTGCAGGATTTAGCCTCATCCCGTGTAACCTTATGGTGTCGAATACTTGCGAGAGGTCGGCTAAGAGGTCGGCTTCTTCCTTGGTTTTTACTAGCATGTCTTCTACGTAGACTTCCATTAAGCTCCCAAGGTGGGAAGCAAACACCTTGTTCATCAGCCTTTGGTATGTGGCCCTTGCATTTTTTAATGCAAATGGCATGACCACGTAGCAAAAATTTGCTCTGGGCGTGATGAATGATGTTTTCTCCTGGTCTGGCTCATACATTGGGATTTGGTTATATCCCGAGTAGGCATCCATGAATGACAAGTATTGATATCCCGAGCTAGAATCTACTAGAGTATCAATACTCGGGAGTGGATAAGGGTCTTTGGGACATGCCTTGTTTAAGTCGGTGTAGTCAACACACATCCTCCATTTGCCGTTTTGCTTCTTGACTAGCACTACATTTGCTAGCCATGTTGGATATTTAACTTCTCTGATGAAGCCGGCTTCTAGGAGTGCCTGAACTTGCTCTTCCACCACCAGGGCTCGTTCCAGGCCGAGCTTGCGCCTTCTCTGTTGTACAGGTCGGGATCCCGGATGTACCGAGAGTTTGTGGGACATGAGCTCGGGGTCTATCCCGGGCATGTCGGAAGCCTTCCAGGCAAAAAGGTCGGAATTGTTTCTTAGGAGCTTAGTCAACCCTTGCTTCAGGGTTTCCCCTAGGTTGGCTCCTATGCTGGTATTCTTCCCTTCCTCTTCGCCGACCTGTATTTCTTCAGTTTTTCCTCCTGGCTGTGGTCGTAGCTCTTCTTTGGCCCTTGCACCACCGAGCTCTATGGTGTGAACCTCTTTGCCTTTTCCCCTCAGGTTTAGACTTTCGTTATAGCATTTTCTTGCCAACTTCTGGTCTCCCCGCACTGTTGCTATTCCCGCAGGTGTCGGAAATTTCATGCAAAGATGGGGGGTAGACACCACCGTTCCGAGTCGATTCAGGGTAGTTCTGCCGATTAGGGCATTGTATGCTGACCCCACGTCGATGACTATAAAGTCTATGCTCATAGTTTTGGACTTTTCCCCCTTTCCAAAGGTAGTGTGGAGGGGTAGAAATTCCAGTGGTTTTATTGGTGTGTCGCGTAGCCCATACAGGGTGTCGGGGTAAGCTCTCAACTCCTTTTCATCCAGCCCCAATTTGTCAAACGCGGGCTTGAAAAGGATATCCGCTGAGCTTCCTTGATCCACTAGGGTTCTGTGGAGATGGGCATTAGCTAGGATCATAGTTATTACCATTGGATCGTTGTGTCCAGGGATTACTCCTTGTCCATCTTCCTTTGTAAATGAGATGGTGGGGAGGTCGGACGATTCATTTCTGACCTGGTAGACTCGTTTTAGGTGTCTTTTGCGAGCGGACTTGGTGAGTCCCCCTCTCGCGAATCCACCTAAGATCATATGTATATGTCTCTCCGGAGTCTGCGGTGGTGGGTCTCTTCTATCTGCGTCGTCTCACTTTCTTTTCCCATGATTGTCCGACCTTTCTATGAGATATCTGTCAAGTCGGCCTTCTCTGGCCAGCTTTTCTATCACATTTTTAAGGTCGTAACAGTCATTTGTTGAGTGACCATATATTTTATGGTACTCACAGTAGTCGCTGCGACTCCCCCCTTTTTTATTTTTAATGGGCCTGGGAGGTGGCAGCCTTTCAGTATTGCAAATTTCTCTGTATACGTCCACTATAGAAACCTTTAGAGGAGTATAAGAGTGATATTTCCTGGGTCTGTCAGGACCGAGGTCTTCTTTCTTCTTGGGCTCCCTTTCTCTCTCTTTTATTGAGGGAAGGTGCCCAGGTCGTCAGCTTGACTCTCTCAGCCTGACATTTTCCTCCATGTTGATGTACTTTTCAGCTCTTTCTTGTACATCACTCAGGGAGGTGGGGTGCCTTTTTGATATGGACTGTGAGAAGGAACCTTCTCTAAGTCCATTTACTAGCCCCATAATGACTGCCTCGGTGGGCAGGTCTTGAATCTCTAAGCATGCTTTGTTGAACCTTTCCATATAATCTCGTAGAGGTTCTCCGACCTCCTGTTTTATTCCCAGGAGGCTCGGTGCATGCTTTACTTTATCTTTCTGAATGGAGAACCTCATCAGAAACTTCCTCGAGAGGTCCTCGAAGCTGGTGACCGACCTTGGAGGGAGACTATCGAACCATTTCATCACTGCTTTCGATAAGGTGGTCGGGAAAGCTTTGCAGCGCATTGCATCAGAAGCATCAGCCAGATACATCCGACTTTTAAAGTTGCTTAGATGATGCTTTGGATCGGTGGTTCTGTCATAGAGGTCCATATCGGGGCTTTTGAAGTTTTTTGGAACTTTTGCCCTCATTATATCCTCACTAAAAAAGTCCTCCCCTCCCGGGGGCGACTCTTCTCGATCTTCACGGGAGTTTCGATCTCTGAGGGAGGATTCTAACTTCAAGAGTTTTTTCTCTAACTCTTTTCGTCGATCCATCTCCTCTCTTAGGTGCTTTTCTATCTCCCTTTGTCGCTCCTGTTCCTGTTCCAGCTGTTCCAAGCGACTTTGGTGGACATGGACTAGCCCCATTAGTTCAGTTGCGTGGGGTGGTCCATCCTTTTCTGACTCACACCCCTCCGAGGAATTTGTCTTCGGATTTTTAAATCCGGAGGCTCCTTCCCTGTGTTGGTCATTGGTTTCCTGGTGGAGGGTCAGGTCTGCGTCATGGTTTCCGGTATTCAGATTCTCTTGTTCGGAATCCGACGCCACATGACCATCTTCAGGGGATACATCCGCAATTACTGGCTGATCTCTCATGTCCCCAGCAACGGCGCCAATGTTATGATGGGTAACCGGAGATTATTAGGTTGAATTAGTTTGGCTGGCCCAATCATTGGAATGAGGGAGTATCTAAGCAGATTGATGATCCAAGGCCCCCGTCCGACTTCGGTATGAGAGAATGGGGGGTGGTACCTGCAAAGACACTCCGGTGCCAAAGTCAGCAAAGGGAGCAAAACAGGTCTAGAGAGTATTGGGCTTCTGAGATACCTGAGAAGTGTCAATGTATTTATAGTGGTGAACTCATAACCACCGTTGGTGTAGTTCCGTTATTCATGGGGAATAACCGTCCCTTTATCTTAGGGAGGTTGAGATATGCCTCCAGGAAGTGGGTAGAGAGATTTTAGGGGCAGTTACTCATTTGAATGGGTGTTTATCTGCCAGCTAACCTTCATCCCGACTTCTTTAGAGCAAGTCGTGGTAGGAACCGACTTCGTGGGGTGAAGGTCGGTGTAGAGCGAGGCTTAATCCTTTGGATTGGGCCTTTCGTTTGGACCTGGGCCTTATCATTAGGCCAGGGTATGAACAAAAATAAAGCTCATCAAAAAAATAGAAATAGAGACAAAAAAAGACAAATAGTACTATTTATGCCATTCCTATAAAGAAAAAATAAACGTGAATTTTGTTTCCTTTTCAGAATAATAACCTTTACTTTTTCAAACAATTTGTATACATATATTTGACAAAAATTAAATAAATAAAAATTTAAGATAAATTTAAATGAAAAATTGGTCAATAAGAATGAAGAAGAACGTACTAAATTTTTCTGTTAGGAATTTTGGAATAATACGCAGAAAGAATTGAAATTATTTTAACTTTATGTGAAGTCGTCTGAACGTGAATTTAGAGAAGAGGAACAAAAACCTTCCAAACCTTAATGTCAGAGTCCAAACTGCCACTGTAGACTACCACGGATGCTTGGGAGGTATCATCATGGTTATGATCAACCATGGCGGTTGGTCCTCTATGCCCTTCCAAAACCGCCACACAACTATACTTTCTCCCGCCAAAACCCCTCCAAACACGAATCGTTTTGTCCTCTGAACCACTCACAACAAAATCCATCACCACCACCAAGCAAAGTATAGACCTACCATGCGCCCTAATCGCACCCACCACCACCATTTTTCCATCACCACCTTCTCTTTCTTTGTCTTCTTCCTTCTTCGCCCACAACAGTATTGATCTATCACATGCCCCGGAATATAGTAACGAACCGTCGCCGTTAAGCGCCAAAGCGTTGATCCCAGACTTGTGATTCTCCAACGTGTCCACAAGGTAGTGTTTGTTTTTGCTTTTGCTTTTCTCTCCCACTACTCCTTGGCCGCCGCCTTTCTTTTTCTTCCAAACCTTGATTCTTTTGTCCGCCGATCCTGTGTAGACGCGTCCATCGTTGGAAACTGCGACTGCGTTGATGGCATCATCGTATGCATTCATCACTGATTCCAAACACGCAAAATCTCTGGTTCGCCAAATCTTGATCGTCCTGTCCCATGAGACAGAGTATAACAAGACATTGCATCTACGTGGTGAACCCACGTGGACTTTTTGTGCCTCCGAATTCTAACGTGGTTTTTGGGGAGTAATATCTTCGAGACGCGGTCGCTGAGCGTTGGAAGCGTGGTCAACCACGTGTACTTCTGCTCATGGTCGTGGTGGTTGTTGATATTGTTGGTGATCTTCCAAACCCTAATTTTGTTATCTTGGTGAGCAATAAAGAGCTTGTTGGAGTGAATAATTAGAGCCTTGACTGCACCTTTCCCAGCAAGGACTATATTATTATTGGTAGTTAATAATGATTGTTTGGACCATGACCTAATTTCTCTATCGGAGGAGCCACTATAGAGGAATTTAGCGGAGAGGGTTACGGAGGATGTGTAGTAGTTGTGTCCTTTTAGGGTTGCGATGCAGTTGTATGAGGCCATTGAATAATTAGAACAAGAATAATGGTAATTCTTGTTAAGAGAAGGTACTGAAGCCAAGCTGGGTTCTGAGGATAAAGAGGTTTGGTTATGGTGGTTGGAGTAATCAGATGAAGAACCTGTGCTGCTGAACCTATGGAGCTCCATCATGATTCACATGGCTTAATAAGTGGAGTGATGATGTTATAATATTAGGTGTTTGCATACGTTTGCTTCTTCTTCATTCTCTGGGTTCTTGATAATTGTTGTTGTTGTTCAAGGTCACTCGCTACAAAGTTAATTTGGTTTTAATGGGTGAATTATTATTGTTATTATTATTATTATTGGATGCCATGAAAATTGAAAAATGATGGACGATGAAAAATGATTAAATTGTGGAGGACACACACAATAATTTAATAGTATTTATGGATAAAATTTTAGTTGGTTACTATTGGAGAGCTAAGATTTCTCTACTAATAAAGTGTGCTATCTATAAAGTTTTTATTGTCCTTTTCACTTTAACAAAAGTAAAATAAAATAGTTACCATTAAAAGAGTGAAATTTTTTTACTAATAAAGTTCTCTATATAATAATATATGTCTTGAATCATATAAATGATAAATTTACCTTTCCAATGCAATTAGCTAGTGAATGAGAATTGAGTAATATGAATGTAGAATGATAAGTACTCATGGAGAGCAAAGGAAGTACAAAGTTATATGGATTGCGGAAGAGGTAAGCATTAAGGTTGTGTGTATCATAAAAAAGAGAGTATGGAATGGGAAGGCCACCAAAGGAATCAGTCACTGCAATAATAAGCATTATCCCATCCTATCGCATTATCTCATCCTATCAGAGACGCAAATTAATTGAAGTTACAAACGCAAACACTTTCATTCATTGCTTTGCATTATTAATTCAACTCTTCCATTGCTTCACACCTAGCTAGCTTCAAAAATATAATATAATTAAATTTTGTGGTATAATCACTAATACTCTGCATTTATTTACTTTTCATTCAAGAAGAAAAGTAATAAATACATACTAATCTTCTTGAAATGTTGCGTTTTTAAAATACCATCTTGTTTTTGGGTAGTTTAATATGTGCCTAAATGTATATTATTATTTTTCTTTCTAAAATTAGAAGTGTGATTTGAACCTAAAACTTTTAAATAAAGATAAAAAAAATTATATCATGACCTATAATTCGTTAAATGTATATTATTATTATTTACGGGTCTGCTACACATACAAGCAAAAATGGTATACAAGTTTTACAAGTTGGCCCAGTCCATAAAAAAAACACGCGCATAGTGAAGAGCATTGAATGGAGCGTGATTTACACGCGCTCCACTCAAACGGTTACGCTTCACGTAAACCGCGCCCTTAATGGCAAACTCTTCCACTTCTTCCACTTCTCAAAGCCATTCAGAGAAAAAGCAACCCTTCCATTTTCGAGCAACGTTTGAAACTCAAGATATACACCTCATCGCTAACATTCGAAAACTCCATCAACACACCATAGAACTCTCGATCAAGAATCTCCAGAGAGAACAAAGCTATAATACTCAAGGTAAGTTACATTACCATTGCTGTATATTTTCCATATTTCGAACTAGGTTTTACTATTCTTCTACGTTGTTGTACGTTTTACTATTCTTCTTGCTCTACGTCTCATTTTACAGTTTATGATGTTCTACTTGTTCTAGGTTTCACTGTTATTCTTGATTCTATGTTACACTGTTCTTCTTCGTTCTTCTAGGTGTTACTGTTCTTGTTCTTCCAGTTCTTCTGGTAACTGATTTTTGGGAGTATATTCCGTAGTTTGGTGGGTGTATATGAGGTAATATACATGGGTGTATATGGCGCAAATTGTTGGGTGTATTTTTCTGAACTAATATACTGTAATAGTCAGCAGTTGCAATTGTTCTTATATTTGCTTGTCCATGGGTGTATATTGCTTGACCTTGTATATTGATGCATGTTTGAGTGATACCTGACTGATATATATGGGTGTATCTGAATCATATCTATGGGTGTATCTGACTGATATATATGAGTGTATCTGAATCATATCTATGGGTGTATCTTACTGTTATCTATGGGTGTATCTAACTCATATATATGGGTGTATCTTACTGATAACTTTGTGTGTATTTTTTATTTCAGAGAAAATGGCAGCAAAAAACCAACCAGGAAGAAACGTAAGAACAAATATATGTCTTACCTGAAATCAGTTTTATATAATAGAAACATATCTGACTATAATTTTGTTTCTGTTTACAGCAAACAAAAGACCTTAAGTGTGCAACACATCTGCTAAGTGATAAATTCAGAAACATGACTGAGGAGAAGAAAACGATTGTGAGGGATTTGGGATTCGGTGGCTTGATGCACATCCCACCACTAAGGGTGCATCACCAAGTGTTAAGGGAGCTGGCTAACAACTTCAAATTGGGGGAGAACAGACTGGAAATCGGATACGGTTCTTTTAAAATAACCCCAAGAAAAATAGGTCATGCGCTTGGCATCAACGCAACAGGTAACTCGCTAAAAATTATAGGTGTATATTAACTGATGCTTGGGTGTATTTTAGTTGATGCTTGGGTGTATTTGAACCGATATTCATACTTTGTTGTTTTCCTTTTTGTAGGAGATCTATTTCCTCAGAAAGTCGATTATAAGAAACTTTTTGAGGATGACAAAGTAATTTTTAGAAGATTCCAGGGTAAGACCCTCAAAAGTCTTACAGATGAGATGATGGATATTGGCGTTGGTAACGAAGAGGATCGCCTAATGTTCAAGAGGATTTTCATCCTCTATATACAGATGACGTTCCTTTTGCCAATGACAATAAACAAAATCTCGCCTGTACACCTGGCCCCAATTTTTGAGATGGACAGCATAACGGAGCGAAACTGGGGAGGGCATGTTTTGACCTTTATCATCAAGGGCATAACCGACTACAAGGAGAAAAAGAATAAGGCAATTGATGGCTGCCTCTTTGCCCTGATGATAATATACTTTCATCTTTCTAAAAATAAAGGCAAGAAGAGGGCTGAAAGACCGCCAAAACTCTGGATTGCCAACTGGAGTAAGGAGCAGTTGGTCGAAAGAATGAATGCAGAAACAGAGGAAATTTTGGTAAGTGAACATAATATGTTGGGTGTATTTTATTTATCTGAATGCTGCTAAATAAATTATCTGATGTTTCAGGGGATTGTAAAGATGGCGCAAACAAGAGAGAAAATGAAAAAAATAGAGAAAACAGAAAAAAAAACAACAAATCAAAAAAACAAAGAAAGGAAGGCAAGTTCAACATCGTCTTCGGAGGAAGAAACAACTAATAGTGACAGTTCTACCTCTGAGTCTGAGACTCAAGAAGACTCGGAGGATTCAGCAAGAAAACAACCCAGCAAAAAGAGAAAAAAGTAAGTACCATACTTGGGTGTATTTTCTTTCTCGGGTTGGGTGTATTTTGTGGAACCATTTGGGTGTATTTTGTTTATCAAGTTGGTTGTATGTTGTTTATTAACTTGGGTGTATTTCGTTTGTTGTGTTGGGTGTATATTGTCCATTCAGTTGGTTGTATCTTGTGCATTCATCTGGGTGTATTTTATATCTTTAGTATGTTCTAAATAATGATTGTTTGCCTTCCAGAATGGACTCCAAAAAAAGGAAGAAGAGTCAAGAGGATTCAGATTCTTATTCAGAATCCGAATCAACTGATGAGTAATGTTCTGAAATTATTACTCCTTTCTTTTGGCTTCATTATCAAGATTTCGTGTATTAACTGAAGTGTCTCTTATTATCTTATAGAAGCGAAGAATCATCACCGGTGGAGAAGCAAAGAAAAAAGAAAAAGACACAAAGAACACCAAAAAAGTAAGCACTTCTTTGGACAATATTCTGTGATAAAATTAATTTTTTATTTCTGATTCATACTTATTTTTTCCACCCAAAACACAATCCAAAAAGAAAAAGGTTGTTGCTGAGCATTCTTCTCCTGAAGAAGATCAATCCTATGATGGGTACAGTAATACGTAAGATATATTACCGTCATCATCATAATTATTTTAGTTAACATCTTCTTTTATGAATGTAGTGAGAGATATGAAATATCAAGTGAAGATCTAGATGAATTGTTAAGGGAAAACGATGAAAATTCTGGTGCACAGAGGTATGTCTTGATGGGGTATATATTTCAGATTTTACTGTGTTTTCTTTGCTAATAATTGTTTCTTGTTTCGCAGGGAGAAGGAAGCTGACATGCGATCGACAGAAGGTCGCTATGTCTCTTCTAAAACATAAGATGCTTTATTTAATAAAATCTTTTTATCATGATTTACATGTATCATATTTTGTCTGAAATAACATGAAATCTGTTCAGAATACTGGACGTCAACTTGGGAAGTGATGATCCTTCCTCTCAAAGACACACAAAACAAAGTAGTGTAAACAGGCCTGCAGAGAGCACGTAATTTCTCTTTCAAAGAACCGTTACTTTCGTTCTTTTATTACCTTCTGCTTCTAATTCTGTATATATTTTTTTTAGAAAAAAAAGCCCTTTATTATTTTATTCGAAAAAAAAAGGCAGGAAAAAAAGAGCAAAAACTGCAAGTATGTAAGTTCTCAAAAAACAAAGCCTGTGTTCCTTTTGAATTGTTCGGGTGTATTTTTCGACTCTCTTTGGGTGTATTTTAAGTTGAGTCTTGTTCAAGAGTCAGCCAGTGAGCCGGCTGATTCGAATATAATGGTTGTGAGGGAAGAGACACCGTCGGAAGCGCTTGCAATGTGAGTTTTTCAAGAATATTTCAACCTTATAACCTTATTATTTTCAAAGGTGTTGTTAACCTTTCATTTTTCTTCTTGTTTAGAGTTCCGATTCAAGTTTTCGTGCCAATGTCCCAAACAACCACCGTGCCGGAATTTGAAGAAACACCTGAGACAGAATTTTATGCAACCCCTCTGCTACAAATTGAAGGAACTACAAAAACGTAAGAAATAGTATTGGGTGTATATTTGTTTTGATTTTGGGTGTATATTGGGTTACAGTTCGGGTGTATATTTGTTTTGAATTTTGGTGTATATTTGCTTACAGTTTGCGTGTATATTGATCCTGAATAGTTTTTTTTCGTCATAATTAATTTGATGTGCCGTGCAGCACTCCTGAACCCCCCCCCAACAACTTGAAGAAAGCACAGCCACACTTCCCCCAGCTCCATCTAAAAGGTAAGTTCATCAGAGTAAAATCAATGTATGGGTGTATATTGGGTTACAGTTTGGGTGTATATTGGGTTACAGTTTGGATGCATATTGTTCCTGAATAATTTTTCTTATGTCATGATTAATTTTCTGTGCCGTGCAGCACTCCTGAACCCCCCCCCCCCAAAAAAAACTTGAAGAAAGCACACCCACGCTTCCCCCAGCTCCATCTAAAAGGTAAGTTCATCAGACTAAAATCAATCTTTACTTATCATCCGTATATTCTTACTCTTATAATACGTTATACATGATCACGCAGTTATCCAGCCGAAGAAGACGCTGCTGCACTGATGATGATGGCACGGACAGCATCATATGTTCCTAAAACAAATCCAATGCCATCATTCAGCCTGGGCTTCACTGATTCAAGCCAAGAAGAAGCAGCAACGCAGGAGGGAGCGTCAACGCAGGAGGCAGACAGGGCAAAAACTCCAAAAACTGCAAATTTGCTGGAACAACTAGAGGATTTGGTACAAAAAATAGCAAGCAGTGCGGCGAAAGAAGAAAGTAAAAGTCCACAAATTCAAAAGGAGACTGGCAGAGAAAGTTCTGGGAAGTTTGAAACTCCTGCGAGAATAAATCAGAATACGGATGATATGAAAGAGAAGTGCTACATCTGGGCGACGCGAGTGAAGACATACGCAGATGACAGTACTAACGAGTTTGACAACCTGTGCACTCTGATTGCCCAAGACAAATACATTTTGAATAGAATGCACCTTGCATCGCTCCAGGCAGGAACTTATATAGAATCTGAGGTAATATTAGAATAACATTAATGTTTTAACACCAAAGTTAAATGCATTGTTTATTAATGTAAATTGATTTCGGCATATATTTCTAGATTGTATCTGTCATGTGCCTCATCCTCAACCAGAAAAATGATAAAAGGTTTCAAGAACAAGTATACTGTCTCTCCTTTGATATTGTGGTAAGTGTTACTTCTACGAATTTTGGCTGTATTTTCTGTATTCCTTAGGGTGTATATTCTCTGATCAACGGGTCTGTTTTTGTATTCATTTGGGTGTATTTTTTACGTTCAATTGGGTGTAAGTTGTGTAGTCATTTGGGTTTATTTAAAGTATTCACTTGGGTGTATTTTCAGTATTTCATTTGTTGTTTCACAATTGTTGCAGAGCATGGCCGTTTCGAAGCACCCAAACGGGGAATTCATATCACCTAAAACCAATAAGGAATTCAAGGTAGAAGACTACCTGGTGCACGAAATTGTGATCTCTGGTAATGGCTCCAAAAACTTGGTGCTCTAATCTCAATTCATAATTTGTCACAACTTCGATACAACTAACCAGCAAGTGCACTGGGTCGTCCAAGTAATACCTTACGTGAGTAAGGGTCGAATCCCACGGAGATTGTTGGTATGAAGCAAGCTATGGTCACCTTGTAAATCTCAGTTAGGCAGATATAAAACAGTGATATGGTTTTCGAATAATGAATAATAAAATAGGGATAGAGATACTTATGTAAATCATTGGTAGGAATTTCAGATAAGCGAATGGAGGTGCTTTTCGTTCCTCTGAACCTCTGCCTTCCTGCTATCTTCATCCAATCAGTCTTACTCCTTTCCATGGCTGGCTTTATGCAAGGGCATCACCGTTGTCAGTGGCTACATCCCCTCCTCTCAGTGAATAATATGCTCACGCACCCTGTCACGGCACGGCTATTCATCTGTCGGTTCCCGATCATGCTGGAATAGGATTCAACATCCTTTTGCGTCTGTCACTAACGCCCAGCACTCGTGAGTTTGAAGCTCGTTACAGTCATTCAATCATTGAATCCTACTCAGAATACCACAGACAAGGTTTAGACCTTCCGGATTCTCTTGAATGCCGCCATCATTCTAGCTTACGCCACGAAGATTCTGGTTAGGAGATCTAAGAGATATTCATTCTAGCTTTATTTCATGTAAAACGGAGGTGTTTGTCAGGCACGTGTTCGTAGGGGAGATGGTGATGAGCGTCACACATAATCATCACCTTCATCACGTTCTTGGGTGCGAATGGATATCTTAGAAGCGAAATAAGATGAATTGAATAGAAAACAGTAGTACTTTCATTAATCTTTGAGGAACAGCAGAGCTCCACACCTTAATCTATGGAGTGTAGAAACTCTACCGTATGAAAATACATAAGTGAAGGTCCAGGCATGGCCGAGATGGCCAGCCCCCTAAAGCGTGATCAAAGGATCATAAGGTAATCCAAAGATCCAAAGATGGTCAAAAAGACGCCTAATACAATAGTAAGAGGTCCTATTTATAATAAACTAGTCACTAGGGTTTACATGAGTAAGTAATTGATGCATAAATCCACTTCCTGGGCCCACTTGGTGTGTGTTTGGGCTGAGCTTAAGTGTTGCACGTGCAGAGGCCATTTGTGGAGTTGAACGCCAGTTTTTGTGCCAGTTTGGGCGTTCAACTCTGGTTTTGGATCCTTTTCTGGCGCTGGACGCCAGATTTGGGTAGAAAGCTGGCGTTGAACGCCAGTTTACGTCATCAATTCTTGGCCAAAGTATGGACTATTATATATTGATGGAAAGCCCTGGATGTCTAATTTCCAACGCAATTGGAATCACGCCATTTCGAGTTCTGTAGCTCCAGAAAATTCACTTTGAGTGCAGGGAGGTCAGAATCCAACAGCATCAGCAGTCCTTTTTCAACCTCTGAATCTGATTTCTGCTCAAGTCCCTCAATTTCAGCCAGAAAATACCTGAAATCACAGAAAAACACACAAACTCATAGTAAAGTCCAGAAATGTGAATTTAACATAAAAACTTATGAAAACATCCCTAAAAGTAACTAGATCCTACTAAAAACATACTAAAAACAATGCCAAAAAGCGTATAAATTATCCGCTCATCACAACACCAAACTTAAATTGTTGCTTGTCCCCAAGCAACTGAAAATCAAATAGGATAAAAAGAAGAGAATATACTATAAATTCCAAACTATCAATGAAACAGAGCTTCAATCATATGAGCGGGACTTATAGCTTTTTGCCTCTTGAATAGTTTTGGCATCTCACTTTATCCATTGAAGTTTAGAATGATTGGCATCTATAGGAATTTCAGATTTCGAATAGTGTTATTGACTCTCCTAGTTCAGTATGATGATTCTTGAACACAGCTTCTTTATGAGTCTTGGCCGTGGCCCTAAGCACTTTGTTTTCCAGTATTACCACCGGATACATAAATGCCACAGACACATAATTGGGTGAACCTTTTCAGATTGTGACTCAGCTTTGCTAAAGTCCCCAATTAGAGGTGTCCAGGGTTCTTAAGCACACTCTTCTTTTGCTTTGGACCTTGACTTTAACCGCTCAGTCTCAAGTTTTCACTTGACACCTACACGCCACAAGCACATGGTTAGGGACAGCTTGGTTTAGCCGCTTAGACCAGGATTTTATTCCTTTAGGCCCTCCTATCCACTAATGCTCAAAGCCTTGGGATCCTTTTTATTTGCCCTTGCCTTTTAGTTTTAAGGGTTATTGGCTTTTTCTGCTTGCTTTTTTTTTTTTCTTTCTAAATTTTTTTTTTCTGCAAGCTTTGTTTCTTTGCTTTTTTTTACATCCCTGCACCAATTTAGGCATGTAAAATGCCCTTGCACACAACTCTGGGCGTTCAGCGCCAGGTTGGTGCCCATTTTGGGCGTTCAACGCCCCTTTGCTGCCATTTCTGGCGTTGAACGCCAGAACCATGCTTGTTCTGGGCGTTCAGCGCCAGGATGCTCCCATTCTGGGCGTTCAGCGCCAGAACTATGCTCTGTTCTGGCATTTGAACGCCAGACAGATGCTCCTCCAGGGTGTGATTTTTCTTCTGCTGTTTTTTATTCTGTTTTCAATTTTTTTATTTATTTTGTGACTCCACATGATCATGAACCTAAGAAAACATGAAAAACAATAAAAATAAGAATTAGATAAACATTGGGTTGCCTCCCAACAAGCGCTTCTTTAATGTCAATAGCTTGACAGTGGGCTCTCATGGAGCCTCACAGATGTGCAGAGCTTTGTTGAGACTCTCCAACACCAAACTTAGAGTTTGGATATGGGAGTTCAACACCAAACTTAGAGTTTGGTTGTGGCCTCCCAACATCAAACTTAGGGTTTGGCTGTGGGGGCTCTGGTTGACTCTGCTTTGAGAGAAGCTTTTCAAGCTTCCTCTCCATGGTTGCAGAGGGAGATCCTTGAGTTTTGAATACAAGGGAGTTCTCATTCCATTGAAGGATTATTTCACCTCTGTCAACATCAATCACAGCTCTTGCTGTGGCCAGGAAAGGTCTTCCTAGGATGATGGATTCATCCTTTTCCTTTCCAGTATCCAGGACTATGAAATCAGCAGGGATGTAAAGGCCCTCAACCTTTACTAACACGTCCTCTACTTGTCCATAAGCCTGTCTTCTTGAGCTGTCTGCCATCTCTAATGAGATTTTAGCAGCTTGCACCCCATAGATTCCCAGTTTCTCTATTACAGAGAGGGGCATGAGGTTTATTCCTGAACCAAGGTCACACAGAGCCTTAAAGATCATGGTGCCTATGGTACAGGGTATTATGAACTTTCCAGGATCCTGTCTCTTCTGAGGCAATGTCAGTTGATCCAGATCACTTAGTTCATTGATGAACAAGGGAGGTTCAACCTCCCAAGCATCAATGCCAAATAATTTGGCATTCAGCTTCATGATTGCACCAAGAAACTTGGCAGTTTGCTCTTCAGTAACATCCTCATTCTCTTCAGAAGAGGAATACTCATCAGAGCTCATGAAGGGCATAAGGAGGTTCAATGGAATCTCTATGGTCTCTAGATGAGTCTCAGATTCCTTTGGTTCCTCAGAAGGAAGCTCCTTATTGATCACTGGACGTCCCAGGAGGTCTTCCTCCTTGGGATTCACGTCCTCTCCTCTCCTCACAGGTTCGGCCATGGCGCTTATGTCAATGGCCTTGCACTCTCCTTTTGGATTCTCTTCTGTATTGCTTGGGAGAGTACTAAGAGGGATTTCAGTGATCCTTTTACTCAGCTGGCCCACTTGTGCTTCCAGATTTCTAATGGAAGACCTTGTTTCATTCATGAAACTTACAGTGGCCTTAGATAGATCAGAGACTAGATTTGCTAAATTAGAAGCATTTTGTTCAGAGTTCTCTGTCTGTTGCTGAGTTGATGATGGAAAAGGTTTGCCATTGCTAAACCTGTTTCTTCCACCATTATTAAAGCCTTGTTGAGGCTTTTGATCCTTCCATGAGAAATTTGGATGATTTCTCCATGTTGAGTTATAGGTGTTTCCATAAGGTTCACCTAAGTAATTTACCTCTGCTATTGCAGGGTTCTCAGGATCATAGGCTTCTTCTTCAGGAGAAGCCTCTTGAGTACTGTTGGATGTAGCTTGCATTCCATGCAGACTCTGAGAGATCATATTGACTTGCTGAGTCAATATTTTATTCTGAGCCAATATGGCATTCAGATTATCAACCTCAAGAACTCCCTTCTTCATAGGCGTCCCATTACTCACAGGACTCCTTTCAGAAGTGTACATGAACTGGTTATTAGCAACCATGTCAATGAGTTCTTGAGCTTCTGCAGGCGTTTTCTTTAGGTGAATGGATCCACCTGCAGAAGTGTCCAGTGACATCTTTGATAGCTCAGATAAACCATCATAGAATATATCCAGGATGGTCCATTCTGAAAGCATGTCAGAAGGACACTTTTTGGTCAACTGTTTGTATCTTTCCCAAGCTTCATAGAGGGATTCACCTTCTTTCTGTCTGAAGGTTTGAACATCAGCTCTAAGCTTGCTCAGCTTTTGAGGAGGAAAGTACTTGGCTAAGAAATCCGTGACCAGCTTATCCCAAGAGTTCAGGCTGTCTTTGGGTTGAGAATCCAACCATAATCTAGCTCTGTCTCTTACAGCAAAAGGGAAAAGCATGAGCCTGTAGACTTCAGGATCTACTCCATTAGTCTTAACAGTATCACATATCTGCAAGAATTCAGTCAAGAACTGAAAAGGATCTTCAGATGGAAGTCCATGAAACTTGCAGTTCTGCTGCATCAGAGAAACTAATTGAGGTTTCAGCTCAAAGTTGTTTGCTCCAATGGCAGGAATGGAGATGCTTCTTCCATGTAAATTGGAATTAGGTGCAGTAAAGTCACCAAGCATCTTCCTTACATTATTATTATTTTCGGCTGCCATCTCCTCTGCCTGTTCGAAAATTTCTGAAAGGTTATCTCTGGATTGTTGTATTTTAGCTTCTCTTAATTTTCTCTTCAGAGTCCTTTCAGGTTCTGGATCTGCTTCCACAAGAATGTTTTGGTCCTTGCTCCTGCTCATATGACAAAGAAGAAGGCACAGAAAAATAATAATAATAATAGAGATCCTTTATACCACAGTATAGGGATCCCTTTGAGAGTGGAAGAAAAGAGGGGGAGACAAAGAATGTGATGTAAAGGAAGAAACACAACTGTACGAATGGAAGAGATGTGAGATGAGATGTTAGGATATGAATGAATAAATAGAATGAGATGGGGGAGGGATAATTTTCGAAAATTATTTTGAAAAAGAGTTAGTGATTTTTGAAAAATGGTTTTTGAAAAATGTTAGAAATTTTCGAAAAATTTTTAAAATCAAAAATAAAAAAAATTAAAAATAATTAGTTAATTAAAAAGAAATTTTTGAAAAAGAGGGAAGATATTTTCGAAAAATGAGAGAAAGAGAGTTAGTTAGGTGGTTTTGAAAAAGTTAAGAAACAAACAAAAAGTTAGTTAGTTAGTTGAAACAAATTTTGAAAAGGTAAGAAGTTAGGAAGTTAGAAAAGATATTTTGAAAAGATATTTTTGAAAAAGATAAGATGAGAAGATATTTTTGAAAAGATATGATAGAGATTAGTTTTTGAAAAAGATTTGATTTTTAAAATCACAATTAATGACTTGATTCATAAGAAATCACAAGATATGATTCTAGAACTTAAAGTTTGAATCTTTCTTAACAAGCAAGTAACAAACTTCAAATTTTTGAATCAACACATTAATTGATTATGTTATTTTTGAAAATTTGGTATAAAAATAAGAAAAAGATTTTTGAAAAATATTTTTGGAATTTTCGAAAATAACTAATAATTTTGAAAAAGATTTGATTTTTGAAAAAGATTTTGAAAAAGATAAGATTTTCAAATTTAAAATTTGATTTGACTCATGAGAAACAAATTGATTTTAAAAATTTTTGAAAAAGTCAATCCAAATTTTCGAATTTGATGAGAGAAAAAGGGAAAGATATTTTTTTGATTTTTGAATTTTTATGATGCAAGACAAAAACACTAAAAAGATGTAATGCATGAAATTTTTAGATCAAAACATGTGATGCATGCAAGAATGCTATGAATGTCAAGATGAACACCAAGAACACTTTAAATGTCAAGATGAACATCATAGACACAATTTTGAAAAAATTTTTAATGCAAAGAAAACATGCAAGACACCAAACTTAGAATTCTTTAATGCTTAGACACTAAGAATTCAAGAATGCATATGATAAACATGAAAAGACACAAAACAAAAAAAAAATCATCAAGATCAAACAAGAAGACTTACCAAGAACAACTTGAAGATCATGAAGAACACTATGAATGCATGATATTTTCGAAAAATGCTAGATGCATATGCAAGTGACACCAAACTTATGCTTTGACTCAAGACTCAAACAAGAACAAAAAAATATTTTTTTGATTTTTATGATTTTCTAATTTTTTTGGATTTTTTCGAAAATTATATGAAAAAGAAAAATAAGGATTCCAAAATTTTTAATATGAATTCCAGGAATCTTGCATTCTTAGTCTAAAGCTTCAGTCCAGGAATTAGACATGGCTCACTAGCCAGCCAAGCTTTTCAAAGAAAGCTCCGGTCCAAAACACTAGACATGGCCAATGGCCAGCCAAGCTTCAGTCTTTAACACGAGAGTATATTGCTCTTTGATAACAAATTGCAAGCCTCAGTCCAAATAAATTTAGACATGGCTTTACAGCCAGCCAGGCTTTACATGCTTCATGAAACACTAGAATTCATTCTTAAAAATTTTGAATAAAAAAAAATTTTTGAAAACATTTTTATTTTTTTTTTTTCGAAAACAGATGAGAGATTTTTGAAAATATTTTTGAAAAATTTTTGAAAATAAAATAAAAAGAAAATTACCTAATCTGAGCAACAAGATGAGCCGTCAGTTGTCCAAACTCAAACAATCCCCGGCAACGGCGCCAAAAACTTGGTGCTGTTGCCGGATCAAAAGGGAATCTGGCACTGATGTTACCGGACCAAAAGCTTGCCGAAAACTCAAACAATCCCCGGCAACGGCGCCAAAAACTTGGTGCACGAAATTGTGATCTCTGGTAATGGCTCCAAAAACTTGGTGCTCTAATCTCAATTCATAAATTGTCACAACTTCGATACAACTAACCAGCAAGTGCACTGGGTCGTCCAAGTAATACCTTACGTGAGTAAGGGTCGAATCCCACGGAGATTGTTGGTATGAAGCAAGCTATGGTCACCTTGTAAATCTCAGTTAGGCAGATATAAAACAGTGATATGGTTTTCGAATAATGAATAATAAAATAGGGATAGAGATACTTATGTAAATCATTGGTAGGAATTTCAGATAAGCGAATGGAGGTGCTTTTCGTTCCTCTGAACCTCTGCCTTCCTGCTATCTTCATCCAATCAGTCTTACTCCTTTCCATGGCTGGCTTTATGCAAGGGCATCACCGTTGTCAGTGGCTACATCCCCTCCTCTCAGTGAATAATATGCTCACGCACCCTGTCACGGCACGGCTATTCATCTGTCGGTTCCCGATCATGCTGGAATAGGATTCACCCTCCTTTTGCGTCTGTCACTAACGCCCAGCACTCGCGAGTTTGAAGCTCGTCACAGTCATTCAATCATTGAATCCTACTCAGAATACCACAGACAAGGTTTAGACCTTCCGGATTCTCTTGAATGCCACCATCATTCTAGCTTACGCCACGAAGATTCTGGTTAGGAGATCTAAGAGATATTCATTCTAGCTTTATTTCATGTAGAACGGAGGTGTTTGTCAGGCACGTGTTCGTAGGGGAGATGGTGATGAGCGTCACACATAATCATCACCTTCATCACGTTCTTGGGTGCGAATGGATATCTTAGAAGCGAAATAAGATGAATTGAATAGAAAACAGTAGTACTTTCATTAATCTTTGAGGAACAGCAGAGCTCCACACCTTAATCTATGGAGTGTAGAAACTCTACCGTATGAAAATACATAAGTGAAGGTCCAGGCATGGCTGAGATAGCCAGCCCCCTAAAGCGTGATCAAAGGATCATAAGGTAATCCAAAGATCCAAAGATGGTCAAAAAGACGCCTAATACAATAGTAAGAGGTCCTATTTATAATAAACTAGTCACTAGGGTTTACATGAGTAAGTAATTGATGCATAAATCCACTTCCTGGGCCCACTTGGTGTGTGTTTGGGCTGAGCTTAAGTGTTGCACGTGCAGAGGCCATTTGTGGAGTTGAACGCCAGTTTTTGTGCCAGTTTGGGCGTTCAACTCTGGTTTTGGATCCTTTTCTGGCGCTGGACGCCAGATTTGGGTAGAAAGCTGGCGTTGAACGCCAGTTTACGTCATCAATTCTTGGCCAAAGTATGGACTATTATATATTGATGGAAAGCCCTGGATGTCTAATTTCCAACGCAATTGGAATCACGCCATTTCGAGTTCTGTAGCTCCAGAAAATTCACTTTGAGTGCAGGGAGGTCAGAATCCAACAGCATCAGCAGTCCTTTTTCAACCTCTGAATCTGATTTCTGCTCAAGTCCCTCAATTTCAGCCAGAAAATACCTGAAATCACAGAAAAACACACAAACTCATAGTAAAGTCCAGAAATGTGAATTTAACATAAAAACTTATGAAAACATCCCTAAAAGTAACTAGATCCTACTAAAAACATACTAAAAACAATGCCAAAAAGCGTATAAATTATCCGCTCATCACTACCCAATGTTTATTCCCTTCATAGATGGAAAAAAATTAGCTTCGTATCGATATGTGAGTTTTCATTTGTAAAATTTGTTAGTACCGTTCTTTACTTATATGCCAAATAAAATAACACACTATTGAAATGTGGCAATCCTTCATATTTTTGCGCCTGTTTGCTACTCGGGCCATTGGTGGTTATGGGTGATTGATACAACAAAGGGGAGATTTTATATATTTGACCCGCTACACAAGAAAGCTCCAAGCGATGGGAGAAAGCAGCTTAATAAATTTACTGTAAGTTGGCTCTGTGTTCTTTATTTTAATAGATAGGTGTATTTCAATTCAATATAAGGTGTATGTATGTTTTGATTTGGGTGTAAGTATGTTCTCTTTTGGGTGTATTTCATTCGGGTGTATTACTGATTTGTTTTGTTTTTTAAGGGATATGTAATTTCAAGAATTAGAGCATATACCGGCGGGGCACCTCTGAAGAAAAAGGAGAATGAGTTGGAAATTAAAGCAACATACGTTAAAATCTCAGGCCAAAAATCAAGGTATAAATTTGTGACTCTGAACATTAAACTTTCCTAAATGAGATTTGTAATTTATTTTCTTCGTTTTCAGCTATGACTGTGCTATATAACTCTGTATTACTTTACTGGAATTAATATTGTTGTTTAAACAGAATATACTTTTTAATTGTAGGAGGAGGCGGACCACTATAGAGTAGAATATGCTTCGCGGATACTATTCAGTGAAATGAATAAAGAGAGAGATCAAGCAATTAGAGCGAGTAATGCAATAAGACTGTCCAAGCCATCGTTAGTCTTATTGAGTCCATTTTGTCAGATAAATTCTACTGATGTAGAAACTGAGTAATCTGACTGCTAGCTAGTTTGTAAATTGAACAAATGCTGTAAAAATTTGCCATTTATAAACAACTTCTGTTCAATGAAATTTTTTTCCATAGTTAAACTGTCTGTGCTGTTAAACTGTCTGTGCTGTATTCAAAATGTATGAATCAAGTACTATAATATGAAGAAAAACATCAAATCAAATATACACCCATAACCTGCGATTTTTTACACCCAACCAAAGTTGGATATACACCCTGAAATCTATCCCCCCTGAACCCTAAACACTTAAAACCTAAACCCTTACCCCTAACCTGTAAACCCTAAAACCCTGAACCCTAATATTATATATATGTATCTATATGTAAAATGTGAATCACAAGAAAATTCAGAAAAATACACCCAAAAGAACAGTGCTTTTACACCCATATTCTGTAACTATACAGCCAAAGAGTTATCCCCTGCTCCTGGTATCCTGAACTGATAATTCATAACATGTCCTTGATATTGGCTAGAATTTGAATGCACCACTGATGCGGCATCAAACAAGTTTATCTGAATATAAGAAACTCACATATTAGCTAAACTATTAACGAGAAAAATAAACTCAATCACCACAAATTTAAAGAACATTACTTTTACCTCGCTTAAAACTTTCGTTTTCTTCTTCTTTGTGGCATTTGCGATCTGTTTGTCCAACTTTGAACCTAGCCTATTTTTTGGACGTCCTCTTGTTTGAATCCTTGGCGGGCTTTGAAGCTCGTTAACGGATTCCAAGTTGGCGTCTTCGTGGGATAAAGAAGATGTCCCCTTCCTTTTGGTTTTTAATGATTCCATCTCAGCCATGACGTTATCGTACGCACGGTGCAGAATTGCAGTCAGCTCCTCCGATTCGAATGCAAATTCGTAAATATTTTACGAACGAAAAACCAATTGGTCAAACCTCTTGCTTCTTGGCTCCAACAGTGGCTCGTCGTGGCTACTCTTGATGTGTGTGTATCGCCTCTTTACCTTCTTGCTCCATCGTTCCAATATATATCTCGGTGACACTTGGCTTACTCGTTCAAAGCTTAACACGCTTAGTGCGTGACGACACAGTATACCTCTCGACTCGAATAATAAGCATTGGCATTTTACCTCGGCTGCAACTGAGTCGTAAGTAACCACAAACTTGTTGAATATTGAGCTGGAAACTTGTTCTCCGACTTCGTATACTGAATAGCCTAGAGCAGAATTCGTTAATCTGGTGATGCAATTCGCCTTTCCTCTGAATTGCACTTGGACTTCCCTAAACTTTTGATGAGTGTACACATCTTGAAACTGAGCTTCAATGGAGGATTTGGTTGCACACGGTATGACCGTATGAAAATCTGCAGCATCTGATTCTCTCTCTGCCTGCTCCCGGCTTCCGAGGCAATTATCGTATTGTTTGACAAACTGAATAAGCGAGCTGTTCCGGGTGATAAACTTGTTAAAAAATGAATGCATGCTCTCGCTCCTTTGTGTACTTCTCATCCCTGCCCAGAAGTGGTGATCCAGATAGATAGGAATCCATATATGACGGTCTTCATACAGATCTGCAGAATACACCCAAACACAGACTATAAATACACCCGAAAAAAAATGTAAGTTACACCTCTGCTGCAGATTTTTAACAAACATTACCTGAAAGCCACTTGTTGTCCACAAGGCCAAAATTCAGCAGGAAATCATTCCAATTCCTATCGAATGAGTCTTTGCTATGAGAGTTCCAAACAACTTAGCTCATTTCTTGTTCGATATATGCATGTCCCTTGTACCCGTTTAATTTTCTTGGTATCTTCTTAATGATGTGCCAAATACACCAACGGTGAATTGTTGTTGGCATACAGGCCTCTAAAGCCCTTTTCATTGATGCGCATTGATCAGTGAGAAACCCTTTCGGAGCATTTCCTCCCATGCAACGAAGCCAACATTCAAATAACCATTTGAATGATTCAATTTCTTCGTTTTTCATCAAAGAGCATCCGAGAAGTGTTGATTGACCGTGGTGATTCACCCCGACAAAAGAACCACAAACCAAATTATACCTGAAACAAATTACCATAGTGCAGAATGCAAAATCATTAGGTACACCCAACAAATGCTTCGTATACACCCAAAAAAACAGCCAATATACACCTCTGCTGCGGATTCATAAAAATACATTAATTTAGCATCATAAACAGGGGCAGTTTGTTACCTGTTTGTATTGTAGGTGGTGTCAAATGAAATAACGTCTCCGAAATACTCAAAGGCAGCTCTACTTCTTGCATCGGCCCAAAAAGCCAGCTTAATCAATTGATCCTCCTCGAGTTTGAGCTCAAAAAAGAAATTCTGATTCTTCTCTTTCATTCTCAACAAATATTTCCCGAATTCCTTTGCATCTTCTTGTTCGGAAACATTCTGCACTTCCCTGGTAATGTAATTCCTCACATCCTTTTCGATAAAATTTAACTCGCGGTGACCCCCGGCAGCCGCGACAAATGATTGGTAGGTTTTGCTTGGTCTGATACCGGCCTCCTCGTTATTCTCTATTGTACGACGAATGGACATGCTTAGTTCCTTGTGCTGTTTGAGCATCTCTGCTTTACTTGGACAGCAGGGGTGTGAATGATCCAGCACAACCTTTGAAATGATCCAAGCACCGACATCCTTCAATGTGTGTATATAAATTCTTGCAGGACAGTTTAAACCGGCTGTCGGATTGGTCTTCTCGGTCGGAGATATTTTAGATTTCCATTTTCCCTCTCTGCTACATGTAATCAATTGATTCTTAATCTCGTTTCCATTCCTATTTGTGCTCCGAACTCTTGTAGAAAAACCTGCAGCCTTGGCATAGTTCTTGTAAAATTTTCCAGCATCTTCAAGGGTGGTAAAGGTCATTCCAACCTTCGGAACAAACTGGTCATCAACAACAGAGAGAGGCTGCAGAATACACCATGTCAAAAACTAAAAATACACCCAATCATTGCTGATATAATACACCCGAACCGCAACAACTCAACTAAAATAACAAAAAAAAACCATAAACTGTAAATACACAAGCTGCAGAATACACCATGTCAAAAACTAAAAACACACCCAATCATGTCTGATATAATACACTCAAACGACAACAACTCAGCTAACAACAGAAAAACCCATAAACTGTAAATACACCCTCACTTCTCGCAAAAATACACCCAAAAAAGTTCTGATCTACACCCGAGTGTCTGCTATAAATTCCAGATAATTAATCAAAACTAATACATTACATTCAATCGACAGATTCATGTTAACGTGTTAGTTCAATGTTCAAGAATTTTTCAGCTACACAATGCTATTCAAATGACTGCAACAAAATTCAGAGTATGTAAATCAAACCTCAGGGACTTCGTTAGATTCAAATTCATAATCCACTTCGCCCTGATTCAGCTGACAATCTGAGCTTGAATCATCCATAATCTTCAAAACGAGTTCAAACTTTGATTTCAGAAAACAACAAATCAAATAGAAAACGAAGCTGGAGTTGCAGAGAGAAGAACTAACGTAAATGACGAAGAATATACCAGTGAGAAAGGAGAGAAAAAGAACGATGGAGAAGAAGGAGAGAAGACGCACGAGAAGAAGAACGAGCAAATCCGCAAATAACGAAAATGAAGAAGGAAAAAATCTTTTAAATTTGGTAGTTAGATAAAAGCGGGAGCCCTAATATAGCGCGTGTATACGACGTATGTGTAGCAGCGCATTTTAGATTTTATTTGTTAATAAACTTGTAAAGCATACAAGTCATTAGGACTTGTATGCAGAACTTTTCTGTATTATTTAATTTTTTTTAAACACCAACTGTTTAACAATATTATATTATATTATTATTTACTTCTTTGTTTTACATTATTATATTATATTATTCTTTTTTGTTAAACATTATCATATTATTATCTACTTTTTTGTTTTCTTTTGCTTCTGTTTCCGTTGAAGCATGACAGTATCCTTTTTTCAATTTTATTTTATTTTAAATATTTTATTTTACAATAAATTTCGCATTGATAATGTATAAAAATTTATGCCATCTAAGGTTTGAGTTTTTTTTTTAAGTTTTATTTTATTTTAAATATTTTATTTTATAATAAATTGTGTTGTTAATATATAAAAATTTATGGTTTCCAACACATCCAACTCATCTTTATAGTTTTTTTTTATAGTGAAGTTGTGATTCACATGGCTTAATAAGTGGAGTGATGATGTTATAATATTATATATATAAATCAAATTAAATGGGTCAGTCACGGAGAAAAAGAAAAAAATGGGGAAAATAATGGTTTAGCTGTATATGCAGTGAGATTGCTTTGTGGGGTCTTGATGTTTTTTATGGATAAGCAAGTTGTTGGTTCGGTTATTAAAGCAAACCAACCAACATACAATAACAAAGCTCGCTAATATATCTTGATGAGCAAGAAAATATAATAAGATTAAAGACAAACCACATATATGGTTTTGATTTTAGATTATGATGATTGATATCACATACACAAACTAAGGGTGACAGTGTATGTGTCTATATCAAAATATCTAATATCTAGATACCAACAAATAATGGTGTGTTAATTACTTCTCGCCTTCATATGTATTTACTCGATCAGATTATTCTCATCAATACAACTTATTTGCATTATTCAACTATGAGAATATAATGTAAGAGGAACAGAACAATTTATTAATTTTGGTCATTAGTTAATTATTAATATTTAAAAGTATAAATTAAAATATATTATTAAATTATTAAATTAAAAAAATTAAATTAATAATTAAAAATATAAAAAATATAATAAATTTTAATAATTTTTTTATATTTCTTTATAATATATATATCTATACTAAATAGTAAAGAAAAAAAGAAAAATATCTGTGTGATGAAAGATTGAAAGTTAAACTTTCTTTAGAACAGTAAATTATTATAGAATAAAATAAGCTAACATAAACTAAAAAAAAATGTCAAGTAATTCCGGTATTCCAATGGTTTGCCGTATGTGTGTGTATATATATATATATATAGTTTATGAGTCCACTTTAACAAATTTTATAATTTTTTAAAGTTTTGGTAACAAATAAATATCTTTAGAATATTTATTTAAATCATCATTAATAAACAAAATTTAAATATTTTTACTAATAAATACGGTATAAATATTTTAAAAATTTTAATTATTTAATTTTTTTAAAGACCATCTTATTAACAAATTTAACTACTGTACTTATTTGCCATATCTTAATTTTAAAGTATTTTTAGAGTAATTTACTTATTTAAATAAAATGTATGAATCCTTTACCCAAATGTGCAAAACAAATAGTTGTTACGTGCATGTGCAAAAATCCTATTCTATGTAAACCGTGGCAACCAACTATGGTTTCTGGATTGTACATAAATCGTGGCTGACAGGGACGGTTTAGGGGGAAACTTTGTTGCGTGTAAACCGTGGGAGGTTCCAGCAGTTTATGAAGGGGGCGTGGAAGGCATAAACCGTGGTAGGCTACCACGGTTTATGAAGAAGTTGAATCAAATATAAAACCCTGTAACCCACCGCGGTTTATGAAGACTGCGCAATAAACAGAAACCCCTCTAACCTCCCACGGTTTATGTGTTAGGGGCTATATAAACCTAATCCGCTGAAGCTTGGGACGGATCATTTGTCTCAGCAAAAAAATTCTCAAGCTTGTTGTGTTGAGAGGATTTGGAAAAACCTTGGAGGTTTGAAGGAGGGGTGGGTGGTGGAGCCAATGGAGGGTAAAGATCGCTTGTACCGACTAAATGGCGTTGCTCACATGGCAGGATATATCGACGAAGAGGTTAGTTATTATTATTATTATTATTATTATTATTATTATTATTATTAATATAAATATTGATATTATTAGGATTATTGTTAGTAAAAATATTTTATGATGTTTATTTTTATTGTTATTATGATTAATATTATTTATATAAATATTGATATTTTTATAGTTACTGTAAATCAAAATTTGAGACGTTTATATAAAAATTAATATTTTTATGGTTATTGTTAGTATAAATATTTTATTATTTTTATTTTTATTGTTGTTGTTATTAATATTGTGTATATAAATGTTCATATTATTATCGGTATTGTTAGTAAAAATATTTTATTATGTTTATTTATTTTGTTTTATTCTGATTAATAGTATTTTTGTAAAAATTGCTATTATTATGGTTATTGTTAGTTAAAATATTTTATTTCTTTATTTTTATTGTTATCATGAGTGCATAGTATTCGTAGTTTCATTGTTAATTATACAATAAGAGAGTCAATAAAATTAATGTGAGGATTCTAATAATTTTTACTAAATTATGTTTGATGTTATTAGTAATGGTTGAATGTTAAGGGATTTTGTTACCCACATTTTGCAGCCTAGTAGGGTTATTAGCGCCCTTAGGAGACAATAGAATATGCCGTTACATGACCGGATTATACCGTATCTGGAGACCGCGGGCTTGTATCATCTGGCTAGACTAAACAGTGAGTGGTTCTGGGTTGATGAGCCTCTCCTTAGCGCATTTATTGAGCGGTGGCGTCCTGAGACCCACACCTTCCACATGGCCTTTGGTGAGTGCACCATTACTTTGCAGGATGTCGCATATCAGCTGGGTTTGCCGATCGATGGTGCGCCCGTTAACGAGTGCCTGACTGAGTTTGAGAATCTGATGGAACACGGTAGACCAGCATGGGTGTGGTTCCGGGAGTTATTTGGGGAGTTACCTCCACAGAGTAAAGTAAAGCAGATGACAGTGTGCTACACATGGTTCCACGAGAGGTTCCGGGTTCTCCCAGCAGATGCTAGTGATGAGACCGTGCGTATATACGCACGTGCTTATATTCTGATGCTGTTGTCGTCTCAGCTGTTTGCGGACAAGAATGCAAACAGGGTCCATCTTCGCTGGTTGCCTTATTTGGCATCATTGGACGACTTGGGCAGATATAGCTGGGGCTCGGCTGCACTGGCCTGGTTGTATAGGTGTCTTTGTCGTGGGACAAACAGAAACATTGTTAACTTGGCTGGGCCGCTACAGCTACTACAGTCTTGGATTTTCTGGAGGTTTCCCACTCTGAGGCCCACTGGTTTTGACGGATTCGGGTTTCCTCTTGCTTCCAGGTAGGGTTTACTATTTTCCGTTCATAAATTGTAGAACAGCATGTGTTATTCTTTGTTTTGGCATCATTTCAATTAAAATTGTAGGTGGGCGACCTTTATGCCGAGGAACGATGCAGGGGCACAAAGATTAGTTTCCGCACGCCTTGCATTGGATCGATTGCGTGTCCACGATGTGAGTCATTTATTTATTGCTAATACTTGAACTGGTTTTTCTTAAATGTCATTGTCTGATGAAACTCTTACTGTTTCGATACAGTTTGTGTGGGAGCCTTATTCTTCTGTTGAGGTTGCTGCTATTATTCATCCGGAGATACTACTTGACGAGCACCGTAGGCTATGGACGGCCGTCACTAGCCTGATATATTTTGCTGCGATTGAGTGGCATCAGGTCGATAGGGTTCTACCCCAGTTCGGCGGTGTTCAGCATCTCCCTCAGTCAGCTCTGAACATAGATTGGCTTCATGCGAAGGATGGTAGGGGTGGGGACCGGTGGTTTTCTACGTATTATTAGGAGTGGCATCAGCTTTGGGAGAACCGGCTCCAGTCAGTCATATGGGTCGATCGAGTCCTTGACCCCGGTCCCTCAACAGAGTACCTGGAGTGGTGGTGTCGTGTGGCGCACAGATTCCTATTCCCAGATGTTGCATTTCAGGATCCTAGGCCGATTGTGTTGACTGAGGAGGCTCGTCACAGAGGGTCGTCCCAGGCACCTCCTAGAGTGCACGTTTACGACAGACCAGATAACAGACGAGTCGATCGGCGTCGCCGTATAGGGACCCGGACCACCGATCGCAAGTGGAGGTTGTTTGCTGACCGTTTGGAGGAGGACGTCCCTGGAGCTGAGCCTGGGGATGCAGTGGATTACCGTGTTCCTCGACGTAGAGGCAGACGGCAGGCTGGGCGGCATGACCGTGGAGGTGCTCGTGATAGAGGACCATCCGTGCAGGATGACGGCACTCAGCACGTGCCCGGTGAGGACGTAGTTGGTTCAGCCTCAGCTATGGATCAGCCGACCTTTGACGTGGGTAGTAGCTCTCAGCTCTTTGGGAACGTGACCCCACATGCTTTTGCTGAGTTTACTACCGCGGCTGTCGGGATGGACATTGATGATCCTGTTACTGAGTCCGAGTTCTACAGGGATATAGCAGACATGCTCAGGGATGATGATGGTACCCATTATAGGCCACAGATGCCTGAGGAGCATGCCCAGTTTGCTGATCAGCAGCCACAGAGTGACGACGTTCAGGCTCAGTTGGCCGTTGACCTCAACGAGCCTGCAGCATCTCCGTCTGACCCATAGTTCGCGTTAGGAGGGACACGAGCCTCTGCATTCAGTGTGGTTCCTGCACAGCCATCAGCACCAGCGACAGATCAGAGACCGAGGAGGGTGAGGCGTCCTCCTTTGTGTGGCACCGGAGGTCACCTGCTTGGCCAGTTCGACGATGATGACAGTGACACCATTGAGGATTCTGATTAGTTATGTCATATTTTCCCGTCTGGTAGGGACTTTGTTAGTTTATGTACTTAGCATGCTAGTGAGACTTATGGCTTTGAGACTTCTGTGAAATGTTATTTTTCTCTTGACTATGTAGTTAAACCGGTTTCAGCTTCTTTTATATGTAACTCTTCCGTCACAATTATCATGCACAATATGAACGATAACAAAGTGATTCAATCAAACATGTAAAATAACAGGAATTTATTCATCTGAAATTTTTGCATTAAGTAAACATGTTGACAGTCATAGACTTAACCAACCATACGTTACTAAAATTATCAAGTTCCTAAAACAACTAAAACAGTTTCCCACGACATTTTAGACGACATGAGATCTAGGCATCCCTTCCACCACTCTGTCTTCGCTGGTCACAGTTCCTCCGCGTATGCCCAGCCTGACGGCATAGCCCACAACGCTTCGGCTGGTTCTCCTGAGACTGATCAATACTTCCACGGATCCTGGTTGCCTTTGGACGACCTTCCTTTGCACGCCGCATATTAGGGTCAGGAATGATAGTAGGCCCAGCATATGGAGGCCATAGTCCTTCAGGGATAGGTGGGAAAAACCCCTGCTTGTAAACGTTGAACACCTCACTCATACGATACACCTCGTGAACATATGACGCCCAGTTAAGGCGGGAGTAGGCGCAACACGCAATGGCGTGGCAACAAGGATAATGCAGCGCCTGAAAGTGGCCACAGTCGCATCGGTGATCTTTAAGGGAAATTCTATAGCTACCCAGCGAGAAGCTCCCGGTTGGTGTCGTCTCCGCGACGGTGTACTCGGACTGATGCCTGTCGTATAACGTCACAGTGAAGCACCTAGAGTCTCTTAGGTTCCGATCAATAGCCTTGACTAATGCCTGACAAAATTCATTCCCATATCCGAGTTGTGCCTCTGCTGTCTGTCCCCGTTCCACAAATAGCTGAGCAAGCCTCCTGTAAGTTGACTTAACCAATGATGTGACCGGGAGGTTGCGAGTTCCCTTTAGCACGGAGTTCACACATTCACTGATGTTGGTGGTCATGTGCCCGAACCGTCGACCACCATCCTCATGTTGGGTCCATTTGTCGTACTCCATCCGGTTGGCCCAGTCACACATTGCTGGATTTTCAGTCCGCATGATGTCAAACCAGTAGTAAAACTCAGCTTCAGTCTTTGCGTACGCAGCATTCACCAACATCCTCCTTGAGTCCTTACCTTTGAACGTTAGGGCGAAATTCGCAGCCACATGCCTAATACAGTAGGCTCGGAAAGCCCGGGGAGGCAGCCACCCAGTCTCAGGTGCCTTAAGCGCTACCTTGATCCCATTATGCCTGTCAGAGATAACAAGTATACCCTCCTGAGGAGTCACATGCTCTCGGAGGTTGGACAAGAAGAATGACCACGATTCTGCATTTTCGCCCTCCACAAGGGCAAATGCTATCGGGAGGATGTTCGAGTTCCCGTCCTGAACTATCGCCAACAGCAGCGTCCCTCCATACTTCCCATACAAGTGGGTACCATCAATACTGACGAAGGGCTTGCAATGCCGGAATGCCTCCATACAGGGTGGAAATGTCCAGAAAAGCCGGTGAAAGTACACCGTCGACTCATCAACCTCACCACCAAGCCGAACAGGAGAGGTCTTCAACACCGTGATTGTTCCGGGCATTGTCAACTGGACCCCTAGCATCCAACGTGGCAACTCCGCGTAAGACTCTTCCCAATCTCCATATATTTGTGCCACTGCCTTCTGCTTGGCCATCCAAACCTTCCTATAACTAGGCCTGAATCCGTAGTCGGCTTTTGTCGCTTGTTGTAGTACCTTTACCGTAACCGCAGCATCTGCCCTAACCAAAGGAAGAATCCTCGCACAGATAACGTGATAATCCAGCTGACGGTGATCACTTGAAATAGAGGTTGCCAAGCATGTGTGTGGCCCGTTGTACCTCCTAACCTCCCAAGTGCCCTTTCGTGCACGAAGCGCTACACGAATCAACCAACTACATAAACCGCGGTAACCCACAAGAGTTTATGACCATTGCACCTTCTTCATAAACCGTGGTAGCCTACCACGGTTTATGCCTTCCACGCCTCCTTCATAAACCGCTGGAACTTCCCACGGTTTACACGCAACAAAATTTCCCCATAAACCGTCCCTGCCAGCCACGGTTTATGTACAATCTAAAAACCGTGGTTGGTTGCCACGGTTTATATAGAATAGAGAATTTGCACATGCACGTAACAACTATCTATTTTGCACATTTGGATAAAGGATTCGTCCATTTTATTTAAATACGTAAATTGCCCTATCTTTTACTATGAAACATGAGAAAAGATTGATTTGAAGTTATTAAGGACTCTCTATATATTGGGATGGGTAGTGCGTAACTATCCTAATTAAAGCGAGGGTCACTCCCCTAATTGTCTTTTCTATTCACCATTAGTAAAGGTGTATGGCAGGGATCACGTTCCTTGTCCAAAGCAAAAAGTGTCATATTAACAAGTTTCGTCCATGGAATATATAACAACAATGCATGTTCTATGTGTTCATCTTTTGGGTAAAGACCGACATTAGAAGCGACTAGAGAGGAACAAAGAGGAAGCAAAATAAAAATCTGTAACAAATAACAGGGTTCACAGCTTCACATACATAGGTCTAGTTAATTAAACTCCCATCTTAAATTCAATAATATTTTGACATAAGAAAAGAGGGAAAAAATGGTAGGATAATCCTAATTTTTTCAACTCACTAAATGCTCTAGTTGACTTAGTTAGGGTATATAACATCAAATTAAATTCTCTTGAGTATTATTTGATTTCTATCTTAGGGTGATAAAAAATATAGAAATAATAGATATATAACTGAATCACGTTCTTGAAATTCATTCTTTTTTTAAAGTACATATATTAACTTAAACGGTTTTGCTTTTAAAAAGTGTGTTATATATTCTAATTTTAAAAATAAATTTATTAAAATTATTTTCAATAGCTAGATAATTTTAACTTGTCTATGTCCTTTTCCATATATGTTTTCATTCCTAGTAGCAGTATCTTTTTGTTTCAGAATAATTATCAAACTTGGTTCTTTTTCTTTTTTTTTTTTCTGAAATAAAAAAAAAAAACCAGATCGAGTTCGAAATCAAATTCTACGAGCAAGTTTTGTTTCTACTTTAACCTACTCTCTCCTAGACTCCTACCCTATGGAAAGGCACATTAGAACTTCTACACATTATAACCCAGATACAACTTTTAGTGATAAATACACACAGATGATGACGATAAATTAAATAGGGGACTCCAACTTCAAACCATGAGACACGTAATTAAAAGATAACTACTACACTTATAACAGAAATAAATATATAAAAATGATAGCCCAATACAGATATAATGTTATCAAGAAAGGTAATTAAAAGACACTTGAGCCAATCAACTTGGTTAGGCCAAAAGTTATAGCCATGGCTAACCATTCACTAAAGAAGGCTCTAACATAAGACCTAAATGGAAGAGTCTTACCAAGTAACCAAACAAAATCAAAACAAAACTATCTGACTCTAAAATAAGTTCCAACCTGAATTTATAGTTCCTTACGAAAAATACCACAAGAAGAGGAACTATTGCACCTGCTGAGAATGTAAAACTTGATGCTGCAGCTATTTGCAAAGGGTTCGGTAAACTCTTTTTCTCTATCTCATCTTCTTCTTCTTCTTCTTGTCTCTTTATTTGAGCAATCTCTATGTCTAACCCTAAATGCACAAAAACAAACTCACTAATGGCTATGCTACATACCCCTGCCACAAGGCTTGTGAAACCGGACAATATCATGGCCTTCGTGTCTTCCCTCATTGCTCCCACTCCCATCATCAGAGCCACCGTTGATACCAGCTGTTGTTAGCTCCCAGCACCGCTGCACGTAGTTATTGGGATCTTTTTGAGTAATCAAATTCCTCTTTCTTTTTTGCTTCTTCTTCATTGTATGGGGTTTTTGATAATTGTTTGTTGTTGCTCAAGGTTACTCACTATAAAGTTGATTTCGTTATTAACGGGTGAACTATTATTGTTATTATTAATATGATTGGATGCCATGAAAATTGAAAAATGATGGACGATAAAGAATGATTAAATTGTGGAGGACACATATAACAATTTAATTGTATTTATGGATGAAATTTTGGTTGATTATTATTGGAGAGCTGAGATTTCTTCACTAATAAAATGTACTATCTATTAAGTTTTTATTGCCCTTTTCACTTTAACAAAAATAAAATAAAATAATTACTATTAAAGGAGTGAAATTTCTTTACTAATAAAGTTCTTTATATAATAATATATTTGTTGAATCATATAGATGATAAATTTACCTTTCCAATGCAATTAGCTAGAGAATGAGAATTGAGTAATATGAACGTTAGAACCATAAATGCAGAAAACTGATGGAGAGGAAAGGAAGTGCAAAGTTATATGAATTGCTGAAGAGGTAAGCATTCAAATTGTGTGTATCATCAAACAGAAAGAGTATGGAATGGGAACTAAAGGAATCAGTCACTGCAATAATAAGCATTATCTCATCCTATCAGAGACGCAAATTAATTGAAGTTACAAACGCAAACACTTTCATTCATTGCTTTGCATTATTAATTCAACTCTTCCATTGCTTCACACCTAGCTAGCTTCAAAAATATAATATAATTAAATTTTGTGGTATAATCATTAATACTCTGCATTTATTTACTTTTCATTCAAGAAGAAAAGTAACAAATACATACTAATCTTTTTGAAATTTTTTTCGTTTTTAAAATACCGTCTTGTTTCTGGGTAATTTAATATGTGTTTAAATGTATATTATTATCTTTTTTTTTAAATTAAAAGTATAATTCAAATTCAAAACTTCTAAATAAAGATGAAAAAAATTATATCATTTGAGATATAATTCGTTAAATATATATTATTATTATTTATTTTTTTTTAAACACCAACTGTTTAACAATATTATATTATATTATTATTTACTTCTTTGTTTTACATTATTATATTATATTATTATCTACTTTTTTGTTTTCTTTTGCTTCTGTTTCCGTTGAAGCATGACAGTATCCCTTTTTTTCAGTTTTATTTTATTTTAAATATTTTATTTTACAATAAATTTTGTATTGATAATGTAAAAAAATTTATGCCATCTAAGATTTGAGTATTTTTTTTTTAATTTTGTATATTCGTGTGATTTTAATTATCAATAATACATGACAAAAATTACGTAGATAAAAAAAATACGTGCCTTCAACTATATTAATTGTTGGATTATCATAAATTTCATATTAAATTCAGAATGAGATTAGAAAAATATGTAATTGTGCAATCTTTTTATTTTAATTAGCAATTGACATTATATATACTCACATAATTAACTAGTATTTACCACTTTTTTTAATTAATACGGTCATGTCATAAAATTTGTACAATAATACAAAAGTCTTGATAATATAAAATTTAAATTTTAACTACTACGGTATAATTCATCACTCGTTCCATTCAAATTTTTTTCCTAAATTTGCATTAAATAATTTGTATCATAATTATAGTATTATACTAACTAAAAATACTTCCTTGAGGACCGCCTCCAGACTCTCGTCTTCAAGTTCGGCGTGGCCAAGTCAATCCACCACGCCATGGTCTTCATTCGCCAGCGCTACATTAAGACTTTCTTTCTTCTTTTCACTTTTTTCCTGAAATTTAGAGTTTTTAAATTCCTAATTTTTTATTGTTTGTTTTTGTTCATTGTCGAATTAAGAATCTAATCTTCTTGGTTTCTTGGCTTTTGATAAAGTATTATTAAGTTTTGTGATAATAGAAGATTTGTTGATTTCAGATGTGCTACTCCAGCTTCATCAAGATTTGCCAATAATAACAATAATAATGATGCACTAGAAGGAGAGTAAGATAATTACCCTTTTCCTGTGGTGATTTATGTTAATCAGGTATAAAATAATTGATCTTTTATTCAGGTATAAAATTAGAAAGGCTTTTATTAGTCTTTGGTGAGGGGATTAATCCTTATCACTAGAAAGCTATGCCTCTTCAAATGCAATGTAAATATAAATTATAGAGAGAATTTTTCTTTGATTCATTGTTACATGTCACATATGTTCCTATTGGTTCTGTTCTAATCTCTTTTAGCCAAGCCAATTAGATGAAGTTTGAGATTTTTAAAGTGGCACTATAATCTTCTTGTTTTGGTAGGGGAAGGAAAATAAGCACAATAATGTAATTTTCATTATTCATTTTTTGTTCACTTGTAAGCGTTGATTTCTCTATCGGTTATTTATGGATAGTTTCTCAATAGCTTGTTGCGCTTTTCATTTATTCTCTCTTTTCATTTTGCACTCAATTACATCTTGATTTTCATCTTGAACCATAGTAACTGAGAAACAAAGAAGAGAGCAACTGAATGGCAAATACAAAATCCTGAGGAGTGTTATCCCAAGCCCCACGAAGGTATAAAACACTTATAAACTTGTTTACCAATTTTTACAAATCAAACTAATAGGTTGAGTCTGCTATTAACAGATGGATAGAGCCTCTGTGGTGGGTGATGCCATTGAATATAATAAGGGAGCTGCTCAGAACGGTCAATAAGCTCAAATTACTGCTGGAGAAGAAAAGATGTTGAAGGGAGAGATGCAAAAGGCAGAAAGCGAAAGATGATGCTGCAGAGAGCTGCAACATAAAGCCTTTCAGCAATCTAGATGGATGCATAAGGACCTCATGGCTTCAAAGGAAATCGAAAGATATCTAACCTGAAATTTGGCTTATTCTTTTTGCAGGTCTTAACCAGAATTCGACACTGCAGCTATCACGTGGCTTTTCTGTGGGAAAATCTCCTGGTTCTAAGCCTGGTGTTGCTGTGGTTGTCGAAAGAGTTAGGATACACGGGCTGTCAAGGTTTAGAAACCTGAGTAAATTCGCGCACTCCATGAAAGTGAAGGTGTTGCCTGCAGATCCAAATATTCGCATTCCAAACATAGAGATCTGTTTTCATAGGTGTGTATTTGTGTAACCTATCTGCTTTTGAAGAATCTCTTTGTGCACGGTATGAATATGTATTTGATCAATGAGGTTGGTTCTAGTGATCTGTTGTCTTGTTGAGTGAACATGGTGAACACCATTTTCTCTAGGACTGGGCTTATACCTCAAGTCTCAATTTGATTATGCAATATTATTCCCTTTATAACTCACAGTTTTCGTGTATTAAATTGAACTAGGATTTATAAAATGGTATATCTAATTTATTAGGGCAATTTTGTGCGTCTTGTTCAGGAATGCATCTCTTGCTATAGGAATGTGCTCACAAGGCCAGTGGGAAAAAGTTACCAAGGGTTCTTGGGTTCGATCAATGTCTCCTTTTGACCACAAGCTCTTAGATATAAGGACTGCTAGCTCAACACTGGCATCCTTCTTAAGCAAATCGTTAGCATTTTATTATAGCAGCGCAATGGCAGTTGGGATCATTCTTGTGATACTTATGATTCTTTACCAGGTAACTTATTACTGTTCCTCGATGTTTAGAACTTTAGATAGTTTGACTGTACTCTCATATGATGTTTAGGATGAGTCTTCTTGTTGAGAAATTGACCAAGACTTCATCAATTCTTCCTCTCAAGAAAACGTCAGCTCTTGTTCATGGCTTATCTTGACTGATCCAAATTTTTCTTGCAATATCTTTGATGGTCTTGGTCATTAAGGCAAAAATGCAAAACAGTTACTATTCATGGCTGAAATTGCATCCATAATTCATTGGCTATAATTTATTTTATAGTTTAAATCAGTCTGAGTAGTTTGGGATGAATTTTTGTTGAATATGATGCTAGAGCATAGATTATAAAAGCTTATATATCTTAACTTAGAGTGTATAACGTGGTTGCTACATGTTGAAACTAAAATCCAGTTTCCTCTAATTAATACTTTGTTGATCTTAGCATGGAATTTTCTTTAGTTTAATTATTGCTGTGCACTGTATACTAACTACTTTGTAAACTATAGTGAGTTGAAGTGCTCCCTATCACTCTGCAAAGGTCTCTCTCGCTCTATATATGCAGAATATCCTACTTATCTATATATTTTAAACTTCTACCCTATCAGTTCTTTTCCTTATACTTAGTACCAGTCCCTTTTTTTCACTAAAATACTTCCAAGATATAGTCATACACCAATCTCTTCCTTGAGTCTGCAATGATCTGAATTATAAACTAAATAGAATCTCAATCAAGTTATTAAATATTTACCCAATGCTCCCTTTGTGCCACTTGTGAATTCCTGAAGAGAGTTATTTTGATTTTTAAACTTGGGTTATCCTTGGTTGTTACATGTCTTCGTACTGTTAGAATGCTTGAAACCATGAAAGAAATGATTTTGGAAGCATTCTAAGGATCTGGTGGAGATATTTATATTTCTTTTTGAGTTTCAGTTTTTGAGTTTAACCAAGATGTGAATCTTTTGAATTGGCAGATAAAGAAGCATTATTTTCAGGAAATTTCATGTTTACTCCTTTGAAGCTTGAGAGCCAAAGTGCAAAGGCACATCAGTGATAAAGTGATTTCTAAAGTCATGATAAATAGTGGCAAGTACATTCTGTTCTTTTATTCTTTGGTCTATAATTTATGAATTATTAGGTTGAAAGCTTGTAGCTTATCTATATGGCCTTTAGATTTTATTAATTTTGTCCTGAAACGAGATTTGAGAAACATCCGTTTCTCCTTTAATCTCAATGTGTATATTCGGGATTGAATTTTGTTTGGGGTGAAAAATTTTAAATTTTTGCAACCATGTGTTTCTGATTCAGACTGAACATTGTGGATGGGGTGTAGAGGCAGCTGAAACCATCTACAAAGACGAATTCATAATTGAGTATATTGGAGAAGGTAGCTCTCATTTCTTTTGGCTTATATTGTTAAAAATCTTTTTTATCTTTCAAGTGTGCCTTTTCACCATTAACCGAAATGTTTTCTGCATGCAGGGGTAGGATCAGAAAGTGAGCGAATGGTTTTAGGCGTGGCGTAGTGTGGATTGGAGCATCACTGGATTGAGGACAAGTGCATCCAACACGGCCCCATATGATGGTCACTCACCAATAGTGGGATGTTTATTGCTGACAACTCACTCATGCCTCATGCCTCATGCCTCATGCATAGAGGCTTTAGTTTGTCAATACTCATCACAAAGTAAATTAAAGTGTGCTGCCCAGTTTCCACTTTATTTATATTTTTGTTTCTGTATATGGTGATCATACTGTATATGGTGATCATATTGCATTGTGGATTTTTCTAATGTGGATTTTTAATTTATGTATTTGTTCTTATTACACCTAGTATTTTTTATTTATGTGTAATATACATTCTTATATATATTATAGAAATATGATTTGATTCTATTAACTTGCCAAATTTTTTTGAAAAATCTAAAGCTAAAGCTAAAGCACAAAAATATATTTATAGATATTTTACTTTTTTTTAACTACAAAATGTAATATTCTTTGTCATATTTGTTGAAATCCTAAGTTAAATATGAGTATTAATTTTTGAAATAGAATAAATATATTTTAAATTTTTTACATTTAAAAATAATATTCTATCAATGTTAGAATTATTTAGATAAATAAGTAATAGTGAATATAGAATTATTTATGATGGATATAACTAAGTATATCTTTTTATTGAAAATATGAATTTAAAAATATTATATTCAATTCTCAATAGTCAATCTCTCATTGAATCATTGTATATTCAAAATATTTTTAAAGAAACGAAATAATTTTAGGTATATAATTTTTTGTAAAAATTTAATTAATTCAAAAAATTTATTGTTGTTGATTACAAAAAAATTAAAATGACAATTTAAAATTTTTATACTCTTAAAATATTATTTATATATTTTTTTAGTATTTTTTATCATTCACTGATCATATTAATATAATTTAATTTAATAAAATTATTTATCTTCATTTGATTAAATAAAAATTCTATTTTATCTGAAAATTTTACGATTTTTCAACTTTAAGATCATCCACATTAAATCATTAACCCTTCATTCGAGAGCATGATTGAGATTAGAGAGCTTGGCTCTTGTTGTTCTTTGATTTTCGTCAATAAAACCTCATGTATTTTTGATAGGGCTGAATCACAACTCTACCATGGAAAAAGAGTTACAGAGATGAGTTTGATGTGCTGGAGACCATAAATTTTTATATATTAACAACACAATTTATTATAAAATAAAATATTTAAAATAAAATAAAACTTAAAAAAAAATACTCAAACCTTAGATGGCATAAATTTTTATACATTATCAATACAAAATTTATTCTAAAATAAAATATTTAAAAACGCAAAAAAATTTCAAGAAGATTAGTATGTATTTGTTACTTTTCTTCTTGAATGAAAAGTAAATAAATGCAGAGTATTAGTGATTATACCACAAAATTTAATTATATTATATTTTTGAAGCTAGCTAGGTGTGAAGCAATGGAAGAGTTGAATTAATAATGCAAAGCAATGAATGAAAGTGTTTGCGTTTGTAACTTCAATTAATTTGCGTCTCTAATAGGATGAGATAATGCTTATTATTGCAGTGACTGATTCCTTTGGTGGCCTTCCCATTCCATACTCTTTCTTTTTTATGATACACACAACTTTAATGCTTACCTCTTCAACAATCCATATAACTTTGCACTTCTTTTGCTCTCAATCAGTCATGTGTACTTATCATTTTACATTCATATTACTTAATTCTCCTTTTTTAGCTAATTGCATTGGAAAGGTAAATTTATCATCTATATGATTCTAAGACATATATTATTATATAGAGAACTTTATTAGTAGAAAAATTCTACTCCTCTAATGAGGACCATTTTATTTTATTTTTGTTAAAGTTAGAAGGGAAATAAAAACTTGATAGATAACACACTTTATTAGTGGAAAAATTCCAGCTCTCCGATAGTAACCAACCAAAATTTCATTCATAAATACCATTAAATTATTGTATGTGTCCTTCACAATTTAATCATTCTTCATCATCTATCATTTAAATCAACTTTATAGTGAATAACCTTGAACAACAACAACAATTATTAAGAACACCAAAAAATGATGAAGAAGCAAACATATCGATACGTATCAATTTATCATCGTACCGAAGCAAACACCTAATATTATAACATCATCACTCCACTTATTAAGCCATGTGAATCATGATGGAGCTCCACAGGTTCAGCAGCACAGGTTCTTCATCTGATTACTCCAACCACCATAACCAAACCTCTTTATCCTCAGAACCCAGCTTGGCTTCAGTACCTTCTCTTAACAAGAATTACCATTATTCTTGTTCTAATTATTCAACGACCTCATACAACTGCATCGCAACCCTAAAAGGACACAACTACTACACATCCTCCTTAACCCTCTCCGCTAAATTCCTCTACAGTGGCTCCTTCGATAGAGAAATTAGGTCATGGTCCAAACAATCATTATTAACTACCAGTAATAATATAGTCCTTGCTGGGAAAGGTGCAGTCAAGTCTCTAATTGTTCACTCAAACAAGCTCTTTAGTCCTCACCAAGATAACAAAATTAAGGTAGGTTTGGAAGATCACCAACAATATCAACAACCACCACGACCATGAGCAGAAGTACACGCGGTTGACCACGCTTCCAACGCTCAGCGACCGCGTCTCAAAGATATTACTCTCCAAAAACCACGTCAGAATCCGGAGGCACAAAAAGTCCACGTGGGTTCACCACGTAGATGCAATGTCTTGTCTCGTTCTGTCCCATAACAGAGCCTTGTTATACTCTGTCTCATGGGACAAGACGATCAAGATTTGGCGAACCAGAGATTTTGCGTGTTTGGAATCAGCGATGAATGCACACGATGATGCCATCAACGCAGTCGCAGTTTCCAACGATGGACGCGTCTACACAGGATCGGCGGACAAAAGAATCAAGGTTTGGAAGAAGAAGAAAGGCGGCGGCCAAGGAGTAGTGGGAGAGAAAAGCAAAAGCAAAAACAAACACTACCTTATGGACACGTTGGAGAAACACAAGTCTGGGATCAACGCTTTGGCGCTTAACGGCGACGGTTCGTTACTATAATCCGGGGCATGTGATAGATCAATACTGTTATGGGCGAAGAAGGAAGAAGATAAAGAAGGAGAAGGTGGTGATGGAAAAATGGTGGTGGTGGGTGCGCTTAGGGGGCATGGTAGGTCTATACTTTGCTTGGTGGTGGTGATGGATTTTGTTGTGATCAGTGGTTCAGAGGACAAAACGATTCGTGTTTGGAGGGGTTTTGGCGGGAGAGAGTATAGTTGTGTGGTGGTTTTGGAAGGGCATAGCCGCATAGAGGACCAATTAAGAGCCTAACCGCCATGGTTGATCACACTAACGGATACAAAAAATTTTGATAGTGGAAAAAATTTATATATCATAATAATAATTTTTATAATAAAATTAATATGTGTAAATAAAAAATTAAATATTAAATTATCTATTAATCATTATATATATGTGTATAAATACATGTATTATATAACTTATTTTTAATGTTGTTCGGTAGGTCGGGTACCGGACGGTTCGGGTTAAGACTTTGAGGTCAACGTTTCGGATGGTGGAGAGGCTCGTCTGGTCGTGGTTTCCTGGTCCCGAGTGAGCGAGATCCCGAGTACTTCGGATGGAGAGGGAGGTGCCACCTGTAAAGACACTCCGACGCCCTTGTCAGAATATGTGCAGGCGGAGAGGAAATGGTGTGTGAATGTCACGTACCTTGGGGGGAGAGCCAGTCTCCCCCTTATATACATGTCAGTAGTGGGCCCTTCCAGTGGGCAGGCCCATACCCTCAAAGGTGTTGTCCCACGGCTGTGTGCGAGCCGTACGGGACGCGTGTCCGGGTCGGGTGGAGGACGCACCACTGGGCCGGCGAGAACTCGGGTCGGGTTGACCCGCGCGAGTTTTGGGCCAGGCCGTAACAGTGCCCCCGTGTCTACCAGGATTCGTTTGACGAGGCCAGTTTCGACCCTAGCCGTGATGACCATGGGCGGACTTTCCGGCACTTCGTCAAACCATTGGTCCTCCGGGCCGAAAGAGATAGGTGGGAGACCCTTAAGACCTCTAACAGGTGGGGTGGAGACCGCTAAGACCTTGGCATCTTTCTTCTGCGCCGATTTCGACCTCGGGGCGGTATTCCTGGCCGTCACCACGTTTACCACCGTGAGACCGTGGTCGTCACCCTCTGGCTCCTGTCGTCGTCTTGTTGGTCGGGATCTGTCCTCGTTGTCGTTGTCCCGGTTGCGTCTCCTTGGTTCCCTTATAAGGTGGGAGAAGTCGGCGAGTTTGCCGTCCCTGATAGCTTGCTCGAGGGCATCCTTTAGGTCAAAGCAGTCTTGGGTCTTGTGCCCGTAACCCTTGTGGTACTCGCAGTAGAGGTTCTTGTTTCCTCCCGTCCTGTCCTTCAGTGGTCGGGGCTTCGACAGTATCCCCTTTTCTGCTATCTGTTGGTAAACTTCAGTGATCGATGCCGTGAGGGGGGTGTAGTTGGTGAACTTCCCAACTCGGGGGAACGGTTTGGATGGTTTACTCGGACCGCCGTCCTTGGCGTGTTCCTTTGGTCTTTCTCTGGCTTCGAAGTGCCGGGGTTGGTTGTAGGCGGGCTGCCGTTTATTGGCAGCCACAACCCGGCTGACTTCCTCGTCATTAATGTATTCTTTGGCCACGCCCTGGATCTCTTGCATCGTCCAGACGGGCTTCGTGGTGAGGTGTTTCCTGAAATCCTCATTCGAGAGCCCGTTCGTTAAGCACAAACTTGCCACTGAGTCCGTCAGACCGTCAATTTCCAAGCACTCGTCATTAAAACGGTCCAGGTACTTCCTGATCGGCTCTCCGGGTCTCTGGGTCACCCCCAGCAAATTGATTGGGTGTTTGGCTTTGACAATCCTAGTTGTGAACTGAGCCAAGAAGGCGCGGCTGATGTCGGAGAATTGGGTCACCGAGCCTTGCGGGAGGTTGTTAAACCACCGTATTGCCGGGCCCGCTAAGGTGACCGGGAAAGCGCGACATCTGACCTCGTCTCCCACCCCTTCTAGGTTCATCCTGGCCTCGAAGGCCGTCAAGTGTTCCAGGGGGTCTTGCGTTCCGTCATACTTCATGTCTGTCGGCTTGTCGAAATGTTTTGGTAGTCAGACCTCGAGTACAGAGCGGTGGAAAGGGGTCGCTCCTATTATGACGGGTCCTCGGGCAGTTCTTCTCGACTCATTGTTCTCGCGGTGGGCTTCCTCGTTGCCTCTGTTCGACGCGCGCCGCCTTTCGTGTCGGGCGTAGATAATGGGGTCGCGACTTCTTCTTCTGGGGCGTACCCGTTCCCCAGTGCTCTCCGACTCGTATTGGGGGCTCGGCGTGCGCCTCGAGCGGCTCCTTGAACGGGAACAGGTGGGGCTCCGCTCTGGGGAGCGTTGGTCGCGCTCTTTTTCTGCTAGCCTGCGCTCTAAGTCCTGCATTCTGTGGCGTAGTTCTTGCATTATCCTGGCATGGTTATCACCCGTCCCCCCGAAGGGGCGTCTCTCGTGAGTCTGCGTCGCATCCCTCGGGGGCGACCGTTGCTGTTGCCGGGATTCCGTCGCGACGGCGCCTCCTCCGAGCACGGGAGGCGCTACCTCGGAACCTGTCCCAATCTGGACCAGCACGAAATCCATGAACGTTTTGTCCCCACAGACGGCGCCAATGTTCGGTAGGTCGGGTACCGGACGGTTCGGGTTAAGACTTTGAGGTCAACGTTTCGGATGGTGGAGAGGCTCGTCTGGTCGTGGTTTCCTGGTCCCGAGTGAGTGAGATCCCGAGTACTTCGGATGGAGAGGGAGGTGCCACCTGCAAAGACACTCCGACGCCCTTGTCAGAATATGTGCAGGCGGAGAGGAAATGGTGTGTGAATGTCACGTACCTTGGGGGGAGAGCCAGTCTCCCCCTTATATACATGTCAGTAGTGGGCCCTTCCAGTGGGCAGACCCATACCCTCAAAGGTGTTGTCCCACGGCTGTGTGCGAGCCGTACGGGACGCGTGTCCGGGTCGGGTGGAGGACGCACCACTGGGCCGGCGAGAACTCGGGTCGGGTTGACCCGCGCGAGTTTTGGGCCAGGCCGTAACAAATGTATATTTTATATTTTAATATATATTTTATACAGATAATTATTTTTTATGTACATATAGCATGATTATTGTTATTATTATATTTTGTTATTGTAAAATATGATTAGCCTTCAAAATATCTAATATACAAATTAAAACACTAAAATAGTAATTTAAATAATAATATATAATTTAAAATTTTATTATTTTAAGTTTTATATTTTTAAAAAATTAAGTAATTTTTCTCTTTCCATATATATTACTAAACAATTATTTAGAAATGCACTTCCCAACACAATTAGAAGCCGAATTTTATTGATATTCATAGTTAAAAAAATTCTTTCAATTAATACAATTACTACGCAAAAATTAAAGTTAATTTAAAAAGAAGATAAATAATATTCTTTTGAGTTAATTTTTAAAAAAGAATACTAATTTTGTTTAAATCTGAGAATTGATCAATTTAACGAATATCTAATATAAAATTTTTAAATTGATGATTAAGTACCAAAAATTGAGTAAAAAATTATTGTGAGGTCAAATTTAATAATTTAATAGGAACAAATAAGTATTATTATTATATACTACTCAAAAAAATTTCAAATTGTAGTAGGGGCGCTTGCCCCCACACCCTTACACTTAGAACCGTCCCTGGCTTGATCATTACCATGATGATCCCTCCCAAGCATCCGTGGTTGTCTATAGTGGCAGTTTGGACTTTGACATTAAGGTTTGGAAAGTTTTTGTTCCTCTTCTCTGGAGTCACCTAGGGTGTACTTCACATGAAGTTGCTTTTGGATGGTTGATACGTGTTATTATATGGTTTAAAATATATATATAAATAAATTTTTTTTTAAAATCGGTTTGAATAGATCAAATAACTACTTTTAAAATAATTTCAATTCTTTTTGCGTGTTATTTCTAAATTCCTAACAGATGAATTTTTTTGTACGTTTTTCTTCTTCATTCTTATTGACTAATTTTTCTTTAAAATTTATCTTAAATTTTTATTTATTTATTTTTTGTCAAATATATGTATATAAATTGTTTGAAAAAGTAAAGCTTATTATTCTGAAAAAGAAACAAAATTTACGTTTTTTTTTATAAGAATGGCATAAATGGTACTATCTGTTAGGGGTGTGCATGGGCCGGGTTTGGTGTGACCCAGATCCGACCCGAAATATATATCGGGCCTATTTTTTAGACCCGAACCCGACCCTGGATCCGACGAAACCTATACACTTTCGGGCCACGATTATACCGGGTAAAAACCGGGTGAAAACCGGGCCGTTAACATTATATTACCTTGATACCTTCTTGTAAGTTAGCATGTAAAAATATCCAAATTTTCAAGACTCCAATCATTATTTGACATGGTAAAATTCACTTAAAAATATATACTAAGAACCAACTCTTCTCTAAAATTAAAGCATAACCATAATCAATACTAATATTGCCTAATAACACTAAATATTTAAATCAATACAAATAACACAAGATTATGTATTAGTCTAAAGTCTTATGCATTTTAAACATAAAATATTAACTTATAGTCTTATATATAATGACTAATAACACAAAATATTAAGGTTTACAACACTTAAATTTCACATAATAATAGCCATCATCCATCACTAATAACACAAAATATTAATTATATATGATGACCGGGCCACCGGGCCGATTTCGGGCGACCCGAGCTATGGCCCGGACCCGACCCGAAATTATGACCGGGTCTATTTTTGAGACCCATACTCGGCCCTAGACCCGATGAAATCACACCAAATTAGCCCCTAAAGTATTCGGAATCGGGCCGGGTCTTCGAGCCGGGCCGGGCCATGCACACCCCTACTATCTGTCTTTTTTTTGTCTTTGTTTTTATCTTTTTGATGAGCTTTGTTTTGTTTTCTATGACTTACATTTTCAGTTGCTAAATTTTTTCTCTAACACAAATTTTAAATTAAGTTGTAAAAAAATTTTAAATTAAGCTGTAAAAATATGTTCAATTACAAATTTACCGTTAAATTAAATTTCATGGTAATCAATCAATTAACTTTTATTTTACTAATAAACTATTTTTATGCAAATTATTGTTGAATTTTTAAGATTATTCTATAAATAAATTATTTTTTTAAGATAATAAGACGATAATTTACTTGTCTAGAAATCATGATTTCACTGTCATGCACGTTTTTGTATTTTTACTAACAAACTAAAATTTATTTTCAATGAAATAAAAATATCTAATCAAAATATTAATTTGGTCTTTTTAAATAATTGAACATAATATTATTAATTTTGTCTACAACAATATCTTTTTAAAATTTTTTAAAATAAAATCGACCCAAAAATAGAGAAAAAAAAAAAGAACAACTAATGAAAATATTTATTTTGCCATTGCCATAAAAAATAGGATAGCCATAGAAAAAATCCAACAAAAAAAAAGACCTAACTCATACAATTAAACTACCATCATATCATCACAATAAACTATAACATCACCAACTAAAGAGCCATGCAACAAATATGGAAGAGATCATGCCAAAATTTCAACTATGCTCATGCTATCAACCAGTCTACATTATACCATAATTATATTTTTGTCTTTCATCACATGAAATTGCATTGAATTATCTTGACATTTATGATATCTTTCTTAAACTTGTAAAGAATCTCTATTTTCGTTTTGAAAAAGTATTGGGAACGAATATTAATTGTATACAATGTATACAATGAATTAAAAAAAAGGTAAAATTAAAATTAAAAATTAGATCATTAATTAATTATTTAATTTCAAATTTTAAAATTTGAAAATTAAGATTAGTATTTAAATCCATTCACACTATATACTGTTATTTCTAATATTACCGTAACCTCCAATACACGTCTAAAACTCACCGTTATCTTCTCCGATTCTCACCTCGCGTCACTGAATTTCTCGCCGGCCATACCGAGGCCGCCGCATCCTCCCACCGACACCGTCCTCACCTCCGCCGGTCAGCCCGATGCGCCTCGCCCTCCGACGCTCAGCCTAACGTTGCTGCCGCTTTCGTGCCTCTCTTCCGAACTGGCTTCGCTTTCTCCCATTCCTTCAAGCCTCTTCTCACCGATGATACCACCATGCTCTTCTTCTTCAGATCCAAGCATGGTTAACTTCTTTCATGATTTGAGCCATATGCTTCATAACAGTGCCACTTTTATCATGACTAGTCCTTCAAAATTTTGTTTCACCACAATAATAGTTTCTTCTGTTTATTCATCATCTTTTTCTATTTTAATAGTCAATTTAGGATGGTCATTTTAGTAGGTATGTGAATAGTTATTTTATTTTTATGTAAATGATTATTTTGATTGGATTGAGTTTAGTTATATATAATTAAAATATGTTAGATGTTCAATTCATTAGGTATGTAGATGATTATTTTTATCCTTAAGTGGATGGTTATTTTTATTAAGGGTGAGTGGCGTGTGGCAAGGCAAGTAGAGACGGTGAAATGGGATGATTTTTGATGAAGGTGGGGTGGCTGCCGGTTGAAAAAGAAGAGTATTGGAGGATTTCAGATGGTAATTTTTTTGAAATAACTGAATTTTAAAAAAATTTGAAATTAGAAATTTGATGTGAAATAACTGAATAAGAATTTTTAAATTTATTATTTCGTGGGTAATTTTCATTTTTAACTAATATTAGGCTAAATAAGCAGCTCATTGTACATATTGTACAAATACCCCATTGGCTCCCTAACGGGACTCTTTTGTTTTGTCTGTCTTCATACTAACCAACTATGTTACGCACGATTCCCACAAAACCATTGACACCAAATTTCAAAGCTAATATTTTCTACGTATTTCATTTGCTAATACAATTATTTTTTTTAAAATAAAAAATAAAAAAGATAAATACACGATTTATCTCTACACATATCTTTTAGGCTTTTTTATTTAAATAAAATAAAGAGAGATTAATTTTATTTTATTCTTAGATTAAATTCAAAAGCGTGAATATTCTAAATCTACTAATACAAAAATCGTGCTAGAGTAGTGTGTATTAAATATTATATTAAATACCACAATTTAGGATAATTTATGCATCAAACTCCATCAAAAAATGCTCATAAATCATTACACTGCACCAAGCATCCCAAATTATATATAATTTGTCCTAAGATAGGATGGTTTATTTTTTTTTTCACCTAAACCACTATAGGATAGCACGATTTACATGCAACGAGCTATCCCACACTCCCTAATACGATTAACGTGCAACAACTTATCCCACACTACCCTAAGGATTAAAAGAACATGCCTACATTTATTTAAATATATTCATATTGTTTTAAATTAAAAGAATATATTTATTTAAAATAATAAAAATATATTTATTTAAAATTCTAAAATTTTGAATCAATCTACTTGTATTAATTTTAAAATGATTTAAAATAATATGAGTACGTTTATTTAAATTTTAAAAATTTTAAAGTAATAAGAGTATGTTTATTTAAAATATTAAAATTTTAAATTTTAAATAAACCTACTTATATTAATTTTAAATTTTATTTAAAATAATACGAATATGTTTATTTAAAATAAAAAATTAAAATAATAAGAATATATTTATTTAATAAATTTTAAGTTAAAAATAATATAAGTGTATTTATTTTTTAGTTAAGAATTAACGGTTTCAAATCGTTATTTTTTTTAAATTAAAAAAATATAATTAATTATATGAGTACAATAATATAAATAATATAATTTTATAAAATTAAATTTAATTATTAATTTAAATTATATCTATTTAAATTTTAAACTTTTAAATAATACAAATTTTTAAAACGTAAGCAAGTTTGCTGAGTTCATAAACAAAATTTACGTAAATAAATAAGTTCAGTCAATGTAATAGGTAAATTTTGTGCAAGCTTTATCAAAACACTATAAAAAATTAAATCCTAAAAAATAACGTGATTTTAATTTGTTTTGAGAATAAAAATTTTATTATATTTTATAATAGAAAAATAAAATGTGATTTACATTGAGTTGGTCCCAATATACTAAATAATTTTGTTTCTTTTTAATGATTTTTTGTAAACCCCGTTAAATTAGTAAATAATTAGTTAATAAATTAGTTTTTAATAAAAAAGATTAAAAATAAGAATATTATATTAAATTAGGATAGAGCTAATCGAAACGAGAATTTTGACACTAATTTCAAAAAAATTGGTCCAAGATTAGACCGAACAGAGTCAAACCGGTTGAACCGGGCCCAACCGGGCCAGCCTTTGAATGAACCCATGTTCCTTCTCTTTCCCATTTTAGTAGCGTTGAAGCACACAGGAGAAAGGAAAGAAGGAATCCTGTAACCCTTACGGTAAGTTCAACTCGCCGTAACTCTTCCATTCGAGCTCCGATCGCTGCACCGTTTGCGGCCACGCGACCACCGCGTCGAGCTCTACGTTTCTACTGGAACAATTTCATAGGTAACTTATTTTATTGTTCTCAGCCACTTCTTTCCCCAATTTTTGAAAATTGAGTGGAGGTATTGAATTTCTTTACTCTTTGATGTTTTAGGATCCAATTAGCTTGAGGAAAACGTTTACTCTTGCTTATGTGAAGCTTGGGTACGGTGAGGATACTATAATTCCATTTTAATTTTGCTGAATTTATGTTTCGGATATTAAATTGGGTATATATGTGTTCTGAATGTGTATTAGGTTGTGAATAAATAATTCGAGCTCGAAATTGTGAATATTGAAACTTGGTGGAAGCTGAGCCTAGTGTTTATTGAATTTTTGAGGGGCTGTGTTTGTTTAAAATAAGTTGCCTTGATCATTATGTGGGAATCGACCAATGTATGGTTTAGGTTTCTTGCATTTAATATATAATGTTCTGTGAAAACTTAGGCTAGATGACCATAGGATAGGTTGGAATATATGTGTGTGTCGTTGTTTAGCATTTTGTTGTTATATATGGATTGGTATGGAGCTGTGGATTAGTTGATGATTTGACAAATTGTAATTGTTGAATTGAGAATATCATTATGTATCTTGTGAGCTATAGTTTTAGTTGCAGGATTGGGTATGTGTGTATGAAATTATTGTTGGGTTAAAGTATGACCTTTATATGGTTATTGCATTGAGAATGGAGGACACTTTGTGTAGTAAGTGTAGGTTGTTATGTTGATCTCATGGGTTTTAGTTTGAATGAAGAGGAGGTTTTGAAAGTTCATAAGATCTTGGTTTTGGGCCGAACTTCAGCGAGGCATAACTTGGCTTCCAGACCCTCAATTTGCTTCTAACTTGTTTAAAAATGAAAATTGGGTTTATAAAGTTTATGCCGTTTGAAGAATGGGTGAAAAATATTTTAAATCGAAGAAGTTATAGGTGTTGGAAGATTGGAACTCAAAACTAGTTTTTGTTACAATTTTGCAGCTTTGCTACTGAATCTGTTTTTTTTTTTAAAGAACGTACGCCCACGCGTACGCGTGGCATGGAATTTTGGCGATGCGTACGCGACCGGTCCCATGCGCACGCGTAAGGGGTTAGCAAGCATGTCCACGCGTACGCATGACACAGGGACACGCGCGCGAGCTGCGGTTTCACACTCCCACGCGCACACGTGATCCACGCGTATGCGTGGCCCCTTTTCCAGCAAACATGATTTTTTGAGTTTTAAAATCCTATTTCAAACTTCTAAACCTTTATTTTCATTCCTCTAGTCATAAATAATAGTATTAAACCTGATAATCAGATGAAGTTAGGAAATGGAAATAACTTGGAGACGAAGTCAAGCTGAAAAATGAAGAATTTATTATGAAATGCTACAGATGATCATGTATGATACTTGGCTTGAATAATCAAATGAATGATCATGTATGATACTTGGCTTAATTAATTAAATGATCTGAGATACGAGATTCCCTGGGTAAAGTACCGTCACTTGCCACCACGTGTACTAGGTTGAAAACTCGATACTCTATTGACCCTACGACATAAGGGTGACCAGACACTCATAAATTCCTGGGAATGTTAACCCCCATTGAGCAATATTGATTATTTGAGAAAAGTTATGCATAGACTCTTGGGAATGCACGTCGGGGGACAGTCTAATGGTTTAGTAAACCGGACTTGTCGGGTTGGCTGTATAACTGACAGATGAGCTCATTAGCCATAGGACAGGCATGCATCATGTGCATATTACTTGAATTACTTGTAACTGGGTTTGTCTAAGTGCATTTGCTATGTTAAGTGTATATTTGCTACCTGTAGTATTTGTAACCTTCTTGTGTTTGCTTTTATCTGTTTATTTGTCTATGAAATGTTGATGGAGAAGGAGGTATGGAGGAATGGCAGTTTGGGTCTTAGATTTAAGATTAAGTTAAGTTAGGCTTAGATACTCTTAGAAAACCACATTTTATGGCTTCTGTTTAATACTTTAAGCTCTATAATCTGAGTGTTGGCGTTCTAGGATTGCCTCTGGCATTCCCAAGACCTTATATCTTATGTGTGTGGCACCTTTACCATACTGAGAACCTCTGGTTCTCACCCCCATACTATGTTGTTGATTTTCAGATGCAGGTTGAGAGGCATCTCGTTAGGTGTCTGGACTCCTGAAGCAAAGTGGTTACTGGGTTATTTTGTTGTACAGTGATATATATATATGTACTTAGCTTGACTCTCCGCATGGCTTGTTCTTTTGATCCTCTTAGAGGCCTATGGAGAGACAGGGTTTTGTTTATATAAATTTGGGTTTTGGATATGTATATGTATATATGTGTTATATCCTTCGGTAAGCCTTGATTTCGCGGGTTGAGTTAGGAGCTTGTTATTTTGTATCTTTGGCCCTCTATTCCTACTTTCGTTATCTTATGCTTCACAGCTACATTTTTCTTTGTTCGCAAGCTAACTCCTTTTCTGAACATTGCGCTTTTACTCTGCGATTTTTATTTCTCCTGTTCTTCAAGGCTCCTAATTTATTATATTCTTTCTGCTATTATATGTACACATTTTATTTTAGAGGTCGTAATACCACATCACATCTGTTTTATGACTTAAGCGTAAAGTTGAGTGTGGTAGGGTGTTACATTTTTCAATTATAATTTTGGTTTAAAAAAATTTATAATAATCAATTAACTACAATTTCTCAATTTAAATTAGTTAATTTGTTTTTGATAGGAAAGAATTGGTTTCCAATGATCATTGTTCAGACACAAGAGAAGCTTTGATGACACTAAAACCTGGACAGCCTATTGTTGATGATGTATTGTATTTTTTTTTTTGCTTTGTTACACATTTATCCAAAATGTACTCAAATTGATTTTATTTTGTAGCAAAATTTATTGAATTGTTTATTTTATATAATTTATGACCTTGTGATTTGATATAACTATAGGTCCTTATCCTTGTTGCTTCCATGCTAACTCATAATGATGATGGCCACAAGTGATTTCTTCCCACAATATTTGCAGTATGTTTATTCTTTTTCTATATTATAGGTATGTATACTCGGTCTAATTGACATGTCTTTTACAGCAAATTGTAATGCATCTAGAAAATGTTTCCATCGGAACTTGGAATTACATTAAGGCCAATTTTATGAGAAAAACAGATAATCTTACTAAGGTAGACATGTCACATAGAGAAATTTGCTATCAAAATATGGTGCTAAAAGTGATTTATTATTGTAACAAATAATCTAATATCATTTGTTAATGTAGATTTATGTTCCAATTCACGTGAATTTTCACTGATTCTTAATGGTTGTTAACCTACCTGATCACGAAATTGTGTATCTTGACTCTAAAAAATCTAAGATACAGAAAAAGTCAAAGATGACAGCAGTCAATAAAGTGGTGAACTATTTAAACAAACCAGATTGTATTTAAAAAATATTCTTTCATCATATTTGGATTACCACTTATGGTTGATGACTACCATTTAGATGTCATTTCTTGAAAATATTTTAGGTGACGGAACATATAAATTGCTTGTTGGAATATCACCTGCAATTTTTACTTATAAATTGGTAGATTCCTAAATTACGTAGCAAAAAAATGGCTGGTAAGTAAATAAAAATTTTGCACTTCATTCACTAATTTTAATATAAATTAATATGAATGAAAAATTATAATAATTACATAAACTTATCTTATTATTAGGAAGCAATATTATTAAAATTTTAAAAACCTAGTATTATCTTTTTTTTTTCTTTATGTGTTCTATTGCAGGAATGATTGTGGTATTTATGTTGCACAATGGATGATACTATCATATCTTTGGGGATCATATGATGTTGGGGTACTATAACAATATATTTAATTTATTAAATTCATAAGTTAGTTTCTAATCTAATATAACATTGTAATTTTATTTTGTAACAGAGTGAATGATTTTACAAAAATGCACCTTCCAATTGATCTGGTTAGTAGAGATCACAACATCAAGAAAAGGAAAATAGAAGACTTGGCTATAAAAAATTGGAACAAAAATTCAAGACCAATTTAATTTTAGAATAATTTAAATTAGGAACAATTTTAATTTTTTTCACTTGAAGAAAGTGTTTTGATTATCTTAGTTTTATAGGGTAATTTAGTCTACTTATAATTCTATATTAGAATTATTAGTTTATTTCTTTAGAAAATTTCATTATTTTTTGTTTCAATAAATTATAAGTCTTTGAAGTTTAAATTATTAAAAATTGAGCTTATTAGTTATAATGTATTTGCATAAGAATGATTATTATCTTATCTTTATTTTCTTAATACGTAATATTCTACTGTATTACATTTATATTAAAAGAAGACGTGTACTATTATAAAATCAATGGATATTTATAAAAAGTATTGGAATACCTTAGATTTTAACCTAATTAACGTAATATAATCCAAAAAAAATAAGTGAATAAAAATTTATAATATCTATCTTAAAATTAAATTTATTTTATTCTTCACATTTTTATTGTTTACATATAAATCGGATAGTAATAGTACATTGTCTTGTGTGGGTGTAACTTTTAAAAAAATGTTAAAATAATTTTTTTTAAAGAATCTTATAAAAAATAAAATTAATTTAATATTTAAATATATCACTTTTAAAAAAAAATACTTTCACGAATAGTACAATGATGTAAAAATATATTTTGTTTATTTATTATGTTTTATAAAAAATATTTTATATCTACTAAATATGTTTGAATATAATAATATCAAATGTTATTTATTTATTTATTATGTTTTGTTTAAAGGTAATTTTTTTTAACTCGGTATACACTAAAATTTGTTAAAAAAAAGTAAACATTAATTAAAAAATATTTTGCAAACAACATAATTACATATACACATACATTAAATTATCCTTAATTAAAATATCTACTTTCTATCGACCTATGATGTACTTCTAAAGGATTAGTATTTAAGGTACTATATTAATGGATAAGAATAAAACCGTACTCTAAAATTTTTCATTATAAAATTTTTCCAAAAATGTTTAGAATTACAAATAGGACCTGATTAAAAATTCTTTTAATCTTATATTTATTGTTTATTTAATTAATTTATTATGTAATGATATTATTTTTTATAAAAATTAAATGTTTTTTTTTACTATTGTATTGGCTATGTATCATTGTATTTTAAAAATTTTTTTCTGTAAAATTGATTATATATATAGAACATATGAGAAACATTAATTTCTGCGAAAACCTAAATTAAATAAATAATATTTCAGGACTGCTACACATGACACATCTATATAACCATATAACCAGATAGGCCCAAGCCCAAATTGTTTCAAGCACATTAAATGCAGAGTGAGAAACACGCGTCACACAAAAAATGTCTCGTTTTCCCATTCGCGCTTCATTATGAACGAATGTTACATCTTCAACACGAAACCAATACACCAAAACACTCACTCTCTTCGAATCTCTCTGAATATCACTCAAACTTCAATCACATTCTTTGCGGAAACCACTACTGCAAACGAATCGGAAGAAGATTTCACAAGCAACAACTAGAAACAAGCGAAAACAGCAACAAAGACTACAAAAGGTGTGAGAAAACTACTGTTCATTTAAAATCTTGCAATGTCGCGTTTCGCCTAGTTTCATTTCAGTTTTATTGGTTTGATTTGCTTCGTTTAGTGGATTGAACTATTGTGAATAATTTTTACAGTATAACTAGGGCTTTAAGATATAGTTGCTTGTTCTTATTGGTTTGGACAGTTTAATTAGAGCTCTATTACTATCTTCAGTACTTATTTTCCATTGAAGAACACTATTCTTGTTGATTGAAAATTGATAATGATTTATTAACCACATGAACGTTTTTCGGTTCGGTGGCCTTTGTGATTTTGGTTCTGTGCATGAAGGATTTTCGGTTCGGTGGGTTGTTGATGTATTGAATGAGTTTTGTTTAAAAAAATTCATATTAGAGACAACTCTTTCACTTTGATAATCCATACTATTGTAATATTATGGATATACATGCTTGTGGTTGTTGATAATCCATCTGGCCTTTAAGATATACATGCTTGTGGTTGTTGATGTATTGAATGAGTTTTGTTTAGAACAATTCACATTAGAGATAATTCTTTCACTTTGATAATCCATACTACTGTAATAGTATTTTTGTTGATTAAAAGCTGATCATCATTTATTAACCACATGAATATTTTTCGGTTCGATAACCTTTTTTATTTTGGTTCTGTGCATAAGGAATTTTCGGTTCGGTGGGTTGTGGCATTCTAATTGACTTGTTTAACATACACATGCTTGTGGTTGTTGATGTATAGAATGAGTTTTGTTTAGAACAATTCACATTAGAGACAACTCTTTCACTTTGATAATCCATACTAGTGTAATAGTATTTTTGTTGATTGAAAGCTGATCATCATTTATTAACCACATGAATATTTTTTGGTTCGGTAGCCTTTTTTATTTTGGTTCTGTGCATGAGGAATTTTCAGTTCGGTGACTTGTTTAACATACACATGCTTGTGGTTGTTGATGTATTGAATGAGTTTTGTTTAGAACAATTTACGTTTGAGACAACTCTTTCACTTTGATAAACCATACTACTGTAATAGTATTTTTGTTGATTGAAAGCTGATCATCATTTATTAACCACATGAACATTTTTCGGTTCGGTAGCCTTTTTTATTTTGGTTCTGTGCATGAGGGATTTTCGGTTCAGTGGGTTGTGGCATTCTAATTGACTTGTTTAACATACACATACTTGTGGTTGTTGATGTATTGAATGAAATATTGACCAAAATTTTTTATTACAACAAAACACAACAAAAAAATGGCAACAATGAAGGAAAAGGCACATTATAACGTAAGTAGATTAAATATATTTATCCACTTTCATTTGAATAATATCTATTTTGTATTATAAATATATCCTCACATTCTGTTTCAAAACTTGCAGAAAACTTACTATTGCAGATGCCAAACAAAGGCAATAGCAACAGTGTACAGGAAAATGGGTCAAGAAAAGAAAGATATTGTGGAACAAATGGGATTTTGTGGTCTGGCTGATGAGCGGATAATTTATACCATTTTTGGCATTGTTTTTACATAGTTTTTAGTATGATTTAGTTACTTTTTATTATATTTTCATTTGTTTTTATTCAAAAATCACATTTCTGGACTTTACTATGAGTTTGTGTATTTTTCTGTGATTTCAGGTATTTTCTGGCTGAAATTAACGGACCTGAGCAAAAATCTGATCCAGAGGCTGAAAAAGGACTGCAGATACTGTTGGATTCTGACCCTCCTGCACCCAAAGTGAATTTTCTGGAGCTATAGAAGCCCAATTTGGGTGCTCTTATTTGCGTTTAAAAGTAGACATCTTGGGCTTTTCAACAATATATAATAGTCCATACTTTGCCCGCGATTTGATGGCCCAAACTGGCTTTAAAAGCCAGCCAAAAACTTTCTGGCATAAAACGCCAGAACTGGCATAATTCTTGGCGTTAAACGCCCATTTTGGCACCCAGGGTGGTGTTTAACTCCAACCTTGGGCATATGCACGTGAAAGCTTGAAAGCTCAGCCCAGACACACACCAAGTGGGTCCCGGAAGTGGATTTCTGCACTATCTGCACTTAGTTACTCATTTTCTATAAACCTAAGTTACTAGTTTAGTATAAAAACTACTTTTAGAGATTCATTTTGGAACTTATGTCATTTTACACTTCATATTGTATCTTCTACAGCATGAGCCTCTAAACCCCATAGGTGGGGGTGAGGAGCTCTGCTGTGTTTCAATGGATTAATGCAATTACTACTGTTTTCTATTCAATCACGCTTGATTCTATTCTAAGATATTCACTCGTACTTCAATCTAGAGAATGATATGATCCGGGACACTCATCATTATTCTCAATTTTATGAACGGTGCCTGACAACCACTTCCGTTCTATCTGAGCTCAACGTAGTCATTGGGCGACAGCTTGAGTGCGTATCTCTTGGGTCTTTGATCCACAGACCGAGTCTGTGAGATCAGAACCTTCGTGGTAGAGGCTAGAACCAATTGGCAGCATTCTAGGGATCCAAAAAGTCTAAACCTTGTCTGTGGTATTTCGATTAGGATCTAGGAAGGGATGACTGTGACGAGCTTCAAACTCACGAATGTTGGGCACAGTGACAGTGTGCAAAAGGATAGAGAGATCCTATTCCGACGCTAGTGAGAACCGATAGATGATTAGCCGTGCGGTAACTGTACCTGGTATTTTTCATCCGAGACGAGAAATCCGACAGTTGATTAGCCGTGCAGAGATCGTGCCTGGTATTTTTCATCCGAGAGGATCATACAGCTTGCCATTGAAGGAAGCCATGCGTGTTTGGAGAAGAAGACAGTAGGAAAATAGAGATTTAGACCACAGAGCATCTTCGGAACCTCAGCCTATTTCTCATTACTAAATCACAAGTACTATTTATTTCATGTTATTTATTTTTCATAAATACAATCATTCTTGTCATTAATCTCCTGACTAAGATTTACAAGATAACCATAGCTTGCTTCAAGCCGACAATCTCCGTGGGATCGACCCTTACTCACGTAAGGTATTACTTGGACGACCCAGTTTACTTGTTGGTTAGTTGTGCGGAGTTGTGAAAAGTGTAATCACAATTTCGTGCACCAAGTTTTTGGCACCGTTGCCGGGGATTGTTCGAGTTTGGACAACTGACGGTTTATTTTGTTGCTTAGATTAGGAAAAATTTATCTTTTTGGTTTGGAGTCACTAAAATTGAGTCTTCTATTATTATTTTTTGTTAAAATTTTAAAATCCTTGTTTTCTTTTTCTAAATTTTTTTTAAAAATTTTTAATAAACTGATAATTGAGTTTTCTGTTTGAGTTTAGTTTCTTGCTTTAAGTTTGGTGTCAATTGCATGTTTTAATTTCTCTTTAATTTTCGAAAATATATGCATTGTGTTCTTCATTGATCTTCAAGCTGTTCTTGTTTATTTTCCTTGTTTGATCTTTAGTTTTTCTTATTTTGTGTTTTTCCTTGTTTTTCTTGTACATTTTCGAATTATTAGTGTCCAAAGTATAAAAATTTTTAAGTTTGGTGTCCTTTGTGCACAAAAATTACTTCACACTATGTAATTCTGCACAACTAACCAACAAGTGCACTGGGTTGTCCAAGTAATACCTTACGTGAGTAAGGGTCGATCCCACGGAGATTGTTAGCTTGAAGCAAGCTATGGTTATCTTGCAACTCTTAGTCAGGATATTAATCAGTGGCTATCAATTGACTTGCAAATGAACAAGAGAGCATGAATTAAAGGTTACTTGTTATGCAGTAAATGAGAATATGTTGGAGTTTTGGAGATGCTTTTCCTTTTGAATCTCTGCTTTCTCTCTATCTTCTTCTTCACGCACGCTCGTCCCTCCTATGGCAAGCTGTGTGTTGGAGGATCACCGTTGTCAATGGCTACCATCCTTCCTTTCAGTGAAAATGGTCCAGGTGCGCTGTCACCGCTCGGCTAATCATCTGTAGGTTCTCGATCATACCGGAATAGGATTCGCTATCCTTTTGCGTCTGTCACTATGCCCAGCACTCGTGAGTTTGAAGCTCGTCACAGTCATCCAATCCCAGAATCCTACTAGGAATACCACAGACAAGGTTTAGACTTTCCGGATTCTCAAGGATGCTGCCAATGGATTCTAGCTTATACCACAGAGATTCCGATTAAGGAATCTAAGAGATACTCATTCAATCTAATGTAGAACGGAGGTGGTTGTTAGGCACACATTCATAGGTTGAGAATGGTGATGAGTGTCATGGATCATCACATTCATCATAATAAGGCGCAAAGGAATATCTTAGATAGGAACAAACATGATTGAATAGAAAACAGAAATATTGGCATTAACTCATCGAGGCACAGCAGAGCTCCTCACCCCCAACAATGGAGTTTAGAGACTCATGCCGTCAAGAGGTACAAAGTTCAGATCTAAAAATGTCATGAGATACAAAATAAATCTCTAAAAGTTGTTTAAATACTAAACTAGTAACCTAGGTTTACAGAAAATGAGTAAACTATGATAGATGGTGCAGAAATCCACTTCTGGGGCCCACTTGGTGTGTGCTGGGGCTGAGACTAAAGCTTCTCACGTGCATAGGGCTGTTTTGGGCGTTCAACGCCAGCTTTGAATCCAATTCTGAACTCCAACTCCTAACTTGTTTCTGGCGCTGGACGCCAGTTTACATTGTCTATCCTTGAGCAAAGTATGGACTATTATATATTGTTGGAAAGTCCTGGATGTCTACTTTCCAACACAATTAAAAGCGCGCCATTTGGAGTTTTGTAGCTCCATAAAATCCACTTTGAGTGCAGGGAGGTCAGAATCCAACAGCATCAGCAGTCCTTTTTCAGCCTGAATCAGATTTTTGCTCAGCTCCCTCGATTTCAGCCAGAAAATACCTGAAATTACAGAAAAACACACAAACTCATAGTAAAGTCCAGGAATATGAATTTTGCCTAAAAGCTACTGAAAATAAACTAAAAACTAACTAAAACACACTAAAAACTATATGAAATTAACCCCAAAAAGCGTATAAAATATCCGCTCATCACAACACCAAACTTAAACTGTTGCTTGTCCTCAAGCAACTAGATAAATAAAATAGAATACAAATAATTTAAGAAACAATAATATCTCAGAGTTTTTGAGTGAAGCTCAGATTCTAATTAGATGAGCGGGGCTAATAGCTTTTTGCTTCCGAACAGTTTTGGCATCTCGCTTTATCCATTGAAGTTCAGAGTGATTGGCATCTATAGGAACTTAGAATTCAGATAGTGTTATTGATTCTCCTATTTCAGTATGATGATTCTTGAACACAGCTACTTTATGAGTCTTGGCTGTGGCCCTAAGCACTTTGTTTTCCAGTATTACCACCGGATACATAAATGCCACAGACACATAATTGGGTGAACCTTTTCAGATTGTGACTCAGCTTTGCTAAAGTCCCCAATTAGAGGTGTCCAAAGTTCTTAAGCACACTCTTCTTTTTGCTTTGGACCTTGACTTTAACCGCTCAGTCTCAAGTTTTCACTTGACACCTTCACGCCACAAGCAGATGGTTAGGGACAGCTTGGTTCAGCCGCTTAGAATAGGATTTTATTCCTTTAGGCCCTCCTATCCACTGATGCTCAAAGCCTTGGATCCTTTTTATTACCCTTGCCTTTTGGTTTTAAGGGCTATTGGCTTTTTGCTCTTGCCTTTTGGTTTTAAGAGCTTTGGCTTTTTTTTTCTGCAAGCTTTTGTTCTTTGCTGCTTTTTCTTGCTTCAAGAATCATTTTTATGATTTTTTAGATTATCAATAACATGTCTCATGTTCATCATTCTTTCAAGAGCCAACATATTTAACAGTCTTAAACATCAAATTCAAAAGACATATGCACTATTCAAACATTCATTCAGAAGACAGAAAGCATTGCCACCACATGTAAATAATTAGAATGTTCTTATTAAAAACTCGAAGATTATTGCCTCTTATTTTAAAGAAATTCTTCTATTTTATTCATGTTTGATGATGATGAGAAAATTAAATTATAGCTTAATTGGAGATAAAATCAAAAATATAGATACTAATTACTACTATATGACTCCTAAGGTAAAACTAGAATAAGAACAGTTATCACAGAGTTAAGGCTAAGATTGGAATTTAACAACCTTTGTTCTAGGGAGTGGATGTTCCTCTAATCTGCGGGGTGCTTGGTCCTTCAAGAGATAATTTCTAGCGCTTCAATTCCCTTAAGTCGCGCCCTTGCTCCTCCTGTTCTTTAATCAAATAGCAAAGAATGCTACTTTGTTCCTTCTGTTCTTTCATTATTTGTTCCATAGCTTCTTGCATCTTGGTAACTGATGTTTCAAGATACTCCTAGTATTCAGATTGAGGGATTTCTGGGAGAAATTCCTGTGTTTTCTTCTTGATGGGGTCATCCTGTGCTTGTTGTTTTTCCATTGATGCTTTGGTGATTGGTCGCTCAATTGAGATATACTCAGTTATTTCTATCCTTACTCCAGCGTCCTTGCAGAGCATAGAAATCAAGCTTGGATAAGCCAACCTGGCATCTTTGGAATTTTTGTTTGCAATTTTGTAAAATTCAGTTGAAATCAGTTGATGAACTTCCACTTCTTTTCCCATCATGATGCAATGGATCATCACTGCTCTTTTAATAGTGACTTCAGAACGGTTGCTAGTGGGCAGCAGAAAATGCCCAATGAAATCCAGCCATCCTCTGGCGACTGGTTTGAGATCTTCTCTTTTGAGTTGATTTGGAACACCCTTCGTGCTGGTGGTCCACCTGGCTCCAGGGATGCATATGTCCTCTAGAATCTTATCCAGGCCCTTGTCTGTTCTCATCATTCTCCTATTGAAGGAGTCTGGATCATCTTTTAGCTGAGGTAGCTTTAAGATCTCCCTGATCTTGTCAGGGTGGGTATGAACAATCTTTTCTCTGACCAAGGTCCGATAGTCATAGATAGCAGATCCAGATAGTCTTTGCCTGTCTGTATGCCACATATTAGCATAGAACTCCTGGACCATATTCCTTCCCACTTTCGTTTCAGGATTGGCTAGGATCTCCCAATTCCTGATTCGAATTTGCTCCTGGATCTCCGGATATTCGTCTTCTTTCAGATTGAATCTGACTTCCGGGATCACTGATCTTAGACCCATTATTTTGTAATAATGGTCTGAATGTTCTTTAGTTAAGAACTTCCCTTGATTCCAAAGTGGTTTTGGAACACTCTCTTTCTTGCCTCTTGGAGTGGGTTGTTTTCCTTTAGGAGCCATGATCTTAGTGATCACGGATAAGCACACCAAACTTAGAGGTTTGCTTGTCCTCAAGCAAAAGAAAAGAAAGGAGAGGGAGAGAAGGAGAGCTAGGTGCAATGGTGGATGGGAGGGGAGGGAGGCCGAACCCATATTTAAAGGGAGAGGGGGTGGGTTTTCGAAAATTAGGGAGACAGATAAGATAGAAGATATGATTTTTAGAAAAAAATATGATAAGAAAAGATATGATTTAAAATTGAAAAGATATGGAGGATATTTTAAAAAGATATTGCTTAGTTGAAAAGATTTTTGAATGAAAAGAGAGAGATTTGTTTTGAAAATTTTGAAAAAGAGTTGAGTTGGATTGAAAAAAAGGATTTGTGCTTATGGATTAAGATACATTTAATATTTTTAAAGAAGGGTTTTTAGAAATTAGGGATTTTAGAAATCAGGGTTCTTAACATGTTTATGCAAGAAATCATGAATTGAAACATGAAAACTAGGATTAAAATGAAAAATATGAAGAAAAAACGAATTTACCTCCTCCCCACCATCCTGGCATTTGAACGTCCAAACGCTACATGTTTTGGGCGTTCAACGCCCAAATGCTGCTTCTCTTGGGCGTTCAACGCCCAACTGCTGCTTATTTCTGGCGTTGAACGCCAGGAAGTCCTTTGTTACTGGGCGTTTTTCTGAACGCCCAGAACGCTGTAAATCTGGCGTTCAACGCCCAGATGGCTATCCTTACTGGCGTTTAACGCCCAGTGGATGCTTCTGTTGGGTGTTGAACGCCCAAAACAGGCTTTTACTGGCGTTTTCTTGCCAGTGAGCTCTTTTTCTCTGTTTTGCGTCCAGAATCCTTCTGTAACCCTGTGAACTTATACAATTGACTCTTTACCTTAGGATCAATGAACTTTATATAAACAAATAAAATCAAGAATAGGGCAAAATGCTTAGAGGAAGTGATGCCCTATGGCTGGGTTGCCTCCCAGCAAGCGCTTCTTTATTGTCTTTAGCAGGATCTTGCTGAGCTTTTAATCTAGCTTCAGCCTTGAGCACTCTTGCTCAACATTGCCCTCAAGATAGTGCTTGATTCTCTGTCCATTAACAATGAACTTCTTATAAGAATCAATATCTTGAAGCTCCACATAACCATATGGTGATACACTTGTAATCACATATGGTCCCTTCCACCGGGACTTCAGTTTCCCAGGGAATAGCCTGAGCCTAGAGTTAAACAACAGAACCTTTTGTCCTGGTTCAAAGATTCTAGATGACAGCTTCCTGTCATGCCATTTTTTTTATTTTTCTTTATAAAGCTTGGCATTTTCGAAAGCAGTGAATCTGAATTCCTTTAGTTCATTTAGCTGGAGCAATCTTTTTTCTCCAGCTAATTTGGCATCAAAGTTTAGGAATTTGGTTGCCCAGTAGGCTTTATGTTCCAGTTCCACGGGCAGGTGACATGCCTTACCATACACAAGCTGGTAGGAGAGGTCCCTATAGGAGTCTTGAATGCTGTTCTGTATGCCCACAGAGCATCATCCAAGCTTCTTGCCCAATCCTTTCTTCGGGTACTTACAGTCCGTTCTAGGATTCTTTTTAGTTCTCTGTTAGAGACTTCAGCTTGTCCATTAGTCTGTGGGTGATATGGAGTTGCCACCTTGTGGCGAATCCCATACTGGACCATGGCAGAGGAAAGCTGTTTGTTGCAGAAGTGAGTGCCCCCATCACTGATTAGTACTCTAGGAACCCCAAACCTGCTGAAGATATATTTCTGGAGGAACTTCGGCACTGTTTTATTATCATTGGTGGGTGTGGCAACGGCCTCTACCCATTTTGATACGTAGTCAACAGCCACCAGAATATAAGTGTTTGAGTATGATGGTGGAAAAGGTCCCATGAAGTCAATTCCCCATACGTCAAACAACTCAATCTCCAATATTCCTTGTTGACGCATGGCATAACCATGAGGCAGATTACCAGCTCTTTGGCAACTGTCACAGTTATGTACGAACTCTCGGGAATTTTTATAGAGTGTGGGCCAATAGAAGCCACATTAGAGGACCTTGGTGGCTGTTCGCTCACCTCCGAAATGGCCTCCATATTGTGATCCATGGCAATGCCATAGGATCCTCTGTGCTTCTTCTCTAGGCACACATCTCCGGATTATTCTGTCTGCACATCTCTTAAAGAGATAGGGTTCATCCCACAAGTAGTACTTTGCATCAGTAACTAATTTTTTCTTTTGTTGCCTGTTGTACTCTTTGGGTATGAACCTTGCAGCTTTATAGTTTGTAATGTCTGCAAACCATGGTGTTTCCTGAATGGCAAATAAATGCTCATCCGGAAAAGTCTCAGAGATCTCAGGAGAGGGGAGGGACGTCCCTTCTACTGGCTCTATCCGGGACAGATGATCAGCCATTTGGTTATCTGTCCCTTTTCTGTCTCTTATTTCTATATCAAACTCTTACAGAAGCAACACCCATCTTATGAGCCTGGGTTTTGAATCCTGCTTTGTGAGTAGATATTTGAGAGCAGCATGGTCAGTATACACAATCACCTTTGATCCTACCAAGTATGATCTAAACTTGTCAATGGCATAAACCACTGCAAGTAATTCTTTTTCTGTGGTTGTGTAATTTTTCTGGGCATCATTTAAAATGCGGCTAGCATAATAAATGACGTGCAGAAGCTTGTCATGCCTCTGCCCCAGCACTGCACCAATGGCGTGATCACTGGCATCACACATTAGCTCAAATGGTGATGTCCAGTCTGGTGCAGAAATAACTGGTGCTGTGACTAGCTTGGCTTTCTGCGTTTCAAACGCCTACAGACACTCTGTGTCAAACACAAATGGTGTGTCAGCTGCTAGCAAATTGCTCAGAGGTTTTGCGATTTTTGAAAAATCCTTTATAAATCTCCTATAGAATCCTTCATGCCCCAGAAAGCTTCTGATTGCCTTAACATTGGCAGGTGGTGGTAATTTTTCAATTACCTCTATTTTTGCTTGATCCACCTCTATTCCCTTGTTTGAAATTTTATGCCCAAGGACAATCCCTTCAGTCACCATAAAGTGACATTTTTCCCAGTTTAAAACCAGGTTGGTCTCTTGGCATCTTTTCAGAACTAGTTTCAGGTGATCAAGACAGGAGCTGAATGAGTCTCCATACACTGAAAAGTCATCCATGAAGACTTCCAGAAATTTTTCCACCATATCAGAGAAAATAGAGAGCATGCATCTCTGGAAGGTTGCAGGCGCATTACACAGCCCAAATGGCATCATTCTATAAGCAAACACTCCAGATGGACATGTGAATGCTGTTTTCTCTTGATCCTAGGAATCTACTGCAATCTGGTTATAGCCTGAGTAGCCATCCAAAAAGCAGTAATAATCATGACTTGCCAGTCTTTCTAGCATCTGGTCTATGAATGGTAAAGGAAAATGATCCTTTCTGGTGGCTGTATTGAGCCTTCTGTAGTCAATACACATGCGCCACCCTGTAACTGTTCTTGTAGGAACCAGTTCATTCTTTTCATTATGAACCACTGTCATGCCTCCCTTTTTGGGGATAACTTGGACAGGGCTCACCCAGGGGCTGTCAGAAATAGGATAAATAATCTCAGCCTCCAGTAATTTGGTGACCTCTTTCTGCACCACTTCCTTCATGGCTGGATTTAGCCGCCTCTGTGGTTGAACCACTGCTTTAGCATTATCCTTCAATAAGATTTTGTGCATGCATCTAGCTGGGCTTATGCCCTTAAGGTCACCTATGGACCACCCAAGAGCTGTCTTGTGTGTCCTTAGCACTTGAATAAGTGCTTCCTCTTCCTGTGGATTTAAAGCAGAGCTTATGATCACTGGAAAAGTGTCACCTTCTCCCAGAAATGCATATTTCAGGGATGGTGGTAATGGTTTGAGCTCGGGTTTAGGAGGTTTTTCCTCTTCCAGAGGAAATTTCAGAGGCTCTTTCATTTCCTCTGAATCCTCCAAATCAGGCTGAACATCTTTAAAGATGTCTTCCAACTCTGATTCGAGACTCTCAGCCATGTTGATCTCTTCTACCAAAGAGTCAATAAGATCAACTTTTATGCAGTCTTTTGATGTGTCTGGATGCTGCATGGCTTTGACAGCATTCAACTTAAACTCATCCTCATTGACTCTCAGGGTTATTTCCCCCTGTTGGACATCAATGAGAGTTCGTCCAGTTGCTAGGAAGGGTCTTCCTAGAATGAGAGTAGCACTCTTGTGCTCCTCCATTTCTAGCACTACAAAGTCAGTGGGAAAGGCGAATGGCCCAACTCTGACAATCATGTCTTCAATCACGCCTAATGGGTATTTAATGGAGCCATCAGCAAGTTGAAGACATATCCGGGTTGGTTTAACTTCTTCAGTTAAACCAAGCTTTCTGATAGTGGATGCAGGTATTAGGTTGATGCTTGCCCCAAGATCACATAAAGCTGTCTTGGTGCAATTACCTTCTAATGTGCATGGTATCAGAAAACTCCCAGGGTCTTTAAGCTTTTCAGGAAAGCTTTTCAGAATGACTACACTGCATTCTTCAGTGAGGAGAACTCTTTCAGTTTCTCTCCAATCCTTCTTATGACTCAAGATCTCTTTCATGAACTTGGCATAAGAAGGTATTTGATCAAGTGCCTCTGCAAATGGAATCTTTATTTCAAGAGTCCTGAGATAATCTGCAAAGCGAGCAAATTGCTTATCCTGCTCCTCTTGGCGGAGTTTTTGAGGATAAGGTATCTTGGCTTTATATTCCTCAACCTTAGTTGCTGTAAGTTTATTTCCTACAGAAGTGGTTGAAGAAGCCTTTTTAGATGGGTTGTTATCAGCACTTGTGTGTGTCTGATCCCTCACTGGCAATTGAGTGCCAGAGTTAGAAGCTGGAGTGACGTTAGACGCCCGCTCCCCATCTGTTCCTGGCGTTTGAACGCCAGAACTGTGCCTCTTTTGGGCGTTCAACGCCAGATCCTTGCTTGTTTCTGGCGTTGAACGCCAGTCCTGAGCATGGTCTGGGCGTTCAGCGCCAGCCTTCCACCCAACTTCTGGCGTTTTAGCGCCAAAATTATTTTTCCCTGGGCTCTTACTGTCCTCAGATGGATTTTGGGTGGTTTGCTCATTTCTTGATTTCCTGCTGCTTTGAAGTGGGGTAGTTAGTGCTTTCCCACTTCTTAGTTGAACTGCTTGGCATTCTTCTGTTATTTGTTTTGACAGCTGCTGCCTTGTTTGCTTTAATTGTACTTCCATGTTTATATTAGCCATCCTTGTATCTTGTAGTTTATCCTTGAATTCAGCTAACTACTTTGTTAGAAAATCCAATTGTTGATTGAATTCAGCAGCTTGCTCTGCAGGACTGAGTTCAGCAGTTACTGTTTTAGCCTCTTCTTTCATGGAAGAGTCACTGCTTAGGTACAGATGCTAATTTCTGGCAACTGTATCAATGAGCTCTTGAGCTTCTTCAATTGTCTTTCTCATGTGGATGGATCCACCAGCTGAGCAATCTAAAGAGACATGAGCTCTTTCTGTAAGCCCATAATAGAAGATGTCTAACTGAACCCACTCTGAAAACATTTTAGAGGGGCATTTTCGTAGCATCTCTCTGTATCTCTCCCAAGCATCATAAAGAGATTCATTATCTCCTTGTTTAAAGCCTTGGATGTCCAGCCTTAGCTGTGTCATCCGTTTTGAAGGAAAGTATTGATTCAGGAATTTTTCTGTCAGCTGTTTCCATGTCCTTATGCTAGCCTTAGGTTGGTTATTTAACCACCTCTTGGCTTGGTCTTTTACAGAAAATGGAAACAGTAATAATCTGTAGACATCCTGATCTACTTCCTTATCATGTACTGTGTCAGTAATTTGTAAAAATTGTGCCAGAAACTCTGTAGGTTCTTCCTGTGGAAGACCGGAATACTGGCAGCTTTGCTGCACCATGATAATGAGCTGAGGATTCAACTCAAAGCTACTGACTCCAATGGAAGGTATGCAGATACTACTCCCATATGAAGCAGTAGAGGGGTTAGCATATGACCCCAGAGTCCTCCTGGACTGTTCATTTCCACTTAGATCCATGATGGAGAAAGGGAGATGATGTAAAATAAATAAAAATAGGTGAAAATTTTCGAAAAAATGGGGAGAGAGAAAGTGGTTAGGAAGTTTTGAAAAAGATATGATTTGGAAAAGATTTTAAATTTTGAAAAAAAAAATATGAATTTTTAAAAATAATTTTCGAAAATTTGTTTTAAAAATAGAGAGAAAAGATATTTTTTTGAATTTAGTGAGGAAAGAGAAGAACAATAAAATAGCACAAGATTTAAAATTTTTAGATCTAATGCTCCTTGTTTTCGAAAATTTTGGAGGGAAAACACCAAGGAACACCAAACTTAAAAATTTTAAGATCAAGACACAAGGAAAACTCAAGAACACTTTGAAGACTCACAAGAACACAAGAATATGAAGAAAGAACACCAAACTTAAAATTTTTAGAAAACCAAACTAAAATTTTTGAAAAACAAAGAAAAATCAACAAGAAAACACCAAACTTAGAGTTTGGCACAAGATTTATTCAAAGAAAAATTATTTTTGAAAAAGATTTTAAAAAAATAGGATAGCCAATTACCAAGAACATAAGCACCACGCTCTAACTAATTGAGCTATAAATTTAAAGTGTTTTAACAATGTAAAAATAATAAAAGACTCTAAACCAAAAAGAAAAATTTTTCCTAATCTAAGCAACAAAATAAACCGTCAGTTGTCCAAACTCAAACAATCCCCGGCAATGGCGCCAAAAACTTGGTGCACGAAAATTACTTCACACTATGTAATTCCGCACAACTAACCAGCAAGTGCACTGGGTCGTCCAAGTAATACCTTACGTGAGTAAGGGTCGATCCCACGGAGATTGTTGGCTTGAAGCAAGCTATGGTTATCTTGCAACTCTTAGTCAGGATATTAATCAGTGGCTATCAATTGACTTGCAAATGAACAAGAGAGCATGAATTAAAGGTTACTAGTTATGCAGTAAATGAGAATATGTTGGAGTTTTGGAGATGCTTTGCCTTTTGAATCTCTGCTTTCTCTCTATCTTCTTCTTCACGCACGCTCGTCCCTCCTATGGCAAGCTGTGTGTTGGAAGATCACCGTTGTCAATGGCTACCATCCTTCCTTTCAGTGAAAATGGTCCAGGTGCGCTGTCACCGCTCGGCTAATCATCTGTAGGTTCTCGATCATACCGGAATAGGATTCGCTATCCTTTTGCGTCTGTCACTACGCCCAGCACTCGCGAGTTTGAAACTCGTCACAGTCATCCAATCCCAGAATCCTACTAGGAATACCACAGACAAGGTTTAGACTTTCCGGATTCTCAAGGATGCTGCCAATGGATTCTAGCTTATACCACGGAGATTCCGATTAAGGAATCTAAGAGATACTCATTCAATCTAATGTAGAACGGAGGTGGTTGTCAGGCACACTTTCATAGGTTGAGAATGGTGATGAGTGTCACGGATCATCACATTCATCATAATAAGGCGCAAAGGAATATCTTAGATAGGAACAAACATGGTTGAATAGAAAACAGAAATACTAGCATTAACTCATCGAGGCACAGCAGAGCTCCTCACCCCCCAACAATGGAGTTTAGAGACTCATGCCGTCAAGAGGTACAAAGTTCAGATCTAAAAATGTCATGAGATACAAAATAAATGTCTAAAAGTTGTTTATATACTAAACTAGTAACCTAGGTTTACAAAAAATGAGTAAACTATGATAGATGGTGCAGAAATCCACTTTTGGGGCCCACTTGGTGTGTGCTGGGGCTGAGACTAAAGCTTCTCACGTGCATAGGGCTGTTTTGGGCATTCAACGCCAGCTTTGGATCCAATTCTGGCGTTGAACTCCAACTCCTAACTTGTTTCTGGCGCTGGACGCCAGACAACAGCATGGAACTAGCGTTGAACGCCAGTTTACGTCATCTATCCTTGAGCAAAGTATGGACTATTATATATTGCTGGAAATCCCTGGATGTCTACTTTCCAACGCAATTAAACGCGCGCCATTTGGAGTTCTGTAGCGCCAGAAAATCTACTTTGAGTGCAGAAAGGTCAGAATCCAACAGCATCAGCAGTCCTTTTTCAGCCTGAATCAGATTTTTGCTCAGCTCCCTCTTTCAGCCAGAAAATACCTGAAATCAGAGAAAAACACACAAACTCATAATAAAGTCCAGGAATATAAATTTTGCCTAAAAGCTACTAAAAATAAACTAAAAACTAACTAAAACACACTAAAAACTATATGAAATTAACCCCAAAAAGCGTATAAAATATCCGCTCATCAAAAATCGTATCCAAAAATTTTCAAATCTTTTTAATTAATTAGCCATTTTAGTATTCGAATTATTTTATTTTATCTTATTTCCTTTTATTTTTTGAAACTTATATTCTATTTTCCAATTATTTTATTTTATCTTATTTCCTTTTTATTCGGTTTTTCCTTAATTATATTAAATAAAGACAAAAATATACTTTATTTGCAATCCACATCATCTCCCTTTCTCCATCATGGACCTAAGTGGAAATGAACAGTCCAGAAGGACTCTGGGGTCATATGCTAACCCCACTACTGCTGCATATGGGAGTAGTATCTGTATACCCCCCATAAGAGCCAGGAACTTTGAGCTAAACCCTCATCTCATTATCATGGTGCAACAAAATTGCCAGTATTCTGGTCTTCCACAAGAAGAGCCTACTGAGTTTCTGGCACAATTCTTACAAATTGCTGACACAGTACGTGATAAAGAAGTAGATCAGGATGTCTACAGATTATTACTGTTTTCATTTGCTGTAAAAGATCAAGCTAATAGGTGGTTAAATAACCAACCCACAGCAAGCATAAGAACATGGAAACAGTTATCAGACAAATTTCTGAATCAGTATTTCTCTCCAAAAAGGATGACACAGCTAAGGCTGGACATCCAAGGCTTTAAACAAGAAGATAATGAATATCTTTATAATGCCTGGGAGAGGTACAAAGGGATGCTAAAAAAATGCCCCTCTGAAATGTTTTCAGAATGGGTACAGTTAGACATTTTCTACTACGGGCTTACAGAAAAGGCCCAGACGTCTCTAGACCACTTAGCTGGTGGATCTATACACATGAGAAAGACAATTGAAGAGGCTCAAGAGCTCAGTGATACAGTTGCAAGAAATCAATATCTATACTTAAGTAGTGGGTCCACCATAAAAGAAGAAGCTAAAGCAGTATCCACTGGACTTAGTCCTCAAGAACAAGTTGTTGAACTCAATCAGCAATTGCTTATTATAACAAAACAGTTCGCAAAATTTAAAGAGATGCTGCAAGAAACCAAAGATGCTAACCAGAATATGGAAAAACAATTAAATCAAACAAGACACCAGTTATCTAAACAGATAACAGAAGAATGCCAAGCAGTTCAATTAAGGAGTGGGAAGACATTGAATGTCTCAACTCAAGGCAGCAGAAAGCCAAGAAAGGAACAACTGAAAGAGGATGACCAAGCCATTGCCCAAATTCCCTCTGAGGACAGTGAGAGCCCAGAGAGGAATGATTCTGGCGTTCAAACGCCAGAAAAGAGGGAAAAATTGGCGTTAAATGCCCAATGGGTAGTCAAATCTGGCGTTCAAATGCCAATAAGGGATCAGACACCTGCAAGTGCTGATAACAACTCCCTTAAGCAGGCTTCTCCAACCCTTTTTGCAGGAAATAAAGCTGCAGCAACTAAGGTTGAAGAATATAAAGCCAAGATGCCTTATCCTCAGAAACTCTGCCAAGCAAAACAGGATAAACAATTTGCCCGCTTTGCAAACTATCTCAGGACTCTTGAAATAAAGATTCCATTTGCAGAGGCACTTGAGCAAATACTCTCTTATGCTAAGCTCATGAAAGAGATCTTAAGTCATAAGAAGGATTGGAGAAAAACTGAAAAAGTTTACCTCACTGAAGAATGCAGTGCAATCATTCTGAAAAAGCTTACTAGAGAAGCTTAAGGACCTCGGAAGCTTTATGATACCATGCACATTAAAGGGTGCTTTTACCAAGACAGCTCTATGTGATCTTGGGGCAAGTATCAACCTAATACCTGCATCTACTATCAAAAAATTTGGTTTGACTGATGAAGTTAAACCAACCCGGATATGCCTCCAACTTGCTGATGGCTCCATTAAGATTCCATCAGGCGTAATTGAGGACATGATTGTCAAGGTTGGGCCATTCGCCTTTCCCACTGATTTTGTAGTGCTGGAAATGGAGGAGCACGAGTGCAACTCTCATTCTAGGAAGGCCTTTCCTAGCAATTGGATGAACCCTCATTGACGTCCAGAAAGGGGAGATAACCCTAAGAGTCAATGAGGATGAGTTTAAGTTGAATGCTGTCAAAGCTATGCAGCATCCAGACACATCAAAGGACTGCATGAGCACTGATATTATTGACTCCCTGGTGGAAGAGGTCAATATGACTGAGAGTCTCAAATCAGAGCTAGAGGACATTTTTAAGGATGTTCAGCCTGATCTGGAGGAACCAGAGAAAACAGAAGAACCTCTGAAAACTCCTCATGAAGAGGAGAAGCCTCCTAAACCCGAGCTCAAACCACTACCCCCATCCCTAAAATATGCATTTCTGAGAGAAGATGACACTTTTCCGGTAATCATATGCTCTACTTTAGAGCCACAGGAAGAGAAAGCACTAATTCAGGTGCTAAGGACACACAAGACAGCTCTTGGGTGGTCCATAAGTGATCTTAAGGGCATTAGCCCAGCCAGATGCATGCATAAGATCCTATTGGAGGATGATGCTAAGCCAGTAATTCAACCACAGAGGCAGCTGAATCCAGCCATGAAGGAGGTGGTGCAGAAAGAGGTCACTAAGTTACTAGAGGCTGGGATTATTTATCCTATTTCTGATAGCCCATGGGTAAGCCCTGTTCAAGTTGTCCTCAAGAAGGGAGGCATGATAGTGGTTCATAATGAAAAGAATGAACTAGTTCCTACAAGAACAGTTATAGGGTGGCGTATGTGTATTGACTACAGAAGACTCAATACAGCCACCAGAAAGGATCATTTTCCTTTACCATTCATAAACCAGATGCTAGAGAGACTAGCAGGTCATGAATACTACTACTTTTTGGATGGCTATTCAGGTTATAACCAAATTGCAGTAGATTCTCAGGACCAAGAGAAAATAGAATTCACATGTCCTTCTGGAGTATTTGCCTACAGAAGGATGCCATTCAGTCTGTGTAATGCACCTGCAACCTTTCAGAGGTGCATGCTCTCTATCTTCTCTTATATGGTAGAGAAATTTCTGGAAGTCTTCATGGATGACTTCTCAGTATTTGGAGACTCATTCAGCTCCTGTCTTGACCATCTAGCACTTGTTCTAAAAAGGTGCCAAGAGACTAACCTGGTTTTAAACTGCGAGAAATGTCACTTTATGGTGACTGAAGGAATTGTCCTTGGGCAAAAAATTTCAAATAAGGGAATAGAGGTGGATCAAGCTAAGGTAGAGATAATTGAAAAATTACCACCACCTGCCAATGTTAAGGCAATCCGAAGCTTTCTGGGGCATGCAGGATTCTATAGGAGGTTTATAAAGGATTTTTCAAAAATTGCAAAACTTCTGAGCAATCTGCTAGCTACTGACACGCTATTTATCTTTGACACAGAGTGTCTACAGGCGTTTGAGACTCTGAAAGCTAAGTTGGTCACAGCATCAGTCATTTCTACACCAGACTGGACATTACCATTTGAACTAATGTGTGATGCCAGTGACCATGCCATTGGTGCAGTATTGGGACAGAGGCATGACAAGCTTCTGCATATCATTTATTATGCTAGCCGTGTTTTAAATGATGCACAGAAGAATTACACAACTACAGAAAAGGAGTTGCTTGCAGTGGTTTATGCCATTGACAAGTTCAGGTCTTATTTAGTAGGATCAAAAGTGATTGTGTACACTGACCATGCTGCTCTAAAACATCTCCTCATAAAGCATGATTCAAAACCCAGACTCATAAGATGGGTGTTGCTTCTGCAAGAGTTTGATATAGAAATAAGAGACAGAAAAGGGACAGAGAACCAAGTAGCTGATCACCCGTCCCGGATAGAACCAGTAGCAGGGGAGTCCCTCCCTCCTACTGAGATCTCTAAAACCTTTCCGAATGAGCAACTATTTGCCATTCAGGAATTACCATGGTTTGCAGACATTGCAAACTATAAAGCTGTGAGATTCATACCCAAAGAGTACAGTAAGCAACAAATGAAAAAAATTGATTTTTGATGTAAAGTACTACTTGTGAGATGAACCATATCTCTTTAAAAGGTATGCAGATGGAGTAATCCGCAGATGGAGTAATCCGCAGATGTGTGCCTAGAGAAGAGGTACAGAAGATCCTATGGCATTGCCATGGATCACAATATGGAGGACACTTTGGAGGTGAGCAAACAGCCACAAGGTTCTCCAATGTGGTTTCTACTGGCCTACTCTCTATAGAGACACCCGAGAGTTTGTACATAACTGTGACAGTTGCCAGAGAGCTGGTAATCTGCCTCACGGTTATGCCATGCCTTAGCAAGGGATCTTAGAGATTGAGTTGTTTGATGTATGGGATATTGACTTCATGGGACCTTTCCCACCATCTTATTCAAATACTTATATTCTGGTGGCAGTAGACTATGTATCTAAATGGGTAGAGGCAATTGCAACACCTACTAATGATACGAAGACAGTAATGAAGTTCCTCCAGAAGCATATCTTCAGCAAGTTCGGTGTTCCTAGGATACTGATCAGTGATGAAGGCACTCATTTCTACAATAAACAGCTTGACTCTGCTCTGGTCCAATATGGAATTAACCATAAAGTGGCAACTCCATATCATCCACAGACAAATGGGCAGGCTGAAGTCTTGAATAGAGAACTAAAATGAATCCTGGAAAGGACTGTGAGTACCCATAGAAGGGATTGGGCAAGAAGTCTGGATGATGCTCTGTGGGCATACAGAACAGCATTCAAAACTCCTATAGGGACCTCTCCATACCAGCTTGTGTATGGAAAAGCTTGTCATCTACCAGTGGAACTGGAACACAAGGCCTACTAGGCAACCAGGTTCCTAAACCTTGATGCTAAGGTAGCTGGAGAGAAAAGATTACTCCAGTTGAATGAGCTGGAGGAGTTCAGACTCAATACTTTCGAAAATGCTAAAATTTATAAAGAGAAAGTAAAAAGATGGCATGACAAAAGGCTATCACCTAGAGTCTTTGAGAAAGGACAAAAGGTCCTGCTGTTTAACTCTAGGCTCAGATTGTTACCTAGGAAATTGAAATCCGGTGGAGGGAACCGTATGTGATTACAAGTGTGTCACCATATGGCTATGTAGAGCTTCAAGATATTGATTCTGACAAAAAGTTCATTGTTAATGGATAGAGAATCAAACATTATCTTGAAGATGATGTTGAGCAAGAATGCTCAAAACTGAGACTAAATTAAAAAGCTTAGTAAAAGTCCAGCTAAAGACAGTAAAGAAGTGCTTACTGGGAGGCAACCCAGCCATTATCAAAATTTAGATGTTTATAACAATTATATAAGTCCATTTAATTTTGTTGTTAATGTTTATTAATGCTTTTCAGTGAACAAGTTAGGGAAATGAAGGTTCAGAACATAAAACAGAAGAATCACAGAGAAAAAGAGCTTACTGGCATCAAAACACCAATAAAGAGGCAATTTGGGCGTTAAACGCCAGAATGGCTACCATTCTAGGCGTTTAACGCCAGTAAAGGTATCATTCTGGGCGTTAAACGCCAGAATGGGCAGCATTCTGGGCTTTCAGAAAAATGCCCAGTAAAGAAGAATTTCTGGCGTTTAACGCCAGCCAGGGCATTAAACACCCAAAATGGCCACCAGATGGGCGTTAAACGCCAGAATAGGTATCATTCTGGGCGTTTAATGCCAGAACAGCTAGAGGAGAGGTAATTTCGTTTCCAATTCAATTTTTTTTTCGAATTTTCATGTTTTAATTCAAAATTTTCTGCATCCAAACATTACAAACATTCATTTTTTAATTTCTATTAACAAAAATTCATAATCTTATAAATTCTTTTTAATTCTCTTTCAAACCTTTTCAATTCTTTTTCAAAAACTCATTCATCTTTCCAATTTCTTTTCAAATATTTTTAATTCATTCATATTATCTTTTATTTCTTAGATGCATAATCAAAAATTCAGATTTAACTTCCTCGTATCTTTTTCATATCTCTTAAATTTTGAAAATAATCTTCTCTTTTTCATATCATGTTTATCTTTTATCAATCATATCTTTCAAATCATATCTTTTTCTAAAAATTCGACCCCATTCCCTCCTTCCCCTTTATTTATACACTCGGCCATCCCCTTTACTCCATCATTCGAATCCTTCTCTCCATCTATTCATCTTCTTTCTTTTTATTTTGCTTGAGGGCAAGCAAATCTCTAAGTTTGGTGTGATTTTCATGATCCCTGAGCTAAAACAAACCAATCTCATGGCACCCAAAGGAAGACAAACCGCTTCAAGAGACAAGAAAGAAAGCAATCCAAAACCACGTTGGATGCATGAGAACTTCTGTACCAAAGAACATGCAGACCATTATCTCAAAATTGTGTGCAAAAGATCAGTGATCCCGGAATTTAGGTTCAATATGAAAGAAGATGAATACCTGGAGATCCAAGAGCAGATCTAAAACAGGGGCTGGGAAGTCCTGGCTAATTCTGAGATACATGTTGGAAGAAACATGGTCCAGAAATTTTATGCAAATCTGTGGATGACAGAAAAGTAAAGATTAGAGGGAACTGCTTTCTACTCCTTTTGGACTATGGTCAGAGGGAAGATTATTTACTTCCATTTTGACAAAGTGAGAGAAGTTCTTAAACTTTCTCAATTACAAGAAGATCCAGAGTCCTTTAACAGGAGAATGGCCAAGGATAAAAGGCTAGATCAAGTTCTAGAGAACATATGCATCCCTGGAACCAAGTGGATTACCAATTCAAAAGGTGTCCCAAACCAGTTAAAGAGAGGATATCTCAAACCAGTTGCTAGAGGGTGGCTGGACTTCATTGGGCGTTCTATACTCCCAACCAGCAACCGATCTGAAGTCACTGTCAAGAGGGTAGTGATGATCCACTGCATTATGCTGGGAAAGGAGGTAGAAATTCATCAACTGATCCCTGTTGAGATTTACATGTTTGCAAACAAGGAATCCACTGAAGCCAAAATGGCCTACCCAAACTTGATTAGTCTGCTATGTAAAGATGTGGGGGTAAAGATGGGTGTGGATGAATTTATCACAGTTGAATATCCAATCACCAAAAAAGTGATGGATGGACCTCAAATTCAAGATAACCTCATCAAGAGGGGGCACATGAGCTCCACCCAGAAATTCCTCAATTTGACTACTGGGCCCGCTTAGAAGCATCTGTCACCAAGCTGCAAGAAACTGTGAATCAACTCAAAGAAGAACAGCAGAATCAAAACAGCATGCTCTGTAAAATGCTCACACAACAAGAGAAACAAGGGCGTGAGATACAGGAGCTAAAGCGTCAGAAGCTGTCTCTTGAAGAGTTGGACGTCCCACAGATTGAAGGAGCACCTACCCCTCAAAATCAAGGTTGTTGAGTCCTAACTCTGTGATAACTTTTATTATTGGAAACCTATTTTAAGAGTTACATAAGCATTAGTATTAGAGTCATTTATTTTTATGTCTTTAATTTCCTTTCTTTTATTATTATTTGTTTGCTTTTATGTTTATTTTATGTCTTATTTTTATTCCATGATCAATAAAGTTTAGAGTCTATGTCTTAAAGCTATGAATGATTCCATGAATCCCTCACCTTTCTTAAATGAAAAATATTTTTATTTGCAAAAGAACAAGAAGTACATAATTTTGAAAATTATCTTGAAATTAGCTTAATTATTTTGATGTGGTGGCAATACTTTTTATTTTCTGAATGAATGCTTGAACATTGCATATTTTTTATAGTGAAGTTTATGAATGTTAAAATTGTTGGCTCTTGAAAGAATAATGAAAAAAGAGAAATGTTATTGATAATCTAAAAAATAAACAAAAATTGATTCTTGAAGCAAGAAAAAGTAGTGAAAAACACAAAGCTTGCAAAAAAAAAAGAAAAAAAAAAGCAAGCAGAAAAAGCCAATAACCCTTTAAACTAAAAAGGCAAGGGTAAAAAGGATCCAAGGCTTTGAGCATTAACGGATAGGAGGGCCCAAAGGAATAAAATCCTGACCTAAGCGGCTAAATCAAGCTGTCCCTAACCATGTGCTTGTGGCGTGAAGGTGTCAAGTGAAAAGCTTGAGACTGAGCGGTTAAAGTCGTGGTCCAAAGCAAAAAGAGTGTGCTTAAGAGCTCTGGGCACCTCTAACTGGGGACTCTAGCAAAGCTGAGTCACAATCTGAAAAGGTTCACCCAGTTATGTGTCTGTGGCATTCATGTATCTGGTGGTAATACTGGAAAACAAAATGCTTAGGGTCACGGCCAAGACTCATAAAGTAGCTGTGTTCAAGAATCAACATACTGAACTAAGAAAATCAATAAAACTATCTGAATTCTGAGTTCCTATGGATGCCAATCATTCTGAACTTCACATGATAAAGTGAAATGCCAAAACTATTCAGAAGCAAGGAGTTACTAGTGCCGCTCATCTAATTGAAACTAATCTTCATTGATATTTTTGAAACTTATTGTATAATCTCTTCTTTTTATCCTATTTTGTTTTTGGTTGCTTGGGGACAAGCAACAATTTAAGTTTGGTGTTGTGATGAGCGGATAATTTATACCCTTTTTGGCATTGTTTTTACATAGTTTTTAGTATGATTTAGTTACTTTTTATTATATTTTCATTAGTTTTTATTCAAAAATCACATTTATGGACTTTACTATGAGTTTGTGTGTTTTTCTATGATTTCAGGTATTTTCTGGCTGAAATTAAGGGACCTGAGCAAAAATCTAATCCAGAGGCTGAAAAATGACTGCAGATGCTATTGGATTCTGACCCTCCTGCACTCGAAGTGAATTTTCTGGAGCTACAGAAGCCCAATTAGGGCGCTCTTATTTGAGTTTAAAAGTAGACATCTTGGGCTTTTCAGCAATATATAATAGTTCATATTTTGCCCGTGATTTGATGGCTGAAACTGGCTTTAAAAGCCAGCCAAAAACTTTCTGGCGTAAAATGCCAGAACTGGCATAATTCTTGGCGTTAAACGCCCATTTTGGCACCCAGGGTGGCGTTTAATTCCAACCTTGGGCATATGCACGTGAAAGCTTGAAAGCTCAGCCCAGACACGCACCAAGTGGGTCCCGGAAGTGGATTTCTGCACTATCTGCACTTAGTTACTCATTTTCTGTAAACCTAAGTTACTAGTTTAGTATAAAAACTACTTTTAGAGATTCATTTTGGAACTTATGACATTTTACACTTCATATTGTATCTTCTATAGCATGATCCTCTAAACCCCATAGGTGGGGGTGAGGAGCTCTGCTGTGTTTCAATGGATTAATGCAATTACTACTGTTTTCTATTCAATCATGCTTGATTCTATTCTAAGATACTCACTCGTACTTCAATCTAGAGAATGATATAATCCGTGACACTCATCATTATTCTCAATTTTATGAACGCGTGCCTGACAACCACTTCCGTTCTATCTGAGCTCAACGTAGTCATTGGGTGACAGCTTGAGTGCGTATATCTTGGGTCTTTGATCCATGGACCGAGTCCGTAAGATCAAAACCTTCGTGGTAGAGGCTAAAACCAATTGGCAGCATTCCTGGGATCTGAAAAGTCTAAACATTGTCTGTGGTATTCTGAGTAGGATCTGAGAAGGGATGACTGTGACGAGCTTCAAACTCACGAATGTTGGGCGCAGTGACAGTGTGTAAAAGGATAGAGAGATCCTATTCCGACGCTAGTGAGAACCGACAAATGATTAGCCGTGCGGTAATTGTACCTGGTATTTTTCATCCAAGACGAGAAATCTGACAGTTGATTAGCCGTGCAGAGATCGTGCCTGGTATTTTTCATCCGAGAGGATCATACAGCTTGCCGTTGAAGGAAGCCATGCGTGTTTGGAGAAGAAGACAGTAGGAAAGCAGAGATTCAGACGACAGAGCATCTCCGGAACCTTAGCCTGTTTCTCATTACTGAATCACAAGTACTATTTATTTCATGTTATTTATTTTACATAAATACAATCATTCTTGTCATTAATCTCCTGACTAAGATTTACAAGATAACCATAGCTTGCTTCAAGCCGACAATCTCCGTGGGATCGACCCTTACTCACGTAAGGTATTACTTGGATGACCCAGTGCACTTGCTGGTTAGTTGTGCGGAGTTGTGAAAAGTGTAATCACAATTTCGTGCACCACTGGCACATGTGCCAAAAATGAACGTCTCTAATACACTGCTGATAGAATTGCTTGATCGGTTTGATATAGAGAGAGGATGCCTGAAAACTCTACAGGGGACAATATACATAACTCCTCGGAAGGTAGCAGCTGCCCTCGGCATAACCAATGGAGGTAATACATTTTCCACTTACTGCTTATTTTCAGTCCATTGGTGTCCGGATAATTAAACTGGTCATTTTTGTCTTATTTTTGCTATTAAAATATTGTAGGGAATCTTTTTCCTGAAAAGTTTGATTACAACAAGCTGAATCCAACAGACAAGAAAATATTTGACAGCGTCAAAAATATTTCCTTGGCAACTTTGGTAAGGAATGTGCTGGATATGAGTGTAGAAGGGGAGGATAACCAGAAAAAATTCAAAAGGACTTTTGTTGTCTTCATACAAAAGTGCTTCTTGCTCCCCACAACGGTAAGTGTGGCCTCCCCAATCCACAAGCCACCGATCTTTCATGTGGACAACATTAGGGAATGGGATTGGGCAAAGCATGTTCTCAACTTCTTAATGAAAGGAGTTGAAAACAAGAGAAAGGGAAAGAAATAGTTTGTTGATGACTGTGTTTTTATATTAATATTGATATACTTCCATGAAACAAAGTTCCCCCGCCCATTTGCACCTGATGCTCCCCCTGCACCATGGGTGGCCTATTGGACAAGGGAAAAGATCATTGAACGGATTTCATCCGAAACAACACAACCATTGGTAAGTACTATACTAAAATTCCCCGAAAAATTTGCTTTGAAATACTTTTAGGTTATAATTAAATTATTTGTCCTACTTGCAATTGTTAGTTTTGTTCATTCGAATGTTTTTGCATTAAGAAACATTTTTCTTGATGAATAAATAGCTGTCATGTACTATTCACTATATGAATATTTTTCGGTTCGGTAGGATTACTTTATTCAGTTCACCGAATTGTTAAATTGTTATTTTGATGATTAATTAATTGAGATCTTATTTCTAATTTAGGGACTTCTGTACAAAAAGCAAAAAAAGAAAGAAAAAACAAAAATAAGTAACTTGGAGAAAAAAGAAAAAGAAAAAAAATAAAAAAGAAAAATGTTGAGAGGAATTCTTCTTCAGAAGAGGAAAGACTTTCCGAATTTGAATTCGAAAGCCAGTAAGTTTAATTTTCATATCAATTTCATTTAATTTGTATTTGCTTAAATTTGTTCTTATGCGCTTGTTCTTATGTTTTGCAGAGAAGAAGAAATAAAAAAAACCACACAAAAAAAAGAAAACAACCATTGAAGGTGGTTAAAAAACAAACAAAAAAAATAAAGCCTGTGCCTATAAATTCAGAGAGCACAAGCAAATCTGAAAACGAGTAAGTATTTTTGTTGATTGCATATATATCTATTTTCGGTTCGGTTGGCTTCTAGGTTTCGTTTTAGCAGTTTAATTTATTTCGGTTCGGTGTTATCTTTGGATTTGGTTGACTTCATCGTTAGTGTCTTGTCTCCGATATAAATTCAATGTGTTTATCTGTTTTACAGAAAAAATGAAACTGAGAAAACACCCATAATAAAAAGAAGAAAACAACCAGAAAGAGTGGCAAAAACACCAACCCAACCTGAGAAGGAGTAAGTTTCTTGAATCATATTTTCTTTTACTGATACTTACATTTTAGGTTTCTTGATACTTATTTTATGAACTTTCAGAATTGAACAAGAAAAAGACAATGCTGCCGAAAAAAGAAAACGAGCATTGGAGATGATAAGGGAAAAAAGATCAAAGAAAAGAAATGATGGAGCTCAGTCAACAAACATTGCTCTGGATTAGTTTGACTCTCCACAGGGACAAAATGATTTCTCTCAGATGTAAGATTCAGTTTATTATTCTCGAATTCTTTTTCTTACTTTGCTTACTTTTGCTACAACTTTTTATAATTCCTCTAGATTCAATTACTAATATTTATTTATATTGCTTAGTGTGCCGAATGTAAATATTGATAGTGAGCAAGTCTTACAGACTCAAGGAAGCTCTACACCTTCTGTAGATGCTGCGAGCAATACAAGGTAAATTGGTTCACTGCATATTATATTTTCGGTTCGGTGGTTGCCCAAAAATGAATTTAATGTCTTTCTAGACCTCTGCTTTTAATCTTGGTTTCTAATTTTAATTTCTTATTTTTTTTTAGGAAAAATATCCCGGACAGCCTGGTAAAATATTTTAGAAAAAAGAAAATCTTCCCAAGAAAGACGTCTAAAACTCCACAAGTGTAAGTTAAAAATATTTATGTTACTCTTTTAGATTTAGTTAATAATTTTTGTTAAATTAATCACAAGGAAATTGTGTTTAAATGTCACTAGAGCTACACCTGAATCTGAAGTACAAATCGTTGAGTTTTAACAACAAACTCGTTCTGAACCTTTGGAAGTGTGAGTTTTTCAATGTACAAATTTCTATTTTTCAAAACAAATTCTAATTATTCAACATTAACTTTATTTTTGTTTACATTCCTTAGACCTCCTCTTGCATTGTCTCTTCCAAGTTCAGTTCAGGAAGAGTTGATGAAGGATGACTTCATCTATGTCCCTCCACAAGAGGAAACACAACAAACTTCTAATAACGAATAAGTTAATAAATATTCATTCACCACATGAATCTTGTTCAATGTTTACTGCTTATAAATGGTTTAATTATGGTTCAGTTAAAACCAGAAATGAATTCAATCTGTTCTTGTCTTTGGACTCTCTTCTGCTTATTACAGCTGCCCTCAAGAAGCTGAAAAGCAGGGTGTTACAGTACGAGTTCTGTAATTGAAGACTTAATGAAAGATGACTATGTGTATCAAGTTTCTAATGAAGAGTAAATTTCACATAAAAATTCTTTTTATTAATTTTAATGGTTGTTATTGAACTGTTTTCTATTTAATGCAACAGCCCTGCAAAAGAACAAGAACAACAACCCCAAGAACCAACGGTGCAAGAAGAATCAGAACAAGAAGCACCTGTTAATGTGTAAGCATTAAATTCTTTAATATCACTTTTGTTTAATATAATTTCGGTTCACTGTAAGTTTGGGTTTTGGTTCAGTATAAGTTTAGTTTTCGGTTCACTATAATGATTAGTGTAATTTCTGTTAAATATCATTGTTAAATATGATAATAGTTTGGGATAATTATAGAAATCTTTACTGTTTAATGCAACAGCCTTGCAAAAGAACAAGAACAACAAGCCCAAAAACCACTGGTGCAACAAGAATCAGAACAAGAAGCACCTGTTAATGTGTAAGCATTAAATTCTTTAATATCACTTTTGTTTAATATAGTTTCGGTTCACTATACGTTTAGGTTTTGGTTCAGTATAAGTTTGGTTTTCATATCACTATAATGATTAGTGTAATTTCTGTTAAATAACATTGTTAAATATGAAAATAGTTTGGATAATTATAGAAATGTTTACTGTTTAATGAAGCAGACCTCTGGAACAGCCCTGTGAAGAACCAACAGAGCAACAATCCAAATAAGAAGCACATGTTGATGTGTAAGTTTTACTGCTTATATAAATATCGATAATATTTACTGCTTATACATGGTTTAATTATGGTTCGGTTGAAACCAGAAATGAATTCAATGTGTTGTTGTCTTTGGACTCTCTTCTGTTTCTTATAGCTACCCTCCAGAACCCAACAAGCAGGGTGTTACGGGGTCTATTACAAGCTCTGTTATTGAACAATTTTTCAAGGATGCCGATGTCTATCCAGTTTCTGATGAAGAACAATCCAAAGAACCACCGGTGGCACGATAATCATAAAAAGAAACTCTAATCTTGTCATCATTTGACAGGTATGTTACTTGCTTTTCTTTAATATCATTTTTGTTTAATATCATTTCGGGTCACTGTTAGTTTGGGTTTGGGTTCACTACTTGTTTGGATTTCGGTTCACTATATTGATTAAATATCATTTTTGTTTAATATCATTGTTAAATATCTATCATCCTGTAGTGCTGCTCAACCGAGGGAAAGGGAAGATGAAAGGCCTTCCTTTAGCCTTGGGATAAGTCCACCAGCATCTCAACCAACTCAGCCCTCTCAAGAGAGTGATTCACAGCTTGACATCCTGGCAGAGACAGTGATAGAGGCTGGATGGAAGCAGCATTAAAATTTGCTGAAGGAACATCTTCAAAACCAACCTTACCGGCGGCTCAAGTTTACAAAACCCCGCAGAAAAAGACAAAAATCACAAACGGGCTGATTGAAAAGTGTTATCATTGGATGACACATGTAAAACAAATAAAAGATGGTACCAATGAATATGAACCATTATTTGTCTTGAAACATGAGGGACTCTACGAGGGATTAAGAGAATATTTCACATCTCTAAAGCCCGAAGAACAAGTGCATGCCGTGGTAAAATCCTTTGCCAATTGCGTTAACATTAATGATTTTTTTAAACACTCTTATATAGTATGTCTCATAAATTTTTATCCTGTAGGTGGTTAGTATACACAGCTTGATTCTCAACGAAATAAAAACTAAACGGTATCAAGAACAAATATACATTGTGCCGATGGATATTGTGGTAAGTAAATTTCTTATTCACTGCTTATTACTTTTCAGTTTAGTGAGAATGTTAATATTGGTTCACCTGATTCTTATGTCTTCTTTTGAGTACTTTTGGATTAAGAAAACTTTTCTCTTGAAGATTGAATGTTTTTTACATTTTATTCAGCATATGATTTTCGTTCGGTTCAGTAAAATATGATTTAACTGATGTTGATTTTGCAGAATTTTATCGTGGAAACATATGGCGACAAGTACTATGATAAGAGCACAAAAAAAGTCCATAGTTTTAATATTCAACAATATGACCACTACTGGCAGTTTATTGATAAAAGAAAACTTGTATCCTATCCATTTGTAAGTTGTAATATTTAAAATTCTTTGATAATTTTCTTGTTTGCTATTGTTTTCACTGAAATATTCTATAATTTTCCGAAACTTCGGCTATTTGTCCCAATTTGCAATGGAGGGCATTGGTGGTTGTGGATTGCTGATGTAAAAAATAAGAAATTCTATGTCCTTGACCCTATCAACAAGAAACCAGAAGAAATACCTGATTCGAGAAAGGAAATAAACAAATTTGTTGTAAGTTATTTTCTTGTAAATTATTGAAATTATTCTGTACATGAAAGGAGTTTGGTTCACTGTTGTTGGTTTTGTTTATTTACTTTTTTTGTCTCTTTCAGAGTTTAATAATTTCCTAGATGAGGGTGTACGCTGGGGCGGAACCCTTAATATACAATGAACTGGGAGAGGAAGCAGAGTATATCCCATTAAATGGTTAACGTACAAAGTAAGAATATTTCTCTTCTATAGTGCTATTTTTAATGTGTTTTATTTTATATACTAATGATCGTATTATACTCAATTCTTGCTTAGCTATGATTGTGGAATATTCGTAATGAAATGGCTGGAAACAATAGATCCACAAAAAATAAAGAGCGGCAAGAGATATAAATATAAAGCTTGGACACAAGTAAGTACTTTCTAAATTAATAAACTTTTTTCTTTTCTTATTTCATTCAGTTAAGTTGATATTGTAACTAGAGCTTTGAAGTTGGTTGTTACTCTGTTCAATAGTTGTTTTCCATGCAAAAAATACTATTCTTGTTGATTGAAAATTGATCACCATTTATTCACCACATATAAAATTTTCGGTTCGGTAGCTCATATAATTTTGATTCACTAAGTGAATGTTTTTCGGTTCGGCGGCTTTTATAATTTTAATTCACCAAGTGAATGTTTTTTGGTTCGGTGGCCTCCTTTTAATTTGTTTAGGTTTAGGGTTACTGTGATTCTATTTTTACAGTATAACTAGGGCTTTGAATTAAATTTGTTGTTATTTAATGTGGTTTTGATTTACTTGATATTTAATGTGTTCAGGATGTAGGGTTATTGTGATTGCATTTTTACAGTATGATTAGGGCTTTGAATAATATTGTTCTTATTTCATTTGGGTTCATATCTTATGTAACTAATTCATTTCAATTGAAATGGAGAAAGAAATTAATGAATCCAGATACCAATATGGTCCACATTTTCTGTTTCATGAAATGAACAAAATGAGAGACCAAGTAATTTCGGAATCTGAAGCAATAAGACTCACCAAGCCGTCTGCTTTCCTCTCCAGCCCTTATTGTAAATACACATCTGGGGATTTAGATAGCAAATAGCATATACTAGTTGTAATTCACAATATTTTGTTTAACTTGTTTAAAGAGCAAAAAATGCATACTTCAAATGTATCTATGTCAATGTATGTATCAAACAATGCAAACAATGCTTCTTTCAAATGTATATATGTCAATGTTAATGTATATATCTATTCTTAATATCAATGTATGTATCAAATGTTAATATTTATATATCTGTTGGAACTGTGTGGCTGCTGTTTTATTCCAGGTTTTCAGTGATTGCAATCACTGTATTTACGAATACATTTATAATCCAAAAGAACATAGTAAACCGAAATTAATACACTGGGCGAACCGAAAAGGTAGAAACACACTGAACCCCTAAATCCTGAACCCTAAACCCTAAACCCCAAACACTAAATTTCTAAACCCTAAACCCTAAAACACTGAACAATGGGCCCTGAACCCATAAATCTTAAAACCCTAAAACCCTAAAACCTAAACCCTGACCCCTAAACCCTGAACTCTGAACCTAAACCCTGAACACTGAACTCTGAACCCTAAATGCTAAACCCTAAACCTTAAACCCTTAGAACCCTGAACCCTGAACCCTAGAACCTTAAACTCTGAACCCCTAATCCTAAACCCTAAACTCTCAGCCATGAAAGAGGTGAACCGAAATTAATACACTGGGCGAACCGAAAAGGTAGAAACATACTGAACCCCTAAACCCTGAACCCTAAACCCTAAACCCCCTAAACACTAAATCCCTAAATCCTAAAACCTAAAACCTAAACCCTAAACCCTAAAACATTGAACAATAGACCCTGAACCCATAAACCCTAGATCCTGAACCAGAACCCTGAACTCTGAACCTAAACCCTGAACACTAAACTCTGAACCCTAAATGCTAAACCCTAAACCCTTAAAATCCTGAACCCTGAACCCTAGACCCCTAAACCCTGAACCCCTAATCCTGAACCCTAAACCCTCAACCATGAAAACGGTGAACCAAAATTAATACAAGGGGCGAACCGAAAATTTGAAACACACTGAACCCCTAAACAATGAACCCTGAACCCATAAACCCTAAATCCCAAATTGACCCACACCCAGATAAATTTAACCACCTCCAACATCACTAAAATAAACGTGACTTCCACGCGCTTCATTATAAAAAACTAAATTCTTCTTCAAAATGCACAAAATTATCCTTCTCTTCAAATCTCTCTCAAAATCACTCAAAATTGTAGTCATGTTCTCTGCGAAAACCACTACTGCAGAAGAATAGCGAGAAGATTTGGCAATGAACAACCACAAAAGAATGAAAATAGCAACAGAGACTACCAAAGGTATGAAAAAACTACTGTTCACTTGAAATCTTGCAATGTCGCATTTCTCCTAGTTGCATTTTAGGTTTCCTGGATTGATTTGCTTCGTTTAGAAAGTCGAACTATTGTGAATGTATTTTTACAGTATAACTAGGGCTTGGAATGAAATTTGTTGTTATTTTCATTCAGTTCAGTGGATAGTGTAACTAGGGCTTTGAAATTGGTTGTTACTCTGCTCAGTACTTCTTTTGCATGGAGAAATACTATCATTTAGAAATAGTGTTCAAGAATATGAGTCAGAAAAAGAAATCTATAGTTGAAGAAATGGGATTCGGTGCCCTGGCACATGTCCTAGAAATGAAGGTATCTCACGCCCTCTTAAGAGAACTGATTGATTACTATGATGAGTATCATGGTTGCCTAAAAACTCTCCATGGAAAAAATATACATAACACCTGCCAAGGTAGTAGCTGCGCTGGGGATAAGCCACGGCGATAATACACTTTCCACTTCTTGCTTATTTTCGGTTCATTGCTCACTTAAATTTCGGTTCATTGCTCGCTTTAAATTCGGTTCATTGCTACTTTTAACTTCGGTTCATTGGTATGTAAAAAATTAAACTGAACCTTTTTGGCTCATTTGTTGCTATTAAAATATTGTAGAAGATTATTTTCCTAAAAAGGTTGACTATCGCAAACTGAATGAGGAAGACAAGGCAATATTTGACAACCTCAAATGTGTTACATTGGCGACTTTGACAAAGTCTATCCTAAATATGAGTGTTGAAGGAAAGGAGAACCGGCAAAAATTCTGCAGGACTTTTGTCATCTTCATACAGAAGTGCTTCTTGCTGCGTACGACGGTAAGCATGGCCTCCGCGATCCATAAGCCACCTATCTTTTGTGTGGACAACATCCAACAGTGGGATTGGGCATGTCATGTGCTCAGCTTCTTGAGAAAGGGAATCGAAAACAAGAGAAAAGGGAAGAAGCAGTCCGTTGAGGGATATGTTTTTGTTATGATGCTGATTTACTTCCATAAAACCAAGTTTCCTCACTTGGATGGACTTGATGCTCTGCCGGCACCATGGGTGGCCTATTGGACAAAGAACATGATACTCGATCGGATTTCTAAGGAAGCAACAGACACAATGGTAATGTGTTGATTTGAAGCATTGTGCATACAGAAATATTTTTCTTGATAATTGAATTTGGTTGAGTGGTTGTGGTCATTTTGATTCACCTGATTGTTTTTGTATTTCCTCGTTTCAAATACTCTGCTAACTAAATAATTTTGTTGTGGATTCTTCTTCAGAAGAAGAATCTTTTTCGGAATCCAAATCAGAATCGGAATTTGATAATATAACGCTAGCAGAAAGAACAAGACAAAAGACGCTCATGAAAAAAGAAAAAATTGTTCCAACGGATTCAGAAACATCAAGTGAATCTCAAAACCAGTGCAGTTTGAATGGTTCTAATTAACAATATTTTGTTCAACTTGTTTAAAAAAGCAGACACTGCTTCTTTTGAATGTATATATGTCAACATTAATGTAAATGTTAATATTAATGTATGGATCTAATGTAAATGTATATACTGATTCAAGATGGATTACTCCTTGTCTTGTTATATACCTATTGGAACTGCTTGGCTGCTGTTTTGTTGCAGGTTCACAGTGAAAGAAATCAGGGTGATTACCAATACATTATGAACTCCAAAAGAACACAGTGAACCGAAATTACTACACTGGGCGAACCAAAAGGTAGAAACACACTGAATCCCTAAACACTGATCCCTAAATCCTAAACCTAAACACTAAAACCAGAACCCCAAACACTAAACCCTGAACCCATAAACCCTAAATCCCTAAAACCTAAACCCTAAACCCTAAACCCTAAACCCCAAAAACACAATGAACCGAAATTAATGCAACTGGTGAACTGAAAAAGTGCATATCTCAACATAACACATATATAATTTTAAAAGAATGTTACTATCAAAAATTTGAACTCTGAACCATGAACCAAAAAACAAATTCTTATTATTCAACTTAGAAATTAATACACTAGAAGAATCGAAAAACTGCATATATCAATATAGAATTTCACAAAAAAAGTGACTATTCATTAAAGACTATCAACATTCAGAAATTAAACCTGCTATAACCATGGTGAACCAAAATTTGCTCATGGGTGAACAAAAATTTACATTAATAAAAACTAAAACTTGTAAAATCCTGTCTTGGATAATTCATATCTGGTGTATTGTAAAGAGTGGAGCTTGACTGAATCGATGATCCGGAGTCTAAAAAGTTCAACTACAAAAGACATAATTAATTGTATATTAGGAAATTGAACAATTGAATTTTTAACTAATCAAAAGCAAGTCAATTTTACCTCGCTTGGAGCTGTCTTTTTCTTTTTCTTCATGGCATTTGAGATCTTTTTTTCTAGGTTTGATCCAAGTCTGTTCTTGGGCCGACCTCTTGTTTTGATACGTGGTGGGCTTTGAAGATCATTCACATTGCTTAATGTCACTTCTTCGTGGGTTAACAAACTTTTTCCTTTCCTTCTCTCTTGATATTCTTCCATTTCCGCCATGACCTTGTCGAATGCTCGGTGCAAAATTCCGGTCAACTCTTCAGACTCGGATGCAAATTCATATATATTGTGTGACTGAAACATCAATTCGTCAAATCTCTTACTTCTTGGCTCTAGTACAAGTTCATCTTGGCTGCTCTTGATGTGTGTATGCCTCCTCTTTATGTTCTTGATCCAGCGTTCCAATATGTATTTCGGTGCCACGTTATCCACTCGCTCAAAGCTTAGAACGCTTAGGGAATGGCGGCACAATATGCCCCTAGACTCAAACAGCAAGCAATGGCACTTTACATCTCGTGATACTGCGACATAGGTGACGACAAACTTGTTGAATGTGGAGTTGAAAACCTGCTCTATGGCTTCATATGTTGTGAAACTTAGGGTGGAATGCATTGATCTTGTGATACAATTCACTTTACCTCTAAATTGAGCTTAAACTTCCCTGAACTTCTCATGGGTATATACACGCTGAAATTGTGCCTCTATTGCTGATTTTGTTGCGCACGGTACCACAGTGTGAAAATCTGCAGCATCGAATTCTCTCTCTGCTTGCGAGGCAATTGTCGTATTGCTTCACGAATTGTCTCAAGGAGTTATTCTTTGTGATGAACTTGTTGAAAAACGAATGCATGCTCTCGCTCCTTTGTGTGCTTCTCATCCCGGCCCAAAAGTGGTAATCCAAGTAAACCAGAATCCATATATGCTGATCCTCGTACATCTCTGCAAACCGAGCTGAATTTATAAGTTGTGGTGAACCGAAAACAGTGCATGCTTTTGGGAAAAAATATATAAGTATAAAAATTATTCGAATTGAAATCTCAATTACCTGAAAGCCACTTGTTGCCTCTGAGACCATACTTTGTGAGGAAATCGTTCCAGTTTCTGTCAAAATCATCTTTTGTGTACGAGTTCCAAACAACATGGCTCATCTCTTGTTCAATATCAATGTGTCCCTTGTAGCCATTTAGTTTGCTTGGGATCTTCTTCATGATGTGCCAGATACACCAGCGGTGAATTGTTGTTGGCATGCATAGCTCAATTGCCCTTTGAATCGATACGCATTGATCGGTAAGAATACCTTTTGGTGCCTTCCCTCCCATGCAACGTAGCCAACACTTAAATAGCCATTTGAATGATTGAATGTCCTCATTTTTCATCATCGCGCATCCAAGAAGTGTCGACTGCCCGTGGTGATTCACACCAACAAAAGAACCTAAAACTAAATTGTACCTGCATAAATAACAAGCACACTATGGTGAACCGAAATATGTACAGCCACTGAACATCAAAAGTATCTTTGAAGGAACCGAATACCTGTTTGTGTTATATGTGGTATCAAATGAAACCACATCTCCGAAATAATCGAATGCAGCCTTGCCTCTTGCATCAGCCCAGAATGCATGTTTAATGCAGTGATCGCCTTCAAGGTTGAGCTCAAAGAAGAAATTTTGGTTCTTTTCTTTCATTCTTACTAGGTACTTCCCAAATTCTTTAGCATCGTCTTTTTCTGAAATATTCCGTACTTCCCTTGTGATGCAATTCCTTATGTCTTTTTCTATAAAACCTAGTTCACAGTGGCTACCAGCTGCTGCCACAAATGATTGGTAGGTTTTACTCGGTCTGATTCCAGCTTCCTCGTGGGTTTCAATGGTGCGACGTACGAACATGCTAAGCTCCCTGTGTTGCTTGAGCATCTCAGCCTGGTCTGGACAACAAGGATGTGAGTGATTTAAAACAACTTTGGAAATTGTCCAAAGACCAACATCCTTTATTATGTGTACGTAAATTATGGCCGAACAATTTAACCCAGCTGAAGGGTTTGTCTTCAAAGTTGGAGATATCTTTGATTTCCACATCCCCTCTCTAGAGCATACAATTAGTTGATTCTTAATCTTGTCTCCATCCCGAGTCGTGTTCCTTATTTTGGTGGAAAAACCAGCAAGTTTGGAATAATGTTTGTAGAACTTTCTAGATTCTTTTAGGGTCTTGAAAATCATTCCCACATTTGGGACAAATTTTTCGTCCACAACACAGCTGGTCTGCATGGTGAACTAAAATCTTAATTATGGTGAAACAATTATATAGTGCTTAGGGAAGAAAACAAAACATGTTGGTCTAATTCTTGTTAGACTGCTTTCTATGTACCGAACCAAAAACATGAAAGTGATGAATCACCGCTTTAGTACTTACCGAACCGAAAAGTTACTCAAATTTACTCAGAGTTACTCATAGTTAATGACACTCACAGTTACTCACAGTTACATATTATCAAGTCAATTCAATTCAATTCAGATGTAGATCACCTCAGTCCCTTCAATTCACTTCAAACAAAATTAGCAATTTCATTCCATTAAATTCGATTCAAAATTCAATAATCCAAACCTTATCAAATTGATGCGTTTCAGAATAATCATCAAAATCGCACTCATTCAGCTGATTTGAAGTTGATTCGTTCATTGTTTCAATTCAAAAGTGCAGATCGAAGAAGAAAACAAAGAAGAAGATGAACGACAAAGCTAATTACGTTAAATCAATCCAGATCCATAATGCAGAGAAGAAAAACACGAAAGAGGAGAACAACGATTTTAATTAGGTTTAAGAAGAAGAAGAACGCGAAAGAGGTTTACGTTGTATGAGAAGGTTTATGTTGAGAAACGTTGATAAAGCAAAATAAGGATTCCCTTATATAGGTTATAAAAGGCGCGTGTATAACAAACGAGAGAGTGGGGAATGGAGTGAAAGTTACATGGATACCATCCATGTAATTTTTAGAGCTTTTCCCATATTTTTAGTTATTTATATACTTACATCCATCAAATTATGTATTTTTATCCAATGTCAACTCGGTTTTAACAAAATCTATTCAGTGGAATATTGTCCTTAATGTAACTTTTTCTTTGTTCTTTTTTAAAAATGAAGTACAGTAACTATAAAAAAAAGTCATACTAATGCCAAGTACTATTAAGTTTTTAGTATTAATTATTTAATATAGTCCTAATCTATAATATTTTTGTTTAATAATAATATATGTTTTATTATGTATATAATGTGCTTAATAAAAAATTATGAAGCATAAAAGCATAGATTTATTGGCCAAATAATAATAATAATAATAATAATAATAATAATAATAATAATAATAATAATAATAAATTGGATTAATTTAATAATATTCACAAACAGTTAGTTATAGATATAGACTTGCATTATTTTCTTTTATCAATGTCTCTAAATAAAAAGTCTTTTCAGCTAATATTCACAAAACATATTTGTATTTCTTTAATATCGATGTCTTTAGTTCCAAAAATGCTTTTTCTACGGTATAAAGCTGTCTATTACATAATATTAATCTCAAAAATCACTCCTTATTTGACTGTGGTGTATTCTCATGGCCTGTCAAAATAAAAAATCAAATCATTCATATGCTATTAAATCCCAAAAGATATAAATCCATGGGAAAATGTTATTTGAAAACTAAACATAAGATAGATAAATGACAATAAATCTTAATTACCTGTAACAATCATCTATGACTGGGAATGGGACCATATAAGGAAGTTTCATAGCTAGCAGAAGTATGGTTGCTATCTCCTCCAAAAAATGTAGAACTTGAACCTTCACAAAGACATAGTCCATAATAGTATAATTCCAGAATGATTGAATTGGAAATATACTAAATTGAATAATGTGTATACCAGAAGTATAGACTTTACTTATATCTTCTTGAGACAATTGTGGATTCTTTTTCTCACTCCAAAAGTGTATATTTTTAACATTCACCTCCACAAAAGAAGCTATTGGAGTCTGTTCATATAAAATTACAAAAAGTTGGTTCAAAATTAACAAAAGTATAAATTTCATATAAAAAAACAAAGTTAAAACGTACATATTAACTCAAAATATCATGACATTAGTTGTTTAGTCTAGTAAGTAATAATAAATTCTCGTGTTACCTGATCATTTGGAATACAAACAGATTCAACACCATCTTCAAATTCATCTTCCCTGACCATTCTATCATTATGTTGAACATCTTTTTCAGCAATTTTCTCTATGCATTTCCTTTTTGTGTGACCAGTTTGATTGCAATTAGAACATTGTCGTCTTTTATTTTCATCTTTTTGGACTTTTGGTGCACCTTTGGATTTTGCAACAGAAGGATCACCAACTTTGTTACCTTTTTCCGGTAAAATAGTTTGCTCTAATTTTGCTTCCAAGTCTTTCGTCACTCTACAAATTTCATTCATTGTGTAGCGAAAATGAGACAATTTTCTGCCTCCTAAGTATATCATACGAGAAGTAGCAACTGATAATGCACCTATCCGCATCAGAATGCTCCTTTCTCCATCCTGTTTTTCATTTATGTTACATTGATCATCGTCAATTTTTTTAACGTCTCTAGTCCATCTTTTCTATACAAGAGTTTCTGGCAATTCCTTGATCTGTTCTCGTTTTATCACACAAAACATATGAGAACATGGAATGCCATAACTATCCCATATTTGACATTGACACACCATTTTCTGAGTATCTTGATCATATAAACAATGTACTCATGATCAGGTCTTCCATATTTGATGATCTTGTACTCTGAAGTTGTTGAACGACTACCAGACCACACAATATCCAAAGCTGCCACACTTTTAATCTCTTCTAATATTTCCCAAAATATCTCCCTAGTATACATTGACGCAGCATGACGCTCAAGAGAATGTAAACATGTTATAGGCACATGTTCTCCATTTATTGTTTTGAATTCAGCAACAATCTCATTATTTCTGTAGTCCCTTAAAGCATGTTCTAGGTTTTGCACCAATGCAACTATACTATCCCTTGAATCAATAAAGCTTTTAATGAAAGAATTTATGTATTCACATCTGGATGTAGTTCTAAATCCAACGCAAAACTTGCTACTCAAATAAGCAGTAGCCCATTATTCTTTCCTTCTATATTGTTTCTCTACCCAGTCGTTTCCCACAAAATTAAACCTTTCAACCATGTCATGCCAATACTCTTCAAATTCATCACATTCGAATTTGGCATACAAGCATTTTTTAAATTCCTCACGAAATTCTGGGTCCTTGATATGAGATACTGCATTTTTATACAGATGCCAAGCACATAATCTATGGGTAGAATTTGGAAAAACTTCTTCAATTGCACTCTTCATGGCATTATCACCATCCGTTATGACAAGACTCGGATGCTTATTCATCATCGCCTCTGAAAAGGTATCTAGTAACCACTTGTATTATTTTTTTTGTTCATATGCTAGCAAATCGAAGCCAAAAATACAAGTTTGGCGATGATGGTTTGTGCTTGAAAAGATAACTAGCGGCCTATTATACTAATTTTTTATGTAGGTAGAATCAAATGCTAGAACATCACCAAAATATTGATAGTCAAATTGACTTAAATCATCCGCCCAGAATAAATGCTCCAATTTATCGTCATCTGTTAAACTATGTCTCACAATCATCTTAGGTTCATCCTCTGCTTTTCCATGCAAATAATTAAGAGTTGCATTTACATCTCCTTCAATGATCTTTGAACGTAGATTTCTTTCAATATAGTTATCCAAATTTTTTTTGTAAAACCAGCAAATTCATAACCACCGACTTGTCCAGCAATAGGACCCATGACCTTCGAAGGTGGAAGGACATGTCTATGCATGCTATCCACTTGTGCTTTGTCTGCATCTGTCATTGTACGATGATTTTAAATTTCGTGAACTAATTTAAGAGGTATCAAAGGATGGTTATGATCCTCCACAATCTTTCTGACTTTCCACATTGAACAACTCTTGTCAAGATAAATTGACAACATTGCATTAAAATTTGTTCTAGTCTCAGGCTTCTGCTTTCTTATCTTACTGGTAGTTGCGTAGCATTTCTTCTCTCTCACACCTGCTCTATTGTACAAGAATTTACGTCGAACATAATTGCCAGTACTATCAGCAGCCACACCCCCCTCTCGAACTCCAAACCTCACACACTTGGCATATCTCACATAACATTCGTAAGCTTCTTCATAACTTACAAATTGCTGATTCAAAAAATCATTTGCACTCAAAACAGCTGCCTCCTTACCATCAATAGTTTTATCATTGTTGTTTTCATTTTCCTCCTCCTCTGTATAACATTCATCCTCTTTAGAATGTGACATATTTTCTATATTTTTTCCTTACCCTATATCAGTATTAAAATAAAATAACTTATAAAATTGACGAATTACAACAATGTAATCTCATGGTTTATTTTCTATTGTTCCCGTATCTTTTCTACTAGTGACATAAATTTTTTAACAAATAGACTAGAAAAATAAATGAGAAGATATATAAAATTTAATTTTAAACATCTTTTTAGTCATATACCTTACTAATATTATATAGGTCAAATTTTGTTATGATCAATGTTAAAATTTAAATTATTTTTAATAAGTTGTTAATAATTTAAAACATGTTTCTATAAAGTTAATACTTTGCTTCACATGATTCTTTTCAAGAAAAAATATACACAAGTTAAACATGTACTAAGATAAAAATCTAAATCTCAAAACACTATTTTATTCTTTACAAATATTACTGTGGCAAAATTAAAAAAATACTCAGACCTAGTACTACATTATAGTTATATTTGGAGTATTTCTAGTTATATATGTTTTTTTTATTCTAGTACTCATGGTTGATACTAAAATTTTTAACCATACCAACTTTAAATATATATATATATATATATATATATATATATATATAAGTTTTATTCAAATTCAAGTTGTTAGAATATAATTAGGATCAATTAGTATTATTTAGTATATCTGAATATTTATTATAGAAGATTATATCTTTATTATTATGATTCTCTTAGTACCTATAAATACCCTTTTATATTGTATCATTCCAGACAATTTGAGTAGACAACTTGAATACACTCAATAATACAAATTCTTTCTCCAGTCTAGTCTCTTGTTTCTAACATGGTATCAGAGTCATGGTATCCTCCTTGAAGATGATAGGTTGTTCTCGTTGCGGTGAAATCACCGTAGCTTTTGCATTTTTCTATGTCATTCTTCTTTCCCTTTTGTCACTCCTTTGATGCTTTTTTCACTTCACCGATTAGCCTATTTTCTCTGTCTTGTGTTTTTTTTCGAGTCGAATGATCAAATACCATTGTCATCTGCTGCTTACCTATTCTCATGAAGAAATCATATAGTTTTCGCTCTCTTTCGACAGTTCCATCTGCGTTCTCTCGTGACAGTTCCGTCTGCGTTTTCTCGTGGCAGTTCCATCTGCGTTTCGTCTGTGTTTTCTTGTGGCAGTTCCGTTCTGGCAGTTCTGTCTGCACTTCCTTCAGACAAGCGACAGTTCCGTCTGCGCTTTCTTCAGACAAGTGGCAGTTCCGTCTGCGCTTCCTTCAGACTAGCAGCAGTTCCGTCTGCGCTTCTTTCAGACAAGCGGCAGTTCCGTCTGCGCTTCTTTCAAACAAGCGGCAGTTCTGTCTGCGCTTCCTTCCGGCAGTTCCGTCTGCACCCGTTTTAGAGAGTTTATGCATTTTTTTTTCTTTTTTCTCTTTATTTCGTTGTTTTAAATAAGTTTCAAAAGGGGAGATGTTAGAATATAATTAGGATCAATTAGTATTATTTAGTATATTTAAATATTTATTATAGGAGATTACGTCTTTATTATTACGATTCTCTTAATACCTATAAATACCCTTTTATATTGTATCATTCCAGATAATTTGAGTAGACAACTTGAATACACTCAATAATACAAATTCTTTTTCCAGTCTAGTCTCTTGTTTCTAACACAATTGACTATAATTAACCTCTTAAAATTAATTTTGCCTACTCCTTAAACATCTCAAATCATCACCAAACTAAATAAAGAGTAAGATAGGTTATATTCAATTAGTTAGGTATTCAATTAAAAAAAATAATAATTTACTGCTCTTTAATCAAATATAAATATTAAATTAAGAGTACATAGTTTTTAGTCCCTAATTCAATATCCTCTTTGTGAATTAATATATTTCTTAAAATATAATACAAGACTAGATCACATCTTTGTTAATATAAAATTCATTCATCAAAACTTGTTGAGTTTAAATAAGAATACAAAGCTTACAGACATCTTTAAATATTAAGCTTAAATGTATATACAATTCAATTGACGTAGTTCTATTAAAAAAATTATCTCTATTTTTATAAAAGTTAAACCTCATATAATTACCTATTATATTTAATTAGGTATTTATATGGACAACACCAACAATATTAATTTCTACATATTGTTGATATCAAATCAACACTTACTACAATTATATTTCACAAATTATTTATAAAAAAAAAAGCATAACTCACAAGGAGTGAACATCAAAATGGTATGATAGTTATATATTTATTAAATAATTTTCATCATTCATAGAGGAGTGAATAAAAACATAAATTAAAAAATACATTTATAATAATAAATTTGATTAAAAAATATAAATGAGAGGAACATACCTAATTAAAAGTTTGATATTAATTCTGAAAAAGAAATTAGAAGAGAACAAATTTTAAGTACGAAACAAAGAAAAAGAGAATAAAAATAACTGTTTGATTCAATTTAAAATGTTTTTTTTTTAATTATTTGTATAAAATAAATCATTTTTTTAACCCATACAATAACACGTGTTATCCATTTAAAAACAACTACTTCTGAAGTGCAATGCAAGTGAGTTTTTACCATTAAATTTATTTGACACATACATCCGTATTTTTATGGGTTTTCGAATGTAGAAAAGAAATATAGTCAAGATATTATTGACATATAAGTATAGAGAGATACCTAAACAAATACTTACTAAAGTTTTTATTTTGTGAAAAGAAAAGAAAAAGTATATACTTCAGAGGCAAGATGCATGGGCAAGAATATGGAAACAAACAATGAAATCATCTTACCACGGAGGAAAGAAGCTTTAAAATAATTTACCCATAGTATGATTAAATTTTCTTAAACTCAGTTCCTTTCACTCTATTTGGCAAAAGATACTTTCATGAAAGTACTTAATTCATTCGAACTTACAAAGAACCAATATTTGAAAAATAAAGTGTTTCACTTCAAGTTCAAAGTGAGAGCAACACCATTAATTGACAACAGGGAGAAAAAACTAACGCCACTCTCCTATTGATCATTTGTGTGATTAAACATATATATAGCTAGACCATCTGAATGTTAATTGTTATGGGACAAAGGAGGCAAAGACAACACAGATTTGATGTCACGTTCTTGATCTTCTTCATCCTCAAAGCTAATAAATCCAATACTATCCATTGTGCCTCCTTTACAACTAGTTATTCTTGTTGCATTATGTCCAATAATGTTATATGATGAAGAAGATTCCATGGATGAATTTGAAGAACTACTACCCATTATTAGCTTCCTCTTCTTGTAGTTGGCCTTGAAACATGCTTGTCTAAGCCTTTTGGTATTGTCTTCAAGTTGCAAATCAGGCATTTCTTCCAGAAGCTTCTTTTCCTTCTCTAATATCTCAATTGCATTCCTTAGCTTCTCTTCACTCTCTGTCCCCTCGTCCTTCCCTAGCTCCTTCAATAACCCCATCACACCCCAAAAAAAAAAAAAAAAAAAAAAAAAAAAAAACACATTGCACTAATCAGTATCCTTAATTACTAAAATAATCAAATATTAATAATAACAATAATAAAAATAATGTAAACTTTACATTACTTTAAACAATACATTAATGCCAAAACATGTAAACAATACAAGTTTATCTTTAATTTGTTACCACAAAAACTAAAAATAAAAACAATAGTATCAACATCAATCCATTAATATATATGTGTTCATGAAATGAAACAACAACAAAAAAGAAAAGAATAAAAGAATGTGTTCATAATAGCATTTAGAATTAGCATATATAAAAGAATAGAATAGAATAATGTGAAGTAATGAAGGGACCTGAACATTATTGATGAGGGTTTGAAGGCTCATAAGTTTTCGATGGGGCCACCTTCGAATCCCTAACTCTCTGCATCTCTTCTTCAGAAGAGTTAAGCCCACATCAAGTTCCTTCGCTGCTTGAGTTATTGGCATGTAGAAATACTCGGATATCATCTTTCTTGATAACATTTTCGTACTGTTGCTACTTCTCACTTCTCTACAAACTCGTTTATTCATAACCCTCCTGATTCTCTTGTCTTCTTCATTGTTGTTGTTGGAAAGTGATGATGATGACGAAACTACTTTTTCCGAACAATCAAAGCCGGCATCCACTTCGTTCCAGACAGAAAACCCTTTCTTAATATCATAAAAGTCATAGTCTGCATGTATTTAAGGACAAGGTATAATATATGTAGCTATAGTAATATAAGAATCTAATAAGGAAATAAAAACTTTAAGAAACTCATCAGTCATCATCATGATATATATACCTTTAATAGTTGAAATTGGTTCGACGGAGAGAGTTTCATAAAAAGGAAGTGAAGGGTAACACTCCATGTCTTGTATTGAAAACTCGTGTGCCCAACATTCCAGTGGTGGATATTCGTTACTGTTTCCACTGAAATATAGATTGAACATAAATAAATGCAGCACAGTGGCAAATAATTCACAAAAAAAAAAAAAGTATATATAGAGTGTTGTAACAATTTAATCTAATTAGATTACCTGGAATAATAGTAATAATCATAATCATACAAGGAAAATTGAATGGGAAGTGGGAAAGGATATTCATCTGTTTGTTGAGGGTTGAAGAAGTAGTTGCAAGAAGCCATGGAGATGATGATGATTGATGAGGGAGAGAATTGATAAAGCGAGGGATATAGTAAGTGAGTGAGGGATTCGAAGAGAAGTTGGCAATATATATATGGATATAATGATGAAAAGAGAGTAATGATGATGATGAATGGGTTGATAATGGAGGGTAATTACTTGGAGAAAGTGCGCAGCCTTCTATCAGTTAAATGACTTTTAATGCTATGCTTATGAGTTGTGAGAGTTACAAGTATTCTATTAATTGCATCATCAATATATATATATATAATTTTAATCACCTCTTTCAATCTTAGCCATTAGATTTTGGTTCAATCTATTATTGTTGTTGTCGTGGTCGTCGTCTCTAACATTTTGGGATTGAATCTTAATTTTACCACTAATATTTAAAATATTTTATTTTTATCATAAATATTTTATTTTATTTTAGTATTGAGTTAAAATTAAAAATTTTTAAAATATTTTTTTATAATTTTTTTAAATAATGACAAAAATTGTAATTATAGTCATCATAACGAGGGTTGTAGTAGTAATTAGACCGCGAAAATAATAAAACTCTAAAAGAGAAAAAATAATAATAAAATTTTTTAAAAAAAAAAGTGATTAGAAGATTTAAATAGGATAAAATAAAATATCTAAAATAAAAATATAATTTTTTAAATATTAAAAATAAAATTAAGACTTAATTTAAATATTAGAGGCTAATATCTTTATTTTTCATTTTTTTTTAAGTCAAAATTTTTTAATAAAAAAAAAATCTCACCCAAAGAGCCCTTAAACCTAATTATATCATCTCGTGTGACGTGCTGTTGTAGAATTGCATTAAACAGTTGTCTCGGGAATCCTCTTCCTCGTGTGCATGCTGCATTTGAAAGATTTTGATCTTTAGTAAGCATTGGATTATGACCCTTTGGCCTGTTGAAAAGTTTTAGATAAGATGATTATGCCTACCAATCTCCTCTAATTTGTAGCCCATAATGTAACTCTGCAACCAATACGTAATTAGAACACATTAATTAATAATTTAGTTCACATATACTTTTATATTGTTCTCTATCCGGTTCACAATAATTATCTTAAAATAAAAAACAGATAGTCTAAGAGAATTATGAAAAACAATAAATACATTTAGAAAATAACAAAAAATTATTTGATTAAACAAAATTACTGAAAATTTAAACTTCTTGTAATACAAATTACTGAAATTAGGATAAAATATAACTTTTTGTTCCAAATCATTGGGATAAATAATATTTTTTATAGTGAAATTCATTTATGAAAGATTATTTATTTTTTAAATTAGTTTTTAAATAATTTTTTAAGTCATATTAGTAAAGATAAAACCTAAGTCAAATTAATCATTTCATTAGTTAGATAATGACGTGTCACGTTAAGTGTCACGTGGCATGATGATGTGGTAGATTAATGCCACGTGTCATTTGACATGTAAAAAAGTTATTTATAATCAAAATAATCTCTGAAAGTCTAGATATAGGTCATTTTCATCCCTAAAATTTTAAAAATTAATCAAATTAGTCTTTATATAATTTTTTTTTCATAATATCAAATTTAAAATATTTTTTAATAGTATTAATTTTAATATTATTTTTTAGATCTTAATAAACAAAATTCTCTTTACATAAAATAATAAAAATAATTAAATAATTATAAAGTTATTTTGTCATTTGTATTTTAAAACTTTATAATTTCAAATTGTAATTTTTTATAGTGAATTTTTTTTATTTAAACGAGTTTATTAAATTATTGTTGATTATATATTTAAAAATTTAATATTTTAAATCTCATTAAATAATATAATAGTCATTTTAAATTTTAAATCTTTTAAATTTTTTAAAATTAAAATTTTTATTATTATTTAATTTATATAGTAGAGCTCAATAATTAAAAAATCGATTTATAGGATTACTTGTTGAATCTTAATATTTTAATATAATTTTTTAAAATAAATATTATATTTATTTAATAAAATCTAAAAAATTAAAATATTTAAAATAACTACTATATTTATTTACTGAAATTCAAAATATTAAAACTAATTAAATAACTACTATATTTTTTATTATTGTTGATTAAAATATTTAGTAAAATAACTACTATATTTAACTAGTTTTAATATTTTGAATTTTATTAAATAAATATAGTAGTTATTTTATATATTTTAATCTTTTAGATCTCACTAAATAAATATAGTACTTATTTAAAAAAAATATATTAAAATATTAAGATTCAACAAGTGATCCCACAAATCAGTTTTTCAATTATTGAGTTCTACCGTATAAATAAAATAATAATAAAAATTATAATTTTAAAAAATTTAAATTTTAATATAACTACTATATTATTTAGTGAAATTTAAAATATTAAATTTTTAAATATATAATCAACAATAATTTGATAAACTCATTTAAATTAAAAAGTTTCACTATAAAAATTACAATTTGAAAATATAAATGACAACATAATTTTATAATAATTTAATTATTTTTATTATTTTATGTAAAAAGAATTTTTATTAAAATCTAAAAAATAATATTAAAATTAGTAATATAAAAAATATTTTAAATTTAATATTATAAAATAAATAAAAAAATTTATATAAGTACTAATTTAATGAATTTTCAAATTTTTAGGGATAAAAATAACTTATATCTGGACTTTCAGAGACTATTTTGATTATAAATAATTTTTTTACATGTCAAGTGACACGTGACGTGCTAGGTTTCACTGACCTGTCAATCAATCATCTTGTGACACGTGGCATTAACCTACTACGTCATTATCTAACTAACGAAAGAACCAATTTGACTTACGTTTTATTTTTCAATGACTAATATGACTAAAAAAATTATTTAAAAACTAATTTAAAAAATGAATATTTTTTCAGAAACGACTATTAACCCAATAATATTTTTCTAACATTTTTATCGTTTTAGTTGTGTCCAGGGACGGACATAAGGGGGCGAGTGGCGGCCTCGGCTCCCCCAACTTTTTTTAATAGTAATAAGTTATTATGTATAATTTAATTTTTTTTTAAAAATATTTAGTATTTAGTCTAATATAAATAAAAGTTCAGTCTAATTTAAATATTAATAATTTTTAATATCTAAAAAATAAATAACAATATTAAAAAAATCTGAAAAAGATATTATTACTAATATTTTTTAATTAAATAAAAATTTTTAAATCTCAAAGTGAATTCTTTTTCTTTTTGTGGCCGTTTTGTTTATTCGTTTGGTATTAATTCTCTCTGTTTCAACTGCTACAATTAAGAGATCTTTTTCAACTATGAATATTGTGAAAAATAACTTAGAAACAAAATAAAAGATGAATTTCTTGTTAATTGTCTTTTAATTATATTGAAAAGAAAATTGTTGAAAATTTTGACACATTCTATTATCGGTGAATTTTATGATACGAAGAATCGACCACTTCGTTAGTAAAAAGTATACACATATTTTTTTTATTTTAAAATATATTCTCTATCCGTATATTTTTATAATACATCTTATATTATATAATTTTTTACATAATTTTTAATATTATATGTGTTATTGGTCCCCCATAATATCATTTTTGGATCCGTGGTTGTGTCCTAAATATTTTAAACCTAACTCGATAATTTGAGTTTGACAAGATGTACACCATTGTACTTTTTATGATATTTAAAATTAGGATAAAATTGAATCATTTTTAAAACCTTTTATGTATAGAAAAATAAGACAAAAATACATAAGTGACTATTTTGATATTTATCCTAAACATTTGTAACAAAAAATAATACTTTACTTTATAAATTATATAATGCATGAAATAACTATTTGTAAAATCTCACTTTAAATGAAACGTGTACCAAGTAACAACTACTCTTGTGTATTTGAAAAAAAAAAATTATAGTAATCATTAATTCATTATCCATCCATGTATTATGATTTTTATCAGGTTATTGCTCTACTTTAGTAGCGGAGCCATTCAGTGATATATCTATGGGATATGTTTAAATAAGTTTCAGAATAACTTATTAGCCATTGCTACTCAGTTATTCTATTAATAAATAAACGAAGAGTGCCTCAATAAACTATTTTTTTTTTTACTGAATTTTTTTTATTCAGGTTGAGTTTTTTTTTTTGGACATGTATCATAGGAGGATTTTTTTTTTTTTTTTTTTTGGTCAAGTATCATAGGAGGAGTTTAACCATTCAATTTTTATTTTGGGCTACATTTTGAACCCATCTATGTGGGCAATTTATAGCCATCCCAAATATTAATGTGCTCTAAGGTAGGTCAACAGAGACCCAAATTTGGGTAGCCATTACAAGTTTTTTTTGTTCCTACGGCATCCACTAGCCCGACAGATCAAAGACTAATTCGTCGATTTAAACTCCATTTGAAGAATGAATTGCTGCATATACAAAGCAGGATTCAAAACCCAATGTTTTTTTAAGCAAACAAGTGAGTTTTTTAAGCAAACAAGTGAGTTAACCACTCAACCAACCCAAGTTCATTGAAATCATCACAAGTTTGCATCCAGTGATATATAACTCGAGTATTTGACCACTTACCAGTAGCTCATAGCTTCTTAGTTTTGAATTCCAACTAAAATCTTGTTTAGTAACCTCAAACAAGTTATAGCATCCGTAATATGTTTTCCCTACGAATTATATTGTGTTTGGTTTTGGTATTCACTCTAAATAACATTCATGTAAGGAATTTACCCTGCTCCATTTGTCAAATCTAAAAAACATATGGCCAAGCCAACTAGAATTTCATTCAAATAAAAATGATACTATTCCAATTTCCCAGCCATTCAAAAGCTCTAGTATTGGGGGTATGATACAAATGAAAGTTGACGGTAACAAAACCAAAATTTGGTTGAACTTGGATGAAGTAAGGCGTCACTTTACAAAGGAATATGAGTATGACAGAAACACAACATCATGTATCAAAGATCTGGGTAGTGCAGTTTTAGTGTTTCACAGCTAGAGGAAGTATGGGATAAGCTGATCAAGTATGCACAACACACTGAAGATCTCTGGGAAGAAAATAGCCATTACTGGCAGTCACTTTCCAGATTCGCCACGGCCGCGCCCTCCCTGTTTTGAGTACTTCTTTTTGCTGCTTAAGTGCTTGTCCACTCCAGGTAGTGGAAGCATCTCATCCGGCAATGGAAGAATATGATGCACACATTTGCGGAAGCGAAAATAATCCACAGATCCATCCTCCCTGATGGGGACGAAGCACCTGCCCATCCACTTGGGATGCTTGTGGATTTGGAAAGAGCGGATTCCCACTCCAATCTTCCGGGCAGCATTCTTGTGTCCCTTCTGGAGCAATTCCAGCAACATTTGATGTTCATACTGCCGCACAATTACAAAATTTAGTGAGGAGAAAATTCAGCTTAACGAAGAACCATTGATGAAACAAAGACACAAACACAGTACATTCAGGTTACGGCTACCACCTAATCAAGATTCAAGAGTTTAAAAGAAAACACTGTTATGGCAATTATGAATTAGCAAGCAGTTCATTCAATCCAGAACTCTTAAACATAAGTGAATCATTATTCATGATCCCAGATCTTTCCAAGAAAAATAAAATCCAAGAACAGGTATATTGATTCAGGGAATGAAATTAATCAAGCTAGTAATATACATGCAAGAATATAAATAAGCATAGACACTAATAATCCATTTTCTTCTTATTATTATTATTGTTAGATTGGGGCTAAGAAAAGAGGAATTAGGAATTGAACCTTGTTGACATTGATATTAAGGGGCCAGGAATGAAGAAAGTTGTAGAAGTAATCGAAAATTTCCACCGAAGAATCGAAGGTCTTGTAACCCAATTTCACTGGACCCGATAGTATCTCCTTGCTCGCTTCCTCCGCCTCCTCGTTCTTCTTCTTCTTCTTCTTGTCTTCACTTTGTTCATCAACTTTGGCTTTCCCCTTTCCGTCATCTACCTTCCGCTTCTTGGAATCAGTAGCTTTGTCGTCACCGGCCTCGCGACCAGCCTCAGGTTTGGAGCTGTCCACGTCAATTTCTTTGGCGGCGGAGGAGGAGGATGTGTTTTGTTCCGCGAGATGTTCTTCCGATGCGGTGGTTTCCGCCATGGTTGAGGGTCTGGTTGTTGAGGTTTAACCTAAACCCTAGCTAGATTTCTTGCAGTTTTGTTTATTTTAGACAAATTGAAAAAGGTCAAGACTTTTCTCTTTTCTCTCTGGTCTGAAAGCGAAAGAGGCTTTTATCCGATTAATACTCAAAATTTTCTGATAGTTGACTGCAATTCAATTTGGCCTCTTAATTTTTAATTGACTAAACTAGCAAGACGCCGACTCATGGGTGATTGAATTTGTGGAATTAATATCAATACTATAACTATATGAGATGAATATATAAAAGTTGGATAATGATATATTTATCATATATATTTATTAATCTTAAAAATATGATAATAATGATGTAATTAATAATTTTAAGTCATGTATTAATTAAATATTCTTAATTAATATCAATATATAGAAAGAGAAGAAAATTAGTTAATGAAGTGCACATTTTTCATACCAAAAATTGATAGTTGTGGTGTAATAAATTAAAAAATATCAAGTGAATTTATAAATTAATAATGTGTGCAATATATAAATACAAGGATAAAGGTTGGTCAAATTTTAAAAACAAAATGTTGAGATATAAATAAATAAATAAGAGATAATTACAAAAAGAATTTAGAAGAATGAAAAATATGATTCTTATGAATTGTGTGTGACACAATATACTAAAATTAAATATTTTTAAAAACTTCCTAATGAACGATATTGTTAACCTAAACTTCCTAATCAATATACCGCATGACTCGCGTCAGGGAGGAAGGAGGTCCACCCCGTGGGGGCTTTAAAACCGACTCCACCAACTCAAAAACACTTGGAGTCCAAAATGGATATCAGGATGCGTTCATTATTAGAGTATGGGGCTTCTTTTATGGATGTACTCTTACAAAATTTCATGTGCATTTTCCTCTCATCATCAACAACAACAACAACAACAATAAAAAATTGCTAACAAATATTGAAATCAATAGCTAAAATTTTTCTATCAAATAAGAGGGACAAATCTTTTAAATTAATAGATCAATTTATTACAAACTTCTTACATAGAATTTGTAATCTCAACAACTATGTAAAATACATTCTAAGATTCTGCATTATCTACGTCATCTGAATCTAAAGTCACAATCTTTAACATATTAAGAATGATCAGAACAGCCATTTATACTTGCTCAAAATGACGCCTCTTGATGGAGATAAAGACTAAAAAGAAGAAATAAACATAAGCAAATGCTTGCAAGTAATATGGCTCCAAATCATTGTCGGTGTGTGTGACATAAATAATCATCCCAAAAATAACATTTAGCCTTTGAAGTTCATCAACAAATGCACTTCATCAAGTCAATACAAAACTAATATTAAGTGATTAGGAATATTTTTCGCTGGTTTTTATAATGAAATAAACAAAGGCATATATAATACAACTGGATAGAAAGTGTGGTTAAATATCAAGCTGAAACTAAAGGCCTAGACAAAGATGTTAGACTTGATATAAAAGTTAAGTCTAAGCTATAATCTGTTGTCATCCAAATCATGTCCTCATACCCTAAGAAACACTTTTACTCAGGCTTATTAGTTAGCAATCCTACTCAAACTCAAAATTCAAAATAGTATGTTCAACCCAAAAACCGAAAAAAAAAAAAAAACTCGTAAAGACAATTCCAAATGCTGAAGCCAAAAGCACATTATGTTGCAAGAAATTCATATCTGGTATCATTCTTCTATCACGATCGAAAAGCTGAAAGGAACGAGTATGTTCTTTACACCAAGTCTTGAACAACTTAGATTTAACATAAACACCAAAGAAGAACCAAGTGCATTAAATGAGTCTATTCATGCATTGCACATGCTAAATGAAACAAGAAAAAAAATAATATTTCAAAGGAAAAATATAAAGAACCAACATTAACCAGCCAATTTTTTAAACAACTCTATTTAATAATTAATTTTAATTTTTTAAATTCAAAATTTAAATAATTAAAAGCTAATTAAATAAACTAGGGATGGCAAAATTCCCCGAGACGCGGGGATCCCTGCGGGGACTGCCCCGAATGGAGATCCGATTGTGGGGAATTTTCCCCGCGGGGATGGGGATGGGGGACGAAATTCCCCCGAAGCAGGCGCGGGGACCCGAGTGGGGATCCCCGCCCCGTCCCCGCTATTCCCCGAAATGTATGAATTCCTTGAATTATCCTTAATAGTTTATTTCTCATATATGTTTTTTAGACATTTCTCACACACACATATATATATAAACCCAAAACTCCTAATCTTTATTTGCATAACCCTTCTTCAATTCAGAGATTCCTAAGGCAGTCCATACTTCATCCAACCTCTCTGCAGCCACCCCCTCGTCACCCTTCTCACCGCATCGTCACACCTCACCGTGCCATCACCCTTACCGCGTCGTAATTTCTTTTTGCGGCGTTCCTTTTCGTAACTCTGCCGTCGTGTCCATTCTCCTCTCTGTTGCCGCGTCTCCCATCTCGTCTACTACTTTGTCCTTTGGCTCGTCGTTGCGTCCCCATTGCGTTATTTCGAAAGAAGTCACCATTGTGTCATTTAGATTTTTTTGTATAAAATCTTGCAGTTTTTGTATAAGATAGATACTTGTAACTCTATTCATATGAAAATTAATAATTAGTTAGAACTATTATGTACATGGGGAATGGGGTCCCCGCGGGGAATGGGGCCCCGTGGGGAATGGGGCGGGGATGGGGAGCAAATCTGAGGGCGGGGATGGGGAGCAGGGAGGCATCCCCCGCCCCCGCCCTGCCCCATTGACATCCCTAAAATAAACCCTAATTAAAAACGTAGAAATCCTTTCCTTTCTCTCACACTCCCATAGCCGCACAAAAACTCTTCCCCATTCTCCTTCTCCCACTTCCACTCCCAATCCCACTCCCACAGCCGCGTCTACACTCCTCTCCATTGTCATCGTCACCGAACCACCCAGAGTGAAGCCCTATATGTCCTCCTTAGCCACACCAACCCTCTTCTCCTCTCTCCGCAAACCAGACCTTCACACTTGCCCCTACTTCGTCGACGCCAGCAACCCAGGGCCACCGAACCCTAGCTCCAGCCCCTCGCTCTGTGCCACCCTGTCTCACTCTCCAACACTGAACCAGTAGAACAGCCAAAACTCCCTGAGCTCAGCCAAGTTTCGACGCAACAGAGGACAGCCCCTGTTCTTCCTCCTTTCAGCGAGCATGGAGACGCACTCTGGCTGTCTCCACCACCGCTGCAACCTCCATGTTTTCCCTAATTTCTTACTCTGTTATTCTTTACAGATTTTGAACAAACTCAATTTTTTAATTTCTTTATTTCAGTTTAATTTGGTTTAGTTTTGATTAGAATTCAGTTTTAATTTTCAATCAATTTCATGATTAGTTCAGCTTAGTTTTTTATTTTCTCTTAGTGGATTTAGGTTGTATGATAGGATTAGCTTAGGTTATCAGGTTTTGAAAAGTGTTTGGATTGAATTGTATTGCTGGAAATTGTTGCCGAATTCGTTTGAGCTGAAAGCGTTGAAATTGTTGATTTGCTATAACTATTGCTGGAATTATTTGAAAATGGTTAACTGTATTCATGATTTGCTATTTTGTGCTGAATTAATGGAGAATTGGCTGTTGAGATTGTGTGAAAAGTGTTTGATTATGTGGAGATTTACTATTTTACTGTCTGATTTCGTGAATATGTTGCTGAAACTATTGGGTTAATTGTGTTGTGAAATTGCTGACGATTTTGTTGAGAAATTGGAAATATTCTGAGTTTACTGACGGTTTTTTTGGAAAATTGCTGCTGAAAGTGTTTGGAACTATTATGAGTTTGCTGATTGAATTGATGGAATATGCTGCTGAATTCTTTTGAACTGGTTTAATTGACTTTCTATTGAATTAATGGAGGAATTGTTGCTGGTATAGTTTGAATATTGTTAGGTTGTGTAGAGATTTTCTGTTTTATTGCTATTTTGTTGAATTTGTTGCTGGAGTTGTTAAGATTATTTGATCCTATTAATCCACTATGTTATAGTCGATTTTGCGAAAATGCTTAGATATGCTATTTGATTTGGATGAGTGAGTTGTAATTGGAAGAGAGAGTGATAAGAGGAAAGTTATAAAATTGTTGTTGGATGAGGAAATGGGGAGAAGGTTAGTGATTGCAATTGTGGGCATGGAGGATGTGGGAAAAATTACTCTTGCTCAACTTGTCTACAATAATGTTGATGTGGATAGTAACTTTGATTTGAAAATTTGGATATCTGTTTCTCTTGAGTATAACATAGAAAGAGTCACAAGGTCAATTGTTGAGTGTGCTTGTAGGAAAAAGGTGAAGTTGTCTGATTTAGAATCAATTCAAATGAGACTTGAAGAAATACTCAATGGAAAGAAGTTTTTAATAGTATTAGATGGCTTCTGGGATGAGGATGAATATAATTGGGATGTTTTGTACTTGCCATTCAGAGTTGCTGCTCGAGGGAGTAGAGTACTGGTGACGACACGAAGCATGCTTGTTTCAAGAATTGTTGCCACTGCTTCTCCTTACCAGTACCATTTTCAGACTTCGTCTGATGAATATTGTTGGAAATTGCTTAAACAAAGAGAATTTTAGAAGTGGCTAAAAAAAATTAGACTTTCTTGTTGTTTTACATGTTTTTTTTTTTTGTTAAACAAATAGATATTTTTTTTATACTAAATGGATGATTCTTCTTGTATTATTTTTAGTCATGATGAATTCTTGTATCTATAATGTTGCAAATTGTATGGATAAGTTGAATGAATATTATCATTCTTTTTATTACATTTTAGCTTGATGACAAATTTATAGTTACCTATGTGAGATAAGCTTTTTTTATTTTTCTTTCCCATGACTTTTGTTAAAGTAACATTTATTTAGTATGAAAAAAAATATCTTAATGCTTGACAGAAGTAACATCCATTTAGATCTTTGCAAAAACAATTAGATACCTAACAAAAGTTAATTATATATATTCTTTTCTGTAGAGATGATTCAATTGGTAGTGAATACAAGTATCACAAAAGAAAAAAAATTGTATTTATTTTGTTGTTTGTTTAACAAAATTTAAAGAAGAATAAAAAAGGATCAGGAGAAGAACAACAACAATATCTAGTTATTTGCTTTTTCAAAAGCAATCAACGTGTTTTGACAGTTTTATTTTTACCCACGGTTTGCAGTTATTACACTTGAACTTTGGAGTTACAATTACATTGAACTTTGGAGTTACAAATTTTATCAAATTAAAACTGAGTCCACATACATAACATACTACTTAGCGATGAATTGATAAGGCAAGTTTTACTTCCATGATTAAATTTATTACCAAGTGGTCAAGGTGTATGTTGCAAATGAATAGCCATCTATGTCTATTATATATTGACTATAAAAATGCTCATAAGTCACAACAATTGAATTAATAAGTACAATATGCGTTCTGTTCTTGTATGGATACTTGAAGGGGGAGCTCGGCTCCTGTAAGTCGATGCCGAGTTATTATCTTCGGTGCTAAACTTTAAGCCTTGGGGAAGTCCAAGCTTCACTCCGAGAGGATGTCCAATCGCGCAAAGCGTGAGCAATAAACAAGGGGGAGTGTACCTGCAAAGGCACTCCGAAGCTTAAGTTAGTATTGTGAATTCAATGTGTACCTTTAAGATAGAATACCATATCTTTATAGGTGAAGTAAGGTCGGTTACATTTCTGTTGGTCTTCGGAATTGAAGAGCAATGATTAGGCTTTGAAGGGTGATGACGTTACATTGGACATTTTTTATTATAGGACATAATCCGTTGAGTTTGGTTGTAACGTAACTTGCCGATTAATGACGTAGATTTCCGATTAATAATGTAACACCGAACTATGCTGCGTTCTGCTGAGTTATGACTCATAATGCCGAGTTATGACTTGATATTTGTAACGGCCGAATCATAGCCCCTAAGCTTAGCCTGGGAGTGTGTTTAATGAAGCAGGTTGAGCTTTTAATGAGTTGGAAGTCGGCTAAGAGGAGCATAGTTTGGCGAGGTTGAGCAGGGATAAAGTATTTAGGTGAGTTGTGTTATCGTTGTAGATTGAGTGGATTTGTATAATTCTGCTAACTGTTTTATTTTGTTGTTGGCAGGTGAAAAATATTCTGGTGTATCTGCTACGAGTCTGAGGGCTCGGGTGAAGACTAAAGTTCTTGACAAAGAGTGGTCTTCGTCAAAAGCGGAGAAGGTCAGCACTGGCAAAGTTGATTAACCAAAGCCGAGGAGGAAAAAGGAAATTCTAAAAAGAAAGAAATTTGACGTGGTGGACCTGTCAGAAGATTCTGATGATGGGCTAGAAGTTCCAGTAGAGGAGCTACAGAAGTTTTATGATAATTAGAAAAAGTTGCATAATGTTGTTGAGCAAAGTGAGGGTTCCTCTCCCTGGGGGAAGGATTATCCCTTTATGATTACTGCTGATGAAGTTTGTCAGACTTTTTCCGATGTTATCATGGCTGATGAGGTGGGGAATGTGGCTATTGACCAGTACATGCAGGTAATGTGTATGATTTGGTTGTGGTGTTTTTTATAGATGACAATGTTGATGATTTTTGCTTTTGTTTGTATAAGGTTGTTGGTCTGCGACTTGCCAGTTTAGGGCATAGTCGAGAAAAGAAACATATAAAAGCTGCAAATGAAAAGTCTGATTTGAAGTTGAAGGAGGAGTTATATTTGAGAAATGCTAGGGTTGCTGAGGTTGAAGCGAAACTGGCTGAGGTAGAAAAGGAATTGACATTGACAAAGGAGAATTATTCGAAGGAAGTAGAAGATGTTAAGAAAAAGGAAGCCGATCTGTCCAGTATGAGTGCTCGTATGATTGAGTTAACGAGTAAATTGAAGGAGATGGAAAAGAGCAAACAAGGTGAGATTTTGGATTCTTTTATTGAAGGTTTTGAAAGAGTTTCTATTCAAGCCAAGTTTCTTGCTCCTGGAGTGGACTTCTCTTAGATGGATCCAGGGAAGATTGTGCAGGACGGGGTCATGGTAGAGGATGATGGTGCTGCTGAGCAGGGAGATGAGAATGTTGAATAGGTTTAGGTATGATTTTGTTGTGTTTTGAACATTTAGTTTGTTGGTAAACTATTTTGCTCCTGGAGTGACCTTATAACTTTATTTTGCTACTGTTTTAAGGAAGGTAATTTTGGTGACATGCTGTGTTGCATGTGTGGATTTTCTAGGAGTAGAGAATATAGTTATTTTGTTATTTGGTAATTTGATATGATAAATTGTTGTTACTTGATTGTGAATGTGGCTTGAAGCCAGAATGTTTAATCGGTGTTTATGGAAAGCAGGTTGTTTTGACATTAGTTAAAACAAACCATGTGGTATGACTGTTTGTGTCACCTTGATGGTGATTTAATGGTTCTATGTGACAAAAAATGTTAGTTATAATGTTCAATAAAATCCGAGTAGATTGAATTTGCCGACTTTCTGTTTGTATGATAGATGCCGAGTAGTCGGAATGGGAATAGTGTTTGTTTGATAGATAATGTTAGGTGTGATTGGATTTGGTTTAATGATCGGCTGTATTTTGATAATATTTGAATAGTTGGTTTCCGAGTATTGATCGGCTTGACTGATAAATTCCAAATAGTCAAATTTGGGATTAGATCGGATATTTGTTTGACTGATAGATTCCGAATGGTCGGTTTCGGAATAAGATCCGCTATTTTGTTTGACGGATATTTTTTGAATGGTCGGATTCAGAGTATAGATCGGTGGTATAGTGTTTATAAGGTTACAAATAAATGAGAAGTGTAACATGCTAAAATATTGACTTGATGAAAATAAGAAATTCATTTATTGGTAGAACCTTTGATTTCAAAGGCCCAGGTAGGCTAGCCTCGTTAAAACCTCTCCAAGCAAAACCCATTGTGGGAAAATTCTTGGTAGTAGGAAAAAGAGTACTAGCCTGTCCCTGGTTTTAACTGTAATATAACTTTAAAGAAGATACATTCCAAGTGTTAGGCAGGTCTTTACCATCTAATGTTTGTAATTAGTAAGCTTCGTTTCCAATGACTTCAATGATTTGGTAAGGGCCCTCCCAGTTAGTTGTTAGTTTGCCATGGCTTGATGGTTTTCTAACCTGTTCGGTTCTTCTTAGCACCAAGTCGTTCACTTGAAAGGACCTTGGGTGTAGTTTTTGATTATATCGCCGAGCTATATATTGTTGCATAGCTCGGTGTGTGATTGCTGCTGAGGATCTGATCTCTTCGACGAGGTCTAGGTTGGTCTGCCGAGCTGTGAGTGCTGTTGTATGTTCGGCCAGTTGAGTTCGCAATGATGCTTGGGAGATCTCCACTGGTATCAAAGCGTCAGAGCCATATACCAGGCGAAATGGTATTTCTTTTGTTGTTGAGTGAATCATGGTATTGTACCCCCATATGATTTCTGGTATAAGCTCGGCCCAGAGGCCTTTTGCATCGTGCAGTTTCTTTCTTAGAGCATGTAGTGTCACTTTATTTGCAGCCTCTGCTAACCCGTTTGTCTGCGGGTGCTCTACTGATGAAAAATATTGTTTGATTTTCAAGTCCTGCAAAAAGGATGTGAACTTATGATCGGCAAACTGGCGACCATTATCTGTGATAATGTGTCGAGGAATGCCGAATCGACAAATAATATATTTCCATACAAAAGAGAGCATTCGTTGTGATGTAATCTTGGCTAGAGGCTAGGCCTCTATCCATTTTGAAAAATAATCAATTCCCACAACCAGGAATTTTACCTGTCCCGCTGCTGTTAGGAAAGGGCCGAGGATATCTATACCCCATTGGTTGAAGGGCCAGCTTACCTCGGAATAGTGTAGGAGTTTGGCTGGGAGATGTGTGATCGGACTGTGTTTCTAGCAGTTGTCACAACTTTTCACTTTTGTTTTACAATCTTGTTGGAGCATCGGCCAATAGAATCCAGCTCTGAGGATCTTTGAAGACAGGCTTTGGGCTCCGAGGTGTGTACCACAGATACCCTCATGTGCCTCGGCAAGCGCAAGATTAGCTTCTGTTCTGCATAAACATTTTAATAAAGGATGAGAGAATCCTCGTTTATATAGGCAATTGTTATAAATTGTAAAGAAAGAGGCTTGTCGGCGAAAGTGCCGAATGTTTTCGATGTCGCGTGGCAAGATCCCTGTCCGAAGATAGTTTATGTATGGAGTTCTCCAATCTGCATCCTGTGTTACACTCAGAACCTCTGTCAATTCTATGCTAGGTTTAATCATGGTAGATCGGTGAAGGGAGAAATTATTTATTTGTGTGTTGGCGAGCTTAGAGAGTATGTCAGCTCGGCTATTGTTCTCCCGAGGTATATGTTCAATGTGACATTTATGAAATTTTGAAATTAAATTTTAAATGATTGCTAGGTATTTGGATAATAAAGGGTCTTTTACCTGGTACAGCTCGTTTACCTGCTGAACAATTAGTAGAGAATCACAGTATACCTTCAGTTTGGCTATATTGAGATCGGAAGCTAGTCTGAGGCCGGCAATAAGGGCTTCATACTCGCTCTGGTTGTTACTTGCCTTGAAGGAAAAGTGAAGCGAATGTTCAATGACGTTACCATTTCCATCATTGAGTATGATCCTGGCGCCACACCCTTGTGGGTTAGAGGAGCCGTCTACATACAGAGACCACTCTGGTGAACTTTCGGCGATGTCTGGTACTGTGAATTCGGCAATAAAATCGGCCAAGAATTGGGATTTGATAGATGATCATCCTTGGTATCTGATGTCGAACTCGAAAAGTTTGACCGACCATTTTACTAGTCAGCCAGCCAATTCTGATTTCTAAAGGACTTGTCGTAAAGGATGATCTGTCCGAACATGGATTACATGACTCTAGAAGTATGGCCGAAGTCTTTTGGATGAGAAGACAAGAGCTAGGGCCAGCTTCTCAATGTTTGGATACCGAAGTTCGGTATTCTGTAATGTTTTGCTGGTAAAATAGATCGGGAACTGCTGCTTTTGCCTTTCTACAATAAGAGCAGAGCTTATAGCCTAGTTAGTCACAGATAAATATAGGAATAACGGTTCCCCTTGGAGGGGGGTTTGTAAAATTGGTGGTTTTTGAAATAGTTTCCTTGATGGTTGTGAACGCTTGTTCACATTCATCAGTCCATTGGAAATCTTTTTTCTTTTTTAAAGTTTGGAAAAAACATAAAGACTTAGAAGCTAGGCAGGGTAAGAATCTAGAGAGTGCAGCAAGTCTCCCTGTCAACCGCTGGACTTCTTTGATAGTTTGTGGGATAGTCATGTCCAAAACAGCTCAGCACTTTTCTAGATTCGCCTCAATACCTCGGCTAGTGAGCATGAAGCCGAGAAATTTGCCGCTTTGCACGCCAAATGCGCACTTCTCGGGGTTTAACCGCATGTCGTATTTTCTGATTTGTCCGAAGATTTCTGTGAGGTCATCAAGGTGGCTGTTGCCAATCTTCGTTTTGGTGACATATTGTCAACGTAGACCTCAATGTTCCTGCCAATCTGTTTAGCGAATACTTTGTCCATTAGGCGTTGATATGTTGCACCAGCATTCTTAAGGCCAAACGGCATGACTTTATAACAATAGTTTCCATATTCAGTAATAAAGGTTGTCTTATTTTGATCGGATGGATGCATTTGGATCTGGTTATAGCCAGAGTATGCATCCATAAAGCTAAGTTTTTCACAACCAGATGCATTATCAACTAGGCAATCAATAGATGGCAAAGGATATGAATCTTTGGGGCATGCTTTGTTGAGATCGGTGAGATCAACACACATGCGCCATTTACCGTTATGTTTTTTCACCGTGACGATATTCGCCAGCCATGTTGTGAATTTGATTTCCTGGATGAAGCCGGCATTGATGAGCTTCTTGGTTTCTTCCAGAGAGGCTTGTTTGCGGTCGTGGTCGTGGCTCCACTTTTTCTGTGCTATAGGTCAGACGGACGGATCTAATGCCAGCTTGTGGGATATGATGCCTGGAATATAAGCTGGAGTCCAAGCAAATAGGTCGGCATTTTGTTGTAAAAATGCTCGGAATGAGGCTTTCTCTTCTGAGCTTAACGTGGAACCGATGTAAGTGAATTTGTCCGAGCTATCTGCGAAATAGATTTTATGCAAGTCTTCTATTGGGGTTGGCCTTTCAAGGGTTCCTGCCCTCGGATCAAGGTCGGCCAGAGCTGGTAGGTCGTCCTAGCTACCGATGTTGTGCACATGAGCTTGTATGTTTTGGTTAGGTCTTTTAAAACTGTTGTTGTAGCATTCTTTGGCCTCTCGGGTGTCATTGTAATTAGTTACAATTGTGTTATCCTTCAAATGGAACTTAACACAGAGATGAATTATAGAGACTATGGCGCCAAACCTATTTAAGAAAGGTCGGCCAAGTATCAAATTGTAAGGACTAAAACAGTCAACAACTAAGTATTAAATATCTGAAGTTTTTGATAAGGAAAACTCACCGAGTGTGGTTTGTAATCACACAGAGCCCATAACCGAGACTCTCTCACCTGAGAAACCAACTAGGTCTCCAGTGGAAGGTTGGAGGATGTTACTGCTCAGTTTCATCTTCTGGAATGTGGAGTAATAGAGAACATCGGCGCTGCTCCCAGGGTCTAGTAAAACCTTTTTGACTAGGAGATCTCCGAGCTGCAGGGAAATCACGACTGGCTCGTCTAGATTTATTACGTTGGTGTTGTGGTCGACTGTCTGGAATGTTATCTGAGGAAAGTGTGGAGGTGTCTGCTGTTGAGTTTGATCGGCTTCTATGGAAAGCATAGCTCGGTAAAACCGCTTTCTTGCCGAGCTTGCTGCTCCCCCACCTGCAAAACCTCCGGAAATACAGTTAATAATACGTCTTGATTCGTCAGGATGATTGGTGTTCAATCGATCTTTATCTCGGCCATGCTGTATTGCCGAGCTCTGGTCACCAGAGGGGGGTGCTCGTCGTTGTATGTGGTCGCCGATATACTTGTCGAGGTGACCTTGCCGAGCTAACCGCTCCAGAAGGTCTTTGGCAATGACACACTCGTCAGTAGTGTGTCCGTGCTTTTGATGAAAAGAGCAGTATTTTGATCTGTCTGCGCCTTTTGAATTTGGATAGCTGTCGGCTTTTCTTGGCGGCTTGATCAACTTTGAATTTAAGATCTTCTTGATGATGTCATCTCGATTGGTGTTGAACTAAGTGTAAGAATCATATCGGGGAGTTGGTTTGAAGTTTTTCTTGTTGTCTTGTGTTTTTGTCGTCGTCTCTGTATTGTAGTTTCTCTGTTTTTCGAGCTTGTCGGAGTTCTTCGATGTCAATCTGACCTTTCGCCTTTTCACGGAGCTCAACTATAGTTTTAGGTTTGGCTACGGCAATGGTCTCCTGGAATTTTTCTGGTCGGAGTCCACTTTTTATTGCGTGCAGTTCCACCTCGGGATGGAGATCGGGTATACTCATGGCTATCTTTGTGAAGCGTGTCATGTAGTATCTAAGGCTTTCATGCTGGCCCTGTTTGATTGTGTTTAGATAATCAGAGTCGTGTAGATAGATGGCCGACCCAGCAAAGTGCTCTTCAAACGGCTTTGATAGGTCTCGAAAGCGAGAAATAGAACCTACAGGCAAAGAACAAAACCAATCAAGTACAGGACTGTCTAAGTAAGATAGAAAACAACGACATAAAACTTTATCAGATGCACTATTTACCATCATGATGGAGGTGAACTTTTTGATGTATTTCTTCGGATCACCTAGCCCATCATAGGGAGTTAGTGTGGTCGGCAGAGTGAACCTCCTGGGCAACACGAAATTCATGACCTCAGCCGTGAACGGCCCAGGGGAGCTTTCTAGGTTGTCATCTTCGTCTTCTGGCCGAGCTTCCTTATTATGCTCGGGTTGCTCTTCTTTGTGCCGAGCAGTTTCAGAGACATGCGTCGGTCCTGACTGATGCTCGGCTTCTTCTGTTCGTTCTTGTCGATCGTTGTTGTTTTCGATTCGGGTGTTATTCAAATTAGCAATCTAATTTGCCATTCTTTGGTTCTCTTCGGCCATGCGCTGGTAGAAGTTTTTCAGCCATGGCTCAGAGTGAGAACGTCGAGGCCGATGATATATGGAAAGAATTATATTCTCAGTCCCACGGTGGGTGCCAATTGTTCTTGTATGGATACCTGAAGGGGGAGCTCGGCTCCTGTGAGTCGACGCTGAGTTATTATCTTCGGTGCCAATCTTTGAGCCTTGGGAAAGTCCAAGCTTCACTCCGAGGGGATGTCCAATCGCGCAAAGCGTGAGCAAGAAACAAGGGGGTAGTGTACCTGCAAAGGCACTCCAAAGCTTAAGTTAGTATTGAGAATTCAATGTGTACCTTTAAGATAGAATACCATACCTTTATAGGTGAAGTAAGGTCGGTTATATTTCCGTTGGTCTTCGGAATTGAAGAGTAATGATTAGGCTTTGAAGGGTGATGACGTTACATTGGACGTTTTTTATTATAGGACAAAATCCGTTGAGTTTGGTTGTAACGTAACTTGCCGATTAATGACGTAGATTGCCGATTAATAATGTAACGCCGAACTATGCTGCGTTCTGCCGAGTTATGACTCATAATGCCGAGTTATGAGTTGATATTTGTAAGTTGTAACGGCCGGATCACGTTCAATTACTTCAAAGTTAATTTCTACCTTAAATGATGATTCCTTTCAAAGAATCATCCATTTAGTATATAAAAAAACATCCATTTGTTTAACAAAAGAAATATCTGAGGAGATTTTTGCATATTGCGCTCGGTTCTTCAGGATGCTCCTGAAAAGTGAAAGCAAAATAAAGCAATTATGGTCAAGGTGTATGCAACAAATGAATAGCCATCTATGTCTATTATATATTGACTATAAAAATGTTCATAAGTCACAACAATTGAATCAATAAAAAACTTTTTGTAAGGGAGAGACATGTTGCATAACTAAAAAAATCATCAAATCTCTAATTAAAAAAAAGCCTCTATTCTATAATAAAAAAATCATACAGTTGTCCAACAAGATAATCATGTCATAGTAACCAATAGACGTAGTTAAAAAGAGAAAACTTTTAAAAGAAAGATGAAGTAAAAAAGAGAAAATTTTTAGAAGGTCAAAGAGAATATAAGAAATCAACAGTTATTATTTTGTACTTATCCTAAGTACTAGTGGTAATCATGCTAGGTAGCATGATTATATAGTTGATTTTATTATACTTTGAGTGATCTACTCTGAATTATTTTCTATATATATCTTGAGTTTTCGACTTAAGTATACTGTGTACATCATCATAATTGCGGATAATATGAAATAAATAATTAAAAAAATAGTTAATAACCAATCGCTATAAGTTTTTGTAATATAGGATTTTGAATTCTTTTAATTGATTATTGGTTGATTGTTGTTATGATCTACTAGTAAAATTGTTCAACATAAACTTTTAGCCAGGAAAAGGACAAGAAGAGAAAAGTATTCAAGCAGAAAAGAATGTAAAATATAAGAAATGTATGTTTCAACTATAACACTATACAATGCACAAACACCAGTGATTTATTTTATTTGATACTTTTTCCATAGTGGAGGCACAAAAAGGGATCGACGAGATTGGGTTGGTGTCACAATCTCAGTCAGCTCAACTCATAGTTCAACACAAACTTGTAAAGGCTTATTTTTGATGAGCGGGTAATTTATATTCTTTTTGGTATTATTTTTACATAGTTTTTAGTATGTTTTAATTACTTTTTATTATATTTTTATTAGTTTTTATTCAAAAATCACATTTCTGAACTTTACTATGAGTTTGTGTATTTTTCTATAATTTCAGGTATTTTCTGACTGAAATTGAGAGACCTGAGCAAAAATCTGATTCAGAGGCTGAAAAAGGACTGCAGATGCTGTTGGATTCTGATCTCCCTGCACTCGAAGTGGATTTTCTAGAGCTACAGAAGCCCAATTGGTGCGTTCTCAATTGAGTTGAAAAGTAGACATCTTGGGCTTTCCAGCAATATATAATAGTCCATACTTTGCCCGAGAATTGATGGCCCAAACTGGTGTTCAAAGTCAGCCTAAAACATCTTGGCGTAAAACGCCCAAACTGGCACCAGAATTAGAGTTAAACGCCCAAACTGGCACCAAAGCTGGCGTTTAACTCCAGAAAAAGCCTAAGGACGAAAAAGCTTCAATGCTCAGCCCAAGCACACACCAAGTGGGCCCCAGAAGTGGATTTCTGCACTATCTGCACTTAATTACTCATTTTCTGTAAACCTAGATTACTAGTTTAGTATAAAAACTACTTTTAGTGATTTATTTAAGAGTCTTTTTGACAAGCTTTTAATCATATAGACCATTGTACACGTTTGGAGGCTGGCCTCATGGCCATGCCTAGACCTTTTTCACTTATGTATTTTCTACGGTGGAGTTTCTACACCCCATAGATTAAGGTGTGGAGCTCTGCTGTTCTTCATGAATTAATGCAAGTACTATTGTTTTTCCTTCAATTCACGCCTACTTCTTCTCCAAGATATACTCCTGTTCTTAATTCAGTTAAGTCAGAATGAAGGGGTGACCCGTGACAATCACCCAATCTTCGTTACTCGCTTAGCCAAGATCGCATGCCTGACAACCACAAAGCGATCTACATGATGTTCAACGTAGTCATTGGATGACAGCTGGAGTATACTCTCTTGGATATCTAATACACGGACCGAGTCCGTGAGATTAGTATCTTCGTGGTATAGGCTAGAACCATTGGCAGCATTCCTGAGATCCGAAAAGTCTAAACCTTGTCTGTGGTATTCCGAGTAGGATCTGGGATGGGATGACTATGACGAGCTTCAAACTTGCGAATGTTGGGCGCAGTGACAGTGTGCAAAAGGACAATGGTCCTATTCCGATGCTAGCGGGAATCGACAGATGATTAGCCGTGCGGTGATAGTGCATATGGATTTGTTTTCATCCGAGAGGATCATACAGCTTGCCATGGAAGGAGGTAACGCATGGTTGGAAGAAGGCAGTAGGAAAGCAGAAGTTCAGAAGCAACAAAACATCTCCAGACGCTTATCTGAAATTTCCACCAATGAATTACATAAGTATCTCTATTTTATTTTCTGTTTTATTTATATTTTAATTATCAAAACCTCATAACCAACTGAATCCGCTTGACTGAGATTTACAAGGATGACCATAGCTTGCTTCAAGCCGACAATCTCCGTGGGATCGACCCTTACTCACGTAAGGTATTACTTGGACGACCCAGTACACTTGCTGGTCAGTTACGCGGAGTTGTGAAGAAGTGTTGAGATCACGTTCTCGCGTACCAAGTTTTTGGCGCCGTTGCCGGGGATTGTTCGAGTTTGGACAACTGATGGTTCATCTTGTTGCTCAGATTAGGTTATTTTATTTTATTTTTAGGCTTTTTATTTTCTAAAAATTCAAAAAAAAATACAAAAATTTTATTTTATTCTTCAGAATTTTTAAGAATGAATTCTAGAGTTTCACCATGATCTGTTGAAGCTTGGCTGGCTGTCAAGCCATGTCTAAATTCTTTTGGACCGAGGCTTCCACTTATCATTGCAGGAGCTTTTTGATTCCTATCAATTTGGCTGTTGTATGTAATGCTCTGCTGAAGCTTGGCTGGCCATTTGCCACGTCTAATCTTTTGGACCGAAGCTTTCACATAAAGCTTGGCTGGCTATTAAGTCATGTCTAAATTTTTGGACCGAAGCTTTAGACTAACATTGCATGATTCCTGGAATTCTTATTAAAAATTTTGAATTTCTTTATTTTTTTCTGATTAATTTTCGAAAAATGCAAAAAAAAAAAATAATAAAATCATAAAAACCAAAAAGTATATGCTTCTTGTTTGAGTCTTATGTCAAATTTTAAGTTTGGTGTCAATTGCATGTTTTAATCTTTCTTTAATTTTCAAAAATTCATGCATGTGTTCTTCATTGATCTTCAAGTTGTTCTTGATGATTTTCTTTGTTTGATCCTTAATTTTTCTTGTTTTGTGTCTTTTCTTGTTTTTCATATGCATTTTTGAATTCTTATTGTCTAAAGTTTAAAATTTTTTAAGTTTGGTGTCTTGCAAGTGTTTCTTTTCTTAAAAATTTTTCAAAAATAAGTTCTTGGTGTTTATCTTGACATTCAAAGTGTTCTTGGTGTTCATCTTGACATTCAAAGTGTTCTTGCATGCATTTTTGTTTTGATTTTAAATTTTTATATCCTGTGTCTTTTAGTTATTTTTCTCTCTCCTCATTAAAAATTCAAAAATAAAAAAAATATCTTTTCCTTATTTTGCTCATTAATTTCGAAATTTTGAATTGATTTAGTCAAAAGTTTAAAATTTAGTTGTTTCTTATTAGTCAAGTCAAAATTTCAAATTAAAAATTCTATCTTTTTCAAATCTTTTTCAAAAATCAAATCTTTTTCATTTTTTTTATTTTCGAAAAAATTTTCAAAATTAATTTTCAAAATCTTTTTCTTAATTTTAGTTCATATTTTCGAAATTAATGCTAACAATTAATTTTTTGATTCAAAAATTTCAAGTTGTTACTTGCCTATTAAGAAAGGATCAATATTTAAATTCTAGAATCATATCTTTTAGTTTCTTGTTAGTCAAGTAATCAACTTTAATTTTCAAAAATCAAATTTTTTTTAATTTTTTTTTCAAATCTTTTTCAAAATAAATTTCAATCATATCTTTTTCAAAAATTTAATTTCAAAATCCCTTTCTAACTTCTTACCTTTTCAAAATTGAGTTTAAAATTTTTTTCAATTAATCACTTGACTTTTTTGTTTGATTTTAAAAGTTTATTATTTCTTATCTTTTTCAAAACCACCTAACTACTTTTCTCTCTCATTAATTTCGAAAACTAACTAACAACATTTTCAAAAATCTTTTTAAGTAATCAATTTATTTAAATTTCAATTAATTTCATTTTATTTCTCTTGTTAAATTTTGAATACTAACCAATAATTAAAATAAAAACAAAAATATTGTCCTTTTATTTTAATTTAAAATTCGAATTCTCTCTCTCTCTTATCTCTTTCTATTTATTTATTTACTAACACTTCTCCTCTTCTTAAAAATTCGAACCCTCTCCCTCTCTCTGTGTTCGAATTCTTCTTCTCCCTTCTTCATTCTATTTCTTCTATTCTTCTACTCACATAAAGGAATCTCTATACTGTGACATAGAGGATTCCTATTCTTTTCTGTTCTCTTCTTTTTCATATGAGCAGGAACAAGGATAAGAACATTCTTGTTGAAGCTGATCCGGAACCTGAAAGGACTCTAAAGAGGAAGCTAAAGCACAACACTCTGGAGAGGACCTGACAGAATTTTTTGAAAAAGAAGAAGAGATGGCCGAACCCAACAACAATGGTGGAGATGTAAGAAAGATGCTTGGTGACTTTATTGTACCCTCTTCTGACTTCTGTGGAAGGAGCATCTCAATTCCTGCAATTGGAGCAAATAACTTTGAGCTTAAGCCTCAATTAGTTTCTCTGATGCAGCAGAATTGCAAGTTTCATGGACTTCCATTGGAAAATCCTCATCAGTTCTTAGCTGAATTCTTGCAAATCTGTGACACTGTTAAGACCAATGGGGTTAATCCTGAGGTCTACAGACTTATGCTTTTCCCATTTGCTGTAAGAGACAGAGCTAGGACATGGTTGGACTCACAACCTAAAGATAGCCTGAACTCTTGGGAAAAGTTGGTCAATGCTTTCTTGGCCAAATTCTTTCCACCTCAAAAGTTGAGCAAGCTTAGAGTGGAAGTCTAAACCTTCAGACAGAAGAAAGGTGAATCCCTCTATGAAACTTGGGAAAGATACAAGCAATTGATCAGAAGGTGTCCTTCTGACATATTTTCAGAATGGAGCATCATATGTATATTCTATGATAGTCTGTCTGAATTGTCCAAGATGTCATTGGACCACTCTGCTGGAGGATCTCTTCATCTGAAGAAGACGCCTGCAGAAGCCCAGGAACTCATTGAAATGGTTGCAAATAACCAGTTCATGTACACTTCTGAAAGGAATCCTATAAATAATGGGACAACTCATAAGAAAGGAGTTCTTGAGATTGATACTCTGAATGCAATATTGGCTCAGAACAAAATATTGACTCAGCAAGTCAATATGATTTTTTAGAGTCTGTCTGGGATGCAAGCTGCAACAGGCAGTACTAAGGAAGCTTCCTCTAAAGAAGAAGCCTATGACCTTGAGAATCCTGCAATGGAAGAAGTGAATTACATGGGAGAATCCTATGGAAACATCTATAATCCTTCATGGAGGAATCATCCAAATTTCTCATGGAAAGATCAACAGAAGCCTAATCAAGGCTTCAGTAACAATAATGGTGGGAGAAATAGGTTTGGCAATAGCAAACCTTTTCCATCATCTTCTCAGCAACAGACAGAGAATTCTAAGCAAAGCCACTCTGACTTAGCAACTGTAGTCTCTGATCTATCTAAGACCACTCTCAGTTTCATGACTGAAGCAAGGTCCTCCATTAGAAATTTGGAGGCACAAGTGGGTCAGCTGAGTAAAAGAGTTACTGAAATCCCTCCTAGTACTCTCCCAAGCAATACAGAAGAGAATCCAAAAAGAGAGTGCAAGGCCATAAATATAACCAACATGGCCGAACCTAGTGAGGAAGAAAAGGCAGTGATTTCCAGTGAGGATGACCTCAATGGACGTCCACTGGCATCCAAGGAGTTCCCTAATGAGAAACCAAAGGAATCTGAGGCTCATATAGAGACCATAGAGATTCCACTGAACTTACTGTTGCCATTTATGAGCTCTGATGAGTATTCTTCCTCTGAAGAAGATGAAGATATTATTGAAGAGCAAGTTGCTCAATATCTAGGAGCAATCATGAAGTTGAATGCCAAGTTATTTGATAATGAGACTTGTGAGGATGAACCCTCATTGCTCATCAATGAACTAAATGATCTGGTTCAACTGAAATTACCTCAGAAGAAATAGGATCCTGGAAAGTTCTTAATACCTTGTACCATAGACACCATGACCTTTAAGAAGGCTCTGTGTGACCTGGGGTCAGGGATAAACCTCATGCCCCTCTCTGTAATGGAGAAACTAGGGATCTTTGAGGTGCAAGCTGCAAGAATCTCACTAGAGATGGCAGACAATTCAAGGAAACAGGCTTATGGACTTGTAGAGGATGTCTTGGTGAAAGTTGAAGGCCTGTACATCCCTACTGATTTCATAGTCCTAAACACTGGGAAGGATGAGGATAAATCCATCATCCTAGGAAGACCCTTCCTAGCCACAGCAAGAGCTGTGATTGATGTGGACAGAGGAGAGCTAGTCCTTCAAATGAATGAGGACTACCTTGTGTTTAAGGCTCAAGGATCTTCTCACTACAAGAAAAACACCCATTCAGGTACACTTGAAAAGTGTAGCCAAAAGTAAAAAAAAAAAAATGATGCCTTAGGCTAAGGCTACCCTTTTTGGGCTACGGCTACGCTTTTTGGAGTGATTCCTATTCGGCCGTTGCCTATTCTCAAAGGCTACGCTTTTCTGCACCAAGGGCTACGCTTTTCAAGTGATGCTGTCCAGGACCAAAGGCTACGCTTTTCAGCTTTCATTTTTCTAGAATAGGCTACGCTTTTCAACACTACTGCATCACTTGTAAAGCGTAGCCACATTGTATACCATAGCTACTTTTTATAAGCGTAGCCTTAGGTCCCTCTTTTTTTTTTTTTTGTATACTATAGCTACTGTATATAAGTGTAGCCTTAGGTCTCGTTTTTTTTTTTTTTTTGTATACTATAGCTATTGTATATAAGTGTAGCTTTAGGTCTTTTTTTTCTATATATATATATATATATATATATATATATATATATATAATTATCTAATAATTATTAATACAACATAATAGTTAATATGATTACATGTATAATAATTTTGCATTTTTTATTTAAATGAGTTGAATATTACAAAATAAAAATTATCTCTAACCAAAATATATTTATAATATTGATCCAAAAGTACAAGAATGAAGTTAACTGGAAAAATTCATACATCTCAAACTAAAGTAAACATAGCCATATCAAAACCATAATATCACTTAGCCAATAAAAATATCTTCTAATAAAAATCATTAGTCACCCTGATAATCCATACTTCTTCAAGAGTTCTAATTTCTCCTTGTAAGATTGATCAGATTTCTTGAGTGACACTGACAACTCAACTGAATCACAAGAATTGGCGCCTTCCCTTGGAACAAACCCATACGATGATAGAAGCTCCCCATTTGATTTTTTTCCATATGAAATGAACACCTAGGTAGTATGATACGCTTAAACTACTCCGATGATGCCATACTGGTGAAAAATATCACGATCAAATAAAGCTTTAATCAATTAATAGCTTATCATTTTGTTTGGAACTTGTTTGCTTTGTGCTAACTTTATCCTAGATAACAAATTCCAATCTTTCAATCTATGTTTACCTGCTCACCTGGTTGATACGGCCGATCTATAGTAAAGACAATTCCCTTTGATAAATTATCATAATCCAAAAAGGTATCCACCTAAACCAGTGAAAAGAAACTGGAGTTAGAAAATTTCATGGGCAAAACCATAATAAGGAAATTTCTTTGGAATAGACCGTACATACTCCTAATATTATAAATCGTACCCTCAAAACAGTTAAACAGAGCAGGTAGAACAACCCTCAATACTAAACCACCAAGCAACCCCATTTATTAGGATGACCAACCAAAAGACAGATCCAAGTTAACACTTGTGCATTTTAAGTAATTCAAAAAAAAGGAAAAAAAGTCACACACACACATATCCTTCAGAAGACCAGAAAATCAGAACCCAGATTTCATAACCATAATAAAAAAAACTATATGAGAAATATATGGGAGCATAACAACAATAAAAAAATGTCTATGTATAGATTCTGTTTACCCTGGTTGATTGGCTTGTTTCTGAAATGCTACATATATCTCAGTTAATAAAACATATCACGTTCTAAATAATCATCACCCTAATCAAAAGAAAGTACAGACCTCAATGAGAAAATAAAGATAGGTACCTAATGATAACTTCATCCCAGCCTTAGTGATTTCATAAGGGATAGTAGATGGATTTTTTGTTACAAACAATTGCCGGGGAACTCCAATCTTGCCTAAAATCAAAAGTTAAGGAGTAGTTCAACCACTAATCCAATTTACCATAATAGAAACAGTTTCACTCTAAAACATTGCAAGAAAATAACTTCTTGTTATATTAGCTAAAATGACTTAATAGTTAATACTTGTGCATTAGGATGACCAACCAAAAGACAAAGATCCAAGCTAACACTTGTGCATTTTAAGTAATTCAGAAAAAAGGGAAAAAAAAGCCACACACACACATATCCTTCAGAAGACCAGAAAATCAGAACCCAGATTTCATAACCATAATAAAAAAACTATTATTATTATTATATTAATATAAGAAAAATAAATAAATTAATCAAATTGAAATACCCAGTCCGGGGTACAGATTAAAATTGGAAAAAGCACCAGAAATATCTTCACTTGAGGTGATTTAAGTGGGGAAAATTAAAAAAAAAAAAGGTTTACCAGAATGAGCAAGTTTATTGACACGGGTGTGCCTACTCAAACACTGCGTTTCCTGTTGAGATCAAAGAGCCAGAGAGAGAGTGATCAAAACAATCTAAAGCTCATGGCAGCCACCAAATTTTGCTCCTGAAAAGGAAATACAATTTCGGACGAAAAAAATTATTAATCCTCAACATGCATTTGGATTCAGTATCAATGAATAAGCTAATGAAAAAATCAACCATGAACAAAAGGAGAAATGATACATATTGATATTCCTAGATATTGTAGTATAAAAAAAGCTAAAAACAATCAAATTTCAATAAACTAAGTTGGCAAAGTGTTGGCAAAGTATAGGGAAATGTTAAAAGAAAGCAGTTGACTTATGAATGATGGAATAACTAGCCCATCATTACTCAAAAAGCAAAACAAGTACAAGAGTAGCAGTAGCAGTTAACAGAAACTTGGAACAGTATAAAATAACAAAGTCACCCAAGTATTTCTCTCCATAAGTCGATCAAGGAAAAAAAATCATATTTTTAAATAAATATCAGTCAAACTAACATTAACCAATTTGTTATTTTTTACTAAAAATATATAAAAAAATGTTTATGGATGAAAAACTGATTCTTGATGTGTTGATCAATCACTCACAGACCATAAATATAAAATATTTAAGTATATAACCTATTATAAACCATCACAACAGTGGAATAGCAGGTGGACTAGTTGAAACTCGGACCAAGATACACAACAAAAGCAAGAAAGTATAAGATAAATTGAAACTCAGACCAAGATACACAACAAAAGCAAGAAAGTACAAGATACACAACTCGGACCAATGGGTCACACACAAAACCTAACTTACATGGAATTTAGGCGATTCTAGGGATTCAAATCTAGTATTTTTATAGAAAAAAGCTCAAATTTCCAAACCTAGAATCAATTTCCCGAACTAACAATGAGCTAGGATCAAGCAAAAATCAAAATTAACATAGCAACAGCACCAAAACTCATTTCAATTAATCCATAAAGATTGGAACTTTTAACAGTAAGACAATAATTTTGCATGCAGAATTGGGTATTGGATGGAATCAAAACTATTCAAGTGTTTTATACAGTTTGGATGGAATCAAAACTATGCAGAATTGGCCTCAGATGTCGTGAACAAAACACCAAACAAATTACTCGAATCTAATTAACTAAATACAACAATACAAATGTCACACATTATTTAAGGGATCAGACTTTCACAGCCATATTTTATTTTATTTGAGTTCATCAAGAATCCAACAAATTTAGCTTGAAACCTAATAATAAGAATTGAAACTACACAATACTTGAAACCATTAATTAGTAGAATTGAAAGAAAAAGAAAACTAATAATAAGCAACAAACATAATAAGCAACTCATCTTGGTATTCCTGCGCAGCAACTAATCATGGACAAACTCACCTGTGTTAATGGAATAAAACCCCTAAATTCACGATGTCACAGATTATTGTACCAAAACCCCCAAATTGAAACCTAAAATCAGAACCCTAACCTTACGAATGAAGAAAGCTTTCAGTTGAGCGCAGAGTCTTCGTGATGTGACCGCGCAGCGAAGAGAAGCGACGATGAAGATGAGTGGGGAAGATGAGTGAGCGCAGAGTCTTCCTGGAGTGGTGAGTGGTGACGCCGTTAGTGGTGAGTGGTGATGGCAAACGCTTTTCTCTTATTTGGGGGTGATAACGGTGGTGAGGGCGGCGCAGCGACAATGGTGATGGCGGCGCAGCGACGGTCAGTAGTGCAGCAATGTGGAGAGTGGTGAGTGCGGGTGAGTGGTGCGTGGGGGCGACGACGGTCAATGGCGAGAGTAAGAGGGTCAATGATGAGAGTGAGAGTGAGAGGGTCAATGGCGAGAGTGAAGAGAGTGAGTGGGGGGCGACGATAGTGAGCTTTGGAGGCAGGGTTTCTTCCTTGCGACGGTGCAGTAGTGAGTGACCTTTCCAGGGTTTCTGAAAGGGGACGATGAAGGTGCTTTGGCTTGAGTGAGATTTGGAGGGAATAATGGATAAAAAATTTTAATTAGTAAAAATTTTACTAAGTGTCATCAGTTTGCTTTCAGGAAAAAGAGGGAAAAAATTTACTAAGTGTTAAGTTTTTGGCTCTAGATACATTAGGTATCACTTTTAAAACAAACCTAAAACTTAACAAATAGGCTACCTTTTAAAAGCGTCTCTTTTGATACGAAAAGTGAACCTATAGATATCAACCTACGGCTACACTTTATAAGTGATTTCTATAATACCTAAGGCTACGCTTTTTAAATGATGCCGCATTTGTGTATCCTTTTCTCTTATAAAAAGGCAACACGGAGAAAAGCGTAGCCTATTCTATGAATAGGCTACGCTTTTCAAATGTAGCTTAAAAAAAGTGTGGCTGAATAGGTATTTTTCTTGTAGTGTCTTCTGTAACCATGGAGAGGAAGCATGAAAAACTTCTCTCAATACAAAGTCAAACAGAGCCCCCACACTCAACTTCTAAGTTCGGTGTTGGAAGGCCATCATCAAGCTCTGAGTCTCTGTGAAGCTCTCTAAGAGCTCACTGTCAAGCTATTGACATTAAAGAAGCTCTTATTGGGAGGCAACCCAATGTTATTTAATTATATTTATTTTATTTTCCATTGTTACTTTATGTTTTCTTTAGGTTGATGATAATGTGAAGTCACAAAAATAACTAAAAAGTCAAAAACAGAATGAAAAATAGCACATCCTAGAGGATAGGCTTACTGGCATTTAAACGCCAGTAAGGATAGCAGAATGGGCGTTTAACGCCCAGCCTGGCAGCATTTTGGGTGTTAAACGCCAGAATGGGCAGCACTCTGGGCGTTTAACGCCAGAAAGGGCTGTCTGGAATCTGGCTGGCGTTTAACACCAGAAATGGGCATCTGGCTGGCGTTTAACGCCAGGAAAGGTAGCAGAGCTGGCGTTAAATGCCAGAATTGGCACAGAATGGGCGTCTGAACGCCAGAATGGTGCAAGGACTCAAATTCCTTGACACCTCAAGATCTGTGGACCCCACAGAATCCCCACCTACCCTACCTCTTATTCTCTCCTCTTCCCACATTTCCATAACACTCTTCCCCAAACACCCCTCACCTATCACATCCTACCCTCTTCCCCACAACCTCTTCACCACTCACATCCATCCATCATTAAACCCCACCTACCTCACCATTCAAATTCAAACCATTTCCCTCCCAAATCCAACCCCTCATGTACGGCTACCCTCTCTCCCTTACCCTATAAATACCCCTCCTTACCACCTTCATCTTCACATAACATACACACTACTACCTCCCTTGGCCGAATTCACACCCCCTCCATCTCCTTCATTTCTTCTTTTTCTACTCCTTTCTTTCTTCTTTTTTGCTCGAGGACGAGCAAACCTTGTAAGTTTGGTGTGGGAAAAACTAAAGCTTTTTGTTTTCCATAACCACTAATGGCACCTAAGGCCAGAGAAACCTCTAGAAAGAGGAAAGGAAAGGCAATTGCTTCCACCTCCGAGTCATGGGAGATGGAGAGATTCATCTCAAAGGTCCATCAAGACCACTTCTATGAAGTTGTAGCCAAGAAAAAGGTGATCCCCGAGGTCCCCTTCAAGCTCAAAAAGAGTGAATATCCGGAGATCCGACATGAAGTTCGAAGAATAAGTTGGGAAATCCTTACCAACCCCATTCAACAAGTTGGGATCTTAATGGTTCAAGAGTTCTATGCTAATGCATGGATCACTAGAAACCATGACCAAAGTATGAACCCGAACCCAAAGAATTGGCTCACAATGGTTCGGGGGAATTACTTGGATTTTAGTCCGAAAAATGTGAGGTTGGCATTTAACTTGCCAATGATGCAAGGAGATCCTCACCCTTTCACTTGAAGGGTCAACTTTGATCAAAGGTTGGACCAAGTCCTTAGGGACATTTGTGTGAAAGACACTCAATGGAAGAGAGATTCAAGAGGCAAGCCGGTTCAACTAAGAAGGCTTGACCTCAAACCTGTGGCTAGGGGATGGTTGGAGTTCATCCAATGCTCTATCATTCCTACTAGCAACCGGTCTGAAGTTACAATAGACCGGGCTATCATGATCCATAGCATCATGAATGGAGAGGAAGTAGAAGTTCATGAGATCATATCCTTAGAACTCTACAAGGTGGCGGACAAGTCTTCCACTTTGGTAAGGTTAGCCTTCCCTCATCTCATTTGTCACATATGCAATTCAGCTGGAATTGTCATAGAGGAAGACATCCTCATTGAAGAGGACAAGCCCATCACTAAAAAAAGGATGGAGCAAACAAGAAAGTCTACTCATGGACCTCAACAAGAGCATGAGGAAATTCCTCATTATGAAATCCCTGAGATGCCTCAAGGGATGCATTTTCCTCCACAAAACTATTGGGAGCAAATCAACACCTCCCTAGGAGAATTGAGTTCCAACATGGGACAACTAAGGATGGAGCATCAAGAGCATTCCATCATTCTCCATGAAATTAAGGAAAACCAAAGAGCCATGAGAGAGGAGCAACAAAGGCAAGGAAGAGACATAGAGGAGCTCAAGCACTCCATAAGATCTTCAAGAGGAAGAACTAGCCGCCATCACTAAGGTAGACCCGTTCTTTAATTTCCTTGTTCTTATTTTTTCTGTTTTTCAAAAATTATGCTTTATGTTTTGTCTATGTTTGTGTCTTTATTACTTGATCATTAGTGTCTAGTGTCCATGTCTTGAAGCTATGAATATCCTATGAATCCATCACCTTTCTTAAATGAAAAATGTTTTAATTGCAAAAGAACAAGAAGTGCATGATTTCGAATTCTATCTTGAAATTAGTTTAATTATTTTGATGTGGTGGCAATACTTTTTGTTTTCTGAATGAATGCTTGAACAATGCATATTTTTTGAATTTGTTGTTTATGAATGTTAAAATTGTTGGCTCTTGAAAGAATATAGAAAAAGGAGAAATGTTATTGATAATCTGAAAAATCATAAAATTGATTCTTGAAGCAAGAAAAAGCAGTGAAACACAAAAGCTTGCAAAAAAAGTGGCAGAAAAAAAAAGAGAGAAAGAAAAAGAAAAAGCAAGCAGAAAAAGCCAATAGCCCCTTTAAACCAAAAGGCAAGGATAAAAAGGATCCAAGGCTTTGAGAATTAATGGATAGGAGGGCCCACAGGAATAAAATCATGGCTTAAGCGGCTAAACCAAGCTGTCCCTAACCATATGCTTGTGGCATGAAGGTGTCAAGTGAAAGCTTGAGACTGAGCAGTTAAAGTCATGGTCCAAAGCAAAAAGAGTGTGCTTAAGAGCTCTAGGCACCTCTAACTGGGGACTCTAATAAAGCTGAGTCACAATTTGAAAAGGTTCACCTAGTTATGTGTCTGTGGCATTTATGTATCCGGTGGTAATACTGGAAAACAAAATGCTTAGGGTCATGGCCAAGACTCAAAAAGTAGCTGTGTTCAAGAATCAACATACTGAAATAGGAGAATCAATAACACTATCTGAATTCTGAGTTCCTATAGATGCCAATCATTCTGAACTTCAAAGGATAAAGTGAGATGCCAAAACTGTTCAGAAGCGAAAAGGCTACAAGTCCCGCTCATCTAATTGGAACTAAGTTCATTGATAAGTTTGGAATTCATTGTATATTCTCTTCTTTTTATCCTATTTTGTTTTTAAGTTGCTTGGGGACAAGCAACAATTTAAGTTTGGTATTGTGATGAGCGGATAATTTATACCCTTTTTGGCATTGTTTTTACATAGTTTTTAGTATGTTTTAATTACTTTTTATTATATTTTTATTAGTTTTTATTCAAAAATCACAATTCTGGACTTTACTATGATTTTTTGTGTTTTTCTATGATTTCAGGTATTTTCTGACTGAAATTGAGGGACCTGAGCAAAAATCTGATTCAGAGGCTGAAAAAGGACTGCAGATGCTGTTGGATTCTGACCTCCCTGCACTCAAAGTGAATTTTCTGGAGCTACAGAAGCCCAATTGGCGCGCTCTCAATTGCGTTGGAAAGTAGACATCCTGGGCTTTTCAGCAATATATAATAGTCCATACTTTTCCCGAGAATTGATGGCCCAAACTGGCGTTCAAAGTCAGCCTAAAACATCTTGGCGTAATACACCCAAACTGGCACCAGAATTGGAGTTAAACACCCAAAATAGCACCAAAGCTGGCGTTTAACTCTAGGAAAAGGCTAACGATGAAAAAGCTTCAATGCTCAGCCCAAGCACACACCAAGTGGGCCTAGAAGTGGATTTCTGCACTATCTGCACTTAGTTACTCATTTTCTGTAAACCTAGATTACTAGTTTAGTATAAAAACTACTTTTAGTGATTTATTTAAGAGTCTTTTTGACAAGATTTTAATCATATAGTCCATTGTACACGTTTGAAGGCTGACCTCATGGCCATGCCTAGACCTTTTTCACTTTTGTATTTTCTACGGTGGAGTTTCTACACCCCAGAGATTAAGGTGTAGACCTCTGCTGTTATTCATGAATTAATGCAAGTACTATTATTTTTCCTTCAATTCACGCCTACTTCTTCTCCAAGATATACTCTTGTTCTTAATTCAGTTAATTCAGAATGAAGGGGTGACCCGTGACAGTCACCCAATCTTCGTTACTCGCTTAGCCAAGATCGCGTGCCTGACAACCACAAAGCGATCAACATGACGTTCAACATAGTCATTGGACGACAGCTGGAGTATACTCTCTTTGATATCTAATACATGGACCGAGTCGGTGATAGTATCTTCGTGGTATAGGCTAGAACCATTGGCAGCATTCCTGTGATCTGGAAAGTCTAAATCTTGTCTGTGGTATTCCGAGTAGGATCTGGGAAGGGATGACTGTGACGAGCTTCAAACTTGCAAATGTTGGGCGCAGTGACAGTGTGCAAAAGGACAATGGTCCTATTCCGACGCTAGCGGAAACCGACAAATGATTAGCCGTGCGGTGACAACGCATATGGATTTGTTTTCATCCGAGATGATCATACAGCTTGCTATGGAAGGAGGTAACGCATGGTTGGAAGAAGGCAGTAGGAAAGCAGAAGTTCAGAAGCAACAAAGCATCTCCAGACGCTTATCTGAAATTTCCACCAATGAATTACATAAGTATCTCTATTTTATTTTCTGTTTTATTTATATTTTAATTATCAAAACCTCATAACCAACTGAATCCGCCTGACTGAGATTTACAAGGATGATTATAGCTTGCTTCAAGACGACAATCTCCGTGGGATCGACCTTTACTCACGTAATATATTATTTGGATGACCCAGTGCACTTGCTGGTCAGTTACACGGAGTTGTGAAGAAGTGTTGAGATCACGTTCTCGCATACCAATTTTACAAACACAATCTTATTCTTATCACATTCAAATTTAAAATGTTATACGGAAAACTAAATGCGGCACAATATTAAACATCTTTCCTCACAAAGTGAAATTGAAATGTGATCATAAATGACTTCTGAAATTTTCATTAAGCTGCAAAATTCATCTCTAAAAATGAGTATTGTTCTTGCCACCAAATTAAAGCAATTAAAACCCAGTTATATATATATATATATATATATATATATATATATATATATATATATATATATATATATATATATATATATATATTCATGGTAAAGAATAAACATCAAATAACCTATGGGGGATGACTTAAACACACCAAATTTAACTTGGTACATCATGATATAAAAAATCTCTAATCATATTCAGCAAAATCCAACTCTTGATAACAACATCATTCGCTCTCTAAATTCAGCAACATCCAATATCTAGTTATAGCAATTTACAAACATACTACAACTTAGCATTTGCAAACAGAATTCAGCTATCCAAACAAAAGAACATGAGTATAAACTTTTTGAAAGGGAGATACATGTTGCATAAACGAAAAAATCATCCAACCCATGATATATAAAAAAAAAGTAAAAACCCCAATCTACAATAAAAGAACCATACAGTTAAAACTCCAATAGATGTTGTTAAACCTCTAACAAATTTGTCTCAAAAAATCAAATTTTTTATGCTGGAATTTCACATAATCAAGTTCAGACCCAAGTTCAATTAGGAAAAAAAAACAAACTTACTTATCACTAACTTACCCTTTTGCGAAACTCCCAAACCACAAGGAAGAACATCAGCTAGGGTATCAAAGAGCAATCAATCAAAGCACACAGAACCTACAAATGAAACATTCAGTTGATATTTATCAAAACGACCAGTAATTCATCACAATTTACGAATATCTCATACTACTACCAATACTAGTACCTGAAGTATCCAACATAACATACAACACAATAGATACCTCCAATCCCTAAAAAATTATCGAAAACACTATAACAACACTATGTCCAAACCCTTTTTCAAATACCTGAAGAGGAAATCAGAAGCAATATCTAAATACTTACCAATCAGTGAGATGAAGAGAGGTTTCCAGGTTGGAGCAGTGGCTGTCCAACAGCATTCAGCAGAGCTGCACCTGGAGGCTTCAACGACGCTGCCAACACCAGCATGCAGCAGCAGCGGCGCGGCCTCCGTGAGCAGGAGAACTTACTCGTTCGACAAACCTGGGTGGGAGCCCATCACCGCGACCGAGATTGGGGAAGCTACAAGGGGACGGGAGAGTCGCGTCGTTCTGGTATGTTGGGCGGAGGCGCGGTGGGAGGAGGCGTGGCGTCAAATAAAGTCAGAGACGAGGTTTGCCCGATGCTCCTGGTGTTTTGGCACGGCCGTGGATGGTTTCAAAATCTGATGCGGTAAAAGAGTGAAAGGAAAGGGAAAGGTTTTGGGCAGGGTAAATTTTGTTTACCCTGCGTGAATTTTGGGATTCGGCTGAAGTGAAGTGGCTTTGGGATCCTGGCCCAAGAGCATTTGGTTGGTTTTTGGCTGGAACCCTCTTGGTTCCCTACTTTAAAACACTACATTGGAAGTGAATCAGCAAGGTAACTACTGCCAACAAACTATCCTTTGAGAGCCCCGACAACAAAGGAACAACGTAACTGGCAGCCTTGGAGGTATACCTATTCCAAATTGACAGGACGTTACAAGCCATATGCTTGTCGGTGAAAATCTTTTCAATTTTTTCAGAAACCAAAATAGAAGGTACATATCCCCCTCCCCAAAGGGGAAAATTGAATCAGTTAGAAAATTGGAAGATATAGAAGGTACTCTAATGATGGCTTCAAAAGAAAAAAATTGGGATATTATAATTTGAAATTTTTTGGTAAAAGCAGTTTAGATTGTGGAACAATTAAATAAAAAAATAGCTCTAAATGTCAAAAGAGTAGCTATTGGTTTAATTGTTCCCAAACGGAAAATTCTTTCTTTTTTTATTGATAAAATGAGAATTCAATTAAGATGAGAAACCTAAATCATATCATTCTCCTAAAATAAAACTAAAGGCTGGCCACCAAATTACACTTATTACAAAAATCACACCAATGCTATAATAATTAAAATCACAGAAATCACAGGGAGAAAATTACCGGAAGGGAGAGGCTGACGATGGTGATGAAGAACGAGGAAGACAACGATGCTCTGTGAAACCAGGAAGACGGCAACACTCTCTGGAACACACAACACGGTGACGCTCTCTGGAACGCACAAGATGGCAACGCTCTCTGACGCGACGACGTTCTCCTCGACTGGGTGAGGCGCACGCAAAAGCTATGGTGACCTTGGCAGGGTGCCGTGGAGGAAGCTTCTTTGTCTTCGGGGAGAAGAGACAGATTGAAGATAAGAGAGGGACATATAAACACAGAGGAGAGATATGAAGGTTAGGTGATAAAGTGAGCAAAACAAAGAATAAAGTAATTTTTTTAGTATTTTTTAGATTTGTTTAATTTTTTGTATGAATGATTGATTAGGGTTTATGGAGAGATAAATAATTTTGGTAAATGTGTTTTTGTTTTTGTTTTTTAGATTAATTGAATTTTGAAAAGGTAAAATTAAATAATTTGATTAATCTAAAAGAGTAATTTTTGTCTAACATATAAAACAAGGATATTTAACTCTTTTTGTAAAAATTAAATAAAAATTATTTTTTATTTTTATTAAATTATAAGGGTATTTTAGTAAAATTAGTGATATGATATATATTTAAAAAAAAATTGATGTTGACGTGAAAAATAAATTTCACATTTCTTATTGTTATTTGTCCATTTTTTACGTACCAGTACATATGAATTTATCATCGTACCGAAACAAATACCTATATGTATTATCAATACTATGTGAAACCTTCGTTCCATACTCATTAGTTATTATGAGATTATATATCAATAATGATAGTCAATAAGTGAAGTTGAATTATTGTTTAGACAAACACTATAACAAATATTGTCTAAATTTTAATTAAAGCACAATTTTTCGGTGATTCTTTTTTAAAACCTAAGTGAAATAAAAAAAATTATAAAAAATTAGTTATAAATTCAATTTTTTTTCATTATTTATGGTATTGTCATCAATAACTAAAAGAATTAGCATAATTTATTCATTCTTTGTAATTTCTAAATGAAGATACAATAACCACCACAATTTCGGACGCCTTATTCTAAAAAGTTTTTTTTTATTTTTTTTTTGCCATATATTCTAAATAATAGCAAAGAAGTTCATCAACTACTTCTTACGAAAATCCTTTTTTATTGTCATTTATGTCCAATTTTTAAAGTTTTCATTTATAATACTTGGGACAACCCAAAACCAACCACTATCACAAGCCCAAATATATCACAGTGATTAAGAATACTCAAAATCAAATAAATAAGTAGTGAACACTCTCAACATCCTTACCACATAACACACAAAAATTGTCATCAATTACACCAAACTTACTCAAACTGTCTTTAGTATTAACTCTATTGACTAATACAAATCAAGTAAAAATTTTATTCGAAGTGAAATCACCCCCTTCAAATAGCTTTAGCAAAACTATAGCGGGATATATCCTTCAATAATTTTTTTTCTACAAAACCTGCACAAAAGGAGTTAATAATAAACAATTTATTTTTATCAAACTTTCACATAACTGTCTTCTCTTTCTTTTGTTAATTTGGTAACTTGTAGAACACTGTGTATAGTTGACTCATTAGCTCTAATTTCTATCGATAAAGATCTCGTCTTCATTGGAAATTCTAAACTCACTCTAACCCATCCTAAAGCTCACATTCCCGTACGGTGGATATTTTTTGGTTTGATACCGAAAAAAGTCTTGAAAAAAAAGACTTTAGAATATCACAATGTAATCAATTATCTTTCCAAAATCTAATCATCCTCCCATCTCATAACCCTGTATATAGGCCATTAATTATCTTTTCTTTCACTTGTTGCTCCTTGATGATCTGCAGTTGATAGATGTCTTTTCATGGACTACCTTTAGTAAAGAGCATCTGAGTGTAAAGCATCCAATTCAAATCTAGGTTATTACATGAGCAAACAATCATTTTTCAAAACGGACAATCTTTTTTAAAAAATCTACACCACCATTTAAACAAGAGGTCGTATTCCGAACAACTGCATCACCTACCCCAATTCTCCTAACTTCTTAGGTGCCCGTACCATTTCTTACCTAACTTGAGCAATTTTGAGTTTACCATCATCTTTACTCCAGAAAAATCTTCTATGTAAAATAATTTACTTCTTTATAACCGCCTTTGACATCTTGTTTAATTCGGCATGGTTTATATCAATATCTTTAGATAGAATAATTACCATCCTCCTCCTTACAACTTTACTTCTATGCACAAAAAATTGTTTATATCTATATGTTTAGATATTGTTGTCTAAAAAAGGTTATTTAAAATTATAATTAAAGACAACAATTACAAATATTGGTATATATTCTTAGTTATCTCTTCAAAAATTAACTCGTTCAAGATTTGAATTGCATATATACATAACATAAAAAAGTTTTGAGCATCTAATATTTGTTTAAATAAATGAGTAACTCAGTCAACTCAAATTGATTGTTGATATCTATATTAAAAAAAATATTATATATTTTCTCAAACATAGCCTAAAATATCATTGTCAAAAGCCAAAATAGTTGTGAAAGTTCAATATAAAATTTTTTTCCTTGACCTTAATAATTTGATAATGTATGACTCTTGTATTGAGGAGTAAAACTATAGAAGTATATTATAAATTTAGAATAAATATTCATTCTGACTCTATTTATTTTCACGGAAGACTATATAACCTCAAATTAAAAATGAACGACTAAATAACTTTTTAATTATTTATCCTTTTGTAATCCAAAAATGACGTTATCCTTTGTAAAGAGTAAAACTATCCAATCTCTTAAAATGACTTCGTGGCTGAGAGATCCCTTCTTCGTAAGTAAAAAGTTATTTTTGGAGGCTAATAAAATCCTACACAAAACTAACAAAAATGTAATAGGCTTTTTCTTTTGTTTTTTGTCTTCATTTTATTTTTTCTTGGATAAAGTTTCTTTTATTTAAAATGCAACAGCGTACATGCAATAGACTAATCTAATTAGCCTTATCACCTTTGGACTTTTGGAAACAGAATCCATGAAAAAACATCACAACAAAATAATCTAACGACACCAGTCCAAAGGAAAAGAAAAGGATTAAATATTTTTTTCGTCCTTAAGGTTTGGGGCCAAAATCAAAATCGTCCTCAACCTTTTTTTGGTATTAAAATCATCCTCAACGTCATAAATATTATAAAATCATCCTTTTCACCCTAAAAAAATAAATTTATCCTTACAAAAAATAAATTTTAGAATTAAAAAACCTTTTTTCCAACAAAACTCTTCATTCCAGTTACATTATTGGCCACAAGTACATTGCAAAAGATGCTGGGATAAATGGAATAAAAGATGTGAAAGCTTTGCCACCACCTCCAAAAAGTAAAGATAATATTCCATCACAAAAGTTGTTAATTACTTCATATGCACCAGATCTGAGAGGGAACAATTTTGCTTTCTGATGAAAGTCAAGCTCTTCTCACTCACCCACCACCGTTCAACCTCATCCAATACCAGTAACCCACTGAACCTCATCCACCCATCACCATACGCACCGAATCACCCACACCTCTACCTTCATCTCTTATTACCAGATACAACCCACAGACTCCTTCTCACAATTCGCTAACACTATTAACAACAACAATAGAAGAAAAGACAAAAAGGAATAATAATAATTTTCTTCCCTACCCACTACTATATCTCTTCTGCTAACAACAACAGCACTAATAATAATTAATTTATTCATGTTTGTTCCTTTCAACTAATGGTTTAAAAAAAAGGAAAATAACAAACAGAAGACAAACAGGGAGGTTTAGGGCTGATGGAGGTTGTGGTTGGGCGCGAGAAAGAGACGGACTACCTTCGCGTGGTTGTTGACGTCGTCTTCTACGGTGAGGAGATGCCCTCAATTGCTTTGTCGGGAGGAACAGACGGCATAGGGTCAGGGGTTGAGAGCTTTAGTTGCACAGGGTAACGACGGTGCTCGAAACTCCGTTCGTGAGGTCGTGGTCGTCGTCGCCAGCGAAGAGGTCTGGAGAACGTGCAGCACTTGGTCGACGGCACTCGAGACTCCATTCATGGTGGCTGTGGTCGTCGTCGCCGGCGAGTTGACAGGCGGCGGTTTGCTGCGAATGGAAGCTCGTCGGCACCGGTTAGGAGGCTGGTAGCGCAGCTACGTGGGTGTCTATTTAAGGATAGATGAGAGAGGTGAGAGGATGTTGATGAAGGAGGAGTAGGCTGAAGATGATGGTGGGATCTGGAATGGAGAAGGAGAATGTGGTTTAATTTTTTTATTTTATAATTTTTAATTTTATAATTTATTTTTTGTATTTTTTAATTTTATAATTTATTGTTTGTAAGAGTAAATTTGTCTTTTTAGGGTAAAAAGGATGATTTTATAACGTTTTGTGACGTTGATGATGATTTTAATACAAAAAAATGTCAGGGACGATTTTGATTTTGACCCAAATCTTAAGGATGAAAAAAGTACTTAACCCAAAAGAAAATAATCCAATGCTAGTATACTGGGATTTGTTGGCCTCCAAAAGAGTCGCGCCGAATTCAAATATTGGGTTAAACTCATAAAGTAGAATATAGAGTTCATAATAGGTATAGTGTAAGTGAGAGAGTGAGTGTGTGTGTTACATAAGAATTAAAAAAAAATCTCTCTTACTTGTCAAATCCACCCAACCTTTTACTAGCTCTATGATAAATTCAAATATAATTTTTATATTGAAAAGGGTAAAATTTATTAACTTAACTTACACATATTCTTTGTAAATACATGTTTTTGTAAAAAAAAAATTTAATTGTACTTAATTGATTGAAACATATTTTTTAGGACTTTAAAATTGTCAAATTAATTTTACTTTTATTTCATTCGATGCCTTAATATATTTATTAAAGTTGTTCGAGGTTTAGAAGGTAAGGATGACTTAGGAAGATGGATAAAAAACATACAAAAGCAGAGATTTCGCAAAAAAAACAAAGAAGAAAAATCCTGTGTTGTGCGCACACACCAGTCTAATCGTGTGTCGTATTTAAAATGACATGGGACTCGTGATGCAATTTGGGGCGTCATTTTGGCCAATTTCAGATCACTTTGGAACTAGTATGAATCAAGATTTAAGGAAGGATTAAACAAAACTCATCATACACTCATTTTTACAATGTTTTTAGGTTTTTTAGTTGGATTACAGAGAGAGAAGTTTCAAATTCTCTTGTTCTAGGTTTTAGTTTTGTTTAATTATAGTTTTGCTTATAATTTCTTATTTTGTTACACTAACTTTCTTAGAATTTTTTGTTACTTCCTCTTTTATGCTATTTTAGCTTAAGAAGTTTTATTTTTATGCCTTCCAAGTATTTAATAAAATGTCTCACTTAGTTATAGAGTAGATTTTACATTCTTGGCTTGGGTTGGAAACTTGGGTGATCTTGAGTTACTAATGTTCAAGTTGATTGATAATTTAGAAATATTAATTAAATTTGTTTTTACTAACGCTAATCTTTTACTAATTTCAATTAGTAAGTTAGTTAGAACTTGTGGATTAGGGTTAATTAAGTCTAATTGACTTTTCTCAATTTATAGAGGTTGACAAATTGAGTTTGCTCTTTGTAATCATTATGTTGTGGTTAGTGACAAGAATAGTGACCCTTAACTCTCAACCATTGCTAAGATCTTTTAGCATTTGAATTTACTTCTCCTCTAGTTAATTGTCTTTATTACTTTCAAATTAATCTCTTTGTCATTTAATCATTAATTGTTCTTTTAATTTTTTTCTATTTAAATTTTTGTCAATTGCAAACAAACTCTCGATTCCCTTATAGCCAATGATTATGCACAATATTGTGATTCCAATAAAAAATACTCGGGTCTAAACTCTCAGTTATTGATTTGAATTGTGACACTTTTAAACTAAAATTTGAGATTGTTAATTATCGGTTTAGAGCTACAACGAACTTGAGCTTTACAACTTAAATATTTCTAAATTGATATTTAGCACCCATTACGCTACAATTGTGAAAGAAATTATAATATCACCAAGGTCGACAAAATAAGGATATACTTATTTTAATTTCCTGCATTGTCTTATTCTCATGTTCTACAACTAGCCATTATTAGTAACCGTTTTCTTTTCTCTCCATATGAGTTTTCCTTTTTATTTGTGAAAATACCACCACCACAGTCCTCAATCGGCCCTATGACTGAAGTAGGATCATCAGAAGGAGCCCGAAATAAACAAGACCCTCTGAGCAAGAGAGGGACCTTCTGCAAAAAAGTGTCAAGAAGGTACGTAAAGGAGATGAAGGCTTTATTGGAACAAAAGCACTTGTACCAAGGTTTGAAGACTGGATGTAGCATGAAGAAAGTGGAGCAAATAATAGGACCTATGCAGACATAGTGATACGAAAAGACCAAGAGCTTGAAGATGATCCTTTGAGTTCTGATGAAGATGGTATAAACAATGATGAAAAAACCATACCTGAAATAGAGAAATCAAATAAGGGAATGGAAGAACCTAAAAGAGATAATAGTTGAAGATATGGGAGAAGGGATCTTCAACATTGTTATCAATGAGGAAGCTAAAAAGGAACTATGGAAGTTTTGGTGGAGATTCCTCACAATCAAGCTATTGGGGAGGAAAATAGGCTACACAACCATGAAGAGAAGAATATAAAACATGTGGAGAAGTGTTAAGGGAGTGGCCGTGATGAAAGGTGACTTGACAAATTCTTGGATTAGTGAACGGTTTTTCGAGACCAACTTGGTGCTTGCTAGCGTTAAGAGCATGTCGGCTCTTGCATTTCTTTCTTTGAGGATGTGCAAATAGATACCTCGGCAGTCAGCTCCTTAACCTTGGATAAGTACTGTTGTAGTAAGGATCCCGTATTTGGTAGTCCCCGTTTATTTGAAAACTAACTACCTGGGAGTCACTGCAAACATCTAGTATTTTTGTGCCGACTACCTTAACTAGTGTTAATCCAGTCAAGAGAGCTTCGTATTCTGCCTAATTATTGGAGGTTGGGAATTCGTATCGAATCGACTGTTCGATAGTAATCCTATTTTTGTTTTCTAATATTATTGCCACTCCGCTGGAACTGTTGTTCGATAAGTCGTCAACGTGGAGTTTCCATAGTTCGGTAGCTTCGCTTCATGGGTCATTTCGACGATGAAATCCATCATGGCCTGAACCTTGATTGCGTTTCTAGGCTCAAATCATATTTTATACTGGGAAAGCTCAACCGACCAAGAAAGCATTCACCTTGCCAAGTCTGGCTTCTGAAGTACTTGCTTGATGGCCTAGTCTATTTGGACTACGATAGGGTGGCTCTAAAAGTATTGTCAGAACCGTCGAGACGCCGTGAGTAGTGCATAGGCGACATGGTGGCTCTAGAAGTATTGTCAGAGCCGTCGGGACGCCGTGATAGTGCATAGGCGAGTTACTCGAGCTTGGAATAACGCGTCTTGGCATTCTGGAGAACTTTACTTATGAATTATATTGTCCCTTGTGTTTTTTGTTTGTCTTCTCGGATTAATGCTTCTTCTGTTATGGAGAGGTAAAGGTACAATGTTTCTCCCGCTTTGGGCTTTGAGAGTACAAGAGGTTCTGCTAACACTTTTTTGAAGTGTTAGAAGGATCTTCGCATTCGGTTTCCCACTTAAAACTTATACCTTTTTCATAAGTTTGAAGAAGGGGATAGCCTTCTGAGTCGAGGCTCCGAGGAAGCGCGAGAGAACGGCTAGTCGTCCAGTTAGCCTTTAGACGTCCTTGGGACTTGTGGGACTTCTCTTCTCGAGGATGACCCGACACTTTTCTAGGTTTGCCTCCACTCCTCGTTGTGTGATCATGAAACCTAGGAATTTCTCTACCTCCATTAAGGCGCATCCGGTGTTCCTCAAGGTACCCAATATAAGTTTGAGATCATCAATAAGCTCTTTGCTCGTTTCCATTTTGGCTAGCATGTCATCAATGTTAACCTCCAGTTTTGTTCCTAAGAGGTCTTTGAAGATATTCGTGACGAGTATTGGCAGGTGACATCTACATTTTTTTTCCAAAGGGCATGACTGTGTAGCAATATGTACCTTCGAGGGTTACGAATACCATTTTTTTCGCCTGCCTTGTGCATGAGTATCTGGTTGTACCCTGAGTATGCGGCCATGAAACTGAGGTACTGGTGTCCCGAGGCGAGGTCTACCAACTCGTTGATGTTTGGCAGGGGAGAGACGTCTTTTGGACAAGCTCTGTTTAAGTCCGTGTAGTCGATGCACATTTGCCACTTGCTGTTTGCTTTCTTTACCAACATGATGTTTGCTAGCTAGGTCGTGGAGATTCCTGTTCTCGAGTCTAGTAGGAAGTGGAAGAGTCCAGTTGAGGGGAGCAGTAGAGAGAACTTTGAGGATGAGGTGTTTGTTCTTTCCGTGATTACTCGACCTTCTAAGGTCTGCACTCGTTGGTGTAGCTCTTAAATTATTCAGTTCTCTTGTTCTCCCAGGCCATCGATTGCTCTAGCCTCGCCATATCGGCGGTCGTCGGCTCATGGCTGTTGCTTGTTGCGGGGTTGGCTGTGCATGGACGATGCTGATTATTCTCCCGTGGGCTCGAGGGTAGTTGTCGTTTCGCGATTCATGTGCTGGGGTGGGATGTAACACCCTATTACCCTAAAACGCAAAGGATAATAACCAAAAGAGTACTAGCCGCAGCCCGTGAAGTTTAGGCTGACTAGTTAATACAGACATCACAAAGTTTTGAAATAAAACAGCAACATCATAGCTCTCAAAGTAAGCCTTTAAGGGAACAAGATACAATATACAAAAGTGAGAGAATCTACATAAAAAAACAAAATGTAAAAGATAAAAGCGAATCCTCCGCTCTGTCACCATCCCGCAAACTTACCGAGATGGGTTGCAACCTGCATCTGATAAACAACAACATATAGTATGAGAACCGGAGGTTTTCAGTATGGTAACAATGCCCAATATATAAGATATAAGGTTCCGGGACACCAAAGGCAATCTTAGAACTTCACATCAAGCATAAGATTCGAACTTAAAGTAAACTTAAACCATAAAAGGGTTATCTATCTTAAGGGATTTCTAACTAACATAAACACCGCTGTCCCACGGTCTTCGCCAGTCTAACCTCCATGCGATCCCATCGCCATCGCCTACCAAGTCTCCTCAATCCCAATAGAAAGCACAAGTAACTGCAAACAAGTAAAACACAAGTAATATGCATATATAGCAAGTAATTCAGGAAGCAAGTAAGTATGTTATACATCTAGGCAAAAGATGCAATTAGGAAAAGCAAACAAACAAATAGAAGATGCACATGATGAATGTCTGTCCTATTGGCCGTGATATCACTTGTCGGTTCAACTGTCAACCCGATACTTTCCCTTGGGATGTCGCCTTTTGGTCACAAATAAAAATGGTACCCATGGATATAGTGTCCGACTCACTGTCCATGGATATAGTGCCTAACACACTCTTGTGACTCGAAAGGATGCGAGTTGGATACTCAGCCTCAGACCTCACATCTCACTGTAAGCGGGATTAAGTACCGTCCTTGCCAGGAGCATAGCAACTCATCAATCTCAATATATCAATAGTATAGAATCAGTCACAGTGATCACTACTCATAGCACAAGTTTAGTAATACTTATCTCATCAATCTCATCAGCCTCAATCATTCACTTGTCTCAATACACCATCATCTCAACACTCCACCAGTTTACTCAAGTTATTCCACCCACAGTTCATCCCAAGCCTAAGTCACTGTCTCTAAACTCGTAACAGAAATATCTAATCTTAAGTCATCTAACTCTTTCTCATTAGTCACAAAGTCTAATTACTAGTTAGAAGTCTTAAACAACAATTAAAGAAGTTTAGAAAGCTAGAGAACCAATTAAAATTGCAAGAAAATAAGTTTTCAGCTAATTAAACCTTCGCTTCAAGAGCCAATAGTAATCGTCCTTGGTATAATAAGTTTTTGAAGGAGTTGAATGCTAGAACCATCCAGGATTGATGCTAAAATGAGGAGTAATACCAAGAATAAAACTCTTAACAATAGAGGTTAAAGGAGTCGCTAAACCCTATAATTTACCAAGTAGAATTAACACAAATATCTTCAAGATGGAGGTATAATCTAGAAATACGAATATAGGGTAGACCAATCTTACCAATAGGACTTCAATAGTCATACCAAACTGATTGGTTAAGCGAGCCAAGACACCAAGAAAATCCTTCTTTCAAATGGTTAAGAGCCGCAACAATATTGTGCAAATAGTTAGAGACATTTTTTATGATTTTAAAATCCAAACTGTAGCAATGCCCTAGATACTTGCCCACCAAAAGTTGAATCCAAAGCTTATCTTTGCAATTAAAAATTTGCCAAATTATTTTACCAATTAAAGCCAGATTCACACAATGAACATGTTTAAAGCTAAGACCCCCAGCCTTTTTTTAGGAACAATTAAAGTTTCCCATTTCACAAGAGAAAGCTCTTCCATTACTTTGCCCCTTCCATAAGAATTGACGAGTAATTGAGTTGATTTTCTCACAAGTATAAACAAGAAATAAAGAAACTTGCATCTAATAGATGGGAATAGGCAAAATAATTGACTTTATCAAATAAATCTTCCCTGTTTTATTTAATAATATACCTTTCCAACTCGCCAACCGCCTTTGAATCTTTTCAATAACATCTTGAGCCCCTCGTCTAGGGATACGAGAGTGACTCAAATTCACACCAATATACTTTTTCAGATTCTGAGTGAAACGAATATTAGACATACAAGTAAATATTTGCTTACGAACAGAAGAAACATTTTTAAAGTAAAGTGTTTTAGATTTTTGGAGGTTTACCTTCATCTTAGAGGCTCTACAAAAAGTGCTGAGAACATTCATCATCAACTCAACTTGAGACTTTCTAACCTTATAGAAGAGAAATAAAACGTCCGCAACACATAAGATGTGATATTTTTGGTCCGTCTCTAGACACAGAAACAAGAGTCCAATCCCCTTTAAACACTTTCACTTTGTAAGCAATCAAGCAAGTTAATCTCTCTATGCATAAACGAAAAGGTAGAGACACATGGGTCGCCTTACATATTTAAAATAATAAATTATCACATATTACATATTTTAATAAATATTATATTTTATTTAATTTAAATTAAAAAATCCATAAAAAATCACGCTATATCCATAGTTATCAAATTCGGCTCGATCCGGTCGGTTCGACCGGAAATCCGGTCACCCAATCATCTGGTCGGGTCAAGTTACTTGCTGAACCGTTTAAGCAATGAACCCGGTAAAAACCGGTTCGCCCGTTGGGTTTTATGAAAACCGGTGACCCGGTCCGGGTCATATAACCCGGTCCGGTTCTTTTTTTCTTTTTTTTGAGGGAAACGGTGCCGTTCTCTTCCTCACTTACCCCCCTCCCCTGCGTGGTGCCCTAACCTAGAACACATCCCATCTCACCTCTCTCTTCTCTCACCTAACCTCAAGCTCGTTGCCGGCTCCTCAAGCTCGTCGCTGCCTCAAGCTCGCGTCGCCACCTCAAGTTCGCGTTGCTGCCTCAAGCTCGCGTCGCCGCCTCAAGCTCGTCGCAAGCCCTGTCGCGCTAAGCTCGTCTTCCTGCTTCGGCCATTAACGCTTCCTCCGCCGTGAGTCTGGGTTTAGGGTTTCAGCTTCGGCCCAGGTATTTCATCAACGCTTGCTTCGTCTCTCTGCCTAGGTGAGTTCCAGCTTCGGCCCTGTTCTTCCTCTTTCAATTTCATTGCTGTAAATTATTAGTACATCTTGAATTTGTTGTTGAAAGTTGAGTTTGTTGCTGAAATTATGATTTAGCTAATTTTAATTTGCTGTAACCAGAGGAATATTTAATTCAACACAGGACTATGCTTCTTCATTCGATGGAGATGGCCATGGCACGTGAGTTTTTTGGATTTTACAAATGAGTGTTATGTTTCATTGTTGTTTACCATGATTAGCTACTTATCCATCCACTTATTAATTGTTGTTTACCACGGGCCACAGTTGCAAATTTCACTTCTCTTTTCTTTAGATTTTGATTCTGATGCATGTAACACAGGCATACAGCAGCAGGAAACCATGGGATTCCGGTGATTGTTACCGGGCATCACCTTGGGAATGCTAGTGGGATGGCTCCTTGTTCACGGTAAACCGTGAGTTTTTGTTAGTGTGTCAAGTCTGCAATAGGACTATATATTTATTACTTGTCAAGAATTGTGATTCTTTGTATTAAGCTATGGGTATTTGAATATAAAGCTTGCTTAGAGTCATTAGTATGCTGAATAACTAGTATAAGGATCCTCTGTGTTCTTGAAGAATTTGAGCCTTTTAATAGGATAATTGATGCTGTAAGTTGAATTTGATGCTGAACATATCATAAATGTGGTTGCTGCTGGAAGTAGAATTTGTTGCTAGATAATTGAGTTGAGTTGAATTTGTTATTGAACCTTGTTGTTGTGTTGCCTAGAAAATGCTAAATCTTTTGTTGCTGTATCTTAAGGGATAAGAGATAAAAGAGTTGGTCAGTAACAAAATCAGTTTGGTATAGTTAGTTAGGGTTTGTTATTCTGATTTGTGATCTTTCTCTCTTTTCCAACTCTGTTGTTATAAATAAAGCTCTTGCTTCCCTCTAAGAAGTGTGTAGAATTGATTCATTAATGGAAGAATAGGATGAAGTTAATTCAATTCACTAGTTTCTTGAAGCTCTCTCTTCTCTCTTCAAACTCCTCATTCTCTCTTTCTTTGTAAAGACTTACATTTTAAATTTTAATACATAATTTTAATTTTATTTATATAATTTTATATTTTTTAAATTATGACCGGGTCAACCGGGTGAATCAGTGATACACCGGTTGAACCAGTAACCCGGTGACCCGGTCATATGACCGGGTTGATTGTCGGTTCGGTTTTGATAACTATGGCTATATCAAATAATTGAAAAATAAAAAAAAAATTGAAGGATCATTAATGCAATGCTGCTACGTTTCTCTTCTCCCCTTCTCTGCTCTCTAAGCCAGAGCTGGTGCGCTGCTCCGTTCTCTCTCGATCACTACTCCGCTGAGTCCGTTCAACTCCTGCGCCGCCTCCATTCTCCATTTGAAGCTGGTAATCCCCTCTTAAACATTTCTTGGGTAGCCACATGTATCACTCTGCAGATTCAAAGCCTCCAGCTATGGATTCACCAGTGACCCTTTTGATTAAGCACCTTCCCGAAGCTATACCTCATGACACCCTTTCTCGGCTCTTATCTCATTATGGTGCTTCCTCTCTTCGTCCGTGCTCTACTGGAAGGTAATTTAACTGCCACTGCTTTTATATATTTATTTAAAGCTTCTCCATTTTAGAATTCACTAATATCACTCTTTGGCAATAAGTTTGTAATGCAAGGATTTGTGCCATCATTAGGTTCCATTGATTTGCATTAGCGAGTTTTGACCCTTTGTTTTGCCACCAGTCTATTCTTTGTAAGACATGGAAGAAAATAGTGATAGGTTATGGGGATATGGTGTTGCATGTTAGGTGTTTGATGAAATGCTTTACATTTCTTTGATTGTTGTTTCATGGTTTTCGAGCATACGTGTTGTAAATTAGGATGGTTTTGGTTTTGGGTTATTTCCATGTCCATTGGAGATCTTAATTGAATGAGAAAACATAAATGTTATTTTATCCTTCATGAAATGGTAGGGTGAACAAGAAGGAAAGGAACGAATTAGTGGAGTTGGTGCTTTTCTAAGTTCCATGGTGTTTTATAGTCATGTCAGTTATTAGCCATTCAGTGGGCCATTTGTTGTGTTTATATTTTTAAGGAAAGAATTAGTGAATTACTTTGGATGATGCATTTGGTTATTCATGGCCTATGAAATAAGGTGATGAGTAGAAATGCCTTTTGGCATAATGAACAAAAACAAAGTAACTAAATTCAAAGGTTTTAAACTAGAAAATAAATAAACTGTAGGCGTAGGCTACAACGTGAACTTAATATAATTTTTCATTTTTATTAAAGGAAGAACTTTTGGGAGACTGACAAATCTCCCGATTTTCGAATTTAGATTGTGGCTGTGAGAGATCTTCCTAGAACAATTTGTTTTTTATGCTACTATGTTGTATATTAGCCTCAGCTTTTTAGCAGCTTTTATTAATTCCATTGGACAGCGGCTTATAGTTCACTGATACTTAATTACTTGAACCATGCCATTTTATTGATGGTGGTGTTTCATGTCTTTGTGAAACTTTTTTACAGTAACATCATTAGATCTATAGCTAATCCACCTTGTGGAAAAAGGCTTGTGTTGCTGTTTGTGGTGCCTCACAAAAAAATCTCACTGTTATTTAATCAATTGATAATATTTGTTCCAATTTATTTTTGTTCATGAATGTTAATCATAATTGTTTTGTATAATTCAGGTTGAGGAATTGTGCTTTTGTAGATTTCAAAAATGAAATGTTGGCATCTCAAGCACAACGTCAACTACATGGGTATTTTAATTTCTTTGAACCATTTGTTACCTTTCTTTTGGTTCAATTTTTTAAATGAATCAATTGCATATTAGAAGAGATGGCCTTAGTGTATATTAATTTTGTTTTGCATTTTCTTAATTCTATATTTCTTATTTGTATTATTCAAAACAATATAAAAATAGAGGTTGATGTAAATCATAAACCAGCTACGAAAATAAGCTTAGTGTGCCAAAGATGAGAGTGCTTTGATAGAAAATAGTCATACTCGAATGGACAGAATAAGGAACGAAAACACGAGAGAAAGTCAGGGTGTCACCTATTATTGAAAAGATGGTGGAATATTGTCTTAGGTGGTATAAACATGTGGAGAGAAGACTAGCAGAACCTTCAGTTAGGAGGATAGATTAATGGTTCTGGGCAGAGAGACACCTAAGAATACTCTAAATGAGGTGATCAGGAGAAATTTAAGCCCAAATGAGCTTATTTCAAACACTATAAATGATAGGATGCAAAGGCATTGTGGTCCCATGTAGCCGACCCCACCTACCTAGTGGGACAAGGCTTTGTTGTTGTTTCTTAATTCTATATTTCTACTTCATATTCATTTATCCTGATATCCTTTTTCAATTGATTCCTGAGTTTCAACTTTATGAGTAAAATACTTGCCCTGAAATTGGTTAATATAAATATAACGTTGTAAAGTTTATTAGAAACTGTATCCTTTGTATGATTGTGACTTCACTTTCATGGGGTTGGTTAGGTTGAGGCTTCTTGGTAAAGTCTTGTCAGCAGAGAGAGCTAATAATCCAATGGAAAGTGGCGAAAAAGGCAGTGTAGCTCAGCTGGGAAAGGAGTCTAAAGCGTCTGTGGTTAAAGATACAACTGTAACCAAAGCTATTGATGGAGATACAAAATCAGGATGTTTCCCTGTTGCCGAGCCAATTGCTGAAAGACTTGGTGTTGACTATCCATTTCCACCTCACCTTGAGTACGCTTCTGACATTGCAGTCTTTTGTATTTGTTGCTTTTTATTGCTTTAGGATTCCCCTTGGCACTTAAATATGGCAGATAGGTCAAGAAGATTAAATAAAAAACAGATTAATGAAAAGACACTAAAAAAATCATAGTAGATTAAAAGTCTGATTCTACTTATATGTTGTTGAGGCTGTGAGAGTATAGAATCATGAAATTTTTCAATGAGAATTTCTTCAATCAAGTCTATATTTTGTATGTTCATGTAATCACTCTCCCTTTTGCTTTTCATCTTTTTCAAGTCTCCCTTAACATCATGTTGTGTTTGGTGTTTACTTATTGCATGCAATTCAAGAATAACATATTAGGCGAAGCAGAATGCCACTGCAACCAGCAGTATCTTACAATTTATATATTTGTTCTTCTATTTCACATGATGAAAAAAGATATATATTATTATCTGGTGATACATTGTAGCCATTTATTGCCCTAATGTTCAATTTACAATGGAAACTTCAAATGATAACCACTGATAACTAACTTTGACAACTGTTATTTTAATCTATATTTTACTATTTTAGTGCTTTGCTGCTGAATACATGAATAACTATGAATGATAGTTATGTGTACTTATAGTATGTTGTCATGTATCCTACTTTTTAGTCGTAGAAAGTATGATGCATGGTTTTCGAACCATCTTTGCAGTGTGGTGTATAAAATTTGGTTTGGTTTTGGTATACTCTAATCAAATTGGTTTAACAGGTATGCTTACCCTCCGCCGGATGGAAATATATTGACCAACATTGTTAATGCTCTGATTGCTGTTCCCCGATTTTACACTCAGGTTGTTCCAGTATTAACTGAGGATGCAAAAATTCATTGGTTTCTTTCTCCAGCACCCGTGGAATTCTTTTTTTCATTTTATTTTATTTTTCTGCTGAGTAGCAAATAGTGATCACAATTTTTCTACCTATCTAATATAGGTTCTACACTTAATGAACAAAATGAACATTCCAGCTCCATTTCGTATGGCATTGCCAACACCGCCATTACCTCCAGTCGTGCCAACACCACCACCTCCCCCTCCTCCGGTACCTTTGAAGCCTCAGTCTGCAGATCTGTCAAGTGGTGAATCAGAGATGGAATCTTCAGAAGAGGTATCATCACCATTGCTTCCTTAGCATCTAATCCACTGCGATGTATATATGCAATGGAAAATGCTTAAATGCTTCAAATTCGTGTAAAGCATTTATTTCATGCACATCTTTTTTAATACCAACAAGAGTGTGAGTGTGTGTGTGTTTTCATTCATTATTCTTAAGTTACCATAGGAAAGTAACAAAAAAGAATTTTAGGAGGTAGAGCCAACAACAGAAAAGCCTAATAAGCGTGCCAGGCATGAGACAATTATTGGCCCTGCCATTGATAAAGATGTAGCTCATGAGGATGTTGGAGTAAAACCAGCCACCTTAGTCCCAAAAGAAATCCCATTAATCAAGAAGAAGAACCCTGTTTTGCAGGTATTTGTTTACTTTCCATCTGATTGGTTCTTGTAGCATATTATTGTAGCTTACAGTTGTTGCTTTTCTTGATGATTTTGCAGATCAATATTGCTCCCAAAGAAATTAAGGATGAGCGTAAAAATGATGACAGAAGCCAAGATTTACAGGAGCCAGAAAAAGATAGTCCAGATCTACATAAATTCTTGACTCCAGAAGAATTAGAGAGTGGAAAATTGCCTCCTGAAGAAATATTATCTCTTCCAATGTTTAAGGTATGGACTTTGAATGTAGCTAAATATCTACACATTTTATTGCCATGTCTCATCCTTCTAGGTGTCGAAGTGCTACATTCCAAATATAGTATCTGCCTGCTGGGTTGAAACCGATTCTCATCAATGCCATAAATATAATGATTCAACATAAGTTAAATGAATGTAGTGGTACCTACACTGTTCTGGCAAGTTTTATCAAATAAACAAAATATATTTCACTTAAAAATCTATTGTTTTTATGTTACATTAATTTTCTCAAGGAATTTCATGCGTATCATATTGCTGTATCTTGTATCTATTGTCATTATATCGGCCTCCATTGAGTAATGTCTAGCAATTTTTTTGTGATAAATTGTTTCTAGTAGAAGGCTATTTGTAGACAGACTTGCATATCTTATCAGATTATCATATTAATTGATCATGTTTTCCAGTTTTCCATTAGCATTTGCAAACTGCTTGCCTCTATTATGGAAATTGGTAACTACTTTGAGAGATCAAGTGTTTAAATAAAGAATTGTGAGTAGCTTAAAATATCCCCGTCTTGATCTTATTGAAGCTACCTTTATAAGTTTTCCTGATTACAATCTCAAATTTGTTTCAAGTGACAAAATTCTTTGTTCGCCCACTTGTTTCATCAGTTTTTGGTTAATCTAAAGGAACTTGACAACCGCTAATTGTTCAATGCATCTAATCTGTTATATGGTCTGACATTTCTTTATTGCTTTTTTCTCAACAAAAATTTCTTTTGATATGTGCATGATTTTCTAGTGGTCATGTACTTGGATGTTATGAAAACATTGTAGTGCAAAATTGCTTGTGTAATGGATTTGTGTTTTTGAATTGATGGATGGTGCAGAACTATACCACTGGAAATCCGGCTCCTGTGTTGTATATTAAGAATTTGGCAAAAGATGTGGTTGGTGAAGATTTTTTTTTAATATTCGGTAAGCTGCTACACTTTTAGCTGTTTCAGGTTTGGTTTTATCGGTACATGATTTGTGCTTAGACTAGTACATACACTTCTAAAAAAAATAATAATTACCTTAATGAGCACCTTAGTAGCCTAAAATGAATAATAACTTTACCAAATATGTGACATAATGAGTTCATTATAACATAATTATCATTCAGATGTCAATTGAGTTCTGCATATGTCTTTTGCTATGGCAGGGTGCTTGTTTGGAAGTATTGAGACTGCCAAGTCTTGCCTTCATGTAAAACTGATGCAGGTAAGACCTTGATTGGCTTTTAAAACCGTATATGAATTTCAATTTGGTGTTGATGCCATACGAGGAGACTTCCAAAACAAATATTCGCTGGTAGCATAAGCATGACTAAAATTAATGACTAGTTCTGAGTTTCAGGAAGGAAGGATGAGAGGTCAAGCATTTTTAACATTCCCATCAATTGAGCTGGCTCATCAGGGACTGGTATATTTCTCACAGCAGACTCGCTTTCCTGTGTTTTAATTTCTGATATGTGCAAGATGATTTCGTTTTCTGATTTCCATTACGATATTTTTTATTCATTTGTCATATAGTTCTTCCAGAATTTGCTAAACCATGAGATGGGGCGATCTTATTAAATGGTTTATATCACATACCTTTGGTTTCAGAATCTAGTGAATGGATATGTATTTAAAGGCAAGCCAATGATAATCCAGTTTGGTCGGAATCCTGGTGCCACTAAAGGAACTTGATTCTGTGGGCACAGGAGGGATGCACCACTAGTTTTGTGATCTCAGATCTGAGAATCGCATGAGGTCGTTTACTCATCTCCCCTTGTCTAAATGTAAAACGATAGATGGCTAATGCTGCACCTTTATGTCGACCGGGAGATGACTCTGCTTTGAACTACATAGCTCCAGACGACATTTTGGAATGTTTGTGATATAGCATTGATCTTGATGCTGCCATTTGCATTTCCCATGGAAGGGAGATTCCGGGTTGTAAAAAGTTAAAAAGTTTACTTGTATGATGAATGTTATTAAGTTCCGCAAGATAGGTTTGTAATTTGGATTAAGGTTACTATATTTAAGCACTGATGGTATTGCTTGTTGCTATAGAATCTTCTACAAAGGATAAGCCAAGTAGAATTGTTGTTTCTATAAGCCATCGTTAATTCGTTACTGGTACAGGAGACAACTGAGGAAACACTCAATAGATTCTAGATTCTGCACTTTGTGGCATGTGGTTGGTTAAATTTAGCATACAAAACATGATGCTTAAATTGTAGATTTAGGGATATAGAGCTGCCTCTTTAAATCTTTGCTTCTTATAGATGGATAAATGGACCCATAACATTGTGGGAAAAGCACAGTGGGCAGAATATATTAAACCAAAATTGGGGAATAGTTTAGTCTTTTTGATGAATTCAGTTCTTCATTTCCCCCTGATATCTTGTCTCCCTCTAAAGTAGCATTGATTTCTTGATGTTTTGATTGTTGAAATGTTTATAATGTCACATATCACAAGACCACCTTCGTAAATTTAAGAAATGCAAATGATTATTGCTTTCTTGTGATTTAGTATATAAGTATAAATTATGTCATGAATTTTTTGATAAACATCTCATGTTATAAAATCATTTATTCCAAAAACTTAAGTTGATTTTGAGGTTCACCAAGGATCGAACTCTTAATCTTTCGGATCTAGAACTCTAATACCATGTCATAATACTATTCATCTCAAAAGTGTAACCTGATAGGACAATGTAACACTAATGGTTATATCTCTAATACTTTCTAAACTTTCATTGTACACATTGTACGCTTAGGCCATTGGTTCCTATACTTTCTCTATTTTGTATTTGTTCGACACGGTGGAAATTCAATTCAAGAGCAGTCAATTTTAGGTGAAGTCTTCTAATTGACACTAATAAAAAAGTATTATAAGATAAATAAATAAAAAAATATAATAATAATAAATCTAAAATAAAGAAGTATAATTAGATAATAATATTCACTATAATTATTATCTCAATATAATAGAGTTGATTAATATATTTACTAATTTATTGTAATTCAAAAACTCACGAAAACGAGAGGAAGAGATAGAGAAATATTTTTATATTTTATTATTGTGTGTCGTATGCTTTATATTAGCTGCTATTTTTATAAGCACACAGAAATTTTAATTAAATACAATCACCCTTGGTATCATGAAAAATGGACATCTACATCAGATATTCTTATCACAATAAAAAATAATTTTAATCAAATTTGAATTAAGCCTGAATTATGGAGTATGTTATGTCAAAGATGTAACCGTCAGTGATAATAATAGAGCGTCGAAGTAGAAAGTATAAAAATAGTTATCAATAACAATAACAAAGTGTCAAGAGATATTAAGTGCAGAAACGGTTACTAATTCAAGTTTGAAAACTCGACGCCTAAGTTAAAAATGCATAAATGTAAGGTGTGTGTAGAATTAGGTTGATATTACTTGAGTTATAATTGTATTTATAGAGGGAGTATATAGTATGACTTAGTCATATTTGGAGATAACTCCACTGGTATTGAGCAATTATTCTCCTTGTTACATGGTCAGTTACTACAACGTGGGAAGCAAGGCCTCTGCATGTCCCATAATTGAAATAGTGGAGAAAGGATCTGAGCTTGCTCCCCAAGTCGGATAAGATTGTGGGTTACGAGACCTAGGTTGGGTCTGCTTAGACGTGATGACTCGACCGACTTGGTGGACTAAGACCTTTTTTTGGTTGCCCGCAGTATCCCCCAATTCGACGGGTTAAGGATTAATCTATCACGAATTTGAACTCCGATTAAAGGTTTGCCGTTGGCCAATGGGTTTTGAAAATACTATCGCACCTTTCAACTGATCCATTAGATCGTCTATCCGAAGAAGTAGGTACTTGTTCTTAACTGTAACCTTGTTCAGCTGTCGGTAGTCTATGCACAGTCTCATTCCTCCATCCTTCTTTACTAGTAACACTGAGGCTCCTCAAGGTGACACACTTGGACGAACAAAGCCTTTCTCCAATAGTTTTTCCAACTACTTCTTCAGTTCTGCCAGTTCCAATGGAGACATACGGTAGGGTGCTATCGAAATTGGTCTAGCTCTAGGTACCAAGTCGATGCCGAACTCAATCTCTCTTCGAGGAGGAAACTCTGGTATGTCTTTTGGAAATATGTCGGAGAAAACTCGCACCACTCAGATCTGCTCCAGGTTTAATTCGTCAACACTTGAGCTAGCCGCTAAGAAAACGTAACCTTCACACTCATTCCCGTTATAGGTAACTCTCACATAATCTAGGTATAAAGCATAAAAAATTACTGATCCAATACATATATTATTAGAAGGAGAGATAACAGTTTTATTAAAACAGTCAAGAAGAATATGATTCTTAGATAACTAATCAAGTCCTAAGATAATGTTTAAGCCAAACAAAGGCAAACAGACTAGGTCATGTAAGAAAGGTCTACTTTTAATACTGAAGGCTATCTGTCGACAAACAAAGTTGGTCAACGCTTTAGCCTTTGTGTGCGGTGGGTATATTAACAACTAGATCAAAATTCAGTTTAAGCATACAATTTGTTTAAGCAAACTAGTAAATTAATCATTAAACCAACTTAAACTGATTGGACTAAAATCTTTTTGACTAATTGGGTTGGAGCAAGTAGACCAACCTAATTCCTTAGACCTGCTTTTTTTTTTTGGTATACTAATAGGGCCGAAGCATAAAAGGAGAGAACAAACGTAAAATTAGTATGGGGTACTAATAAGCCCCTTTACATCTTCAGTTACATGTTTCACCACGCAAGTTGGGGCTTTATCTAAGAAAGTAAAACTAATAGGGTACTTTAATAAACCCTTGGGCCCTTTGTTGTTTTGAGTTTATACAGAAATATAAAATATTAAAAAAATAAAAAATTAAGATTTATTTAATTAATAAAAAGTGTTTAAGGAGAGTCTGTAAAAATATAAAATTTGAAAAATGCTTTCACAAGAATCTTAAAATATGGTTTGGATCGGTTAAAAATGCAATTATTTTATGATCTAGTTTTTGAAAACATCAGAACAATTATCCTAATATATTTATTGCTTTAAAAAATTTTATGTCAACTATATTATCTCGATAACAAAAATCAACCACTAATAAATCATTGTATGAGAATATATATTTGATCTTCATAAAAATAATTGATTATATTGTTATAAAAAGAGTTGATTATACCTATTTGACAAATTTTGTTATACTACTGTAATAGATTTAATTATTCTTATGATTCATGACTTTATGTAGTAGTTATGTATGAATACACACGAGGTATATAGATCGTTGCCGTTATTGTATGTAAAATATTTAAATTTATATAGGAAGTTTTCCTTCGTAATCTGCTGTGAGCCTGTGAAAAAAGACTGGTCACGTTGACTCTAGGACTGGTAATGGGTAGGATTAGATAGAATAGGGTTTGGATTTTATTTTAATTTTATCTGTGGGTTAAATTTGTTTTTAAAAATTCTATCCTACTCTACTTATGGATTGAGAATTTATCAATCCTAACCTTACTCGTATTTTGAAGTTTTAAACACTATCCTATTCGATCCTATCCATAGAAAAATAAAAAAAATTTTAAACAAAAATAAAATTCAACCATTTCAAATTTCATACATATTAATAAAATAGAAAATAAATAACTAAACTCAAATTAAAATTAAAAATAATAAAATTTTAAAGAAATCTAACATAAAATTACAAATAATATGATTATCTACTAATTTAGTAATTATTTCAATTTTTTATAAGATAAAGATTGTAGATTCAACACTCACTTTCTTCACTATATACATGATGACTTTATATATTATATAATATATTAGACGTGCGAATAGAATATGATAGAATATACCCTAAATCCGTATTCTACCCTACTTGCAGGCGAACAGATACGACAAACAACCCGGTCCAAATGAGTTAGTTCAGATTGAATATCCACAAATAAAATATAGATTGCTAGCCTTAGTTGACTCTTCGTTCGACACAAGCCTCAAGCAATGCTGTCCATTAATATGAAGGGTTGTATAACGTATGACTAGTGTCTCCTGTCTAATGCTATCTATATCTCTTTTAATTCTAATTCATTTCAATGGATTCAAATCCATTTAATATAACGATTGTTAGTTATGAGTTTCTCTTGAAACTCTGGTAAATTCGTGAAGTTTTAGTATTATATCGTAGAGGCGGATCTAAAGGGGCTAAGGTGGCCATAGTCTCCTATTTTTCTAAAAAAAAAAATATATATATTATTAGTTTATTATTATTATATAATTAATATATATATTAATTATAGATTAAATATATTTTAATATATTATACACTAAAAAAAATTATATGTTAGTAACTTAATATGTATAAATTATAATGTGTGTTATAATATATTAGTAGTAAATAAAAAATAAGTTTAAAAAATAATAAAAACTTATAAATATATAAATAATTGAAAAATTATTGAAATATATAGGTTTGGATGAATGTAAAAAATCAACAACTATAAAAAAATTTATTTTGATTTTTTTTATGACAACAATAATAATTGAATAGATTTTTTAAACAACAAAAATTATTAAAACAAGATAAAAAATTAATTTTTAGTAGATTATTATATGATTGTATATGTGAAAAAGAGAATGTTTCAAAATTTATTCCAGACAATAAATTGATAATTTTAGTTATATAAAATATCGCTGAATAAATTTAAAAATACCAAAACTTAAAGTATGTAGTTGAATGTTGATTTTTATATAATATAATTATTAAATTTGACCTATATACTATAAATTATATTTTGTTGACTTTTTGTTATATTATATTTTAATTTATTTTATATTTAATTTAGTCCCCCTCTTATAAAATTTTTAGATCCGTCACTGCAAACACTTGTACATATTTGAAAGCTTAAACAGTAGAGAAGTGTTAGGGGACAGCAGAATTTGTGATGTTTAGCCATCAATTAGCCATCATCAATATTTTTAATGGTGTGAGATGATATCTAATGGTGTAGAATTAATCATTTTTCTTTTAATGATTAAATACGACCAAATTTTAACAAAAATACTGGTCCCTAGACTTTCTCTAAACAATAATTGACAAGGAGCTCAAGAAATGTTGGTTGATTACTTTGTTAACTTTATGAAGGTTAATACAAATACAGATTCAAGATTCGACAAACTTAGACAATAGTTTCTATCTAGTGTCCTTTTTATTATGTTCATAATCCTAATCCGATACCTTGTTCACTAATTCAACGAGACAAGTGCATTTTACACCGTTGTTACTTATTGCAGTGTCTCTTCTATTCGTGATTGTTCTTTAAATGGGAATGCTCCTGAGAAAACCTATCACTGGATATTTATTCTTGTACCTCCATCGGCATCTTAATTTTTCAGGATTTAACCAAGTGATACTGATAAATAGCTTCATCCTTCACAAAATTTAGATCCCAAGCCTTGAATACTTCATCCCTACAATAATGAAAGATGCTTCTAATAATTTTTTAGTGTAAAATTACTATACACCACCATTAGTTAATGTAAATTGAGAGAATTTGCAAATAAAAAAATATTTTACTCATAGCTACGAAATTTACCTGGTCCTAAACTTATCTCATTCTTGGAATTAACTACTATACCATTTCAATTTCAGCTTTTAACCATGGAAATATAAGAGTAAGAGAAGAAAATAAAGTTAAATCCACAATTTAATAGTTAAGTCTTCTGCATTCTTTGTTAAGGAGCTACTTCCTGACACAATGTTCAGCATATGCCTCTCCCTCTTCATAATTCTCAAGCACTCTCTTCTATTTGCTTACCCTGAATCAAACCCAAAAGCAAAATTTAACCGTGCTTATGCTAAGCTTAATTCAACATATTTGTCTTGTTTCTAAGAGGGATGTAGATCTAAACAACAAAAATAGCCATATATACACAGTGGCGGATCTAAAAATTTGATAAGAGAGGGACTAAATTAAATATAAAATAAATTAAAATATAATATAACAAAAAGTCAACAAAATATAATTTATAGTATATAGGTCAAAATTAATAATTATATTATATAAAAATCAACATTCAATTACATACTTTAAGTTTTAGTATTTTTAAATTTGTTCAGTGATATTTCATATAACTAAAATTATCAATTTATTATCTGGAATTTTTTTTTTTTTTTACATTAATCAACTCCGCCTATGTTACACTTGCGGTACATAGCCGGTCCCAAGCCCGGATAAAGGAGGAGGGTTGTTTTAGGTCTTCGGCAACCAACATAAAAATATAGTCGAACCCCATGACATGAATCAAAGATATTATTGCGCTAAAGCTAGGTCGTTGCCCGGAAGCAACGCGCCGTATGGCTCGAGTACGGTGTCAAAGCAAGAGCCGCTGCATCGGTGCCCGGATGTAGTGTTAAATGAGCAATGGTTCTCGCGTTTTCGTGAACGGACGAGGATAAATAAGCTAGTTCACAAAGTAAAAGGTAAAGGTCGAAGCGACAGAAGGTTGAGATTTGGGACATGGAACATAGGCACTCTAACAGGAAAGTCCATGGAGGTGGTGGACACCATGACAAGGAGGAAGATTAACATTATGTGCCTACAAGAAACGAAATGGGTTGGTGCAAAGGCTAGGGAGTTGGATACTTCTGGTTTCAAACTTTGGTATACAGGAAAGGTGAAAAATAGGAATGGGGTTGGAATAATTGTGGATAAGCAGTGGAAGAAGGATGTAGTGGATGTCAAGAGGGTGGGAGATCAGATCATCTCTATCAAACTTGTGGTGGAGGGAGGTGTTTTCCATGTGATTAGCGCCTATGCACCGCAAGTGGGTTCGGACGAACAACACAAGATAAGATTTTGGGAGGATCTAGAGAGTTTGGTTCAAGGCATACCTTTGGGAGATAAGATTTTCTTAGGAGGAGATTTAAATGGCCATGTTGGGAGAGAAGTGACTGGATATGGGAGTATTCACGGAGGCCATAGTTTCAGGGTGATCAATGTCGAGGGTAAAACTATTTTGGACTTTTCTTCAACCTTTGATCTTCTCATCGCAAATACATGTTTTAAAAGAGAGACGAACATCTTATAACCTATAAGAGTGGCATGACAAGCTCTCAAATTGACTTCTTCTTGTTGAGGAGAGTCGACCGGAAATTTTGCATTAATTGTAAAATTATCCCGGGAGAGAGTTTGACAACACAACATAGGGTGCTCGTCATGGATTTTCGCGTTGAGAGCAAAAGTTGAGGAAAAGACATCATACGAAGAACCCAAGGACGAGGTGGTGGCGGATGAAAGGTGAGGAACAAAGAAGTTTCCTAAGACGGGTAGGAGAAGAGGCAAAGTGGGATGGGAATAGAAGCGCGGAAGAGATGTGGAGGGAGATGGCAGAAGTTATTAGAAGAACAACAAAAGAAAGTTTTGGTGAATCTAAAGGAATAGGACCAAGAGATAAGGAGTCCTGGTGGTGGAATGCAAGTATACAAGAAAAGATAAAGATAAAAAGGGAATGCTTTAAAGAGTGGTCTTTATGCCGCAATGCAGATAATTGGGAAAAATATAAGGCGGCTAAAAAAGAAACAAAAGTGGCTATAAGTGAAGCAAGAACAAGAGCATATGAGGGTCTCTACCAGTCTTTGGGCACGAAAGAAGGAGAAAAAGGTATATATAGAATCGCAAAGAGCCGGGAAAGAAGAACGAGAGATTTGGATCAGGTTAAGTGCATAAAGGATAAGGATGGAGAGGTATTGGCTCAAGAGGAGAAGATTAATGAAAGGTGGAAGAGCTACTTCTACGAGTTATTTAATGAGGGACAGAAGACTCTTCCGAGCCTTGGTCGATTATGCACAAGGGAAGAAGATCAAAACTTTGACTACTATCGAAGGATTCGAGACTTCGAGGTAAAAGAGGCTCTAAAGCAGATGAAAAATGGCAGAGCAGTAGGACCTAATAATATCCCGATTGAAGTTTGGAAGGGTCTTGGAGAAAAAGGCATCAACTGGTTAACCATGCTTTTTAATGAGATTTTAAGGTCAAAGAAGATGCCTGATGAGTGGAGAAAGAGCACCTTGGTACCTATCTACAAGAATAAGGGGGTATACAAAGTTGCGGAAACTATAGAGGGATTAAGCTTATGAGTCATATTATGAAGTTATGGGAAAGGGTGATAGAACGGAGGTTGAGAAAAGAGACACAAGTAACAGAGAACCAATTTGGATTTATGCCAGGCAGATCTACCACTGAAGCGATATACCTATTAAGAAGGATGATGGAGAGGTATCGTAGTAATAAAAGGGATCTACATATGGTGTTTATTGATCTGGAAAAAGCATATGATAAGGTACCAAGGGAGGTCTTATGGAAGGTTTTAGAAAAGAGGAGAGTAAGGATCGCATATATTCGGGCAATTAAAGACATGTATGATGGGCCACAACTAGTGTGAAGACTCAAGGTGGTGTGACAGAGGAATTTTCTATTGGTATAGAATTACACCAGGGATCATCCTCAAGTCCATACCTTTTCACATTAGCCTTGGAAGTACTCACAGAACACATCCAAGAGCCTTTGCCATGGTGCATGCTTTTTGCCGATGATATCGTCCTTATGGGAGAGTCAAGGGAAGACCTAAATAAGAAGTTGGAGTTATGGAGAGAAGCTCTAGAAGTGTATGGTCTGCGCATAAGCCGTAACAAGACGGAATATATGGAATGTAAGTTCAGTTTGAGAAGGGAAAACTCCAATATAGAGGTGAAGATTGGAGAAAACATCCTACGAAAAGTTAAAAGTTTTAAGTATCTTGGGTGCATCATACAGGATGATGGAGAGATTGAACAGGATGTAAATCATAGGATCTAAGCAGGTTGGTCAAAATGGCGGAGTGCATCTGGTTTTATATGCGACAAAAAAGTGCCTTTAAAACTTAAAGGTAAATTCTATCGCACCGCTATAAGACCGGCTATGCTGTATGGTACGGAGTGTTGGGCGGCTAAAGGGGAGCACGAACATAAGTTGAGTGTGGCAGAGATGAAAATGTTGAGATGGATGAGTGGTCATACGCGATTGGATAAAATAAGGAATGAAGATATAAGGGAGAGAGTTGGAGTAGCACCCATTGTGGAAAAGATGGTTGAATCGCGTCTCAGGTGGTTTGGACATGTGAGAAGAAGACCGATAGAACATCCAATCAGGAGGGTGGATGAGATGGAAGATGGACAAAGGGCGAAAGGTAGAGGAAGACCTAAGAAGACCATCCATGAGGTGGTCAAACGAGATCTACATGTAAACGATCTCTCTGTAGACATGATACATGACAGAGCACAATGGCATCGTTTGATTCATGTAGCTGACCCCACTTAGTGGGACAAGGCTTTGTTGTTGTTTGTTGTTGTTGTTTTGATTTTTTATATTAATTCAAACCTCTATATTTCAATAACTTTTCAATTATTTATATATTCATAAGCTTTTATTATTTTTTATACTTTTTTTTATTTGCTACTAATATATTATAATATACATTATAATTTATACATATTAAGTTACTAACATGTAATTTTTTTTAGTGTGTAATATATTAAAATATACTTAATCTATAATATATATATATATATATTATGTAATAATAATAATAAACTAATAATACTACTTTTTTAAAAAAAAATGGGGGTGACCATGGCCACTTTAGGCCCCCTTAGATCCGCCTCTGAGTGTCTGGTTTCTGTGTCCTTTTTTGGCAACTACTAATGATCTCCTCAAAAATTCTGAAACCAACTTTGAGAAAGATGAAGTATTGTTCTGCAGCAAATGATCTGGTTCATCATACTCTGCAATTGTCCCTGTAAACATCATCAATGTTATGAGATATATGCTTTCCTAGGTTTGATTATCATTGATATTATAATCTAATATATTGAGGTGCATAATGAATGTTCATGTACCTTCATCAAGGACCAAAACCAAGTCATTATCAAAAACTGTAGGGATTCTATGTGCTACAGTAATTGCTGTGCATTCACTAGTTTCTTCTCTAATAGTCTTTTGAATTAAATTGTCAGTTGCAGTGTCAATAGATGCTGTTGCCTCATCTAGAACCAAAATCCTTCTCTTCTTCAATAGCAGCCTAGCAAGACAAACGAGTTGCCTTTGTCCAACGCTCCAATTTTCTCCATTCTCAGCCACTAACATTGAACAAATTCAACCAATGTCAAATTGATAGAACTAAACATAATAAGCACAAAAATACTTTTAAGGCTTGTCACAGTTATACTCCTGAATGGTGTAATGTATTCTTTTTGTTTTCTTAAAAAAAAAAAAGAGTGTATTTTACCTGGTGCATCAAGAAGTCTTGGATCCTGCCTTACAATTTCAGCAAGATGGCACTTCTTGAGAACCCGAAGAGCAAAGTTTTCTTTATCAGTTCCATATAAATATCGAATATTTTCTAGCAAAAGAGTTCTATAATGCTAACCTCCCAGAGTTCTTTATCCGCATGTTGTTCTAGAGGATCCAAGTTAGTCCTAACAGTGCCTAGAAACAAGGTTGGGTCTTAAGGAATTATACCAAGCTTAGATCTTAAATCATGCAGACCAATCTTGGAAATATGTACTCCATCTATTAGTATCTTTCCTTCCAAAGGCTCCACCACTCGAAAAAGGGCTTGCACCAGAGTTGATTTTCCACTCCCTGTCCTCCCTACTACTCCGATCTTCTTTCGCCCCGGGAATGTGCAAGTGACACCTTTGAGAACCGTAGGACCAGCCGGATCATACTGAATATGAATATTCTGAAGCTCAACTTTCCCTTCCATAGGCCACTCTGGTTCAGGCCTACAATCTTGGATTATCAGTGGTGCTTCACTTGGTATGCTAGAGAATTGCAATATTCTCTCAACAGATATCATCTTGTTCTCAACATTGCAAAGGTTCCATATGACCCAAGCCTGAAGTACATTCAAGTTCAAACCATAAGTAGCTACCAGACCTGCCAAGCCTGCAAATCAGAGGAAGCAATCAATTGTTTAGGGCATAAATGCAATATTTTTAGTGAAAGCAACTTCATTGGTTGTTACTTGTTTTGTGATTTGTCAAGTATTGTATATCATCCAAAATATCAAATCTAGAAAGATCAAATACAGATTAGGGACTAATCTAGAAAATTAATTTTCTTTTCTTAAGTTAATTATGAACTAGTTACTCTCAAAGAAGACTGGTTCTCACATTCATGTATGATGTTTGTAATTGCTATCATTAAAGATTAAATGGGAAAGGAGGAACTTACCGGGATCAATGGCAGATCTTGGCAGAGTAACCAAGATGATGAGAACAAAGTAGAAGACTAGATTGAAGAGAAAATTGATCCGGACTGACAACCATTCCATGGTGGCATAATTATGAAAAGGCTACTCTAGAGTATTCATCAACAAGATCCTTGATTTTGGTCATGAATATTTGTTCTTGATTGAAACAACGAATCGTGGTGGCCCCAGCAATAGATTCTGAGAAATGATGCAAGATTGGGGCCTTTCTGATCCCTACCATCCTGGCTAATTCCCTGGCAGTAGTAATGTAATAAGCCTGCAAAGAACATTACTTGCTTTATTACTATTATTATTATTATTATTTACATATAAGATTGAGAATCCATTATGAAATGAACTTACCTGATACCATATGGAGATAGCAAACACCACAAGAAACACAAGGATGACTTGCCACGCGACCTACGACATTAGCATGATCGTACTCAACAACTGAATTAGTGCAAACACTAGCCCTGCTAATCTGTATGGTATGTTTGTGTCAATTGTACTTTGATCTGTTGATGACTGTAACATCAAAATTCAGAAGGAAAAATGGTTAAAACATGAATAGAAATTATAACAATAATTACATATAAAGAATAGTAGATGAACTGACCCTACTGAGGATTCTGCTTGATGGTGTGGTATCAAAAAATGAAACAGGTGCTCTGAAAACAGATGTAATCATTCCATGAAAAAGACGCTGAGATGTCTCAATAGCCACCACTGCCATCAAAACAGTCCTTCCAAGTATAAAGATAGAGCTTCCACCAGAAAGAAGAACAAATGTTCCCATAAGCATCCCTTTGGTTACCCTCCCAGTTTGTTCTGCAGCCCAAGAAATCCAATAATTGCTTCCCATTTGCATCACTTGAAACAGAATCTGGCAGAGAAGAATGACCGGAACAAGTGATCCTCTATATGCAGATGTGACAAAGGTTGAGTAAACACTCCATTTCACTCGACCGGTCTCTGCTTCTTCTTCTTTGTTTCTCTTCCAATTGCTTATGCTTTCTTGAAGATTCTCTTCAGCAACTTCAATTTGATTCTTTTGAAGGGGCCTGCAGCTAATAGAGTTCTCTTCATGCCATGGATTTATTTGGTTTATTGTTTCTTCATGAGCAGCCATTTGTCGAACAAATTCACAGTTGGGACATGCTATGAGTTCTTTATACCTTCCTGACTCCACTATTTTTCCATCTTTCATTACCTAAAGGAGTAATGGAATTAAATAATGGTGACAAGGCAAACACTTATTAGTAGTTTCACTACTGAAAGACAAGTTTTGTATAAGCTTACCAGAATTAAATCTGCAGCTTCCAAAAATTCTAGTTGATGAGTACTAGTAGCATAAACAACTGTCTTCTCAAACAAAAGTTGCATAAGGCATTTCTGTACAGCATGTCCTGTTCTTAGTGAAGTACTTTGAAAGAAATGAAGCTGAAATAACAGATAATTAAAAAAGAGAAACAACAAGCTCAATAATAATTAGTACTAACTTTAAATAAATGAGTTCCGGTATGAGCATCAACTGCACTGAAAGGATCATCAAGGAAGTAAATATCTGAATCATTGTAAACAGCTCTTGCGAGTTGAATCCGTTGTTTCTGGCCTCCACTTAAGTTTATGCCCCTCTCCTCCACAAGATTCAAATCTCCATCACCCCACATGTTGATATGGTGATGCAAAGCACAGCCAGCCAAAACATTTTCATAGAAGTCCTTGTTCATTTCCTTTCCAAACAGGATATTCTCTCTTATTGTTCCTGATTGAATCCAGGGACTCTGTGGCACATAACTTCTTGTTCCATAGACTTTGATCAATGTCTCGGAAACCAATGGAATCTCACCAAGCATACAACAAAGTAAGCTTGATTTTCCAGACCCCACTGAACCACAAACTGCTACCTTCTGACCTTTCTTTATCTTCAAGTTTTCTGTGATTTGAATTGTTGGTTTCTTGTTGGTTCCATCACTTGTTTCCCGTGCATATTCACTTGGCTTGATTTCAATAACAATTGATGAATCTTTTGAAGTGTGCTTGTTCATAAACTGGTTCTGATCCTCTTCATTGATCAACTCTTGGATTCGATCAAGAGAGACTTTCGTTTGAGCTATCATGGAAATCAGCTCAGGAAGATTGTAGATTGGTTCCTGCAGAATCCGAAAAGTTGCCAAGGCTGAGAGGACAGTAGCCGCAGTCAGTTCTGTGTTCACCAGTATGCAGATGCCGAAAGTAACAACAGAAACCAAAGTTGGAGCAGTCCAGAAAAGAGTGGCTACTGCTGAGCGAGTGTAGAGGTACTTCTGCAGCCAACTCTTCTCAGTGTCTCTCAATTGGAGGAGTTTCTGTAAGAATGTAGATCCCCATGAACGCAATTTCAGTATCCTTATGTTCTTCATTATCTCTGAAGTCATCTTGATTCTTGTATCCTCCTCTATAAGCTTGATCTTGGAGTGTAATTTTTCTTGCATATTGGCCAAAGGTGTGTTACACACTATAACCAAAATGATGACAGCAAGTGCAGAAATTGAAGGCAAGAATCCCAAGTTTATGTACAATATCACTAAGCCCAAAATAATCTGAACTGGAAGCAACCAAACTCCATGAATGTTCAAGCAGAAATCCCCAATTCTTTCAACATCCACATTCACCAAGTTTATGATTTTTCCATGGGTTGGCCCTGCACACTTGATCATTAAGGACTTGCTGTAAATTAGAGTCATAAGAGCCGTGCGCACTCGAATTCCAATTCTCTGAGCACCAAAGTACCATTGTCTTTGGCTCAGTGACTCCAATGTCTTTGAGAGGAAGAATATGAATGCAAGAATGAGGCTGCATTGGATGCTTGAATTGGAATTATCATCCACCAAGAAATTCACAAAGTATGTAAACAACAATGGACCTATATAGGATGCAATTGTATTAACCACTTCAAATATAAAACAAAAACAAATCAGTAATCACCATAAACAATAAATGTAAAAAAGTACATAGCATCCAAAGAGTAATAAAATATACCGGCAAAAACTGCATTTAAAGCCAAGGACTTCCACACAGAACTGGTTATAGCTTTAGTAAGGAAGCCCCTTCAAGTTTCTGTTTGCCAAGCAATTCTTCCAATAAGGAAGAAGCATTTTCTGCAGTTTCAGAATGAGGAACATCAGGAATGTGAGCAAGCTCAAGCTTCTGAACTCGACCCTTTCTAAAAATGGGATTCAGCCATCGAAATGTGAGTTGCTCCAAATGCCTGCAGTTGTGAAGTTCTCTCCATCTTCATCATCATCATCATCATCTTCTTCTTCTCCAGGGTGAACCAAGAGCTGTTCCATGTCAGTGTTGTGTTGTTCTTCTCTTGCACATAAATTCAAACACAAAAGCAACAACAACATAGGCAAGGAAACCACACCAACTATGTTATCATCCTCTGACAAGAAATTCCAGTAAGTCCAAGTATTCAAAGTTGTTCTTCATTAGTCCAATAGAAACTGAGATTGTCTCTATGATACTGGCCCAGACCCACCAGAGAACTAGAACAGAAGGGAATCTTTTGTTGTCTCTTGTTGTCTTTTTCATTGAATAGAATGAAATCAAGCTTGCCATAACCCATGTTAGAGCAAATGTAACAGAACTATATCTCACTATTTTATTAGTCCTATATTCATGAACTGCAAAAGGTATAGTTAAAAGGGTAAGAATGAAATTGAATAGGAGGGTGATAATGGAGAAGAATTTTGGTCCTTGTTGGAGAAACACAGCACGTTGAAGCTTGCTTTGTCTCAAAGTGTGAAGAAGCAGCCATATCAGAATTGCATAGAAGAATGCCACATTGGCTGTTACAAGCAGAGTATCCACAATGGCCATGGTTGAAGTTGAAGGAAACACTGGAAAGTTCAGAGACAGCAGAAGAGTAAACATCAAAGAAAAGTTTCATCAATCAATCAATTCCACTTGGAAATGGCATTATTTTTTGTTTGAAAAAGATAAATAAGAATAAAGTTGAGGACTATATATAGATATTGCATTCAAACCTGAAATTAAGTTGAAGTGTTGACAAACTTTGGAAATATGAAGAATTTACAAGTGGGTGCTAAAGAGCGGCGAATGCTTTTGAATGGAGCATAGAACATAGGCATTGGAACTAGAGAATGAACATATAAATGAGAAATTACTTGCTGTTATTGGAGCATTACGTGTTTGGTATTTGCTGTTATCATAATTTTTTCTTAAATATATTATTATTGATCACCAAAGATAGTTTTTATTATTCCTTTTCTTTTTTCGTTAAGAAAAATAACTATCTTTTTCTTTAATAAAATAACTAGGTGGATGTTACAATACTTCCCTAATGTTTGGAGTTTTGAAACTCCTTTACATTATTCACAAGTGTAATAGCCCGTGCCATACACGTGATAAGATTGAAATTATAATTTTAAATTCTTTTGTTAAGATTAATTTGAATTATAATAATTTGATTAATAAAAATATAACATATTATGTATTGTTTGTTTTTTCTTAATCTAGTATTAAATGTATTAACTTTAAAATAGTTATTAGTTACTTTTAATAATTTACTTTTTTCAATAAATCAAACATATATACTCAATGTGACTATAAATAACCTAGTAATACTTACACTCACCGACAAATTTTTATATGTTATTTTACTGTCAAGTAAGAACATATCAAAATCAACTCAAAATAAATAATAAATTATTAGAGAATTCTAATGCACAAAATTCTCTAATAAACAATAAATAATTTAAACCCACTAAAAAATAACTCAACACTTTTCTTTGATACCTGCAAAACATATACCTGAAATAATATTATATCAATGTTAGTATACAGTTTTCCAATCATCGACCGTATTTACGATACGTGACTCCTTCTTAAAAGTTATTCTATATACGTGTGCAGTCGAAAGATAAATTACTGGACTTTATTTTATTTTTCTAAATTACTATAATTATGCATTATTCATTAAATGCTACTTGTAATATAATTGTAATATTGTAATATAACTATAATAAAGATATTTTTCTAAAATAAATTTAGAAGAGAGAATAGTGCTTTCATTTTGGAGGAAAAATGAATTCATGAGGAATTGACACTTCACTTTTATTAGTTGATAATGTATTAAATATTGATTTTATATAATTATAATAAAGATATTTTCCTAAATTAGTATAATCATGCATTATTCGTTAAATGTTAATTGTAATATAATTATAATAAAGATATTTTTCTAAAATAAATTTAGATGAGAAAATAGTGATTTCATTTTAGAGGAAAAATCAATTCATGAGGAATTGACACCTCACTTTTATTAGTTGGAGAAAAAATCCAGGAGGAGTGCTAGGGGACCAGCAGATTTTGTAAGTTGTAGCCATTAATTAGCCATCAATAGTGTATTTAATGGTGTGAAATTTCATCTAATGGTGGAGAATCACTCATTTTCCTTTTGCTGGCTAAGTGCTGGCCAAATTTTAATAAATCTGCTGGTCCCTAGACTTTTCCAAAATCCAGATTTAGTATATTTCTCGTATTATATATTTTTCTCTAATCATATATCAAATATTTTCTTTCCTTCATTTCAGCATTTTGAACATGGGTTTAACTTATCGTAGTTCTCACTTCTCAGTCATTCTATTAGATGTAGTTAATAACTATTGAAATTCTTTGATTAACATAGGAGAAAAATATATTATTGTATGATAGAATTAATATGAGTATATTTTGTTATTAAATACACAAAGTTAATGTAAAATAAAATTACACATAAAAAAAGAAAAAAATAAATTAAAATAGCAAGAACGATAAAAAAATTTATTTTTACAATTTTGTTTTGTCATTTTTATGTATAGAAGATTAGAAAATAATAAATTTTTGACTAAAATAATTTTGTATTTGTTGTATTCAAATTAAATAAGTAATAAATTATATTATTTTAATTTATTCTTTAAATTTATATATCATAAAAATCAAATTAATATACATAATTTTAAATTGTGTGATACTTAACTATCTAATTAAATCAATTAATTGATATAATTAATGCATCATAATAAATTGTATTTAATGAGTTAAACAAAATAAATTTAAAAAGACTCTCAGAAACATGCTACGTTGACTCTATCGTTAAATGTAAAAAATCGATTTTTATATAATAGAATCGATAATATAATAGATGGCGAGAAAGAGAAAGATAAACATTTTGGATCCTAGGTTGTTTCATTTGAATGTTGTAATGTGAGTATCACATTATTTTACTTATTCTACTATATGGACCTTTTTGCAACTTTATTTCAGTATCAATAGGATTTCACTACCTTTTAGTAATAAAATAAAATCCAAAATAAAACTGAAAAAAAAGTAAAGAATATAAAATTATTGATTTAAATTTTATTTTATTTTTTGTTATTATAACAAGTATTTTTATTTAATATACGAATACCGTACAAAATTAATCGTAAAAAAATTATAAAATATAAATAAATATACTGAATTAAGAGATAAAATTATATTTGTTATCTCATTTTTACTTTTAACAGCACAATAGAATATCATGTACCCAACATAATTTAAGATGCAAATTATAATTAATTATAATTTTTATTTTAAAATATTTAAAATTAATCTTAATATAAATAAAAATAATTTAATATATTAAATAAATTAATAGAATAATATAAGTTAATTATTTTTTTGATTAATTTTGTTATTTTTTTCTGACTACCTTTAAAATTACGACTTTTTTTTTTAAAATTTGACCTGAAATAAAATTAGAGTTGTTGGTCTACATCATTAAAAAAATAATACTATGCAATTATATTTGTACATATAACATATTTTTAAATTTTTATATGCAAAACTTAAGATTCTATATTTCTTTGTTTATGCCATAAATAAGTATTATTTACAATGATTTGTATTGATTTAAAAGTTTAAAATATGAAAATTTACTATGTTATTTTACTATTAATGTATGTAGTATTACATTATAAAATAGAAAAATTAAAATGATTATTATATAGTTTAGATGGATTGAACTAAATATAAAAATATAAAATAGAATTGTATTATTAAATTTTAGTAATTTTAATTAGTTAATAATATAAAATAAGATAGAAGTGACTATTTATAATTGAATAGTTTGGTTGTAGACTAAAAAAATCGAAAAACACTCTAAATAAAAAGCCAAATTAATTTTAATATTAAATTCATTGATACGATTTTAATTTTATATAATAGTTAGATAATAAATTAGTAAAAGCAAATGGAATGATGGCTTTAATTAGTATTTGATAAAATATTCATTTAGAATAATTAAAAAAAGTAAAAGTGTGATATTATTAAAAATAATACATTTTTATGTTTAAAATACATTTAAATAAAATATTTATAAAATATAAAATTTAGAATAACATAGCTTCATGAATATTAATCATTAATCAATTATGAACTAATATAAAATTATAATACAATTTATTGATAAAAAATAATCAACAATTAATATTAATAAATATAAAAATCATCCAAACACTTTGATTAAAAATATGAGTGGTTAATTATTTTTTATTATTAATAATATTTTGTTCATAACTAAAAGTAAAAATATAATTATTCAGATTTAGATTTTAGAAGAATAAACGTATAAGTAACAAATAATCTATTTTATCATGCATATTATAAATTAATGAATTAAACTAACTGATATAATGAATTATAATTAATTAATTGGTATAAATTATAATAAATTATATGATATTTAAAAAAAATAAAATGAATAAGAAGAAAATAAAAAGAAATATAAGAGATAAAAGACTACAGTAAAATAAATTGAGTGTGAGAGTTTTATTTTTTTTTTTACAAATTTTATATCACATCCGTTTCAATAATAATAAATAAAAATACATCAACTTGATGTCTAAGAGAAAATGATGAGATAAAATCATAACACAGTTCTAAAACAAAAACTTAAATTAAACCATAATATCATTGCACAACACAAATTGAAAGTAATTTCACACTATAATATACCACACAAACAGGTAAATGACTTAAGCTTAATTACGAAATTTTTTTTATTTATGCATACATGATAACACCATGGTCTATAAATGTTTCATGGATAACATATCATATATTGCTCTGAATGATGAGCACGGAAGTTGAAAGGTGTGTGGTGGTTTGTGTCCACGATAGTTGCCTTCTTGCGACGACGCCTCATAAGAAGAAAAAGAATTGTTGTAAAAACTACCTAATGAAAGAGTAATTAGTAAATGAATGATATTTTCTTCTAGCATATATGGTCTTTTATAGTGGTAAAATAAAAATAGAAGGAATAAAATTTTATATTTTTATATTCGGAATAGAATTTGATATTTATCGTAATAAAATTAAATAACTAATCAGTTATAATTCATGTATTTAAATCAAGGTTCTGAAAATCGGACCGGACTGGCCGGTTCGACCGGTTTAACCGCGAACCGGCGATGCAAACGGTCCGGTCCTCCTGCAGAAACCGTCCTGGAAAGAACCGGCAAACCGGCCAAAAACCAGCATGTTGGATCGAACTGGTGACCGGCCGGTTATGCATAAACGACGCCGTTTTATTATTAAAAAAAAAAAAGAAACCCTTAACCCGACCCGACCCGTAGAGCACCCTGCACCCCAACCACCCCCTTTCTTCCCCCGAATCCCTAATTCTGAATCATATTCATCTGCGTCGACTGCGTGAGAGAAGAGAACAGAGAAGACTGAACCCTAGCCGCCCGAACTGTAAGACCTAGAATCTTTGAAAAGTCTTATTATAATCAAGTCTCAAATCATACGGTTATTTATAGCCTTAATTTCGGAAATCACTTTATTAAAGATAATTAAGGCAAGTTTTGATTTATGAGATTTGAGATAAGTTATGATTATTATCCAATTTCACAATTATTGGATTATTTTCTATATTCAGAGTATAAAGTTGGTAGTTGTGAAATAATAAGGATTTCTATATGATTTGAATTAAATAAGTAATATTTTCAATATTAATACTACTACTTTGGAAAATAAGGAATTTAATTATATTACTTCTAATTATTTGATTTGGATATTTTATTGAAAATAATTTGTGAAATTGGTGAGCAAATAGTATTTTCTATATATAATTAGTGTTGGATTTAAATTGGGTTTCAATTACTACATTACCCTATTTTTAAGTGAAATTACTAAAATGCCCATGCCCTTAACCCTAAGTTTCAAAAGTGAAACCCTAGTCCCTAACCCTTAGCCGTCACTATCCCTTTCCCTCCTATCACCCAAACCCACGGTGGAACCAGAAAGAAAGGCAAGCAGAAAGGGAAAACAGAAATGGGGAAAAGAAGGGAGGAAAGTGCGCCGGCCAGGGGAAGGAGTTGCTGCCGCCACGGTCGATCACGTCTGCTGCCACGCCTCCGTGCCACCACGCCTCGCAGTCGAGCCCATTTCCGCTGCTACCACCGTCACGGAGAAGAGGCGTCGAAGAGGGGCCGAACTCGCGCCTCGTCGCTGCCGTCCCTGGGGCTTCGAGCCGCGTCGCCATCCTTGGTGACCCACGAACCGAGAGCACACACGCGGGGTGGAGGACGGCGCTGCTGTCGCCGCTGCTTCTCCCAACTCCGCTGCTGCCCGTTGAAGACGACGCCGTCGCGGGTCAGAACTCAGGCGAGAGATAGGAGGTCACGAAGGAGAGAGCCACACCTAGTCCCTGGTTGCCGCCGCGCCAAAAGGGGGAGTGGCCGCCGTCGTTGTAGAGGAGCCGCCCGGCCACCTTCGCATTCTCGCGCACAGAGAGGGGGATGCGCGAAGGGGGATATTCTTCCGCCGTTGTCGTGCCGTGAGCGCCGATTCGGTGGTTGCCGTCGCCGCTGCATGGGTTCCTGTGGTCCAAGCCGCCTTTGATGGAGCTCGCATCGCCGTCAGCCATGGCCGCTGCACCTCTGGCCGCCGGAAAAACTTCGCTGCCGCCGCCAGAGAACTCTGCCGATGACCCACCGGAGCTTCTGGTCGCCGCCGGAGCTGTTGCCGAGGCCGGTTCGAAATCGGAACTGCTTCGTGTTGTTATTCCAGTAAGAGATTATGTTTCGAAAAGCCTCGCGTTAGTATTCTGTTGTGTTCGGTTAATGAATATGAGTTTTGATAACGTGGGGTCGAGTCCTGATTATTGTATGTTGCGATTAGTGTTGCTATGGTCATTGCGAACGTGACTGGGAGCCGAGGTTTTGGTTGCCGTCAGTTCGGGATGAGGCGGAAAGGACTCTATGAGACGTTTGGATTATGGAATTGCGTTTTGAGGTAAGGGCGCTTTCCGAAAACTATAGTTTATTATTGGAATTATTACATATGGGTACTGATGTGAGATATTGTGTATTTGGTGATTGTATCTGCCTTATGTATTATTGGATTGACTCGAATGACTATGGATGTTGGTTTGGCTGAATTGTTGTGTGGTTTGTGAAATGTAATCTTTGGAAGTTGATTCTTTAAAGATTTGAAATGAGTTTAATCCGTTGAGGATTGGTTTGAATTGAGTCAATTATTTTGATGATGTGAAAGATAGAATACTTTTGAAATTCAGCCTGGGTTGCTTTAATTGATTTGGTTTTGATAAATAATTTATTGCTGAACCGATTCTTTAAAGCTTTAGAAATGAGTTAAATCGGTTGATATTGAGTTGATTTTTGAAATGGTTTCCTTGAGATATGCCACTGAGGCGACTGTTGAATTTAGCTTGCTTTTGAATTGATTTCTGGTTTTGAACTGTTGAAAAGGAATGAGAAACAGTTTAGTTGGGACCCGAACCGGGTGGCAAAAGTCCAAGTTTTAGGGGAGGTGCTGCCGAAATTTCTATAAAATCCGAGTCTTTATTGAAATGTTGTCTGGAAAATGATGAGTTAAAGACTTCTACTATTTTATTTGAATTATCGAGAAAAGGATGATTCATGCTTTCGAAATGAATTAATAAAGAGGAAATTGTGATTTAGTCTTGCTTCTTAAGAAAGGCATTGTATCTCTTTCAGGAGAAGGTTATTTAGATGAAACTTGTGTCTTAAAGCTGTTTGGATGTGAAAAGGGTTTATGCCTTTGAATTTGACTTGGGGGTTTCAATTAAATAAGTTTCAATTACTTTGAAAGAACCTGAATGTCTATTGACAAGTTTCATTTTGAAATGTTTTGAGAAAGGTTTTAAGTACTCTTTGAATTCTGAATTCTTGCAAGACTAAAACAATTTTGAACAGTTGAAACGTTCTAGAATTATCATGGGGGTTGAAGTTGGTTTTTCCTAAGTAAAGGAAACGGCTTTGAAAAAAGTAAATGATTACATGACTTGGTTTGGCTTAGATCCTATTTTCTTACTCAAATCAGAAAGCCAATGTTTTAATGATTTTAAATGAATTTGGCGAAATGAGTTATGTTATTCTCCCCTAAAGACTTGGGACTCTGCCGAGAAATTTTGTTATAAAATCCCATTGTGGAATGGGTGATTTTGATTGTTCCCAAATTGAATCTTTAACTTTCCATGGTTTTGGAAGTCTTGGAAAGAGGATGCCGAGAGCGGCTTTGTTTTAAAAAGGGAACTTACTTTGAGTAAATTTGGCTTATGAGCCTGAGATGATTTGAGAAATGAGATCTTTAAGCCAAGGCTGAAAAGAGTTGAAATTTGATTTCAAAGTGAAATGGCTTGAGAAAAGTGATTTGAGGCTTAAATGCCGGTTTTATGAATTCGATGATGTTGAATGGTGAAAGTGCTGTTTTGTTATGGGCCGAAATGGCTGTGTATGATTATGAATAATGGCTGGTTCTGGATTGAACCGTGAGCCGGAATGGCTGTGTAAGATATTGATTTATGGCTGATTGCCGAATGAGTTATGGGCCGTATGGCTGACTATGAATTATGAATTTAAGCCGGATGGCTGAGATGGATGTTGATCCATGACTGGGACTGAATGAATATATGCTTGAGATACCTGGGTAGTAGCAAGGGTTGTGGTTTGTCCCACTTGCTCCAGGTCAGAGACTGTGACGCCTGGGTAGTAGCGGTAGTAGTGGTGATTCCACTCGCTCCAGGTTGAGCTGTTAAACACCCGCCTAGGTAGTAGCCGCAGTAGTGGTTATTCCACTGGCTCTGGGTTGAGCGGGTAGTAGCAATGGGGTTGTAGCTCAAACCTACTTGCTTCGCGATGGGTGTTTCTGTCCATGGTTAGCTACCAAGACGTGTCGGGTTGGCTATATAGCCGACAGATGATATCATCAGCCACTATGGACAGGCATGCATCATATGCATCTATGTGACATTGTTTGGATGTGCATATTATACTTGGTTTGCCTATGTGATTAATTGCTAATTGTTCTACTTGCAATAACTGTTTGTTTGTGCTTGCATCTTCCTATTTGTGTTTACTACTGGGACTCTGTTGGACTGTGGTGATTGGTTGATGGTTGGATTGTTTGGGCCTAGGGCCGTGGTTGGAATGAGGTGAACCGATGGTTGATTTCGGTTTTGTGTTTCTGGTTTGTTATAAAATATGAAAGGCTATTTTGTTTCAGCATAGATAAACCGTTTTGAAAGACTTTTGAGTTTTTTTGAGAATTGAATGGTTCCTCTTTTAGAAAAGATTTTTCGACTTTACTTTTATTATAAACCGTTATTTTTGAAAAGAGGCATGAGACAGTTATTAATCACTGGTACGGTTTATCTTCATGTATCCTATTACAGTAATTCCCAAAAACCCTCTACTGAGAACCCTTTCGAGGATTATGTTCTCACCCCCCCTACATTTTTCCCCTTTCAGGATATGGGCGCAGAAGTTACAAAGAGCTTATTTAATTGTTGTTGTGATGCTCTGTATTGTTTTAGCTATGGTTTATTGTACCCTCGCCTTTATCTTGATATAATCTGTAAGAGGGATAGGAATTGTATTGGATTATGGTTGTAATATTACTTATATATATGTACGTATATATATATATGGATGTACTCTTTATGAGTTTTTGTAAGTTGTATGGTATCTATGGATGTACGTTATCGAACGAAAGTATTTTTGGGAGCGGTGTCGCGGTTTAAAAGTTTTAAACGGGCTCATATTTTAGTATTAAATAGTATAAGTGTCGTCGTAATGTCTGAGCTATCAGAGTCGCGCAGCCGGAAGCGTGAGCTTTGGTAGTTAGGGTGTTACATTATGGTATCAGAGCAGTCCTTCCTGTAGAGCCTGAGGAATGGACCAACTATGCTTCAGTTGCATACTCTGAGCGTTTGTCATGTATTAGGTCTTGTCGAATGACGAGAATTAGAGCTTTATGCACATGACGATCTATTTATTAACGCTGTTAGTCTTGTATTGCATAATTCCTGATATTAAGTTTGGCCGGCTTAATACTAGTGAATTATGTATATGAAAGCACTGATGGGTTATCATAGATGAAATACGAGTTTTGAGTAAAGCGAATCGCGGGTTTTGGGAACGCTAGAAACTATTTCTCGAGGCTATTCAGTTGTGTGTCTTGAATTCTGTTCGAGTCGACCTGTTCTTTCGTATCCTAACTTGAAGTTCTTGGTTGTTAATCCTTTTGAAAAGTAGTTTGATTTTTCAACTCTATCCCTCCATTCATATGCATTCTTGTTTGATCTTAATTGCATATGCTTGTTTGGAATCCTTGTTGCGTCTATTTTCCTCTGTTTGAGTTCTTCTTGATTCAGGTATTCCTTGATATAGCTTTGAACTTGTCTTAATGCGCTGTGCTTTTAACTTCGGATTCCGAGTCTATTCTTTGGGAAATTGTTGATTCAGTTTTTCTCTTAATTGACAGTGATCACAGCCAATTTTGAGATTTTTATAAAAAAATTGCTGTTGACTAGATATACACTTATCTATATGTGGGACTTTGAAGATTTCTTATACAGTTTAACAACTATTTATTTCTAATGCCTCACCTGTACTTTTCTGGTTTATGGAACTGCATTTACTTTAAATTACAATTTGACTTTCTAGTAATTTTACTATAGTTCCAATGCACATTTTCAATTGATTATATATTTGGGGTGTTTTTCAAATTTCTGGAAAGAAAGGGGATTCTTCGCTTTTCTTCCGGTTGATTTTTGTTGATAAACTTTACCTAAATTATTTTTAACTTGAGTTCGGTTTAGCATACTACATTGTTGATGCTATTGTGATTCTTTTAAAAATGTTGGACTCATGGCTTTCTTCTTATGAACGGACTCATTCTCTTTTAAGCTTTCTATCTCCATGAATGTCATGCTTGACCTTGTTTTCAACTAATCTTTTACCTCTTGTGAACATTATCATTGATCTTGGTTCGTCCTCTCTTGTGAATCTCATTCTTATATGAGTTAGTTTAATTCGTTTCAAGTTAGTGCATTGTTTATTCTCCCATTATCTCTACAAGAGTTTTTAGTCAAAGGTTTATCATTGAGAAATTACAAATGATTGAGTTGTCTTTTTTATGACTTTTGTATTCTTATGGATCAATTTAAAACTTGTTTGATGTTTCATGTCTAGTGGCTCTTGTTTGGACTACCTTAATTTAAGATCCTTTCTAGTATGGCTTGACTCCTTTTTAGTAAATCTTAAACTCCTTGAATGTTCTTCTGAGATGGTGATTTTAAGAACACTTTTGGAGTCTTGCTTTGAATCTTTTAAAGAAGTTTGAATTCTCTTTGGAAGGATACTAATGAAATTTATTTTCTGTTGTTTGATTGAGATTGAAACCATTGTTCAATTTTGACGAAGTTAATTTAAAGTTGGCATACGCTATTTTAAATGAGGTTTTGGAAAGCTTCCTTGTTTAGTGGAAGCCGGTTCATTTGTAACGCACCACTTATTTTCTTTACCAAATTGTAAGCAAATTTTTATCTCGGAGTTTCTTTTCTAAAGAGTTTAACTTCTTCTTTCGTCCTTGCTATAAATGTTATACATATTTGATTGAATATGAATTTTGGGAATTTTTGGAACAAGCATTTGATTTTTCTCCTGAGTTTTGTGAATTACTTTTGGTTAAGATTGTGCACTTAACTAATTTTCTAAAATATTTGATGAAAATATTTTAGCTCTTAGCCAAGCCGGTGTGCATCTTGTTTTTAAAACTCTACATGATCTATTTCGACATGAATTTGTATTGAAGTGAAGCCACGTTTATGCTTTTGCTACTCTCTTGAAGAATGTTTGTTGCTCAACTTTTCTTCTAGACTGCAAAGTGGTTTTTTCGCAAGTTTTCGACTCTTTCATGAACAATGTATTCGAAAGTATTTTTAATCATGCTCTTGAGTTCTGTGAGCTTTGTCTTGGGTTTGAAATATTCTTTTCTGTAAACCTCATGCTTCCTCGACTCAGCTTGAGTTTGTTTCAAACTGATGCATTGGTTTTCTTCTTATTGATCCTATTGAACTTCTTTGATCTAAGGGTTATCTTGGAAGTTGTCAATTGAATTGTGTCTAGCAAACTTCATTGCTTGAACATCCTTGTTTATCTGGAATTGGATATATTCTCTCAAATCTATTATTGCTATCATTGACATTTGACTCTCCTTTCTAAATCTTGTATCCTTCTGAGTAGACTCGAGAATTTTTTTTTGATATCACGTGCGACTTGTAGACGTATACGTAACGCGATGCGTTAGTTCTTTAAGACGTGATATGTATATACGGAAGTGGAAGCGGTAGGAATGCAACTTTATGAGTTGTGAGCGTTTGGTTCCTTGCGAACGAGCTTGCGGTCGTTAGGCTTATGATCGGTTTTGGGGATTGAAAAGTGCCTGATGAGGTTGGAAAGTTGAAACTTTGAGGTTGATGTGAAATTGGTGTGCGGAGGTTGAGCACGTCGTTTTAACTCCATCCTGTTTGATAGCCTTTGATGCCTTGCCCTACTATCACATGATTGACCCATGTCAGCTTTTGCATTGAGCCGATCTTGTAACGTTTGCCTGGCAGTTACACTCCTACCTTTGCATCCTTATGCTTATGATAATCAAAGTATTTGAAAATCGTATATATGATTATATGTTGAGATATTTTTGCTTCTTCCTTAAATGTGTTCAAAGGTGAACTGTTATGGAATTTCTTTCATTTTGTATCAATTTTCGAGGGCGAAAATTTTTATAAGGTGGGTAGAATGTAAGACCCAGAATCTTTGAAAAGTCTTATTATGATCAAGTCTCAAATCATACGGTTATTTATAACCTTAATTTCGGAAATCACTTTATTAAAGATAATTAAGGCAAGTTTTTATTTATGAGATTTAAGATAAGTTATGATTATTATCCAATTTCACAATTATTGGATTATTTTCTATATTCAGAGTATAAAGTTGGTAGTTGTGAAATAATAAGGATTTCTATATGATTTGAATTAAATAAGTAATATTTTCAATATTAATACTGCTACTTTGGAAAATAAGGGATTTAATTATATTACTTCTAATTATTTAATTTGGATATTTTATTGAAAATAATTTGTGAAATTGGTGAGCAAATAGTATTTTCTATATATAAATAGTGTTGGATTTAAATTGGGTTTCAATTACTACATTACCCTATTTTTAAGTGAAATTACTAAAATGCCCATGCCCTTAACCCTAAGTTTCAAAAGTGAAACCCTAGTCCCTAACCCTTAGCCGTCACTATCCCTTTCCCTCCTATCACCCAAAGCCACGGTGGAACCAGAAAGAAAGGCAAGCAGAAAGGGAAAACAGAAATGGGGAAAAGAAGGGAGGAAAGTGCGCCGGCCAGGGGAAGGAGTTGCTGCCGCCACGGTCGATCACGTCTGCTGCCACGCCTCCGTGCCACCACGCCTCGCAGTCGAGCCCATTTCCGCTGCTACCACCGTCACGGAGAAGAGGCGTCGAAGAGGGGCCGAACTCGCGCCTCGTCGCTGCCGTCCCTGGGGCTTCGAGCCGCGTCGCCGTCCTTGGTGACCCACGAACCGAGAGCACACGCGCGGGGTGGAGGACGGCGCTGCTGTCACCGCTGCTTCTCCCAACTCCGCTACTGCCCGTTGAAGACGACGCCATCGCGGGTCAGAACTCAGGCGAGAGATAGGAGGTCACGAAGGAGAGAGCCACACCCAGTCCCTGGTTGCCGCTGCGCCAAAAGGGGGAGTGGCCGCCGTCGTTGCAGAGGAGCCGCGCGGCCACCTTCGCATTCTCGCGCACAGAGAGGGGGATGCGCGAAGGGGGATATTCTTCCGCCGTTGTCGTGCCGTGAGCGCCGATTCGGTGGTTGCCGTCGCCGCTGCATGGGTTCCTGTGGTCCAAGCCGCCTTTGATGGAGCTCGCATCGCCGTCAGCCATGGCCGCTGCACCTCTGGCCGCCGGAAAAACTTCGCTGCCGCCGCCAGAGAACTCTGTCGATGACCCACCGGAGCTTCTGGTCGCCGCCGGAGCTGTTGCCGGGGCCGGTTCGAAATCGAAACTGCTTCGTGTTGTTATTCCGGTAAGAGATTATGTTTCGAAAAGCCTCGCGTTAGTATTCTGTTGTGTTCGGTTAATGAATATGAGTTTTGATAACGTGGGGTCGAGTCCTGATTATTGTATGTTGCGATTAGTGTTGCTATGGTCATTGCGAACGTGACTGGGAGCCGAGGTTTTGGTTGCCGTCAGTTCGGGATGAGGCAGAAAGGACTCTATGAGACGTTTGGATTATGGAATTGCGTTTTGAGGTAGGGGCGCTTTCCGAAAACTATAGTTTATTATTGGAATTATTACATATGGGTACTGATGTGAGATATTGTGTATTTGGTGATTGTATCTGCCTTATGTATTATTGGATTGACTCGAATGACTATGGATGTTGGTTTGGTTGAATTGTTGTGTGGTTTGTGAAATGTAATCTTTGGAAGTTGATTCTTTAAAGATTTGAAATGAGTTTAATCCGTTGAGGATTGGTTTGAATTGAGTCAATTATTTTGATGATGTGAAAGATAGAATACTTTTGAAATTCAGCCTGGGTTGCTTTAATTGATTTGGTTTTGATAAATAATTTATTGCTGAACCGATTCTTTAAAAGCTTTAGAAATGAGTTAAATCGGTTGATATTGAGTTGATTTTTGAAATGGTTTCCTTGAGATATGCCACTGAGGTGACTGTTGAATTTAGCTTGCTTTTGAATTGATTTCTGGTTTTGAACTGTTGAAAAGGAATGAGAAACAGTTTAGTTGGGACCCGAACCGGGTGGCAAAAGTCCAAGTTTTAGGGGAGGTGCTGCCGAAATTTCTATAAAATCCGAGTCTTTATTGAAATGTTGTCTGGAAAATGATGAGTTAAAGACTTCTACTATTTTATTTGAATTATCGAGAAAAGGATGATTCATGCTTTCGAAATGAATTAATAAAGAGGAAATTGTGATTTAGTCTTGCTTCTTAAGAAAGGCATTGTATCTCTTTCAGGAGAAGGTTATTTAGATGAAACTTGTGTTTTAAAGCTGTTTGGATGTGAAAAGGGTTTATGCCTTTGAATTTGACTTGGGGGTTTCAATTAAAGAAGTTTCAATGACTTTGAAAGAACCTGAATGTCTATTGACAAGTTTCATTTTGAAATGTTTTGAGAAAGGTTTTAAGTACTCTTTGAATTCTGAATTCTTGCAAGACTAAAACAATTTTGAACAGTTGAAATGTTCTAGAATTATCATGGGGGTTGAAGTTGGTTTTGCCTAAGTAAAGGAAACGGCTTTGAAAGAAGCAAATGATTACATGACTCGGTTTGGCTTAGATCCTATTTTCTTACTCAAATCAGAAAGCCAATGTTTTAATGATTTTAAATGAATTTGGCGAAATGAGTTATGTTATTCTCCCCTAAAGACTTGGGACTCTGCCGAGAAATTTTGTTATAAAATCCCATTGTGGAATGGGTGATTTTGATTGTTCCCAAATTGAATCTTTAACTTTCCATGGTTTTGGAAGTCTTGGAAAGAGGATGCCGAGAGCGGCTTTGTTTTAAAAAGGGAACTTACTTTGAGTAAATTTGGCTTATGAGCCTGAGATGATTTGAGAAATGAGATCTTTAAGCCAAGGCTGAAAAGAGTTGAAATTTGATTTCAAAGTGAAATGGCTTGAGAAAAGTGATTTGAGGCTTAAATGCCGGTTTTATGAATTCGATGATGTTGAATGGTGAAAGTGCTGTTTTGTTATGGGCCGGAATGGCTGTGTATGATTATGAATAATGGATGGTTCTGGATTGAACCGTGAGCCGGAATGGCTGTGTAAGATATTGATTTATGGCTGATTGCCGAATGAGTTATGGGCCGTATGGCTGACTATGAATTATGAATTTAAGCCGGATGGTTGAGATGGATGTTGATCCATGACTGGGACTGAATGAATATATGCTTGAGATACCTGGGTAGTAGCAAGGGTTGTGGTTCGTCCCACTTGCTCCAGGTCAGAGACTGTGACGCCTGGGTAGTAGCGGTAGTAGTGGTGATTCCACTCGCTCCAGGTTGAGCTGTTAAACACCCGCCTAGGTAGTAGCCGCAGTAGTGGTTATTCCACTGGCTCTGGGTTGAGCGGGTAGTAGCAATGGGGTTGTAGCTCAAACCTACTTGCTCCGCGATGGGTGTTTCTGTCCATGGTTAGCTACCAGGACGTGTCGGGTTGGCTATATAACCGATAGATGATATCATCAGCCACTAGGGACAGGCATGCATCATATGCATTTATGTGACATTGTTTGGATGTGCATATTATACTTGGTTTGCCTATGTGATTAATTGCTAATTGTTCTACTTGCAATAACTATTTGTTTGTGCTTGCATCTTCCTATTTGTGTTTGCTACTGGGACTCTGTTGGACTGTGGTGATTGGTTGATGGTTGGATTGTTTGGGCCTAGGGCCGTGGTTGGAATGAGGTGAACCGATGGTTGATTTCGGTTTTGTGTTTCTGGTTTGTTATAAAATATGAAAGGCTATTTTGTTTCAGCATAGATAAACCATTTTGAAAGACTTTTGAGTTTTTTTGAGAATTGAATGGTTCCTCTTTTAGAAAAGATTTCCGACTTTACTTTTATTATAAACCGTTGTTTTTGAAAAGAGGCATGAGACGGTTATTAATCACTGGTACGGTTTATCTTCATGTATCCTATTACAGTAATTCCCAAAAACCCTCTACTGAGAACCCTTTCGAGGATGATGTTCTCACCCCCCTACATTTTTCCCCTTTCAGGATATGGGCGCAGAAGTTACGAAGAGCTTATTTAATTGTTGTTGTGATGCTCTGTATTGTTTTAGCTATGGTTTATTATACCCTCGCCTTTATCTTGATATAATCTGTAAGAGGGATAGGAATTGTATTGGATTATGGTTGTAATATTACTTATATATATGTATGTATATATATATGGATGTACTCTTTATGAGTTTTTGTAAGTTGTATGGTATCTATGGATGTACGTTATCGAACGAAAGTATTTTTGGGAGCGGTGTTGCGGTTTAAAAGTTTTAAACGGGCTCATATTTTAGTATTAAATAGTATAAGTGTCGTCGTAATGTCCGAGCTATCAGAGTCGCGCAGCCGGAAGCGTGAGCTTTTGTAGTTAGGGTGTTACACGAACCCTAGCCTGCCACCGCGCCCTCCTTCGTCGCCACGGTCACCGGTCAACAGCGCAACCGCCGTCGCCTGGTCGTCAGCCCAAGTAACCCTCCTTCTTCGCCTGGTTCCCTGCCCAGTAGCCATCCATCTGCGTCGTCTTCATCTTCTCAACACCAGCAGGCAGTAGCCCGTCCCATCGTCTTCATCGTCGCGCGGTGAGTAACTCGTCCTCTGCTCATCTTTGTTCTTTGCTTCTGTGAACTGACTTCCTCTGCTCATCTTTGTTCTTTGCCTCTGTGAACTTCTTTGTTAGTAACTTGGTTTGCATCTCAATTTCTGTTTGTTGGTAACTTGGTTTGCAGCTCAATTTCTGTGTTGCTCAATTTCTGTTTGTAGTTCAATTTGTGTTTGTAGTTCAATTTCTGTGTGTTGCTCAAATTTCTGTTTTGTAGCTCAAATTTGTTATTGTTTTTTACTTTGTTAATGCTGGAAACTGACTCGGTTTTGCATATTTGTTGACTGGCTGAATTTCTCAAATTTGTTCTGCATAATTGTTAATGTTCATTGTGTAGATAGAATTGTTAATGTTTATTGCTGTGGCATAATTGTTAATTGTTGACTGGCTGAATTTCTCAAATTTGTTCTGCATCTCTTGATTCTTCTGCTGAACAGGGTGGGAATGAAGGTGAAAATCATCCCACCGAAGCAGATTTGCAACAAGTTCTTGCGGATTTTGATGATTGATAAACCATGTAGTTGGGATTTAATATTTAGATATGCTTTTATTACTATTTAGCTTTTGAGTTTGGATTTTGATAAGATCATATGTATTTGGTTGATGATATTTTATGTAGTGTTTTAAATTTCGAAGATATTTTAAGATTTATATCAGACTATAATTATATTTTAGGATGTGTATTTATAATTTATTTATTATTCTATTCTAAAATAGTTTTTCCGGTTGAACCATTGGTTGAACCGGTTAGACCAATGAACTAGTGAACCAGTGACTAGAACGGTTTAATGACCGGTCCGGTTTTTTGAACCTTGATTTAAATAAATAAAATAAATTAAATAAAAATATTTTTAAAAATTAATCAAATCAGTTAGTCAATAAAATAATTAGTATAATTGATTTTATTTGATTTATTGAATTCAAAAAAATAAATTAGAAAATAATTGATTGAATTAATTAGTTGTTATAATTAATTTATTATAATTGATTGGATTTAATAAATTAAAAAAATAAATAGAAAAATATATGAGACAATAATTTTTTAACTAAATTAATCTGTATTTATTATATTTAATCATTATAAGTAACAAATCATTTATGCTATTATGTACCTTATAAATTAATGAATTAAAATAATTGATATAATAAATTACAATTATTTGATTGATATGAATTATAATAAATTGTGTGATATTTAAATATCTAATCAAATCAATTAGTTGATATAATTAATTTACTGTAATAAATTGTATTCAATGAATAATAAAAAATAAATTAAGAAACATACTCAAAAGTAGTGACGGATCCAGAAGTTTTAAATAGTGGGGTAAACATATAGCATATAAAAATAATAAAAAATATTTATAAGTATATCAAAATATATAAAAAAATAAATAATATAAAAATATTAAATATCAAATAATTTTTATGTAATCATTATCAATATTAATATATTGATAAATAATAATATGATTATTAATTTATCTTTCTGTAAATTAAATATAATAATAATAATAAATGAAATTAATCAAAATATAAATATATTATCTTCTAATAAATAATAAAAGTGAAATATATTTTTTTATTAATTATATATAATAAATGATATTTTAGAAAAAAATCTATACTAAATTTCTCATATCCTCATTATATATTTTATAGATTATTTAAATATTATTTAATTATTTAATAAAAAAAAGACAAAAAATTAATTTCAAATAATAATAATAATAATAATAGAATTAGTTACTTAGATAGATAAAAGTACAAAATGCGTTAATATTTTAATTGATTTTTATTTTAATTTATATTTGAGAACTAATTATCAAAATAGATATCCAATACAAAATTCTTCAATTTACTGGTAAATATTAAAGTAGAATTGAAAAAAAAACAGTAACCTTTAACTAAATAAATTTATTAATTAAATAATATTACAATAATATTTTGTTTTTATTAACTTAATTTAATATATAATTTTATCTTATATTTTTAGACACAAATTAGAGTCTAATTTTAATTATTGATAGTATAAAATATTTTATATAATTATTTAATTATGTCTATTTTTTGAATTATCATTTAGGTGAATGCAATCAATATAAAAGATAGTTATTTTTTATGATATGATATTACGTCATTGAATATTTATGTAAAACTATTTTACACTAATAGTGTATGAAAATTATAAATTGTACCTTAAAAGGATCAACTTCGATGAAAAACGAAGAATACATTCTTATTCTATAAAGTAGTAAAAGAAAAATAATAAATATAAAATTATGAGTTGATTCTCAAATTTAGATTAATGTACCACAGAAAAACACTATATATAGACTTTAGTAAAACAAAAATAAATATGTAAATTATTTATTATTAAGGTAATTTTTTATTATATACAGTAATTACACATCATACATTAATTTTGTTAAAATTATATAATTTTTCATAATATGAATAGAATCATTATCTTCTATCATAATCAAAGAAATCCCGGACAATGAATAAGAATATTATACCTGATATACACAGATTGAAATAGAAATATATGTCTTAAAATTTAGAAATATAAATTCTATTATATCTTCCTAATAATTATAATAAAGATATGTTTCTAAATTAGTATAATTATGTATTATTCATTAAATATTAATTATAATATAATTATAATAAAAAAAATTTATAAAATAATTTAGAATAGAGAATAGGAAAGTTCATTTTGGAGGGAAAACGGAGTCACGAGAGATCGACACCACACCTTCATCAGTTGGGGGAAAACCCAGTTTTAGTATACTAAAACTGGGTTTTCCCCCAACTGATGAAGGTGAGGTGTCGATTCCTCGTGATTCCGTTTTTCCTCCAAAATGAATATATTTTTCTCTATTCTAAATTATTTTATAAAAAATATCTTTATTATAATTATATTATAATTAATATTTAATAAATAATACATAATTTTACTAATTTAGAAACATTTCTTCATCATAATTATATCAAATCAATATTTAATGCATTATTAAACTACTTATCAATTATATATCAATTGAAAATACTTTTAATCATTTTAATAATAATAATAATAATAATAATAATAATAATAATAATAATAATAATAATAATATGATAATGATATAATAATGGCATCGGTCGTGATAATCATGTTAAGAATATTTGATTCTAATCATAAAAAGATCAAATCTTATGATATTAATAACGTATATTGGTTTTAAATAATTTTAGTCATTTTAATTATATTAATTTTAAAAATATTGATATAATTCTAATTATTATTCATTATCCAATAGTAATAATAATAATAATAATAACTTGAAAAATTCCTATATAAACTATTTCAATTAGTCGTGTATTATTTTTAATTCAATCAATTATTTCAACTAATTAATTCAATCAATTATTTCTTAATTTATTTTTTTGAATTCAATAAATCAAATAAAATCAATTATACTAATTGATTTGATTAATTCTTAAAAAATTTTTATTTTATTTATTTCAATACATGAGTTATAACTAATTAGTTATTTAATTTTTTAGGATAAATATCAAATTCTATTCTTAATATAAAAATACAAATTAAAATTTTATTTCTTCCATTTTTTTTTACCACTATAAAAGACCAAATATGCTAGAAAAAATATCATTTGTTTACCCATTACTCTTTCATTGGGTAGCTTTTACAACAATTATTTTTTTTCCTATGAGGTGTCGTCGCAAGAAGGCAACTATCTTGGACACAAACCACAACACACTCTCCAACTCCTGTGCTCATCATTCAGAGCAATATATGATATGTTATTTATGAGGCATTTATAAACCATGGTGTTATCATGTATGCATAAATAAATAAAAAATTGTATTTAAACTTAAGTCATTTATCTGTTTGTGTGGTATATTGTAGTGTAAAATTACTTTTAATTTGTGTTGTGCAATGATATTATGGTTTAATTTAAGATTTTACTTTAGAACTGTGTTATGATTTTGTTTCATCATTTTCTCTTAGATATTGATCAAGTTAACGTATTTTTATTTATTATTATTGAAATGGATGTGATATGAAATTTATAAAAAAAAAACCCTCACACTAAATTTATTTATTATAGTCTTCTATCTCTTCTATTTCATTTTGTTTTCTTCTTATTCATTTTATTTTTTTTGAATATCATATAACTTATTATAATTTATACCAATTAATTAATTATAATTCATTATATCAGTTAGTTTGATTTGTTAATTTATAATATGCATGATAAAATAGATCATTTATTACCTATAACGTTAATTCTTCTAAAATCTAAATCTGAATAATTATATTTTTACTTTTTGTTATGAAAAAATATTATTAATAATTAACCACTCATACTTTTAATCAAAGTGTTTGGATGATTTTTATATTTATTAATATTAATCTACTTCTACTTAATATACTAAAACTTGGTTTTTTCCCAACTAATGAAGGTGAGGTGTTGATCTTTTGTGACTCTGTTTTTCCTCCAAAATGAATGTATTTTTTTCTAATCTAAATTATTTTATAAAAAATATATTTATTATAATTATATTATAATTAATATTTAATTAATAATACATAATTATACTAATTTAGAAACATATCTTCATTATAATTATATCAAATCAATATTTAATACATTATTAAACTACTTATCAATTATATATCAACTGAAAATACTTTTAATAATAATAATAATAATAATAATAATAATAATAATAATAATAATAATAATAATAATAATAATAATAATAATAATAATAATAATATGATAATGGCACCGGTCGTGGTAATCATGATAAGAATATTTGATTCTAATCATAAAATGATCAAATCTTATGATATTAATAACGCACATTGATTTTAAATATTTTTAGTCATTTTAATTATATTAATTTCAAAAATATTGATATAATTTTAATTATTATTCATTATCCAATAATAATAATAATAACTTGAAAAATCTGTATGTAAACTATTTGAATTACCCGTGTATTATTATTAATTCAATCAATTATTTCAACTAATTAATTCAATCAATTATTTCTTAATTTATTTTTTAAATTTAATAAATCAAATAAAATCAATTATACTAATTATTTTTATCAACTAATTGATTTGATTAATTTTTAAAAATATTTTTATTTTATTTATTTAAATACATGTGTTATAACTAATTAGTTATTTAATTTTATTAGAATAAATATCAAATTATATTCCTAATATAAAAATACAAAATTTTATTCCTTCCATTTTTATTTTACCACTATAAAAGACCATATATGCTAGAAGAAAATATCATTTGTTTACCAATTACTCTTTCATTGGGTAGCTTATACAACGATTCTTTTTCTTCTTATGAGGCGTCTATCGTGGACACAAACTATCGCAAGAAGGCAACTATCGTGGACACAAACTACCACACACTCTTCAACTCCCGTGCTCATCATTCAGAGCAATATATGATATGTTATCCATGAGGCATTTATAAACCATGGTGTTATCATGTATGCATAAATAAAAAAAATTCGTATTTAAACTTAAGTCATTTACCTGTTTGTGTGGTATATTGTAATGTAAAATTACTTTCAATTTATATTGTGCAATGATATTATGGTCTAATTTAAACTTTTACTTTAGAATTGTATTATGATTTTATTTCATCATTTTCTCTTAGATATCAAGTTGACGTATTTTTATTTATTATTATTGAAACGGATGTGATATAAAATTTATAAAAAAAAAACTCTCATACTTAATTTATTTTATTGTAGTCTTCCATCTCTTCTATTTCATTTTGTTTTCTTCTTATTTATTTTATTTTTGTTAAATATCATATCATTTATTATAATTTATACCAATTAATTAATTATAATTCATTATATCAGTTAGTTTGATTTATTAATTTATAATATGCATGATAAAATAGATCATTTGTTACTTATAAATCATTTGTTACTTATAACGTTAATTCTTCTAAAATCTAAATCTGAATAATTATATTTTTACTTTTTGTTATAAACAAAATATTATTAATAATTAACCACTCATACTTTTAAATAAAGTCTTTGGATGATTTTTATATTTACTAATATTAATTGTTGATTATTTTTTCTTAAATAAATTGTATTATAATTTTATGTTAGTTCGTAATTGATTAATGATTGATGTTCATGAAGCTATGTTACTCTAAATTTTATATTTTATAAATATTTTATTTAAATATAATTTTTTAAACATAAAAATATATTATTTTTAATAATATCATATTTTTACTTTTTTTTTTAATTATTTTAAATGAATATTTTATCGAATACTAATTAAACTCATCCTTCCATTTGATTTTACTAATATATTATCTAACTATTATATAAAATTAAAATCATATTAATAAATTCAATATTAAAGTTAATTTGACTTTTTATTTAGAGCGTTTTTCGATTTTTTTAGTCTAATCAACCAAAACTATTCAATTATGAATAGTCACTTCTATCTTATTTTAAATTATTGACTAATTAAAATTACTAAAATTTAATAATAATATTCTGTTTTATATTTTTATATTTAGTCCAATCCATCTAAGCTATATAATAATCACTTCAATTTTTACATTTTATAATGTAATATTACATACTGTAATAGTAAAATAACATAGTAAATTGTCATATTTTAATATTAAATAAAAAATTAATACGTAAAAAAATCTACTTAATATATTAAAATTGGATTTTTTTTCAACTAATGAAAGTGAGGTGTCAATTCCTCATGAATTTATTTTTCCTCCAAAATGAAAATATTATTCTCTCTTCTAAATTTATTTTATAAAAATATCTTTATTATAATTATATTATAATTAATATTTAATGAATAATGTATAATTATACTAATTTAAGAAAATATCTTTATTATAATTATATAAAATCAATATTTAATACATTATCAACTAATGAAAGTGAGGTATCAATACATTATTAAACTAATTATCAATCATCAATATTTTTAATTATTCTAATGGTATTAATTGATATAGTTCTAATTCTCATTCATGTGTAATAATTTTATTAGTAGATAGTTGGTACACACATTAATAATGACTCATTTAATTTGATATCAATTAGTAGATAATAATAATAATAATAATAATAATAATAATAATAATAATAATAATAATAATAATAATAATAATAGAAAAGGTATATATAGTACATGCATTGTATTTTAAAAAAGTAAAACATATTTTAAAAAAGATTGAAGTATCAATAATAAATTGTGATTGATATCAAAATTAATAATTAATTTTTATAATTATTTTTATCTACTAAAAGTTACTTATAGTATTTTTTTTTTGTGGTATAAAAAGGTTGTGATTCATAACATTTTTGTGAAATTATACTGCATGGACACAAGATCAATTATTTAACAAATTGAATTTTAATTTATATGTTTTATTTTTTACTCCTATTTTTATTCATTATTTATTTTACTTTTTATATTTACAGTAAATATTGAATGTAAAAAAAATAATATTGATTGTTATATATTTTATTTATTTAGAGCCATAATTAAATTTGATATAATTGTAGCAAGTATCTACAATTAATAATAATATGATACTGTCAATGAGTAATAGCTCAAATGGCATAGTCTCCCCATACTCAATTAAGAGGTTGCGGGTTCGAGTCTCATATCTTTGGTAAAAAAAATAATAATAATATCATAGTATAATTTTAAGTTGTATAATATGATAAAAAAGAACGTAGCAATTTATATCTGCTTCCTATATAGCAATAATATTATATATATATTTATATATCTCATCTTTTAGCTCTTTTCTAAAAATATTGGCATATAATTAATGTAGATTACATATAAATTGAGTAAGTATTTTCATTGAATTAATCATAAAGGTTAATAAAATATAATGGCACAATTTTCATCTAATTGTAGCAAGTATATCTATTCAAAATATTGGCTAATTATTACCGTGTATAATTAATGTGTGTGTATATATATAGTAATAGTGAATTTTTATAATTATTTATCATTTAGAGAATTCATAATTCAGACATTGTTCTTTTTCTATTTTTTATTTTTCATACCTAATGGCTGCTAGCTACGATTCTATCAATAGTATTACCTAAGGTAGATTATGTGATGAAAAAGTTTGGAAAATAAAGGAAAGAATTATAAGGTTATGAAAAGTCTCATCCAAATTTGACAAGAGTAAGACGGCTTACATAGAAATGGTTCTAATGGATGTTAAAGTTAGTCGATTATTTTTTACGATTCTTTCAAGTGATGTTAGGTCCAATTTATAAATATTTTTTGTTCGTATTTTAAATTTATTTGATAAGTAAACCATTGCAATAAAAAACAGTGCCATTTAATAGCTTTATAAGTGCTAATAGTTTTTAGATTTAATTTGTTTTACAGTGTGATAAAATTTATTTTTCAATCAAGAATTATTTAGCAAAGATGTTTGAGAATGAACTGATTGAGGGGAAGGTCTATGTCTTCTCAGATTTTGTGATTGAGGAATCAAGCGAAATTTATATTCCGACTGCACACGTATGTAGAATAATTTTTAAAAATGAGTCACGCATAATAAATACAGTCGATGATCGTAAAATTTCTGACAATCATTTCAATTTTTTTGCTCATGCTGATATATTGAAACAAACAAAAGAACAATCCAACTTATTTAGTACGTAGTTATTTATATTAATCTACACAAAATTATTTTTTTATTTTAATTTTTGCAAAGAAATCATATAATAGCATCATTTTATCGATAACATAAATTTTAATAGTTTATTTATGCAAATGTTTAAAATTGTATTTCGACTTTTTTAAAGGTATATCCTTTTATTAATATATTGTTAGTTTTATCATTTAATATAAAATAAATTGGTAAAATTTTTTTAATTTATAAGTAATTTATTATGTTATTCGTTTATTTGTCCTTAATTTGATGCTTTTATTTTTTTAATTAGATTTTATTGGACTTTTGACTTGAAAAAAAAAACTTATATCATAATCAAAAATAAGAAAAAGTGACCATTACATTGTGGTTGATCTTCATGATTTAGAGTATGTGAAATTTTAATAATTTACAATAAGATTTTATTTTGTAACAATTATCTATACATATGTAAAATATTTTATCTTTTTTATTATATATTACTACTTATTTCTCTTAATTCTTGCTTTTATTTAGAAATAAGGAAAAATAAGGTGCATACTATGAGATCAATTTACAATCCAATTATTCAATTATCTACGTGATCACCAAACAATGGAATACATATTTATTTTTCAATTTGCAAAATTTAACAAAGGCATTGATAAGCATATTGGTTTACCTTTTATTTAACATATTTGTTTATGTTATATTTGTAATCATATTATATCTATTTTTATGAATATATCTTTTTAAAAAATACTCTTAGTATTAGCATATGGTGTATTAAATAAATATTAGTGGTTTTAAATTATACAAATGTTTAAAATTGTATTGCAAATTTTTAAAGGTATATCATTTTATTAATATATTGTTAGTTTTATTATTTAATATAAAATAAATTGGTAAATTTTTTTTAATTTATAAGTAATTTATTATGTTATTTATTTATTTGTCCTTAATTTAATACTTTTAATTCATTTTTTTAATTAGATGTTATTGAATTCTTGACTGAAAAAGAAGAGCTTATATCATAATCAAAAATAGGAAGAAGTGACCATTACATTGTAGTTGATCTTCATGATTTGGAGTATGTGAAATTTTAATATTTCACAGTAAGATTTTATTTTGTAACAATTATCTATACATATGCAAAATATTTTATCTTTTTTATTATATATTATTACTTATTTCAATTAATTCTTGCTTTTATTTAGAAATGAAAAAAAATAAAGTGCACACTGTGAGATCAATTTATAACTCAATTATTCAATTATCTATGTGATCACCAAACAATCGAATATATACTTAATTATTCTCCAATTTGCAAAATTTAATAAAGGTATTGGTAAGCATATTGGTTTAACTTTTTATTTAACATATTTGTTTATGTTATATTTGTAATCATATTATATCTATTTTTACGAATATATCTTTTTAGAAAATACTCTTAGTATTAGTATATGATGTATTAAATAAATATTAGTAGTTTTAAATTATTTATTATTTATTAGAGAACTTTGTGCATTAGAATTCTCTAATAATTTGTTGTTTATTTTAAGCTGATTTTGATATGTTCCTATTTTACGGTAAAATAACATATAAAAATTTGTTAGTAGACAGTATTATTAGGTTATTTATGATCACATTAAGTATACATGTCTGATTTATTGAAAAGAGTAAATTACTAAAACTGATTAATAACTATTTTAGAGTTGATATACTTAACACTAGATTAAGAAAAAACGAACAATGCATAACATGTTATTTTTTTATTAGTCAAATTATTATAATTCAAATTAATTTTAATAAAATAACTTAAAATTATAATTTCAATCTTATCACGTGCATGACACGGGTTATAATAATTGATTTTATTTGATTTATTGAATTCAAAAAAATAAATTAGAAAATAATTGATTGAATTAATTAGTTGATATAATTAATTTATTATAATTGATTGGATTTAATAAATTAAAAAAATAAATAGAAAAATATATGAGACAATAATTTTTTAACTAAATTAATCTGTATTTATTATATTTAATCATTATAAGTAACAAATCATTTATGCTATTATGTACCTTATAAATTAATGAATTAAAATAATTGATATAATAAATTACAATTATTTGATTGATATGAATTATAATAAATCTTGTGATATTTAAATATCTAATCAAATCAATTAGTTGATATAATTAATTTACTGTAATAAATTGTATTCAATGAATAATAAAAAATAAATTAAGAAACATACTCAAAAGTAGTGACGGATCCAGAAGTTTTAAATAGTGGGGGTAAACATATAGCATATAAAAATAATAAAAAATATTTATAAATATATCAAAATATATAAAAAATAAATAATATAAAAATATTAAATATTAAATAATTTTTATGTAATCATTATCAATATTAATATATTGATAAATAATAATATGATTATTAATTTATTTTTCTGTAAATTAAATATAATAATAATAATAAATGAAATTAATCAAAATATAAATATATTATCTTCTAATCAATAATAAAAGTGAAATATATTTTTTTATTAATTATATATAATAAATGAAATTTTAGAAAAAAATCTATACTAAATTTCTCATATCCTCATTATATATTTTATAGATTATTTAAATATTATTTAATTATTTAATAAAAGAAAGACAAAAAATTAATAATAATAATAATAATAATAATAATAATAATAATAATAATAATAATAATAATAATAATAATAATAATAATAATAATAATAGAATTAGTTACTTAGATAGATAAAAGTACAAAATGCGTTAATATTTTAATTGATTTTTATTTTAATTTATATTTGAGAACTAATTATCAAAATAGATATCCAATACAAAATTCTTCAATTTACTGGTAAATATTAAAGTAGAATTGAAAAAAAAAACAGTAACCTTTAACTAGATAAATTTATTAATTAAATAATGTTACAATAATATTTTGTTTTTATTAACTTAATTTAATATATAATTTTATCTTATATTTTTAGACACAAATTAGAGTCTAATTTTAATTATTGATAGTATAAAATATTTTATATAATTATTTAATTATGTCTATTTTTTTGAATTATCATTTAGGTGAATGCAATCAATATAAAAGATAGTTATTTTTTATGATATGATATTACGTCATTGAATATTTATGTAAAACTATTTTACACTAATAGTGTATGAAAATTATAAATTGTACCTTAAAAGGATCAACTTCGATGAAAAACGAAGAATACATTCTTATTCTATGAAGTAGTAAAAGAAAAATAATAAATATAAAATTATGAGTTGATTCTCAAATTTAGATTAATGTACCACAGAAAAACACTATATATAGACTTTAGTAAAACAAAAATAAATATGTAAATTATTTATTATTAAGGTAATTTTTTATTATATACAGTAATTATACATCATACATTAATTTTGTTAAAATTATATAATTTTTCATAATATGAATAGAATCATTATCTTCTATCATAATCAAAGAAATTCCAGACAATGAATAAGAATATTATACCTGATATACACAGATTGAAATAGAAATATATGTCTTAAAATTTAGAAATATAAATTCTATTATATCTTCCTAAACAAACCTAAGCAACTCTACACTAATAGCCCGTGCCATGTCGTGTTTTTCAAGACTTATATTTAGGAACATATAGAATTTTAATAATAATATACGGGTAATTGAAATAGTTTATATACGGATTTATTATTATTATTATTATTATTATTATTATTATTATTATTATTATTATTATTATTAGTAGTAGTAGTAGTAGTAGTAGTAGTAGTAGTAGTAGTAGTATTGGATAATAAATAAGAATTAGAATTATATTAATATTTTTAAAATTAATATAATTAAAATGACTACAAATATTTAAAATTAATGTGCGTTATTAATATCATAAAATTTGATCATTTTATGATTAGATTCAAATATTCTTACCATGATTACTATGACCGGTGCAATTATCATCTTATTATTATTATTATTATTATTATTATTATTATTATTATTATTATTATTATTATTATTATTATTATTATTATTATTATTATTATTATTATTATTATTATTAAAATGATTAAAAGTATTTTCAATTGATAATTGATAAGTAGTTTAATAATGCATTAAATATTGATTTGATATAATTATAATAAAGATATGTTTCTGTTACGGATCCGATCCACGGATCCCGCATACCCGGTTACCCGGGGATAACCCGCTTCAACCCGAAGGCCCAAAAACCGGCCCTTCTAAGCCTCTAACCAACTTTCGAACCCAAATATCTCTCTTATCTTAGCCAAATAAGATAAGATAAGATATTCACCATTGCCTATAAATAAGAGGACCCAGGTCCCTCCAGGTATTCATTCATTCCTCATACCTCATACCTCTCAGATCCATTCTGACTTGAGCGTTGGAGTGTCTTTGCAGGTACCACCCCCCATCGCTCCAGTCAAGCAATCCGGTTCCAGCCTTGCCCGTGGATTCCCGATCCATCCTCCAAACCGTACCAGAGACATCTTGTACATTGGCGCCGTCTGTGGGGACCCTGCGCCAGCTGGGCCCGATGGGGGACGTCCTAGAGGAAACCCCCTCAAGCCAGGATGACTCTCAACTGATTAACTCAACCCCCGAACACCGCGAAGTCACAAACCAAGCAAGAATAGCGAGTACCGTCCAAAACGCGAACGATCATGACGTCACGGACCGACGACATCCTGAGAAAGCCAGCGACAAAGCAGCGCAGATCATCCAGGATCTCTGCCTCCGAGTTCAGGAACTCGAAGGCAAGATAACCAATAAAGGAAAACACAACAACGAGCACGGAAGCCATGCAACCTCCAGATCAAGATCTCGCCGCGGTAGATCGCCAACCCAACGACACGACAGAAGAGACGGTCACAGCTCATCACGCGATCACAGACACGAGAAATCGCCAGAACGGCGATACAACAAGAAACATAACCGCAACGCTTCTCGAGATCCGAGTTATCGACACTACTCAGACGAAGATCGGAGGGACCGAAACGCCAAACGCACGAGAAACGACCATATAATAATGGGAGCTACACCCTTCACAGAAAGAATCCTAAGAGCAAAACTTCCCAAAGGCTTCGACAAACCTACCGATATGAAGTACGATGGAACTAAGGATCCCCAAGAACATCTAACGGCTTTTGAGGCCAGAATGAACCTAGAAGGAGCGGCCGACGCGGTCCGATGCAGAGCCTTCCCGGTAACCCTCGCCGGGCCAGCGATCAAATGGTTCAACGCCCTCCCGAACGGATCCATAGCCAGCTTCCACGATATTACACGAAATTTCATGGCCCAGTTCACTACTAGGATCACTAAAGCCAAACACCCCATCAGCTTACTAGGGGTCACGCAAAAACAAGAAGAATCCACAAGAAAATACCTCGACCGCTTCAACGACGAATGCCTAATGGTCGACGGACTCACGGATTCCGTCGCAAGCCTCTGCCTGACCAATGGGCTAATGAACGAAGATTTTCGCAAACACCTCACCACCAGACCGGTATGGACCATGCATGAGATCCAGAACGTCGCCAAAGACTACATCAACGACGAAGAAGTCAGTCAGGTCGTCGCCGCCAACAAGCGGCAGCACGGCAACACCCAGCGCGGCAATTCGGCTTCTCACCAAAACCCAACACTCAAAGAGAATCAACGGGACCACCCCAGGCCGACTAGCCGACCACCGAGAATAGGCAAATTCTCTAATTACACGCCCCTGACAGCACCAATTACCGAGATATACCACCAAATAGCAGATCGAGGCATCATTCCGAAAGCCCGACAACTCAAAGAAAGGACAGGAGGCAACGAAACCCTCTACTGCGAATACCACCGAGGTTACGGTCACAGAACACAAGATTGTTTCGACCTTAAAGACGCCCTTGAACAAGCCATACGAGACGGCAAACTCCCAGAATTTGCCAAAATCATCAGAGAACCGAGATGCGCGGAGAGAGACAGGTCGTCAGAGAGAGAAGGACGTAACCCGAGAACCCAAAAGCAACCCCCCAGGGAAAGCCCAGAGGAAGATCCGACCATCATAGTAAACGTCATCACAGGCAAGGACGTATCAAGCAAGTCAAAACTAACAATGAAGAAAGACCTCAAGGTAATGGCTGTAAGGAACCAAGTCCCAATCTCTGCGGCCGACAATACGATAACGTTCTTACCAGAGGACTGCCAACACGGCACCTCAGCCGAGGACGCCCCTTTCGTCATCTCAGCTAGAATCGGGACAGGACTCGTACGAAGGATACTGGTAGACACCGGGGCAGACTCAAACATCCTTTTTCGAGGAGCCTTCGATAAACTCGGACTCCACAACGACAACCTCCAAACACACCGCCACGGCGTCACGGGACTCGGAGACAACTTCCTCAAACCAGATGGCTCAATCACACTTCCCATCACCATAGGAACGAGCAGCCAGAAGAAGACAATCCTATCTGAATTCGTAGTCCTAAAAGACTCCACAGCCTATAACGTGATCCTCGGAAGGAAAACAATCAATGACTTCTCCGCAGTCATCTTTACCAAATACCTCCTTATGAAATTCAGAACCGACGACGGCTCCGTCGGCACCATCCACGGGAACCGAGAAGTCACAGCCGAATGCGACAACACCAGCCTAGCCCTAAGGAAGAAGTCCCGAGATGCGGCCGGAGTATTCCTAGCCGATCTGGATGCCCGACAAGACGGCCAACCCAGGCCAGAGCCAGAAGGAGATATGGAAAAACTACAAATAGGGCCAACCAAGGATGAATACACCTTCATTAATAGGAACCTCCCATATGACCTCAAAGAGGAGCTCTCTCAACTCCTGAAACAAAATAGAGACCTGTTTGCATTCACACCAGCCGACATGCCGGGAATAAACCCCGACCTAATGTCTCACCGTCTAGCCGTGGACCCCAAAGCTAAACCAGTAGCACAAAGGAGAAGAAAAATGTCACCGGACCGAGCCACCGAAGTCTAAAAACAAGTTAAAGCCCTACTCGAGGCCAACTTTATCCGGGAACTCCCCTACACGACCTGGCTAGCCAACGTCGTACTAGTGAAAAAATCTAACGGGAAATGGCGAATGTGCGTCGACTACACGAACCTCAACAAAGCTTGTCCGAAGGACGCCTTCCCCCTACCAAACATCGACGGATTGGTAGACGCTGCATCCGGTCACCGATACCTCAGCTTCATGGACGCATATTCCGGATACAACCAGATTCCGATGCACCGACCAGACGAAGAGAAAACAGCGTTCATCACCCCAGACGGGACGTACTGCTACACAGTAATGCCCTTCGGTTTAAAATTTGCCGGAGCAACCTATCAAAGACTGGTTAACAAGATATTCCGAGACTTATCCGGTAACAAATTAGAAGTCTACATAGACGACATGCTCGCCAAGACCGAATCCGGCGAACAACTAACCGACGACCTCAAGGTCATAATGAACACCCTACGAAAGCACCAAATGCGACTCAACCCGGCAAAATGTGCCTTCGGAATGGAGGCAAGGAAGTTCCTCGGCTTCATGATTACACAACGCGGAGTTGAAGCAAACCCAGAGAAATGTCGCGCCATCCTCGAGATGACAAGCCTCAAAAACCTTAAAGACATCCAAAGGCTTACCGGCCGACTGACGGCATTGTCACGCTTTCTCGGGGCTTCGGCCCAAAAAGCGACCCCTTTCTTCAAACTAATGAAAAAAGAAGCCCCTTTCAAATGGGAGACGGAATGCGAAGAAGCATTCCAACACTTCAAGAGGGTCCTAGCGGAACCACCAATCCTCGCCAAACCCCAAATAGGGGAAACACTTTACTTATACCTTTCCATAACGGAAGAGGCACTCGCAGCAGCACTCGTCCGTGAAAACGAGAAAAAGGAACAAAAACCCGTATACTTCATAAGCAAAGTCCTACAAGATGCGGAAGCTCGCTACTCACGCTTAGAAAAGCTAGCTTTCACACTCCTTACAGCCTCCCGACGCCTACGACAATACTTCCAAGCTCATCCCGTGACGGTTCGAACCGACCAAGCGGTCAAACAGGTGTTGCAGAAATCCGACCTAGCGGGAAGAATGCTAGCGTGGTCCATCGAACTATCTCAATTCCAGATCAAATTTGAACCCCGAAATGCGATCAAAGCACAAGCTATGGCCGACTTCATCGCCGAGATGACCCCGGGAAAGCTCACCCCCGAATAATGGAAACTACATGTCGACGGCTCATCAAACTCCACCTACGGAGGCGCCGGAGTCATACTCGAAAATCAAGACGGAATCACGATCGAACAGTCGGTACGATACAAATTTCCAGTATCAAACAACCAAGCAGAATACGAGCCCCTCTTGGCAGGCCTATCCTTAGCCCGGGAAGTCGGAGCAAAGGTCCTAGAAGTAAATACCGATTCACAGGTAGTCAGTTCCCAAATTAACGGAGACTACCAGACACGAGATCCCCTACTCCAACAATACCTCGCCAAGGTAAACAAACTAAGAGAAGGATTCGAACACGTCACCATACAGCACGTCCCTAGGGAATGAAATGCCAGAGCAGACCTACTCTCTAAGCTAGCCAGTACCAAACCCGGACACGGTAACAAATCGTTAATCCAGGAAGTCGTCAAGGACACCCTCCGTGTCAACAACAACCAACGCTCACCTAACAATCTCAAACCAGGGATCTTGGACCTACCCGATCCTGCAATACCTCATCGATGGAACACTGCCACCAGACCCCAAAGAGGAAAAACGAATAAAAAGGGAAGCTGCCAACTATACCATTGTCGTAGGACAGCTATACAAATGCGGATTCTCGCAACCCCTGCTCAAATGCATCGAACCCGAGAACACGGAGTACATACTCTGTGAAATCCACGAAGGCTGCTGCGGTCACCACGTCGGAGGCAAGACTTTAGCCCAAAAAGTCATTAGAGCAGGCTACTTCTGGCCCACGGTTATCCGGGATTCCATACAAATAGTTAAAAACTGCGACAAATGCCAAAGACACGCCAATATCCACCAAGCCGCACCGCACCAGCTCAGCACCATATCGGCAGAACGGCCGTTCGGCACTTGGGGCATCGACCTCGTCGGACCCTTCCCTACGGCACCTGGCCAACTCAGATACCTCATCGTCGCCATAGACTACTACACTAAATGGATCGAAGCCGAACCCCTGTCCTCCATAACGGCAACCCAATGCCGAAAATTCCTCTGGCGTCAGATCATCACCTGATTCGGGATCCCCGAGATCATTATCTCGGACAACGGAACCCAATTCACCGACAAAAAATTCAGAGAATTTTTAGAGGGGCTACGCGTATCCCACCGTTTCAGCTCGGTAGAACACCCCCAGACAAACGGACAGGTGGAATCCGCAAACAAAATAATCGTCAAAGGACTTAAAAAACGGCTCGACGAAGCCAAAGGGCTATGGGCCGACGAACTCGGGTCGGTCCTATGGTCATACCGAACCACACCTCAAACAACAACGGGAGAAACACCTTTCCGACTAACATACGGTGTCGAGGTGGTCATCCCGGTAGAGATCGGAGGCCCAAGCCCCAGGAAAACGGTCGGAGGTAACGACGAGGAAGCAGAACGAGACCTCATTGACGAAACCAGAAGCATAACCCATCTCAGGGAGCTAGCCCTAAAGCAAAGAATCAGCCTGAGATACAATCACGGAGTCATCCGGCGAGAATTCGTGGCCGACGACCTCGTCTTACGACGAAACGATATCGGTCCCCCGACCCCAGGAGAAGGAAAGCTCACCCCCAACTGGGAAGGACCATATAGAATCAAGGCTGTAATCGGAAAAGGAGCGTACAAACTCGAACGGCTCAACGGCAACGAAGTCCCGAGAACATGGAACGCCGCCAACTTGCGACGATACTACGCCTAGACCAACCTACAAAGGTCGCACCCTCGTCCTCATTTCTGTTTTTGTACTTCTCCTACCAGTTTACAAATTCTAAGGTTTTATTTCCCATCTAAGTTTTAAACTCGGGTACTCTTTCCCGCCACCAACGGAGGGTTTTAACTAGGGATGTCAATGGGGCAGGGCGGGGGCGGGGGATGCCTCCCTGCTCCCCATCCCCGCCCTCAGATTTGCTCCCCATCTCCGCCCCATTCCCCGCCGTGGGGGAATTTTGCTCCCCATCCCCATTCCCCGCGGGGACCCCATTCCCCATCTACATAATAGTTCTAACTAATTATTAATTTCCATATGAATAGAGCTGCAAGTATCTATCTTATACAAAAACTGCAAGATTTTATACAAAAAGTCTAAATGATACGATGGTGACTCCTCTCGAAATAACGCAATAGGGGGACGCAACGACGAGTCAAAGGACAAAGCAGTGGACAAGGTAAAAGACGTGGCAACAGAGAGGAGAATGAACACGACGGCAGAGTTATGAAAAAGAATGCCGCAAATAGAAATTACGACGCGATAAGGGTGATGGCACCGTGAGGTGTGACGATTCGGTGAGAAGGGTGACGAGGGGGTGGCTGCAGAGAGGTTAGATGGAGTATGGACAGCCTTAGGGATCTCTGAATTGAAGAAGGGTTATACAAATAAAGATTAGGAGTTTTGGGTTTCTATATATGTGTGTGTGAGAAATGACTAAAAAACATATATGAGAAATAAACTATTAAGGATAATTTAAGGAATTCATAAATTTCGGGGAATAGCGGGGACGGGGCGGGGATCCCCGCTCGGGTCCCCACGCCTGCTTCGGGGGAATTTTGTCCCCCATCCCCATCCCCGCGGGGAAAATTCCCTACAATCGGATCCCCATTCGGGGCAGTCCCCGCAGGGATCCCCGCGTCTCGGGGAATTTTGCCATCCCTAGTTTTAACGAGGCCCAACCAATCAATAAAAATTCCATTAGAACAGCTATTTCTATTTTTCCCAGTATCCCAAATACGGAACAAAAACACGGCCACAACTGGGGGACTGATCACCCCCCAGGCCCAAACACGCGGATATCCACAAAAGAACCCGACCAAACGACGGTCCGAGGAAACAAATGAAATACACACGAAATAGCCTAAAACGGAATACATGATAGGCCCGGACGGCCCAAAAACAACAACGGAACATACAAAAGGCCCGAACGGCCAATAAGTACCATTAAAACGAAAATAAAGTGTTCCAAAATCAAAATACACGGCCCTTGGCCATCCGAAAATATCCAAAAGCACAGTTCAAAGAAAAAATCCAAAGAGATAAAAGTAAAAGCTACTCAAGGTCAACGATCTGGCCATCGCGAACAGTCTTGAAGGCCCCCATCACGGACATATCCACACCAGGAGCCAACACTGAAGCTTGAGCCCTCATCGTTTCCTCGGTAGCCGCAATTGCATCCTTCGCATCAGCTAGTAACTCTGTCTTCTCCCTCTTCAAGGCAGCAACCTCAGCCTTTAAAGCCTCCGACTCGGCGAGAAGCATGGCAGCCTGAGAACCCACATCGGAAGCCCGCTGCCGCTCCTCTGCCAACTGAGAGAGAAGCGAAGTTTCAACCTCGGCAAGTCGGAGAATCTCTGACCCGGCCTCCTCAGAAGACTTCACAGCCCTCTCCCTCGCAGCTTCGGCAGCCTCAAGTTCCCCCTTCAACTTGGCTACCTCAGCATGAGAATGACGAAGCTTCTTGTCCAGCAAACCGACCTGAGCCATCACAGGCTCAGCCTTCCGAACAACAACGGCAGACCGGAGGAGAGCACGATACACCGACTTGGCCTGGAACGAAACATTGCAGCCATCAAAAAATGGCTCCGTTCCAGGCATCAAGTGTTGATCAATAAACCCCGGGGCATCGAAGCGTCGATCCATCACGCTGGGCACAAGACCCTCATCCTCAAAAGTCTCACTGCTCGGGTCCTCAGGCCTCTTTCTCTTCCGAGAAGCCTCAGCAGCCGTCACCACGACGACTTCAGGAAAGTTCGTAGGGCCAGGGGAAACTTGAGCATCGGCCCGCGCACCCGAGGAAATCACCTCTTGAGAAACCGGCTGAGACTCCACGGCAGGATTAGAAACAGGAGTAGCCGGGGACGACGACCCCTCCTCCTGGGCCATCGCCGCCTTCAGACGCGCCAAGGATGTCAAGCCACCAGCCATCTCAACTGCAAAGGAAACAAGAAACAAAAATCCAAGTTACGAAAACGGGAAACAAAACATAAAAACAAGTAAAGAACGGACACACACCAACATACGACCGGCAAGCAACCGGATCACCCATCACATCCCGAGGATTAAGAGGACGCTCCCCAAATAACTGCCACAGGACAAGAGCGATATCCCGCTCCTCCGAGGACAAGAACTCTTTCGAAACCCGAGTAAACACGGACGGACCAGCCTTAAAGTTCCAATAAGTGGGGAACCGACGTTCACCCTCCAGCGTCAACCAAAAAGGGTGATGCCTCCTCGCGGGACGAACTTTAAAGTAACCACTCTTAAAACCATGGAAGGAGTCTTCATACAAACCGAAAACCCGACGGTGGGGCTGAGCTCGGAAAGATACATACCCCTTCTTATGCTTCCCCTCCTTAGTCGGAAGAGTACACAAGAAAAGGAAAAGAAAAACATTTACTGAGGCAGATAGCTCTAAATAATCACAAACAAGTTCAAAAGACCGTATTGCCGCCCAGCTGTTCGGATGTAGCTGGGACGGCGCCACGGAGCACCGATTCAACAACTCCTGAACAAACGGAGAAAAGGGAAGCCGAACACCAAGCCGGGTGAACATCGCCTCATACACCCACATCCAATCCGGCACTGTCGGGGAGTTGAGATTAGTATAGCAAACCCTCTCGTCAACCCCAGGGAGGGCAAGCTCGTAGTGGCGTTCGGCATCGCCACCCCCACAAACAGCCCCTTCATCACGGAGCCGTTGGAGGTCCGCCTCCGTCATCCGCGACGGTGTCCCCCAAACATCAGTGGTGACCCAAGAAAAAAGGTCAGGGACACCCCCCGCCGGGGCCACCGGAGCCCTCACACCCTCCGTCCGTCGGCGAGCCATACCTAAAATATCGACGAGCACCACCGTCAGCCAAACCTCACGGCAGAAAACGACGGCGGATATAAAACCAAAAACAAACACCGCCACCGCACACCACCAATCATACGGTGGCACTCGCCCCAGCCCTTTTCTAAAAACCCAACAGAACTATCTAACCACCATACAAACGCCACAAAACTACTCTAAAATTACACTTAGCAAAAACAAAAAACTGCAAAAAACAAAGCAAAAGAAGCAAAAAAAGAAACGAGAGAAATGCTAACCTGATAAATCAAAGGAAGAAAATCCGAAGGAAAGATGCCGCAGAAGAAGACCAACCGAAACCACAGAAAGCGAAAATGGAGAATGGGAAATGCTCTGGTTAGAAAAAGAGGCAATAGAGAAGTAAAAGCAGAACGATGGAACTGAAGGAGGAAAACCAAAACGGTTTTTGAAAAAAATAAAACGACGAAAATACCCTTAGAAAGCAAAGCAAACGCAAGGGCAAAGAAGAAAAAGCACAAGCCTGCAATAAATACCCCCTCGAAAAAGGTAACGCCTCGAAGAACGCAACAGACGCGACTAATACGGAAGAGTCACGTCAGACCTAAACGGTCAGACGAATCTTCCACGATACGAAGACCGAGGCACCGACCTCATCTCAAAGAAATCAGACGGGCACCCGAGGAAAAATCGAGCCCATAACAAACGTCTCCCAGCGACAGACCGACCTCGCTTGCTTTCCCGCTGCGGGGGCAACTGTTACGGATCCGACCCACGGATCCCGCATACCCGGTTACCCGGGGACAACCCGCTTCAACCCGAAGGCCCAAAAACCGGCCCTTCTAAGCCTCTAACCAACTTTCGAACCCAAATATCTCTCTTATCTTAGCCAAATAAGATAAGATAAGATATTCACCATCGCCTATAAATAAGAGGACCCAGGTCCCTCCAGGTATTCATTCATTCCTCATACCTCATACCTCTCAGATCCATTCTGACTTGAGCGTCGGAGTGTCTTTGCAGGTACCACCCCCCATCGCTCCAGTCAAGCAATCCGGTTCCAGCCTTGCCCGCGGATTCCCGATCCATCCTCCAAACCGTACCAAAGACATCTCGTACAGTTTCTAAATTAGTATAATTATGTATTATTCATTAAATATTAATTATAATATAATTATAATAAAAAAAATTTTATAAAATAATTTAGAATAGAGAATAGGAAAGTTCATTTTGGAGGGAAAACGGAGTCACAAGAGATCGACACCTCACATTCATTCGTTAGGAAAAACCCAGTTTTAGTATATTATAAGTAGATAAGTAGATAAATAGATAAGTAGATATTGTAATGTGTGTTGGCACAATTTTCTAATAGGTATTCTATTAATAGAGCTTTTATTATATATTGATAATGTAACACCCTACCATACAGAGTCTTATGCTTAAGTCATAATTCAGAGATGGCAAGGTATTACGACCTCTAAAACAAAAATTTAGTACGTATAGTGTTATGAATGATTGATTATAACTAGGAGCCTTTGAAGAAAAAGGGGTAAACAAAAACCGTAACTCGAAAACGCAACACTCCGAATGATAACGTAACGAGCAAAGGATAAGCTAGCGCAAGATCATATATATAAAGAGTGTCAAAAACGGGAATATCAAGACTCAAAACCCGGTTGCGAAGATAACCGGTCCGAGCATAGCAATATATACATATAATAAAATAAGGAAAACCCCAAGGAAAACCCAAAGGGACATAAATACCGAAAACCTAATCTCCAAAATCCCCTCTAGAAGGAGTAATCACAGTTTGTATTATTTAATGGAGATAAAAGTATCTAAACAAAATATATATCCCAAAACAGAGTCCCGAGAACAAAGGATCTTCGCTAATCCAGAAGTCTCCAGCATGCCTCAACGAGAAGCCTCGCGTCCTGCATCTGAAAACCACAAAATCCGCATGGGTGAGAACCAGAGGTCCCCAGTACGGTAACAGCTTCCACATATATAATACATAATAATAGAGGAAAGCCGAAGGCAATCCTAGAACTTCCTTCAGATAATATCAAAGCTTATAAACAAGCTAAACCGTAAGTGGCAACTGACTAAAGATTCTTCAGTCTAACTAATACTTCCCTTTCCAATTCCTTCAGACCTCCCAACCACCAGCAGGAGTATAATATAGCAAACACAGTTATATCAGACAAGAGATTTACAAATAGGAACAGATAAGGCATTTAGGCAATTAGCAAGTAATATGCAGTCAAATAGGCAATCTCAAACAATTCATGTAGTATGCTTATGATGCATGCCTGTCCCTAGTGGCTGATGATATCATCTGTCGGTTATAGAGCCAACCCGACAAGTCCTGGTAGCTAGCCATTGGACTGTCCCTCTGTCGTGCATCCCCAACTCGAGTTATACTCATCATAAACTTGATCATAATCATGATCCATATCCATCACCCTCACTGGTGAATATTTATCCATCACCATCACTGGTGAATATTTATGGGGGCGAGCTCATCCGGGCCTTTCACAGTGCCCGGCCACACTTACGACATAGGGTCAAAAGAGCTTCGAGTCTCAACCTGGAGCACATGGTGGCTAGCCATTGCTACTACCCAGGGAAACCCTCATCTCCAATGGTGGAAGTGCAAACCTTCACAATTCAATCAACATCATATATGCATTTATACTTGGCCATAAACATGGCTCCGCCGTAACACGGCAATAATCTAGCCATCCGGCTCACGGTTAAATCCATAACCAGCCAATTCATTAACAATTACGGCCCTTCGGCCCATGGCACAACAAGCACTTCCACCGCCATTCTCCGCATCTCACATAATCATCTTTGATCCTCAATGATCATTCATTTTTCCCTTGCTTCACTCGCAAGTTACCACATTCACTAGCCCTTTTTCTCATGCTAGGCATATCATAATGATTTAAGACATAAGTGGTGAGATCGGAGGCTTAGAAGTATGAAATTTGGCTTTTAAAACTCAAAAATCAACTTTGGGATGAAAACAGGTCCACGCGTACGCGCACTCCACGCGCACGCGTGGATGGCGCTTTCTCGAAGAACGGCGCGTACGCACCAAGTGCGCCTATGCGCGAGGGGTCATTCTGCTAAAAATTTTCTAAGTTAAAAGCTGCAGAATTTATAGATTCAAACCCCAATCTTCCGACGGACATAACTTCCTCATTTTAAATCGTTTTTCACTCGTTCTTCGAACGGCATGGACATCCCGGATCCAATTTCATTTCTAAACAGATTTGGCACAAATCAGAGATCCGTAGTCCAAGTTATGTCCCATCAAAGTATGCCCAAAAACCATGTTTTCATACAAAACCACAAGGTGCCATTTTCAAAACAAGCCACTTTCAACTCTTTTCAAAATCAATCAAACATGCCAATTTTAATCCTTCTCTTTGAAATCATTCAAAATGTACCAAAATCAACAACAAGCCATCCTCAACTCACACATTGACACTTTACCAAGGTTTCCAAAACCACATCCAACCATTTTAACACTTCTCAATCAAATGGCTAAAGGACAAACACAATATCATGTCATACATCCTTCCTCATCCCAATTTCCAATAATACCATTTCCAATTAACCATCATTATACATAATCAACATCATACTCACCATCAACATGGTACCACCCATCAATTCAACCTCAATCATCCATCAAGCATATATCACAACACGCATTTCTCATATTTCACACAATCAAGGCATCAATATTCATAATCACATATATGAACACATCATATATTTCAACCATTCAACAACACCAACAATTCAATGCCTATCTTAGGGCCTCTAGCCTAAGTATTTCCTACCACATTACATATTAGATACGGGAAACTAAAACCATACCTTAGCCGATTCCCCAAGCTCAACCGGAGCACTTCCAAACCACTTGTCCACAAGCTCTCAAGGTATCAACACCTCCAAGAACAGATTTTATCACACAAAACCCTCTTCCAAGCTTTCCAAAATCACCAATCAAGCTCCAATATTCACATATACACAACCTAAGCCACAATCATCATACCCATACACAACATCTCAATACCCAAACATCATAGAACAACAAATTATACTAGGGTTGAGAATCTTACCACACCCAAGGTCCAAGGAGACAAGATTAACCTTCTCCTTCAAGAGAGTTGGGTCCTATAACATCAAAGAACCCAAAATCTCAACATTTTTGCTCATGAAACTCGAAATCAAGGGCTGGAATTTCGAACAGTAAAACGTGGCTTACCTCAAGATTGATTGTATGGGTTTTGTAGAGCTCTCCGCGGTGAACGCGTGGCCGCAAACGGAGCGGCAATCGGAGCTCTAGATCAAAAGTTATGGTGGTTTGAAGATTAAGTGAGAGAAAGAACTTGAGAGAGTGTTCTTCCCTCCATAGCCTCCATTTTCAGCGTGTTTAGTGTGTTGTGAGGAGAGAGAGTGCTGAAAACTAGGGTTTTGGTTTAGTTATGTTGGGCCAAGGGCCCATTTTGGGTCCGGTTGGTCCGGTTTGGCCCGTTCGGTCCAATCTTGGTCCGATTTCTATAAAATTGGTACCGAAATTCTCGTCTCAATTTCCTCTATCACATTTAGCCATAAAAATAACATTTTTGGCTTTCTAGAATAAATTCTCATTTATGGGTTAATTAGCCATTAATTAACCGGGTCTTACATTCTACCCACCTAATTGGGAATTTTGCCCACAAAATTCAAATTCAATTACCTGAGAATAAGTGCGGATAATCCGTTCGTATCTCCGACTCAAGTTCCCAAGTGTGTTCTTCAACACCGCCTCGACTCCAAGCCACTTTAACTAATGAAACCTCTTTTCCACGCAATCGTTTGATACTAGTATCGTCAATTCTAACTGGAGCCACTGGAAGCGTCAAATCTTCCCTTAACTGAACCGATTCGGGTTCTAACACATGGCTAGCATCAGGGGTGTACTTCCGAAGCTGCGACACGTGAAACACGTCGTGCAGGTTCGAAGGATGAGGTGGTAGAGCCACGCGATACGCCACCGGCCCAATCCTCTCCAGGATCTGAAATGGATCAATGTATCGAGGATTCAACTTCTTTGCTTTAATCGCTCTACCTATTCCTGTGGTCGGAGTAACCTTAAGGAAAACATGATCTCCTTCCTCAAATTCCAAGGGCTTCCGCCTCTGATCGGCGTAACTCTTTTGGCGACTCTGCGCCGTAAGCATCCTATCTCGGATTTTCTTAACTTGTTCAGTAGTCTCAGCTATCATTTCCGGCCCCAACAAGCCTTTCTCTCCAGTTTCATACCAACATAGCGGAGATTGACATTTTCTCCCATACAATGCCTCATACGGAGCCATTCCGATGCTCATATGGTAACTATTATTGTATGCAAACTCCACTAACAGCATATACCAATCCCAACTTGCCGGTTGATCCAAAACACAAGCTCTCAACATATCCTCTAGTGTTTGGATCGTCTTCTCAGATTGACCATCTGTTTGAGGATGGTAAGCTGTACTCAAGCTTAATCGGGTTCCAAAAGCTTTCTGAAATGCACCCCAGAATCTCGAAGTGAAATGAGGATCTCTATCAGAGATTATAGTAGCAGGTACACCATGGAGTCTCACAATCTCCTTTATGTATAACCGAGCTAGCTCCTCAAGGGTGTAAGTCATCCGAATGGGCAAAAAGTGAGCTGACTTTGTCAGTCGGTCCACAATCACCCAGATAGCATCAAAACCAGTCCTTGGCAATCCCGACACAAAGTCCATTGCAATACTTTCCCACTTCCATTGCGGAATCTCTAAAGGTTGCAACATCCCGGAAGGTCTTTGATGTTCAATCTTTACCTTTTGACAAGTTAAGCACTTTGAAACATATTCCGCCATATCATTCTTCATACCCAGCCACCAAAACATCGCCTTTAAATCATGGTACATCTTAGTACTTCCCGGGTGAATGGAGAATCCGCTTTTGTGTGCCTCCTTTAAGATATCTTGCCTCAAAGTACCAACATCCGGCACAATGATCCTACCCTTGAATCTCCATAACCCATCTTTTTCTTCCGACACTCTCCACTATTTTCCTTGCTCGATAGCCGGTAACACCTTCCATAACGCTTCATCATTTTCATGAGCCTTTAGGAGTTCGGACTTAAAGTCACTTGAGATTTCTAATCGGCTTAAACACAAGGTTCCAGATACTTCTCGAGCACCAATTTTTAGACTCTCGAATCCCTTGAGCAACTTCTCCTCTTGAAGCATCATTCAAGACGCATATAACGACTTCCGACTTAACGCATCCGCCACTACATTTGCCTTTCCCGGATGGTAATTCAACTCAAAGTCGTAGTCCTTCAATAATTCCATCCACCTCCTTTGCCTCATATTAAGCTCTTTCTGATCAAAGAGGTATTTCAAACTCTTGTGATCGGAAAAGACTTGGAACTTAACCCCATAGAGATAATGCCTCCACACCTTCAAGGCAAATACGACCGCAGCGAGTTCCAGATCGTGCGTAGGGTAACTAACTTCATGAGGTCTCAACTGTCGTGAGGCATACGCCACCACATTATGATGCTGCATCAGCACGCACCCTAGACCCTTCAACGATGCATCACAGTACACCTCAAAAGACTCGTTCGGCTCGGGTAACACTAACACAGGTGCAGTGGTCAACTTTTTCTTCAATGCCTGAAAGCTCTCCTCGCACTCAGGAGTCCAAACAAACATAGTGTCTTTGCGAGTTAACTTTGTCAACGGCAAAGCTAATTGCGAAAAGCCTTTGATGAACCTTCGGTAATAGCCAGCTAAACCCAGAAAACTCCTTATTTCAGTTACTGTGGTTGGTTGCTTCCATTCCATCACAGCCTCCACCTTAGTTGGATCTACGGCTATTCCCCTCTTACTCACCACGTGACCCAAAAACTTTACCTCATCCTTCCAAAACTCACACTTAGACAATTTCGCATAGAGTTTCTTCTCCTTTAAAATTTGCAACACGGTCCGCAAGTGTTCCGCATGCTCTTCTTCGGTCTTGGAGTAAATCAGTATGTCGTCAATGAAGACAACAACGAATTTATCCAGAAACGGACGGAATACTCTATTCATGTAATCCATAAACACTGCAGGAGCATTCGTCAACCCAAAAGACATCATAGTATACTCGTAATGACCATAACGAGTCCTGAAAGCGGTCTTAGGGATATCCTCACCCCTTACCCTTATTTGGTGATAACCGGATCGCAAATCGATCTTAGAGAAAACCCCAGCTCCTTGTAACTGATCCATGAGATCATCAATCCTTGGCAATGGGTACTTATTCTTTATAGTGACCTTGTTCAGCTACCTGTAATCCACACAGAGCCGCATACTTCCATCTTTTTTTTCTTTACCAGTAACACTGGAGCACCCCACGGGGAAACACTTGGTCGGATAAAGTTCTTACCCAACAATTCCTCTAACTGAGACTTTAGCTCGGCCATCTCTAACGGTGACATCCTATAAGGAGCACTTGAGATTGGTCCCGCCCCAGGCACCAACTCAATAGCAAACTCGACCTCTCGGTTAGGTGGAAATTCCTCAATATCATCGGGAAACACTTCCGGAAACTCACACACTACCGGAATCTGATCCAACTTTTGATCATCACCCGAAACACCAGCGGTTAACAACAGGATACCCTGACATTCGATTCCAGAACAGTTCACCATCATCGAATTCAAGTAATAATTATTCACCACGACCGGCCCTTCTGTATCTTCCGGCATAAAGTACACCGACTTTGTAGAACAATCAAGCAGGACATGGTTCTCAGATAACCAGTCCAATCCCAAGATAAGATCAAGACCGATCATCGGTAAGCAGATTAAATTATGGACAAAATCACGCTGCTTGAACCTGAACGAAACTTTCGGGCATCCTAGCCTAGTTACCATGGCCTCATAGGTAGCATTATACACTTTTAAGTCATAACCTAAGGTTACGATCTTCAATCCTAACTCATGGGCTTTCTCAAATGCAATAAATGAATGTGATGCTCCCGAATCAAATAAAGCATTTAAAGTTTGACCATCCATTTCACAGTTACCTCGAATGAGTGTCTCAGATCCCTCTGCACCCACAGCTGAGGTGGTGAACATCCGACCAGTCTGTTGTGCTTTTCCAGCACCTTGCTTTTGCTTCTCCGGACAACTTGTGGCTTTATGCCCCGCTTTTCCACAATTGTAGCACAAACCCCATCCGGCTTTGCATGGTGCTCCCGGATGGTGACTTCCACACCTAGTACAAGCTTGATCATTCTGAGGCTGCTTCCCAAACCTTTTCCATTGGGAGTGGTTGTTGTTGGGCCTCCTAAAAGAACCTCCCCTCTTGAAGGGCGGACCTCTAGGTGCAAAGCTCTTCCCTCGATTTTGTGAAAATGATCCTTTGTGACTCCCTTTCTCAGTGGCTGCCCTCTTCACACACTCTTCAGCAACCCTACACTTGTTCACCAACTCGGAGAAAGTCCTAATCTCCATTGACCCCACCGAACCGAAAATATCACTCCGGAGTCCTCCTTCGTACTTAACACACTTCCATTCCTCATATTCCACCGGAGTCCCTTGACACATACGAGAGAATCTGAACAGCTCCTCAAACTTGTCAGTATACTCAGATACGAACATAGTACCCTGCTTCAGCTGCAACAATTCAAGCTCCTTGGCCGTCCTAGCAGAAGTCGGAAAGTACTTCTTATAGAACTCCTCTTGGAAGACATTCCAGGTGATATAATCATCACCCTGCTGCAGGAGGCGTCGGATTCCTTGCCACCAATGCGACGCTTCCCCAGTGAGCAAATAGGTAGCGAACTCTACACGCTGCCCTTCAGGTACCACCTGCGCTTGCAGTGCTCGTTCCATGGCTTGAAACCACGTATCGGCTTTAGTCGGGCTAGTAGTTCCCTTGAACTTAGGGGGATTAACCTTCAAAAAGTTTGCCAGTGTCATCGGGCCCTGAACTCTACCTCCGTCATTACCATGGTTGTTCATCTGTTGACCAAGAGCCTCAGCAGTGGCTTGCATAGTAGCAGTCATGTTCTCCAACGCAGTCATAAAGTTCACCGGGTCATTAGGATTAGTCTCCGGCGCACGAGCATTAGTACGACCTCTCTCACGACCTCTACCGCGTCCACGAGGCGCCATTGGTTCCTATACACACCAAACAATCGATATTAAGTTGATCAGTCTCAATATCGGAAGTTCAGTGCTTCAAAGTCCCAAATGCATGCTCATGAACGTTTATGCCAATTATATCAAGCAGATATACTAGTAGCACATAACACACACACAGAGAATGCACAGAAGCATAGTCAGTCCATTCCTCAGGCTCTACAGGAACGAACTGCTCTGATACCATAATGTAACACCCTACCATACAGAGTCTTATGCTTAAGTCATAATTCAGAGATGGCAAGGTATTACGACCTCTAAAACAAAAATTTAGTACGTATAGTGTTATGAATGATTGATTATAACTAGGAGCCTTTGAAGAAAAAGGGGTAAACAAAAACCGTAACTCGAAAACGCAACACTCCGAATGATAACGTAACGAGCAAAGGATAAGCTAGCGCAAGATCATATATATAAAGAGTGTCAAAAACGGGAATATCAAGACTCAAAACCCGGTTGCGAAGATAACCGGTCCGAGCATAGCAATATATACATATAATAAAATAAGGAAAACCCCAAGGAAAACCCAAAGGGACATAAATACCGAAAACCTAATCTCCAAAATCCCCTCTAGAAGGAGTAATCACAGTTTGTATTATTTAATGGAGATAAAAGTATCTAAACAAAATATATATCCAAAACAGAGTCCCGAGAACAAAGGATCTTCGCTAATCCAGAAGTCTCCAGCATGCCTCAACGAGAAGCCTCGCGTCCTGCATCTGAAAACCACAAAATCCGCATGGGTGAGAACCAGAGGTCCCCAGTACGGTAACAGCTTCCACATATATAATACATAATAATAGAGGAAAGCCGAAGGCAATCCTAGAACTTCCTTCAGATAATATCAAAGCTTATAAACAAGCTAAACCGTAAGTGGCAACTGACTAAAGATTCTTCAGTCTAACTAATACTTCCCTTTCCAATTCCTTCAGACCTCCCAACCACCAGCAGGAGTATAATATAGCAAACACAGTTATATCAGACAAGAGATTTACAAATAGGAACAGATAAGGCATTTAGGCAATTAGCAAGTAATATGCAGTCAAATAGGCAATCTCAAACAATTCATGTAGTATGCTTATGATGCATGCCTGTCCCTAGTGGCTGATGATATCATCTGTCGGTTATAGAGCCAACCCGACAAGTCCTGGTAGCTAGCCATTGGACTGTCCCTCTGTCGTGCATCCCCAACTCGAGTTATACTCATCATAAACTTGATCATAATCATGATCCATATCCATCACCCTCACTGGTGAATATTTATCCATCACCATCACTGGTGAATATTTATGGGGGCGAGCTCATCCGGGCCTTTCACAGTGCCCGGCCACACTTACGACATAGGGTCAAAAGAGTTTCGAGTCTCAACCTGGAGCACATGGTGGCTAGCCATTGCTACTACCCAGGGAAACCCTCATCTCCAATGGTGGAAGTGCAAACCTTCACAATTCAATCAACATCATATATGCATTTATACTTGGCCATAAACATGGCTCCGCCGTAACACGGCAATAATCTAGCCATCCGGCTCACGGTTAAATCCATAACCAGCCAATTCATTAACAATTACGGCCCTTCGGCCCATGGCACAACAAGCACTTCCACCGCCATTCTCCGCATCTCACATAATCATCTTGATCCTCAATGATCATTCATTTTTCCCTTGCTTCACTCGCAAGTTACCACATTCACTAGCCCTTTTTCTCATGCTAGGTATATCATAATGATTTAAGACATAAGTGGTGAGATCGGAGGCTTAGAAGTATGAAATTTGGCTTTAAAACTCAAAAATCAACTTTGGATGAAAACAGGTCCACGCGTACGCGCACTCCACGCGCACGCGTGGATGGCGCTTTCTCGAAGAACGGCGCGTACGCACCAAGTGCGCCTATGCGCGAGGGGTCATTCTGCTAAAAATTTTCTAAGTTAAAAGCTGCAGAATTTATAGATTCAAACCCCAATCTTCCGACGGACATAACTTCCTCATTTTAAATCGTTTTTCACTCGTTCTTCGAACGGCATGGACATCCCGGATCCAATTTCATTTCTAAACAGATTTGGCACAAATCAGAGATCCGTAGTCCAAGTTATGTCCCATCAAAGTATGCCCAAAAACCATGTTTTCATACAAAACCACAAGGTGCCATTTTCAAAACAAGCCACTTTCAACTCTTTTCAAAATCAACAAACATGCCAATTTAATCCTTCTCTTTGAAAATCATTCAAAATGTACAAAATCAACAACAAGCCATCCTCAACTCACACATTGACACTTT